>NW_028232848.1:37237500-38707005 GCF_057557595.1 Rhyacophila brunnea | reverse complement strand
AGCAGCCTACCTCCAACCTTCGCTAATGGTGTCAACTCATAGCAGTCTACCGTATTCATATTTAGAACAATTGGTTTAACAAAACTTTATGTGCGCTATTTATGGTGGATATTAACAGCCTACTTCCACTCCTCGCTACTGGTGTCAACACATATCAGTCGACTCTATTTATATTTAGAACAATGAGTTTAACAGAATTTAGTGTGCACTGTTTGTGGTGGATTTGACAGCCTACCTCCACCCATCGCTACTGGTGTGCACTATTTATGGTGGATTATAACAGCCTTCCTCCAACCTTCGCTACACTTCAACTAACAATTTGTTTAAGAAAAAATAATATGCGCTATTTATGGCGGATATTAACATCCTACCTCCACCCTTCGCTACTGTCCACCCATACCAATCTACCCTATTCACTTTGAAAATAATTTGTTTAACAGAATTTAGTGTGCACTATTTATGGTGGATCAAAATTTGCGCATATTGTTTCATGAGATACACACCTACAAATTAACACATTGGCATTTATTGCAATATCAACTAAAGATACGAGATAAGAACTAGTCAAGCATGTATTTTTTTCAAATCGCCTTCCACTACTTACAATTAGGTAGGTACCATCAATTTCTGATTAGCAAAGTTCATATTATTGTTACTGCATTCTTTCGGTCGTCGCAATAAAAGTGTCTAGTTACCAATTTATTTTGTTGTTGTCTACCTACTACACACACATTCCATTCTGGATCATCTTTAGTTTGGTTTTGTGAGAATATAAATAGAGCCACGAAATGTCAACCTTCATACCAGATACATAATAAATATATTCATTTCTGGATCATCTTTAGTTTGGTTTTGTGAGAATATAAATAAAGCCACAAAATGCCAACCTTCTTACCAAATACATAATATATATTAACTTCTGGACCAACATTAGTTCAGCTTTGAGGATATAAATAGAGCAACAAAATGGCAATCTTTGTTAGAAAAATGGCCGTTTCTAGAACAATTTGAGCATATTTTTATGGCGAGTACATCGACTGGAATTAGTGGCAAACTGGCAACCTAGGAAACTATTGAAGCGATGTTGTCAATTCGCGCAGACGTATTCTATTTCAACGAAGATAAATGGCTATAAAGGTGGATCAACACCTCCTCTAACTTCTTACACGATCAACAAACAACGGGAAGAGTTGATTATATATATATATCTATATAATAATATACTGTATTTTATAATTATTTTTATCAAAATGATTTCCTAATCATAATAATATACTTGCTTAATATATTGTGGAATGAAAATTTTTATTATTTACCTACCTAAGTGGGTTTAGGTTCGGAAAGTTGAAAATTACACTGTGGCTCCAATTGGTCATTTTTGTCACGGTAGGCGTATCGCGAGGCAATGTCACCAAGTGGGCGTGCCAGGAGGCTTTAGAGAGAGACAATATTGCGTTATGTCACTCGAAGTCGCGAGAATACAGCCTTCTTTTTCAGCGCGAGCCTTTGTCGCTTCTACGCATGTCACTGGACACGCCTTAAAAAAATCTCTACTAGGTTTTTTTAAATTAAAAATGAAAACATTTTAAAAATGAAAATTATAAGACTTTCACTCTATAAGTAACCATTTTTTGTTCGTGTGGCAATAGTACCTATATCTTTACGAGTGACATATTTATATACTCAGGATCTTATGTTCAACTTTTACTTTAACAATTAGGTAACTGTAATAAATATGTACCTACCTATCAGTAGCAAAGGGTGGAGGTAGGCTGTTAAGCTCCGCCATTAATAGTAGGTACCTACACATTAAACTTTGTTAGTCATACGTATTTGTTTTTATTAAACAAAGACTATTATTTACATATGGTATCGGTTAGCTTTTAAAAATAAATTAATCCCTGCCAACCAAACCATAATAGTTATGGACGTTATGGTATATTTTGGGTGATACGACAAAATTGTGCACACTTTTTCATTCATACTCATTTGTTTTCGTTGGATTAGGAATACATATTACACATATTGTTGTTTCGTTGTTTAAATTCATTGCGCTGCCCAAACCAAACTATAATAAATAAAAAAATATTATTCTATCTATAAAATATCCAAAGTAATATATGATTTAATTGCATAATTTTAAATGTTTAATATATACACGAATATTTTTTGACTAATATTTATTATGACTTCGTTTCGCAGGGCTTAATTGAATTTTAAAAACTTATCACCACCGTATTTAAATTGTAGTCTTATTTCAATGAAAACAAATACGTATGACTGACCAAGTTTAGTGTGCACTGTTTATGGCTGATCTTAATAACCTAACTCCACCCTTCGCCACTGCTATAATACATATATATATATATGTATTATGTACATGCACAGCAGGAAATATAACACCCTTTTTCCAGAGGTACAAGATTCAGGTCTTGAACAACATACTAAATTCATTCATCCTGATAGTTCCATCTCAATGGCATACATCTTTCCTCCCCGAAATTTTTTCTGTATGCTATTTGCTACTCTAGTGATGATCTGCCTGTGCCTGATACGTGATGATTGTCAAAGAAATTTGTCACTAACCTTCTTTTGGTTGAAAAAATTAATTGTGAAGGAAGTAGTTGTATTACATCAAATTACTTGGATTTCGATATATTCCAGGCCGAATGTACGCGTATGTACATAGAAGATGATATTTTTCCTAAAAAAAATCAGATTTATCACTGTTTTCCGTATTCAAATATAACCTTACCCACAATGGACGAGTGGTAACGTCAGGTCAGTCAGATTATTAAGTCATGGAAATCATTTCATGTGATTTTTTCAATATGTGCAAAGCATGGACCTAACCAAGTACATTGGGAAAATGGCTTTTATTATTCGTAAAAATAATGTTAGAAAACTCCTTTGTGATCCGCTCAATATCAGTATCGGATTCTAGAGCGAATGAAAAGAAATATGATTCGCTTAAAATCCAAATTTAACGTTGCGAACGTCTTGAATTAGATATTTTTATTGACACCCATGAATATGTTATAATACAAAAAATGAATTTAAGAACTTTCAATCCTTCGATAGTGAACACAAAAATCTGTTTTAATATAAATGTGATATTATTTCATTCAGTCGTTTAAGGCACTCCTTATTGTTACCATACACATTGTCTGGTGTATAATATTGAGTAGGGTAACGGAGATAAAAGATTTGGGTGTATTGTATGATGCAAAGTTCACTTTCAATCAGCATATTCTTAACATCAGTACTAGATCTAGCAAAATGCTTGGTTTTGTTATGAGGGTTTCAAAATCATTCGAAAACGTCCGAGTGCTACGTACATTATACGTATCATTTGTGTTGAGTATTCTTGAATATGCCAGCATTATTTGGAGTCCTAATAGGTCTATCCACATAATTAAGTTGGATCGAGTCCACAATAGATTTCTTAGGTTTCTCTACTTAAAAACATACGGGTTCTTTCCTTATGATAATGATAATAAAATGAATTTTCCGACTTGTTTTCTTCTGGGTATGCTATCAATGCAATCCCTGTCCACCCGAAGAGTGATTGCTCTTTTAAAGCATTTATTTTTTACTTATAGGCAGGGCTCAAAATGGACCGGAACGCATCGGAGCGCCGTTCCGGTTCGTAAAATCGGTAAAATTATCGCTCCGTCTCGTGGGAAAAATAATTTGACCGTCTGAGCTAGATACCTTATAACAAAAAATCTAACACTTATGTTTATAAAATACAAATAAAATTTGTTAACTATGTTAATAACTTCAGAAAATTTTCGAGCGCTCCGGTTCGTAATCTTTTCCATTTCGAGCGCTGTTCGTGGGTTCATTTAAAATCCGTATATACATACTGGCAAATATTAATTTTCATGTTCCCACCAATATCACTCGTAACTCTACGGTCTTCATGATACCTCGTCGCAGAACAGATGTTATATTTCATGATGCTGTGTATCGTGCGATTAACTTATTTGATGGCACCATAAAGGTTGATTTTTTTCATTAACTACATAATGTTTGTGGACGTGTTAAATAGCTTAAATTTATAATTGTATATATCGTGTTTCTTTAATATTTACATAAACACATGCTGTCTTTTCTACTTTCTTGTTATATTACTCGTAGTTGTTATTTGTAATTAAGACATTTTTATAATGTTGTATTTATTATGTATTATGGCGCATTGGCCAATCGCTGTAATGCCGTAATTATTTTTTTCTTAATAAATACATATATAAATAAATATGCCCCTGGTAGATAGAAAACAGTATTTTTCTGATGTTTATGGCTCAGACTGAATAATATCAACTTTCTATGATTAGCGTCAAGAATACAATACGACATTGGTACATAAATGTACGAATATCGAATAGAGGTATTATAGACCACTTAGTTTATATGTAAGTCAGACGAATTATGAATGTTTTACAATATTTACGACAAGATATAAAAAAAAAAACAATATTACAACCTAAACTCTTAGAGGCGCAGTCTCATGATTGTATGGCGTGGGTGCTCGTTATGGCTCAATTCAGATTGCTCGCCATTAATCTGGCTTAATATTTTACTCAATGGTGGCATAATTACATGCTATCGATTCTTTTATGAAATAATGGCTCTATATAAAACGTTAAATCAATCACATGTTCGTTATTTCAATTATTATATTCACAACGGTGAAGAAAAAACTCGGTAGGTATGTATTATAATATGATGGTTACTTAGTTATATTATATTATGTTATAATATAATATTATATATAACATTTTAATGTACTTATAAAAAAATAATAAATTTAAAAATTTCAATGAAAAGTGCCATCACAATATAGGTGCCTAGGCGGCTCTCATGGTGCAGTGTATAAGGCGCTGGCTTTTCATCTGGGAGCTCTGGGTTCAATCCCAGTGAGGACACAATAATATATTTATGTGGTTTTCTCAAAGCCTGGGTGTTTGTGATTGCTCAAAATTACTAACAACCACCTTGGGTACTGTTCGGTTATCAGGGAAAACAGCGGAAAACACATTTTGAAAATAGCCGATAAACTGGATTATTTGTTAGTTTGGGTTGGTTTAGGTTAGGTTAGGTTAGGTTGGGTTAGGTAAGTGACACGAACAAAAACGCCGACCTTCAGTTAGTGTTTGTGGCAGAGTATGGTTTAACGACATAACTATACAAATCTAGCCTTGTAGTCAATTCTACTTCTCAATAGCCTTGCGACAACCTCACGACACGGTTCAGACAGGATATATAAGTCCCATGGTTCTAAACTATGGAAGAATCAAGAATGAAATGGTCAAAGAGACCATGAACAGGTAACCAGTAGCGTAATCGTTTAGTATTAGGAAGTAAAATGTATGTTGTTAACCTTTTCTTTGTAAATGTAATAAAATTTTACGTAAAAAATTTTCGCCTCCGAAAATCAAGAGTGCTCCAGTGTAATTGGAACGCTGTGACCACAGACCTCGAAATGTCACGTCGTTTAATATTAGCGCGATGTATTTTTTAATATAAATTTCCGGGAAATCTCCATTAAACTTAGAAAATAAGTTATGGAAGAGATTGTTTACGTAAAATTTAGCAAGTACATGCTTCAATAACTTTTATAGCAATAATGGAAGTGTATGAAAATTGGAAAAGAAAATTGAATATTTATGAATTTATATATTGTATAATTGTGAATAAAGAATTTTTATACTAATTTTGTCAATACAAGGTAGAAGCTAACTACCGTTATAAAAATACTGTAAACGCGTAACTATATTTATAGGCGCGTAATTATAATTATAAATTTTGTTAATGCCATAACTTGCTGACTATAATGAATATTGTAAAAGTAACAATTGGAAAAACTTAAGATTCTGGTATAGATGGGTTTCTACCCATAAACAATAATAAATCTTAATCACATCATAAGTAATAAAAGAATCAAATATTACAACTAAAATTACGAATTATCGCTCAACCTTGAACTTTAAAGAAAATCTATTTCAGTCAAAAGTACCGACCAGCTGGTTCACGTCGCGAGACAAAAATAGATTCAAGGTTACATTCAAATTACTACATAAAAGTCATCATACAAGGTTAAATCAGTTAGTAACTACTTATGTATAACATCTTGTTAGGATTAAGCATTTATATATTTAAGTTGAAATGTTAAGTATAATATTATAGTATTTTCTCGTAATAATATTCGTCCGAAAAGTAAATATCAAATGAGAAAGTTTCTGCGGCTCCAAACAGTTTTATTAAAACTTAGTAAAATTCTATTGGCCTAAAAAGGCCAAGAGTGGTGGAAAGGACTAGTACGTGGGTGTCAACCTTTCATTTTGACATTTTAAATTTAAAGACTGCCATTCCCTTATTTAGCACCCGAATACTTATTCCGATACCTCGTTGGAAAGCTAGAAACTTTCCCCTTCGTTTGAACACGAAAAATCATATAAAATCAACTATTTTGCTTACGTCATCCCAACTGCGCATTTAAGGGACATGTTCTAGAGGGTGCTTAAAACACCCCTATTAAGTCTTAATTTTGCGAAAATAAAGTAGAGTAAATTTAACCCGACTAAATTAGAAGATATCTCTATTAGAAAGTTGCCAGGAACGGGAGATATACGTAAATTCATCCCGTGAGAGAAAGATATAGATCTGCTATCCCTTACGGACTGTTTCCTGTTAAACCTCTATCCGAAGGGTATAAAAGGCGACCACTTTTCCCGTAAAATCATTAGTTTCTACACTCTTCACCAGCGATCTTCAACAAGCAGCAGTCTTCACTGCAAGCTTGTGAGACATGGTTCTCAGTACATTCGCGATTCATACGTACCAGTAAGTCCCCTTCGACGGGCAAAACGTAGCGCGAATAACACGTATCTGTCGGTAGTGACGTCGGCCGCTAAAACGCAGCGCGAATAGCACGTATCTGCCGGTAGTGACGTACACGCGGAGTAATTTTATTTTTCATTACTCATCCTACGAGGTGACGTAATCGGGATAAATTACGCGATCGGATTTGTTTTATAAAAACAAATTAATAAACTCAGTCTGTAATAATAAATTTTACAAATCTTTTCGGGATTATAAAATAAATTTTTGAAACTTTATTAAGTAAACATAATCATAAAATAGATTTTAGTAAACAAATTCATAAACATAAAAACAAATTTTAGTAAATAAATTTGTAAACATTAAGCAAACCTTTTGTAAACAAGTCTGTAAACACAAATAAATATTTGTAAATACACTGTGAACATAAATAAACTTTATAAACAACAATAAAATAATTCTATTCTTTTATAAACCTAATACTGTGTGACCAAAGAATAATTCATATTTTCTTTCTTATGGGAAAATATTTCATGAATCAAAAATATCCAAAGAATATCTGCGTATACATTCTCTGAATTAGGTGTGACTTTTTGGGAACTTGTGAAAGATTTCACAGAGATCCTATAGTGAACAAATAAATAGTTTGCTGATACTTTAATGAGATTTAATTACGGGAACAATGACAGTTAACCTTATTGTGTGACCGTGAACTCTAGTACCTGAATAAATTCGGCACCACACCAGCTGAGAGTTTTATTCGGGAATTCAAAAGTTGTGATACTACAAAGGAGATCCACCTCTCCTAGTTCATCACTAGTCTCCTCAGTGACGGCCCGGTAGCATTATTGAGCTAGCCGTGAGCCGGGTCATGTCATAAGGTTAGGTTAACCTAACAAATAATCCAGTTTATCGTCTATTTTCAAAATGTGTTTTCCGCTGTATTCCTGATAACCGAACAGTACCCCACCTTGTACGAAAAAGCAAGGACATGGTTTTTAATAATTTAAAAAAAATGTAGGTACCTACCTAGTGGTAAAGAGTGAAATAAATATTTAAGCACAGTTTTAATAATCAGCGATAAACCCTAAATGAACCCCTAATAATAAAACACTAAATTTTACTGAAGTATGTTTTTAGTTTTTACACACAGAATCAATTTAATGAGACTTAAAACTTTGAGTAATCCATATTATAAAGTATTATAAGATGTACCTACATTGATTTCATCACAGACTACAGAGTCCACAAGTCTACATAGTTAAAGTCAAAACTAAATTTTTATTTTAAACCTTTTGCAAATGCATCGTCGTTGCCAGACCTCTATGCAAATACAAGTATTTATTGAATGACAAAAATATTATTAAATTGATTTATTAAATTTATTCAAAGGATTGTTGCCAAGACTTAAAAAAAATATCTCAAATGCATATATACTTATTGGGAATTTTCTGTACGTAGGTAAAAACAGTTTTTGAGTGAGAAATATAATGATAAAGCTAATCGCACGAATCGCAATGGATATGGGCTGAAGGTTGTGGGTTCGCTCGGGGTTTTTTCTATGTATATTTCTAGAAGCCTTCCAAATGTTCAATAATATTATGTGGATTTGAAGTTACAGTAAACAGCCTTGCTGACCGAAAACTGATTCACTTCACCATTCAAACCGACTTGCCCAACAACTGCAACTATCTCGCACAACAAACGTTTATTGACAGATAATGACAAATATAAAGACATTGCTCGCAGAACCACATTGCCAATTGCCATATAGTGCATTTAAGCGTCTGAATAGTGTCTTCAAACGTGACAAGTCATTGTATCTGTGTACTACCAGTGCTCACGCATGCAGATGAAAATGAACCACACATGAGACAACTAAGAACTCCGAATTTCGCAACGTGGCACGGAAATGTGAGTATCGGTAATAACGTTCTAAACCTTAAAAGCAACCGATGGCTAAAAGCCAGTTCGAATTAGTCGAGTGGCGAGTAATTTAGTAACTAAACATGTATGAACAGACAAATTTAGTCGAGTAATTAAGTAAAATCATTTAGTGGGGTCAAACCATTTTGTTATATTTTTTCAGTCGAGTAGCACCCCTACCACCTCTCACTAAATACGAAACAAACCTTAAGACAAGTCTGAACATGTCGTTATCTTTAGCATCTTTAGTCAAGTTCATTAGTTGTCGTAGAAGTTGTTTCTCCAATTCTTCTAATATAGCCATGACAAATGAAGTTATTAACTTAGTTATTTATTTATCGAACATATATACCTAATTTGAAGTCACTCAGCAGGATTCTCTCGGCCATTGACCACTATGCTATTATTGGAATCTTATCTAATTGCGACGATTTTTAACTAATGGTTCTTACAATACCTACTTTTTGAAGCAGAGACGCAGGTTCGAACCTGCTGGGTGTCATATTAAATTTTTTTTTTCTATTGGTTATATATTTCTTAGAAGAGTTTTGTAATAAAAATATCTATGTTCAATAAAAATAATGTTACATTCTTAAATCTTGTGAATAATTCGTTGGAAAAAATAGTTAAGTATTTATTTTAGCTTTGTTACGTTGTGCTCTATTCATTTTGACACGTCACTCACTAATGTCGTGTGTTCGGACACTTTTCAGTTATATACTAAGTCATTCGTCACTCGACTAAACTACTCGACTAATCTGAACCGGCCTTAAGAGATAAAAGTAAGTAGGTACGCGGTGTGATAAGATCGCCAAATTTCCGCCCTGTGGAAAAATACTCCAAAAATCAGTCATATAATGGTAACTAAAAAGCATTAAACTACTAGTACTAGCCCTGGATCGGCGTATGTACCTACGTGGCAGTAAAGAACTTAGAATCAATAAGAGTATAAGAAAATAGGAAGGCATTCATTCAGAGAGTTTTGTATCATTAATCTATAGACAAATAATTAGAAGATAAAAAGAACTTTTTATATACAACGTTTTTAAATTTATGTTGAATTATTATGCTCAATATGCTCAAACTTGTACTTGATATGAAGTAAATAAAAAACAAACAAACAAACCAATATAGAATACTGAAATGTCATTTTAACATTTCATTTTGATTTCCATAGTAACGCACGTATATATTAATAATTTAGTTGCTAGGACCACCTTCTTAGCAACCAATAATAGTCTTTTACTTTTTACGGATTTTTCTGAAATAAATTTTCATACAAAACAGAATTAACTGAAAATGAATTCAATTCTTCTTAAAGATGGCTAAAAGTATTAAAAGAATCCATTGACATCGTATTCTGATATATTCTAAAAGTTTCAAATGTCTAGATAGTCGGGAAGTTAGTTAAAAATCGATTGCAAGGTTTGTACTGGACAAAAAACCACCGGATAAACAAGAATACGAGTCAATAAAAACGTTGTAAAATTACCCCTGCTGACGGTAGGCGTAATTATATAACAAGAACAGGACAGGTACGAGTATCTCATTAACTAAAAAACTTGCTAATAAATAAAGCTTTATTAGCATGCTTATTATAAAATAATGAATTAAGCAATTTGTATAATGATGGTGCGTGTAAGATCTACCTAAAAAAACATCGACTTAAAACATATTAATGGGCACGTAATTATTATCGTGATCGAATCGATTTTTAAATGCATCGGAAAACATTATTCTTAAACGGGTACTGACATCCACTTAAAACTTATAAGACATCGATGTTCACTTTTTATAGTTTTTTTGTTATTTCTACAATGGTCACGAAACTCGTGTGGGTGAGGAACTGCTTACAGTTTGATTGTATCAGAGAATTATTTTACAGTCGTGGTATATTGGACTACAATTTATATTATTATTACCTTTGTTAGCAGTGGCGTCATTTTTTAGATTAAAAAAACCTACTCCTACGATTATTTAAGTATTTATATTTTGGTTGGAGGGGGGGGGGTTCGATGTGGTGACTTTTACCGGAGATTTAAGCACACATTTATACACCACACGGTATAAACAAAAAAGGTTGATGTAGCTTTTATGGTAATATATTATTATCTAAATTATTTAGTATTGCAGATTCATTTCATATAAAGTTCACACTAATTATGCTATTAAATTTATTTTAGGTACATGACTGTACTGAGATCATGTTCAATATAATTGTGATATTTTCATTTTGTAACTTGAAATTTTAGTTTAAAACGAAATGATAATTTAATTAATAAAAATAAATAAAAATATTGTGACAAACACCACTGTGTTTCCACTCAGCTTATAAAATGTTACCACGCATTATGCAGCATTACTGGTACGTGGTATCGTGGCATCTATAAGTTTTGTGCATTTTTATTTGATTACATGTTATTTCAAGGTGTTCTGTACCTAATAAAATATATTTTTTTAATATTAGCGGTAGGCTGAAAACACCACCAAAATAGATTTTTAGGTTTTCACCGCGTGTTGTTCCTCCTTATTTACTTAAGTTTCGTGCTCGTTGCAGAAGCCAGATGATTCTCTGGAGAATGGCCTCTGAGACGAGCCCAAAACGTCAAGGAAAGAAGGAAGAACACGCAGTGAAAACCCAAAAATCTATTACGATAGTAAACAACCACGAAAGTTTCAAAAATTATACCACCAAAATATCCAGTCCATTCAGACCTAGACTCATGAAATAAAACTAAATTTTTGAAGGTATCCCTCGAAAAGAAATTTTACAAGAGAAAGGAAAACAACATTTTTTATAGCACTTATTTAGTTTTTATAGATTTATAGTACCTACCTATGATTTTTAAGACAAATTAATATCAATGATTAAAAATATAACCATATATCACTGAAATTCTTGTTTTTTTATTTATTTAGGTGTGTTTCCTCTTTCCTGTAAATTTTGTTTATTTCATATAGACCCCTTTACGAGGGACACCTTCATTTTTAATTATCATCTAGAAATATTATTTTCACCACAGTGAAACGAAATGCATACGACGGTCACGGTTAGCCTGATAAACATTATGGTTGGCAGTCAAGTGATTTACCAAAGAAACACATAATTAATTCTAGTAATTTCAATAGTATAACCAATACGGAGTTTCGGCGATTGAAAAATACTAATTCCGAAATACTGTACCTAATTGAAAACTCTTTCGTGTGGGTCTATTCTATACTTATCGAACACTAAATTGATAAATAGTATCAAACTTACGGTAGGTTTGTATCAAAATATTAGCACTTATTGTAACAATTACACGAAGCCGGTTTTTATTGTTGCAATAAGTGCGATATTTTAACAGCAGCAAGATAGGTGCTGTTAAAATATAGCACTTATTGCAACAATAAAAACCGGCTTCGTGTAATTGTTACAATAAGTGCTAATATTTTGATACAAACCTACCCTAAGTTTGATAATATTTTTCACTTTATCACTTTAGCGGTCGATAAGCATAGAATAGACCCAGTGGAGTGTCTACCCATTTCTACGCCAATGATCTATCATACCATACAACAATTTAACTACGGGCTCTCTGTCAGTATTTCGTAATGTGTTCATTTATGGAAAACAATGAACGTGCCGAGTGTTTACTTATTTGGTATAATTATTGGTTTGGCCGCGGACTTGTGAACGGATTTGCCATTCCTGATTGTGAGGCCGTAATTATATACTCGGTTGTTTAGCCGTATGTCAAATAGTGCTCGGTCTCGTTTAGATAAGTGGGCACATAGGAAATAAATTTTAGGTAACAGTATAATATAGGTACTTACCTAAGTATAATAATATACGGATGTATATTTCATCCAATGTGAGTGCGAACAATAACTTACCATCGATCGACGATTAATGTTAAATACCTAAGTAAATAAGTTGTAGTGATTAATTGACCTGGAGTTTACGTGGTCGAACTCTATTATAATGGTTGTGAAGCAACACAACCACGCCCTCCAAACCAAACCCTCCCCGCACCAGACTCGGTCTTAATCGAGCGTATTACGAGGCATTACTTTTGATGTGAAGTATTGTTTACGGCAGCGCATCTATTCTATACACAATACTGCTTTCGGTCTCTACAGCAGCTATCTAGGGTAAGAAAGTATAGATATATTAGCACTTACTGTAACAATTACAATAAGTTAGCCATCTGAACTATCAGAACTGTCTATCTCATCTAAAATTTAGCATGGCTAAGAGAGGTGCTGTTAAAATATATCACTTATTGTAACAATTGCAACTAAATTATTGTAATTGTTACAATAAGTGCTAATACTTTGATACTTACCCTAGATATCTGCCGTAGCGGCCGACAGCAGTCTTGTGTATAGAATAGATGCACAGGAGCAGTTACCCGAGACTGAGGTCGCCACGCTGTCAAGTGAGCTTTGCCTGAGTTTACTGATTTTACTCTAATGCAAAGTGCTGGAAACAATGTTGTTTTGTTAATTGTAGGTACATGAATTGAAAAATTTTCGTTGACAGCTGTTTCGAGCTATAAATACTCGACCGTTTAGACATACTGCTATCAATGCTCACGGTGAACTGTGCTACGGCAAAATGTGATATGAACCGGAGTTTTAAATAATGTTAACAATTTTGATTGCCGAATGCCACTGCTTTTCTAGTAAAGATTATCGCATGTGTCAATATATTTTAATTGAACGTAGTTATGCAGAATGTAGCCAGTCTACAATAATGTCGAGCTGAAATAATGGCACTTTAGCAACAACATGATATTAAAAATGTATGTAAAATAAATTGTAAATAGTATTTTATTTCAAGAATATTTTTTTTTGCGGCTTGGCTATTTTCAGCAGAACGTAGAGAAAACCTTCTCGCATCTGATCTATATCATATCTCATTTTTATTTTTTGTGGACTGGCTACTTTCTGCATAACTATGTCCAATTATTCATGGCTTTCGACGTTATTTAGAATTGACGGAGGTAATATTGGCATTACATGCATCAAGTTGATATATTTATGACAGCATGAATTGAAACACACGAAATCACTTTTAATACAAAAACGTTTTAAAAAATTGAGCTGCTCAGTTGAGTGTCACGGTGCAAAATCGAGACCCCGGGGGGTCACAATAAAGTGAAATTGTATGCCGCGATAAAGGTAGGTACACACCTACTCGTACTTATTACATATACAATTTATTTCGCATGCATATATTAATTTCGTTCCGATAGTAGGTACTTAATATAGATATTAATAAACAGTAATTCTATCGCCTAAATTATGTATCTCTGTGAGTCATTACGTATTTTCATAGATGCCAGTAGGTGTACATATAAATAAAATTTTGTATGTAGGTATGAGACATAAGACAACATTTTTGCTACAGATACAACAGATCTCTTGTGTTCCTCATGCTACTTGTTTTATTAGTTTTGATTATTAGCGAAGGATGGATGTAGGCTGTTAAAATCCGCAATAAACTGTGCACAGTAAATTTTCTTAGTTTTTTCATTGAAATAAGACTACAATTTACAGATAGTGTTGGTTAGTTTTAAAAATTCAATTATACCCTATGAAAACCAAGCCATAATAGAAAACAGTCAAAAAATACCCGCCTATCTATAAAATATCTAAAATTATGCAATTAAATCATTCGCAACATTGAATATTTTATAGATGGAATAATAGTTTTTATGTATTATAGTTTGGTTTAGACAGGACTTAATGAATTAAAAAAAATAACCAACAATATATTGTGCAATATGTATTCTGAATCCAACGAAAATAAATAAGTATGAATGAAAAAGTGTGCACAGTTTTATCGTATCGCCCAAAATATACAAAAACTATTATGGTTTAGTTTAGGCAGGGTTTAATTGATTTTTAAAAACTACATAATTAACCATCTATACATAATTGTAGTCTTAGTTCAATGAAAATAAATAGGTATGACTAACAAAGTTGAATGGGCAATTTTTATTGTGGATCTTAACAGCCTAACGCCACCCTTCGCTGCTGGTTTTGACGTATTACCTTATATCATAAGTAGATACAAAGGAAATTATTTAATTCAATTTAATATAAATATTTGGCACTGTTCGGTTATCAGGAATACAGCGGAAAACACATTTTGAAAATACCCGATAAGCTAGATTATTTGTTAGTTTGGGTTAGGTTAGGTTTGGTTAGGTTAACCTAACAAATAATCCAGTTTATCGGCTATTTTCAAAATGTGTTTTCCGCTGTATTCCTGATAACCGAACAGTACCAAAAATTTATTATACGAGGGTGGGTCAATAAGTCCTTAGAAAAGCCGACAGGTGGCGCGACTAGTACTGTAAGCGGTTTGTTTTCATGCAGCGGCACTACCGATTCAGTATGCTGCGAAGTTTCAATCAGATTGGTCGGGTTGTTATTTTTTATTTTCGTACATTTAAAAAAAAAATTTGCTTGTTTACAAAAATGGAGAAAATTGAGTTTAGAGCTGTTATTAAACATTTTAATATAAAAGGGTTAACAGCAAAGGAAATAAAAAATGAGTTGGATTTAGTTCACGGCATATCTTCTCCTTCACTTGCAACTATTTATAACTGGTTAAATGAATTTAAACGTGGTCGTACATCAACAAAGGATGAACCACGCTCAGGACGTCCTGTAGAGGTGACTACACCAGAAATGATCAATAAAATCCACGATATGGTGTTAAGTGACCGAAGATTAAAGTTGAGTGAGATAATTGAGGTTACAGGGATCTCAAAAGGTAGCGTCATTTCTATTTTACATGACAAATTGGGCATGAAAAAAGTTTCTGCAAGATGGGTGCCGCGTTTGCTCACAGTCGACAATAAACGCAATAGGGTGGTGGCCTCTAAAGCCCTGTTGTCGCTCATGCAACGCAATCCGGATGAATTTTTTCATCGCTTTGTGACTGTAGATGAAACATGGATACACCACTATACTCCCGAGACGAAAGAACAGTCAAAGCAGTGGATTGCGAAAGGCGAACCATGTCCAAAGAAGGCGAAAACCGTAAAATCAGCTGGTAAGGTTATGGCTACTGTATTTTGGGATGCACGTGGAATTATTTTCGTTGACTATTTGGAAAAAGGAAAAACAATAACAGGGGATTATTATGCATTTTTATTGGACCAGCTAAAAAACAAAATTGAAGAAAAACGGCCTCATTTAAACAGGAAAAAAATCCTCTTTCATCAGGACAATGCCCGTGTTCACACATGTTTACGATCAATGGCTAAAATTGAAGAATTGAAGTTCGAATTGGTCGACCACCCACCGTATTCGCCAGATTTAGCCCCCAGTGACTTTTTCCTTTTCCCAAACTTAAAAAAATGGCTAAGTGGACAACGTTTTTTTTCAAATGAAGAAGTCATCGATCGGACAAATGCTTATTTTGAGGACCTTCCGAAAACTTATTTTTCTGACGGTTTAAAAAAAATTGAGAAACGTCTAACCAAGTGTATTGAGCTCCAAGGAGATTATGTTGAGAAATAAAAAAAAAATACAAAAATAAAACTGTTTTAATGCTTTTTTCTAAGGAATTATTGACCTACCCTTGTACCATTATGGATATTAAAAAATAAAATTCTATGCGTCCACAATAATATATTTAGTGTTAGAAAATATAAATAAAATTATAAATTTAGTAATAATAATAAGATAATAATAGTAAGAAATGCAGTATGTACGAATAGTGAGGAGTCAACTGGGTGGGATAGCAAACCTTTAGAAATTATAAAATGTACCTATAAGTTCTTCTCATGTAAGTGGAATATTGCATTAAATGTTTAAACTCTCGTAAGTGGAATATTACCCCTACGGTGACCGAGTTGGTAGAGCGGCCGTTTATAATGCCAAGTGTTCACGCATGGCAGAAGTAAATCCTACTAATGACCACTAAAGTTAGAAGTAGTGAATTAAAATGTGTTTCAGCCTAAAAGATTATATTACCGATAAATTATAAATAATAATAATAATAAGAAATTTACTTATAATTTTTCAAATGTTCTAAATTAAAATTTGTCTTTATTTTTTAGGTCGATTCACTTCATGGAATTGAACACATCTTTGTATTTATTATCATACCAGCCTAATACTTGTGATGAATTTTTGTGTCACGTGCTTTTCAGTCATGGAAACTGTTACATAGTCGGAGCTCGGGGCTGTAATATTATGACGGGAAATGTATTCATATGATTTGAATAAAGGTTATACGATTAATATTGTCTGTGTTTATGAACCATCACATATTTAATGCGTAAATTTGGCAATTGGGCGTCGGCTACACGTCGTTTTATTATGAAAACGTTCTAATGGTCGTTACAGGGGACGTTTGCGACCGTTAACGCGCCGTTATGTCGCTATAAAATATTAAAATTATACACTACAGCCGTTTACCTGCACTTTATTACGATATTAAGGCTTTCGCGGAGGCAGGCATCTTTGAGAAGTTTTAATAAAAAACAATAAAAAATGCTTGTGCAGTGTAGACACGGTTTAATATAAACCTTAATTTGTTCAAATATGTATAGTAGGGAAGGGATACTTATGGCATCCCCGACTGTATAATAATATTAAGTCATCGTTACATAATGGAAAAACAAAGAAAAATTCTTATCTATAACGGTGGTCGGTGACATACATTACATATTTAAACGTTGAATAATTTTAATAACATGAGTTCTATGTTTTCTATAATTCGTCAACGATGATACAAATTTTAATGTTAAGGGGGATCCTTATACCAGCTGAGGCACCTAGCGGAAAAATACGAAGCTTGCAATTTGAGACATTTTTTGATAATTTACAATTTTAACTGTATTTAATTAATAAATAAATTACAAGATAAAAAGAACTTTTTATATACCACGTTTTTAAATTTTCTATTGAATCATACAAACTTGACAATTATATGTATTAATAATTTAGGACAAACAATGCAATCGTCAACAAATCATTTTTTTGCTATTTTGCAACAAACAAACAAACAAATATAGAATACTAAAATGTCATTTTAATTTCCATACTAACGCACTATATATTAATAATTTAGTTGCTAGGACCACTCCCTTAGCAACCAATAATAGTGGATTACGGATTTCTTCCGAAATAACTTTTCATACAAAACAGAATTAACTGAAAATGAATTCAATTCTACTTAAAGATGGCTAATGGTTTATAAAAATGGTTTTTGTAACACAACAGCAATATTGTTAAGTTCATCATCATTTATGGCACTACAACCTTTGATGGGTCTTGGCCTACTTCAAAAACTTCCTCCATCGTGCACAATCCAACGCCGATACTCTCCAATTGCTTTGACCTAGCATTTTTAAATCTCTTGTGGCACAGTCCAGCCATCTCAGTTTCGGCCGTCCAGGTTTTCTCTTGCCATCAGGGGTTGCGTACATGGCTCGCCTCGCCGGTATATTATCCGGCATTCTATATACCTACGTGGCAGATCCAGCGTAGTCTCTGCATTTTCAATGCCACGTGATATTTTGTGAAGTTCATTGATCTGTAAACACCGGGAGAAATAAAATTGGCTCTGTGTACCTACTACATCACAGATAGAATGGAATAACCATACTAGTATAGATCTCTGAGGAAAGATGAACCAATATAAAATAAGTAGGTACATAATGTAAATAGATACTTTTTTGAAAATTAAAAATATCAAAATTAATCATTATGCTTATGCTTCAATTATGCTTCATTCGTTTTGAAAATTGGAATTTATTCAGCTTATGTCGTATATTATGAGACAAAAATAAAAAAAAATATCCAGCCATAATCTTTGATGGCGTAGCATTTTCTTGGATCGTTGAAACTTTGGCACTTTCCAACAACTTCTTCGTTTTCTCACTAATTACCCCCCTCTATTTTACTTTTTACAGCAAAGCGCGACCCCTCTCCTCGTTTTCTCGTTAAACGCGACTGATTAACTATGCAAATGTCTTAATTTTAAAATATGCACTAAAAAGAATAATTTTAATAACTCCGAGGGGTTGTCTTAAGCAAAAAGTATCTAGAATTATCTTCCTTCTATTTTTAGAGCATCCATTATGTGAAAGAATAATTCGAAATACTCAGCATATATAGGTACGAGTAGATATTGTGTAGTTTACACTATATAAACAACGGTTTTTTCATTTAATAAAAAAATGATCCTATATTATTAAAAATATATTATATTATTACATAATTATATTTTTTGAAAAACATAAGATACATACCCACTAAAAAAGATTCTAGAAAAATGTTGGAATGAGTACCAATAAACAATTTACCAGCCTACCTACACCTACTCCTAAAATATAACATGTATATCATCAGCCTGAATCTATCCACTGCTGGATGAAGGCCTCTCCAAGCTGATTCCACTTCTCTCGGTCCTGTGCATTGCGTTGCCACATACTTTATCATTTCATCGATCCAGCGGCCTCTAGGTCAACCTTGCGGACGTTTTGTACCTCCTGGATACTACTGGATAACTAAACGATTGTCCAACAATAATTGGATAATAATATGTATAAGTTTATTTAGGTAAAATGATAAATATTGTACTATTTCACCAAATCATCGTTTTAAGAATTAATATGTGGATATAGAACCTAAGTATTGTTCATTTAAATTATGTAAACATAATGTTACTTTAATCATTGCATTGTCAAATCTGAGTATTATCAATAATCACAGATCAAGATTCAGTTCTTATACAGTTCTAGAAATATAATATTACCAACTGAATTTACTTGATACTTATACCACACCCTTCACAATCTCCAACTACCCGTTCCGAATAAAAACTTCCTGGCATAATGCTCCTCCTAAGGGCACTTCGACGCTCTCTCCTTCCCCCTGTTTTACCCCATAACAAGTTTTTAGGCGTAATTTTAATTAACACTCACCTCAACTCTTTCTTCGTCCCTGTTATTCCTTTTTTGTCCCGTCCCATCCTCAGGGACTTGTAAAAATGCCATCGTGCAATTGCTATGGAGAAGAATGGAATATCATTTCATTATAAAGGTATATGGTATTTGAACTTTTTACTTCAAAGCTTTTATTCAAAGGGTGAAAGAAAGAAAGCCAGATCTTTATAGAATACTTATATAGATGTTTAATATCGTATATAGATAAGTATCGTTAAAAATATCAAACATATTTTTCACTATTTTTATGATTTGGTATTACCATGCAATAATAATATTAATCTGAATTTTGAACACTGTTATAATCATGGATAGAAGTGTGCTACCCATTTTCTAATAATCTAATCTAAAAATATAAACATGTAGGTACTCGTACATACATGGGTATACTGTGGATGTCGTTCGGAGTAAAACATCGTGGCCTGCAGCCTAAAACCAATGGCGTCTCCAAAATATGAATATGATAATGATATGTTCAATTTTATGAGCCATTACGTGAATATTTCCAACAAAGCGACACGTTTCTCATCATATCACACCAGATGATCCAATCGTGCTAACCTTGTGTTGTGCAATTAAAAAAAAATCTTTGGAAAAATCATTATTATTTTTTTATTAATAATTCAGTTGATTTTCAGAATTTGAAAGTTGATTTTGTAAAATTGAATTTTACCAAGTAAATGCTGACACCAATTAATAAGACCAATATTGTTAGAGCGGAACGCACAATCTAAGATTTCGATCCTAAGGATAAGTCGCCGAAAAGCATGACTTAACTATAAACAATCCTGAGTATAGAGTTAAGGAATCCTTAACCATAGACTACTGTTGTTATGAACACGCCCCCTTCTGTATTACCATTTACCACTGACAGCTGCTGTCAAAATAAATTCGCATGTCTATAAAACAGTCCATACACTCAAATTCATTTAACAATGTATCTCAATATGGATATTGATAGTGTTAATTCGTTTGACATGTACTTGCAGAATAATATTATACTTTTATACGCCAGCTCGCAGAAACACAAGATGCCGTGATAGAATGACACTTGACGCTAGTGTTTCCATGTTAAAAAATATCTTGCGGCGCCTGTGGAATCACGTATAATGACTTATAACGGAAACATAAGAGTATTATAATTAAATATTAATATGTATTTATAGTTACAGTTGTCATATTTTTGTCATCGTTTAACAATTATAAAATAATTTACCGAAACTAAAGGAAAGAGAATTTTTAAATATGGTATTATTTTCAATAGAAATGATCTTAACTAAGGACAATGTTTCTGCATAGTGATTTCTGCTAAGGAAATTTTAGTTATGACAAATGTTTCTGCATTCCGCTCTAAAACTATTTCCTTTATTCAACGAATAATTCGAAAGATGTAAGAAAGTAGGCAATATTCTTTTATTGAAAATAAATAATTTGAAAAATATTTTTAAAAAGCGCAGTTTTTTCAAAAAAAAAAAAAAATATTGTGGTTATATATTAATTCTCTGGGTTATTTTCAAAGTATGCAAGATTTTTCGATTTTTTTTTCTTTTTTCTTTTATTTTGTTTTTTGAACTGGGACTGCATTGTATTGTTGTTTTTATTTAATAAAATCAAGGAGTTGAAAATGTCCCTCTAAGGCAGACGAAACCGGTCATAATCTATTGATTAAAAGTGGAATAAGTACTACAACAAATGCGTTTTATTAAATAAAAACAACAATTTTCAGATTTACTTCCAATGTTACCTACTTCTACTAAAATAGACTGCCTTGTTGTAAACGTAAATGCTGACGTTACTAATATACCTAACTCGGTATAGCTGCAATGATCAAGCTTTCCAACCTATCACCGAAACATGCTGCTCTATTATTAGGTAATTAAAATACATCAATTGTAATTTTTGTCGTCATAAATAATCTGAAATCGCATCGTTCGGTATAATACGGTCTTTTTTTTACGAAAACTGTGGCGTGACCCGTCTCGCAAAATCTATGTCAAATATATTCATACGAGGGTTGAAAATAGTCGGCGGGGGTAGTTTAGCGTGCCCAGGAGGAACATCCGCTTGCGGGCGATAAGTCATCGCGACCCGGCTCGCCCATCCCTGCTTTCGGCCCACCCCTATGCGGCAAATCGCCCGAAAATGAAATTTACAATATATCAAGAAAAGAAAAACGGAAACCCAAATTGGCCATATTTATGTACGAAAGTGGGGGCTGTGATGTTTGTGGAATATGAAATTGATGTTTACAGTTTTGAATTGTGGCGAAACCGGTATCAATCAATTTTTACATGTTTTTTTAAGTAGGACATTATTTTATTAAACCCAAGTAGTGCTATTTTGCTACAAGTTACTTTTTAATTAAGTATTATCATTATCCTTCGAATTCCTATTAATACGTTAAGCTTTATTAGAATTTGGCTTTTCAAACAGGCTGGATAAATTGTATGTATCCAATGAGCGCAGTAGATGGCGATTTGAGGTACGAAAAGACCCCAGGCACTGACAGATTTTGATGCATACAAAAATATTTGATCATTTACGCAACTTCCTTCAGTTGCTGAATACCTGAACTGATGAGACTGGTCATGGATACGGACATGTATCTCCTGAAATTTGGTCACTAATCTTTACCAGAAGACGGCACAACGAGAAGACGAAAATAATTATCACTTACAATGCTAATTTAATTATTTTCATAAATAGATAGACGTAACTGCATACTAATCTGTTTCATATATATTTTTTTCTTGTATGCCCATTTAAAATATGCAATAACTAGTCGCTGAGTGTTAAAAATACAGTAAAAGTGTTATATAAATATAAAATATAATATATGGTTCGGCCAATTGTAGTGGCCGTCATCCTTATTCTCCACTTACTCAAATCCCCTTATTTATTATTGTCACAAGATCAAGTAACCGACAGTTACGGGTCAAGAATCGACCGTAATTGCAAAGAACATTCAGTCAACTCAAGAGAACGAATGGGTACGTGTTGCTGCACCACGGTATACAGAGTGAATCAAAATTTAACTCGATACAACTGGTGCGTAAGCCTGTTACCGCTAAACCAAAGTTTATTGATTACTTCGATTATACAGACTGATTCAGAAGTTCATGGTGAGCTTGATATAGTGTAACCGTCGTCAAAACGATACTTCTGAATACCTGGCAAGCTGTGATACTGGCTCTCATCATTCATCAACCTCATATCATCCATCAACAGTATACAGTTAAGTGGCGCGCACCGAGTAACCCAACAAACAATACCGCGGGAGTGATAGTGCAACCAGATCACGGATCCGTAATCAACATCATAAAAAGTCAGTGTCTGGCATCCTGTTAAATCCCCTCCCCCTCCCTAGATCCGGAATCTACTACATCTTTCAAAAATACAGTCCACCGTAAAAAGCGTAACCAATATATTATTTAAATACGCATAATATAACTTTGTCGATATTTCTGGTGAAGCAAATGCCTTCTACGCTTCAACTAAAACCATTACTGGATAATCGTGATCAACCTACCTATATGCTTGAGAGTTAATAAAGTGCTTGAACATTGTCGAGTTGTTGTACGTTTGTTTTTTTATAATATTGCCAAGGTATTTCAGTTGTCCAGTTTTTATACTGACAAGAACTTATCGGTCCTTGCCAAATCATGTGAGGATGTCAATAATAGTCGTTTACATTCTTAGCCTCAAACCAAACCAAATAATGCTCTCATTGGAATATTATTTTGAAAATATTTTTATAAAACAGCGATATCGGCGGCTTGCGAAAGGTGTATTCAGCTCTAATGAGATTTTATTTAAAAAAAAAATCATTTTTTTTTTCGAGGCTGCGTATTTTCCAGCCTACCCACGTACATTTCGAAGATGTATAAAATATTTCCCCTAAAATAAAGGGCACAAATAATTATCTGACG
Source organism: Rhyacophila brunnea (assembly GCF_057557595.1). Classification (NCBI taxonomy): domain Eukaryota; kingdom Metazoa; phylum Arthropoda; class Insecta; order Trichoptera; family Rhyacophilidae; genus Rhyacophila; species Rhyacophila brunnea. Next base: position 38,683,346 of record NW_028232848.1, on the reverse strand, counting down.
AAGATAAATAGGTACATACCCTAATATAAGACAGATCACAAATTATACCTACGTTAGGTAGGAATAATAATTTAAATTGCGCAAGCCGTCGACAGAGGTCTCGGGGTTTCGTTTCGGAAAATATTTTATATCGCTTGTTTACAATGTTTCTCATTAAAAATATCCCGGCATTATTTTTCCCCTGACAGTTGAGGGGCCTCCCCGACCCCTCCTTTCCTCGCGCCCGAGAAGGGGTTAAATTCGCCATTTAACCCTTGCCTCTTGATACTCCAGATCTCGTGGGGTTATTACTATATCCAAACAAACAATATTATTATGTGCCCGTATTATCAAGACACGACGTTGGTATTCATAAAATGTATACAAGATTCCTTATACATAGGTGCCTACATAAAATCTTTTATATAAGCACTTTGGTACTTTGTTCAAATTAAAATTTAATTATTTTACATATAGCATAAATATAGTTAAAAATTCAAAACGTTCACAATATGACATGAAGAGTTCAATAAGACCGTCATACGCACAGCCGTTGCATACGGGTATGAGTCATGGACGCTAAATATGAAAGCAGCTGAAATGGTGGACTGCTTTGAGAGAAAGATCCTGAGGCGGATATACGGATCGATGAATGATGGTGGGGAGTGGAGAATTAGGTACAACGCGGAACTATACCGGTTATACCAAGATTCAAACCTCTCCACCTTCATAAAACTCCAGAGGCTAAACTGGGCAGGCTATGTTCAGCGCATGTCTGAGTCACGGATACCGAAGAAGATCCTCGAAGGAAACCCAGGGGGGAAAAGGCCAATGGAAAAATTACGCACACGATGGCGTGATAATATTACAAAAGATGCCAACCAGCTGCTAAAAATCAGGAACTGGAAAAGACGTGCGGAGGACCGTTCCGGCTGGAGGACGGCGGTGGAGGAGGCCAGGGCTCGACTTGAGCTGTAGCGCCATCGAAGAAGAAGAATCCAAATCAATATTTACACAAAAAGACTGTACCAGTGTCGAAGGGCGGATGTCGGCTGTAAAGATCCGACATAAATAGCGCACACTAAAGCGTGTCAGGTATTTATTTGTTTTTAACAAAGTAATAATACTAATTGCAGGCTGCCAATTAAACCCTGCCTACCCAATTAGATATTAGATAAAAAATATTCTTCTCTCTATAAAATATATAAATTTATACCATTAAGTCATACATAACTTTGGATATTTTATAGGGAGAAGAATTTTTTAATTTATATTGGTTTGGTTTATGCAGGGTTTGATCGAATTTCAAAAACGACCTGCAATTTGTTTTCTTAGTTCACAGAAAACAAATAAGTATGAACGAAAAATTGTGTATTATTTTTGTTGGATCTTCACAGCCTACCCCTACTATTACTACGATTTTAAAAACTAATCAATTTAAACTGCAATATATATTATGTGTTCATTAAAAAGAGATAAGTACGGCTGACAAAGTATAGTATGGTATATTTACATCGAATCTCCACAGCATATCTCCACCCTTCGCCGCTTCCATGTAATTAGATTAGTAGGTATTGAAACACGTCAATAATAAAAACTTTTTATGCTAACTGCAAACAACTAAATGAAACAAATAGAATATTAGATATTAAATTAGCAGTTACAAAATAACTGCCAGGATTTCTAACACCCGTATAATTTAAACGTATAGAGAGGTCCTTAGTCCTGTCAGAGGAATTGTAACGGCGGTCACCTCAAACCCACAAACAGAACCTACGGACGAAACTATAACACGTCGGCGTCCGAAACTTGGCCCCGCGTGACGCCACGTCCGCCGGGTTTCAGGGGGAGGGGGGCAAGACGCCGGGCGGTCAGCCGAGTAGAAGATGGATGGCTCTCCTGGGTCCCAGAATGCTCCAAAGCTTTGCATAGCCCGTATGAATTTTACATATTGTACGAGTGTTAGGTATATCCGAGCAGAGACAACTTGGGATGTGGCTTTGGGGGCGTCGAATAGTAAATCTACATGAAAAAATGGGATTATAAAATAAATAGAAGAATTAAAATATATTGATCCTAATACCATAGAATTTGGAAAACTTTTTATTTAACGTGACATTTTCATATAAAATATATCTATAAAAGTATAAAAAAATATACCTATATGTAGCAGTGGCAAAGGGTGGAGGTTAGCTGTTAAGATCCGACATACATAGTGCACATTAAATTTCAGTCATACGTATTATTTTTCATTGAAATAAGCCAAGCCATTATAGATAAGAGTAAATAAATACTTGTCTATTTATAAAATATCGAAAATTATGCAATTAAATTATATATAACTTTGTAAATTTTATAGATAGAATAATATCTTTTATCTATTAGAGTTTGGTTAGGCAGGGCTTAATGAATTTAATGAAAATGAACCAACAATATTGTGTAATATGTTTTCTTAACCCAACGAAAAAAAAAGTATGAATGAAAAAGTAGGGAGAATTTTGTCATATTGCCCAAAATATACCAAAGCTATTATGCTCACTTGCGTCTCATAATCATTATAATAATTAGCTCCGAAATAGCGTAATAACTGGGCGAAAGTTGTCAAAAAAATCATAATTTATTGCAAAACAAAATTATATGGCACGAAGTACTACAACACTCGGAATATTAAAGGTACCAAATATGTATAACATACAAATATGTTAATACATCCTACATAGGTATACAATATAATACTGTATGCTATCCATGCAATCAAAACATATTGAGATTCGTATGCCAAAAGTGTGAAAGCACAGAACAGATAATAAATAGAATTCTGATAGACTATAAATAGTAAATACCAATACAGTAAATTTTGACACACGGTTTTTAATGTGTGAGTATCCTACAAAAATGAACCACGTGTTATAGACGTGCAATAATGTGTGTAATACACCAATATTAAATGAGCATCAATGCATAAACCGAGAGCAGTTGTCAGTATTCGACGAATGACGTATTCTTCACACGTGTTTAAATTTATCCCGTATTCTTCCTTACTCGAAATCGGTTGCCTGCGTCTCCTTAACCGTTAGGTATTTCAGTTCCGATTATTTCTGAGTTCTCTGTGCGAAAGTGATAATTTTTAACATTACAGAAGATCATTTTGAAATATTTTTTACTGTCTACGGAAAAAATTTTGTAAGTTCGTCAAAAAATAATACTTTTTTTAACTATTTATTCTCTTTCTTCTAAATAGTCGTAAATGTTTGCTAAAATATCCTTTACTTCTTTTAGAGTAAAACTTTTTTTAAATTTCATTTAATACACCTAATAAAATATCAATAATTTAAAAAGTGATTATCTCTTTATGACAAAATTTTAAATGTTTTGAAATATTTCCTCGCATCATTAAACGACTCTAAAATATCTGGTCGGACCACTGGTGAAGAATGCCTGTTAGAGGGTGGTAAACGATGAGTATCCATTATCCAAAATAAATAGTGCACACTTGAACAGTCATCCAGGACAGGCAAATAGTAATAAAATGATTTGACACTTAAAATTGAGTTATTGATTTAAAAAGAGGCAAAATATCGAATAAAAACATTTTTGTTTGACAAATGTAAGATGGTACAAAGTCATAAGATTTGTTAAAAAAATCATAAGTAGGTACTATGAACTAAGTGTGCTGTGGAACTAATGAGTGACTGAAGAAAACTGATTCAGTAGATAAACAGAACAGAGTGCCGGAGGGTTTAGTGCAAAATTCTGGAGAAGACAAGCCAGGATTCTTGATATATGTATATGTAATACTTATTTGTCACAAGGTACTAATAAAGTTGACGCTTAGTAGATGCACATGCCAGAATTTCTTAAATAATATACCTATAGCAAGTTTGTTTGATATGCGGGTGAGTTAGCAATCACTTTTGTCAGTATATTTACAGGACCCATTACTGGCGATCGTTTAACGAAGGCATGAAAGGGGTGAGAATGCTACTTGTAGAACAGTGACGTCTAATATAATCAAAATTAATTTTTAACATATTTCAATTATCCTTTGCAATAATTGGAATAATAATTGAATGTACTAAAAAAATGAGAGCTCGAATGAGAACTCGCGACAGAAATGTAACTATTTGATTTCTCTCCATTTTTATAGTATATCCTATCATAATTCATAAATATTTTCATTATCAGCGATGGAAACTGTGCAGGGAATTTTCGTCGTCCTTGTAAAAAATTTTACTTCCACTAAGGTTCTACACAGTGACATATGCATATATTATTTAGAAGATAAATCTGTCAATGTCGGTAATATTACATATTATACCTACCTATTTGTCTTTGATGTTTTGTGATGCATAGATGATGTCAATTGACCGCATCACAGTTCTTTACTTTCAGCTGTATGGATATTATCCGTGACTCTATCTGACTGATTTTCTCTTAGGTATGCTTACATACTGTAGCTTGAAATTTAGAAGGGATTTTTATTTAGCTACATATTTTTTCCGATTTATACGCGGCGTAAATGGAAACTTTGCCATTCTTGATGGTATTGGCTTGTGTGTCTCTGATAATTATCTTAGAAATCGAGGGCATCCGTTATTTGTTCTCCCAAGGTGCAGAACTAACCTACTATTAGTGATTCCAATTGGGAGGGCAATAACCATGTTTAATGAAATCGCTTCGGAGGTTGATATATTCCACTTACGTGAGGGTGAATTTAGGTGGATGTTGTTTTATAAGTTTTTAAGATAAGATCTATCAATAGTTCACTCTGTGTGCTTACATCTACTATTATTTATGTTACTTTATTTCTTTTCTTATTTTATTACTTAGGCATTGTATTATTTACTCACATTGCTCTGTATTTATATTTAAAAATTGTTAACACTAATTTATGTCATGTCGCGAATGCTTTAAATTTATAATTTGTTATGTTCATTATATGTAAAATGAATAAATTTGAATTTTAATTATTCTTAAGCTCAATATTCAAGTAAATATTAACGGTTTTTGCAGCTGAGGAGGAAGCAACTTTTTGTCGTATCTCCGTAATTTATACGAGTGCAGCTCTATCGGACTGTCACAGGTAGCTGACAAGAAAGTGCAAATAACCCTAATGGTGCTTATCCACTCATTCCTCTTTTTGTCCTTTCGCCTTATGGCCAGCATGCACCTCTCCATACCACGTTGTGCTACTCTAAGTTTCTGGATCTCTCTTTTACTTAGGGTCCATGTTTCACACGCATATGTTGTGATTACGAGAAGCACACACTAGTTGAACACTTTGCGCTTTAGGCACAGTAGAAGGTCACTTTTGAAGACATTATTCATGCGGCCAAAAGCGCTCCAGCCTAGCTTTACTCTGCGAACAATTTCATCAAATATACACCCATTTATAGGAGTTATTGTGTATATAGAATGATATTGTATATATAGAAGTTAAAGTTCACCATAAAAACTAAACAAAAATAATATATTATTTCACGACGTACCTACCTAAATGACCTCCCGCCACTGTGAAGTATGTAGCTAGTAACAAAGCCCGGGGCTAGCGAAAGGGTTGCTTCGCCAAATGCTTCTCCTGCTACTAAACGTGGATCGCTAAAAGAGGATGCTTTACCACCACATCCCCCAGACAGAAAGAAAATTGTCCATACTTCTGTATTCGAGTTATCTGTAAGTATTTGCTGATGAAATGCATCCTATATTTTAGAAAGCTCTCGGGAGCTTTTTTATACTTCGTACAATTAAGCTTAGGTAATAACTAAATTAATTTGTTTGTACGTAAGTATCACTCATAATCTGTGTATATTTATTCCACGACTGTGAATCAGTTACCATATTTACGAGTGTAAATGATGTGGCACTATATTTAAAATGCAAGCACAATATATTTCAACGTATATAATTCTGAAAACATTCATGAGAAAATATAGCCAATAAAAAAAATATTTTTCGAAAAAAGTAAGACACCCAGCAGGATCGAACCTGCCTCTCTTGGGTATCGCGCCCTGTGCATTACCACTATGCTATTACTGCCATGCCTAATTGCGACAAATTTTAACTATTGGCCTTTTTTAATACCTACTCATAAGCGCTCTCCGAAATTAGTTACGTTTAGAATTATGTATGTAAGTATGTTCATTAATTAGAATGATACATTCTTAAATCTTGTGAATTATTCGTTGAATAAAAGAAATATTTAATTAAATGATTAGCAAGTTCAAGTTAGTTAGTTACAACAGAAACTTGCTAATAATTTATAATAATAATAATAATATAATTATGTAAATTTTTTTTATTCAACGAATAATTCACAAGATTTAAGAATGTAACATTTTAATTATTGTTATTCTAATTAAACTATTATGTTCAATAATTAGAATGTATACGGAATGAAAACATATTTATATTGTCGGTGTCGACTAAATTTTGGGGATAAAGTTTTCAAGTTGTGGTTGCTTTGAGTATTTGTGTGCGAGCTATTTTATTGTTACACAAATGCATTAAAAATTGTGATATTTGTTAAACATTAGATATACCTACAATAAAATATGAAATGACAGTATATCGATAAAAATAACATCAAACTAAATATTTTATGTGTTTGTTTCATTTGTAGCCAGGATACGTTCATTAAACCCCTTCCCTGCGGCGTGGTGTTGCCAGAGTAAACCGTCATCTCATCGTTTGAAAGCTAATACGCAATGTCCGGTATCCATATAATGAATAATATGACCGCATATTCAGTGGAAATCGATGAAATATCAGAAGGGTGGATATAAGTTATTTGTCCAGGAAAATAATATTTTACCTACTTCTATGTAGGGAATAATAATTATTTGTGCACACCCTGGAAAATTTTGGTATTAGGTATGGTACAGTAATATTTTTATAGCACGTACTATAGGTGCTTTCAAATAATACAGTATCATGTATAATAGATACAGTATTGAAAAATCCGTGGAGAGAAACGACAAATATACCTATTCGTGTTTGCGAACTGACAAGCTATGTTGTACTATAAACGAATTAGGTACATGCGTAAAGGTCTGGACAATTTAATTGACTAGATACTACGATTACAATAGTTACTATTTTTTCATATTTATATTTTAACGTTTTGCTTATGTGATTATCTTCATGAAACAACGCTGTCCCCGGTGATCGTATAATTCAGGGTTACCCAAACTTTTTTTGCAATGGAACACTTCCCAAACCCGGAAATTTTAACGGAACACTTAGATCATTTTGTAGGTTATTTATTAGCGCAGCTAACCGTTCTGCCAATTTTAGCAACTGTCGTTAAACTGACAAGACTTGTCAGCCGGTCAGTTAAAAATAATATACCCCATCTTTTTCATGCGCACGGTGTGAGAAAAGATGGTCGTCCGTCTGTACCTAGATTATGGCCCCCACATCCCGAAGCAGGCCCCAGGCTAGGATCTTTGGCGGGCCCCCCTACTTATCGCTAAGGTTAAAGGCAATGTGACAATCTACAGTTGCATATTCCAAATGGTGTTGAGGTAAAATTAAGGGTATTTTTAGCGATTTTTTGTATTGTATTGTATTGGCACAATAATTATGGACATTTCATATATCGACAATAACCGAAAATTATAAATATGGAAAAACCACATATTATTAAATGTTAGTATGCTTGAAGTGAAAACTGAAAACATTTTTTTACTATTAGTGCATGTATTTGATGTGTGTTTATCTCACTTGGCTGGTCGATCTCTCACGCCGGGCCCCCCATAAGAAGATCTTTAAATGTGTTGCAGTATATAAAACCTTTCCAAATGGTCGCGGAACACCTATTCAGGTTCAGGCGGAACACTGGTGTTCCGCGGAACATAGTTTGGTAAACCCTGGTCTAATTCATACATGTCCAACTTTAAAGAACGCTGTGATTTACTATCCACTATCAAAACTGGTTGATAGGGATTTATCACACCCTTTCTTCGTCATTATTCAATTAAAACATAAATATATTTTGCTGAGGATACTGAGGAATTAAAAATAATAATAAAAAAACAACACTAATTGTCTTTCACCATCGCAAAGAGATTTGCAATGTCCTATTCATCATGAAAATTATGAGTTTCCGTCTTATTTTGGATATTCATTGTCAAACATTTGGGGAAACTATGGCTCAGTCTAAAGTATGGAAGCTTCAGACTATAGATACATCGTGGAAGCTCATATCTTCTTTTCTCTCACTCCCTCACGTCAAGTCACGTGGGCCTCCCCATAGGTAATTGAAAAACGACGACATAAAAATAGCAATAATCAATGCTTCCCCATAAAAATCATACAACAACTGAATTTACACGTTTCTGGCTTATGTTGCGATAGACCTAAAACCATCCTGCGATCGACGCGTTGGACATGTCGTGTCTAATTTATAAAAATATAACACAATTATTAGTTATCTGTTTTCGTTCTTCTTCTCCCCGTTGTATTTTTTGTGCAAAATACAAAATACACCAGTCGCACCCGGAGAATAATAGTGGCATAAGTCCAAATTTGTCATTTTTGAGTTAAGTATTAATAAATAGCGGCATAATTCTTAAAAAATATAATAATGGCCTTAAAAGCATTTTCTCATTATCATATTATAACATTTTACTTGAATTCAAGCAGAAATAGTGGCACAATAATCATTGTGCCATTGTTATTGCGGATAACATTCAAAACGAGATGACTCAAGTGTGCCAACTTCACACTATTATAAAGTAAATTAAAAAAAACTGATTTAACACACCAAAATAAAATATTTAAACTGCTCTCCTGCAAAAACAAGTTTTCCGAGTTGTACCACTATTTTCCCCCGGGTGCGCAATGAACTTCAATAACGAATTAACGAATTCTATTTCCAATCACAAACCTATTGAAAATCACTTCAATATAATAATATCGCTATTTGCAACTGTCAGATTTGCTAATCGTGGTCGTATTGACTCTAAAAAGGTTATAAAAATATCGGTAGATCCAATTGTCTGTTTTATTCACAGTCTTCCATCATTATAGTCGTAATCCACCCCACCCAAGTATAGTCTATTTCTCATTATTCAAAATTCGTCTAGTTACAGTCGGCAGTTTAATGCGAAATATGTAGAAGTTTGTGTAATCTTGCCAGATCCGTTTCAAATCAACTATTGCCTGCAAAGGCATTAACCGTGGACCGCTATTTTGTTTTCACACTCAGCTATTATTAAGTATTAAATACTTACCTACTTAACTATAATAATTCGAAAAAATTAGTGCTTAAGCTTTGGTGGTGATTTTTGAATTAAGAACATTTGAGAAAAGACAGCTAAGTGATCAAATTACATTGGTAATTATGTTATAAGTAAATTATAACAACCATTGATGCGATTGGCATGTATCTAAATTTAGTGCTGGTTTTTCATGAAGCAGATAAAGCGATGGCTTTCTTCAGAAAGTACCGAAAACCTTAAAAAGATAGGTAGGTACACGTCTGTTACAATCCTAGTGTAAAAAAAAAATATCAAATTAATGCAGGTCATCGCACAAATATTTTTTTTCAATGGGTCTACCAAATCTGTCTAGTGCCTTAGGCCTCCACGTACCCAAAACCGCCACTGTCGAAATAGTTGCATGGAATAGTTATTTATGCTGGACGATTATTCACGACGGTCTGCGTGAATCTGCAAGTCTTTAAATTCATGTAATTTAATATTCAGACCTATTTATTTAACAGATACCAATAATATTTACTATGTAATATTATAGGTGTATGTATCAATACATTGAATGTAAAATGTTTTTGAATCGATAATACAGTGATTCTCTCTGTGTGGACTGTCTATAGAAAAATATTTTTGTGAAAAGTTCAGATGTCTATTGTTCGTATAGGTATTATGCAATGGACAAAATGAGTATCCTCCAGTAGAACCCCCTCCCCTCCGAAGAAAGCAACGCTGGTATTATCTTCATTACGCCACCGTATTCCGTCTTCCGAGCATAATTCATCACTCAAATATCCCGAGCGCCATTATACCTCGTAGTTCATTCTTCCCGGTACTCTACCAGTCTACCCTACCCGTGAAATAATAATACATCGCTTGCAAAGCGTTTGACAGGATACCTACTACTAGGGGTGGGAAGTTGACAGCAAGAATCAGTATTTTAAATCGATACTGGTTTCGATATCTTTATATATCGATATTTATTATATACAGGCTGAGAAGCATTTTCAGGAATGTCCATTTCATCGAACAAAATTGATGCTTATTTTATTGAGTAATGCATGTGGACAACTTAAGAAAATAAACATAGGAGCAGAAAATTGAAATATGTACCATATTCTGAGTAGAATAAGAAAAAATAAATAACTCCCAATAAGTATTACAATGTTTTTCTTAGCTCGTATTCTTATTTGTCCGGTGGTTCTTTGTCCGGTACAAATCTTGCAATCGATTTTTAACTAACTTCCCTTTTCCGAAACTTTTAGAATATATCAGAACACGATGCCAATGCATTTTTAGCCATCTTTAAGTAGAATCGAATTCATTTTCAGTTAATTCTGTTTTGTATGAAAAGTTATTTCGACACCATTATTAGTTGCTAGGAGTCTGGGGTCCTAGCATCTAAATTATTAATATATACGTGCGTTACTATGGAAATCAATATGACGTGTCAAGTACAAATTTTTTTGACCGTTTAAGCTAGTCAAGTCAAGTTTATATGATTCAACAGAAAATTTAAAAATGTTGTATATAAAAAGTTCTTTAATCTTGTAATTATGTTTGTATAAGACCATCCAAAAAATAATTGAATAATATTAGATTGCCTTCGTTTTCTATCCAATCCTGTGTCAACAGCGTCAGATCACCAACGTTTTGGACATTGAGCAATTTTATTTACAAAGTTTGCTTAACCAAAAGAATCCCTCTTTCCCTACTTATCTGCTGTTCTAATATCCACTTCCTGCTGTATTGTGAGTTGGACTATGTAGTATATAGCATTGCTAAAAATATGGTTGAAAGATACAAATTTTATGCCTTTTAAGATAAAAAAGTTAGTTGGCTTATTCGTTCGTCTTAAAAATCCCTCATTTAATTAATCATGGTTTTCACTTTAACACAAAATATCAAGAGTTCAAGGATGTCCATTTTTTTCATGAGTCATATATAAGTACATAAGTATATCTATATATTGTACTTATTTAAAATAAAAAATGGGTCGACAGATTGGACAGATTGGATTCTTATAGTTAGGTACCAGCGCGCATAGTAAAAGAGGAATAGAAAGCACAAAAACTAACATCGCTTCATTATTTATGGATTGCAGAAAACATTACAGAAAAAATTCTCTCGTGTTTAAAATAGCTATCCTGAAATAATCAACAATGCATTTTTGGAATTATTATACTTTTATCTGTACTTGCCTACGTTCATAGAAAATAACATTGCGAGCCGCTGTGTGTAGCATCTGATCCCAGGTGTAGGTACGTCTTCATTGCAGATGAGATAGGTATTTTATTTTTCAAAACTACTCTACTCTCACTTTGTACATTGTACCTACCTACCGATTATCTTGTGTCTCCAAAGTATTCTAGTATCGAATAAGTAAAGTTTGAGAGCATCCTTAGTAATCGTCTTCGTCTAAGCTACGCCCTCGCTCTCAGTTCCCCGTCATGCCGCGGCGCTATCAATTGTTAACCCTGTCACCTCATATTTGAATATATTCATCGCCCGCCCCAGCACAAAGGAGCGAAAAAACGGCTAAAAGGATCCCAGGCAATTTTTCTTTCGGCCATAATTTTTCATCCCTCGTTTTTTGGACGCGGAAAAAGACGTCATAGCTAAGTGGCGGGGGCGACGGGGGTCGGCGTCGGCGTCGGGCGCTACAAAAACACTACGTTGCACTGACTGAAACAAAAAAAAACAAATTTTAATAAAAAATGGTTGTCATAAACGACTAATTATTATAATCATTTTAAAGAATATAAAGGTACGTATATCTTGGAAGGCAAGTACATTTTCTTTGAAGATCAATGCTGGGATGGAGTACTTTTGGACGCGTTGAATAAAATATTCAAAAAATGGTTTCCCATTATCCATGTTTAACAAATGTGGTCTTCCTGTTTTAACACGTGGGTGCAAAACATGGATTTTCAAAAGAGGTTAAAAAACTAAGACACGATGCGGTATGGAGAAATAGATGTTGGCCATACCAGGCAGGGATCAAAAATTAAAATTAACTGTAACGACAAGAAAGTAAATTGTAATATACATTATCGAGGTCTTGAACAGGAGATGTCTAAACTACATCGTTTGAAGAACAGATAATTGCTGGAACAATATTAGCACCCAAAAAATCTAAAAAGGATCTAAAGGGTAACCAAGAGCCTTCTGGAAAGATATATTTAAATTTGGTGAAAGTATAATAGCAAGAAAGACTTATAATAGTGAAGACAGCAAGGTACAACCTTTAGATCTGAATCAGGAGTGGCTGATGATAAATCTGAAGGAAAATTTCGTTCGATTTTCAGAGCAATAATACTAAAGAGAGAGGGTAGGGTATTGTGCGGAACTTCACTTACAACTACTACTAAGATACCACATTTTAACAAAATACAGTTAATCATCATTTTTAATAAATTAGGTAACTAAAAATATTGACAAATAATTTTATATTTCACACAAAAAATATAAGTACATACCTATGTAGGTATACCTATATTTATGGTACACATATCTATCTACTCCCTCATTTAAACCGGTATGTACCGCTTTCACGTCTAGTTTCACTAAGTCGTTTATTCATATGTTTTTTATCTTACTCCATCGCATATTGCGGAGATTAAATGCGTGCTGAATACTTTATTACTCGCACGTATAGTTAGTTTTTGTTCAAGCCTTGATTCGATAAATAAAATTGACATACGATTCACTAGAGATATTTCTTATTTATCGATGTCGGCTCCTTAAGTTGATTAAAGTTTCAATAATCTGTCATTCGCTAACCTTCATGTATAATCACAGCATCAGGTAACTGTTAAACGATGAAACTCTCTTGAAGAATTTGTAACACACGGCAGAGCCAGGTCCGACGTCGTATTGTCATTTTAGATGTGGCGAAAGACTGCCTATTGCAATAAGTTACTGTTTTAAAATGAAAATTATTATTTTCATTTTTTTAAGCTATTATAGGTAGATGCAATTACTATTTATTTTTATAAAAAACTAGTTTTTCCACATGAATATTATTACCTACATCGGCCACATCCCACCCCCTTTGTACGCCGCTAAGCCTCAAAGGAGGGCGAATACAGAATACGAAGAGATTGTGCATAGGATATTCCCGTTAGGGGAGGAAGAGAAAGATACTTTCGATACCGGAAATGAGATATTCCTGTTTATTTTTAACGTGAAAGCTGAGGTAAGCTTTAATCACGCCTAGGTTAAGTGTGTTTTTTCTTACACGAAAATGTCTACTCACTGACACTAGTATCTAGTAAACCATGTAACATATTTTACTTTAAGGGTAGGGAGGTAGAGAGATTGATATAATATTATTGATTGAAATAATATTTAGATATCAATAAGGACTAATATTTTATTATGGTTTAATTGGTAACTATTTAAAAAAATATACTTATTCTAAGTATGTGTTGGCAAGATGGAATTTATTTAATTATATTATATAGAACTTAATATAGAATGGTGCACAAAATGATGCTTGTGCAAACATTAGTGTTCTAGATATATCTATACGGAGTCGAGTCGTGGACCCTGAAAGCAAGAGAACGGAAGGCATTTGATGCCTTTGAGATGTGGTGTTGGCGCCGAATGCTTCGCATTTCTTGGACGGAGCACAGGACGAACCAGTCAATCATCCAGAGACTGAAGATAAAGGAACGGCTCTCGACGATATGTCTGCGGACCGGACAACCTGGAGAGACTGGTAGTTTTGGGTAGCCTCCAGGGAAAGCAAAGCAGAGGAAGAGCGTCTGCGCGATGGAGCGACCAAGTGAAAGAGCTGACTGGGGGCACCATCCATTCTGCCCTGAGAGAAGCGGAAGATCGAGAAGGATGGAAAGTCTTGGTCGCTCAAAGGATGGCGAAATTTATATGTGGTCACGATCCTCGGCCATGAGTGCACGACCAAGAAGAAGAATATAGAATAAAATATTACAAATTCAAGATGTTGACAATGTGATATGAAAAAAAAAGTTTTCAAACAGTATTTAAAATAAAAGAAATATATTATAAGCAATATTACAAAAAGATTGGAGTAAATATTTTTTTTTAAGTAGATAACCACGTAAAAATACCTACGGTGAATAAGCTATGTCCTCCTAACTAAGCTCATTCTCACGTAGGTGGAACGTATAAATATCTGAAGCGATTTGATTGAACATAGTAGTTATTGCCCACCTAATTGGTTTCATTGACAGGCTAGTTCTGCATTTTGAAAGAACAAGTAGCCGATGCTCCCGATTTCTAAGATATTTATTAGAGACCCACATGTCAATACTACAAAGTGGCAGAATTCTCATTAAGACCGCGTATAAATCGCAAAAAATACGAGGCCAAAAATAAAGATAAATTCTAGCGTTTAGTTTAGACTTTAGTACCTACCTAAATAGGTAAGTATTCCTAAGAGGAATCCAGTTGGATAAACCCACAACCCCAAGTAAAGTAGTCTAAAAAAATAATTTAAACTTGCTCCACCAAAAGGTCGTAATTAATTTATCTGAACAGAAAACATTACTTCCCGATTTTCTATCTTAACTATTAAAATTCTGTAACATGTAGGAATAATTAATAATTTAACCGTGTGCTGCCCTGCTATTTCCCGTGCTTTGACTTCCCATGTGCATGTCCACACGGCAAAGAGGTACCATTACTTGGCCTTCCTTTCCCAATTTTCAAAGAATGCCAGTTAGAGGTGGTTAAAGTACCAACCTATAAGAATACATTTTGTATTCAATAATAATTTACCGATCACATAAGTAGGTACAGCCCTACGGTGACGCGTTCCTACCGATCTTGGTAGATTACCTAATTGGCTACGTACCTGTAGCACTTACACATTTGTTTATTTGTGAAAATCGTACTATTTTATTTGATCATTTAACTGTTAATTGTCTAAAGCCATCCAAATTTATTTATTTAATAATAGAAAACATTGTGGATATAACAAATCTAAATTCAAGACGTACACAACATGAGCTTTACATTATAACAAATATTACAATATAGAATATAATAATAATAATAAGAGAAAAACAAATTAAATCATAACATACTTAAGTACAATTATTTAATACAGAAAAATAAAAATTTTAAATCAAAAAACATTCAATTTTACACAGAAAAATAAAGTTTCAAAAACAAAATTCAAAGTACATCACTGAAAATATCTATGTCTTTAGGGAGCGCATTTACTAATCTCGCACCCCTCGCTAGTGGTGCCTGATAGGCTTGACACAGTGCTCGAAATGGAAAATTTCACGAACAGGAACGCTCGACAATTTTCCAAAAATGTGTGATATTAGATATAATAATATCTGTAATATAAAAATATCTTTTACTTTTACATGATGTACTTTTTTATCATCATCTTCGCCCAATACGCTATCGGCTATAACAATTAGTGGTAACATACAAATATAGAGTCATTTTAGTTTACGAAATCGTTTTCTAAAAAATACATTAATAATTATACAAATATAAATAACTAAACGTATATGAATCTAATTGGAGTGGGAAACATTATTAAAATACACGAAACAATAGACAAACTAATTACAATTTCCCATTGGTTTCGTTAGTAGTTTGAATAAAAATATGCAACTAAGAGTGGATAGAAATATGAGTGAAGATACTTCGGTTTAAACAAAATACATGCCGCTTTTTTCAAAGCTCTGATTTTTCGTAAATTCGAAATATTTTGATTATGGTAAACTATTTTTTAATCAAATCAAAATCCATCGTATACGAAAAAGCAAGGGCATGGTTTTTAATAAATTAATTAAAAAAGTATGTAATACGCAAGATTTACAAATGTAGCATTATTTATTAAATATGAATCATTTTAAACAACCTCAGAAGTGTAGGTACATATTGTTAGAAAAAAAATATTTACATCATGTGGACATGTAGGATAATTTATTCTAATAGGTTTCCAATGTTATAGAAATTGTTATATACAGGGAAATTTTTCATATATTTATCCTATTGGATTCTGATTGATTTATTTAAATATTTTTATTTCGTATTGTACCTTAAACAATACAAATTTTTTTAACATGCATACGATGTTCACGAATATGTATCTATATTAATTATGGAATTATTTGATTTAAGTTATTAAATCTATTATAATATTAGTTTAACCATCAAAAACACAGTTCATTCAACCCGAAAAATATCCATATAAAATTAAAACAATAAAAATATATGATAGAAGATAAAAAACACAACTTAAAATTATTAAATTTGGAAAAATAAGGAGTCTAATTTTGTCGCTTCCTCTGATGAAAACGCTTATCATTGGCTGCATACAACTTAATATTGATAAACGACCAATGAACGACCTCGATTGCATTATGAAATACAAAAACTATGAACGCGTCAAACCCATGTAAATTTCGCTAACATAATAATATGATAAATGGACAATTCGGCCAATTATGGTTGTCTCGATACAAAATTTAAAGTTTCATTACAAAAAACAATTGCCTACCACTGCAGTAAAGATAATATATGTATTGAATGTGTTTCATTTAAAAATTTAAAAGTTCCAGTGTGCATTATAACTATTACGTTATTAACTCACTATATTTAGGCATGTAACTTAACCTTAACTGTATAAAAATAATATGTTTGAACTTGCAAAAAAGTAAGTGTCTCGTTTTATAAATTAATAATACAGTAAATCTACATTCCAATGTAAAATAGCTTCCAACATTTCCTTACAATCATAAAAACCTTTTTTTTCAAAATACATTATTGTCCCATACGACAATGCAATAAATCTTACTTACCCCAGTGCATTTCTTTGTATACAATTTTATTGTTTTATCACCATTGACGCAAAAGAGTAATATGTCTATTGGTGCATTCAAGGCCAAATTCGTTGAAAAAAGTATTGTCTTGAAAAAAGGTTATTTCTCAAATACGCTGTCTTACACTTACTCTATCACTATTTCAAAAAAACTTAAGTAAATTATGTACGGGTCATAGAAAATCCAGTGGTTCTAAACCAGTAAAATTATTTTTTAATAAAAAAAATATTTATGTTTTTGTACCTTTGTACATATCAATTCATTTTCGTAAATTTTAAATCGAACCCGGAACGTAATAATATTAAGTATGACGCTTGAGGATTAGACGACTCGCTGTCCGTCGGATATTTAACGAACCGGTACGCCATTTTCGAGGTTTTAACGAACAGGAACGCCATCCTTAAGAATCCCACGAACAGGAACGGCGCTCCGGGGCGTTCCGCTCCATTCCGAGCGCTGGCTTGACACGAGGAAACGGTTCCGATCCAGAATAAATCATGGCTGCGACCACGTAGGTAATTGGTAGGCGCATGTAAATTCAAATTTATTAGGACACCAGGATTGGAAACCATCCCTCGCGATAACAAGCAAAAGTGTTTCAAGAGAAGAAGAGACCGACGAGATTCAAGAAAGTGAAAAGTAAGCATGCCTTGTAGAAAGGCAGTCGGAAAATAATCATTTGACGAATTATTGAAAGGAAAATAGTTAAATGTCTTAAAATAAAGACATCGAAGAAATTTCTTATGGACGCGTTCTAAAATAAGCTAAATTGTGATAAATCTTAGTTAAAACGAAAAGAAATAATGAATGACTAAAAAATCAATTCTTATACAAATGTCAATTGTATTTCATTACAACTCGGTACCCATGTGCTCATTCTTTTTACGATAAACATGGTTTACTGATTTGACATGATTAAACGAAATAAATTTTGTTGGAACTGACTCATTTCACGCAGAATTGTGACATAATAAAAAATGATAAAAGTAAGTCGGGGAAAATTCACCGCAAAGCAGTTAACACGGCGGGAAAAACGACATAATAAAAAGAACCGACACCTTTCTGATGCGAGGGGAATCCGCATGGAAAAAAATCCAAAAACGTGGACTTCCCGTGGAGTTTTACTGATTTATTCACGGGAGGCTTTGGACGCCGGAAACCTGTGCAAGTTAGCGTTGCGACGCTGACGTCTAAGTACGTGACATATTGAGAATTTTCACGGTAAGGGGTTTTACGTTAACATACTAATGCAACTAAGTCGTGGTCAGACAAAGTAATTATTTAACGTCATTATAGTATACTGCAGTGGCGAAGGGTGAAGGTAGGCTGTTAACATCCGCCATAAATAGTGCACACTAAACTTTGTCAGTAAAATGTATTTGTTTTCATTGAAATAAGACTAAAATTTTCAGATGGTGTTGGTTTTTTTATTCAATTAAACCCTGCAAAAACCAAGCCATAATAGATAGTAGTCAAAAAATACTCGTCTATCTATAAAGTATTCAAAATTATGCAATTAAATCATACATATCTTTAGATATTTTATAGAGAGTATAATATTTTTATCTGTTATGGTTTGGTTTAGGCAGGGCTTAATGAATTTTAAAATATGAACCAACAATGTGAGTGTAATATTATGTATTCTTAATCCAACTAAAACTAGAATAAGTATGAATGAAAAATTGTGCATAACTTTGTCGTATCGCCCAAAGTATACAAAAACTATTATGGTTTGGTTAAGGCAATGTTTAATTGATTTTTAAGAACTAACTAATACCATATGTAAATTGTAGTCTTAGTTCAATTTAGATTATGTATGACTAACATAGTTTAATGTGTACTATTTATGGAGGATCTTAGCAGCCTACCTCCACCCTTCGCCACTGTAGTATAGTCATCCATGTGCGCACATTGAAATATGGTTGGAGAGAGTCTCGTCATGTTAGACCTGCAAGCACGTAGATCGCTTTTGTAATACCTACTGCTGCAGGGTGAGGAAGGGTTGGCCACGGGGATGGAATCCTTGAGGCTGTACCACAGAAGTAGACATTAAGCTAATTTTTACACAATTATCAAGACAGTTTAAAACAAGAGAAACAGATTATAGTACCTACATAGATACGTAGTATGTATAAATTATTGGCGGCTGAACTAGTTTCATTAAGACTTCCTTTCTTTAATAGTTCTAGTAAGGACATTATAACAATTGTATGAAAATCTGACCAGGTATTCAAATACTGTCATCGATTAACTCGACCACGTTATCATCATAGTGGTTTGTTTACACGGGCTAAGTACTAAGTTATGCTACTCACACCAATACCGATAACAGGCCAAATACTAATGCTTATTATTAGTCTAATTCGGCATGTTTACATGTGGCGATATATTAGTGGGATAGGTGCGTACTAACTACGTTTAAACAAGCCTTAACAGTTGACGTGCGACGCCTGACAAATGACATTGCGTAACTGCGACGTCGGGACGCTCTGCGGGACATCAGACACTTGTTGAACGTTGCCTCGGTGACGATAGGTGGGGTTGTTTAATCTGTCTCAGTATTGTCGAGTACACTATGTAGGCACTACCTACTGGAGAATCCAATCCCGGACCAAAATTTTGATCCCGGGATTTCAGGATTACAATTATTTGACGATCCCGGGATTGGCGTTTCTTTCGTTAGCTAATATTTTTACAAATAGCATTGATAAAATCGGTCAAACATGTCTAGTATAATTTATACTACTCGTATTTAAGACATTTAACGTTAATATTGTGTACGTTCAATCTTGGAAATACATGGTTTTATTGGAGTAAATAATATTATAATATAGATAATAATGTGAAAGTGGAACATTTTTTTTTTGTTTATTTAAGAAAATATAACATTCTGAAATTTTGGCGTAGAAACAAGTGCCTGCCTGCACGTCCGTGGCACTGACGGTCAGACGCTGTTCGCGTGCGAGAACGTCATTGGTGTGGCGTGACGTCTAGCTAGTTAAATGAACGAATTTATTATTTATCTGATGTTCTTACGATTGCGTATGACATCAAAAAATGGTTATTTTATTATCCGTGAGTATCTGGCGATTCCCTTTGTGGCATGTGCAGGTACATACACTTTACAAACATAATTTTGTACACATAACCAATAAAAATCAATCCTGAAGGTTTCGGGATTATGTTTACTAATCCCGGGATTCATAGGTATCGAAAATTTTCCAGGATTGGATTCCCTAGGTACTATTAGCCAAATTTTAGTAGGTAATATCCCGCAAATAAAATGCAACAAAATTGTCATTTGGTATTATATTGCTATAACAGGTAGGTGCTTAGTAAAGATGTGAAAAAAAGGACAGATTGAATCGGCGGGACACTTGGAGTAAACCCGGTGGGCATTGAGTTCAAATGCATTTTTAATTTCCTATATTTTTCTTGCAAATTGTGTGCAACGTATGTAATAGTATGTAAGTAGTAGTAGCGAAGGGTGGAGGTAAGCTTTTAAGATCCGCCATAACAGCGCACATTTATTAGTCATAAAAATTTGCTTTTATTGAACTAATACTACACTTATTTACAGATGGTGTTAAAGATCAATTATTAAACCCTGCTTAATCCAAACCAAAATAGTTTTGTTATATTTTGGGCGATACGACAAAATTGTGCACATTTTTTCATTCATACTTATATGTTTTCGTTGGATTAAGTTTACATATAAGTATTATACTACACATATTGTTGTTTCATTTTTTTTTTTAATTCATTAAGCCCTGCTTAACCAAACTATAAAATATAAAAAAATATTATTCTATGAAATATCCAAAGTTATGTATAATTTAATTGCATAATTTTAGATATTTTATAGATAGACGAGTATTTTTTGACTAATATCTATTATGGTTTGATTTTCGCAGGGTTTAATTGAATTTTAAAAACCAATCAACACCATTTGTAAATTTTAGTATTATTTCAATGAAAACAAAATATATATGACTGACAAAGTTTAGTGTGCACTATTTATGGCGGATCTTAATAGCCTATCTTTAACCTTCGCCACTGCCTGGTGTTTACTAAGTTTTATATTTTATATAGTCCTTTAATACCTGAAGCTATGTGGAATCATAAGATGTGGGTAGATGGAAAGGTTTACATTAAAGAAATTTGTTTGAACTTTACCTATTCCTTGATAAGACATAATTTAGGTATGTTCTACTTTTTTTTCTTAAACAATGAAAATGAGGAGTTTAATAGGTATGTCAGCTAGAGAAGATAAAATATGATTGAGGTCTTCCACCAGCTGATGGGACGTAGACTTTAAAACCAATTCCTTAATCCGGCCCTGCTAGAAGGCAATTATTGGTAGATGCCATTGGATCTTTACGACCCTCCTCCCCATTAACCCTCTTTGTATTTCACTCTTTTCAATTTCATCTCTAATCCTAAGCAAATAGTTTGTAATGGACGTTGGAAATATCTGCCGCTTGGCTACCGAAATGTTTTACACTCGACAACTACAGAAGGGTTAATACTCGTAATTGTTATTTATCTGGGCTCCGAATGCGTGAACTGGTGCGAAATAGGCAATCATATATTTTTTAATGATATTGTAAGGATGTTAATTATCTATATATTATGGTGTATACTATACTGTATATTATCAATACTAACTAGAGGTTGTGATCGAGCAATCCAGTCTCGAGTATTCTCGAGAAATAATCAGATAGGATGAATATCTCAATAAGAATTCGTGAAATTGTTTCTAGGCAAAAATAAATTGAAACGGAAAAAGAAAAAAACAGCCCTCGACAATGAACCGGAACGAAATTTCTTTGCAAGTTTTTTTGTGGGGAAAGAATTGCAACGGGTTTATTTAAAATTAGTCGTTGACCTTTTTTGGCGAGAAAGCATACAAAAAGATTGTCTCGAGAATTGTCGAGAAATAATTAGAAAAAGGTCAATCTCGAATCTCGAGATTTTTTTTCGAAATTTTAAGAATTCTTATTTCTTGAGATTCTCGAGAAATTAAGAAATTGTCACTAGGCTAAGCTGTCGTCTCTGAAGCCATGGGTCGTGGATTCATATTCCGCGACTGGGCAGAAAAAAAGATTTTTTTTAATGTGCGTTTGTTTCATTGCAATGAACTAATGGGTTGGACGAATAGAAGAAGTTTATAGTATATTATTATAACCTGTACCCCGTGGCATGGCCCCTACATCCTAAAGCGCCCCCCCCGGCCAGGATCTTTGTCGGGCCTCCCTACCTATCGCTATGTTTGATGGCATGTGTGACGTACAACAGAAGCGTTTTAAAATTTGTGTTAGAGGTAGAAGTAAGGGCCTTCAATTTATTTTTAGCGTTTTTTTTGTAGTTTTAATACATCTACTTGAATTATGGAGATGTCGAATACCAGCACAAAACAATCAAAAATTTCATCTTAGAACCTCATATTTAAAATGTTAATAAACCCTCGTGAAGAAGCGCCGCAGGCGTCTTTTTATATTAGAGAAAATTTGTGATGTGTGTTTATCTCATATATCTGATAGATCCGCCACGCCGGCCCCCTGTACCCAGGCCCATAGGTTAGAACCCTGTCAGCCCCCCCCCCCCTCTAATATTATGCTCTACGTAGGAGTGAAAGTGATTATGTTCTTTAGTTAATTAGATAAGTACCTACCTACATTTGAGTTTACTAAAATTGTTAATAATTAAATTCTAGCTACGGGCTGATACCTATGCCATTTTAAAAAGTCTATATAAAGTTGTTCACCCAGTCGAGACTTGACTACCATTATCAACCAAACTAAAAGTGCCTCGCGATTTTATATAAGTAGGGTACACATTCTCTAGGCTTCTGAAATCCATACAAGACAATCAAATCACAGCCATGACATTTTAGTACAATATTTACATATGATATTGTTGATACGGTCTGCTACGTTGACTATTTTTCTTACTAAGCCGTAGAACATTAGAATTGGTCGTAACTTTGTAGATATAGATTCATATGACAATCGTAGTTTGCTGATAGCGGTCGTATTTTTATGGCCGTTACCAACCTCGTTTTGCGGTTAGTGCATCTCAGCCCTCAAAGCTTTTTTTCATATCACTGTATAAACCTGATGTCGAAAAAAGAAATCACTTCAGTCGCAGAGAAAAACGTAATGGGCAAAAGAAAGTCCCTAATGTGTTTGCCTAATGGAAATATTCCATTAAAACATTTGTTACGTTCCGTTGATCCTTACCCGCGTCTCATCTTGCCCCACTCTCCTCTTCGCTAATGCTAAATAAGCAAATTTTAAATTACCGAGCCTTTTATCGGATGGGTAGGTACATATTTTTTCCAGAGACGATTTTCTTTTTTTTGTTTATAAGTACTTAGGTACTCGTACATAAGAATAGCCACCCAATATCGACCATCTATCTACAATCGATGTTAAAAACGTATTCAATCCTAACAACATCATGCAGGCCTCCACGGAGTGGATGTTATATTAACAGTCGTTGTTAGAGGCCGACAACTATAACTTGAGGTGCGGTGGTTTCAACTAGTTTAAAAGACTAACACCTCACAATATTTATTCACATCACGACACTCGCTTCAAAGTCACGTCTTAAGTTATGGATATTCAGATATTGGTATATATTTTGAAATGTGTGCGAATGAATAGAGACTCCATGACTAAGAACTGTGACTGAGAAGTCTTTATATTTTCTTTTAAACGAGTATTCTACCATTTCTTGCCATTGCTATTCTTTTCCGTCTTGTCAGATACCTACCTATTTAATGACAATATAGCAGTGGCGAAGGGTGACTTTTGGAAAGAGGTAGGCTGTGGAGATCTGATAAAAAGAGCACACTTGTCAGGTATACTTACGAGAATAGTACGATATTTACTATTAATGAATAGGTACACACTAGTAAATGACAACGACACACTAATTCAATGAAACTTCAAAAACTATTTGACGACATAACAATGAGCGATGTGTTTAAATTACGTATTTTTCAAAACATGTACCTATAGGTACCCATCAAAAATCATTAGATAAAATTTATTTTTATTTATAAAAACAATCTATACTTACTTATTTATTAATATTCGATTAAACACCGTTGAAATAATTTTTTTAATTATCTAATTATTAATAATTTCGAATGAAGACTTGCTGCGGTTACGAGACATAAAGTCCATACGAAAAAAATCAGAATTATTTCACACATAATCGGAGATTTATTTACGTCGAGACGTCGCGGCGTTTATTATTTATTTACGGCGCGCTGTGGTATATTTTTTAATACCTTCGCAGTTGTTTTGTAAACTGTGTATTACTGTAATATATTCCTAAATATACGACATCTCTCGTTGGCAAAATAAATTATTTTTATATAACATAAAATAATGAAGTGATTAAGTATATTATAAATATGTCAATATGCAATTAAAAAATATTTTTCTTAAGAAGGTAGGCTTTAAATAATCGCCTAGTATGGAGTCTTTGCCACTGCTATATAGTGTCATCCAATGCTAAGTGAGGGTACACATTTTCCTCTGCTAAGGGAAAAACATACATCTAAAATTCGATTAACGTCAGTAATTATACAAAAATTTGTAGATAGTTTAAACGAAACAGGTAAATCATTGAAAGGATCAACGGTGAAGAATTACATACATATTGCAATTTAAACAAGGACGCCGAATAAAAGAGTTTTGTGCATAATTAGAATCACTACGACTGACATGGTACAAATCGCGTAAATCTTGATGGATAACCATCCTTTCGAGTAGGTTTGGCGAGTCAATAAAACCATTCATAATTTTGAAAAGAAAATACTGATCAGATAGAGAACATCGAATTTTCAAAGATGGTAGGTAGGTACTATGCAACATGCAGTTGTCGAAGTCTGAGGTCGAAGTAGAATTAGCTATGTCGTTTCTGTCATTATATAAATCATAACAGAAGTTTTAAAATTGACGTGCTTTCGAAATTGGTTTTGTACTCCTTCGAGATGGTTTATGTACCTCCCTATGTACGTACTGTGGATTCCACACGACAGAAGCGAACTTAACTATGTATCGAACATAATATGATAAATAAAGTACTTTCAGAACATCAGGTGATCTGAATGGTTTAGAAATCCGAAGATTATACTGCACTTCATTCCAAATGACATCAAGAGAAATGTCCCTGTATCTTTGTTTCGGAAATGGAATGCCGCCACCTTAGGTACTTGTTTGGTCTTGATCTGCTCATTGCTGATAAACCTACGTCGTCTCGTAAAAAATGAAAAACCTTATTCAAAACAATTTTTGAATAACATGTAACAGAATCCAGGATACCAACCTAATTTCAATTATCTCTACTGATTAAAAATGATAAGCTGATAAAAATGGCAGAATTAAAATACGACAGTATAAAATAAAGCACCTCGCACATATTTTTATAAGCTTAGCGACCGTCATAAATTAATTAAGTGTCGTTTAATTATTCGCAGGAAGAGGAGGCTGGGGTGACGCTAGCCATTAAAACTTTTAATGTCGCATTTTCACGACTTTTTTTGTCTTGAGAGGGTCCCAAAGTAACTTTTCGTGTCTACGCTTTGATTACGCTGCCAATAATAAAGATATAGGTAGGTACCTGAACAACCTACTTATTTATGTTGCTTTTCAGTGGCGTAGGTACTTATTTGTATATTATATCGTATTATAAATTGGTACAATTAATTTAGTAGTATACATACATACCTACCTGACTGTTAAGTTGTGATTATACTGAGATACACGTCGCGTACTGTCACGCTGTCACGGTGACAAATTTAGTCTATGGTTTCGTCATTTTGCAATATTTTGATGGAGATGGCCAACTCTAATGTATTAGTATTTTGAATTATTATTCATTATTCATGCTAATTTAAATTAATTTTAACAGTTTCTACGTGTGCATGCGTTAAAATTACTTGCGATATTACAACAATAGATAACATTTTGAGCAGAACCCAACCTGCTGACCCGATTAGACAAAATTCTTATAGAAAATACATAGTGCCAGCCGCTAAAAACAAAAAACACGTGATTTGACATGAGGAAAAAATGTGTAGGCATGTAGAAAATGATAGAAAAACGTTAATTGAGTCATGCAGGTGTCGATGCCGTGAGGTCACCTCACGTTGTACCGTGTGGTGACCTCATTGTTGTTCTGGTGATTTCGGCAGATTTTGATAACTGACATGTTCGTTTAAACCAAAAGTTCAAAATGTGCTACGAAATGGGAGCATCAGTCTGATAACATTTTAAACACCAAGAAAAATGACGTTATACACTTATTTCCCGTAGCGGTAGCTTACTGTGACGTCACGTGATAGAACGCGACGTGGAGGATAAATAATCACAACTTTATATAAATTAACACTTGAGAAATGAATATTAACCAATTGCACGACCTGCAAGTCCATGTGACAACAACATGTGAATTTATCAAACCTGAGATCCGAATCCGAGACCTACGACTAATAGTACACAAGTGGACAAGGTTACCATACTACACCAATCACGGGCGATACATACTAGGTAGGTACCTTGGTATATGTAGGTATACTAAGTAATTAAAATTATATCTATATTTACCTACCTACCTAACACTAATTAAGCTAATCACCCACCATCCTCGGAAGGTTTTCCATTTTCTCTGACGTCACAACTCTCGACGTGCGAAATGTAGGTACAGTGAGGAGACCTCTTTTGTATATCACCTCATCGCAAGGGTCATTTATGATAACGAAATTTGTGGTCAACACTCATACAAGGTCAAAATATAATTTTCTCATGTGTTATCAGGAAGACATGCTGGAGTTAAGTAAAATAACAGATTCTGATAAAATACAGCGCCGAGCTTATCACCAATCCTAAGTACCTACATATTATATGGTAATAAAAATATTCTAAGGGTCTATTGGTGTAAATTTACAAAAAAAAATTGAGATTACAAAATTTTGACTCCACTTTCGGCTGTATGGATATTATCCGTGGCTCTATCCGACTGAATTTCTTTTAGGTATGCTTACATACTGTAGCTTAAAATTTAGAAGGGATCTTTATTTAGCTACATAAATTTTTTCAGACTTATGCGCGGCGTAAATGTGAACTCTGCCATTCTTGGTGGTGTTGGCTTGTGTCTTTGATAATTACCTTAGGAATCGAGGGCATCCGTTGTTTGTTCTCCCAAGGTGTAGAACTAACCTCCATTAGTAATGCCAATTGGGAGGGCAGTAACCATGTTTAATGAAATCGCTTCGGATATTGATATATTCCACTTACGTGAGGGTGAATTTAGGTGGATGTTGTTTTATAAGTTTTTAAGATAGGGTCTATCAAAGTTCACTATGTGTGCTTCCATCTACTTTTATTTTTGTTATTTTATTTTATTTCTTATTATATTTTATTACTTATTGTATTATTAACTCACATTTCTCTGTATTTTTATTTTAAAAATTTGTTAACACTTATTTTATGTCATGTCGTGAACGCTTTAAATTTATAATTTGTTATGTTCATTATATGTAAAATAAATAAATTTGAAGTTGAATCCATCTACGGAAAATGGTCTACTGTCACTTCCTACTAGGTAGGCAACTAATATTTTTCATTTTCTATTAGGTATCTACCTAAGTGGGTACATACCGAGTGTGATGCCACTGACAATACGTAGGTATCAACATATACCTAATCGTAAGTAGGTACTAACGGAAGACAGAAAAGAAAATAATGCGACCTTTAATTAATTTTACATTAGTGCTCCATAAAGAATTTTATTGGTATTTTAATGAGTTACATTTTAATTATTTTGCATTCTAATTACAAATCACCACTTCAGACAGGAGGAATCGATAAGGTACTACCTTATAGGTACAGTGGATAGTTTCCATATAGAGAGATTTGATGGCTTCGGATAAATTTAATTTTTTGCCTTTTAGGCAGGTGCTATCTAACTACATAGGTACCTACATACCGTTAGTATTATGCTATAAAATGTACCCATACTTTTGAGACAATGGTTTTCGGTATTTTTGAATGCAACTGTCAGAGCTCGAAATAGAAACTTTTATGAAATGGAGCGCTCGTTAATTTTTCGAAAATATTAAAATATTTACCTACTAATCTAATTTTACCACGTTTTTATTAGCTCGCATTCTTGTTTGTCCAAGATTTTTAACTAACTTCCCGACTAGCTAGACATTTGAAACTCTTAGAATATATCAGAACACGACGACAATGCATTATTTTAATACTTTTGGCCATTTTTAAGCAGAATTGAATTAATTTTCAGTTAATTCTGTTTTGTATGTTTCGGAAAAAAATCGTTAAAAGTAATATTTACTCCTCACTATTATTAGTTGCTAAGTGGGTCCTAGCAACTAAATTATTAATATATAACTACGTGCGTTACTATGGAAATCAATATGAAATGTCAAAATGACATTTCTGTATTCTATAAAATCAAGTACAATAAAAAGTTTTTATTAATACATAGAATTGTCAAGTTTATATGATTCAACATTAAATTTAAAAACGTGGTAGGTATATAAAAAGTTCTTTTTATCTTGTAATTGTTATGTAGGTACCTAGGTCCTACCTTCATATGTTTTATAAAATAAGTGTGTTAGTTTTTTTGTCTTAATTGCCTATCTAACTCAGACGCTCAAATTATTTTTTCCACAAGACAGTGATAACTTTGCAGATTTCATGAACCGGAACGGCGCTCCGGTGGGCTCCGATCCATTTCGAGCTCTGCAACTGTGATAGATTTTTAAGTAGGTATGTTCTTAATAAGAATATAAGCTAGTACTTACCTATCTATTTGTATTATTCGTTAGATATTTATGATTTGCCATTCTGTGGTAAGTGCCGCCCTTCGTCATTAGGCAACAAAGCAAGACACAAATAAGTAGGTACCTATGACTGAAAAAGTGTGCACTATTTTTGTTGGATCACTCATATCATACCTAAAGTAGGTAGGACCTATTACTATTATGGTTTTGTTAAGCAGGGTTTATTAATTGAATTTAAAAAAATAATCAGCGCCATCTGTAAATTGTACCTATTCTTAGTTCAATAAAAAGAAATATTAATTATGACTGACAAAGTTAGTGTGCACTTTTATATCAAATCTTAAGGGGGAGGCTTCTACCTACCAGAGGCACCTAGCGGAAAAATACGAAGCTTGCAATTTGAGACATTTTTTTGATAATTTACAATTTCAACAGTATTAATAATTATTATATTAACATGTACTTATCTGAAAACATTAAAAAGAAAAATATATTTTTTCAAGTCAAAGATAAACTATTGTAAAAAAAAATCTGAATTTGTTACATATTTATATCCATAGTTACGTTACGTTACGTTACGTTACGTTAGTATTATTGACAATATATTGTATGGTCATATTTATGATTAAAATTTAGTTTATTAAGTGTTCAATTTTTCCTCGTACGGATCTTTGACTAATTCATAGTTTTAATATTTTTTATATTCATTTTAAAAAAACAACGATTTTTATAAAAATATAAATATGTACTTACCAATAACTTGAAATCCTTTTTGTTTATATCAAATCAAGCTTAAATATTGGGACTATACCTAAATACGATTTCTTATAAGTAAATAAAAAGGATTTCAAGTTATAGATAGGTAGGTAGGTACTTACAAATTTATATTTTTATAAAAATCGATGTTTTTTAAAATAAATAAGTACTTATAATAAATATTAAAAATATGAATTCTTAGTCAAAAATCTGTACGAGGAAAATCGAAAACTTAATAAACTAAATTTTAATAATAAATAGGTACCTATGACCATAAAATAAAATGTAGTTTATAATAACGTAACTGTGGACATATAAAAATATGTAACAAATTCATTTTTTTTACAATTATTGTAAGTTTATCTTTGACTAAAAATAAAAAATATTTTTCTTTATAATGTTTTCAGATACCCAGTTGAAATTGTAAATGTCTCAAATTGAAAGCTTAGTTTTTTTTCCGCTAAGTGCCTCTGGTAGGTAGAAGCATCCTCCTTAAAGGGTCCCATCTTATTATTACATAGGTATTATTTTATTGTCATATTTTATTAGATATTAAAATTTAGTTCATATATCTAATGAAGAGATTTTAGCCAATTCATAGTTTTTATGTTTTTTATATTCATTGAAAAAACATCGATTTTTATAAAAAATAATGGATAGGTATACCTTGAAATCCTTATTATTTTTTATGATTTGTATTTTTATTACACATAACTTGGAAGTTTTTACGAGAGATGGCGTTGTATGTTCCGTATCGACCGGACACGTATTTCTATTGATCTTTATTTTAAACGTAATTTAATATTTTGTTTCTTTATTTTACCTTAAAAATATTATTTTGATGAGTAATTAGATACAATGACTTACCTAATACATAGATACTGAAAGAATATTAAAATTAAACAGGGAATAAGAAAATATAAAGATTATTACCTAATTCAATATATTTTATGATACGTAGGTACATAATTATATAAATTACTAATGATCACCGATCACTAGGAAGTGTATTCAAACAGATTTTGAATTTAAAATTAAAATATAGGTAGATACTTAGGTACCTACCGTTTCAGATTCACTAATTGATTCTTGAAATTCCGTTTATGTAAAATGTTTACAAATTCTCAATGTAGACTCACGTCAACATATCCGCAATTTGAATGCCAATGTTGTAGATAGGTAGGTAGATACAACAGTTATTGAGAAAACCGCACATTTTCTATTCCATACCCTGCGATTGTGAAGTGACTTTATCCTTAGCGATAGGTAGGGGGGCCCGCTTCACGATGTGGGGCCCATGAGTTGGTACCTACTTGTCGTTACTGTCATATTGCAGGCAGGTAGGTACCTATATTATAAGGCATTGATCACGTTTAAACTTTAACTTGTATTTTTATTATTTTAGTAGGTTACTTAGGTAATTGTTTACCTCCGTCCGACTGGCACCCTTCGCCGCTAATGAATATCTACGTACATAATATACCTAGTAATAAACAATAAGCATTCGACAGGCATCTATTAATCAAAGTGTTTTTATTTAGCATTCTGCTTTGATGTAATTCACAGCAATCAATTGAATTTTTCGAGGAAAGTATTAGGGTGACATGCATTTATCAAGATAAAATATTCAATAAAAAATAATTTGTATAATTTTCAAATAAATAACTTAAACATAATATCTACTTATATAGGTACCTACTGTACCTATCTGCTTATTATTCTCTGCAGTTATAGTATCCAGTGGGTAGGTGTGCTTTGTCTTTGACTTAGGTGGTATTGCTGCTGGTCGTCCTCCTCCCCGCGAGTGTCTCTCTTCCGAAAAGCGTCTCGCATGGAACAAATCTGCGTCCACCGTGTGTCCTATTGATCTATTGCCGTCGCCTGTCCTCGCCGCGTCCCTCTCGCTCTCGCGCCCCACCCACTTGCCCATTCCTTGCGGGCCACCTGTACTGCCCTCTCGCTCGCCCACGTCTCGCCTCCGTCTTGTAGTGTCGTCCGAACGTCGCGCGCTTTTTCTCGATGTCACGTGAAGGTGTTGCCAATTATTCATAATTTAATTGGATCCAGCATGGCATAACATATAATTCGTAATATTATATTCAATTATCTGGGTGTAAACGAATATTAATCAAAATCATTTCTGTAATGATCTATCGCGATTAAGGGGCAAGAGAGTCGGTAGGTAGGTACATAAGTTAGTGTCAATGGTGGTTTACGTTTTAATTTACGTAGAGGTTTGAAGAAGCTAACTTGCGACCATTTTGTTTATGTGATTACCAAAGCAATTAATTATCAAGTGTATTAAAACAACAAATTTAATATTTTCACGAATTTTTAACACTTTTATGGTTTGTTTTCCGCCAATTTTGCTGTTCAAAATTACCCAAAATCGATTATTTTTTAGTTTTACTATTATTGTAAAAAAAAAATTAAAATAGCAATCATCGGACTGAGATTTAGCGTCTCTTGTCTATCCGTGTTCTAATGTTTTGGATGCTTTTGAAGTGGGGTTAATAAGTAGGTATCTACGCCTCTGATAGGTAGATAGGTATCATAAGCTCAATTGACGCCAAGTGCCAGATAAAATCGGTGCAATGTTACCTAAATACTTAGACCTTCATTCAAAAATGGAAAAAATATCTACTTAGAAGAAGAAGACGTCTAGTAGCTATAGCTATACCTACCTATTGATAAATAAAATATCACTTTGGGTATGTGCTTAAACTTAAAGTTAAGTTTAACGTTTCCCTTATTAAATCAGGCATCTGTTCTTGTTCGATTTAACTTCGATGTCTATTGCAATCCAGTGGCGTATGTAGGACATTAGGCTTTGGGTTTCTGTAACAGAAAATATTTTTATGTGTGCTTATGTAGATAGGTACCTACTATCTATGTGTATTGGAGTTATTTTACATAAGTACTTAGGTAGGTATCTAAGTATTACCCAAATTAAAAAATATCCTGATTTAAATGTATGGATAGGTATCTAG
This sequence comes from Rhyacophila brunnea, assembly GCF_057557595.1. Classification (NCBI taxonomy): domain Eukaryota; kingdom Metazoa; phylum Arthropoda; class Insecta; order Trichoptera; family Rhyacophilidae; genus Rhyacophila; species Rhyacophila brunnea. Next base: position 38,650,753 of record NW_028232848.1, on the reverse strand, counting down.
GTACCTAGTTATTAGTGAAGTAGTTAGGTAGGTGGGTAAATAGGTAGGTACATAGATACTTAGGTATGTGCCTACTATCTTGTTTTAACTACACATTGATTACGTAGGTAGATATTACTTAGATTTATATCAACCTATTGTTGGGGAAGTCACAATCTAGGTACCTAAGTGTAGGTAGGTACCTAATGTAGGTATAGGTATCTACCTATCACCAAAAGTGACTAGAATGATTGGAAGACTACAGTGTAATTGTAGGTAATGGTAGGTAATTGTCTAGAAATACCACAGCTTCATTGATAGAAAGGGTCAAACGAACGGTAAATGAGAAAATTCTACCTATTATGAGAGGACAAACGTACCTATCTATCTACGGAATTTCCCGACTTATTATCTAATAAGAGATCAATGATATATCTACGTATCAGAGGATCACGCTCCATTACGCGGTTTAAGGACCTATGCTTGGTACGAGTGCTGCTTCACCGAAACTGTTCCAGGTAGCTGACGACAATGTGAAGATCGCCACGATGGTATGATGGCCAACCGTCTATAGGGGATAACGTTTTAAAGTAGGTAATACTCCATGTTTTTTTTGATTACCTACTACTTATTTCGTGTACCTGTATGTATAATAAGTAAACAGTGATCAAATAATAATAAGTATAAAAAAATATATTACGTTTTTTCATAGACTAACAATCTACACTACATGAAGAATAATAATTGTCTAAACAAAACCAGTTCACTGTAAAAAAAAAAATAACAAAAAAAAGCAGCCGAAAGAGACATCCTCGCGGCGTTTGGATTACGCGCGCGTAGAGAGCATCTTCGAAATTATTCCAAATTCTAAATTCGAATCTCGCTCGTTCGGTTGGACAGATTCTTGTCGCGATCTCCAATCCGCCGTCCCTGTCTTGTCGCCTGTATTTTTTGTCTCTGTGTCCCTCTCTGTTGACGCTGGCGGGCGGCGCCGTCACCTGTGAACGCGATTCGTTTTCCCAGTCTCGTCCGAACCGTCGTTCGGTCAGCACGCGTGTGAGCTTTCGCATAGACGTCGCAGCGCGTGCATGGGACGTTTTACTGAATGTCGTGCGATATTTTCGTGAAGATTTCTAGTGTCAGCGCGCGCACCTAGATGGTGTTGGGCGATGTTTTGAGGTGGACCCGCAGTCGGTCGGACACTCACAATTAATAATTTATTCTCGATGTGTTGTGAATCGTAAAAGGATTTTTGTCAAAACAATTTTGAAGGTAACCTAAATTTACCAATATTTAAAATTTTTTTTTTAATTAATATCAAAACAACATTAGCTGTCAAAATTTCATAATTTTTAAAAAGTTTTTTATGCATATATACTTATAAGTTTCGTGATAAAATCACCTGTTTTAAATAAGGGCTGTTGTGTGACCCACTCATCATTTTTATTTGTCGAATAATTTTAACGAATGATGTGTAGGTACCTACTACATGGGTAGTATATAGGTACCTATTACTATATAATATGTCGGCACATTTGTAAGGCTACCGACCTATACTTACATAATTATAATTAAATGTGAAGATTGTAGTTTATTGATCTAGTTACCTTGATTTTCATATTGCTTGTAATAACTTACAAACGAGGTATGTAGCCTACCAAGATAAGTAAAATATTTGTTCAAATTTTTAATTTACCCATGTTTTAACTTGTTTCAGATCCGTGACGTAATGCCACAAAATCACAAAGGATACTGAATCCAGTTGAAGAGGAAGACGACTTATTAAAGATGGAAAACAACGATTCGCAGAAGATGCCGCTCGGGCTGGGGTACTTTCTGCTTCCGCCTCATCCCGGAGCCGGCGCACCCCCGCGACCTCCCCGCCCGCAGCACCTCCAGTCGCAGCCCTTCGACTTCCGTAACCTCGGCGCCAGCTTCTGCAGCTCGGGACTTCAAGACGACCAACCGTCAAAGAGCACCAACTCAGGAAAGATGTCGCCGAACTCGTCAGTCACCGATGACACAAGAACGTTAAATACTGACGACGAAGACTGCAGAGAAGATAGTCCTGATATATCTTTCAATATGGCCGATCACGGTGGACAGGATCCAAGATCGCCTTCAGAGTTATTTTCTTCGAGAGGGAGTTCCAAAAGACACCACGATCTTGCGCAGTGGCCTGTCAATTTAGGCATCCAGTTTATCAATCCGTCGACTGGTAAAAAGAGAGTTCAGTGCAACGTTTGTCTAAAAACTTTTTGCGATAAGGGTGCGCTAAAAATACATTTCTCCGCCGTCCACCTTCGGGAAATGCACAAGTGTACCGTCGAAGGATGCACCATGATGTTCAGTTCGCGAAGATCTAGAAACAGACACAGCGCGAACCCGAATCCGAAACTTCATTCCCCGCATACCAGAAGGAAGATATCGGCGCACGACGGAAGATCATCGCAGCCGTTCTCGATGCTTCCCGGCCCTAGACCTTTGCCTCTTCAGTTGCCTCTCTTGGTGCCGGATCGTCTTCCCGTTATGCAGCATCCGGCTATGCCTAACTTCAGTGACTTTGAAAAAATGTACCGTAACAGTGCCGCAAGTGAAGAACATAATTTGAGAGAGAGTGGAAGAAAGATTTGTGAAGAATCTGATGCCAGAAAAGAAGAAGAAAAAATACAGAAGCTTGCAAATATTAACAAATTTTTGGCAGATTATCAAAAATACGGCCAAGATAATAACGACAAAGCTATGGTTGCTGAAGTGGTTGCTACTGATGAGCCTGAAGATTTGAGTATGCCATCGAAGAGAAGTCCGAGCGTTCAGGACGTCAGACCAGTTGTAGAAAATGATGCGCCGAGGAGTATTGTAGATACGCGAGAGTTGCAAAAACCGGCAGGGTCAGTTCCGAATAAACGAAAACGAAAGAGTGAGAAACCGACGCGCTGTTCGCAGTCGATCGAGATGAACCTGTCTGATGAAGATGTCACCAGTGAACTCTATAGACACAGCGAAATTAATGAAGCGGCTCTCTTCAAACGTGTCCTCAATAATAATACATTTCATGTGACAGATGAAGCGGTCTCATTAAAAATATCCAAAATTGAGAATGTTGTGATGCACCCAAAAGATAATGTGTCGGAAATAAAGAAAGAGATTGACGAGCCCGCCGCCAGCTCGCCGACTCCGTCGAACAGATCTTCGGGTGAAAAAATACGACTGCGATCCGATCTTTACAGCGGCGCAGAGACTTATAAAAATGAATTTCCCCGCGATGCGCTGAGTCTGGTGAGGATGCGTTCTCCGCCTACTGAATCCGCCGAGGATATTCTCTGTCACCCCGAAGAACTGAACGCGCTTGAGATTCCAATCGACGAAGAAAATCCTGACAAGTGCACCGCCTGCGGACAGATTTTTCAGAACCACTTTCTGTTGCGTATCCATTTCAGGAACGTCCATTTAAAGTTGCTTCATCAGTGCGATATTGACGGTTGCAATGCGGCGTTTCCTTCCAAAAGAAGCAGAGACCGACACAGTTCCAATATGTCCCTCCATAGGAAACTCCTCTCGACGTGTTCCCCGGACAGGGCCAGTGAACATCTTCAATCGAGACCTGCAGCCGGGATGGGATTTGACGCGGATCTCCTGAACAGACTCTACGCCGATATAAAAGGACTCGCATCAACGCTGGAAACATTAAAATACCATCCGTACGGAAGTGAATCAGTTCCGTCGCTTCCCGTGTTCGTATCGGAAGCCGTACAGCAGTATTGGATGAGAGCCGGAGCAGGAATACGCGACGCCAGATCACCGCTGTCGGCGTCTTCTCCTCCGGCGATTTCCCCTCGAAGGGCCGATCCTCCTTCGGATGAAGATAACCTGCTTTTTCGGGAGTCGAGTGATTCCATCAGAAGAATGACGTCTCTCTGCGAACGCCAGGAACAGATCTACCAGCACCACGTTCCGGTTTCGTGATGTAAATTCTCAGCCTGAACCGGCACCCGAACTCCGTTCAGAAGACGCGAATGTTTGAACGCTATCAGTGAAATTAATAAATATTCATAGTACTAAATTGTGAACAAAATGTCATCGTGCAATGAAACCGAAGTATTAAAAAACTGTCAACGATTTATCACTAGGTATTAGTATGACGTGTTTTTTTTATATAGGTAGTTAATTATTTTATATATACCTACACTAAAATAGACTCTCAATGAGATCTGTGCTTAAAATAATAATACATACATATGTACTTAATGTCTGCAATATTTCTTCGTATAGGTATTTAGAATTAAACTTATTAATTGTACCTACCAGTAGTTATTATAGGTACCTATAAGTCAAAGCTTGTGATGTTGTGAAATATAACGCCGTTGACTTTAAGCAGTTATTTATCGTAGATCAAATAGATTAATAAATACCTAGATACTTAGGTAATTGAATAGATAATTTGTATATAAAAATTGTACACATTACGATTACATAAACGGACTGACTTTCGTTGTAAACGATCGCTTCTGCATAATACTTATTATAACATTGTTATCGTCAACATTTTAATATAGGAATGTGTACTTAATCGTCTGGAATACTTACATAATATGTATTAAAATGAATATTAAATTGGAAAAAAGTAATGATAATAGTATTGCCTACCAAAAAAATGTATAAGAAACTAAAAAATAATGTTCATTTATGTTGCTGCAGTATTATTTTTGATTGCTATTTCACTGAATATGTAGATGTTTAAAAATCAAAGTAAATTTTAACAACTTATAATTTGATGTACCTAAGTAGTTACGTACTTACTGTAACATCCACTGAAACATTTGATATCAGTGTTATCACCTACCTACTAATTACTGTACCTATTTAGGTACCTAGTTATAATAAACAGACATTGCTGTATTCAAAATCAGTATTAAAACATATCCGAAACATATAAAATTAAAAGGCATAGGTACCTACCAATTAGCCAATGGCAGTACTTATGTAGGTAGGTACCTAAGTACTTACCTTAACCTATTCTATGATATAATAAGTAGGTATTGTTATTAATTTTATGAAGCTTTTATTACCTACTTACTTTATTAACCACATCGATTTTTTGAATAATGTGATTTCTATATCAGATAAAATATTACAAACTTAAACTCAATAAACCATAAAAATTTGAATAATATCTACAACAAGGTATTATAACTACATCTATTAGGTACAAGTCGATTTATGTGCGTAGGTACCTACCTACCTAATTCTTTATTACTAAACACTATCAAGTCCCAATGCTTAGTGAATTAAAAAAAAAATACAAATTTTGAAATCCGATGGCGGTCCAGATCCCGTAATCATTTCTATTACATACTCCGTACATATTGTATCCATTTAAATATTAAAAAAATATCAAAAATACAATCTAATAGGTAGATAATAATAATATGTCGTCACGATTAATTTCAAATTACTCTATGGACTATTAAAGCTCAATTTGCTAAACTCTATTTTGATGGAAAAGTAGCTAGGTAGGTACCTACCTAACTACTTAGGCACATACCTACCATTTTTTATAAATTCGATTTTAAATAATTTAATTTAATTAATTATTATATTTTTACCCTCAAACAATACGCGGAGTTGATCTTTTGTATCTATTCCATATTTTCTTCAATCATAATAATGTCACTGCTAACTACAGTAACAATATAGATAAGTACCTACCTACCTTTATATGTTTGCAATTAATAAATAATATTATTAATAAATAATATTATGTAGAAGCAGGTAAATTTGTATTGATATATTGATTATCCTGATTTAAAATGTTACTATTCTCTCACAAGGAAGTGAAAACGTTTTATCGCGGAATATCTAGGTACATTTGTATTGATTGGGTGGTTGGTAAAAAGGTGATAAATGATATAAAATAATAACACGTATTATTTCAGACCTCTGCGTTCCTTCAACTGATTGCCTCTTTATGTAGTATGTATAATTTAGTTTATTTTAAATAAATGTACCTAATTAAGTTTTATTAGTTATTTTATTATAATGTTTAAGTAAGTATATTATTCTTGTTGTGATATTTTCAATGGTAACTAAAACTATCTTCCGCTTTTTATAAAGTATTACTGTAATATTGATGTGTCGGAAAATGTATAAGTATACTTAACTCGAGTTACAGTTAGATTGAGGCACGAATTTTTTCATAGTTTTCCATTTTAATTTTTATATAATTAACCAAGCCTTAGATTGAATTCGTATAGGATAGGTACATTTCCTTTTGAAGCAGTAGGTGATGGTTCTCAGAAATCAAATTTATTTTGTTTTCAAAAATATATGTGTTTGATCCAGGCTGGACTTTTTCATTATTAAATTTAAAATGCCACGATGGTGTTTAAATAGTTAGTATGAACCTACCTACCTATCTAAACCTTCGAAAGGAATCAAGAATTTTACACCTGGGCATAAGTAAATAGTTGAGTCATACCTGCCTATAATTTACGGTTAAACATGATAATTTAAAAAAAAAATCACATATTTTCAGATATAAGAAATACTTATGTAGGTACAAAATTACTCCCGTGTAAGTAGGTAGTATATAAAATATTTGATATGTTAAAAATTAAGATCAAAAAATGGTTATTTTTAATTAAAAAGTAACTGCTATTGAAGAAAATTCGTGACTGTATTTCGTGCCCTGATCTAATTCGATAACTAAAGCAGCCGGTTATTGTCTACAAGGAACATTGTATGTAATGTTACCTTGGTGTGAATCTCTCTTTATGCTCTTAATATCCGAAGAGCTAATATTTAATGGTCTCGTGGATTTTAATGATCATTTTGACTCACGAAATTTTTAACTGCAGCTTAAAAAATTGTAACTATTATTATAAAATGTATTATAGTACCTACTGTCTCTATTGAGAATGAAAGAGACAGGCGAATCATTTCAGTTGTATCAGTATTTAAATACACCGTTAAGTTATACCTATTGTAAAAATCTGTATTATTGATAATAATAATGTTTCTTAAAATAATAATAATTGATGTTGAAACTGTTCGTTATTCATGGCTGCGATTGATATTTGGCCCAATAAAAATGATATTGGTTTTATCCAAAGTAAATGGGTGTGTTTTATTATCTTGTATACTTACCAATACCTAATAATATCTATTATATTATAGCAAAATTCAATATATTACAGGGTCTCATTCAGGGTGCATAATGCCTCAATTAAATACTATTTTTGTACACATGGAATATCTTCATGAACTACATATTAGCACAAAATATTGAAAGTTTATTTTCAATAATATCGTACACTGAGATCTATAGGGTCATAACTGCAAATAACATGATCTTGAGTAATTTGAGTTTGAATGTTAAATAATTAACTACTATTTAATTATTTGCAGTAGACTGCTGAAAAATACGACGGTCTAGCACAATAAATATTGTACCAAAGATGAAATATTTTTTTAGGCAAAAGGGCCTCATGTAAGATAATGCCTCTATATAGCTCTAAATTAAAATTTTAAATATAAAATAACCATGGACACAATTGTGTAGAAGGCCACTGCTTCCAAGTAGCAGTTAATGCCATATAATATTAAAAAATAGTTTTTTTTCTTCTATCGAACTGCATTCATAAATTATTTTTGGGTTTTTTTGAAGTTGTGACCCTATAGATCTCAGTGTCCAATATATACATAATTTCAAATTTACTTACAGAATACAATCGATTGTGTTTGATGTAAATTGGTTTTAAATTCAAAAATATTTAAAGGCATAACATATAACTCTCACACAATTTGACAATATTATCTACTACAAGTTGGGTATCTTTATTTATATTTTTCTCGAAAATTACTCATTGATTTCCATCTCGATAATCGAGTTGAAATATCGTAATGTTAGCTATGTCGATCAAAAGAGACTCATTCTGGAAATGGGTAGATATGTAATACCCAAATTATTGAATAAATAATTTCTTTGAATATAATAACTATAGCGCAGAAAAAGACACACAATGGAAGGACAGTTTTTATTTAGGTATATTGGGAATAAAAAAAACTATTCTGAAAGAAAAGGAAGATCTTTGGGGTTAAAAATAGGTTACCTCGGGTAATGTACTGGAATAGTAGTAATAATGGAAATTTGTAGGTAAAACTATTTACGTACCTGGTTTACACTTGACCAAGTCATTGTCCACATTAAGCTTCCAAGATTGATATGAATAATAATCTTAAACTTCTCAACATAGTTTCTAATGACACATCTTACGAGTACCTAAGAACATTTAAACTTAAACCATGTGAAGGCTTGATGACAGAATATCTGCTTCTGAAAATGTGAGTTGCTGATTCTAATCTCGTGTCTCCCTAACTACGAGTAATAATTTTATTATTATGACGTGTTATTGACTAATAGACTAAACCAGCGATACTCAACCTGCGGCCCGCAGGCCACATGCGGCCCTTTAAGCTTTTATGTGCGGCCCGAAACACATTTATTATCAGGAATTTCGTATATCTTGAGATTCGTTTCGACTTTGACGCACAGGTAGTGACACCCGAAGAGGATTGTCATTATGGTCCACATCAGATCTGGTATAAGAGTGTTGCTATTGCACACGATTAATTTAAAAAACACGCATAATTTTTAAAATCTCAAAAATGTTTTGTAAAAAAGGGGGAGTTTCATGATTTTTTTCGTCACCAGTAGTGATGCGGCCCGCGTTACTTTACAAATATATGTATTTGGCCCGAAGAAAAAAAAGGTTGAGTATCATTGGACTAAACTAAAGGAAGGGCTAACAACTACTTCTCTTAAATATTTCTTAAATCATCCTCGGAAGACAGATAGGTAGGTAGGTACTACATATCGGATTGCAGAACCAAGTAATAAAGGTAAGTTACCTACCTTACTTCTAACATACTACTTATATTAAGTAATATCTAATTAGGTATAGTATGTAGATACATATTATGTATGTTTAATGATTTAAATTATGACGTCTTAATCATCATACCACGGTGGTCGCGCGGCTTGAGCGTTGGACTATCACGCCGTGGGTCTCAGGTTCGAATCCTGGGTCTGGCAAGTGCACATATTGTTTTTCAATTTGTGTGTGAGTCAGGGTATGGACCTAATAGGTTGAGCAAGTGGCTGACATCCATTTCTCGTAAAAAACAAAATCTGTTAATACAAACCTCTACTCTGTGGAGGCCCATATGATCCTATTAAGATCGGACATGGTCCAAAAAAAAAAAAAAACATCATAATAAATTATCTACCTATTGATAATTTTACTTAGGTACCTACTCATTTAGGTACCTACATCTCATGAAATTGAATATTTAGTTAAATTATTTATTCATATCTAAATGAAATTCAGCGCTCTTTCTAAATTCCATGGTGAATAGATGTCCCCAATTAGCCTATGCCTTGGTCAGGCCCTGTCATCCAGCTTTGAGGAGTTTGACGGCCGGTTTGAATCTGTCAGCACGACCTGATGATTTATGGTTTTCTTGGATTCTTCACAATTCTACGGCGTCTCTTGCGAAAGCGATCGGGTTCTATAGGAGCCAGTTCTTCGTCTTTTCTCTCCCATAACGAGAATAGAAATAACATTAATTGATAGGCGCTAATTTCTCACGGCGATTTTGTTGCAATGTGTCTTTGCCGCCGGTTGTGCGGGCCACAAACGAGTTTTGCTTAATTAAATAAAGACTTTTTCATTAAGAATTTAAACCGTAAACTTCATGTATTTACTATTTTAGATGAAATTAATATTGCAAAATATTATACTTAAGTATTTATGCATGTAAAAAAAACCAAGTGTCAAATTTATTGTATGAAGAAAGGTTACTAAAACTAGAGACATTAGAAATATCATAATTTTCCAATAGGTTATTCCAATTACTTATTTGTCTATCTGCCATTGTTTTGACAATAAGGAATACCATCTACATATCGTCATTAACCAGCCATTATTATACGACATAAAACATACATCATATTACAGTAAGGTACGAGGGTGGGTCAATAAGTCCTTAGAAAAGCCGACAGGTGGCGCGACTAGTACTGCAAGCGGTTTGTTTTCATGAAGCGGCACTACCGATTCAGTATGCTGCGAAGTTTCAATCAGATTGGTCGGGTTGTTGTGTGTTTCTCGTACATTTTAAAAAAAAAATTGCTTGTGGAAAATGGAAAAATGGAAAATGGAGAAAATTGAGTTTAGAGTTGTTATTAAACATTTTAATATAAAAGGGTTAACAGCAAAGGAAATAAAAAATGAGTTGGATTTAGTTCACGGCATATCTGCTCCTTCACTTGCAACTATTTATAACTGGTTAAATGAATTTAAACGTGGTCGTACATCAACAAAGGATGAACCACGCTCAGGACGTCCTGTAGAGGTGACTACACCAGAAATGATCAATAAAATCCACGATATAGTGTTAAGTGACCGAAGATTAAAGTTGAGTGAGATAATTGAGGTTACAGGGATCTCAAAAGGTAGCGTCATTTCTATTTTACATGACAAATTGGGCATGAAAAATATTTCTGCAAGATGGGTGCCGCGTTTGCTCACAGTCGACAATAAACGCAGTAGGGTGGTGGCCTCTAAAGCCCTGTTGTCGCTCATGCAACGCAATCCGGATGAATTTTTTCGTCGCTTTGTGACTGTAGATGAAACATGGATACACCACTATACTCCCGAGACGAAAGAACAGTCAAAGCAGTGGATTGCGAAGGCAAACCATGTCCAAAGAAGGCGAAAACCGTAAAATCAGCTGGTAAGGTTATGGCTGCTGCATTTTGGGATGCACGTGAAATTATTTTCGTTGACTATTTGGAAAAAGGAAAAACAATAACAGGGGATTATTATGCATCTTTATTGGACCAGCTAAAAAACAAAATTGAAGAAAAACGGCCTCATTTAAACAGGAAAAAAATCCTCTTTCATCAGGACAATGTCCGTGTTCACACATGTTTACGATCAATGGCTAAAATTGAAGAATTGAAGTTCGAATTGGTCGACCACCCACCGTATTCGCCAGATTTAGCCCCCAGTGACTTTTTCCTTTTCCCAAACTTAAAAAAATGGCTAAGTGGACAACGTTTTTTTTCAAATGAAGAAGTCATCGATCGGACAAATGCTTATTTTGAGGACCTTCCGAAAACTTATTTTTCTGACGGTTTAAAAAAAATTGAGAAACGTCTAACCAAGTGTATTGAGCTCCAAGGAAATTATGTTGAGAAATAAAAAAAAAATACAAAAATAAAACCTGTTTTAATGCTTTTTTCTAAGGAATTATTGACCCACCCTCGTATCTAGGTACTTATTATCTGTAAAATAGATAAAAATATTTATCATATCTTTGACAAAATTGACTTCAGGTAGGATAATTTTATTATTGACGTTTTAATTTTATTCGTTGAGTAAAAATAGGGTACCTAAGTATTAAATTAATTACCAGTAAGGTAGGTAGGTACCTAAGTTAAGACTAAAGACTGGATCATGACACTGGCTAGATATCAAAGTAGGTACATATTATAATTATACTAGTGGCGAAGGGTGAAGGTAGGCTGTTAAGATCTGACTAGAGACTGATCTTAGAGCTGTTTTTAGACGGTATTTTGGCCATGAGATAAAAAAGCTCTCTTTTTTGGTTTTGGTTTTTTTATAGGAAATTCGCAAAAAATAATAGGTTTATTAATTGTCTATCTATTTCATTAAACAAAACTTTCTCGAGGTTTAAAAAAAAATAATAAACCAATCTCGAAAATAGTCGAGAAATCACAAGCTCTAGGACCCTACGTTTTATTATATCGATAATGTCCTTGTAAGCGGTTGAAACCGATCCTAATAGGTAAATATAAAATTATGTATACGGTACCTACATACCTACATATCAATAATTTATTAATATGTAGTTATTTTATTATAGGTATCATTTCAGAACCGTATCAATTAATGTAGGTACCTACCTACTTGTTTGTAGAAATATAAGCGCTTTTTAGTAATACTTCCTATATCTTATAATTGTCTAATACAGCCGAGTGGGTAGGTACCTACCTAAGTATCGAAGACATATACTTATCATAAAAATCATAATCTCTTGATTGCGAATGTCTTCGCCCGGTAGCAGATTGAGAGCAAGTGGTATGCAGTTATAAGTAAAAGAATATTCTATTCCTTGGCAATAATATATCAGAATCAGTGCATCTCAAACATTTCAGCAACTGCGCCTAGATATGTTTTATCAAGTCCGTACTGCCGCTTGACCAGAACGGTTCTCAAAGGTGACGGTTATTTCTGACGGCATCTCACAGCGTGGCAATCTTGCATCATGAGTATCAGGGGTCGGCCACAGTAAGCGGATTACGGAATAATAGAATGTCAGTAAATACTTCGATTTATAATTTAAATGTAAACATTTAAAACAATGAAATAGGTATGTAGGTAAGTACATTCCTACCTATGAATTTTGTAATCGAAGCGCTAGTCTGTTAAATGCACGTTGCTGTGTCAGTGGCATAGAGTTAACTACCCGTTGGAGGAAGATCAACTATTTGTCACTAAAAATAACGGAGCATTGGCGAAGGGTGGAGGTAGGCTGTTGATCCGACATAAATAGTACACACTAAACTTTGTAAGTCACATGTATTTGTTTTGTATTTGTGTAATGTAATGTGTTGATAGTGTTTGATAGTTTTTTAAAATTGAATTAAACCCTGCATATTCAAGCCAAAGAAGATAATAGTAAAAAAATATTCGTTTATCTATTAAATATCTAAAATTATGTCATTAAAACACAAATAATTTTAGATATTTTATTGAAAGAAAAATATTTTTATTGATTATGGTTTAGCATATTATGCAGTGCTTAATGAATTAAAAAAACTAAACCAACACCATCTGTAAAATGGATTCTTAATTCAACCAAGTATAACTGAAAAAGTGTGCACTATTTTTGTCAGGTCGCCCTTAGCAAACCTAAACTATTATGGTTTGATTATACAGGGTTTAATTGAATTTTAAAAACTAACTAGCAGCATCAGAAAATTGTTTTCTTAGTTCAATGAAAACAAATAAGTATAACTGACATAGTTTAGTAAGCACTAGTTATATCGAATCTTAACAGCCTACCTCCACCCTTTGCTACTGATAGGTAGCTATTCAAAACAATATTTTAATATTGTTTCAGATGCATTAATTACTAATAAATTAGTAGGTGGGTATACCTACTTATACCTACTTAACTAAATCGACACATTTTTACACGTTTTAACACATAAGCTCAAGTCAGTCCAACCAGCTATTGGGTTCATCGGGTCATCAAATCTGGTCGCCACAAAGGCCAATTTTATAGCTTTCAAAAAAGTTGCGGCGTCTTATGGTGGAAGTGAAGATCTCTTCACATAGCTTTTGTATAGGTATCCGTATTATTTAGTTTTTTTTTTGTATTTTCAGTCCGCCCATTATTGCTACATACCTACAGCTCAGCTCAGTGGATTCCAGAATCGTGGCCAACTCTGTCTCACCACGCAGCGTTATGACAATTACGATCGACGCTTCATAACTTTGCACTTTTTACGAGACTGATAGGTACCTACGCCTCTTTGCCTCATTACCACGCATAAAATTAGATCAAATTGTATTAATATAGTGTATTGATAAATAAATAAATAGATAATACTTATATGTAAAAAAATATATTACATCATTGTCATCCGAGCCGGAGTGCAAAATTATGGAGTGGCAACTCTAGTATGGCATGAAGTTCGGGACATAGCACTGGATCGAAGGACATGAAGCGGCCTTGTATTTTCCCTATTTTATAATACTGAAGACTGTAGAATACTGTAGAACTGTAGATTAAGTAGACTAAAATATGAAAGAAAGTTGTTTAAAACATCGTTTTATTTAATATGGGTACCTCCTTAGATTATAGATACATCTAGACGCCACCCGTTGCATTGCTAAATGAAGCCGCTTGCCTTGCGTTTGGTTTGTGAGCGAGCAAACGCATTCGTCTACAAATGTTCGAGACCATAGACCATTTCGCTAGTGCTCGCCCAAAGTGCTCGCACTAGACGCTCAGAATTAAGTAATACTAATAATTCAGTACCTCCTACTTGTAGTGATGAAAGTTGTAGGTTGAAAGTTGTAGCTACGTATTTAAAAAATAAACTTAATCAATAATCGAGCATAAATATCAAATACTTTATTAAACACAAATCTAGCAGCTCCGTTTGCAGAAATAAAAGGTTTTCATTTCATGAAAACAAATCTACATAAGATTTAGAATTGTTGACACTTCACTGAAAACCCCGCAATGTCTGGATTATTTTATAGGAAACACGCAGAGGTAAACAACAGTTTTGAGACAGCCTACTGCAATCATGTTTGATCAGTCAAAACTGTCGAGCCCTGCTGCCAGACAGGGCGTGCAGGAATTTCCATGAAATTTTGACACCTCAAAGATGTCCAGCTCTGACAGGATTACCATCATGAATTACACGAATCGGCAAGATAACGAAAGTACCTATATATATTTTATTATATTCCCATAATATAGTAGCGAAAAACTGGTAGGTAGGTAGGTATTAATCGCTTATTTAACATTAATTTAGATGTACAAAACACATATAATTAATAATTAATAATAATAATATTTATTGTAAAACATAATAGGTACCTACCTAAAGGTATTTACATACTATAATGATGCAAATCAGGGTAGGTATTCATCCATTCGCACCGATGAAGTACCTACCTACCTAGGTAAATAATTACATACTTCTCTAATTTCTTTTGTAGTACTTATTATAACTGACAGTTAGTGTTGTATTAATTAAAATACAACATAATATTATGTACCTAGCACTTATTTCACCTAATATAATAATGATCTGGACCGGTTTCGTCCGCTTCAAAAGGACATAGTCAACTGGTGACATGTCGCTAGTTGAAGATTTTCCTTTGAAGCGCACGAAACCGGTCCTGAATATTATTAAACTAAGTCAGTTGATGATGTCTCTTTGAAGCAAAAAAAACGGTTCTGATTAATATGAATCTTAAAAACTAGAATCTATATTAAATGGTTAAGTAGGTAGGTACCTACCTGTATTAAATTATTCGGTAAATTTTCTTATATTTGTGCCATTTCCGTTATCAGACTTCCAAAATCACATTCGACCAAAATTAAAAGGAATTGAATTAGGTAACTAAGGGTTGATGCTGTAACAAGGTTTAAATCTCGAGTTTATGGGATAAACTTCAACGCGTGTTTAAGAATATGTTATTTTAAATCATATTATTTTATCATGATACTCATTAAATTTTGTCACGAAAACGTGTATAATTGTTATGTAAATATTACATATATTTGGGCGTTCTTGTATGGCCGTCATAAAGTAATAACCCGAAACCGGCTTACAACCCGTGGTATAGTAGCATAATGTCATAATACATACACAGCGAGAGATATACCTACAATTAAAAGAGATTGTGATATTATTCACAGTGGCTAGGTACCTAATTAGTTTAGGAAAATATTCACCCACACGGACTCACTCATTGAATTTAATAAGTATAAATAATAAAAAATCAAAATTATACGAAAATTAGACTAAATTTTCTACTGACTACATGGCGTTTCGTTAATATGTAGTTATTATCGAAGATGGATATACGACTTAATTAATTTAGCTTTATGTTTGGATTAGAATATCACCCCGTTACCGTTACAGTCGGTAATAAAAGTAAACTTTGGGACATGGCTAAAGTTATCTTAAGATGGATCTACAAATTTGTACTATTATACGTAAGTACATACAAGACAACGGCTAGGAAGACTTTATACAACTAGCTAAATAACTTAGCTATGAGATAAGTAGGTACATAAATATTATATTATAGTATATTATACTAATTCTATAAGGGTTTCTTAAACTTTTCTCAACCGTGACTCAAATTTGGCCATTAGAGTAAAAGTTGGGCATGGTTTCGCGACCCAGGAATATGTGAAAGCATACATACAAAATAAATAACAAAAACATGCAGGTAGTTACATCTTATACTAATCATTATGTAAACCTATAATTTTAAAAGATTTTGAAAGGTGTCATCAGGCCAATTTGGCTCCCCTGACATACACACGTATGTTGCTGCAAAGCGCGACTCATAGGTTAAGAATCCCAGACTTAGATGTACGTACCTACATGATGGCAATTGTAAAAACTTTGAATACTCCAGAGGCGGTATACCTACTCGTATTGTAGATGGTGACAGTATCTTATTACCTACTTTTTGTACATATTCTTTCAGATTTATTTTGAAAGCATTTTTATAATAGATATTCTAAAAACTTTAAGATAATTATACCTCTAATAATAATTTCTAGATTCCCGCGGCGAAATGGACATAAATCATAATCGTTTTTAGAGAAATAAACGACATCGAGAATTTAAAAAAAATCAAACGTCCGTTTTTTGCTAATATCTCTTGAAAGAGAAGCAGGATGCATGTTATAAAAATGATTGACAGTCTTGTGCCGTTGCCAAAGAAACCGAATGGATATTTTTTTCTTGTGAAAATCACAAAAAAAAAGAATTGGATACGCCAATGTCTTTTCTTGACATTGAGCATTCACCATTTTTTAAGGTGATGGTTTTCCTCGAAATAATTAATTTATGTCACCAACATCATAATAATCATGAGTCATGTTTGATCCACCGCTGAATAAAGGCCTTTCTATAGGTGCCCCACTTAAATATTAAATAAATATAATTTAGGTAGTTAGGTACAAAACGGTGGCGAGGGGTGGAGGTAGGCTGTTAAGATTCATCATAAATAGTGCAAACTAAAATTTGTCAGTCATACTTACATATTTGTTTTCATTTAACGAAGAATATGTAAAAATTGCAGATGGTGCTTGTTAGATTTGGAAAAATCAATTGAACCCTACCTTTACCAAACCATGTTAGTTTAGGTATGCTATGGGCAGTCTGACAAAAATAGTGCACACCTTTTCAGTTATATTTATTTTCGTTGAATTACGAATACATAATATTACAGTTGTTGGTGTTCGTTAGTTTTTTTTTGATTCATTAATCCCTGCCCAACCAAACCATGATAGATTGACGAATATTTTTTGACTATTATCTATTATGGCTTGGTTTGCGCAGGATTCTATTGAATTTTAAAAACTAACCATCACTATCTGCAATTTGTAGTCTTATTTTAATGAAAACAAATAAGTATGATTGAGAAAGTTTAGTGAGCACTATTTAGGTATGTCGGATCTTAACAGCCTACCTCCACCCTTCGCTCCTGGTACATAATAATAGTAGTCAAACGGGAAATCTTCCAGACTTTATTGTACACAATTCACAACAGGGCTTTTAAATATAAATTCAAACCACATAGTATTATGTCCTTGCGATCTGCATCCTGTATGGTTTTCTTGGCTTTATACAATCCACCAATTTGATGAACGCATAGAATTATTTTTATTACTGAGCCATATCATGTTGGCGATGATCTTTCCATTCTCTGTTGTTGTTATAAGGAGGGATAGAGTGCTGGGCTTAAACCGTTCTCTGAGATTTTCTCTTTTGTCAAAGCTTTGCTTACTGTAAATTTAATCTTCCATTGACCGGTATGATGCGGAAAATGATATCTCTCTGGAAGCCGAATGATGTGGCCAAATTATGCCAATATTTTATTTATCAGTTTTCTGATTAATTGTTTAGTCTTTTTTCACCTCAATAATCGTAATATGTATCTACCTATTGACATCATACTATTCTCAGTCAAAATCCCATAATTAGGTCGTGGCCATGGCCCCCACAAGGAGGGGGCTGACAGGGCTCTAGCCTAGGGGCCCGGCGAGGTGAGTCGACCAGATAAGTGAGATAAACACACATCACAAATTTGTTTTACTAGTAAAAAAAGTCGCCTTCAATAATATTTAAAATTATGGGGTTGTACAATACAATTTTTAATTGTGTATCAAAACACGACAACTCCGTAAGTAATTCAAATGGATATATTGAAATATACAGAAAACATTAAATACACACATTAATTTTACCGCGTACACCATTTAGAAAACGCTACTGCAGAGCGTCACACTAACTTTATCTTTAGCGATGGGTAGGGGGGGCCACCAAATATTCTAGCCTGGGAGCCCGCTTCAGGATGTGGGGGCCATGGTTGTGCCTATATAGTATTTTTCTCACACGTAGAGCACGAATTGGCTATTTCTGACAATGCGATTTTGTTTTGATGTCTTTGGTTTTGATTATGTGCATATACCTATATATTTTACAACGATTTCTTAGCTCGTATTCTTATTTATCCGGTGGTTCTTTGTCCGGTACAAATCTTGCAATCGATTTTAACTAACTTCCCGACTAGCTAAACATTTGAAACTTTTAGAATATATCAGAACACGATGCCAATGCATTATTTTAGCAATCTTTAAGTAGAATTGAATTAATTTTCAGTTAATTCTGTTTTGTATGAAAAGTTATTTCGACACCATTATTGGTTGCTAGGGGTCTGGGGTCCTAGCAACTAAATTATTAATATATACGTGCGTTACTATTGAAATCAATATGACATGTCAAAATGACATTTCAGTATTATTTCTATCAAGTACAATTTTTTTGATCGTTTAAGCTAGTCAAGTCAAGTTTATATGATTCAACAGAAAATTTAAAAACGTTGTATATAAAAAGTTCTTTTTATCTTGTTTTTCTACACCCATGAATGAAAAAAGAGGCAGGAGATTAGTCGGAAATACCATATTTTCATTTATATTTCTCAAAAAATCTTGTTATTATCTATATACATGCCTACTTAACTACACGACCTATGTATTATCTCCTCTGTGGTCGTATCACAAAAGTCATAGGCTTGAAGTTTGAACCAACCGACCAGTTACAGCGAGTGTATTATTCATATATTTTTTTACATCCAATTAAACCGTAATTAGCCATTGATTCTATACAAAGTATCATGAATGATTAATGATTTTACGTACATGCATGCATTACAGAAATAAACAAACAGGTAATAGGTACAACCGAAAATAACGCAGGTACAAGTTTTTGTACGCAATCGTTTTGTTAGATCGGACAGTATTATTTGAACCGCCGTGTGACCATTGATTATCATTCAGTGAAACTATCATATTGCCGTAACAGAAAGTTGTATGTACCTATTATTAGATCAGTGATTCATAACAATGGTTTCGCGAGCCGTGTTAAAGGTTCCGCGAAAATTCTCAAAATATTACAAAAAAAGTATTTTTTCCCGTTACAATGTAAAAAAAAGCGTTACAGTTTCAATACACAATTCACAACATTTTCGACAATCAAACAAATAATATCAACTAACTATTGACAGCAGTAGCGAAGGGTGGAGGTAGGCTGTTAAGATCCGCCATAAATAGTGCACATTAAACTTTGTTAGTGGTACGTATTTGTTTTTATTGAACTAAGACTACAATTTAAAGATGGTATCAGTTAGTTTTTAAAAATCAATTAAACCCTGCCTAGACCAAACCATAATAATTTTGGTACTTATATTTTTATTTCAGGCGATACGAAAAAAATGTGCACAGTTTTTCATTCATACTTATTTGTTTTCGTTGAATTAAAAATATATATTACAAATAGGATTGTTGGTTTACTTTTTTTAAATTCATTAAGCCTTGCTTAAACTAAACTGTAAAAAATAAAAAATATTATTTTATCTATAAACTAGCCTAAGTTGTGTATGATTTAATTGGATAATTTTAGATATTTATAGATAGACAATTATTTTTTTCCGACCATGTCCGATCCTAATAGGACCATAATATGGGCTTCCACAGAGCGAAGGTTTGTATTAAGAGATTTTTGTTTTTACGAGAAATGGATGTCAGCCACTTGCTCAGCCTGTTAGGTCCATACTCTGGATCATACACAAATTGAAAAACAATATGTGTACATGCCAGTCCCAGGATTCGAACCTGGGACCCTCGACGCCATAGTCCTCCTATGCTCGGGCCCCCAGGCTAGAGCCCTGTCAGAACCTCCCGTGTGGGGGCCATGGTCAATAGTCATTTAACGTTTTATCAAATGCATGGAACACGTATTGTTTTATATGAGTTCATGAGACATCATATTACAACTCTATATTCGGTGTACCTACCTACATACTCATTTTAATGTTGACTCGACGATTGAGAGAATTAGTAAAATACTTTAGATACACCGATAGTCCAATAACACTGTAGTAATAAAGCTGATATACAAATGTTTCGCACTAGTCGTAGGTATCCTATTATTTTATTATTATCTATTGTTACAATTAAAAATAATGTATTTTATATGAGTTTTAAAAATATGACAAATAGTGAATGGTTAATGACCGTTCCACGTTAAGTATATAAATATAATGTCCGTTCTGTAGAGGCCGATATGAGTACATAGATTAATTGACATATAATATGACATATAATTGACATATATTAATTTATTAATAATTACAAGATAAAAAGAACGTTTTATATACTTACCACGTTTTTAAATTTTGCTGTTTAATCATATAAACTTGACAATTCTATGTATTATTAAATATTTTTTTTTGTACTTGATATACTGAATAAATATAGAATACTGAAATGTCATTTTGACATTTCATATTGATTTCCATAGTAACGCACGTATATATTAATAATTTAGTTGCTAGGACCCCCTTAGCAACCAATAATAGTGTTACTTTTTACGATTTTTTTCCGAAATAACTTTCCATACAAAACAGAATTAACTGAAAATGAATTCAATTCTGCTTAAAGATGGCTAAAAGTATTAAAAGAATGCATTATCATCACGTTCCGATAATATATTCTAAAAGTTTCAAATATCTGGCTAGTCGGGAAGTTAGTTAACAATCGATTGCAAGATTTGTATTATACAAACAAGAAAAAATTTTGCTGGACAAACAAGAATACGAGCTAATAAAAACGTGGTAAAATAGTAATTTTTTAAGAGTTTAAATTTTAACAGCATGTTCCCAAATATTTTTATATAAGTAGGTACTGTGATAAACGGTATGCGTGAGCCGTTTGAAGAACATCATTTTGTGTAGGTCATATTCATGTTGGTGGAGTTTTAATATACGTACAATATGAAAAAAAAACAAATAAAAAATTGACCTTACTGCCATTCTGTGATGAGACTCGTTTAACCTATAAATTTAATAATACGCATATGTACGTATCTTTTTACGGTCGAGTAGTTGATCTCGGCGAAAAATAAAAATGTGGTACCTACACATTAAACTATGAGCTTAATTACACTTTGTTTGTTGGTTTGGTTTGAATACACGCGGAAACCATCGTAATGAATCGGCCATTAAAAATATGATATTGTAATTTCTTCAAACTGTTTTTCGAAGAGATCACTACAAGGAGATTGCCACACACAGAGACTACATTGGTGGATACCTACATACTTTGTAATAATAATAAAATTGGTTAAGTACATACACTAAATATAGGTACCTAACAATTAGGACAGCATATAAAAATTCTGAAAATAACAAAAAGTCACAACCAATCATATCTACATTTTTAATAAAACCTTTAAAGCAGTCGGAGCATTTATACATACCTAAGTAAAATGGTTACAAATAAATTGTACGTATAAAAAATTGTCATTATTATCATAGTTTACCGTGAGCTGTCTTTCAGAAAAGAGATAGTCGTGTAGTATTGAGATAAATTCGTGTATAAATAAAAGTAGGTAACAAAAACCACATAAATACAACTGTACGATTTATAATAAAATATGCTTTGTAAATATTTAGTATTTTATTGGAAACGCTTACCTACGTCTATGCTTTATCTCAAAGTTTTTGGGGAATCTTTCTGATTATTTTTTTTATCCTCGCGGCTCCCACTAAGTTGGCAGTCCTGATCACTTTAGGATCTATGGTAAATCCGAACCTGAAATGATGAAAAAAGTATAGGGTAAACAAACTCAAATAACTGTAGCTAACTAATTAAGTACATAAGTACCTAAGTAGGTACCTAACTAATCAAAGGAAATACGCTAACTGCCTAACATGATAAGACATAAATGTTCATTTTTGTATAAAAAAAATTTCAAATTCAATTTTTTTTTACATAAGTATAGTGAACATTACAAATTTTTAATTTAAGACGTTCACAACATGACATTTAGAAACAAAGAAATATTGTTAAAACAGTGTTATACTTATATAAAAAAGAGAAGTAAGTATATCAGTATTAAGTTATTGATAAGGTAGCAATTACAACTATATTCTAGAATCGGTTAAATTAAAACTTTGTCACGCGAACAGACGAGTTGATAAAGTTCGGTAGATGTAGGTACGTGGTAGTAAAGAACTAGGGACCGAGAAGAGTGTAGAGAGCTAGGGGAGGCCATCATGCAGCAGTAGAACGACCCAGGCTGATGATAATGATGACTTAAGGTAATTTTAATTATTGTCTAATTAAAGATAATATTATGTGGAACATCATTGTTTTAAAACAAATTTTGTACTTATGTTAAATAAATACAATATATAACTATTAAGTAATGCTTCAAAATAAGTTTGTCTTGAATGTTTTTTTGGTCATTTGAGTCGCCTAGACTTGTAATTTTTGAGTTAAATATACCAAGTGATTCTAAAATAGTTGGGTATCAAAAGTCAATTTAAACCATGTGAAAATCGTTGACAAAGTTAACTGATGTAGTCATAACTCACATTTTTCAATGAATAATGTGAGTTCTGTCACAAAGACATTCCCAATCAATCAGGGAGCTTTATTTATAGGAGTATTATATATATATATATATATATTTAGAAAAAAAAATGTAAATCGACTAATATTCTTGATAATTCTTCTTCTTATTGTGCCATTCCCTAGCGGAGGTCGGCCACCATCAAGACAATCTTATCATTGTTGTCTGCTACCTAGAAAAGTTCAGTGGAGCTGCACTCGTACCAATCACGGAGGTTCTTAAGCCACGAAATGCGGCGCCATCCTCTGCTACACTTCCCATTGATCTTTCCCTGAATGACAAGTTGGGGAATGCTGTAATTTTGTCCTCTCATAATGTGGTCGAGGTACTAGTACGAGGTTTCCTGGTTTTGATACTACGTAGAACTTCTCGGTCCTTCCCCATTCGATTGATAACTTCAACATTTGTCACCCGGTCAGTTCAAGGAATTTTGAGGATGCGTCTATACAGCCACATCTCGAAAGCTTCAAGTCTCCGTGACGTCTCTTTATCTTCTTTATAATATGATTCATTAATATTCAAGGGAGTTCAGTTCTAATTACAAAAAACAGTGCTCTGGTGGTTTTTTGCGATTATCTCAAAACTCGATTTTTGGAATATGTGAGTTATGACTCTAGGCAACTCATTTTTTGTAAATCACGCTGATGGTTTAAGCCAATTTTATTTCGTTCATAGAAATTGCATGTAGCTAGTCACTAGAAGCACCTACTTGGTCACAGCGTTGAGCGATTTTCTCACGTGAGTACAGAATTTGTGTAGCCCACATACGATATACGAATGCGAGGAGCGGGTGTACACGAGTTCGATTAATCAAATCACAAGAGCATTGTGTTTCGGGAAAGTTCGGAGGTCACCTTCGTCCGCCTGGGAGACGATCACCGACCAGTTCAATACCGTCTCATATTATTATGTTATTATGAAAAGATCCACAATGAAGAAGTTTACTTGCTTACTGTAAAGTAAATCCAGTTATGGATTAGTGTATCTAAATATAACACGATTCAGTGGCTAAGAGTGGAGGTAGGCTGTGGAGATATGACAAAAATAGTGCACACTGTCAATCATTTTTATTTGTTTTCGTTGACTGTGTTCGTTACATTTTAAAATTTAATTAATTCCTATATCTATAAAATATCTAAATTTACGTAGGACACCCACGATAGCCGCGCGGTTTAGTGTCGGCCTATAGCGTCGTGGGTCCCAAGTTCGAATCCTGGGTCTGGCAAGTACACATATTATTTTTTCAATTTGTGTATGAGTCAGAGTATGGACCTAATAGGTTGAGCAAGTGGCTGAAAATTTGTTTATACAAACCTCCACTTTGTGGAGGCCCATATATGATCTTATTGGGATCGGACATGGCTTAAAAAAATGATAGTAATAGGTCTAAAGATAGTTTTAGCAGCTAGGTATAAATTGTTCCCAACACAATAATGTACTGTCAAGTCACCTAAGACGATGATGGACGTTAAAATTACTTGCGACATGACATCCATAGATAATATTTTGAACAGTACCCAACCTGCAGACCATAGATAATAGACAACATTTTTATAGAAAATAAATAGTGCCAACCGCTAAAAGAAAAAAAACGAGATTTTGACATGACAGTCGAAAAGTGTAGTCAAAACGTTCATTGATTCATGCAGGTGTGGATGCAGTGCAGTTCAACGTGAGATGATCTCATTGTTGTTCTGGTGATTTCGGCAAATTTTGCCAACTGACAATGTTAGTTTAAAAAGGTTCAAAATGTGCTACGGGATTGGAGTAACAGTCTGATAACATTTTAAACACCAAGAAAAACCATATTACACAATTTTTTTCCATAGCGGCAGCTTTTTGTGACGTCACGTGATAGTCAGCGATATGCACCATAATATAATTCGCGCTTAAACCTAACCTAATCATGCCTAAAACTAATCATGCCCGGTTACATTTTTTTTTAAATTTTCTCTTTCGTAAAATAAATTTCACGCCTCCCGACTGAAAGAATGCGGTGGCACCCCGATAGAAGGTGCTCGAGCGAAAGACGAGCGTAACTTTTTGCCAGCTACCTAATTAGTTAGACGATGACAGCCGTTGTGCCGAACTTGTACCTATTGGTAGATGGTAAGATTTTTAAAAAGTAAATCTTGCCATTTTGTTTGTTTTGTAAGTTAGAAAGAATACGTAACCATCGTTCTGGCGGTTACATGTAAATTCTACCTAAAAAAATTCACCGTGACATAGTTCGCCGTGAGCTTTCTTATCGGAAAGAGATGACCGTACATTACACGGTCTCCAATTTTATTAGATTCAATATGAACATTAATTCAATTTTCATAGCTGATTTTGGTAAAATTCATGAATTATTCAAGAACGAAAATCTAACCTAACCTAACCTAAAAAATAGTCCAGTAATATCGGCTATTTTCAAAATTTGTTTGCTGCTGGCTTTCTGTAAAGTGTAAACCGATAAGAACCGTGTTTTATTTAGAGATGTATTTTATGATACGACCCAAAGTGGTTGGACGGTCTTTACGGTGATGTGTGATATGGCGAACTGCATACGTACAAGTTTTCAGACACGCGTCCTGGCCCCTCTTTAATAAAAAAGTGTCAAAACCTTTGAAATAAAATAAATACGTATGGTGAGATTTCTACCACATACACATACATATTATGATTCATTATCATTTGCCGCACCATCCCTTGAAATCAAACCCTAATTCTTTGTTTTATTTTATCCATTCAAACGTAACCAGTCATAAGTCGAAAGATTACAGTAGGTACACACTTACGATGAAATACTAATCTAAGAGCGGAATGCAGAAACATTTGTCATAACTAAAATTTCCTTAGCAGAAAACACTATGCAGAAACATTGTCCTTAGTTAAGGTGATGTCTCTAGGTAAAGTTGTTATCGAAAAATAGCCAGAAAAGTTTATTAATCGGTAAATATATATTCAAAAGCAATGAGAAAAATAAAATAAAAAATTAAGAAGTATCATGGAGTTCTATATACCAAAAATAAGTGTCAAATTCGGTACATATCTATCGGGTGGTAAGAATGAATGACATAAGATTTATTATCAAAATTACGATAAAAATGTACGTAAATCTATTACCCAGGGAAACGCTAAGCGAAAATTGGAATTTATTATATCCTTATATCTTTTTTTTCAAATTTAAAAAACATCGATTTAGAGGTTAGAAAGCACGCAATTAAAATCGAAAAATCTCGGCTTACACGCAATTTATCGCGAATAACGCTTAGCGTTTCTATTAAAAATATTATTTATTAATTTTTACGGCAGTTATTTAAATTTAATCTTGTATTTTTGTATATTAACGAATCGATAGAAATCGAAACCATAATAATTGCTCAAATTGGCAACATGTTTGTCTGTATGGTGCTGCCGTTGTGGAATTATTTGGAAACAAAATATCTCCATACAAAACACACATACCATAACATGACGTTGAAAACGAAACTCACACATGACAAGACAAAAATCAGTTTATCAGTTTGAGGCGAAATTGCCATATGAATAAAAATAACTTAATAATTGAAATTACAATATTAACTTAATTTACGTATAAACCTGCCTATATTCAAAATTTGAAACTGCGAATTATTTGCAATTAGTATTTGCTTAAATTACAACTGTTTTTTTATCATTATTTATGATAAAAATAATCAACAAAATAAACAAATCTCGCATTTTAACATATGGTAGCATTAGTCTATGGTAGCATTCGTGCTCTCGATCTAATATCGGATTTATGACAATTCTTCTTTATTTGGCCATTATTAGGTATATTGTTTGAAAACAGGAAGGAATCGACTCATCAGTAACATTTTTGTCAAGTAAGTAAACTTTTCAGTGTATAATAAATAATATTATTATCGTACATCAAAATGACAAACTATGTCACGCAGTTTTGATTGTCAAACAAACATTCAAAAATTATTGAAAAGAGTTACATATACTGTATTTTCAATCACCATCATGCATTTATCATCAATATATATTATTTTAGGCGTAGACTCATCGTTTTCGTAAAATTATAAATACTTTACGTTAGTTTGAGGTTATGTTTATGACAAATGTCATCGAGCCCATCTTGTACGTTTTGTAAATTATCTAATAGATAGTGAATTTCTTTCATTCGCATATTATTATGATTGTAGAACCGAATTTAATAAAATAAAATTTTAATTTCATTCAAAATTACTGAAACTTGTCTCGAAAATGTATCTCATAATCATGAATGTAATTAGGTTATGTTTTTTTGTTTACATATAGATAAATCTTTAAATACTGATGAACTCGACGAAGTATTGGACGACAGACTGCGAAGTCGGCGACGGTTACGAGTCCGACAACAGCGACGACATTTACATTCGACATTTACAACCTTCGACATCACAATCCAGGGTGCTTCCCTGGCTCACAAAATGGTAGGTTTACAATTTTCTTAATAATATATTTATTGGTTTTATATACCATCCGGTCATACACTAGATTCATTTTCATTACATGCTTTGGCATGAAAACAAGAATTCATTACATCTTGTACACATGATGTAGCGATTGTCTCGAATGAGGAGTTGATGGTTTGAATAGTAAACTTCAATCAAAACATATTATTACCCATCATTATTTGTATTTTTACTGCTAAATACTTGAATTAATGAGGAAATATGGATTATGTAATAATATTTTTTTCCTATTGTTTCAGTATGCCGAATGCTGGTCCGGAATTGGAGGAAGATTTGTTGGCGAGAGGGCATGTTGCTGACAATGTACTCAGCTCCTTTTTCGAATACTTCAACCTCGCTCTCTTCGAAAAAATAGCTGAGCAGACAAATTTATATTCAGCACAAAAAAGGGACTTGTGGTCGGTGAATACGAATTCAAAATTCGTATTCACCGGCATCCAAATTATGATGGGTACATTAAGGTTTCCGCAGACTCAAATGTACTGGTGTTATGATCTAAGCATTCCAATCATTAATCAAGCAATGCCCAGAGACGGGTACTTCGAACTGCGGAATCACTTTCATTTTGCAGATAACACCGCTGACCGCACGGGCTGCACAGATAAACTTTGGAAGATTAGTCCCTTTTTAAGTGAAGTTCTAAAAAAATGCCATACTTCCTGCTCATAACTCCATCGACGAGCAAATGATGCCGTTCACTGGCCGCTGTAGACACAGGCAATTTGTGCTTAACAAGCCAAATCCTGTAGGCCTTAAAAATTTTGTTCTCGCGGCCAGAGATGGATTAGTGATAGATTTTCACATATATGTAGGGAAGGGAACGGTATCAGATCGAGATGTGAAGCAGTTCGGTCTGGGCGCAAGTGTGGTCAAGTTACTCTGCCGGACTCTCCCCAATCCTCCTGCATTGTCTATACTGATCGTTTTTCACTAGTTTGAAGCTCGCCGATTCGTTACTTCAAGACAAAATATTCTTAACTGGAACTGTCAGAAGTAATAGAATCGGCGATGTGATTAAGAAATTAAAAAAACGATAAGGCAATGCAGAGGGGAGATTGGGATGAGAAGGTTCGGTAGGATGACAAAGTCTGTGTAGTCAAGTGGAAAGATAATAAATCCGTGTTATTATTTTCCACTGCGGTCGGCAGTACTCCTGTTGGTACCTGCATGCGATGATCGAAGGAAGTAAAGAAGAAGATCAGTGCCACTCAGCCGGCCATTGTAAAGCACTACAATATGTCGATGGGTGGCATTGATCTTTGCGATCGGATAATTGCTTATTACAGGACTGCGATGAAGACATGCAAATGGCCTGTGAGGGTTTTTAACCACTTTGTGGACTTGGCGGTAGTAAACTGTTGGCTAATGTATATGCGGAATTGTAAACTAGAAAATGTACCCCGAAAGGATATTATGAGACTGTTGTCGTACTGAATCAGATTAGCGAAAGCTATGATTCGGTATGAAGATCGGGTAGCCAACATTTTAACACTGCCAGCACGAGGTCGGCCAAGAAACATGTCGACATCGCAGGTAGACACAGAGCCACCAGCTCGCAGGAGAACGGTTTTCCCCCAACCGATCGCTGAGGTACGTTTGGACAGCGTTGGCCACCATTCAGCATCCGCGTGCAGATACCCTGGATGCAAGTCCCGCACCAGGTATATTTGCATAAAATGCAATATATACGTGTGCACAAAATTTTGCTTTGAGCTGTATCACACAGTATAGGATGCAGCTCAAAGCAATTTTAAAGTACATATTTAGGGTTTTATTTCATAATTTTAACTAATTTTAAGTGTAAATATATTTAATTATCCTATTTATAATGTTTTTGTATTGTTTTTATTGTGTAATGTTCTATTAAAATTGACCATTCCTATGACAAGTTGTTTTCTTTACCTTCCCTAAGTTTATAGAGTAGGTAATATTCATCTGCAGTGTTACCTGGTATGTGCATATAGTATATTTTACTTTATAAAATAAAAAAAACCTAAAAAAATTTTTTTTGTCAATAGACTAATACTTCTCTTCCATAAAATCAAAGAAATATTTTTTTTGATGGCTGGTTCTCCCTCGGGTCTCAAGTGGTTATATTAGAATATATTATTATATTCTTAAATAATAATATGTAAATGAATTTTTGTCTAGCAATTTTTTTCATCTAGAATTCCATTCCATTGGCAACTTTAATTTACTTTTAAAATTAGTTATGGTAACTCACTGCCATCTGATTGAAACTGACCAAAGTTTTTAGTAACAGATTTTTAGAAATTCATGGTAGATGCCTTTAAATATAAATAGATGGCGTAACAGTCACATTATATGTGTTATTTAGGCCGAAGACATCGCCTTAAGATCATGCTGTCTATCGTTCACCTTGTCTTAAAAGCTTCGTTCGTTTTTTCTATTGAAAATAATACCATATTTCAAAATTCTCTTTCCTATAGTTTAGGTAAATTATTTTGTAATTGTTAAACGATGACAAAAATATGACAACTGCACTTTATAAATGCTATAACTATAAATACATAATTAATATTTAATTATAATACTCGTATGTTTCCGTTATACGTGATTTCACAGGCACCGCAATATATTTTTTTTTGACATGGTAACACTAGCGTCTAGTGTCATTCTGTCTGGCATCTTGTATTTCTGCGGACTGGCGTATAAAAAGTAAAATAATATTCTGCATGTACATGCTAAATGAATTAAAATTATCAATATCCATATTGAGATAAATTGTTAAATGAATATGAGTGTATGGACTGTTTTATAGACACGCGAATTTATTTTAACAACAGCTGTCAGTGGTAAATGGTAATACAGAAGGGGGCGTGTTCATAACAAAAGTAGTCTATGGTTAAGGATTCCTTAACTCTATAGTCAGTATAGTCTATAGTTAAGTCATGCTTTTCGGCAACTTATCCTTAAGATCGAAATCTTGGATTCTGCATGGGGCTCTAATTTGACAAACAAACTTGCTTATTAAATCAAGCCGTAATATTGTCATCCAATCAAAACTTCGTACCTTGATTATCTCGAGTAATTATTATTAAGAGTCATATTACATGTGGAGGTATCTACTTCAGGTAAGAATATGAACATAAGTAATAGGTCAAAGGTGAGAAGCATCGCAGATTCTGACAGCGCATGCGCGAGTCTGCATTGAGATGTCTTGTTGGGGACGATATACGATCAAAAATGATTAAGTTTCGTATGATTATGCAGGTTTAGATTATGTACTACTATTATTTATTAATTGATACTCCCATCTCATAGTATTGGCAATGATTATAATGATATACACATAGAGTCAAACTTTAAATTAACTGATAATTGGTACAACACTAGTACTAGTACATACTACTTGATGAAATGTAATACATAATAATTATGAAAGCGAAACACGTACCATAATAAACATTTTGTTGTATGTGGAAAATACATACTCAGTGAAAGATAAGTTTTAAAAAAATGGTCATATGAATTACCACCAAGTAAATACTAAATCTTTTGAAACACTTTGTTACATTGTGGTAGGTACCTATTAATAAAATTAAACACAAATATACAATATGGTAGGTATGTAGTTGATTCATATAATTTACATTTCATATAGGTTTTAAATAAATTTCATTTGGTTAGAAATATAAGCATATACCTACGAGTATGTTAATAAAGAAAATCTTTTTCTACCTATATAACATGAAAGTGAAGCAATAAAACAACCCTTCATCGACAAATTTTCATAAAAAAAAACTGTTCATTATAATTTAATGAATACGTTTTTAATATAGTTGCGTTGAAAATTGACACTTATATTTTAACAATATAGAGCGACATCATTTATCTACATATAGGTCAGATATTATATTGTTAACTGATTTTAATAATGCATTATATGAGACTAGGTAAAATCAATCAATTTGTTATTGAACACAACATTTTATTGAATTCCTATAACTATTTGTAGGTATAAATATTTAATACAACGTTTTTATTGGCTCGTATTCTTGTTTGTCCGGTGGTTGTTTGTCCAGTACAAATCTTGCAATCGATTTTTAACTAACTTCCCGACTAGCTAGACATTTGAAACTTTTAGAATATATCAGAACACGATATCAATGCATTCTTTTAATACTTTTAGCCATATTTAAGCAGAATTGAATTCATTTTCAGTTACTTCCGTTCTGTATGGAAAGTTATTTCAGAAAAATCCGTAAAAAGTAAAAGATTATTATTGGTTGCTAAAAGGGAGGGGGGGGGTCCTAGCGACTTAATTATTAATATATACGTGCGTTACTATGTAAATCAAAATTAAATGTCAAAATGACATTTCAGTATTCTATATGTGTTTGTTTGTTTGTTTTTTTATTTAAGTACTTCTTATGAAGTACAAGTTTGAGCATATTGAGCATAATGATTCAACAGAAAATTTAAAAACGGTGTATATACAAGTTATTTTTATCTTGTAATTATTTTTATATAAATTGACAATGTCCATTTAAGGCATTTAAGCGGACGAAACTATTCTTGATCATATTAAAATTATGTACCTATATTATTTATGGCGTCAATTAATACATAATATGATCTGGAATAGAAAATTGATATCTTATTTGTCTAGACTAGACAAGGGACACAGGTGTATAATAGTATGGTCGTTGTTTTTTCATGCCAAGACATATCATGAAGGAGCTGCACATCTAGGATATACTTTTAGTAATATGACAGTAGTATTCAGATTCGTAGCCACTGACAAAGTAGAAGGAAGAAAAATACTCGGAGGGTCTTGATTACGACCTTCGGTCTATCAAATGCAGAAAAGAATTGAAAATTATTGTTGAAGGTATCGGAGCTGTTCCAATCATTGGAGATCACGAGCATTAAAAATGCGGTCAAATAAGTATAATGAAAAATATATCTATGTAATGCTTTATTTAGTTTTCTTTTTATTAAATTATAATTTTTATTCACATTTGAACATAGGTACAGAAAATTTATAGAAATCTAAAACTCAGAAAAAACTTAGAAACGTAAGTTCTTACGAATAATTTAAGAAGATATTAAATATAATAAAATAATAATCATTACTAAATTTGATTCGGAAATGACCCCTAAAGTTTGGAGTATAATATTCTTTATAGATATAAGTAAGTACCTACGTAAGATTGTTAGAATTCCAAACATTTTAAATATATAAGCACCTACCTCCTACATATCTTATAAAACCGGAAACAGAATAAGTATGTTCTAACTCTTTTCATGCAATATGATTAGTGAATAACTGCTTACTCATTAATTATTTATTCTCGTTTTTTACTTGGATGAACCATTGATATCTTAAATTATTAATCTGAAACCTTTATGTGACAACAACGCTTTGATCAATGTTAGATAAATGAAAAAAATATCATCAAAGAGTCCCCAATTTTACAAAACAAACTGGCCGATTTTAATTACCCCGAGGAAAAATGTGCTCACTGCATATAACTCATTCTGGTAAGGGAGGAGCACCTAACTACTTTTATTATAGTAGGTACCGCATATCAGAGGGGTAGATAAGCAATTTAATAATGGGAAACAGAGTTTAATGAAAAATAGATACATTTGATAGTCTTGCATAATTATTTAAAAAATCCATTTACATTATATCATCTAAATGGATAATAGACTTATTCTACATCCAAAAAATTTAAAGATATAGGATATAAAATATTTTAAGTCTTACTATACATAGATATGTTTTGTGTATATAGGTACTTACCTACCTATTAGAACGTTTCCCAATTTTGTTCATTCGAAAATATCACATAACTCTCATCATCACCCAAAAAAAAAGACTTTTGAGAGTTACTTGGTCAAATAAACGGTTTTAAAAATTTGTATAGAATAGCTATAGAATTGAATAGAATAGAATAGAATTATTTCTTCATTACTAATGCGATGATATATAGTAAATACCTACTTAGCCACTGAAATGGTTAATTAAAATTATACTCCCTTACTGAAGTAGGATAGTAGGTACATAATATTTGTGGTGTCGCTTTGTTTTGTCTGCGAAAATGATATGGTGAACTAAATTTTAATATCTCGATATAATTATAAAATAGAACACTCCTTGGCTTGGCATGTATACTCGTAGTATGTATTATTATAAGCACTATGTAGATTGTACCGATAGACGCAGTTGTTGACTCAGGCGGTTGGAGAATATTTGAAACGCCTAGTTTCAAAAACCCCTAAAAAGATTTAAGGTACTCGTAGTTCTGAGAAAAATGAGAAAAACGATTTTAGGTAGTTTTGAGAAAAATGAGAAAAAATCATATCTATTAAATCTGTGAACTTTATGTATTTATTTTTTAATTTGTTACATTCTAAAGAGTATTTTGGCTTTCCATTTTAGCGGTATTTGAAAAGCACACCCAACCATTTTAGCGAGTTTTGAAATTTACCCTAATTTTTGATCATACGTATTACAGAATTTTGGCGTTTTTAAAGTTCAATCTTTGGCCATCATATAGGTCACAAAAATATCCATCTAACTACATATCTAACTCAAAAATTTTCAAAAACCGTTTTAGGGGCTTTTGAAACCAGGCGCTTCATTTGTGAAAATACTAGTTAAATCTCGATTCCCAGTAAGATCACAATATATGTGTGTGATGTGATTCAAACAATATATTATATATCTATCCAATATACATATAAGTAATTTCTTTTGTGTTAACTGTCAATTCATGGTGGAAATGCATTGTATTATTGATTTAATTTAATAAAACGCATTTTTTTTAAATAGACACTTATTCCTTTTTTAATAAATTAATCTGAACCGGTTTCGTCTGCCTCAGATGGATATTTTGAACTGTCCATGTGAATAAGGTGGAACAAGTACAATAAAGTTGAATAAGGTAAGTACTGAAAAAATAAGTTTTATTAAATTAAATCAATAATATTATTATAAGTAATTATATAGTATTAGGTTGGAATATTTTTTGCAATTAATTCTAAAATTAATACAAATATTGTGATTATCTTAGAATTAATATGGTAAGTTGACAGTGATGCAGATTGCGCCGCCACTGCAGTCACGTATAACTGGGGTACCTTCGTAATAAGTAATTATACTAAGCCAATAAATCGCGCAATGAGGCGGACCTCGCAGCAGGAAGAGAATCCAAGAACAGGAAGTACTAACATGACGTCAACGTGGATGGTGCAAAACCTTCTATGAACCAAACACGAAGTTACCCAAAGACACCGAAATTTTTCTCACAATGCATTTATTTTAAAATATGTTTGATGAAGGGCTAGGAAAATTAATATCTAGTGTTTTTAACAGTGACCTTTTATTAATTATATTGTCTAAATTTTGTGTGCCACCAGTTTGAAAGTATTCAATATCAATAAAGAATGTCAAAAAGGTGTATACTGGGCATGGTGTGTAAAGACTACAAAAAAATTGGTCTTAGGAAAGGACACAAAATGATACCCAGAGTATCTTTGGACATTTACCCAATACTCTTCTCTCCGGTTTTGAGGAAACGATTGTTTGATTATCGGACAACACAAACATATATAACCCTCCAAGTCAATCCGCTCCCCCCGTATCATACCCGGTCTTAATCGTGCGAATCACGAAGGCCTACATTTGTGTATGAAGCATCGTCGGTTGTTTATGTTTGCGAATATGTTAGGAGCAGTTACCTAAGAGTGAGGTTACCATACACTCAAGTGTGTTTTGACTTGATTTTCCTTCCACCACCCCCCACGTCTCCACACACGTTATACAGGCGTATACAGAGGCGTAACGAACGTTATGAGCTCTTCAAATTTGTGCCGAAAGTGTCCCAGGAGCAACTTCCCAAGACCTTAGTTTATCGTGCACTAGAGTGTGCGTGATTTCGATACAAAGTATTAAGGTCAATTCTCGGTGAGAAAAGGCCTTCTCGCTCGCAGTAAAATGCAGCAAATTTTTTAAAAGCTGAGAAATTTTCCCTCGTAGATACCAAGTCGCAATGGCCGACCGGTCTAACTGAGGATCGGACCGACTTGAGAAGCTCTTCCCTTTCAACCGATGTATGGGGATACTCCCAGAGGATGTGATCGGCATCCTGCAATTCACCACAATATAAGCAAGTCGGAGGTTCTATTAGGCCAAGCTGACAGAGCTTGGAGGCAAAACCACCGTGTCCGGTTAAGAACTGAGAAGTCCAATTGTCTGGAGTCAAACTGGTTATCTCCATGTGCCACTTTATGTTAGGAAAAAACAAATGCGTTTGTATGCCCTTGGATGAGGTGGTCTATGGTCAATCGTTTTGACTGAGTGTACAATGATCGGACGGATGATATAGGGTTTCTTCCAAGCTGAATGCTGACGGATGAACCGCGTTGTAAGGGTAACTGACAGCCGAATCATTCTGGTCAATATAATCATGAATGATGATGAAAAATATCATGTAAAGTGAATACAAAAATGTTTGGTTATCAAGACTCTATAAAAATATAAAATATTATCTTCGGGTAATATATTTTTTAATTTATTAAAAAAAAATGTTATTTTTTCTGGCATTAGAAAATGGCGTTTGTGGTTGATTTTTGCGAAAGCTCCGCAAAGACGACGGTCTACTAAAGTAAGAGGGAATAATAAATAACCAAGTCGAAGCTTTTAAGTTTGAACTGAAGGTAGTTGTGCAGTTTGGAGAAGTGAGCTTTCGAAGGGGAGGCCCCTTTTCCGGTTTCTTGTTGACATCTTTTCCGCGCAATTACTTCTATCATTAGACTCAAGCTTTTTCAGCCACTGGGGTGGATTTAAAAGCTAAGAAAAAAGCTTTGAATTGTTATAATTTATTTTTAATATATAAAAGTTTCAATAAAAACTTCAGGATACTATTTTTGTATTTTGGTGGTATGGTGAATTTTTTTGAGGAATGGTATTAAAAAAGATTTTTCTAGTGAGTATACGCATGATATGTTTTCAAATTATGTGTGTTCGAATAGTAGATAGATAATTCATTCATATACCTACCTATTTTAATAACTTCTTATGTTCATTTAGTTTTGATTGTTCTTTTTTGCGTGTATATGCTTTAACGACCAAATCAACCTTCATTTGCCTGTAAAATTGGGTTAAAATCAGTAAAAACGTTTTTCAGCAGACTTTATATAATTTTGACAAATGTTAAAATAATATTATCACACCTATTCAAATAATTAGAAAGTGACTATAACAATTATGTCATTTGCATTTAAAATGCTTTTATTTTATATTTCTAAAATATTATAATATTATGTGAATATCTTGGAATACAAGTTACCCCATTCGTTGCGGACCTTATAATTACTATTTAATTACCACATTTAAATAACATGCAAATTATATCTAATGGCCACCACTAAAAGGTACGCCCAAAGTTTCAATATCTTAATTCATCGTGTTCTGAAAATTGTACGTATGCAGTTGGCTGTATTATAGTACACCGGAAGCTGCTGTATAGATACTGATGTTCTTAGCATAGCATAGGTATAGCAATGAAATCAGACTCATTTATAAATAAACACTTAAAATATGTGATAAAACCACCGAAATACAAGGGAGAGACAGAAGGAAATAGGTAAGTAAAGTGGAAATACCTACTGTCATATCGTATATTATATTTATATAAGTTTTTGAATGAAAAATAGATTAGCAAATATCAAGTTATAGCTTCATATATTAATAATTAACGATTTTTCTTAATTAAACAGAGAAATGCAAAAAATCTGACATACATGCAATATAAATCTATTGGCTTTTAGAGAAGATAGGCAATTTTTAAAGTTGCAGGTGGAAACAGATATCGTTTCTAAGAAACCTTATCTCAAATATTGTAGTCATTTTAGCTTCTAAGCAGTGGATGACCTGCCCACCCCCGCGGGCCTTATTTGTTCATTTCAATTGAATAAAAAAGTGTATGTACCTACATGCGTGAATATTACAAATTAAAAGTATGAGTACCTACAAGGAAGTTTACCTATACTATAATACCTCTTTGATATTTTAGTAGGTTTGGTGAGACATCAGAATTGATTGAAATTTTGAACACAGGTTATTTTTAGGTAAGTACAATGTTATATATTTGACTTAGGTACCCACTGACTATGTCATATTGAATGATAATTGTTATAATTTTTCACTTACGAATAATTGTAAAAATATATATTCTGTATAACAGAAGAAAAAAAAATTAAAGGTAAATTAATAATTTATTTATCAAAAAAATATAGGAATAAATATTTCCAATTCGGTCTAGCGTGACTTTTCATTTGTCCCGAGGCGCGAAATCATTTAGCAGTCTCTTTGAAATTTCCAACAGCGTATTTGACTGCCTTGGAAAAGACAACTTGGGACGTTGTTTTACTACAAAGTAAGAAACCCTTGGGACTAAGATTTGAATCAGGGATTATGGTTAAATCCTTTGACAAACTATCTCAATATGGATATTTTAATAAAGACAAAGTTAACATACCTACGTACCTTGAAGCATGAAAGATTTGAATGATAATACCTGAAGGTATTCAGCCTCGTAGTCCAGTGCGTAAGGCGCTGGTTTTTTATCTGTGGACTCCGGTTTCGATTACCGGTGAGGTCTCAATATATTTATGTGATTTTATAACTTTTACTACTTATTACACTATGATTTCATTACACTACTTTCACCGGTCCTCATCGCCTATTGTAGTGTTAAAAAGATTATTTATATATGTATATATATTTATAAATTGGAAGAGTGAGGTAGGCTGTTAAGATAAGCCATAAATAGTACTAAACTTTGTCAATCATACGTATTTGTTTTCACTGAAAGAAGACTATAATTATTTACAGATGGGGTTGATTAGTTTTAAATTTCAATTAAACCCTGCGAAATCCAAGTCATAATATTGAATAGTCAAAAAACACTCATCTATCTATAAAATATCTAAAATTATGCAATTAAATCACACATAACTTTGGATATTTTATAGATAGAATAATATTTTTTATCTATTATAGTTTGGTTTTGGCTGGGCTTAATGAATGTGAAAAAATGAACCAACAATATGGGTAATATACTGTATTCTTAATCCAAAGAAAACAAATAAGCATGAATGAAAAAGTGTGCAAATTTTTGTCGTATCGTCCAAAGTATACCGAAACAAATTATGGTTTGGTTTGACAGGGTTTAATTGGTTATTAAAAACTAACTAATACCGACTGTAAATTCGGGGTCTAGGATCATAAGGGCGAAACTACAAAAACACTATACTGAGATAAATGGTAAAATAGTTTTTATTAATAATAATTAACGATTTTACACTGTAAAAATACAAAAATAATATATTAAAGCTGTTGTAACATATTCATAAGAGTAATGTAGAGCATCAATATCGTCATTTTAGACATTAGTTAGATTGGAAAAAAATAAAATATAATTAATGGGAGACATTTGCCCTTTTGTCTCTCAAAATATTTTTAAATAAGGTTACTTTGTTCTTCATACAATATAGATACTTAATACAAAACATAGGTGAAATATGTTTCATCAAATTCTATCCCTAAATCTAACTATATACATAATTTTGTTCTGCATTTTCTTCATCCATGTTTTCCTAATTATTTTCAAGATTTGACAACTTTAAAGAATTATAAAAATAATGATATTGTTCCTGAATAATGCTCATTGATATCTTTTTCGCGAGGGAAAGTGCTGCGTTATATTTAGGCTGGAGTCGAAAACATGAATGGTTAATTCTGTTTCCTCTTCGTATGTCTTGGAGCATTTTGAATGGCTCGTCAAATCCATATTTTCTCCATCCGTATCAATCTTCTTATTCTTTAATATGCATTTTTGTAATTCAGAATTCAGTGTGCCATCTGAACAGCAGAGTACCATGCGGATAAATGGTATATATCCAAATGCTTTGGTTTTCGATTCTCGCATGAACGGAGTCTCATTTCATTTGCGAGTGCCCGGATTCAAATAACATTTGATTAACTATCGGAATTTTTGGGAATGACTATGTTTTACAATCAACATCTTGTGGCACCATCCGGTCTTTGTTTTTCAATATCGCCTAAAGACCAATATGAATTCAACATTGTCTGCCGTACTGTTTCGGTAAAATTCTCATTGTACTTTCTGGGATATTTAGAACAGTCTTTGGGCTTTAAATAACTTCCTTCAATTTGCTTACCTGTAACTGAAAAATATGACTTTCCATTTTGTCTATTAGTTATATGTTTATTTCCTTTCCATTCCTAGGGCTTTGCAATACGTTTTCGTTTACTATTCAACTCATCAAGAATACCATATTATTTCTGAATTCAACATTATCGGACATCACTGACATTATTTCTTATTGTAATTTCTTTTTGACATCCATTAAATTCTTCAAAAAACCCAGTTGAGCTATTCAAACACGTAATAATTCCTGAGATGCTGTAAACGGTTTGTTCTACAGGAAGTCGATGAATTATAAAGTATATACAATGGTTAAATTCAGCATATAATGGTGGTTTATGCGTAGGTTCTAATATATTTTGGACTGACAATAATAATTGTTCCAAATGTCCTGGTAATGGCTCAGGTACAATCTCTTCAAAAAATCCTGTATCACTATTTAACCACGAAGTAAATCCTGGGATGTTGTGCACGTCTAAGAAAAGAAATAGTATTTTTCATACAAAAGGCAGATGTTCCGAATCCGGTTTTCTAAAAAAAATATAAAATTGTAATTACATAATACCTAATAGATTCATAATTCTGTATATTCTGCAATATTTTCCATAGTCATTTAGCTGGCCATCCTGGTAACGTATCAGGGAGAAACTTTCGAAAATATTATATTACTAATATATATAATATATAAATATTTATTACATATCTGCATAAATGAACAATTCATTATGATATGTCATTAAGGTTTTATCAGAGTTTCTGTCTGTTTATCAGAGTTATTCTCGTTGAAATTATAATCATTAGTCGGTGTATTATCTGGTGCATGATTTGAGTGCAAAACATTCAGTTCTTCGTCTTCCAATTCTGTATTTTGATCTGCGAAAACATGATTTATAATGATGCTGTAGGTATGTAAATATGTAATCAGATTACATTTAAAAACAATTTGACCGGTAAGGAGTCCACATAACATTACTTAAAAAAACTTTAGGTAATACTGCCATAATACTGTAATAAATATACATAAATAATAACTTACTTCGCATGCTTGTACGTTTGGTTCTGTTTTAACATCTCCACAATCATTACCTCTTCAAAACATTGTTTATGTGCAAATATCAACCGATAGCATCTGTTTACTTAAGTCAAATTGACAACTTACGCCAAACTAAAAATTACGAAATTTCCATAAACTAAGCTTTATGTCAGTAACATAAAGGCGAAACGCCGCTTACGCCGAAGTGTCCTTGATTAATCGGCATTAATGTCAGAGGCACACAGGCGTAAGAGGACATTCGCCTATATGACACTGAAATTCCATATGAATTTGTAGATACGCCGAGCAATATCTGGCAAAACCGCTATACGTCCGAGTTTCATCTTTGTACATATATAATAGAACTGCGGTCTAGCAAGACAATGCAATATTTAACTCAAAACAGCCATTTTTGTAGTTTCGCTCTTATGATCCTAGATCCCCGAATTGTAGTCTTAGTTCAATAAAAACAAATATGTATGACTAACAGAGTTTAACGTTCACTATTTATGGCGGATCTTAACAGCATACCTCCACCATTCGTTACTGAAATATTAAT
Organism: Rhyacophila brunnea; assembly: GCF_057557595.1. NCBI lineage: Eukaryota > Metazoa > Arthropoda > Insecta > Trichoptera > Rhyacophilidae > Rhyacophila > Rhyacophila brunnea. The sequence continues at coordinate 38,609,658 of NW_028232848.1, read as the reverse complement.
AATATATATACTACTCCACTGCGCGAGCATTATTAATTTTATTAATAACGTATATGTTTATTTTATTTCATTTATTGAGTCATTTTGTGTAGATATTCTAGAATACTTTTCGTACAAGAATAAAGTAATACCTAGGTACCTAGTAATAATCTCTCTATTATAACACCCAGCAATTCTAAAGTCTTTAGCTTAGGCAAGAGAGCACATTCACGCATGCAAATACCATGTTGGGATTCAAAAATAATGGAGTTTACGTATACGAATTTCACCTAAATCGTATAAATAAATTTATCTACTAACTAGGTCAATGATATCTTAGATTATTAATTGAGGTAGTAGTAAATATATATCTATTTTAGAGTTTAGATTATAATAATATATAAATAATATTAATTAATTTAGATTCCACAAATAATTTTTTTAGTCGATAGCTTTTTTGGTTGTACTAAAATTATTAAGTCCATTATTACTACCTAATATGATTTTTATGAATTCATACTAGGAAAATCTTCATGCGAGATAAAACATTTGGGAAAAGACGAGATGAGATTCTTCCTCGACCGCCATTGAACCAAGAAGAAAGTCTAATATAAAACAGCTGTTGATTAAAATTAGGTTCCCCTATCGTTTAAAGACCAAAATTAGGTTCGCCTCTTTACCGAATCATTTGAGTTTGAATTAAACATCACCCCAGGCACCCCTACTGAATTTCTTTAAGAGAAGAATATGGTACAATGAGACGATGTATTTCGGCAATCGTCTTTTATCACAGGTATTTAATTCTCTGAAGACTTCCTGAATTCCTTTGTTAAATAAACGACTACGATAATAAATTTTATATATTATGTATGCACAAGTCAAAAATATTTTTTATTACATTTTGACACTGCTGGATAAAGGTTTTTGCAAGTAGTAGTTGATGCATATGCAGTAATTAGTTAGTGGGAGTCATATCAATAATAAATGTTGTATTAAGTATAATATTGTATAGCAAACAATCGATGTTTTTAGTGAGGTTAACTTGGTAACTATAAAAAAATAAAACTTTGTACATTGGTAGGCATATTGAAAAATGATGACCGTATACAAGGGTTTATAGTTGTTATCTTTGGATTTCGTTTTTATGTAACGAATGATATTATATTATATATTTATATGAATAGCAAAAGATGGAGGTAGGCTGTTAAAATCCGCCATAAATTGATCAATTAAACTTTTTGAGTCATACGTATTTGTTTTTATTGAACTGAGACTACACTTCACAGATGGTGTTGGTTAGTTTTTAAAAATCAATGAAACCCTGCCTAAAATAAACCATAATAGTTTGGGTATAGGCACTTTGGGCGATACGACAAAATTGTGCACACTTTTTCAATCGTACTTATTTGTTTTCGTTGGATTTAGAATACATATTATTATTACACATATAGTTGGTTCATTTTTTTAAATTCATAAAGCCCAGCCTAACCAAACTATACTTAATAGATAAAAAATATTATTTTATCTATAAAATATCCAAAGTTATGTATGATCTAATTGCCTAATTTTAGATATTTTGTATTATTATTGATTTTTAAAAACTAACCAACACTATCTGTAAATTGTAGTCTTATTTCAATGTACACAAATACGTATGACTGACAAAGTTTAGCGTGCACTATTTATGGCGGATCTCAAAAACCTACCTCCACCCTTCGCCACTATTAGATAGGTAGGTACATACGCATTTTATATAGTTTCCATCTACTTGCATATTACGAAAGGTATTTATTACGGTATAGTACATATTACGGTAGGTTTTCGCTGGTATATATGGCTGTCTATCAATGTAGTGTTTGAGATTTTCACAGTTGTTTGTTATCATAATAGATTTTTGAGTTTTCACCGGGTGTTCCGCTTCCTTCTTTCCTCGACGTTTCGGGCTCGTTGCAGGGGCCATCCTCAATGTATAATAATTATTATTGACATGGTCTGTCCTTTCACAATTTTATTTTATTGCTCTTATAATGCTATGGTTATGTTACACGTCAAGTATATTTCGAATTGAAAATGGTCAGATACAAAGAGTGGTTCAGTAGATACCGCTAAAGATTTATATTATTTTATGACTATTGACCGATTATTTCCCTGTGCGTTTAAGATTGTTTTTAAAACTGAAATGATTCAAAGTTCAAATATATCAATGATCTGTTTTATGCACTTTAAGTTATATCCGAAAGACAATGAAGTAGGTATACCAATTACTATTAGATATTTATCAAATCAAGCCTAATACGATGTAACTAGGTATTTAATAGTTTGCATAATGGCATATGTACATAGATACCTACTCCAAGTTAAAAAAAAATAAAAATACACAGTGCCTAGTATAATTCGAGATATCGCTGTTTTTCTCCGTATACCTATAATGAAAGTCATTAACATTTCACTTGGCTCTGGCAATAATCATGAAGTTGGTGTGTGGTCAGGACACTTGTCTCGCAAAGTGATTTCCATAAAACAATTAGGATCGGATCATGTGTGGGCACTTCCATCAATGCGTCCGCTTGCATCATATTCCCAAAGTTTGGTTCGTATTTATTTAAAAACAAAATAAGTTCCGTAGAATTAAGAACGGCATTATTAACTGTTTTTTTAATGTATGCTCCTATAATCACCTATATGCTATGCTACGACCCAGTAGCGGCTCAACGAACTTTTATGTGGTGGGGTTTACTTTACCCATTAATTATTTCCAAAGCTACTCATATTGATATGATTTTTATAAATGGTGATTAGGGGTAATTTTATATGTTAAAAACCCTTTTCAGAATACATATCACTACCTTGAAATGTAATTAACTTACGTCGGGGCTATTTTAACGTATCCCCAGTACCTATACAAGGTAGCCGTGTCGTCCGCGTCAAACGAGTATGCCATCGTGCAATGGTGCGTATTTAAATTATTTTATTTTTAAAATTAATAAATATCTCGATAAAATAGCGACGGGTTGAGATGTATGGCATAAATAACGTATATAATTTAATCACGTAATGAATATTTTTCAATAACAAAAACATCATAATTGTATTTTTGACATGTTAGGTATGTAGGGATGGTTCCTTTGAACCCCCTAAGGTAGAGCTGCCCCATGATACGACAAAATACGAGCATTGACAGCACCCGAGTAACGTATCTACTACCTCCACTGTCTGCCTTTTCCTTTTCGGATTATTGAAAAGGAACTTCTTGGGTAGCTGGGTTTCCTCTATCCTTGAGACATGACCTACACAACGGAGTTATAGGCACAGATCCTGTTTGTGTTCTTAATCACACATCCTTCCAAAAAACTTCAATCAATATTTTCCTTTCAAATATCAGCACTCAAATTCACATGTTAATGTGAATGCGGAGCTTAGGTACAATGATACTTTCAATTTGAGACATTTTAATAAAAAAAATAATTTTATATTGTTTTCATTATTAATTACGTAGGTACGTATCTTACCACATTAAATAGTTTGTATTTAAATTCAAAAATAAAGTTACAATTAATTATTAAATATAAATGTGAAGTCGTTGAAGGATCCCTTCTAATTTTTATTTATTATATGGTTATGTTTTTTTTTTATTAAAAGTTAGTGTATAAAGTTTTCTATAATGTATTGAAAAGATTTTTGACTAATTCATACATTTAATGTTATTTTATATTTATTTAAAAAAAAGTTTTCATAAAAAAAATACTTGAAATTATTTTAATTTATATCAAATCTAATTTGTACATGGTTACAATGCTGATTAATTAAAACACTACGCGAAGTACGATAACAAATTTGCGTTTTATTAAATTAAATTAATTCGCCTACTCTTTTATATAATAAAAAGGTAAACTAAAATGAGCAACGTTTTTTCTGTTAAGTTTTTGTCACATTAAATTTTCGCCGCCTGTTTTCTATTTACCCGGAAATTTGACATTTTATATAATATTGCGTGGACAACATATTTTATTAAAATCCGGGGGCGGTGCGGAACTTCAAATATAAGGTTTCCATACAGTGTTCTTCAAAAATCTATCGATCTGAAACAGTCACTGGTAAATTATTCATGGATATTTACATTTTGACATAATGAATCTTAGTTATTATCTACCTACTTAGCGTAATCATTTTTCACGTGCAGCGAAAAGAGTGTAGGGACTCTAGCGGGAAGAGAAGCTCCTCAATTTTTGGGGAGTAGGTAGGTACTTAGTTGGAAATCTTGAATGAACAAGAATGTACATAATTTTGAAAACACTTCTGAGAAAATATATGAAAACCAATAGAAAAAAATCTTTTTAAAAAAAGTAAGACACCCCGCAGGAATCGAACCTGCATCTCTCGGAATTTCTTTCGGGAAGCGTTTTATAAATTGGGCTATTATTGGTTATCGGAGAGTATTATTAGAGCCATTAGTTAAATTTTGTCGTAATTAAGTATGGTAACTTTACTACCTTTAGCATAGTGGGTGGGCGCGAAACCCGAGAGATGCAGGTTAGATTCTTGGGGGGTATCTTACTTTTATCAAAAAGATTTTTCTATTGGTTTTAATATTATTTTCCCAGAAGTGTTATGTATAGTCAATAATTAGAATGCTACATTCTTAAATCTTGTGAATTATTCGTTGAATAAAAAAGTAATTAATTAGAATAAGAATGCTGCAATCCCAAAACAGTAAAATTGCTAAAACGTAGATAAACATAAACTACAATTTAAAAGGCGTGTTTGCTAAAACCGATTAAGTATCGGTGGTGCTTTGAGGTTGCGTCAGAAAATGCGACACTGCATTTATTTAATCACCGGTTGTCCTTTTACGCGATTTGATTGGAAAAACAGGGAGTAAATTTAATTATATATTATTATGGATACATATTTTAATAAATTATGATTGCTTATAAATGGTGTTAATGTGATTTATTCTGTATCATTATCATTTACCGATGTCAATCAACTACTGAATGAAATCCTTCATTTACGTCTCTTATTTAATTTATCATCGCTTATAAAAATAATTAATTTCACAGAAAAATATCTATCTTTCAATTGATTGAATCATATTAATTCTCGTATCGTAAAGATGATCTTATATTACGATCAAACTGGTCGAAGAAGAAGAAGAGATAAAGGTTTTTAATGATTACATTGGTATACGACTTTTTCACTGTGAAACTTAAGAATAGACGTATGTCTCGTAAGTATATGAACATTGCGCAGTGAGGTTGGTACACAAGTCGCGTATATATTGAAGTGATCAAATTTCTGACGTTTCCGTTACGGTTTTGTCTATGCTCATTTTTAGAGCATAGACGTATCGGGGGGATGTTTTATTTTGATGTTAAATTTAAGTTAACATTGTTGCTTGAGTGTGAATGACATTGTATGTTCGGACAGTGATGAATAATACACGACTTGGTATTTTCTTAGTTTTATTTTATAGTAATAAAGTTCGGTAACACGACACTAAGAAATTACTGTCATATTGATTTTAGTTTGTGTTGAAAGGTTTAAATTATACTTTGGAATTTGATAGACACGGAACAGTGGCGCGTGTCGACTACATTGTCGAAAGGCTCAATGCCAACTGTCCATTTCCGTTGCGTCATTGTCTATGGTCTATGAATGACCATATACAATAATATGTCGGTTGTAATGTTATACAAAACCTCTAGAGATATTTCAGTTGTATGGAGTTAGGTTAAACCTACAATTTTACTTAGGTATGATCCGTAAATCTAAAATGTCTTCAAAACAAGACTACATTCTATAATTTACCTGACCATGTTATTCTTATCTAGCTACCAAGGTAGCAAAACATTCTCAGGAAAATACGAGAAAATTTCGTATTAGATAAAGTAAACATCATAGAATTTGCTTCTATTAGGCAATGTTAGACATAGAACGCCACTCAAGGCTTGTACCAGAAAGCAGATTGTAAAGCTGTAATATTCAGTTTTAAAAGGCTAAAATCACTATTCGAGCACAGCCTGTTTGGCGGTGTTAATTTAAACTTACGATAGTGTCGCGAGAGCAACATGAAACTTAAAGCTCGCTGTAACTTTTGCGTTATAGTAAAAAGCTGACCGCTGTGTGAAAGTTTTAACTCAACGTGGGTCAATGCGAAAACGTCGCGACGTTATCATGACAATTTTAGTTATTGGACTCGAGTTGTAGGTACCTACGTATGTATTATTATTTGAAGAGGCGGTTAACGGTTTTATATATTTTAAAATACTGGATAACATAAAAAGAGTGGGTTTAAATGACATTTAATAAGTAGATATGTAATAAATTTTTTTTATTTTTAATTATTTAATACACAATAGTATTAGGTATATTAATAATAGTACTTTCTACAAAAACAGTTCTTAGCCAATAGTTATTTCATTAATTAAAAGAACACACAATATGTCTTAAACATACATAATTTGAATCCTACATATAATGAATAAAGCTACTTGAAAAATAATATTTTAGAAAAAAATACGACATACGACGGGACTCCAAGCTGTAACCGCTGGATTTGCGCCAGTGTGCTTTTTCAATTAAGCTATGGGCATCCTAATTAATTACGACGATTTTAACTAGTACCTAGTTCTTACAGGAAAAGCTTATTAAGTTGCGTTAATACATAATGCATGAGATGTTTTCAAATTATGTAATATGTTCAATGTATAGATTGCTATATTTTAAAATTTCGGTGAACAAAAAAATAAAAGAAAATAGTTATTTCGGTTGCAACACCATTATCGAAACTAGTTAGATGATTATATCATATATTTTACTTACAGAAATTTGTTTACATGCAAGTACCTATATATCAATCTGCTTTGAGTTATGATAAATTAAACATTTAATAATAAAAAAGTTATAACTTTGCAACAAATTTAGTTGAGACCGATGCACTCCCAGCCGAGAATTATTGTAACCCTCATTTTACGACGCTAACGTATTCGCTTTGATCTTAGCATTCTTTTACATTTATGATCTACTCTTTTTTTTTAAATTGTAGATTAAGAGTTTATTCCTGGTTATTGATTCAATGCGCCTAGATTATATTATTTTAAAAAAATGGGTAACCAAACTTTTTCGCATTTTTTCCCCTTTGAATTTATTATACTTAAATAATTGTTTACTTAGCTTACTTACGTGGGTATTCATTTTAAAATATCTACGTAGATTATCATCACCCTTATTACCATGCTCCCCACAAGTCAAAATATCGACACACCTGCAAAGGAACTTGGTTTGGTTCCAATACTACAACAATACCTAGGATTTTATAAGTACTTACTCAACCAAACCAAATATGCGTGGTTCACAATAATTATGGATCAAGTCCAATTTTCATAAAATTCTATTTTTTCAGTGACTAGATAAAACAGATTTCTATATTGTGTGTTACGAGTAATATCACAATCGTAGCTGTACAATTTTTAGCATAAATAGCAATACTAGTATTGAGAAGACATAAAATTTATGTGAATCATGTCCATTTTGAGAGTTTCTACAGCAGTATAAAGTGGTATTTGCTCAAATTAATTTGCTAATATTAATAAAGTCTTTCGACTATTTATTTAAATTGATCCATATACTATAAAAATATGGTAAGTACAAGTATATACAGTGAAAACATTCCTTAATTTTACAAAGGAGTTTTAACTTCAGGTCCAAATATCTCAGGATCCATTTTAATGGACTTGATCCATAATTATTGTGAGCCACCCATATAACCTTTAATAACCTTATCTAACCGAAAATAACTTAACTGATATTTCGGAACTTTGGCGTACCTTTTGAAATCTCGACTGAAAGTATTTAGGGGGTACCTACCCAGCCAAAGAACATCACTATTATTATTTTAAGACAACTTACAAATCCAATCATGGTTCCTCTACAGTGCTGTAGGTATGTATAGTATCAGTAACAATACATCGAAGCTTTAAGTACTGATAGTTGGTAGGTATATAAGAGACATGCAAGCTTTCGATAAGTCCGAGACAAGAGAGTGTCGAAGCAAGTGTCGTGAGACAGTTGCGCAGATTGTCGCTATCTTGTTACAAGGACCGCGACATCGCCGCGCACTCACGCGAGACCTCCCGCTCAGGACTAAAGAAATACTTACGTAGGTAGTGATACCATCCCATTGCGTCTTTCATGTTTGCCAATAATAATTTATTTACACACAAATTCTTCGTCGTGTCGGGTCTTCAATAGCTACAATGCGTCGCTCCAGAAATTGGCGAAGGCAACACCATTTTCCTCGGCTTGTAGGATCTCGTCGAAATTGCAGCTTACTGGGCAAGCATTGCATGAAAAAAGGTGCTCCATGCTTTGCATTTCACCACACTCACAGGTTTGGTCATCGGTGCGCCCTACCATGGTTCTCAGTCTGTTTAGGGCTTTCCATGTATGGTACTCGAGACTGACTCCGGGTGGGAGATGCTCTGCTGGCTTTACCCAATCTTCGAGACCCTCAGAGGCTAGGTTCGCCTCCCATGTGGATAGTCTATCTTCTTCGGGTGAGACGGTCAGAGGTATGGTTGTCGCCATAAAGCTTCTTCTGGATTTTAGCCTTGTTTTGCACACTTGATACTCATGCATGACCCTTTCTTGGGCTGCCTTTTCAACTCGGGCTGTAGTTTGGCATCGGATTAGAGGGGAGGGGCGATTCCTTAAAGCACGTGAACTTTGGTGACAGGCGTAGGTTTGAAGCACCCCGTTACGATCCGGCAGGTTTCGCTAAGCGCAGTGTCCACATGTCTCATGTGCGCAGACTTGTGCCATAAAAGACAGGCGTACTCGGCCATCGAGTTGCATAGTGCAAGGGCTGATATATATATAGGAAAATATTACCCCTATTTACTCTTTGTGATACTTAAAATACTAAATTTCTATTTGAGAAAAGATAAGCCGTGGACAAGTTACAACCTTTACCGTGGTTAGCACTCCAGTAAATGTCTATAAATATTTATGAGTGAATACGTAGGTATAATATATATCAGTAAACGTCAAAATTTTATATTCAATTCAGTTTTGGCGGCAAAATGATCAGCGCGCGGCAAACCACAAAAGATCGGTGGCGTTAAATTGGAAATTGAAAATTTGATTCGATCACTTTCCCTCCAAAATAATGTGACGAAAATTATTCAAAACTTCCCTTTTGAACGGGAGGAAATTTGCAGTATCCGCGGAACATGATTGACGCTCTGACAGTTCGCCATCGGAATTATTGCTAAATCGGATGTCGGAATCATATATATTTTATATCACTAAAATAATACATATCGTTCTCATGCTTTGCAGACATATGGATAATATATATTCACGAGAGAAAGCAGTAGCGAAGGGTGGAGTTAGGCTGTTAAGATCCATCATAAATAGTGGACACTAAACTTTATTTGTCATACGTATTTGTTTTCATTGAAATAAGACTACAATTTACAGACGGTGTTTTAAAAAATTTAAAGATTCAATTAAACCCTGAGAAACCAAGCCATAATAGATAATAGTCAAAAAATACTCGTCAATCTATAAAATATCTAAAATAATGCAATTAAATCATACATAACATTCGATATTTTATGGATAGAATAATATTTTTATTTATTATCGCTTGGTTTAGGCAGGGCTGAATATAACCATGAACTATGAAAAATGAACCAACAATAAATGTTTAATATATTGTACATTGTACCTATTCTAAAAAAAATGTAAAAAATTTGTCTAATCGCCCAAAGTGTACCAAAACTATTATGGTTTGGTTAGGCAGGGTTTAATTGATTTTCAAAAACTAACCAACACTGTCTGTAAATTATAGTCTTAGTTCAATAAAAGCAAATACGTATGACTAGCAAAGTTTATTGTGCACTATTTATGGCGGATCTTAACAGCCTACCTCCACCCTTCACTACTGAGAGATAGGAAATACAATTGGATGGATTTAATATGGCCTTTTCTTTAATCAAAAAGTAGATTTTCATATTTATAGATAAATTTTAAACTGACTGAGTTTTGTATTAGTTCAGTAGGATTTGGTTAAGAGATTCTTGTTTCACCATTCAGTGTCCCCACACTCAATTTATATCTACCTATATGACACATCATCATCAACCTGTATCTATCTTCTGCTGGATGAAGGCCTCTCCAAGCTGATTCCACTTCTTTCGGTCCTGTGGGTTGCGTTGCCACGTACTTCCGCAGAACTTTATCATTTTATTGATGTAATGATATGACACGTATTACGTATTCAACTGACTTTTAAAAAAACCTCTTTATTGTTTATATAAGTACCTAGGTCCTTAAATAAATAATCGATCTCGAAATTACATGTTACTGGTATTTCGCAAATGCTGTTATAACTAATTGAACATTTTCTACTATTGGTCAATTTAATTACCAACTCTTTAACTCCCCGTGAGTTATATGAAATTCGTCACACAACTTTTATCTAACCATTTTATGTTATAACTTTTCATGAAATTGTGTTTACAAAATATTTCCTATGTATGAAAGTGTTTGAAATTAAACATTTATCAAATATTGATCTTTGCATATTTTTATTTAATTCTTAGAACCTGGATTATACCAAAAATACTTATATGTATAGTATTTTAAGCTTATGTGAATTTTAAAACTTTTTCCCAAACCGACAACACCTGTTCTATCATTTGATACTTATATCAAACTACGACCATTTCGAACAATATATTTATAAGTAGAAAAATACTGTGCTTTTCATATTGAAAATAATATGTCAATCAATTTTTGTAATAAATGGTTTTAATATGTACATACACTTATATACTATATATGACGGAATGCGACCTCAGAATGATTTAATCTTTGCTAGGAATTCATTAAGAATATGAGCCTATTAATCATCTGAATAAAAAAAACAGATGGAGTTTTGATTAAAAATAACCGTGAGACATTTGGTAAATTACATTGGAATTATAGATACCTAACATTGTTTTCGAAACCATTATTGTATTGAACCTAGCTGTAGGAACCTAATACTTATTGGAGTAATTATGATCAACATTGTTAAATAAACTGTCAAAAGAACCGGACTAGACTTGTTGGAGGATGTGTCAATATACCCCCCAACTTCCCATACTCTATGGGATATGAATGGATTCCTTTTGATCTCCAATCAGCACCATTTGAATAATGGATGAAGCACGGTGAAACTTTTCACGTATGCCATGGAATATTCCATAATACCGTGCCGATAGAAACATAAACGGTAAAGACTAAAAGCAATTTAAAAGTGTTAATAATTTTTTGAATGAATGAAAAATGTGGCGATTTTATTATGGATATTAATAGTTTTGATATTTTTGTATTCACATATATTGCACAATAGCTAAATATTATTATTCTGATGTTTGAAATTGATCCCATTTGAGATATCAATGTTAATATCCTGGATTTCGGGTATTAGGTACAATTTTTAACAGCCATAACTTAGCAACCAATCAGCTGATAGTAACAAGTGATATAATTACCTGTCGGGGCTACATAATGTAAGTGAGGTATATGCGGCTTGTTCGATGATATCTTTCTCAAACATTTTCATCAATTACGATGTCTTAAAGTTATACCAGCACGTGTAAAAGATTTTTGTGCCGTATACTTATACGTCCCATACCACAGGCATGTAGGTACTCAAGATACTAATATTTTCTAACTTTCGCAACAAATAGATACTGTTACTGAATGTAACCGCCGTTTAATCTTTCAACCCGTAACTCAAATTCTTCGTTTCAACTCAACTCAATTTCAACTTCGTTTAAATAATTATATGCCTGCCTTTGCGATGCAACCTATCGCCGATTTTTTAGTATCTGACCACATTATCAGACTATGTAGTTCAATTTCAATTTTCAATTTATTTATTCTACATATTGTGGACATTACAAATTATAAGTTTAAGACGTTCACAACATGACATTTAGAAACAAAGAAATATTATTAAAACAGTTTTATGTACATAACACAAGAGATAGATCAGTATTAAGTTATTCTACAGTATAAATATGTAAATACAAAAAATATTAAGTATATAGGTACAAGGAAGTACACCGGATGAGTTAAGCAGACCCTATTTTAAGAATTTAAAAAACAACGTCTACCTAAATTCACCCTAACGTAAGTGGAATATATCAATATCCGAAGCGATTTCATTAAACATGGTTATTGCCCTCCCAATTGGCATTACTAATGGCAGGTTAGTTCTGCACCATGGGAGAACAAACAACGGATGCCCTCGATTCCTAAGGTAATTATCAGAGACACACAAGCCAACACCACCAAGAATGGCAGAGTTCACATTTACGCCGCGTATAAGTCTGAAAAAATATGTAGCTAAATAAAGATCCCTTCTAAATTTTAAGCTACAGTATGTAAGCATCCCTAAGAGAAAATCAGTCGGATAGAGTCACGGATAATATCCATACAGCCGAAAGTAAAGGAGTCTTAAAAATTTCTTTTGGACTCTCTCCACCATAAGGCCGTACTTCAATTGATGCGGGGCACAAACTACAGACCCACTCTCAAGTCTGCTTCTAGCTAAGGAGTTATAGAGAATTTTTAGTATCGTAACATCCGAAAAGACCCGGGAAGTACGCAAGACAAAGCCCAACATCTTTAGCGCCTTTTTACAAATGATATCTATATGACCACTAAACGTCAGTTTACCGTCAAACGTAATTCCAAGATCTCTTACAGATGATATTCGCGAGAAAACTCTGCCATGCATCGAGTACTGGAAAAACAATACTCGTGAGGCTTTAGTAAACGATAAAACATTGCATTTATCAATATTGAAGTCCAGTTTGTTACGCCTGCCCCAATCTAATATATTATCTATATCAAGTTGGAGTTGACGACAATCGTCCAAGGTGACAACTTCCATGAAGAGTTTCAAGTCGTCAGCAAACAACAAAAACATAGCATTTTTAATTACCAATGCTATGTCATTTATGAAAATCGTGAACAGCAATGGCCCTAAGTTTGAGCCCTGGGGGACACCAGAAAATGTGTAAAAGGTCTGTGACTGATAAAGGCCGTACGAAACATATTGTTGACGGTTCCTAAAATAACTCCTGAATAGCTTCAAAAATCGATCCGACAATCCAATAAGTTGGAGTTTTTCCATTAGAATATCGTGATCGACTTTGTCAAATGCCTTCGAGAAATCATTGTAAGAACAGTCAACCTGGCTGCCTCTATCTAGCAGTGGCGAAGGGTGACTTTTGGAAACAAGTAGGCTGTGGAGAAAGCACACTTGTCAATCAACAAAAAGTCAAAGCACACAATCAATATTTATATGTGACTGAATCCCTAGAAATTATTTTTTTTAAATTATCTTATAAATTATTTTGAATAAATGTGCACTTACGTAAAATGTAAGCGCTCTTTAAATAGCTTACCAATTTATATGGGCCGCCGCAGACGTTTTGAAATTATGAGAAACAAACTTCATATAAAAAAAGTTTTCGATTCACGCGAACGTAATCCAGACAATATGTGAAGCGAAATGAGATGTCGCTTATTTTTTTTAAACCTTCGAGAGATGCCATAAATGGTGCTTATTGATATAGTGGAAAAGATCGTAAAATTATTATGACAATTATACGATAGATGTCGTTGGGCATCTTAAATATATTATTATGTGATTATATAATTTAATATGTCAATATTAAGAAGGTAGGCTTTAAATAATCGCCTAGTATGGAGTCTTCGCCACTGCTATCTAGTACTGACGACACATAATCAGTGAATACCATCAGGTTGGTTTCCGTTGATCGACCTGCTCTAAATCCATGCTGTTCATTCATTATAAATGACTCAATTTTTGGAGAAATCATGCTGTGCATGATCATCTCCACAACTTTTGCTGGTGCAGAGAGAACAGCTACCGGCCTGTAGTTTTCTACTGACGACTCTGTACCACTCTTATAAATTGGAGTCACCTTCGACATCTTCCATATTTCCGGAAAGATACCTGTTTCCATCGTAAGATTATATATATATGCAAGTGGGCCTTTGACAAAATCAACACACCCCTTTAAAAAAATGTAGGGACTGTACTTGGTCATACCGCAGTTATATCTACTATATGCTTACTCATTGGGGCATGATTATAACTAAAAAGATTTTGAAATATGCTTGACTGAGCTTTTTTCAAAGTATATGTTTTCAATGAAGAGAATTGTGTGTGATTTAGTACCAAATAAGAAATCATTGAATGAAAAAAAATTGAAATTATTAATGAGCTAATGTAAATGTAATGATATTAGTTACAGAAGTGTGTAAGGTTAGTAGGCATAGGCGCTAACTGACATATTCGACTCGAGCGTCCGTGACACGGTCGTACGAGTGTAGCCCGAAGAAGACATCGACTGATTTTGTTCCAGGTAAAGATGAACTCATTGAACCATCCACATGCACTCGCAGCATGTTATCTCTTGCATGACACGGATTGCCAGATTCTCGAGTACGCGCGTGTTGTGCCTCGAGCAGATTCAAAAATAAATTATGTCACCTAGCTTGTACACTACCAAAAATATATCTTACCAGTATATCGCAACATATTAAATCTCAAAGGAGCCGTGTGTCATGATTGAGTTGGCAGTCTTTATTCTTGTACTCGCGCTTTTTTATGTCCATTTAAAAATGAATTACGTCGCCAAGTTTGCTCATTAACAAATGAAACGCATTATATGGGCGCAGTACATTTTTGGTACTCTTGAAAAGGCCTTAGTCGGACGTTCACGCCTCACAGTCATACGAGCACAGGTATCACGAAGGTAAGCGATATTTGGTCCTCATAGAAAGTAATATCAACTACCATGTCAGACTGAGTTGGTTCAAAGGGTACCAGGAATTAACAAACAATAATATTTTAGATTTGCCAACATGCCATCATCGAGCAGGCATGCGTCATAAATCCACGTGCATTATGACGTCACGCCTCGTCACCGGCGGTCTTTTAGACTCTATTGTAATCTTGGTCATCCAAAGGAATTCCTTACATTGCGACGAATATTCTCACATGCAAATTTAATCATTTCATATTATCCGTGATGACGCCGATCGTTTCCGATACGCTGTGCTTGTTGATTATTTGAAAAGCGTTACAAAAGACTAAAAAGCTCTCATCAGTGGTGCGCTGAAAGCTTAGTTGTATGCTTTCTAACCAAGTGTTAGATTTGATTATAATAAACCTACATATTATAATATGTAACAGTAGCGAATGGTGGAGATTGTTAAGATACTCCATAAATAGTGAACACTAAATTTTGTCAGTCATACGTATTTTTTTTCATTGAAATAAGACTACAATTTACAGATGACATTGGTTAATTTTAAAATCCAATTAAACCCTGTGAAACCAAGCCATAATAGATAATAGTCAAAAATACTCGTCTTTTTATAAAATATCTAGCACTATGCAATTAAATCATAAATACCTTTGAATATTTTATAGATAGATTAATATTTTTTATCTTTTATAGTTTGGTTTAGGCAGGGCCTAATGAATTTACAAATGAACCAACAATATGTGTAATATGTATTCTTAATCCAACGAAAACAAATAAGTATGAATGAAAAAGTGTACACAATTTTGTCGTATAGCCCAAAATATACCAAAACTCTTATGGTTTGGTTAAGTTAGGGTTTAATTGATTTTTAAAAACTAACCAATACTATCTATAGATTGTAGTCTTAGTTCAATATGAACAAATACGTATGACTAACAAAGTTCGATGTGCATTATTTATGGCGGATCTTAACAGACTACGTCCACCCTTCGCTACTGAATGTAATGTATGCTATATAGAACGTATTCACGTATAAAGCAATGTTTATTCAAGAGTAATAGTAGTTGGATAAATTTAGTCATCCAGCGGTATCCAAGAGGTACAAAACGTCCGCAAGGTAGTCCTAGAGGCTGCTTGATCGATGAAATTATAAAGTTCTGCGGAAGTTCGTGGCAACGCAATGCACATGACCGAGGGAAGTGGAATCAGCTTGGGGAGGCCTTTATCCAGCAGTGGATAGATTTAGGCTGATGATAATGATGATGATGAATAGTATCGAAGTGAAGTGAACTAAAAACACAGCTTGCACAGCTTAATTAGAATAAGTTTCGGGTTCAGAAGTTAACAGAGAAAAACGCACTTGCAACAATTTGTCGACAGTAGGTAAATTGGTCAGATAGCAGTGGTGGAGTGGCGAGGTGAGGTGTAAGTAAAGGGGTGTGCGCTCACATTCAACCGTTAACTCTCTTATTGATTTGAAAAAAAATCGAATCAGTCTAATTCTTCATTGCGTAGGTATACCTGTATATTTTTTATTTCTCTATAGTCTATTGCATGGCCCTCACATCCTGAAGCAATCGCCAAGCTTAATGGTAGTGTGATGTTGTACAGTAGTGTTTCCCAAATAGTATTCTGTGTAATTTAGCGATGTTCTATATTTAAACGGATCCCATTGGATTATTGAGTTGTCAGCACTTATATACACATATTTTTATGAATATTCGATAAATAACCACTTTTATTATTCAGGAAACACTAAAAATAAATAATTATAATACAAAATAAATTATACACTTGAATCTTCATTTAGCTATATCAATCATCATATTATCACGTCAAATTGCATTGCACAACTACAACTGCATTTATAAATGTTAATATTTATCAAGTAAAATAGCGCCTATATAATAGAAAAAATTAGAACAAATTTGTGGTGTGTCTTTATCTCACAACTGGTCAACCCGCCACGCCGGGCCCCCAGGCTGGAGCTCTGTCAGCCCCCAAATTGTTGGGGCCATGGTCTAGGGTTTCCCAAACAATGTTCCGCGGAACACCAGTGTTCCGCCGAACTTGAATAGGTGTTCCGGGACCATTTGGAAAGGTTTTATACACTGCAACACATTTAAAGATCATCTACTAAGTATAAGTATAATAAGTAAAACTAAAATATTTAAAGAATCGATTTCATATTGAAAGGCGAGTGATGACCAATCTCCAATGATATTTATGACGTCAAGTATCTAGATAGGTCATGGCTCCCACAAGGGGGGGCTGACAGGCCTGGGTTTACGGGGGGGGGGGGGGGGGCGTGAGAGATCGACCAGCCAAGTGAGATAAACACACATCTCAAACATGCACCAATAGTAAAACAAATGTCACCTGCGGGCTGTTTCAAGCATACTAACATTTAATAATGTGTGGTTTTGCCATGCTTACAATTTTTGATTATTGTCAATATTTGACATGTCCATAATTGTGCATATCAACATAAAAGTGGGTGTATTAAAAATACAAAAAAACGCTAAAAATATCCTTAATTTTATGTGATGTGGGGGCCATGATCTAGGTACAGACGGAGGACCATCTTTTCTCACACCGTGTGCATGAAAAAGATGGGGTATAATGTTTTTAACTGACAGGCTGACAAGTCTTGTCAGTTTAACTACAGTTGCCAAAATTGGCAGAATGGTTAGCTGCGCTAATAAATAACCTACAAAATAAACTAAGTGTTCCGTTAAAATTTCCGGGCTTGCTAAGTGTTCCACTGCAGAAAAAGTATGGGAAACCCTGGTCTATTGCATGGGGACGATATCGCCTAGTATTAATTGTATAGTTGCTGCACAGAAGGTGGTTTGTTTCCATCATCTTTCGTAGAAATATTGTTGTTAAGGAATGTAATAGTATGTAGGTCTATAACTAAACGTAAAAACGCCCTGTGCTGATTTTTTGTAATTAAAAAAAAGTTATATTGTAATTATTAAGTCATAAGTTTATTTTTAAACTAAAATGCATTCAATAAGAAAATATTTAATTATTGACTTTAAAACGTGAACACCGGATGTTATCGATTATTTATTTATTTAATTACCTATTTTTATTTATGGATATTTTTTGTAGAAAATAAAAACGGTGGTAACCAACGTTTAAATTGATTTTTGAGCTGGCAAATTCTGCTTCATAACTTCGTAATAATTATACTATTATACATAATATATATGTTGTTTTCTCGGTAAAGTATCTCTCACGTACAAATAAATGTATTGCTCCCATACATTGTATATTATGACGAGGAATTTGCAAAGTCGTGTCAGACCGATTATTATTTATTTCAAAGTGAACACCTATTACTGATATGATTTATAAGAATTTCTTTCCACTTACGTTTTGCTGGTGATTTTTTTTATTATATAGGTGTTGAAATTCGGTCAAAAATATTTACTGTTGATTAAATCTTTTTTGATGTAGTGTTAAAATTATATTAATCAACGATTAAATCGTTCTGGTTTCAAAAGAAAAATATTAAAGATTAAGCATGGACGTGTACATATTGCATTTTTTATTAAGAACGAAGTAACGACTGATTTCAGAAATATAGAAAAGCGTAATACCTATCGTATATTCAATTTCAATTTTCAATTTAATTTATTTTTAACATGTTGTGGACATTGAAAATTATAGGTTTAAGACGTTCACAACATGACATGAAACATTATTATTAAGAATGAAAAAAGTAATAAAAGCGATAAAAATGAAAATATAAAAAGAGAGCATAATATAAACATACAAAAGCAGTGAAAATCCAATTATACATATAATATAAGTTCAAAGAGGTACAACGAGTTTGCTAAGGAGAGCCTATTTTAAGAATCTAAATCTAAAATAGCGGAAGTGTACTAGATATCGCGAACCCGACAAAACCAGTGAGCTGATTTTTTTAATGGAAATATATTTTCGTTCTAAGTTTAGGTAGCTATTTCTATATATTCCAAATAATTCTCCTCGATTTGCCACCCCAAAGCGACGCTCAATCTGCCTACCCCCACGGGACGTCACTGAATATATCAACGCCCGAAGCAATTTGGTTGAACATAGTTATCGCCGTCCTAATTGGCATTACCAGTGGCAGGTTTGTTCTGCACCTTGGGAGAATAAACAACTGATGCTTTCTATTTCTAAGATAGATCAGGGACACACAGGTTAACACTGCCCAGAATGGCAGAGTTCTTTTATTATAATAATTATGGTAGCCATAAAAGGCATCAGAAGCTTTAGTTGTACCCCCTAACGTGCAGATCTAACCTTTCATTGGTAGTTAATACTGATTGGGAGGTCAATAGTAAAGTTGTCTTATATTTAAAACTACAGCAAGTCATAAGGCCTAATTACATTATTGTGATAGTCATCAAATAATAATATAATTATAAATTTTGAGTTCACAGTGAAATTAACTCGGAACCCCCGGATGAGAAGCTAGGTTTTACTCATTGGTCGACGATGGGTTCAGATATACCTAAATTATAATAATATATTAAAGATATGAATAATTATAACATATTAAAGTAGAGTCTCTCTAATTTATCCAGTAGAATCCACACCGCTCCTATTTTTTTATTTAATAATTTGTTTAAAATTATATGTTAAAATACATACACTGAAAATGACAAATAAATAAATGGAATCGCCATATCTTCATATCTACTTATGTCTTTTAGTAGGTATATATTGTACTTATATTATGTAAATTTTTAAGGTGTCAACTATCAATGTATTCTTGGTGGAAATACGTAATTTGTATTAATTAAAATAAAACACAATTTATTTAGGTATTTAGTACCTAATTGTTTCACTCAGTTTAATAATAGTCAGTATCGGTTTCATCCATTTCAAAGAAACATCCTCAACTGGAACAAGCAAAATATACAATAATAGGTACAATATAATATATTCATATTAGTAAATTATTTATTGAAGATACTTACGAACAATAATTAATAAAATTTTATGAAATCTTCCGTTAGAATATGAAACAAATTGAAGTTGCGTATTGTGTTTTATTTTAATGAATTGTTAACATAATTACGTCGAATGTTTGGGATACCGAATTAGAAATGGCCATTTTGGATAGAGGCGAATGGAAAAAAGTTGTAGGAAAAAGCCAGGACTCACCGAAAGTTTTCACCCTACTGAAGATGATGATTTATACTTTATTGATACTAGGTACTTCACGACTAAGGGTAAAAGTGTTGAATTTAAATAACCTTTTAGAAATGGACTTTTACTGAGTAAATTCGCAATGATTCAATTGATTTTAAAATTTTCAAATAAATCACTTTAAAAATCAAGAGAATATTATCTTGCATAGGATATAAAACATTATTGAATATAATTCTCGATATAGCAACACTGTTCCCTAATAAATATCTCACAAAATGATATAATACAGCTTCTTGCTAAACGCCGTTTCGATAATATTGTTCAGATACAGGATATTCAGAGACTTATTGATATACATTTATTATAAGATACCAAATTGTTTATTCACTCTAAAGTCTATATAGGTACCTACTCACAATAAATAAAGCATATAATATAAAGAATGATATATAGATATTTATACCCATTAAATTAAGTACTTATATTGGTGGCACTTTTAGCAGTGGACCTTAATTTGAAAATGCTGGTTCTTTTGGGTTTTGGGATAAACGATGATGACAAGTTTAGGATGCATGACAGACGCGACGTTCGCTCAAACCGTATCAGATTTAGCGCAACGAAGGTCATACAACATTCGTCACTTTGTGGTTAACGCGGCATCGTTCGCATCGTATAAAATAGAACGCGATAGTTTTCACTACCCTAGACGCGTCGGCTGTCTTAAAGTAACTTCTTGTAACGTCAAAAGGGTACTCGATGGACGAATCACCCTGTACGCACAGTGGTTTACAAACAATAAGTGCCAGTTAGTAACGGCTAAGCTATAAAAAGCCCATACGCGTCCGCTTTTTTTATGTCACTTGAGCTAATTGAATGTTATTCAATCACGGTCGACTGGTGACCCGTAATAACTGATTGCTTGGTCTTGTGACAGTAATAAATAAAGATTTGAAGTAGGTGGGGAAATAAGGAATGACGGCCAATATAATTGGCCCAACCATATATTATATTGATTTTACATTTTCCTGATTAAAGCAAAAAATAACAAGGATCACGAATCTTCTCGCTTCTTCCCTGGTAAGGTCAGCATTCTAAAGTTTCACTGAGTTCATGACATCGGTATTTAGCAAGATTTCAGTTCCGTTGACAAGTCATGTTAAAGGCGATTTTTACAATAGGTTGAGTAATCCCGCTGTCTAACTAATAGATTCTAAAGTGGGCAGTTTTCCACTGTAGATTGCCGACTTGGATTTTCATACACTTCACGACATGCAGTTATCCATGATATACCCACCGAAGTCGTCCAATCAAAATGTGGCGTGTGATGAATGTTTGGATAGTGTATAAAATTCATGATTACACCTAACACGTCACACTTCATAGACCGAAGTTGGGTCATTGATTGTTCGCAAAATCTTTCTCCTTAAGCTGCGTCTCACATCCAAATTCGTCTCGCCTGTAACGTGTTGAATACGTCAATGTGACATCATCATTGTTGTGTCATCAACACATGTATGTGTCATCAACACACGTTGCCAAATGGAGGTCCTCAGATTGGTCGATTGCGACTGTTTAGTTTGAAAAAAAAATCTGCTGTTGCAATCGTCAAGTCGCATGCTTCTCGGGCTGCGAGTCGACGTATACAAACACAAACGAATTGGTCATTCCTATACCGGCTCGCCAATACAGCATCAAAATATACCTATATACGTTTCGAAGGTTACGTGCGACTGTCGCTAGGTGAAAGGTTTGATTTATGGCTGTGCGACAGACGAGACGAGTTTTGATGTGAGAGCCGGCTAAAATATACCCAGTGTATTTTTGTTCGTTATCGTTAGTGTCCCGAGCTCTGAACCGTATAAAATAGTTTGTTAGATGTATGCTATATAGAAAGTTATTTTGTTTTTATAATATAGATAGTAGGTACCTATCGTCAATACCAAATTTTGTTTGCAGACAGGATTCATCACAATAGTTTTAAAATAAATAACGAAACATTTTGCAATTAATACCTACAGTAGATTTTGAATAGGTCGTGATTTCGTGGTCACCTTGTAAACAGCAGCAGTTGATTGCACCCTAGGCAACAATCCTTCTGCACTTGGCGGCTTGAGGATTGTGCCTTCCAACTCTTCGACTAGGAAATAAAACGGTTCTCAACCATCCAAACCATGATCAACCTCTTTCAATCTGCTTGTCTTTTTCTTTGCTGTATACACAACGTAACTTCATTTTCTTTTCGTAATTTCCATGTGCTTTTCTCTTCCTGGCATTAAAATAAACTCATTTAACTCAGTCAGAGCTCACTTAGAGCGTGGCAACCTAAGTCTTGAGCATCTTCTCCCAGGACACTCCCAGTCCAATTGTTTCAGATGCTTCACATCACCAATTGTAGGGTCCCGCGACACGCTCGATTAAGACCGAGTGTGGTGCGGGGCGGGTTTCTGTGGAGGGCGCTTAACTTCAATGCTTGTCTTTTTCTTACAGATATTGGCTGCACGTCAAATTATTATTGATAATATTTAGTATATATTTATGTTTTCCATCTAGTATGGATGTGGAATATCAACCCTTAACAATCACTGCTGACCTTTTAGTTATCACATTTAAATAACACGTTAATTATATCTAATGGCCAACTGCTCCAAACGCACCAGTCGCGGTGTTAGCACTAAATGA
The DNA here is from genome assembly GCF_057557595.1 of Rhyacophila brunnea. Classification (NCBI taxonomy): domain Eukaryota; kingdom Metazoa; phylum Arthropoda; class Insecta; order Trichoptera; family Rhyacophilidae; genus Rhyacophila; species Rhyacophila brunnea. The sequence goes on along the minus strand of NW_028232848.1, from coordinate 38,586,982 downwards.
GTTAATACTATATTAGAAATCCTTAAATATAGAATAACTTGGCATAAAATGTTGGATACAATGCGAAAAAACCTCAAAAGAAAAATATGTGTAGGGTGGTCGCGCGGCTTAAGCATCAGCCTATAGCGTGGTGGGTCCCAGGTTTGAATCTTTGTTTTTCAATTTGTGTATGGACCTTATAGGTTGAGCAAGTGGCTGACATCCATTTCTCGTAAAAACAAAACCAGTTAATTCAAACCTCCACTCTGTGAAGGCCCATAATATGATCCTATTAGGATCGGACATGATAAAAAAGGTGGAAAATATCGTCATTGTTCTGGCAGAAGACACTAATTCGAAAAAATGACATGTGAGTTAGTTATACCAAAATGTTCCTTATTTCAAACATTACCGTCTGGAAACCTTCTTAATAAATAAACAGTCTTTATTCTAAGGTCATCCTTTTTACGATTACTTATTAAACTCACATGATAGACCATTTCAAACATTTTAACAATTTCAAAGTTAAATTACTCAAAACTAGTATTCTCCAGTTAGTGTGTTCTGCCAGAACAGAGACAATATTATCATGTACTCAAAGAGCATAGATTCTATGCCATAGAAAGTGCTTAAGCGACTACACGTCTGCTCTTGCCGAATCGATGAATTATTTAAGCTCTTGGAAGCACGTGGTAAAAAGCACTTGCGATCGACACGAAGTGGAGAAATTAATAGACCTTTAGTGCCTGAGCACACTACAAGCGGACGGGCGATGCGCGCACTTCTCAGGGAGTCTAAACAGCACGTCATGCTTTGTGCACTACGCTGTGCAAAAAGCAAGTGGTTTTACGTATTTTTCGCTCCGCCTCCTTGTGTGTGCTTTGTCCTTATGGCTCACCCGTCTCGTCCAATATTTCTCACATACGGGTCTGAAGATCATTTAAAATATATTATTCTTTCAAATATATCCAGTTTTATTTTTCATGTTTGATAATGCCCAATATTTCAATCTATAGGTAAATATTGATCTGATTATGGTTTTATTTGAGTCTTGAACTGAAGTATCTCTGTTTGTTTCTACTATAAATCTCTGCTGTCATCGTGATACCAGATATATAAATTCATCTGTGGGCATACGATACATTTGTACCTATCCCCCGGGTAATATCCCCATGACCAAACCGTCCCTGACTTATTCATCTATACTACGAAATTATGCGATTTGTGGTTGCATTTATTCGTCGTCGTAGGCGTCTGGCTTTATTTTATTATAGTTATTTCTGGGTTGACTGAATAGTACCGAAGTAGGTACTTATGATTAGGAAGTATAAATAATATTATAATAGGTATGATTAAGTACCTAGTTACTTTTTACATATGTAGCTCTAAATACGCTTCGTAGAAAAAAGGGTCTAACGATGAAACGTTTGGGGTGCAGTGGATACAGTGCAGTCCGTGATGGCAATCAGGTGTGCTAACTTCATGCTTTTATAAACAAGTCTGGCGAAGCGTTTGTGATCTTGCCAGTTGCTTGATGCACTCAATGAGATATAGACGGCTCAAGTTTTCTTTGCCACCATTGCCTACAATTCGTCTTATCTACCACAATCGTATTGTTATTAAGCTTTTAAATTCGTGATTTTGAACTGGGAATAAAATTATTTTTCTGTATTGACCAAGACAAAAGCGTTAAACGTGCATCTCAAAATAAAATCTATTATTTTTATTACTAATTAGGAAATCGCGAATCGCTAATCCTTGAATGTTGGCAACCACGATTTGTTATCAATAAAAAACACAATACCTCAATATCTATAATATATTGCTGTACCTACTGCGTTGTTACGAGACTTCTTAGGTACAACGATAGCGGAAGTAGTTAAAACGATTTTTCTTTTATATTATGAGTATTATGACACTTGATGGAATATAACATTTTTGATATGAACATTGAAACTATCAACTGAGATTAATTATTGTACCTAATTCAAATTTATTTAAGTTTTGTACTTTTCCTTTTTAAGTAGATACATATAATATGATTCTTCTATTACTAAGTATCAGTGGCGAAGGTTGGAGGTAGGCTGTTAAGATTCGACATGAATAGTATCTTCACACACTAAACTGTCAGTCACACTTATTTTGTTTTCATTCAACTAACGATACAATTTGTAAATGGTGCTGGTTGATTTTTTAAATGAAATTAAATCCTACCTAAACCAAACCATACTTAGGGATGCTATGAGCGATCCGACAAAAATAGTGCACACTTTTTCAGTCATATTTATTTGTTTTCCTTGAATTAATAATACATTATTACCTACAGATGGTGAACTTTGTTTTTTTTTTTAAATTCATTAATTAACTAATAGTATTATATCTATAAAATATCTGAAATTATGTATGATCTAATAGAATAATTTTAGATATTATATAGATAAAAGAATATTAATTTTGACTATTATCTACTATGGCTTGAATTAGGCAGGGTTTAAATGAATTTTAAAGAGTAACAAACACTATCTACACACTGTAGTCTTAGTTCAATGAAAACAAAATACCTTTGATTGTCAAAGTTTAGTATGCACTATTTATATCGGATCTTAGTAGCCTACCTCCACCCTTCGCCACTGCTAAGTATATAGGTACTGGTAAAAGAGAGACTTCATCAAAGGAATAATTAAATACGATCGGGCTTCTTTTACGGTGAAAGCTAATAGAATGACATTATTTTGTTGATATTAAGATATAGCGAATAGCCTGTTAAAAGTAGGTACAATTTTCTTGCAATATTTTGATATTTTCTTGGATAATATATAAGATATATATATATTATAGAATATCATAATAACTATACATAAAAAAATTCATATTTATTATGATCAGCGAAAAGGAAAACGTGAACGCCTTTGATGATTATGATTAGGAAAATTGGTACTGTTCGGTTATACCGGAGGCAGCGGAAAACGCATTTCGAAAATAGCCGATAAACTGGATTATTTGTTAGGTTAACCTAACCAAACCTAACCTAACCTAACCTAACCTAACCTAACCCAACCTAACCGAACCTAAACTAACCCAAACTAACAAATAATCCAGTTTATCGACTATTTTCAAAATGCGTTTTCCGCTGCCTCCGGTATAACCGAACAGTACCGGAAAATTATCTATGATGAATACTAAAAATAGTAGGGGATCTAAATGAGATCTTTGGGTAACTTCAGATGTAACATGAAAAAAATTAATGAAACTTACACCGGATTGCCAGTTTCCGTTCACTTAAATTACTTTGAATTAGTAACATTAAGTGACCATATTATTATAATTGGATCTCTCTTTTACTTAGGATCCTTGTTTCACATGCATATGTGATTACGGGAAGCACACACTGGTTGAACACTTTGCGCCTTAGGCACAGTGGAAGGTTACTTTTTAAGACATTATTCAGGCGGCCAAAAGCACTCTATACTCTGCGAACAATTTCATCAAATATACATCCATCTATAGATACTTGTTGTCCCAGATAGATGTGACTTTTCACCTGTTCGAGTTGAGGTGCCATTGATCTCTTTTTGGCCGGCAAAGCAGTTGAACATGACTGACACCCAGAAACTTAGAGTGCCTAGAACAACATGGTATGGAGAGGTGCATGCTAGGTATAACGCGAAAGGACAAAAATAAGAATGAGTGGATAAGGAAGCAGACAAGGGTTTGCGATGTAATAGAGTTAATTGAAAGCCTCAAATGGAGATGGGCTGGACACATAGCTCGTAGAAGAGACAATCGTTGGAGAAATTTAGTCATCCGGTGGTATCTAAGAGGTACAAAACGTCCGAAAGGTAGACCCAGAGGCCGCTAGATCGATGAAATAATAAAGTTCTGCGGAAGTACGTGGCAACGCAACGCACAGGACTGAGAGAAGTGGAAGCAGCTTGAGGAGACCTTCATCCAGCAGTGGATAGATTCAGGCTGATGATGATGATGTCTTAGAATGTGAGAATGTCTTAGTATATTATTTTATTCCTATTCAATAAATAATTTTGAATTTACAATTCGTTAGTAAATAATTAGTAAGATAATTCGAAATTAGTAATAGTAATAAAATAACTTTTTATATACAACGTTTTTAAATTTTCTGTTAAATTATTATGCTCAATATTCTCAAACTTGTAACAAGTAAACAAACAATATAGATATAGAATACTGAAATGTCATTTGACATTTCATTTTGATTTCCATAGTAACGCACGTATATATTAATAATTAAGTTGCTAGGACCACCCCCTTAGCAACCAATAATGGTGTTTAACTTTTTACGATTTTTTTCCAAAATAACTTTACATACAAAACAGAATTAACTGAAAATAAATTCAATTCTGCTTAAAGATGGCTAAAAGTATTAAAAGAATGCATTGTCACCGTGTTCTGATATAGGTCTTCTGAAAGTTTTAAATGTCTAGCTAGTCGGGAAGTTAGTTAAAAATCGATTGCAAGATTTGTACTGGACAAACAACCACCGGACAAACAAGAATACGAGCTAATAAAAACGTTGTAAAATAGCTGCAATGTTGTATCATTTGACCATTTTTTATTGAAGTAGACGAAACCGGTCATGATTAGGGAATCAAATCCCGAGCCAAATTTCTGATCCCGGGATTTCGGGATTACAATTTGACAATCCCGGGATTGGCATTTTTTTCCATTGTTAATATAAAAATTTCATATTTACAAACAACACAACAAATTCAGTCAAAAATAAATCTAGTATAATTTATACTATTTAAGACATTTATTGTTAATATTGTATACGTTCAATCTTAGAAATACATAAGTTTAATGGAGTTAATAATATTGTGATATAAATAATAATGTGAATTTAATATGAGATTGCTATTTCTGATAGTAAAGACTAAATGAATGGGTCAGCGAGATTTCAAATAGTAAAGCAAATCATGGTGTACTTATGGCCTTTCCGTTTCATAAATCTAATTAGTCAGCCAAATATGAAACAGTCGTAAGACGTATGAGATCATGGTGGAATTACTTTCTTAATAATGCAAAGCATTTTTTTCCAATTTTTATTATTTTTATGAATTCATGTGAAAAAACAAAATGAATCGGCAACTTACACATAGTTAGGTATATATCAAACTTCATTCAAACTCAGTTTATTTCTAATGTAGTTATTTGTTATTAAAAGTATTTTTTCTGTTATATTTTCGTTTTTATTTTATTTTCCATAAAAATTCATAAAAAAATCAATCCCGAAGGTTTCGGGATTATGTTTATCAATCCCGGGATTCATAGGTATTGAAAATAGCTCGGGATCTCGGGATTGGAATCCCTAGTCATGACTATTATAAAACTATGTGGAATAAGTAGGTACTACCTACACATTGTGTTTTATTTAATTTAATCCATAACTAATTATTATTGCCTGTCGCTGTCAGTTCTTCGACAGTATTTCAACAGAGATTCTTCAATACGCTGTGTGGTGTCTATATGCTTTACCTTTAGTCCGAGCATGGTCGAAAAAAAGAATTTTGTTCATTTTAAATATTAAATAAATAATATAGTTTGATAGTTAAAAATTTGTTGTTGATTTTTGAAAAATCTATTACACCTATAAACATCTAGTTTTTCGCTTTGATTAAATACTCACCTGTGCATAGGTAGGTACATCAATTATTCGTCTTCGTAGTCCAATGCGTACGGCTCTGGCCTTTTATCCGGGGGAACCAATTTCGACTCGGTGGGGTCATAACTTACAATATATTTAAGTGATTTTCGCAAATCGTGGGTGTTTGTGATTGGTTCTCTTCTATTATTAGACACACTACTATCACCGAGGTTCGTGGCGTGTTGCAGTTTTAAAAAGAAAAACTATATAAAATAGGTATATTATATTTATTGATTATTTTATTATTTAGGTATTTATATACTGCAGAGGTTTTACACAACTAATTATATAATTATATAAATCAGCGGTGTCAAAAGTAAAGCATTAAAGATTAAACATGAACTTGTCCATATTGCATTTTTTTTATTAAGAACGAAGTAACGACTAATTTCAGAAATACCTACAGAAAAGCGTAATATCGTATTTTCAATTTAAATTTTCAATTTATTAATTTTTTAACATATTGTGTCATTACAAATTATAAGTTACAGACGTTCAGAATATGACATGAAACATAATTATAAAGAAAAAGGTAATAACAACGATAAAAATGAAAATATAAAAAGAAAACATAATATATTATAAACATAACATAAATAATATAAGCTATAGAAGTTCAAAGAAGTACACCAAGTTTGCTAAGGAGACCTTATTTTAAGAATTTATAAAATATCGTCCACCTTAACTCACCCTCACGCAAGTGGAATATATTATCACCCGAAGCGATTTGGTTGAACATAGTTATCGCCCTCCCAATTTGCATTATCAGTGGCAGGTTGGTTCTGACGTATATTGTGGCGAATTCTAAAACCTGATTAAAAATATCTCTTTAGAGTAAACATAGATAACTTATAATATTACTTGTAGTAGGTACCTACCTTCATAATACAGTACTTATGTTTCTAACGTGTTGTGATGTAACATCTACGTAAGTCCATTTCTGCCGAGCGGCGAATTCCTCGCGGCGACTTTCGAAATAAAATCTAATTACTAATGGATCATCGCGGCCGTAAAAGTTAAAATATAAAATAGCGGAGAGCCATAAAGACGGACTGGATGCGGTGTGCGTCTCGACCGGGCAGATAGTCGGTCTCCTTTCGCTCCGACCAGGCAGAAGACAGAAGGATTTACGCCAGTTTGCCACATCGTTATAAAAATGATGAATTTACTTATATTATTTGTACGTATTTGGAACTACGTTTGAAACTTTACTATTGTATATAATTAACTATTATTATTTATATAAATTTTAAGTAGGTACGTATTACCTTTCGTCGTACCTATTATAGTAATTCACCGTAAGCTGTGGTTCCGAAAAGAGTTGGTTTTATCCGGTATCGTGTCCGGAAACTTGTACGTATGCAGTTCGCCGTATCATACTTCACCATGAAATGTTATATTGGAAATATATGGTCGTATATTAAGGACCTACCGTTTGGGTCGTATAGTACAGATATAAAAATCATGTCTAAATAAAACACGGTTCTTGTCGGTTTACAAGAAGCCAACGACAAACAAATTTTGAAAATAGTTGATATACTGGATTATTTGTTAGGTGAGGTTAATGTAGGTTAGATTAGGTTTTTATTCGTGAATTCATGAATTTTGTGAAAATCGGCTATGAAAATTGAATTAATGTTCATATTGAATCTAATAAAAATTGCCATCTCTTTCCGATAGAAAGCTCACGGCGAACTGTGCTACCGTGAAATGTTTTACGTACAATTTACATGTAACCGCCTGTATAGCATTGCGATACAAAAAATGACACATGGTTCGTGGAGAGTTGCAGACAGTAATGTTTCAATTTTATTAGATTCAATTAGAACATGTATTTAATAATGATTAGTACATATCAAATATCTGATAATAACGCTGTCATTCAGTGATGCCAACCGTACTATAATTATAGTACAATACTATAATTTTAATTCCGCAAAAAATGTAAAATACTATAGTTTTACGCTAAATATACCAAAATACTATAATTTTAAAGGATTTAAGACGAAAAATGTTCCTGTACTATATATTTTTCAGAAATACTATATTTTTATGCTTTTGTACTATAATCAGCATAGAAAAAGATGGCAACACTGCTGTCATTGTTATCACATATTTATTTTGATTGGTACCCACGGTTTGATACTTATGAGCTTCTTACTGGCTAGATACCTTTAATATGTCAATATTTCTAATATTTAATTTTCCTGTGTATCCTTTATACCAGGCGGTTTTTATAATGTGTTTTTAAAATCTTTTATTTAGACATACATTTCGTCACCTCAACACTACAACAAGATAACTTGATTTTCACTGTTTTCGAGATGGGTATTTATTATGATTCTACATTTTCTTCTCTATAAAATGATAAAACTAGGTAAATCAAAAGTTGGGAACTGTGTTAATTTTGTGTTTGAAAATATTAGGAAAACCATAAATTTATTAAATAAATAAAATAATATATCTACAATATTTTGTCATACAATTGAACATTATTTAATTAATCCCAAATAAACAATCACAATTTTCCATTTTTATTTTATATAATAACTATAGCCTAGATTTATGTTAATCAAGTAAGGTTTAAATTTCATTTTCCCAACAATGACCAAATCAGAGTTATCTAGTTGTAATATTAATTGAGGTGACGATTTGATCTTAATGCATAACATCTCACGGTAAACTGTGATGCGGCCAACTTCATGCGTACAAGCCCTGGTATTTCTGTGATGTGTTTCAGTAGGTACCTACTGTAATTTTGTCTCGTAATTTACGGAACATGAATATCGCTTTCATGTCCCGTAACATTGAGGATCGTAAATACTTTCAATTCTATCTCTGATTCCTACATTCCTCAGACCACGTTGCAAAAGGTATCCCGAAGGCCGTAGGTAGTTCTTTCAATTGGTCTGACAATCGTGTATGTGACCTCAATTTCCCAAGTGGAGGTCAATATCGCCGCTGACGTAGGCGACAAAGCACACTGCGAGTGGCCGTGCGATATCACGCGTGGCGCGAGAGTCATAAAATTCCCATGTTTGCGCACTACGACTGTGTATGCAAAGCAAATGCCGTTTAGGCCCCCTGCTGTCAGGTTTCCAAAAAGTATTGCTTTGTATTTGTTAAATTTATTAATTGATATGTCGGTAGGTACGTACACAATAAATTTAGACTGATCTTAGCTCGAAGACATTGTCCATTGCTGTGGCCCTACTCGAGACTTCTTCTTACATTAATTTATGCCGTCTTTTATATATTATAATATTAGGTATATAGGTATATTAATTTACATTTTATTCATTGCGGCTCTATGTTTTATACAAACCGTATATACCTATATGTATCTTATATGGCCAACTATGCTATATTTTTTTATTTATTTAAAATCAACTGAAGAAGTGCATATTATTTGTTATGCCATTTTGCATGATGTGGCGAAGTTATTACTATTTTCGTATTGTAGAATTTTTATGATAATCTGCAGTTTTGCTATCGTGTCATGTGTGCAGTGGCTAAGATACTGGCCTTCCGCCTGAGAGTCTTGGGTTCGATTCCCGGTGAGGACACAATATTAATGTGTTTTTCTCAAAGCTGGGTGTTTGTGATTATCCAAAAATTACTAACAACCACCTTGTGCAAAAAAGCAAAGACATGGTTATTAAAAATTCTAAAAAAAATGGTTTGGTTTTATATTCTTACTAAAATCACTTATTTTAAATTAATCAATTTAACAACTGCCCCACCGGCCATTTCTTGAAAGACACACGGAGCGCTAAAATCGTGACCCGCGAGTAGTGGTCTTTCATTATAGGCATTTAATTTCGTTCGTGAATCGAAAGGTAGGTAGCCGAGAAGAGTGGTATGTCTTAGTGACGGTAGCGAACCCACAATAAAATATTTAAGCACCTGCTGCTTTATCGCTTCGCAAGGAATCGACAACTGGACTACGGATCAAGATTAAACGTCTTTCTATCCATCACTGCAATAGGTTTTTTTCAATGGACCAATAATATTAAAAAAAACTATAGTTAATATAAATTGCAGATTTGAATCAAATTGAAATGTCGCTTTTTTCAATATTAATTTATACTCCGAGATGGACCTAATAAGCTTAGTGAATTGAAAACAATAATTGAGGGAGTGAATATAAATATTTCACATCATAAATTTCAATTAAAAAATGCGCCCATGGTATATGAATGACAGAATCCGGTGTCTGCAAATTCTCACGGGTTTTTCGGCGTATGTATCAATCTAAAGCATGGATCTAATGGTTAAGAAGATGATATTATAGTCAATAAAATATAGAATTTTATATAAATGCCACAACTTTATATCATATAAGTATATACATTATACATAATGAATTGTTAGCGTACCTTCCTTGAATTCTTTTCATTCCATAGTTTATGATGTATATTATAATAATTTTCATGATGCTTGTTTACAAATATAACCATAGATCTGACCAGACGAATTTTCGTAGTAGGTATTCACCCACGATGGCCGCGTGGTTTAAGCGTCGGCCTATAGCGTCGTGGGTCCTAGGTTCGAATCCTGTATCTGGCAAGTTTACATATTGTTTTTAAATTGTTGTATGAGTTCAGAGTATGGACCTAATAGGTTGAACAAGTAGCTGACATCAATTTCTCGTAAAAACTAAATCTGTTAATACAAACCACCACTCCGTGGAGGCCCAGATGATCTTATTAGATCGGACATGGTCAAAAGAATAAGACGAAGAATAAGACGTGATGTCGAATTGTAATAGTGGTCGTCTGAAAAAACCTTAAAATTCATTGGAATTTAGCTATTTAGTCAAATGATATAATTATTATGATCAGAGATCACCATTAGATCCAATTCCAGAATCTGATTTTTATGAAATCTCGTCTTATAAGTCATAAATCTACAAAAGATGTAGATACAATTATTATTAACTTCTTCTTCTTTGGTTGGGGCCTCATTACTGAGGATCGTGACTCGGATAATTTCTACGGCGTGGCTCAACCCCTCTCAGCTTCCGGAAGCACGCATTGCCTGCGCCAGTTGTAGTTTACTCACAATTGTCATTTTCCATGTAGGTTATGTCCTTAAATGACGGATACACCGGTGCAAGTACACCAAAGAAAATTATCTCAAATATAGAGTTCGTACTTATTTGAACATGTCTTTATAAATTTGCATAATATACGTATATGAAGAATAGACTACACTTACCCGTTTATATGATTCAATATGTACCTGTATGTGTCACCTTTTTATTTATTCTCTTTTAACAATATTATATAGTTTGTAAGCACATAGATCTCACGGGCAATTATTTTAATTGGCAATATAGAGATGTGCGCGCTATTACTGGGCAGAATCATGTGAGAAAAACCAACTCGATATGAAAACGCGCTGAATAGATAAAGTAATAATTGCTCACCGAGAATAAATGCTTTTATTTCAAATGATCCTGGATCGAAGAAATCACCGCGAGCGTAAAAATGCGCCGCCACTGATGACTGATGGGATTTTGCTATATATATGAAAGAATTGGCAGTGTAGTGCTGACTTTTCTCGTTGACGAATAAAAAGGTCAAAAAAAATATTTGTCTTCCGGACTTAAACTAAAATAAATTGGTACCTACGTTACTCTAAGTTGTACGAAAAATATTTCACCGTGGCACAGTTCACCGTAATCTTTCTATCGGTAAGAGATGAGCATATAGTATACGGTCTCAAATTTTATTACCTATATTCAATATGAGCGTTAATTCAATTTTCATAGCCGATTTTGGCAAAATTGATGAATTCAAGAATGAAAACCTAACCTAACCTAACATCCAAAATCAGTTGGACAGTCTTTAATATACGGCCATATATTTCTGATACAACCTTTCACGGTGAAGTGTGATACGGCGAACTGCATACGTACAAGTTTCCGGTCACGTAAGTTGGGATGACATTATATTGTTTATGTACAATTCATTGGGCGGCTCACATAGCTAAAGCCTAATACACAAAGGTCTGGCTTATCATACCGGAAGTTCCAGGTTTCGGTTTCTGGTGAGGAAAAGGTAGACCATTGAGATTGACGGTTTCAAAAAATCTTTCTTTTACACGACTACAGCATGTTATGATGCCCAATAACAGTAGTGTATTTAGTAATATAAAAGAAACAATCACAAAAACCTAGACCTGCGGATGAAAGGCCAGCATCTTAAACACTGGACTACGAGGGCTACTGTGTATAAAGATAAACTACATAACCCAAGTAAAATTTGCAAATTATAAATAGTACCTATCTATTTAAATATTGTTACAATACAAATTATTAGGTGAGATTTAAAATCACATTAAAAAGTGGAATGATTTACTTGAACAAATACAATTTAAGGATTTAAGCTAAAGAATTTTATCGCCTTGAATTTCCGCATAGCTAAAAACGCTACTACGTATAAATATATAATAAAGTGGAAACTTGTAATCCAATGGAAACTACTAAATGCTTTTAATATTTATTTTACATCGATTTTTATAAAACGTGAAAATGTGTAGGTATAACTTGAAATAGACCGCACGCCACTGCTGCATTTAGTCCAAAACAATTTTGCTCAGGATTCGTCAATTTATTATATTGCATGGCCGCGTCGCGTTAAAACGCGCTATTCCACACTGCGCGTTAAAATTAACGTCTTCCCTTCTCACGCGCCTGTTCATTCCTTTCGCAGCGTTTAATCCGATTTTCACGGACGCACAAAGCGACCTGCAAAGCGAGGGTTTCCCTCTCTTCTCTGCAGAATGAAAGCCTTCCCATGAAATCGTCATCTTTTCTGCAGGAATAGTTCAAATACACCTAACATATAGACGCAATCGAAGAAAATTAAAAAGCATTTATTTAATTTAATATATAAAAGAATATTTTTAATGAAATTATCTTATAATCACGGGTCGACGTGTCATGTAGAGGAGAAAAATACAGGATTCAAATCTCATCACCTGGGAAGAATGTCATAAAATGTGTAGGTATATAAAGGAAAGAGCTGCTCGAGTCAGTTCAAGCAGCTGTTCAGAGTCCATCGTCCGACCTGGTCGCTACAAAGGCGAATTTTGTCTCATTTATAAAATTTGTGACATATCATATCTGACTGATCATGAATCATATTGTCAACGTAGATCTTTTTACTTTGAATGTTCGGAAGTTTTGTATTAGATTTTGTTATTTACCACATTTAAAAAAAATTAGTTTCTCTGTAGTCCTTTCTCTCCCATATGCACTTTTAACTTAAAACCATGTAAATTCAGTCAAAATGCACCTGAGCGCAAGTAATGGGTAACTGATCCTGAAACATTCCCAGTCATAAAAAAATACTGATACTTTACATAAAAACGTAGGACCTCGTGATACGCCCGTTAAGAACGGGTGTGGTGCGGTACGGTTATGGTTTGATAGGGCTATTAACTTAAATGTATTTTGGTACAGTTACGCATATAATATTAGAGGTAACATAATATGAAGACATTTTTTTATTGATAGATATGTAGGTACGATACCTACACCATTTCATAGATTATAATAATTGATTTTGTTCATACTATAGACCTATAGTCTGTAAAATATTTTGGAGGCACATGCACATGTCATATTATTTGTATAGGTCCGGTTTGGTGAACCTTTTTACGTACACGTGCTAAAATTTCCAAAATAATATCTTTTGGCTGTCTGGCGTGCCGAGTAGTCTTGAATATGTAGTTAATAAATGAAAAAATATTATTATAATCCTATTACAAAAGTTCAAAACTTGTAATTGAGTTTTGTTCTTTACGCACAAATTGACGCCGGAATTGCTCCGACCAGATGAGACATTCTCTCGCTACAGTAGTCTCAAGCATTGTAAAATGATGCAAATCGATCAAAATCAGAGGTTCTCGGCATAGCTTCCCCCGCCGCCTGTTGAGGTCAGTGCGATAATATTACATGTGACGCATTAAACCTAAGGATCAACCTATGCAATTTAAATTAAACGTAATGCTTATTCTTGAAGAGTTATTATGTGCTATTTTTATACAATGTGATCTGTCATTTATGCATAAATTTCGTCGTTTCCGTTTGCGCATTAATTGGTAAATATAATTATTATTGTCATAATTCGAAAAAAATACGCATGGCTGTCATCATTATTTTTTAGTATTATAATATAATTATATTATTATAGTACATATAGGTACTTACTTATATTTATTTGTAAAACTTTTTAAATTGTTATAATTTTTTTTTCTTTCTTCAACACAAAACAATCGCGTGCCATGCAAAATCATCTCACGTGCCGCTAGTGGCGCGCGTGCCATAGGTTCGCCATCAGTGGTATTGGTAAACGAAAGCATCGTCTTATAAGATAAAATCAACAGTTTCACATCTTATCTTTTATATTGACACCATATTCACGTTTTCGTGTTCAATATTGTCGCAAAGTCATGTTATGATAGTATCTTCTTCTCTTACGTATGAGTAATCACCTTCTATGCAATACGTTCACTTTGCTATACTAACATCACATTTAGTATAATAAGTATTTTTTTATCGGTAAGTAGGTACGGTAAGGTAGTAAGCCGGAGTTTTATGCAATTTCATTCAAATATAGGTATGACGTGTAGGTAGGTACCGTGGTCATTTTAGCGGAAAATCTTAATTCATGAAAGAGTGCCCTAAATAATTTGTATTTGTAGGTATTTTGTAAAAGAATGAGACATTCATATCGACTGCTTAATCTGCAAACCAGCTAACTGCACTTTCGACCAAAAATAAGATTTTGATGGCATTTTGTTATTGAGCATGTTTTCGATGCTCAACCTATAAATAAATGCGTTATCGTTCTTTACACAAACACCCAACTGCAGTTGCCAAATTTCCAATATCGTAAATGAACAATTCCGCTGTTTATATAAATTTTCTTTATACTATAATATAAAAGGGAAGCTAAAATATTGTACTAATTCATGGTGCAGCTTATTAGTAAAAAAAAACCAAGTGTATTTTTGGAATTTTTGAATTCCGCTCGATATTTAAATAATTAAGTTTTTTTCCCTTCTTGAACGATTTGCCGAAATGGAGTTACTCTGTTTGTAGATTAAGTAGTCGATATGCCCTTTCTTGGTTTGACGATTTCGGTGGGCATGAAATGAGCAATGAATATATAACAGCGATTACGCCAGCAGGTGTTTCGCAAACCTTGAAAGGCAATACTCCTATGTCAGGTTCATTGATGTTCAGTACTGGCGCTTTGCAGTGGAGAACAGTCGAGCTTAGAAACTACTAATTCATGAGGGCAATCACCAAACCTGGGATGTGTAGTAAAACTGGGCTGAGCAGTATTAAAATAAAATGTAAAAGTATCTATGTTTTTTTTTTTATCTAGGTACCTATTTATTTTTTGAAAATTTTTCTGTTGGCTATAAATTATTTATGTATACCTACACGGTATCTTGTCTTCTTCTTTTTGTTCTATATTTGTCATCGGACGTCGGAGATGAATTCGGCCATTTTCCCCTTTCTATCGCTGTTTTAAATAGGGTGCTGACCTCCATCCAGTCTCTGAGGTTTTTGAGCTAAGTTTAACCAGAGCCTCGATTACTGGAGATATTTCCTTCAATGAAGAGGTATAAGTTATTATCTCTCGTGATGACATATTATCATGTGGCCTATCGAGGGGATGAATGTATTGTTATTCTTACCCCCGATGTTAAGTTTAAGTTTACATGGTTGCTTGAGTGTGAATGATATAATATGTTCGGGCAGTAATGAATAATACACGAGTTGGTATTTTCTTGGTTTTATTTTATAGTAACATCGTAAAATCAGTAACATAGCACTAAGAAAATGGCTGTCATATTGATTTTAGTTTGAGTTGAAAGGTTTAAATTATTCTTTGGAATTTATATTAATGGTGAGAGACACGGAACAGTGGCGCGTGAAGACTACATTATAGGAAGGCTCAATGACAACAACTGTGTTTTCGTTGCGTCATTGTCTATGGTCTATCAATAACCATAGACAACAACATGACAGTTATAGGGTTATATACAAAGTCTCTACAGGTCAAAGTATAGATAATTACTTTCTATTTTTTGTTATTTCTCTGATTATTACACATTTCTATGTGAATAAAAATATTTGTTTATGCGATGAAGAAGTCTTCCATATTACGTTAATATCACAGAATGAACGATAGCGAAGTAGACTATGGCTTTACCTCCTGTCATGAACTAAATATGTCGAGAGAACGTCACGACTTCAGCGACATTTATTTATAATAGTCATACGCTATGTTTTCCGTGTTGTTATTTCTAAGCGGCCCCGCACATAAAACTCAATGCTACCACTTACAATATTTATTAATATAATTTAGTTGAATACATATTATGTAACTTAAATGCACTGCAATAAAGTTGACTAATAATTTATTGATTGGAAAAAAGTGCAAGAAACTTAATCGGTAGGTAGCGATGCGACATGCGTATCTTTTTCGACTTATCGTAAATAATTGCATGCCACGATAATAGGTGATATTGATTAACATTATGGATTACTTCTCATTTAACAAAAAATACTAGTATTTAATCAGATGTTTGATACTGATACTTTATGCACCTATATGGGATACAAATCCTTAAAAAAATGCACGTGATTATTAACGTTCTCTTTTATTTTTCTGATTTGTGTGCGGATCATCAACGCATCTGGGCAATGGCGTAACTAGGGTTGGTGAACACATCTGTAGTTATTTATTACAAAAATTGATTATTAGTTTTGTATTATAAATTTTTTAAGTAAAAATATTGCTTTTTGGTACGAGCACTTTCACCGTTTAAAAAATATTATAAGAACTGTGATGTTTTCACAATAAGGACTACTATGAGACTGTACTGACTTTCTTGCAAGTTGAAACGTGTCAAAGACTAAGAAATGTAGAGGACCCGGCACATAGGCGGTCATTGATAAACACTAAAATACGTACCTATCTTCTTTTCGTATACTTTGGAACACGATAGAACGGGACGGATATAGTGATCCCGCTCAACGTAAAATTTCACTCTAGTGCTCGCGTTAGTCGCACTTGATCTTCGCCTTCCGAGACATGAGTCGAAGAATTAAGCATGTGATGTTTTCGTGCATTCGAGCAAAACTAAAATCTGGCAAAGGATATTTTCTTTTACAATATTTTTGTGTAAGGACTGTGCGGGGGATGAAAACATGTGTGCGGACACATTTTGGTAGGTGTGCGCGCGCACACCTTACAGGGAACATTGTTGATAATGAACACAATCACTGCTAACCTTTAAATTATCACATTTAGATAACACGTTAATTATATCTAATGGCCAAGTACTCCAAGCGCGCCAGTCGCGGTGTTAGCACTAAATGAGTATACCCAAAAGATCATATAAAGTGTTAAGAAATAAAAAAGATATGGCTGATGTTGACCTCGGTGATTTCCATTTTCATGAACGAATAGAAAAAAATGCTTGACGCAGATGAAGATGTTTGCTGGCGACGACTGCTGAGTGTATTCTTCTTGGAACATAGAGCCAATGCCTTGACATTGCCCAAACTGCGCATCAGCAAGATATTATTATCTTCTGTGTGTTTGATCTATTCACTTTGATTGTTTGTTAGCTTTTGTTAAGTTGCCTCTACGTGATCCTTTCTACAATTGGTAGGTACATACTCTTAACTTAATGTCATGTAAATTCAGTCAAAGCACATTTGATTGCATGGTGACTTCAGTCTTGGGTAACTACTTATGAGTTATAATAAAATAATGCTTTACATCTATTAATTATACGTTGGGTTTCGGGACAATAAAGCGCGGACGACACAAACGTACCATTTGCGGATGCGAGACCTCGCAATAACTCGTAGGTGAACACCCTTAGTTATACCTGTAGACCAGGTGTTAATCGCTAGACAAAGTGTGGAGTATCTAGGTATGGGAATATATCTGGAATAGTACGATAGATTTTTTTAACACTGTCCGCCGCGTTAAAAATAAAAAATAAATATTTTGGATATTTTATTTAAATGGACACCCCCAATCATTTTTCTGTGTGCGCGCTTGAGTGATTTACACAATTGACTATTTCGTTTATTCTATAGCTTTGTAAAAACTACTGTATATTAGTATCTGACAAAATCTAATATTTACTGTGGTAATATTACCCGAGATATTTATTACCTACCCATTACAGATGGTTGTGATGCAGTTGCATCGAGTTGCATAGTCGGATATCACGATCTGTCATTCCACCTGAGGCTAGGGACGGATCATCATTAGCTCAAATGGTCTGTGGCAATTTTGCAGAAGACAAACAGCGATAGATATAAGTAAGAATATAATGCAAGTACCTAAGTACTTTAACACTGTGAGTCAACATGCAGGAATGCTAAACCGATCTAATATTTATTATTTATATACTATCGTCTGTTATTTTTTTTTGTAGCAAAAGTAATTAAAAATAAAACTTCTTTAGTAATCGCAATAGTGTAAAATTACCTGAGAGGATTATGAGATCAAAATTCATCAGGAAATATAGTAGAGTATCAGGGCATCACGATAATATATCAGAATGTATTAGATTCAGACGCGAACGAACATAAAAAAGACAAATTTTAAGTATAGAAAAATCTCTTATACCACAAACGCTCATAACTATATTATGTAAATCATTCTCCAGTGTGATAGAAGACGATTTTTAGTCATAAAATATTAAAGAATTTTCAGCGCTCGAATCGGAAAATTTCCCCAACCGGAGCGCTTGATATTTTTTCGAAAATATTAAGGTAGTTATCTAATTATATTTGTAGTTTATAAAAATAAATGTGTACGTTTTTTATTATATGGCATATGACTGTAGGCTCAGACGGTCAAATTAATATTTTTGAGACAAAACAATAATCTTGGGGATTTTATGAACCAGAACGTCGCTCCGGTCCATTTCGAGTCCAGAGAATTTAAATATAATTATTGCCTGAAAATTAATAGTAACTACCTACCTAAGTAGCTTTAATTTATTTAAAATAAAGTTTTTTTTATTATTATAGTATCGTTTTGAAGATGGGGTCATACCCCAATCGTTGTAGAATTACCTGCGGTTTTCTTATTTTTTTAATACAGTGGTAATTTATCACTGTAATGGTTAATATTATGAAGTTTTACTTCTAACATTGTAAGCGACTTTATTTTTTGGTATCAGTAATTTTATTATTATATCAGTATTAGATAAATGGTTATGAGTAATTTTTCGTAATGACACTCAATACACACTAAATTCGTAAATTCTAAAAAATGGAAGAAAATACATAAATTATTTAGTTAAGAACTTATGTAAATATGTCGATACTTTATATTTTTATCACGTTTTTATTAGCTCGTATTCTTGATTTTCCGGTACAGATTTTTTCTTGTGCAGTACAATTTTCTTTCTTGTTTGTCCAAGATTTTTAACTAACTTCCCGAGTAGCAAGACATTTGAAATTTTTAGAATAATATCAGAACACGACGACAATGCATTATTTTAATACTTTTGGCCATCTTTAAGCAGAATTGAATTCATTTTCAGTTAATTCTGTTTTTTTATGTTTCGGAAAAAAAATCGTTAAAAGTAATACGAGGGTGGGTCAATAATTCCTTAGAAAAAAGCATTAAAACAGTTTTTATTTTTGTATTTTTTTTTTATTTCTCAACATAATCTCCTTGGAGCTCAATACACTTGGTTAGACGTTTCTCAATTTTTTTTAAACCGTCAGAAAAATAAGTTTTCGGAAGGTCCTCAAAATAAGCATTTGTCCGATCGATGACTTCTTCATTTGCAAAAAAACCTTGTCCACTTAGCCATTTTTTTAAGTTTGGGAAAAGGAAAAAGTCACTGGGGGCTAAATCTGGCGAATACGGTGGGTGGTCGACCAATTCGAACTTCAATTCTTCAATTTTAGCCATTGATCGTAAACATGTGTGAACACGGGCATTGTTCTGATGAAAGAGGATTTTTTTCCTGTTTAAATGAGGCCATTTTTCTTCAATTTCGTTTTTTAGCTGGTCCAATAAAGATGCATAATAATCCCCTGTTATTGTTTTTCCTTTTTCCAAATAGTCAACGAAAATAATTTCACGTGCATCCCAAAATACAGTAGCCATAACCTTACCAGCTGATTTTACGGTTTTCGCCTTCTTTGGACATGGTTTGTCTTCGCAATCCACTGCTTTGACTGTTCTTTCGTCTCGGGAGTATAGTGGTGTATCTATGTTTCATCTACAGTCACAAAGCGGCGAAAAAATTCTTCCGGATTGCGTTGCATGAGCGACAACAGGGCTTTAGAGGCCACCACCCTATTGCGTTTATTGTCGACTGTGAGCAAACGCGGCACCCATCTTGCAGAAATATTTTTCATGCCCAATTTGTCATGTAAAATAGAAATGACGCTACCTTTTGAGATCCCTGTAACCTCAATTATCTCACTCAACTTTAATCTTCGGTCACTTAACACCATATCGTGGATTTTATTGATCATTTCTGGCGTAGTCACCTCTACAGGACGTCCTGAGCGTGGTTCATCCTTTGTTGATGTACGACCACGTTTAAATTCATTTAACCAGTTATAAATAGTTGCAAGTGAAGGAGCAGATATGCCGTGAACTAAATCCAACTCATTTTTTATTTCCTTTGCTGTTAACCCTTTTATATTAAAATGTTTAATAACAGCTCTAAACTCAATTTTCTCCATTTTCCATTTTTCCATTTTCCACAAGCAAATTTTTTTTTTAAATGTACGAAAAACACACAACAACCCGACCAATCTGATTGAAACTTCGCAGCATACTGAATCGGTAGTGCCGCTGCATGAAAACAAACCGCTTACAGTACTAGTCGCGCCACTTGTCGGCTTTTCTAAGGACTCATTGACCCACCCTCGTATTTACTACTCACTATTATTAGTTGCTAAGTGGGTTCTATAAACTAAATTATTAATATATACGTGCGTTACTATAGAAATCAATATGAAATGTCAAAATGACATTTCTGTATTCTAAAATATTTATTCAGTATTTATATCAAGTACAATAAAAAGTTTTTATT
Source organism: Rhyacophila brunnea (assembly GCF_057557595.1). Taxonomy (NCBI): domain Eukaryota; kingdom Metazoa; phylum Arthropoda; class Insecta; order Trichoptera; family Rhyacophilidae; genus Rhyacophila; species Rhyacophila brunnea. The sequence continues at coordinate 38,566,203 of NW_028232848.1, read as the reverse complement.
AATACATTGCATTGTCAAGTTTATATGATTCAACAGAAAGTTTAAAAACGTGGTATATAAAAAGTTCTTTTTATCTTGTAATTGTTTATTTTAATAATAATCTGAGCGTATATGCTACAAAAATATGTTTTCAGTCAATAACCATCCACTTAATTTTCACACCATTATCCAGACCAGCATTGTTAATGATTATAATTGAAAATTATATATACTTAGACTTAGCCACAATTATAATGGAAATTAACTGAAACGCTTTGAAATTGTATACCACTGGACACTAAACGTTTTAAATTGCACTTTGACGGCGGTTTACGGACACTAATCTTATTTTCCTTGTTATTACACTGCATATCTGCCAGTTTGACAAATGAAAATTTAACCGTCCGTCTCTATTTCGTAAAACATAATTTATATCATCATTTTGTATAATTTGACAGGTTTATTTTTCGTCTAAATGATGTCATTAGAATAATAATATTATTGGTTGATACATTATTACTTATTACTACTAAAAACATCGCTTCCCTTTAACGATTACGATTATTAGGTAGTTTATTGCATTTTAATATAAACCATACTGAACATACTGATTCAATCATTGTTAACATATTATTTATATTGAAAATAAACAGTTGGAAGTTTATTTATTTTACCACGTTTTTCTTAGCTCGTATTCTTGTTTGTCTGGTGGTTGTTTATCCAGTACAAATCTTGCAATCGATTTTTAACTAACTTCCCGACTAGCTAGTCAAGTCAAGTTTATATGATTCAATAGAAAATTTAAAAACATTAGAGTTATCTAGGATTCAGAAATATAACTATACGGTGTTATGCTGTTAACGTTGTTGGAATAAAGCTGTAAGGACCCTTTTAGAACGTTTTTATTAGCTCGTATTCTTGTTTGTCCAGTACAAATCTTGCAATCGATTTTTAACTAACTTCCCGACTAGCTAGACATTTGAAACTTTTAGAATATATCAGAACACGATGGCAATGCATTCTTTTAATACTTTTAGCCATCTTTAAGTAGAATTAAATTCATTTTCAGTTAATTCTGTTTTGTATGAAAACTTATTTCGGAAGAAATCCGTCATCCAATCCACTATTATTGGTTGCTAAGGGGGTGGTCCTAGCAACTAAATTATTAATATATACGTGTGTTACCATGGAAATCAAAATGACATTTCAGTATTCTATATCTGTTTGTTCTATAGCAAAAAAAAAATGATTTGTCGACAATTACATTATTTGTCATAAATTATTAATATATAGAATTGTCAAGTTTATAATATGATTCAATAGAAAATTTAAATACGTCATATAAAAAGTTATTTTTATCTTCTAATTATTTTAGGTTTTAGTATTAGATGTCAATGATTGATTTCGTATTAGGTAATACTATTTATAATTACTTATTTAACGACATTCATTTTATATCTATAAATATATATATATATATTTTATAACATGGAGTGAAGTAATAACTATTCTATTATCATCAGAATATCTGAGGTGAAGTAAATCAAATAGAACATAAAATATTATTGTTTTTCAGTAGTCTTAGTTATTGATTATCAATAACTATCATGATTAAATGGTTTGTATATAATATATCGCTATAAATTGTGTTAAGTATATCAATTGAAAATGTCCAAAAAAAAAAACAACATTAAGTTCTTAGAAAGTATTTGTGATTTATTATAAATATTGTTTACTTTATAAACAAGTATTTTAAGTTTAGATTAATGACGATTGTTGGGTTCGATGTGTGTGTTATCATTTTGGGAGTCGTCGATGTGTCGTAGGTTATGGTGTTGAGGATGATGATGAATAAGTCGAAGATGTATGCAGGAGCGAGTTTTGGAGTGTTGGTACTGTAGTATGTTACAGCAGTTATGTTACAATACTAAACTTATGATAGGTACGGATCCGAGGTCCTCATCTCGGTACAATCAGATGATGGGCGAAGCGATATAGAGACTGCGATGGTAACAGATTGGAAACGTATATTCGAGTGACATTTAGATAAATCAGTATTCGTAATTTATACAGTCGAAAGTAATATCTAAACATTATATTTTAGTACATAATTATATTGAACGAGTCAGCGGTTTAAATACGAGTAGCTGTGAATCTTATTTATTATTATAGTCATACTATAATATGATACTATGGGAATGGATATTAGACTAATTTTCCATTGCGATACTGTATTAAATATCGCCAATCAATCTGACGACACAGGTAAACAGTTGTTTACCGGTATATGAGTCGCTGGGAATTTATTATTGCGGTCGAATAATTTGATACATTAAAAATAGATATTTGATCAATAATATACTGACAACTACATGATTAAGGGTATAAATTTATTTAGACATAAAGACTACATTGCTACATTCTCGGAAATACTGGTATCTACTTTCAAAAGTAGTCTTATTTTGACGAGGTACATTCGCCCTTTTGATCGATTGATTTGTGTGATTTCGCAATAGTTAAGTCAGCAATACGTGAAAGCCAACACAATATGTACATAATTTTAACAAAATGTTGTTTAACTAACTAAAATTTAGAATGTGTTTACATGAGTCCAACTGCAGATGGTCAAGAAAAATAATTGTCCGTGTAGTTTAATACAGAATAAACGAGTCGGTTATCAGTATTATCAAGCTGGCACATTAATGTAACGTAAAAAAAATCCCTCACAATTATGTGTATTGCAAAGAAAATTTAACACTGTCAATATAATAAGCTTGGATTCGCCCCTTTGCAATAAAATAAACTACGTAATTGAGGCAGGTACCTAGTGTGTACTCCTCGTAACGCATCCGTCGATTGCAAGCTGGGGAGCTTTTAAATTTAATATGAACGTAGATTCAATTCGACATGTGCCCATATCATGTCTGGTCTCTGCATACCACTTTCGTATAAAAACAATCACATCACATCCGAGCTTCTCAAATATGCTAATATAGATTTACACACGACATAATATATTTTTTACGAATTGATACGTAAGTAAAAAAAAGTAGGTCGTAGTGGTAGAAAATTACTAATAATGTAATATAGCTTTAGTGAACTAAGTTTTAAAATGTAATTTAATAAATAAATAAACTATCTGTAATAAACAATTTTTCCACATTTCAAGATTTTTTTCAACATACTTATACCTTTTCACAGCTTTCGAATAGGGACATCTATATTCTATATTATGTAATTATTTATAAAACTAATGCAATATTCGGGATAATTATTTATATTAGGATTCGAATTCTGTGTATGGAAAACTCATATGTTATTTTTTTGGTTACATGTAAATTGTAGGTACGTAAAACATTTCACAGTGGCACAGTCCGTCGTGAGCTTTCTATCGGAAAGAGATGACCGTATACTTTACGGTCTCCAATTTTAATATGAACATTAATTCAATTTTCATAGCTGATTTAGGCAAAATTCATGAATTCAAGAATGTTAACCTAACCTAACCTAATGAACAATCTAATATATCGGCTATTTTCAAAATTTGTTTGCTGCTAGCTTCCTGTAAAGTGTAAACCGACAGGAATCGTGTTTTATTTAGACATGAATTTAATGTCAGTACTATACGACCCAAAAAGGTTGTACGGTCTTTAATATACGGCCATATATTTCCGATACAATATTTCACGGTGAAGTGTGATACGGCGAACTGCATACGTACAAGTTTTCGGACATTTTTTAGTGTATATTTGATATTATAGCAAGTTCCTATTGAGTTGGGTGAGTGTTAATATAATCACCACTCTATTGAGACTTATAATTATATTTTTTATATAATTATAATGTTGAGTACATTGCAAGGGAACATATATTATTATTATATCAGATGTCAATATCTTTGTAAGTAAACGAGATCAGTCCTAGCCTTCTGTCCTTGTCATAAAGAGTAGTTTAAGTAATGTAGGTATAGGTAAATTTTCATTTTAATAATTAGGTGGCTATCCAACAAGAATTTATATTTAATTAAAATCTTTTGAATGGTAAAATTCAAAGTAGAAAGAAGTACGCAAAAACTATAATTTTGAGAGATCTTGAAGCCATCTAATTTTAATACTTTCGTTTAAAAATGAAAACACCAACCTATATTTGGATAATATATAAACTTATTGATAATACTACAACGAATTTAGCCAACAATGTTGGTACCTACATAATAATATATGAAGACCATTTTTGATAGTGTAATACTGTAATAAGAAAAGTCGCATGAAAAAGTTTCGGGAGTGTAGATTTTTACGATGTCACGTCTAGAAATAAACTCGATTGGTCTCGCGAGGCGCAAACCTGGGCCTTCTGTTTAGTATCAACCGCTTTTATACACATATCGGTAAATAGGTATACATATATAAAGTATTTACTTATATACACTTATTACATTTATTATACTGGGAAAAGAACAACAGTAAAACTAGAAATTTAATGTAATATTGGTATGTAAATAATATTGACATGGTCTTTATTTTCGTGTATTGGGGAATGTACTTAGGAACTGCTTTGTGGGTCAAAAAGAAATCCCCATCAATGACACTCAGCTCGAACAGGTGAAAAACTACATCTATCTGGGACAACAAGTGTCTATAGATGAATTTAGGTATATCTGAAATTGTTCTCAGAGTAAAGCTAGTGACCTTCCACTGTGCCTTAAGCGCAAAGTGTCCAACCAGTGTGTGCTTCCCGTAATCACATATGCGTGTGAAAGGTCCATGGTCAATCCTAAGTAAAAGAGAGATCCAGAAACTTAGAGTAGCACAACGTGGTATGGAGAGGTGCATGCTAGGCATAACGTGAAAGGACAAAAAGAGGAATGAGTGCATAAGAAAGAAGATAAGAGTTTGCGATGTAATAGAGTTCATTAAAGGCCTCAAATGGAGATGGGTTGGACACATAGCTCGAAGAAGAGACAATCGTTGGACAAATTTAGTCATCCAGTGGTATCCAAGAGGTACAAAACGTCCGCAAGGTAGATCTAGAGGCCACTGGATCGATGAAATGATAAAGTTCTGCGGAAGTACGTGGCAACTCAGCGCACAGGACCGAGAGAAGTGGAAGCAGCTTGAAGAGGCCTTCATCCAGCAGTGGATAGATTCAGGCTGATGATGATGATGATGACTTAGAAAGTGCGGTATTTCGCAGTTGAAGCGAAGAGTAGCTATGATATTTTTTCAAATGCTTATCTTTCAAAATATATCCATAAAACATTAAATTGTTGTTATTTAATTTGCTAAGTGTTTTTCATCTTTCCTGATTTTTTTTGTTTTTGCATTAGACCATTTTTATAGGGACGCCTTCAATATGAAGTTATCATAAAATACACTTTTAAGTTATACCAGTGAGTGAACAAATAGAATTAAAGTAGATAATAATATCGTATGTGCGTTTTATTGCAGTAGTTAACATGTCATTCAAAGAAAATGCATTGTACGAGCATATTTTCATAACCAAAAAGTGAGAATGGAGACGTTCCCTATTTTAAAACACTCTTCCATAAATAAATAAATTACAATATTCACAATAGCGAATAAAAGCTTGGGTTGACGTTTTGTGCGTCACGCTTTCGCACAAAACGACACGTGTCCCGTCACACGTGAGCGAGCGTCGCGGCGCCGAACATAGCCCGGCGAATAAAGACGTCAAAAAGGGCGCTAAATAACGCCACAGCTACCGCCCCTCGGTTGATAATGCACAGACAAGTGGTTTGAAGCTATCTGTCACTCTGTAAAGTCATCCTTTTATGGCATCATATTATGCATGTATTTATATCGTGACGCCTTTTTGAAGCGAAGGATTTTTAATGCGATACGATTTATTTTATAATATTTTTTGCAATGTCTCAAGCCAAACGATTTAGAATTAAGTATCAATTCTTAATAACTACTCACTTAAGTTAAGCTGGTGGTACAATTCATTCAAGTTCGTGGTTGACTGCACTGTGCTCCTCACTATGCTTCATCGATCCTTGTCCTAACTCTCCATATTCAAATAGTCATACTCAGCTTATCCTTGTCCATACATATTATTATGACGACTACAATATTATAGAATTTTTCACTAAATAAAATAATGTTGCGTAAATATACTTATTTTTTTTGCATTACAATTTACAATGACCTTACTTTATATGGGCTTCAATAATATATACCAGACGTCACCAACGTTCCTTTTATATATGTATACTTTTGTCTACTCTATTGTTTCTAACATGCGCACATATTTGTGGGTAGTATTTTGCGATACCAGATTTTGAATTTCTCAAATATATCAAATAATAACCAACATTGTATAAATCATCCACCATGCCATGAAATAATTTGACGAGTTCATTTATCTACACAAAAATAGTGTACATTTTCGGTCATATTTTTTAATGGAATATTGCAGACGTCGTGTGCTATGATGCTGTATATTGTGTAGGTGACTTATTTTATACAGTATTTAATTATTGAATTTGTTGAATGTGTGTCTTTATATGTTTACTAGTTAAATAGTCCAATGACTACTTTATTAAATAAAAATGTTGTATTGTGTTCCATGAGCGTGAAGAGGCGACGTTGGACCTGGTCGGCCCCGTGCTGAGGATGCCAGAAGAGGACCTCAACCTGGCTTGCCTGTTCTTCAAGCCGACCGGATTCCGGCGTCCCGGAAGGCCGCTAAATACTATCTATAGAGCGTATACGGTGGAGCTACGGGATGCTGGTTTGACCTGGAATGAAGCAAGAAGACTGGCAAGCGACAGGGATTCTTGGAGGTGCTGCGTGGAGTCCATATGCTCAAACTAAGGTGCGGATATGGCCGAAGAAGAAGAAGATATTATATACCTACTATAATAATCTGTTGCATGATAATATGTAGTTATTTTTACATTCATTATTTTGTAGAATGTAGAGTACTCATTAAAGAATACATTTTTTTTTAAAGAACACCTAAAATAAAGAAATCAATGCATGACTAACTTTTCGTTTGCTAAGTTACGGTATTATACAACCGTGAATGGGTGTAATTTGTGACGGGTCTTGGAAGAAAAAGCACACCAGAAAAACTTCGGTCATGAAGTTTTTATTGATGCGGCATACAGGATAATCTACGAAAATAGTATTTTTTTTTAAAACAGCCACTTGTCTACCAATCCAAAAAAAAACTGTTAAGTATCAAAATTCAAAAATGATCTGTGTCAATCATAATAACGTGTGGCAGGCATAACGAGTCGAGCCGATGTTTTTGAGCTGAACCAAATTTTGGGGGGTAGTATGATATGTAATGCCTACCTTTATGATGGCGCGCGTGTTTTTGTAAAACCTACGACTAAATATTATTATTTCGTGGGCGGAAAAATTTAAGGTTAAATTAAAGAACAAGGGATGAAAAATTAGACGTGAGCTTTGAAGCGATATATGGGTCAAGAAAACTCATTTGTTTCAATTTTTTTTAATGAATCGTGTAAAAAACGCTAATGAGACTAGTTTTCATGTAGGTACATACAACCAAAAATATTTTATTTATTTATTTTAGAAAACAAAACATTGTGGACATAACAAATCAAAATTCAGGACGTTCACAACATTTGATTTACATTGTAACAAATATTACTCTAACACAAGAGAAGAAGAATAATAATAATTATAAAAACATTAACAATTTTATACAATAAAATAAAGTTTCAAAAACAAAATGTAAAGTAGGTACATCATTGAAAATGTCTGCGCATTTACTAATCTTGCACCCCTCGCTAATGGTGCCTGACAGGCTTGACACGAGGAAACGGTTCCGATCCAGAATAAATCATGGCTGCGACCACGTAGGTAATTGACAGGCGCACGTAAATTCAAATTCATTAGGACACCAGGATTGGAAACCATCACTCGTGATAGCAGGCAAAAATGTTTCAAGAGCAGAAGTGACCTACGAGATTCAAGAGAGTGAAAAGTTAGCATGCCATGTAAAAAAGCAGTGGGAAAGTAATCGTTTGATGGATTATTAAAAGAAAAATAGTTATAGGTATGTCTTCAAAAAAAGAAGGAAGAAGGGTGCTGGGATCATATTATGAGCGGAGTGTGCTGCGTGGTATAATAGTCGGTCCCACCAATGACAGGTAGTCAGAGCGGAGATGGAGACACAAGACCATGCTATACATTTTATACGCTTGGTTCATGTACTAATGACGATCATGCAAGGAGTCACGCATGCCAAAGAATCTAACATTCAAGAAAACGAAAGTCAAACTATGACCCGGTAAACTTCGTAAAAGAAGGAAGGATAGTCGTGAGTTGTATTTAACGATTTGAACATTCAAAACTGGTGGCAGGCATACCCACACTGTAACTCTAGGAAGATGAAGAAGGTTTGAGACAGTTACATACAAGAATTATCTAAACAAAGGGTAGGTAATATGAATATAATATTATTTTTCGAAAAGATATTCATATCGCTCGTTTTACAGTTGTCAAGATGGCTTATTGGACAGAGGTGAACCATTACTATAGAATCATAGATATACCATCGCAAATAATCAGGTGTTCGAATTTCGAGGAAATTGAATAAATATAATATAAAAGTTTATTTTATAATAATACTTTTGTATGGAAAAGTTTTAAGCTACCATATTTGTCAAAAGTGCTCAGCTACAGTATATACCTACGTAATTACTAATAATACCACACTAATTATAAATCTCACTGTGTTCTCGTATTATAATTTCAATATTCATAAATAAACTAACTTCAGCTTACACTGTTTGTGACAGTTTACACCAAACTATTATTAAAAAGGCAGACAAATATGATACCTAGCACAAATAGAATATTCAAGGCTCAGATAATATTGAATTCATATATTATTTACCATTAATAGTCGTCAACGTCATATCGCGTAGTCTTTATTCACTGAAAGCGTATGCAGAGTTGAATTAGGGGTGAAAAAGTAAAGTGCGGCAAAAGGGCCACCGCGCTTTGTGTAATGACATCCTGCTACACAATGCGGCACTTGTTGGATCGGATGACATGCAGTTATCGTCAACGTTTTTAAATAATCTACGATAAATAATAATAAATGCAACCTAAACTTTAAGATTGAGTGTAATATTATCCACCAAGTTGGACGTATTTAAATGTGGTGCTGGTGATGGATGCCGAAGATATGATGGACACAATTAGAAACAGAAAAAGTACATGAATTGAGCATTAAGTAAAGACTGACTCTGGGTGTGTGGGTCATATTAGGCTATTGTTTGGACACACTGCTCGCCAAGGCCCAGAAAACGTAAAATAATTTGTATTGGTCAGAATACCACATAAAATGGACATGCAGCAAACGCCAATGAGATGGAGTGACCGTGTGAAGGAATTTACTGAATAACCAATTCACCCTCTAAAAGATTTGCAGAGGAAAGAAAAGAAAAATCCGTCAGCATTTCGCAAAGATTCAATTTCAATTTATTTTTTAACATATTGTGGACATTACAAATTATAGGTTCGAGACGTTTACAATATGACATGAAACATTATTATAAAGAAAAAAGTAATAAGAACGATAAAAATGAAAATATAAAAAGAAAACATATTATTATAAACATACAAAAGCAGTGAAAATACAATTATACATAATAGAAGTTCAAAAAAACTACACCGAGTTTGTTAAGGAGACCCTATTTTAAGAATTTATAAAATAGCGTCCTTCTAAACTCTCACGCAAGTGGAATATATCAAAACCCTAAGCAATTCGGCTGAACATAGTTATTACCCTCCCAATCGGCATTACCAGTGGCAAGTTGGTTCTACATCTTGGGAGACTAAACAACTGAGATGCTTTCTATTTCTAAGATAGTTATCATGAACACACAGGTCAACAGTGCCCAGAATGACAGAGTTCTCATTTTTTTATACATCGTATAAGTCGAAAAAAATACGTAGCTACATAAAGATATCTTCTATATTGCAGACTGCAGAATGTAAACATACATAAGAGAAAGTCTGTTGGATAAAGCCACGGATAGTATCCATACAACCTCAAGTAAAGGAGTCTCAAGAATTTCTTCTGAACCCTTTCTACCACAAGGCCATCTTTAGTTACGAGGGTGATAAAGAGGTAAAATAATATTCAACAAAGGCATCCAGTATGTAACGAAATTATAAAAATATAGACCACTATTGTTTGTGCATTAGAATGAAGCAAGAAAAATTAGAAGAACTCACATAAAACTGTTATAATGTTTAGATAATGAATATATTTTTAATTAACACAATGCTAACGGGCCCTTTTAATTAATTGTGTAATTAACGTGTTAATTTGAATTTGAAAAGTAATTAGCAAAAACACAATTTTGTGCGGCTCGTAAGCATTGGGTTAAAAGTTTACGTACAACTGCCATCACAATCATCCCCCAAAACCTGACCTTCCGCAAAAGATCCGGCGTTGGTAAAACGACAACAAAACGAGACGACGAGACCTGACAAGGGTGGCTCGAGGGGGTAGTTTTTTAACGTCAACTTACAACGACAAGGGACATCCACTTAGCTTCAGATTAACTTCCCTTAGCGACCCTCCACTCGCTTTCCTCTGATAAATTGATAAGGGAGATGGGCACAAAGCCTGAGGCTTCCCTACCAATTTTCGCCTTGACAAATGAGCAATGTTCTGTGATAAAAAACTTTGATTGTTTTTTAAGGGGTTTTTGTTGGATTGTCGTGTTAATTGGGGTTGAATGATTTGATTGTTTAGACTGTTTAGAGTGTTTGGAATAAACTTGTTAAGGATTTTTTTAATCTTTGTCAAATGTTTGTTTTAATTGCTTTTTATGGGAATATTTAATTATTAACTATCAAAATAAAACCAAAGTTATATCAATTAATCGGCATCATTTAATAATGCTCAGAATATACACGGAGACTTGATTTTTTAAAGAATGAATGAAATAGTTTTGTTTTATTAATACAGGTAGGTATTAGTTTTTATACGCTTGTAAAGGAACCAAAACGTTGATATTATAATATTATTAATAATAAAATATGGTCAGTTACGTTAGATTCGCCATCAAACCACTTTGAAATTTGTTATTCAAATATTCCATCGATGGTGACCAATGTGAGGGGAGTTTTGGTAGACGTTGTTACATAAATTTATAAAATAGAGTCTACTCTGGGTTACCCTGTATTTTGTTAAAATATTGTTAACATTTATATTTCTTTGTTTCTTATTTAATATTGTGAACGTTTTGAATTTGTTATTTGTCATGTTCGGTGTAATTAATAATAATTTAAATTGAATTTGAATCAATATTAATGTAAGTAGTATAATATAGTATCTTATAGTAATATGTATATGAAAAGGAGAGGAATAATCACTATATATAGAGTAATATGTTGATGAAAAAATATGTATAATATTATAAGCCATCATCTAATCTACACTGTACCACACCAAGTCTTAATCAAGTGTATCACGAGGTCAATTAGGAGCCATATTATGTCAGGAGAGTCGTATGTAGCCAAAATAACTTTTAATAGGCTTTTGGCTGAGTAAGCCTTGGGGGTGACAATCGACGACTTTGCCCAAATCTTCGGTGTTGTTTGGGCAACCTAATAAATGCTTCTTTGGTGATTTTATGTTTAGAGTTGGCTCATTGTAGTAAGTATTATCTCACATTTGGTAATGACCTGATATCTTCATTTCATTTGAAAATGCTCAAAATCCTACCGTAATAATATGATGATATTATGTAAACAAACACAGCGGTTAGTTTGGTCTAAACATGAACAAAAACCTTATAATATTTTGAGCATTGACAATTATTAGTGATTCCCAAAAATTAGACGAAAAATTGAACCGAGATTTATGTGGACAATTCATCGTTTAAAATTGCTTTGCTGTAAATTTAAGGCTATACTTCAGTTGAGGCATGGTCTAAAAAGATCGTGGCTAGACGATGCGCGGATTGCGGGTCGCGGGTGCAATTGACGCATGCCGAACGAAATATATTTTGTCATATAAATCCAACAAGCGTCTATTTAATGTTCTGTTATTTGTTCTATTAGTAACAATAATATTATATTCATTGACATGATTTCTTTTTCAAGTAAATGGGTAACGTGTTTAGTCATCTTTACACGATTTACGAATTAATACCCCCGTCGTCATCACGAAACAAATTGACGTATTCACACCTCGACGTTCGCTCTCCGAATGCCAGCGAGTTCAAAATTTCGTCGCGCCTATAGTTGAAAATTATTTGCCGTTTCACTGATGTATCGTCTTAAGCCGGGTATCACATCAGAACTTGTCTCGTCTGTAACGTGTCGAATACGTCAATGTGACATCATCGTTATTCACAAAACACACGTTGCCAAATGGAGCTCCGCAGATTGGTTGAATGCGACTTTTTAGTAAAAAAAAACATCTACTGTTGCAATCGACAAGTTCCATGATTTTCGGGCAGCGAGTCGAAGACGCCAGAACGCATACGAACACCTACAAATTGGTTCGAGGGTTTACATGCGACTGTTGCTAAGTAAATGTGCGCAGTCTACATATGCGACACCGGATCGGCGATGTTAGAAGGTTTGATTTATAGCTGTGCGGCATACGAGGCGAGTTTATATGTGAGATACGGCTAACATTTTGCAGTCAACAGATTATGTCCAAACAACACTGACTTAAATGAGCACATCATAGTGAATTTATTTTCTAACGAATCATTCTGTAAGATTGAAAATACAAGAAAGAAAAGTGCTAAAGCTTACTATGTGAAGGGATCTTTACGCTCGTTATATGACGATATTTTTAAAGCTTTTAAGTTTGCCCTTGTAGCGACTAGGTCAGATGGACCGATGAGTACGTATCTACATCCGATCTACAAGGTCAATCTGGAAGAGCTTGTAAGGGAAGATTCAATGGTCAGTGAAAAATTTACTAGTATGGTGACTCGGTACAAATGTAGTTAGGTATCCCCCATTCGCTAACTATTACGTTTGGAAAAAATAATTAAAGATGTTGTCAGCGCGTATGTTACGCCATTCGGTGTTGCCATTGTAGCACAGTTGTCAGTTTAATGTGAAAAACATTCCCGACTCGCTACAAACTAATCGCCACATAATAGACTGCCAAAGATAATTTACATCTTTTAATATTTTTCCTATATACCTACTACCCATTTAATCGTACTAAAAACGTAGAGAAGTCGTCATTAAGTAATACTGTAGTATATTATATTATATACTTACTATAATATTGTTATACAAAAAGTTCACAAAACTTTCTTTTATGTCTAGTTATAGTTCTCTCAATCATGAACTAGTAAAGCATTTCAAATTATATCAACTTCGTTGTACGTATCTAATATATATCGACTCTTTAAAATATTCACAAGTTTGATAAATGTCATAGTATATACGAGTTATATCACAATTCAGAGGCAGTCGCAAATCTTGAAGAGGATACTATCTAATAAATAAATAAACGCCTTCGACCCTATTCACCACTGAATAACCATTATTAGAGCTCAAACCATGAAACGTGAGTTACCTATCTACATAAAAAAATTATTAATAAGTCACATCAAATATATCGAAACCTCTGCTATTTCGGTGGAACCATTTTGTATGCAAATAAAGTTGAAAAATATATTCATAGAGTTAGTAATTAAATGGTTGCCAGTCATTTCACATTGTATGTTTAATTGAAGCATATTCACAAATATATTTATTTGTCAGTATGTAGATACATTATATGCCGTGGCTTTTAAATAAAATTAGCCATAATTACTTGGGTAAAAGATTGTTTAAATTCGAAAATAAATGAAAATTAAAATAGGTAATAGTACGTAACTAAAGAATCAAAATAAGTTGTCAAAAGTGTATTAATTCTTTTAAAGTTACCATCTCAACTATTTTAAAAACGTTCTGGAATCGCTATCAACCCTTGTTTTATCGAAGCGATAGATTATATTATGATCACCATAATTAGGAGAGCTGCAACCTGACGTGGGTTCTGGAATCCTCTAACAACTTTTTACCAGTGTCCACAATGGTTACTTTCCAGTTTAGTAGCCCCAGTAATACGGCGGTCATTGGTGGCTCTTCCTAGCTAGTTTTTTTTATTTTTTTTTTATCATGTATCAGTTTTTTATGAGAAAAGGTCATATCTCATTCTTCAAAAGTTAATCTATACTTTACAAACAGCAGTGGTCTCCAAGCCCTACGAGCTTTCAAGTCGATTGCTAACTTAAATAAATGGCCTACTTACGAAATCGTCATAATCCTCATATTATAGCTGATGTCCAACTCGTAAGTCACGTCCGCGGTCGGAGGAAGGAGTGGAGATTCAAGGAGTGGGAGATGGGGAGGAAGTGACGTATGGTCAGCAATAAACCTGCATCTTTGAGAGGGTTGAAAGGTATGTACTTCCGGCAAAATTTTGAAACGGTGCACAGCTGGTTTTATGATATTAATTGTGAAGGCATTTGGCGTCAAAGCAACCACTTCGTGATCAATTTTATTGAAAACAACTTATAGGAAACCTTATTCGACACTAAGTAGGTACATTTTTTCAATTTTATATAATACATATATTATTTATATATAATATGTATTTTAGATTTTATGCTTGTTTGTATTTTATATATAGTTTTCCATATGCCTGAAGTCTTTTAATTAGATTGTTGGTAAGAGTTGTTTCAACCACTAATTGGAAAAATTAATAAGAATGTGATTTTACTTGTTGTAGGCTTTGAAACCGTGATTCGTTTAAGGCTCACATGGTGCAGTGCGTAAAGCGCTGGCTTTTAACTCGGAAGCTCCGGGTTTGATCCCCGGTGAGGTCACAATATATTTATGTGATCCTCTCAAAACCTGGGTGTTTGTGATTGTTTCACTTCTATTACTAAATGCACTACTGTTTCACTACACGACAGTTGATTGCCACTACTCTACCTCGGGATGTAGTGATATTCTCATGACCGAGGATTGTGATTACTCCGAAATAAATAGGTCCACTTTTCTGTGGTGGGAACCGTGGAACCCCGGTTCAGCCTTCTCTAATTTTTCCTATCCTAAGTGGTGAATGTTATCGATTTTTTAGTGAATTAATTCTATGGTCATTCTATCTTATCGGTGTTTACCTTGTGTACCACTCACTAGATACGTTTCCAAAGCCATAACTACATTTTAAATAGTATGTAATTTTTTTGAAAAACGAATATTAAGGGCTGTCCTCAGATGTATAAGGAAAGTAATTTTTTTCCCGTAGTAGTGAAATTTCATTTCACCAATGTCATATTGAGTTTACTTGGGTTCCAAGTTTAAAAAAACGTCTTTGAATTAACATCGGATTTCTTGAATATTTCCCGTGTAGGTACTGTAAATAACTGAATTAATCAAAAATACCAGAACCTCATAATATAAAGACATTCTACACTGGTGCAATGAGCAAATGAAATCCATTTAAATACATTGAAAATGTGAATAGTATTATTTCTCTGAATAAGTTCCTCATTATTCAATTTCTACCAGTATAGAAAAATGCCGCAATAAGTACGATACCTATGTATGTACGTGCGCAAAATGCTAGTTGTACATTTTCAGGATTTCCGTAAAATATCGAGGGGTAAGTTTTTCCGCTCGGACACTTTTCGGTTTTCCCACAAATCGTGGGGAAATTCTGACGTCCGGACACTTTTCCTTGTCAGATAAGGTCATTCGTTATACGAAATGATAACGTTGCGACTGCGAAACAAACCCGTACTGGATATTAAAGTAAGTAGGTATTAGAAATCATCTGAACTGATCGGCAAAATACGATTGAACGACTAGAGGAATTAGTAATACATTTTTTGTATTATAATATTATTCGGTCGCACTTTCGTTTCGATTTCGTGTTATTGACGTTTTTTTTCAAATTCAATTTTTTTTTTTTTTTACATATAGTGAACATTACAAATTATTAATTTAAAACGTTCTCAACATGACATTTTTAGAAGAAAAGAAATATTAATAAAACAGTATTATATAAAAAAAGATATAGATCAGCATTAAACAGTAGAAAAGTGTAAATACAAAAAATATAAATCAGATACCTACAAGGAAGTACACCGAATGAGTTAAGCATAATATCCTATTTTAAGAATCTATAAAACAATGCCCACATATACTCATCCTCACGCCCGTAGAATAATGTCAATATCCGAAGTGATTTGGTTGAACAGAGTTATTGCCCTCCCAATTGGCATTACCAATGGCAGGTTAGTTCTGCACCTTGGAAGAACCAATAACGGATGCCCTCGATTCCTAAGATAATTATCAGAGATACCCAAGCCAATACCACAAAGAATGGCAAAGTTTCCATTCACACCCCGTATAAGTCGGAAAAAATATGTAACTAAATAAAGGTCTCTTCTAAACTTTAAGCTACAGTATCGTACCTAATTTAAGACTCAGCTGAACAGGAACAAGGTCATTCATAGTTTAGTCAGAAATAAACCTCAGCGTTGAAAGGACGTCATTTTAATTCAGTCTAACCTCAAAAACCTCTAACCATCGGGGATTTATTTTAAGAAACGCAATAATTATTAATTACAATTCTCGGTCGAACGAATATCATTATTATTATTCCCTTCAAACATAACATGTATGCGACGTAATCTGAAACCGGCCGAACGAATACAGGGCTGTCAAAATAATATGAATCTAATTTTACGTTTTAAAGAGTTACAAATTTAAAGTTAAAAATAGCTTACTGTACCGATGGAATAATTACATACTTCCAAGCGTCAAACGGCATACAACATTCATCTAAAATAATTATGAAAAGACTAGCTGATTATGTTATGTTATTTTTGTATTGTTCTTATTTTTTTGCTTATCAAAATATTTCACATATTATCTGATGATGTGTATTTTGGATATATCGTCATATGTATCTGGTCTCATTAAAATTGCTATTAAGTTGATATAACATAGGAAAATCTGTAAATCATTAAAATCTTAATTTCGTTATAGTTTTTAATTAAACCGGTGCAATTACATATTAGATTTAAACACTGTTGTACTGTGTGACTTTTATAATATCAGATAAAACTGTAGGATGTCAGCAAAAGAGTAAACAAAACCCAGCTCATGGGATAACCGAATGGTAAGCAACTGTATATATTATATTTTCCCGCCAAATTGCACACAATTAAAAACAATTTATCATAAAAACAAGTAAGACGTCTTCGACAGCCCTGGGTGATTGATTCGATAAAGTCGGCAGTTTTTTTTGTCTTGTTCTCTGCGATCGCTAGCTTTGAATAAAAAAAAATCTATGGGTGACCATTTTTTATGAGTATAAATTATTTCTTGCATTGGCTTTTATTAATTAATAATTATTGTACCTACCAACTAAAAGTAAAGTTGCGTTACTTGTTTGTAAAAGTGTCAGACTAAATTAATTAAACTAATCGGGTAAGTAATAAAAAGTCATTAATTGAGTTAGCATTTACTTGGTAGAATTCCATTTTAAAAGAAATGAAAATATAATTAATTATATTTTCATTTCTTTTAATAAAAAGTCACTTTCTTTTATAATAAACAGACATCACTATATTAATTTTTTTTTAAATATGCATTAGAATTAAACAATATGTACCCATTTTTTTTAAATAGTTATGTAATAGGTCTTACATATTCAAAATAAATACTATTCATTAATAATGTTTTTTGGATAGCACATGAAATAAAAATGTAGGTAGATATGTATTTCAACATCCTTCGTATGTTTAGCTCTCGGACAATTTCAGGTTAAAACGTTATTAATATATTATTATTAAGTTTATATCGTGGCTATCCATCATATTGGTTGCAATGTTTTCCACCAAACACCTGATTAACAAATTGAATTTAGTAACATTTACGTATATTAGAAGATATCATTTTTTGGTCACCCCATATTTTATACACTTTGACAGTGTTATGATTTAAATTAAATAAGAGATCATTATTATTACTTTAGACCAAAGCATTGTCGGCGACCTTTGCATATTACCAGTAGAGCAACAATTCCGGACCACATGTAAAAAAATCATATTTTCAATTCTCAAGGGCAATTCTGTAGAGCGTCCCCAAGATTTTACATGCTTTTTCATTTAAATCAGTGATTACAAAAGTAAGAGCGATTGTCACCCTATAGGGTCGCTAGATGATTCATGGTGGTATACTGTGGAGTGCAGAGAGTTGATAAAAAAGAACAAATAAATAAATTCTACAAATCTCGATAGCATTGATTATTTCATTTGATTTTGAATCACGAGTCTTTATGCAGGTAAAGAACCTGCATCATATTAAATAGATTTTCTCCAGTAGGTACGTCATTTCATATGTTATAAAGTGCTGATTCTTTCTGCGTCTACAAAAATAAGCATCGAATTTAAAATATTTTTTTAACGTTGAAATTATAAAGTTAATAAACACACATAATTCTGAAAACACTCATGAGAAAACATAGCAAACAGAAAAAATCTTTCTTGAAAAAAGTAAGACACCCATCAGAAATCGAGCCTGCGTCTCTTGGGTATCGCGCCCTGTGCATTACCACTATGCTACGACTGCCATGCTTAATTGCGACAAATTTGTGCGTGAAAGTGTTTTCAGAATTATGTATGTTCAATAATTAGAATGGTAGGTACATTCTTAACTCTTGTGGATTATTCGTTGAATAAGAGAAATAGTTAATTATAAAGTTAATGGTTTTATTCATCATTTTGACTACTTTTGTGGAGGGAGACGATGGCATGCTTTAAAAGTTTGGGAAACAATTATCTAAATATTCTAAATAATGATAGTGTATTGTAAAAAAAATGGTTTAAATTGCGACATCAGTGTAAAGCGCCTTATCTCCCGGCAGCCCTGGAAAAACTAAATTTAATGATAACGTAAATTAACCTACAAAGGGAATTTACTTAAACTAAACTAATTTAATATATTGTATTAGTAAATATTACTTTAGCTCCATATTATAAATACTTCATACTATAAAAAAATTCATTCACATAAAATATAATTTATAGGTATTCAACATTTTTAGAGAATAATAATCAAATCGAAACGCATTAACCATTTTCATATTTTTTTAAAATGCCCACTAAAATCAAGACTGTTTTCGGCAACTTAAACATCATCAAGTGTCAGTAGCGTCACGCATACTAAACAATCGATATAGGTACATCATAATCTCACTGTGAATTTAAAGGTAATACTTTTTATATTAAAAAAATGAGAGTTCTGTGTAATCGATACAATCATTACAAAATTTTATAATAAAAATACAGGTCGACGTTAATGCCACCTATCTACTTTTTAAAATAAAAATTTAGTCCTTATTTTGCGTATGCAGACGGTACAATGTTGCTTGAATCAATATACCGCAGGCATATAATTTTTATGACCAATAATATTTCTTAGAGCAGATATTTGCATTTTGCGTCCATTAGCCGTTCCGATAAAATCTATTAAAATGTACAAATTGAGTGTAGTAAAATTACCCACTGCTAGATAATAAAGAATCTGTGATAAAAATCAATGACGGCGCCTAAAAACAAAATATTTGAAATAGGTATCTAACAAAGTGTGGATCAGTGTTTTAAAACTATTTTACCAAAGTACGAGTATCACACTTGACCAAACATTGATATAGTAATAATAATTAGATATGACGTCCCATATAAAAAGTCCGATTCACTCTAAGCCAATAATTAAGAAAAAAGGGAGCTCTTATATTTAATATACTGTCCCTAATTAAATAATGATTCATTTGAAAATGTAAATAATTTGTATTTATACTGTTTGAGGTGGTTTTTGGGTTTTTTTTTATGATTTTACCAAGACTTTGACTGCGACTCGCTGTCATTATGCCTCTTCCCTTCTAGAATGGGATCCGCCGATCAGGTCCTCACTCCAATTCTGTTAAAGAACTTTACAATTTCGCCAAGCTCTTCCATCTTACCCGTCGGCATTCTCAAAGATATCGGCAATCCGCAGCTGTACTCTGTGTCGTTCATATTTAGGGAATTGTACTTCTATATGTACAATGTCCTCCAAAACACCACATTCATCGCAGAGCTGCAAATTACTTCTTCCCATGAGGACATCAAATCTTTTACACATTGTGTGACTTGTTCTTAGCCTCAGTATCAGCAAATTTTTGGGTTTCTAACGCGTGTTCTTCCTCCTTCTTTCTTCCACACTTCTGGATAGTTGCTATTCTCAAGAGATAATGTACTGATGAAGTGAACTCACTGTGCATTGGTAAAAATCGTTGGGGAGGGAAGGGCATTTCGAAAAAATATCCGTACTAATTTATTATTGTTTTTTAAGGCTGCGCAAGAGAGTAGGGTTAATATAATTTCGCAGGTGCCATTTACTTCCACATTTACCATCTCTACTACTTATAACTTCTCGTAATTTCGATCGCCGATCCATGCACTTTGTACACTTTTTGAGTCTAGCCATGAATGCATGATCCGCACCTATAACTACGGGTGCTCACTTGCGAGTGGTTATCAAATGCGCGTGTTTTAACGGGCGATTTGGCTATTTGACAGCCAAGTCCTGATAAAGAGTATGAAGAAGTAATATTCCTTATTTGTATTTTTTCCTTTTCTGAGGGGGTGTCTAGACCCAAAAACCCCACCCTTATGTGCGCGCCTTGATAAAGCATAAAGAAATTTCACATTGCAAAAATACATATTGAATTGAAATTTTATTATGAAGTGAACGAAAATTGCTTGACACATGATGCACTTATTATTTTAATTCTTGGTTGAATACTCAACAAAGCTACCCTGATGATATTATGATAATAGAATTTTATAGGTACCTAAATAAACCTTAAACAAAATTGGCGAAACTTACGCGTGAAACTTGGACCGTCCACGGAGGAGATTGGCGGATAACATCGAAAGGTACGCAGAGAGACTCTGAGTGTGACCATCTCGAGAGAGAGAGACAGAACTCGAGATAGATATGTCTGGAGGACGATCCTGTAATCGGCCATAGACCTGAATGATCTGTAGCACTCCACTTAAGCAAGTAGGTACCTATCTACCTTAATAAGTTTACCTATATCTTGTGATTTTTGATACCACGTACCGTTTTTAAATCAGACCAGAGATAATTATATGGACTCTGGAGGTAATAAGTATTACCAATATACTGTATTTCGTTATTTTTCCACGAGCTGCCCGTGCTTTTTAGTGATCGTTTCGACATTTCTATTCTTGACACAAAGCACAGTAATAAAACGTTTGATACTGGGTAATAAATGAGTATCAAATTCACTTTAGATTCGCGTTAGGAAATAAGGACCCCCTCATAAATAAGAGTAAAAAAAGCAGACAAATAAAATAAATGTGAAGGTCGTTGAAGACACAAATATTTACAAATAATGAAAGTTTAATGTCAAATAATGATAGCCCTTAAGATATAATTATGTCATGGCCGTAACTAAAAGAACCTTAAAATTTACAAAAAAATAATGTAAGTTCCATTTTCATTGGTTTTAAAGTTAAAATTTTTGTCAGTTAGTAATAAACGTCTTTATTCTATCTTTCCCATCATATCCTCTTTCTCCATAGTTCAATTTTTACAGTTCTGATCTACCCATCTTTTTTTCCTTAGGTTTATTGAACATTAATCAATATTAATCGGTATCATCCACTCAGTGACGTCCCTAGACAAAATGCCACTCCTAGGCAGCCTCAAAATGTCACCCCATTACATCCTTTCATGACTTCAATATCTAAGAAATACATTATTAACAAAATATATAGGTACCTACCACAAAATTTAATTTAAATGTCATCTCTACTTCAATAGACAATATTGCGAGTCCATGGTTTCAGATACGTTTAAAAATACACCTGACAACATTCAAAACTCGCGAATGACTGGCAAAAATATTTGGATACATTAATTATGTACCTAAGTCTATAACTACCTATAATTCAAATATAATTCGCAAATCTGCACGTGTCATTTCTGGTCATCAAGGAGTTATGTCCAAAGACAACGGAAGTAAACTAGACATCGCGAACCCAACGAAAAAAATACAGTCCTGTTAAACAGTTTATGCTAATTAATATGTGCATTTTGTTTCCAACCAGTGAGCTGAATTATTTTATGGAAAGATATTTCCATTATTGCTAAGCTTAGGTACCTATTCCTATATATATATATATTTATTGATTCTCTTCGATTTGCCGCCCTTCAAGTAACTTCCGCTCCCAAGCGACGCTCAATCTGCCTACCCCCACGGTACGTCACTGCATCCACTGATGCATGCACAGATCTATTCAGTATCTCAGCAGTTTTATTCCATTTACCCGCCGCGAGTTGAATGTATCGCGTTGTGTTTCACTTCTGTTTCTCTATGTACTCGAATTCATGGGGCGGTAATTTATCTTCCGCATGCGCATTTGAGAAAATTATTTACGTATTTTTATAATGCACCCGCGCTCTACAGAAAACGACATGTGCTGCCGATTGCCATTTTGTCTGCTTAGCAACCTCTATCACTTCACGTAGGTACTATTTCTGCTTCTGATTATAATTGTATAAGTAGGTATATATTATAGTTGTCATACATTGTCCAGCGATGCCAAACTTGTAGAGTTTCAAGAAGAGCTCCGGAATATCCACTGGGATGTTGTCGGACTCAGCGAAGTAAGGCGTAAAGGTGAGAGTATTATTACTTTACAAAGCGGACATGTGCTGTACTCCAAAGGAACCGATGAAGGACGCACGAGCGGTGTTGGATTTGTTGTCAACAAAGCCTGGAGGGACCGCATAGTCGAGTTCAACTGCATTTCTGACAGGGTCGCAAGCGTGATACTTAAAATCAATGCTAGGTACCGGATTCAGATTTTGCAAGTATATGCTCCGACACAGAGCTATCCTGATGAAAAAGTGGAAGAGTTTTACGAGGAAATAACATCCTTGAAAAATAAAAGTAAATGCCACTTCAACATCATAATGGGAGATTTCAATGCACGTATTGGATCATACCAAAGAGATGACGTAGCGGTCGGACATTTCGGACATGGCTCAAGGGATGGTAGAGGGGACATGCTTGTGGAGTTTGCTGAAACCAACAATCTTCACATCATGAATTCCTTTTTTCAACATAAACCTACACGTAAATGGACGTGGAGAAGCCTGACAGGAAGGACCAGCCAAATCGATAACATCCTCACTGACAGAAAATATACATTTTTAAACTGTAAGGTGATCAATCAGTTTAACACCGGCAGTGATCACCGGATGGTGAGATGTAAGATAAGATTGAACGTAAAATCAGAAAGATCCAAACTGCAGAAGAAGTCAAATGCTCGCGTATACCTGCAGAACAATACTGAATTCCAAAATGAACTAAAAAATGCACTATCGGCTTTCTTAGATGAGATCGAAACCGTTTCCCTATCCAACGCGGAGGATATAACGAATATTATTCTACAATGTGCAGAAAAAACAGGCGTAAAAAGCTCAGAAGTTACACCTTCCACCAAGCTTTCGAATGCAACATTGAATCTTATGGAGCAGAGAAGGAAAACCAAGAGCGATAGACAGGCACAAAACGATATGGAGTTTTCATCACTTTGCAAAACCCTCCGAAGGAAGATTAGAGAAGACCTTCGTAAATTCAATGTAAACCTCATACAAGCAATTGTGAAAGCAGGCAGAAGTTTAAACAAAAACAAGCAATGCTTGTCGATAGGAAAACGTCAAATCACAGCACTAAAAGCAAAAGATGGTTCTATCGTCAGAAATTGGGAACACTTGTTAAGCCGAGTTGAAGAGTTCTACAGCGATCTCTACAGTGATGACACTGACAATACGACTATAGACTTAGATCTTCAGAGAAATGGAAATTAGGAAGACCATACTCCCGAAATTACATCCTGGGAAGTAACCCATGCTTTAAATTACATGAAAAGTGGGAAAGCCCCCGGGGAAGACGGTTTAACGATAGATATCCTCAAAAAAGCAGGAAAGGATGCAAATGAAGTACTTGCACAATTGTTCACAGCCTGCATATGCAAAGAGGATGTCCCAGAGGTATGGAAAAATGCCAGCATTGTCATTCTTCACAAAAAAGGTGACAGAGAAGACCTAGCAAATTATCGTCCAATAAGTCTACTCCCTATTCTCTACAAGACGTTCACAAAAATTCTCTCAAACCGTCTGCAAAATGTACTAGACGAGAACCAACCGAGAGAACAAGCCGGATTTAGAGGAGGATACAGCACTATGGACCATATCCAAATCGTCAGAGAAATCATAGAGCGGTACCAGGAATACAAACTGCCACTATGCATGGGTTTTATAGACTATGAGAAGGCGTTTGATTCGATAAAGAAATGTTCAATACTCGACGCACTCAGAAAACAAGGAATCCCTGGACGCTATATAAATATTTTCAATAATATATACAGTAGCGCAACAGCATCTGTAAATCTCCATAAACCATCGCGCAGATTTCCTATCAGCAAAGGAGTCCGACAAGGTGATACAATCTCACCTAAACTATTTACAGCTACCCTTGAAGACTTATTCAGGCAACTTGACTGGAATGACAAAGAGATCCCCATAAATGGAGAATACCTGAGTCATCTGCGCTTTGCCGATGACATAGTAATTTTCTCGCAAGACTCAGAAGACCTCCAAAGCAGAATGCAGGAACTCGCTGAAGTAAGCAACAAAGTAGGTTTGAAAATAAATGTAACAAAGACGAAAGTCATGTTCAACTGCTTTGCAGGCCAAAAAGAGATCCTCATCAATGGCACTCAGCTCGAACAGGTGAAAAGCTACATCTATCTGGGACAACAAGTATCTATAGATGGATGTATATTTGATGAAATTGTTCGCAGAGTAAAGCTAGGCTGGAGTGCTTTTGGCCGCCTGAATAATGTCTTCAAAAGTGACCTTCCACTGTGCCTAAAGCGCAAAGTGTTCAACCAGTGTGTGCTTCCCGTGATGACATATGCGTGTGAAACATGGACCCTAAGTAAAAGAGAGATCCAGAAACTTAGAGTAGCACAACGTGGTATGGAGAGGTGCATGCTGGGCATAACGCGAAAGGACAAAAAGAGGAATGAGTGGATAAGGAAGCAGACAAGGGTTTGCGATGTAATAGAGTTTATTAAAAGCCTTAAATGGAGATGGGCTGGACACATAGCTCGAAGAAGAGACAATCGTTGGACAAATCTAGTCATCCAGTGGTATCCAAGAAGTACAAAACGTCCACAAGGTAGACCTAGAGGCCGCTGGATCGATGAAATGATAAAGTTCTGCGGAAGTACGTGGCAACGCAATGCACAGGACCGAGAGAAGTGGAAGCAACTTGAAGAGGCCTTCATCCAGCAGTGGATAGATTCAGGCTGATGATGATATTATAGTTGTATTAAGTAGGTACCTAATCAATCTTTTCCAGGTAATAAATCTGTCATCGAAAAAAATGTTATGGGTATTATGATTTTATTGCATACACAATCACTAGTTCAATTAAAGTATTTTTTTGATTCATATTTTAATATGTAATTGTTAATTCTATGAGTCTCCGATTGTGTTAATTGACATTGCACCTACATGTGTTTTCGTGTGTATTTTTTGTAAATGTATATTGTATATGAATGTCAGCTGAATTAATCTATTCCCACAGCCTTCAGTGGGCGGCGTCGGGGGGAGGGACAGGTGAGGGGAGTGAGGAACGACAGAGACAATAAAGTCGAAATGGCGGTAGGAGTGAGCGGCGGGGAGAGAAAAAAACGAGTGCTGTGCGTCGATTATTTACAACCGTGAACTCTGTCGACTGACGTACCTTTCGTTATATACATCATTTATCAAAAGTCCAATAAAGATAAATTGATTTCTGATACCTCAAGTCTGCCCTGATCGTCTGCGTCATAAAAGTGTCACTTTGTATATAGACATGATTTGAGTTACCCCTTTTTCACTCCCATGTTATGCAGTCGCCATCCATACGCTATAAACGTGTCAGAATGAAAAGATTTTAGTGCCACACTTCCTTGTCCCGAAACGAAACTGCACGCTATTGATGTAGCACCCATGCATCTTTCTGCTTAAAGAAAGAGTTTAGAAAATTAAAAAAAATCTTGTGTACGTACACAAAAAATTAACCAAATGATGTTGGTTGTTGTTTGGTGTTACAATTATTACATCCTTTATTATTTTATCAGAAAGGTTGTTAATAGTGTTCGGGTAGTAAGGAATAATACAAAATCGTTGGCGTTTTGTATCGGTTAAAATTATGGCGCACATTAACTTGTTTGAAAATACACGGTAAATAACATAAATATATTATAATATCACTAGGGTTTACATGACACTTTAAACTTGATATTTTAGTGAAGGACCGGAGCGCTCTTGTAACCTCTATACAGGAAAGCAGTTAAAAGAGAACTGTCAGATTGGTGTTTCGGCTTCACTACTGTCTATGCTCCAAACATGAGCATAGACAATAGTGTGGCCGTTTGTAGAGTTGGGTAAAACCTTTACATATTATTCTGCGGTATCATTGTCATATTATTTATTTATATGTTTTATTATTTCTAGAAAGGATACATTGATACTTTTATTTAAAAATTAAATGGGATTGTACATTTTTTTAATTTACGTATTGAGGCAAGTCAAAAAAAATAGTTGGAATTTATCAGAAAACAGTAAATGCTACATTCATTCCATTCATGACATTCCATGTCGCTATACCCGCCACTGGTCAAAGTACTGTATTTTCTTCTATCATTGATGCTATACAGAACTTTTCAAGTCTATTTCGTTCATTTGGTCACGTAGGGGTCACCAGTTTATCGGGGGTTACTTTGAAGATGCTGAGGTGGCCCTGATGTTATTGATATGGTGCTTCGGTTGTGGAGAATGATACACAGTGGTTGCATTTCTTGCTTTTTTTATTATAGATAATAATTTGGATACACACGGCAATACACAAGACTGGAACATTAGTTTATATGTTGAATTTAGTAGGATGGAGATTATGATTAACGTTATGCGGGTTGCGCGGATAATTTGACTGTATCGTTGAAGAGCCGGAATGCAACTAATTTATTGCCTGTCATTTCCTGTTCATATTATTATCTATGCTATATAAATGAGCATAGATAATAATGCGTCAGTTGTAGGGTTGACTCAACCTCTACGGACGTCATAATTAAATAATTCAATATAAATGAGATGCATGATTTTCGGCCTCCTGTATACGTATGTGTTTCTGTGTTTGACCCAAGATGAAATCGATCAATGTTTATGACACGGAGTCGAGTCAGTTTTTTCTCTCACCAACGACCTGACGTGAGATTGATTGCGCTTGTAATGCAACTATTTTAAAATCAACACTACTTACAATAATATAAAATGAAACATTGTACCGTCTTGTGTACTTATGACTGTGTTGTAAGAAAGACAGGTGTCTTATGCCAATATATTTAAGTTCTTACAATTAAATACTGAATAAAACAAGGTATTGTAATACATAATACTTAAAGTATATAATTCATTTAATCTTGATCAGGACCGGATTCGTCCATTTAGAAAAACATTATGATCGAAAGCATCAAAATGCAAAAAGTGCTGAGATAGGGATGCATTATATCCCTTCACTGATATTTAAAATATATTCGGCTGGGATTTTTGATAAAGCTCCGATGGTTTTATGGTGGTAAACAACTCAATCCGTGTCAGCATATTGATCAGCGATATTAAATACCCATTTCCCGTATTGTCAAATTATGGCAAACTCAGTAGATAGCTGATTGTAATGATTGATTCCGCGATATCCATTTTTCCACATCATCAGCTATATCCAATGACGCAAACTCTATATAGTAGCTGACTCAATTATAATAATTATTTTCTAAATATTATTTTGATTGTGAGTACCTACGTCAATAAATAGCGGATTATAATTCATTGGACATGTCACTCAAATATACGTTTCCGGTCTATTACTGTCTCAATCTCCGTATCGTCCCGCACAACATCTCATTGTACCGAAATGCAAACCTCGGATCCTTATCATTAGTTTAGTATTGTAACATAGCTACTGTAACATAATATGGTACCGACCGTTACGCCGCAAATAAAACTCCCTCCTCCATCCATCTTTGACTTCTTCATCATCATCCTAAGCACCATGACCTATGACACATTGAGAACTCCCACAGTGGTAACTCAAATCGAACTCCATAGTTTTAAAAGAGGGAGTCAAAGTAAATGAGTCATTTTCAATAACTTTTAACTCATTTATAGAGTATTGGAGTATGCATCAAATACGGCATAAACCTGAATAATAAAAGGACAAAATTAATTTATTTATTTTAGAAAACAAAACATTGTAACATACTTGTAAAAAATCAAAATTCAGGACGTTCACGACATGAGAAATATGATATGACTAAAAGCAAGTCCCCCTATTTATCGATGTCAGAAGATGCGAAGTTAATAGAGTAACCTTGGAGAGAGCACTTTCCATTGTAAACTTAGGTTGCACTCTGAATAACTGGGAGGACCATACCAATCAACTGAAAAGCCAAGACTTGGCTTGACTTGACCAAGTCAAGAAAGTCAGGTATGCCTTTCACACGACTGAAGAAAATAATATGTAGGCACACCTTAAACCTATGACTAATAATGAGAATGGTAAGATGCTTTGCTTTTTCACTTTTATTATATTACGAGTATATTTATAGTGTATGCGTAAATAGCCTAAGAAACAATACTTAGAAAACCTTTTTTGAAATATTAGTGTATATATGCATGCTCTGTACTAACTGGAAAGATGAAGTTATGAAGGGCGAGGTGACGTTGAGGATGAAAAACACCATAGATAATAAGATAAATAAAAACGAGAATGTCGGCATACTTTGGCTATATCATGCTGCATCCCGAGAGATATCAATATCTGCATCTTATCATTCAAGGGAAGATCACCGATAATCGAGGTCCTAGTAGAAGAAGATTATAGATAATATGTAGGTCTAGATTTTTCTAAAAAGTATATTTTTGGTGGTTTTCAATTTTTATTTGTATAATTGGATTTTTGAAAACTTGTTTTTTAATCTTTGGTTGGTTTTTATCGTCGGTACCTATACATTTTTTGGACTCGATATACGTAAAGTTTAAACTTGGGTTGCAAGTGTACAAGTTAAAGTAAGTAGTTATTATTAATAAATTGTAATATTTTTGTGTTATGACACCTTTCCTTTTGTACTCAAACATGTTTATTATAAGACATTGTAGCATTATGAGCAGGTACTTAGGTAAGTATTCTTTTTATGATTGTTTAGAGGTCTAGATAAATGTCAAGGCACTTGTATTTATTTGGATTTTGGCCTATGGGTCCAAGTTTAACATGGCCATAAGATTTTTTTGCCCAATTTTAATTAAGTAACGATATTTAAATAGCTTGTAATTAAATTTAATATCAAATATTTTGACGTAATTTTTTCTGACAACTAACATATCTGATAAAATAAAAACATGAAGTAATATTAACTGCGTCGGAAATATATTTATTTATTTATTTAGCAAAAATATTACTATGCTACAACAGCTGTAGGCCGATTTTTCTTATAAGTATAATCTATGAGGAATTGCTTAGTAATAAAAATATAGTTGATTATTTACCATAGTTTAAAGAAAATTTTATTGGTTCATATTGATGACAATAAGACACGCAGTAGATATATATAAAATGATATTTCATCATTTTTTATTTAATTACTAAATATATAATATAACATATGCGAGGTTCGAATCCCATTTGATCTAATACTTTTTGTCTACGATTTTTTTCATTGATAATGAGAATTTAATATCCATGAAGTTTCTGTAGGTACATACCTATATTGAGTATAAAATAAATGAGAACACCTTCATAATTTGGAATTATCTGATACCTATTAGGTCACTACCATGTGATAAGAGATGCTCCTGCGATAATTTATTATGAGAGAAAGTTCTTAAAAATTAATCCATGTAATTCAGTGTCATTAATCATTAATATCATTTTTCTTGGTATATCTTACAGTAATATGGTTAAATTTCAAAAGTATCAGTTTAACAAATAATTTATTTTTTATTTTTTTTTTATTTTATTTATTAAGGAAACAAACAGTTGCATATTGATTACAAAAATTTAAAATATAATAATGAAAAGTTATTGCAACCAGCAAAGTTTCCATGTACCTAAACATTATAATATAGTTAAGCCTAACAAGATAGAGATTAAGAATAACATAAAAATAAAGAAATTATATAAGAAAATTACATGAGAAAAATGAGGAAGAATAATGAATAATTAAATTAAAAACAAAAAAGTAACATAATATATATCTATTTATACAAAATTTTGGCGCGTTTAAATGAAACAGGTGAATTATTATAATTTAAACAAGAACGCAGAATAAAAGAGTTTTGTGCATAATTAGAACCGCTACGACTGATATGGTACAAAGTTTGGTTTCGCGTAAATCTTGATGGACAATGGAAACCCACCCTTTCGAGTAGGTTTGGCGAGTCAACAAAACCATTAATAATTTAAAAAGAAAATATTGATCAGATATAGAACGTCGACTTTTCAAAGATGGTACCATAAAAGTTGCAGTGGTCGAAATAGAATTAGATAAATCATAACAGTAAGCTTTAAAATTGACGTACTTATGAAATCGCTTTTGTACCACTTCGAGACGATCTTTGTATAATAGGTAAGATAAACTAAAATCTGCAAAGTTTCTCTGTAAAAAAACTGTCACGCTTAATTTTTAACTAATTCCCGTATCACCCGAGACATGAAATTCGGTATAGGTATAAATGCTAATCCGGTGATAATAGATTATATTAAAATTTGTAATAGGTCTGATAAAGCCATACTATAAAGTCAACCATACAGCTAACTTTTTTGTTAATGATATTATCGACCTGAAATCTGTTGAAATGTAAACAAACATTTATTTACTTTTCGAGATAATGGAAATTAAACATTGTATTAGTGCATACTGGTAGTTTTGTGGAGGGAGGTTAGTGGATTTCAGAATTTATGCTATAGTTTTATTATTATATTAGGCTATTTTAAAGAATAATTAGAAGTTTGTAAAAATATTTTGATTTTTATCTTGGGATACTTAAGTCATTCAAAAATTATTTTTTTCACTATATTGGAACACACGTGTTTTTCATAATATGTTCTCAAAGTGTTCATTAGACGTGACTTAAAGTAAAAAAAAACACAATGATCGAACCAAAAAAATATAGCAAGAAATAAATTTATCCATTTAATAATATTTTTGTATGATAAGGTCACGTCGCTTTGTGCAGGTGATTTGATAAATACAACCATACGCGTATTTCAGATAAAACAAAACATATTTATCCACATTTTACTTAGGTACTTATGTGCTGGACCACGTATTTCGTGAGGAAATTATTTTGTCGTTCACGTCAGGCGGTGCGATTTAATTACAAAAAGGACGAATCTACGTGACTTCTTCGTGCGATAATATAGGAGGAACGGTCATGGTGTACAGGTGTGATAGGGCAGTTTGTGAAAAAAATATTCATATGAACAATTTTATAGAATTTTCTAGCTTAACTTGGAAAAAATATATAGAATAAAACAACGTTCTCGTCTTTTCGGATGTTCTGTCTTTTCAGATGTTACGGTACTAAACATTCTCTATAACTCATTAGTTAGAAGCAGACTTGAGAGTGGGTCTATCGTTTGGGCCCCGCATCAGTTGAAGTACGGCCTTATGGTGGAGAGAGTCCAAAAGAAATTTTTGAGACTCCTTTACTTTCGGCTGTATAGATATTATCCGTGGCTCAATCCGACTGACTTTCTCTGCTTACATACTGTAGCTTAAAATTTAGAAGGGATCTTTATTTAGCTACATATTTTTTCCGACTTATACGGGGTGTGAATGGAAACTTTGCCATTCTTTGTGGTATTGGCTTGTGTATCTCTGGTAATTATCGTAGGAATCGAGGGCATCCGTTGTTTGTTCTCCCAAGGTGCAGAACTAACCTGCCATTAGTAATGCCAATTGGGAGGGCAATAACCATGTTTAATGAAATCGCTTCGGATATTAATATATTCCACTTACGTGAGAGTGAATTTAGGTGGACTTAGTTTTATAAGTTTTTAAGATAGGGTCTATCAAAGTTCACTCTGTGTGTTTCCATCTACTTTTATTTTTGTTATTTTATTTTATTTTATTTTATTTTATTTTATTTTACTTCTTATTTTATTACTTATTGTATTATTAACTCACATTTCTCTGTATTTTTATTTTAAAAATTGTAACACTTATTTCATGTCATATCGTGAACGTTTAAAATTTATAATTTGTTATGTTCATTATATGTAAAATAAATAAATTTGAATTGAATTTGAATTTACTTTTTTAATTTATACCTAATTTAATTGGCAAAAGACATTACATAATTTTATTACTATTGAACAATTATTGTCTAATGCAGGGATCGATAATACAGATTCCGCGGGCACCAGTGTGCTCTCAGAAGATATTTTATGCGTACCTACTGTACATAACTATTGGACAAAAGCCAGCGGCGAAGTGTGGAGGAAGGCTGTCAAAATCCAACATAAATAGTGCACATTAAATAATTTTGTTAGTCATACGTATTTATTTTCATTGAATTAAGCTTACAATTCACAGGTTAACAATCAATTAATTGCTGCATAAACCAAACCATAAAAGTGTTTTGGTATACTTTGGGCGATCCGACGAAATTGTGCATAGGTACTTTTTCATTCATACTTATTTGTTTTCGTAAAATTAGGAATACAATTAATATATCACACATATTGTTGGTTAATTTGTTTAAATTCATTAACCCCTGCCTAAACCAACATAAAACAGATAAAAATAATATTCTATCGATAAAATATCCAAAAATATATATAATTTAAACTATTAAAGGCTTAATTTTAGATATTTTATAGATAGACGAATATTTTTTGGCAATTATCTATTATGGCTTGGTTTTCGAAGGGCTTAATTGAATTAAAAAAAATAACCAACACCATCTGTAAATGTTTGTCATACTTCAATAAAGACAAATACGTATGACTGACGAAGTTTAGTGTGCACTAAATATGGCGGATCTTAACAGCCTACCTCCACCCTTCGCTACTGACATATGCACTTGTCGACATAAATATTCTAGACGAGGTTACAAAAGAAGCATTTTGACATGAATACTGCTAGGTTTTATTTAAATTTTGTAAAATCTGATAAAGTGTCATATACCTAGTACTTTGTCCTTTCGGTAAAATTTTGATCCGCTACTGTAAAAAAGGCGCAATTTTCTTTATAAGTTATATTATGCTTGAAATTTGTTATAATTAAAGCTTTTTATTCGTTTAAAAACACATATGTATATAATATATATGCCCTTAGCGATTTTCATTTGTTGTACGGCTCCCTCCGCGAGGGCTCCCTCTGGTGTCAAATAAGTAGGTATTCTTTCTCAAGTCAAGATTTATTATTATTTTAAATTAAACCTCGAACTAACACTCTATATATATATATATTTTTTTTTTTTTAATTATTCATAAACAAGTCCCTGTTTGTTCGTACAGGGTGGTTATTTGTAATTTTGAACAAAAACACACCCAGGCTTGAGAAAATCACATAAATATTTTGTGTCCTCATCGGGAATCGAACCCAGAGCATCCAGATGGAAGAACAGCACCTTACGCACTGCAACACGAGAGCCGCCTTCCACTCTATATTACGTACATATTTACAGAACAAAACTTAGTATCAACGCTGGTGAAATCTCTAATTTGTATCATATCGATTTCTTATGAATGTCAGTTGTTCAATTTGGGTTGCTGGTATACAATGCAGTGATAGGTATACATTAAGACAAGTGTGTTATCTTGGCCAAGTTTTTACTGGTGTTTGCAAGAAGATATACCTTCCCTTTGTTTGGTCTAATTGTTACAAAATATAAATCAACAATATCTTTTGTTGTTGTAGTATTGACAGTAACAATTAAAGGTTGAAAAAGTTTAACAAAAGTATACTGAAAACTTATACTAAGGATACTCTAATAAATGTTGTTGCATAGGCACTTAGGTCAGTTTAATCGGTGGGCTGCATAAAATGGTATGATTCACCCCGTCAGTAGGAGTTACAGCACTGATCTAAGCAGATGAAATTGATCGTTATCGTTTAAAATCAATTTCATTAAATACTATATTATATGATATATTTGAAATAATTTTTAAATTTTCCTCCTCTAAACTTGCTCAATGATCGTAAACGTGCCAATTGATTCAATGAACACATACTGAAAAAATGTCCATACAACTGTCACGAAATGAAGAGAAAAATATTAGTCTGTAAGTGGTGTTTAGTTGAATTATAGTGTCGTCAGGGGTAAACTGGACAGCAGGTGTTAAGACCAGTGTGCAGGTGTAAGTGTACCAAATTGCAAGACTTGCCACTTAGCGGCGTCTATCATGCCCTACGTGATGCATTTTGTGTTGATTCTATCATTTACCACACGACATAAAGATGTGAGGAAAATCCAAATTTTATATACATGTTCATTTTAACAAATGTCAATAAAATCAGCGAAAATTGCAGCATGTTAACTCCATATGTGCCAAACAAAAATATATGTAAATACATTTAAATATTGATATAATTAATCTTATCATTATAAAGAAATAAGAATTTTAGTAAATTTTATATACCTACTTAGGTAAATTAGGTATAGAGTTGCTAAAGTGCTGAGTGTGCTAAGTAAGTAAGTGCTAAGCAATAAAGGCTATTTTGTTATTTACGTAAAGTTGTGGAATTTGTAGAAAAAAGTCATATTAGATATAATCATTATTGTTGTATTGTTCTGCAAACTATAGTATCAGGTTGCATTTTACTATCGTGGAATACCTATCGTTAACATATACTTACTAAATTGTAATAATATGTAAACCAAGGTATACATTTAAAAAAAATTAAATATGTCCAGCATATTAAACGGTGGAGAAGGGTGAGGGTAGGCTGTTAAGATCCGCTATAAATAATGCACACTAAACTTTGTCAGTCATACGTATTTGTTTTCATTGAACTAAGACTACAATTATTTACAGATGGTGTTGGTTAGTTATTAAAATTCAATTAAACCCTGCGAAAACCAAACCATAATAGCTAATAGTAAAAAAATACTCGTCTATCTATAAAATATATAAAAGTATGCCATTAATAACAACATAATTTTGGATATTTTATAGGTATAATAATATTTTTATCTATTAGAGTTTGGTTTAGGACGGGCTTAATGAATTTAAAAAAAATAGCAAACAAGATGCGAATGAAAACGTGTGTGTACAATTTTGTCGGACTGCCCAAAATATACCAAAACTACTATAGTTTGGTTTAGGCAGGGCTTAATTGATTTTTAAAAACTAACCAGCTCCATCGTAAATTGTAGTTTTAGTTCAATAAAAACAGATATGTATGACTAACAAAATTTAATGTGCAATATTGATGTTGGATCTTAACAGCCTACCTCCACCCTTCGCCACTGATATTAAATTTATATACTTCGAGTTTTAGGACGTGGTCCATTAATATGGCTGGATGTACCTACTTACCTACCACAAACTTAATTATTTCACCAATTTACCGTATCGTATCTCTTGATTACTTTTGGATTGTCCAGTGATTAAAATAGTCTTTGAGCACTATTTCCTGCCCACTATCATTTTATTGGCAAATTTTATCACACCGCAAACTATGTTCTTTCCATTACACATTATGCCCAACATGCACCTTTATATAAAATTTTTGGGCGTCTTATGTTTTGAGCGTTTATGTTTTGCATGCATATCTATTGGTAGCACACATTGGTTGAATACTTACGCCTGAGGTAGAATGGGAGGTCATTTTTTTTTTTTAAATAAACGTCTTCACAGAGAGATTCTTCAAATGAACTTCTAATTTATACATTAATGTGTGGAAACTCCTTTTCTAAAATTTATGTATCTATTGACCTGTTTAATAATTATTTCATATTTAGATGTACTTAATAACTTTATGAATTATTATTTTATAATTGAGTTTCACATTAAAATAAATACGTATCTCCCTGTCATAAAATATATAAAATGCAATAGACTTCGCTCAATTTCACAATAAATAGCCCCCTCCGTCTGCAATCTTATCTCAAACATTTTCATCCCCTTTAGAAATACAGTTTCCCACCCCAATTCTTTTGCGCTGACAAAATACTTGAGGTCAACCCATAGAAAAAGAAAAAACAAACTCGTTGAAGAAATTCTTCAAACACTTGTGAGTGATCTTTTTAGATAAACTGTTTGCCCTCGATAAAGTATGTTTTACTGTTTTCTTTTTCTTTGCCATATATCACCTGTGTTACATATGCATATGCGATAAAAGAAAAGTCTGCCTTAAAACGTTGATATGAGGGATTGAAAATTAAAAGGATCCGAGTGCATAGTTGACAAAGTTGGGTTTATCGATCTCAAACTGAAAGTTTTCCGGGTAATTTTCCCAAGGGCAGTAAAGGTTAGAGATGATTGTTATAATATTTTATAAAATCTTTTCTCATTTATCATGAGACGATTTGTATATATGTACAAAAAATACATCGCTGTAACCACCAAAGGGCCTGTTAGGCTTAAATACATACAACATCAAGTCATGTGATGGTATGATACTGATTTTGACATTATGTGTGTGTTTTTTATTCAATACGTGTGTAATCGTATGCACCCATACTTTGTATGCATGAAATGTTCAAAATTACTTGCAATGTTCCTTTTGATTATTGTATTAGTTTATTAGTGTCATAGCTGGTTGCGTATTAGTGCCGCGTATATAGCGGTCTAGTTCGGTAAGCGGCCAATCAAATTTACATAAATATCTACCTACATAAAATGTCGTTGGCAAATAATATCATTTTTGTAGAATATAGAATAATGAAGTTATTATTTAAGTACGTTAATAGGGAATTAAAATTTATTTTGCTTAACAAGGCTTTAAATCAGGGGTAGTCAACCTGGACGTGGTCCACTAGTGGACGTTCCAGCTTTCATGGTGGGCGGTAGGGGTTTCAAAAACATTTTCATTATGTTTTCATAAAATTCCCCGTGACAATTTAAATTTCAGAAAATATACTATTCGTATCGCCCTCGCGTAAAAAGATAGAGTTAACTACAGTAAGTTGTTTTATAAAGATTTATTCTACCAAACTTGCGAAAGTCAAAATATTTGGTAAGTAATTATCAGATATTATATGCTTTCACTTGCTGTAACTCTGTTTTATAAATTTCATAAGGTAAAGTTACTTGCCTACTTTATTAATCACCATTACTGTGAAACCGGTGGGCGGTTAGAAAATTTTACTCCTAACAAAGATACAAAAGTGAGCGGTAGGTATATAAAGGTTGACTATCTTTGCTTTAAATAATATCCTAGTATAGATTCTTTGTCACTGCATCATTGTCAGCTGGGATAGTTAACTAGATGTAGGCTTTTTAAAAGTTGATTTCACTGCTCTCAGTCCTTAGTTTTTACTTTTATAAGTATACTAGCTGACCAGGCAAACGTTGTTCTGCCATATAAATTATTTCTAGTGAATATTTTGGTTGTTAAATAAAAAGTAACGAATGTATCGTAAGTGTGTGGGGATGGGATCTATGACAGAAAGAGGAATAGAGCACTGTAGACGATGACCGCCGATAAAAACAAAAAAACATCAACCATTCATTTTCTCAATTCAAAATGAGTAATGATGTTCATAATGAATGAATTACCTGTGACAGGATCTCGTTGTTTAATGTTTATGCAATATCCGTCTTGTCCCTTCCAGAAAATTAGCGGATATTGGAGAACGTCGTATGAACGGTGTGTGTCAGCGATGAACTCCAAATCATTGTTTTTTCTTCGAATCACGATTTCTCGCATCGATGTGCGGTCGCCAACCATGATTCCAGCAATGTCATCAACAACAGTCGCATTGAATCGACGTACGTGCTCTCCAGCTGGTGTTTTATCAGGATTGATGACAATAGCGTGATTGTCACTTTGCAATTCGTGCATGTGTGCTTTGAAGAATTTCAATAATTCATTGTGCTCATTCAACAGGGCGTCCAGTTCGCCGACGATGCGCCTGGCATTAGGCGAATTGAGGCTATTGTAGCCGCAACGTGCATCCACATGATTGATGTCCTCACCGCCGCGCCGCGCCCATGAAGTAGATTTATAAAAATGTATGTGGTTCGTTTGGCATTAGCAGCAATGAGCCTACTTTGTGGTATACTTGACCTTTGATTTTGAACGTAGAATGGAATTGTTGAACATTTGCCACAGTATTGTGAACTCTTTCTGTTGCTCCGGACGAAGTCATTTGGAAGCATGAATTGAATGTGCGAATGGACTTCAAGAACAGGTTTGAATCTGAAAACGTGCCAATGAGCAAGCTGTTCAATGGTTCTGGTGGTATCTCAATTTCTGGTAGTTGCACTTTTCCTGATGCGCAACACATCCCGGCTGACTCATGTTTGAATTTGAGCGCATGACAATGAGGACATTCTTTGTCCATAGCACCAATCAGCACTTTCGGATGAGCGGAATATTCAATATCTGGCTCGTACTCGAATGCGAGACGAAGGAACGAAGCGGATGTAAATGTTCGATGTACTTATTGGCGTTGTCGGTCATTTGCTCTGCGTGTGTTAACTACGAACCGGCGCACTTGGCTCCGTTCCAATTGTCGTTGTTGATTTCGTTCAGCGCGTGCCTCTTGTGATTGAGATGCACGCAATTGCGACATGCTTACACGCACGTTTATGTTATCTTGTTGGATTCGTTCGTCTGTTCTTTCTACTCTACTATTTCGCATGTTTGTTGCTTTATTCGTTCGACGGCCCAAATGGCCCCCCTTGCGTCTTGCTGGCATTGTGCACTGTAATACACGCACATAAAAATAGATAAATTAAAATAAATCGTACACAATTTTGCACGCACTGCGTTGTGATTTGCCGAATGAAATGTCAAAATGACGCGACGCTTCTCTTGAATTCTTCTCGGACGTAGTGCCATCTGTCATTCAACCACATAAATAATTTCGTTCTGTTTGAAATACGAACGACGGTTAAATTTGTTCATACAAAAATAATATAATCGCGATTAAAAAATGACAGGATGGGGGTAGGAAAGTGAAAATTTGAGGTTATAGGTATTTTTTTATGCCAAATAATAAAAAAAATACAAAAAAAAAATTGGCAAAAAAAAAAAGAAAATTTTTCTGGATAGAGATACCCTAATCACCTAGCGGTATGAAATATACTTGTTGACCTATTCTCATACCTAACAAATATACATAAAAAAATTCATAAAAATCGGTCGAGCCATTTCGGAGGAGTTCGACCACAAACATCGTGACACGAGATTTTTATATATATAGAGATTATATACTTAATCAATTTGTTTACTTGTGACTGTAAGGCCTATGTAGATTCAGAAATACTACACAATTTATGTACAAAATTATAACAACACCTCATTCAACTTACCAATTAACAATATTGTACAATTAGGAGGGCGAGACACTCATATAGAGCTTGGGGACGCGTTCATCAAAGCGTGCATTGACACAACTAGTGATTTTATTACGAAACTCTTTTAAGTGCGCCCACAGGAAGCACATAGTAACTCGAAAACAGTAATCATTTATTCCTTACGCATTGTCTCACTAAGAAAATACGACGCTAATAAATTTTGCAAGGGCTAAATCACATGGCCTATCAGAAATAAAATGGCGTAAGGAAACTAGTACTGGAAGAATTGAACTTTAAATGTAAGAACGTTTCCAATTGAGTTCAAACGCTGATCATACTATTTTTCATTAAAAATATAGATTATTTTATCATATTCAGCGTTGCCAACAACTGCCATTCACAAAAAAAATGTCTAGAGACAAGTATTTCAAAAAATAAATTACATTAAACAAATCTGGTGTTTTTATGAGAAAAAATATTTTTTTATGAGAAGTTGTAAATTGTTCTCGATGTCAAAAAACGCTAGTTTTAACATCATACACCAGAAATAAATTTTGTAATCTAGCTAGATGACCATTAAAAATTGCTCTATTTGGCCTATTACTTTCAAAGCGTAAATTGTTCAAGCAATGTGTAGAGCCTACAGAACAGATTAATAAATAGAAATGTAAAAACCATCGTCATGGACCAATATTCTGAAGCAGGGTACCTAGTTTATGGCGTGATCGCCATAAAAATCAAGTAAAAAATTCCAAAGATTGAAAGCACAAAACTAAAGTAGGTAGGTACATATTATTAACTATTGAAAATAGCAAATTATTTAACAGGTGTTTACGCAAATTTTTCCACACTTTTAAAACCCAGTATGGTAAACCATAAAAAACCGCCCTATCTCTGCGGATAAATGCTGGCATGCCTGCAAGCGACTGGTGGGGTCGAAAATTCTAGGCCGAAGAAGTAAACTTCTAATATATAAAACAATTATAAGGCCAGTGGTCACTTATGGCTGTGAGACTTGGTGCTTAACTCAAAACCAGGAAAATTAATTAGCTGTCTTTGAGCGCAAAGTACTCCGAAGAATCTTTGGACCCACGTTGGAAAATGGGAACTACAGAATAAAGATGAACCACGAGTTGGAGGAGCTGATTGAACAACAAACAATCATGAGATACTGTAAGTCCCAAAGACTACGATGGGCGATACATGTGGAGAGAATTCCTGAAGTTAGAGCGCCAAGGATCATGACGAAGTGGCTACCCCAACGGAAGAGACCCAGAGGCCGACCAAGAAGGAGATGAGCTGACGCCATAGAAGATGACTGGCTTCTTCTATGAATACTCGGTAACTGGAGAAGTGTAGCGAGAGACCGGAGTGAGTGGAGAGTGGAGGAGGCCAAATCCCACCCCGGGATGTAGCGCCGTGGAAGAAATGGTAAACCAGTTCCCATTAATGTTGTGTTTCTTGGTGCAACCGGTGCTCACGTATGCATGTGCAACATTACAGATCCAAAAATTACGAGAATCATTGAAACGTGCATGTTGGGCATAACTAGGACTACAAAAGAAAACAATGGATAAGGAGGCAGACAAGAGTACGCGATATATTGTTAGAGGTAACTAAATACATTAAATAGTAATGGGCTGGACATGTCGCTCGGTGAGTATACAACTGTTTGATAATTCCGTCATACAGTGGTATCTACGTGGAACTAAACGACCATAAAGGCGCTGAATAAAATAACTCATACAGTTTGGTAGCTGATGTTTGTGGGAGTAAAGAATTAGGGACCGATAAGAGTGCAAAGAGCTATGATAGGTCTTCATCCGGCAGTGGATTGACTCCAGCTGATGCTTTAAGTAGGGTAATTTATACGGCATACTCTGATGGTCGCTCAATAATAGAATTCGGGATTGAGGAAGACAGTTAAAATCTAAGACAAATGTAGTAATGTAGGTAGGTACTTACATGTGTTGGAATGGACTTAGGCCCTTTTTGTTCAGAATGCTCTAAATCACACGGGCGCGGTAAAAATCGATTCCAGGCAGCCGCTTCCTTTACGACCTTGTGGACTAATGACAAAGCGAATGACGTATGTTCAGTTGTTCGCCCATTAAGAGGGTCCTTGCAAAATAGTTTATATTCCTCTTCTTAAGAGAAGAGTATACATAGGTATATTGTGTAGATAGGTAGGGAAAGGAAACTTTCGGACATTTGGGGGGAATTTTCTTAATGAATATTTCAATTCCATTTTTAAATATTTATACTTATGACCAAGGAACTTAAAAGTAAGGGAACTGTAAGATGGTACAATTTCGAGTGCGGATAAATATGAGATAATCCTAAACATCTGTTGTCATTTTAAATATTTTCGACTGTGACTTAATCACGTAAACGAAACGGGAATATTGGGAAGATTTGAAGACACTCGGTGGGCTTCATCTTTCTTGTGTTTTATGGCCTGTGATCAAGTCATAAAATGAAACTAGCATCAAAGTCTTGGTCTATAATGATTGGCTTTCGCATTTTCATCGTATTTATTTGTGCTGTGATTACGATTACTATTTTTAAAACAAAAGAAATAAAATAAAAATCAAGAACAAAAACAATAAAATAAAATACACAGCATCAATAAAAATGTGTACCTATTCATATATAATTTATATTTTTTTCGAGCAATATGGCATGCTCTTTTAGGTACTTTTAAGGTTTTAATATACCCTATTGGCCTATTAGATCGCATATCTACCCATATATTTTTTTCCATACCTATTGGATTATATAGTTTTTTCTGTCCTAGATTAGCACAGTGCGGTGTGGATATATATGATGTATTAGTTATATTTATTTTAATCTTCTTCTTCTTCCACCCTGTCACGTCCCAACATTGGGGCATAGGGCAAGCACAAATTGGCGCCACTTCCCTCGGTCCATCGCCAACTCTTGCGCCTCCCACCATGTCATAACTGCAGCACGTAGATCGCCCTTGTAGCACTGCTGCGGGGTGAGGGAGGGCCAGCCACGGCGACGGAACCCTTGAGGCTGCGCCACAAGGGTACGAAGTGCCGCACTCTTTGGCGGCACCCAGAATACGTGTTCCAGCCACGTAAAGCGTCTCTTTGTGATAACATCAATCACCGAAGGCTGTTGTGTCTGCTCACGAACTCGGGTGTTTGTAACGCGGTCGTACCAATGTACCCCTATGATTCGGCGGAGACATCGATTCTCAAAGCTCAAAAGCCGAGACTCTTGAAGCTCAGTAAGATGCCATGTCTCACAGCCATACAGGAGCACAGGTAGCACGCACGCGTAAAATGTCGTTTTTTTATTTCAATCTAAGGATATATTATTAATTTACCTAAATATGAGGTTGACTTCTAATTGTAACAGCC
This sequence comes from Rhyacophila brunnea, assembly GCF_057557595.1. Taxonomy (NCBI): domain Eukaryota; kingdom Metazoa; phylum Arthropoda; class Insecta; order Trichoptera; family Rhyacophilidae; genus Rhyacophila; species Rhyacophila brunnea. The sequence goes on along the minus strand of NW_028232848.1, from coordinate 38,523,172 downwards.
AAACAATTTACTCATTAGACCACTGACGTGACAAAGGAGAGAAATGTCAGAGGTGGCAGATTGCAGGCCGAGGAATTCCACCGAAATCTCAAGTGAAGGACAGCGAGGGACCGGACGAGAAGGACGCGTGATAGATAGAAGATAGAAGACTTGTAATTACCGAGGCGATAGAATGTTCGTTAGACGCCCGTCGAATTCCAGATGTCTTATGGGTGGACGGACGACGAGGGGGTGGAGAATTGTTTGCTCAGTGAGATTGCTGGATAGGGCATGTGACACATTATTATTATAATAAAATATTTTAATTAAATTAAATAATTATAAATAATTATAAGTAATAAATTTTTTTATGTAGAGATTTTTAATTTATAATCTAGGGCAATAATTTTGAATTATATATTTATATTCTGATTAATTAAAAAAAAACCGTTTGTATACGTATGTACGCGCGATAGAAGTTATACTTCTTTGGCGTAACAAAACAAAAACAAAACTTGTGATAAACTAGATTCTTTGACTAGCTCTTAATTATCTTGTTAAATTACACACTCAAGAAAAATGACCGCTTATTGGAACGCCGTTGGTTTGTTTCTATACACTGACGTTTAATCGTTTGTTTACGTAAGGAATTGCAAATGGCCGATAATAATAAATTCGCTGCCTAGGCAACGTGAAAATTCTAAACTATAATATTATACTGTATAATCGTCACGATTGCAGTATCATACTATTATAGTTTTAGAATTGTTCCTTCGCCTAGGTAGCAAATTTATTATTGTCGGCCATTTGCAATGCCTTACGTAAACAAACTATTAATCGTCGTAGTGGCAGTTGTTACTTTAAAAATAAAAACAACGATAAATAATTACATAATTTAGTAATATATGTTAAATTGTATAGAAATAAACCAACGGCGTTCCAATTAGCGGTCCTTTTTCTTGAGTATGTGATTTAACAAGATAATCAAGAGCTAGTCGAAGAATCTAGGTTATCAAAAGTTTTGTTTTTGTTTTGTTACGCCAAAGAAGTATAACTTGTAACGCGCGTACATAAGTACACACACCGATTTTTTTAGTTACTATCAATTTTGATTGTCATATCGTTACCAGTTATATACCTTGATAGTTATTTACCAAACGATTGAAAAGTGAATTTCAGCCAAGTGTTTTCCCTATCACTTTTATAAACCTAAACACATGTAAGTGCTTAGATAATTCGTCATAAAGCTCGTGTGTAAAAAAATGGAATTGAATGTAATTTAAATGTAATTTAATTAAATTCGTGTGTAATAATGTGTGAAAACCCCATGAGCTGAACAACATAATTGAACATCAAACCATTGGTAGATTCAAATACTGAAATGGAAGGGTCACATTTAGAGAATTATGTACCTATAGGTAACACAATACCGAAAATCTTGACCAAATTATGGGTACTCCAAAGTAAACGAGTTAGAGATGAGACATTAGAAAGATGCCTGGAAACTGGTGTGTGTATGTATTTATTGTAACGGTGATTATTTCATTTATAAGAATTCAAAAATATCACTTCACCCTGACAGGCTCCGGTATTGGAGCAGAAGAAAGTACGTGGTCGCACTACTTCTCTCGGTTCACAGCCACATTACGCATCCCTCTATGTGAAATCAGCTTGAAAGCGTGTATATGGCTTTAATATCACCGCTGTAGCGTGAAGAAGAGTTGGCCACGGCTACAGATTCCTCGAGGTTGTGCCACAGGGGTACGAAGTGTCGCACGTCGCACTCTCTGGCGGAACAATGGTCAAGCCACGTGAGTTGCCTCTTTAAGACTGCGTCAATCAACAAAGACTGTGTTTATATAAGTATATAATTACGATCAAGTGTTCAACCAGTGTGTGCTTACCGTAATCACATATGCATATAAATCATGGACCCTATCGCGGAATGTCGCGATGTCTGCGGAAGTACATGGCAACGCAACGCACAGGACCGAGAATGGAAGTGCAATCAGCTTGGAGAGACCTTCATCCAGCAGTGGATAGATTCAGGCTGATGATGATGACCATTTATATAAAGCCTGAATATCCCATAAAGACAAAACCTGAGTATAAATACAACTAAATGCTTCACATCGCCAATGTAGGGCCACGTGATAAGCCCGATTAAGACCGGGTGTGGTGCGTGGCGGGTTTTGGTTTGGAGGTATTAACTTCAATATTCGAATAAAACTAATATCCTGGCAATGGCAATTTATTTTATTTTAGATGTCTGCTACTATTGTAATTATGTAGGTAAGTAGGTATATGGATATTTCTGAAATTCCCATTTTATATTAATTAACAGGAAATTTTTGTGATTTTTTGATTTCTATATTACATACACATAAAATTGAAAATTGTACATAACTATATTATGTACCTATTGAAAAAATAATATATTTTGGAATCCTATTTTTATAACGGATGTCCAATCCATACAATAGTATATCGACGGAGATGAAGGGTGGTCGTCGTTGTGTGGAGATAAGGGGTGGAAAACTTGGTTGTCAGATGTGACTGAATAGGCGCAGATAACAAACAAACACTCGGGGTGGAAATTAACCGCAAAGTAGAAAGTAGTTTAGTTGAAAGAAAGAAATGTGAGAAAACTTAAGGAACCGATAATGACCCTGTCGGCATTTTTTTCTGTAGCCATTGTTTAAAAATAAAACTATTGATTAGTTTTCAATATTACTGTATAGTTAAAATTTATAATATGAATTGACTTATGTACTTGTATGCATAGGTATCATATTATTAATAATTTTACATTTTTCAACTTTCGAAGCCAGAAATTTACATGCGTATTTTGCACAGTTTCAATATTAAAAACATTATTTTGAGATCAAGTCATGCCAGTTGAACAAAATAAATGAAAATGCGTTGTTATCATTCGCATTACGTACTGAAAAAATAGTTACTAATTAAATTATACACGAATATTATATTTTGTGATGGTTCCTTAAAATATTGGAAAACATTTTGCAAAGCATGGAAAAGGTTTACTGGAAAACGCATTCTGATCATTTGAATGAGTTTAATATTTAGTAATAATTGTACATACGCAAGACATTATCCTTGGCAGTGGTAAAAACGATAATGGCATTTAAAAAAAAAAAATGAATTTATTACGAACCATGCCCTTGCTTTTTTGTACAAGGTAGTTCAAAAAGGTAATTATATTGAGTTATTAAATATTTGCATTTGTGGTTATGCTATTTTAAAAAATATATCGATTACAGTTATAGGTGACGTGTGCAGTTAATTATGTTCCTCCATTTATTTCTTTAATTTATTCAATCAGATTAATGCTAGTTATATAATGTGTTCAATTAACAAGAATTAAAATATTATTTTGTACATCCTTGGAGTTTCACCTAGTAAAATTACAATTTTACAAATATATCGTTTGCCTACTTATTACAATTTATTGGCCTAAAAATCAAGTTATATTGATACTTAAACTATTTAGATTATAATTATTTTTGCAAATATAAAACAAGTCTTCTAAAAACTTGATCGAAGTATGGGGGGGGGAGGGTAAGACATCATAAAGTATACAGTTTATAGGCTAAGAGTTATTTTTACTCACTGAATCGATAGGAGGTACATTTAAAATGTATATAAGTGATAAACACGTCGTAAATATATTATCTTCATAGACTATGCAAGTATTGGCTAAATGTGATTATCCATGTATTAGAAGTGTATGAAAAATAAATAAATTTAAGTACATTATATTAGATAAAATAAGTAAAAATACTTAGCATTACCAAATTCTTTACTCAGTTTTTCAACATAATTTATTTAAAAAATACCTATGCGTTTTTATTTTATGTATAAGTATATTATGATCTGGCATGGTATATGTAAAGTATTTTCAACTTATTTTAACTCATTTAGTGCTAACACCGCGACTAGCGTGTTTGGAGTCATTGGCCATTAGATATAATTAACGTGTTATTTAAATGTGGTAGTTAAAAGGTAATTAAAAGGTTAGCAGTGATTGTGAAGACGGTACTTCAGTGAAACGGCAAATAATTTTCAACTATAGGTGCGACGAAATTTTGGACTCGCTGGCAATCGGAGAGCGAACGTCGAGCTGTGAACACGTCAATTTGTTTCGTTATGGCAACGGGGGTATTTATTCTTAAATCGTGTAAAGATCACTAAAAACGTTACCCATTTTATTGAAAAAGAAAACATGTCAATGAATATATTATTATTGTTACTAATACAACAATAAACTGAACATTAAATGGACGCACGTTGGATTTATATGACAAATTATATTTCGTTCGTTACGCGTCATTTGCACAATCCGCGCATCGCCTAGCCACGATCTTTTTAGACCATGCCTCAACTGAGGTATAGCCTTAATAGAACAAATGTAATCATGCCTGCTCTAAAATATCAGTATTCATAGACAATATTATTGTAGTCATTAAGATAATAGTGAATATCGTACGTAAAAAGAGAATCGTGTTTAGCTACCCTCCCTCTTAAATCAACGGTCCACCCTCTCCAGCGGAACTCCCATCCCATCACTTAACACACTGGAGACGTGAGAGTTGTCCTTATTTTCTTGATTGGCCTTTTCTTCTTTGCTTTTACTTCTAAACAAGATTAATTAACTTTCTGGCACTATTTTTTTTATAACCACTACTTTTTTGATCCTGCTGAATACACTGCACTGGAAAACTTATTATTGACGTATACCTATAATAGACTAATAAGTGAAATATCCATTAATTTATTTATTTGAACCGTAAAATGTTATAATTTTATATTTTATTTTATTATACTCACAAAATTTATCCGGAATAATACTTATCACTTCTCTCAAAAACTTTGCGGCAAATAATTTATTATCAAATGCAACAATTGCAGAGTTTTCTATTCTAAAGGGTGAATAAGATAATTGAGAATAGAGTAGCGTTGATAAACTTATAACACGCGTGCCAAGTCTGGCAAGCGGAGAAAATCGTACGTGAAAGTATTGTAGAACCATGTAAAATATTAACCACTGTCACGCGAAATGTCCCAGTCGATATGGCACCTAATAAAAGTGCTAATATTGATGAGAACAGCTAGGGTAAAAATTATCTAACGAAATGTTGAACGAAGTTTTCATTTTTGTGGAAAAGTTGCAGAGGAAATAAAAAAATCTCGGTTTTGACTTTTGGCACCTCAACAAAAAAAGATTCATCACCCTTGTAGCAGTTTGCAGCGACATTTTGGTGAAATGATACTTCTCTGGACATCATCTAGAAGTGTTAAATGTTAGATGAAAGGAAACACCTTCTCAAGTTTCTTCAACCAATCTGGATTGTGACTTGGTTTCCACCAGTATTAATTACTTAGCATTTAGTAAGTTTGCAGGGTCATAGACTAGAGAGATACCTAGATTTCCACCACTACCCGTCGTGTATATACAGCCGTGAATATGCACGGCCGCCTTCCATGATGCTATAAACATGTTTGAAAGAAGTGATTTTAAGTGCTCATTCTATCCCGAGACGGAGACGCACGAGACGGATGCTGCAACCATGCACTGTAGACAAGCCCTGCATTCTAGTACAGTGTCTAGTGCACGCCTTTTGCAAGGTCTTAAAAAGTTCTTCTTGGAACATTCCTAGCACAACTTTCAAGTACACTTTGTTCGCTACGGCATATGTTCAAAAGGATGTGGAATCGGGGTTGGAAAGGATGAGGTTAGCTCTATGAATTTTATATTTTCTTTCAGTAACAACACATCAGCTTTGAAAATTTTTCCATAGTTCCAATACCTGAGAATGAAGAATATAATATTTGATAGAATAAGCTTGTTTAAACCTGAGATGTTATTATGTACCTAATACTATTATATAAATAATAAACCAGGAAACCACATTACCTCAGCCACATTATGAGAGGACAAAAGTACAGTATTCCCCAACTTGCCATTCAAGGATCGATCAATGGTAAGCGTAGCAGAGAACGACGTCGCATTTCGTGGCTTAAGAACCTCCGTGACTGGTATGAGTGCAGCTCCACTGAACTGTTCCGGGTAGCAGACGACAAAGCTAAGATCGCCTTGATGGTGGCCGACCTCCGCTAGGGGATGGGACAATAAGAAGAAATAAATTTACTAAGCATGCATTCAGATGCATATTATTTTTCCATTACTATGAAAGTGCAAGGTTGCCACTCGCACAATTTTTGACAACCCTGTAACCGGAAGAATAGCGAAATAGTCTATTGAAGCAAGACTATCGCGAAAACAATACCACGCAATAATACGGATGGACATTTCGCATTAGTTTGCAACTCGGACGGCATTATTATTGAGGCCTATGGTGCAGGAAAATCAAAATGTTGAGACCGAGTTATTTAAGCATTCCGATTATTCGCCCTTTTCTTTTATATTTACTTCGCTTGTTCAGCATAATGGACTTTTCACCCAATTTTTGTGAATCCAAAGAATTACTAACCTACAAATTTTAAATGCAAAATATATCAAAAACGCCACCACCTTATATCATAATATTTAGTAATTGCTGGGAAATGCTGCAATAGATCGTGTCCGGAAACTTGTACGAATGCAGTTCGCCGTATCACACGTCACTGTGAAATATTGTATCGGAAATATATATGATCGTATATTAAAGACTGTCCAGCCTCTTGGGTAGTATAGTACCCACTTACATAAAATTCATGACTAAATAAAACACGGTTATTGTCGGTTTACACTTTACAGGAAGCCAGCAGCAAACACGTTTTGAAAATAGCCAATAATCTGGATTATTTGTTAGGTTAGGTTTTCATTCTTGAATTTTTCCAAAATCAGCTATGTAAGTTAAATTAATGTTCATATTGAATCTAATAAACTTTGAGACCGTATAGTATACGGTCATCTCTTTCCGATAGAAAGTTCACGGCGAACTGTGCCACGGTGAAATGTTTTACGTACAATTTACATTTAAGCGTAATAGACAGCCCTCATCTATGAATAATACGCGTTCAGGGTAGGCGTATCATTGTTTTACATTAAAAATAATATATCTAAAATGTATTAAAATATTAATATATATATATATATATATTAATATATTTACCCCCACGGTGGCCGCACGGCTTAAGCGTTGGACTATAACGCCGTGGATCCCAGGTCCGAATCCTGGGTCTGGCAAGAACACATATTGTTTTTCAATTTGTGTGTGTCAGGGTATGGACCTAATATGTTGAGCAAGTGGCTGACATCCATTTCTCGTAAAAAAAAACAAAATCTGTCAATACAAACCTCTACTCTGTGGAGGCCCATATGATCCTATTAGGATCGGACATGGTCGAAAGAAGAAAAGAAAAGATATTTATAATGTATCATATTTATCTTACCTCAACCTTTTTTTCTGGTGTTGAAATCTTATTTTTTTTTGTTTATTGATGAATTATTTAAAGTATATTTTATTGCATCTATTATTTTTTATTATTATATTTATTTCTTTATTAAACACCTTAACATGGAGTGAAGCTAAATAATTGCAGTGATGTACAGAATTCATATATTATGACCTCAGCGGGAATCGAACTCGGAGCTCCCGTGTGTAAGGCCAGGGCCTTGCTCACTTGACTACGAGAACCTACCAAGCTACTCATATGAATATGAACACACACACAGAGTTTGTCGGTGTTTGTTTGTGTATTATTAAAAAAATATTTGTTACTAATGGGGAAACGAGTAAATTAAAATGTAAGCATGCCGGTTTTAACCTCTATTGAACGACTTGTGATTTTACAAATAATTATTTCCTGCCACAAAAAAGATTAGGAATCCCCTTCCTAATCAACAAAATAATACACGAAACCCTAAAAAAACATACTAAGTATATTATGGTAGGTCTTGCAAGATAGATGACAACATTTTAGTAGTTCAATGATATTGATATTTGGAAATATTATTATCTTATGCCGTTCGGTTAAATTGATGTAAAAATATTTATGAACTATTGCAGGCATCACTGCATGAAGTGGTGTGTATTGGAAACAGAATTATTCGTATCTCGGGGTCACATGCGTCGATTTGCGACTAGGTACCGGCTATATCACGTAACCGAGGGTCGTACGTTAGGGATGGAGCAATTGAGAGTTCGTACGAGTTCTTAAGGATGGCGTCTACGGCATATTAATGACGAAATGTTTTTTTTTATAAATGAACCGTGGAAAAAAAATCTGATTTTTATAAACATATATATATTTACCATACTTATGCTTCCGTCTTTGTGCTTATCCAGATGACGTGTGTATCACCGAGATACGCCGCGAGTACATGTTGACAGCTCAATCAGGTCACCTTTATCTCGATCGCGCGCGAGAAGTGACACGCGGCGATTATATGTGGATGGGTCAATGAGGTCACATGTACCTGGAATGCGTACGAGTTTTTAAGCGCGAGTCAAATCGCGCCATCTGGACAAGGCCATTGGTGATAAAATGGAATCTTAAGAGTGCGACAATCCTGGGTATTTTAGATCATGTAGCAATCCTACAAGAGTAATCTACGCATTGCAATTTATATGGCAAGATACGATGGAACGTAGCGCTGGAGCAAAAGAAATACATCTTGTCTTATGGTTCAAGTAATGACAGGCACGTGATGAAATGAATTATTTTAATCGAAATCGCTTCTACGTCCCTCATTTTTTTTAAATGCCCTAGTTATGTCACTCCAGTAATGATTTGCATTCCACCATCAGCATAGTATTACGAAGGTATTGCAAATACTTGAGCCAAAGATAAAATGTAGATGCAGACGACCTTCCTCTTGTGCGTCGAATCTCAATGTTTTTGCTGATGATCAAGTCATGCCTTTCCAAAATATTCTTTAGTTTAGGTCAATTAAATAAGTTAAAATGTATTTTAATTCATGTGGACAGCAAGCTTTATAACGAGATTTTATCTTCCGGGCGTTTCCCGCCGCAGTCCGAGCGTCTCAGGCGCATTTCTCCGGTGATATCGCATCTGACCCTCCCCCAAACGAAATTAATGCTCTGCACTGGCCTGTGCTGTATGGAAAATTTATTATGCCTAATAGAATTGTAATATTATATTGGTCAGTTATTGCAATGGCTATTCAGATTTTACAGGGGGGAGGATTTGCACGCTATAATATTAAATATTATTGACAAAATAAATACCAACTGTGATTCTAGGGCTTAAGGTATTTTGCGGAGAATAGCATGAAAGTGGACACAATCTCGAATCGAGGGGTATGTAATTGACAACCGAGGTCTGAAAAAAACTAGACTAAGAAAGTTACATGTTGAATGGAATACATATACATCGCACCCCCAGACCTACACTGACGTAAGTCAAAATCAGCCATTTTCCAGGAGAGCCTAAACAAACTTTTTGAACCACGTTTAATGTCTTATGGCTTTACAATGTCCTTTTTTGTAGAATTGGAAAAAATATATCTTTCTAGTGGCATTCATTTAAGAGTATCAGAGTTACTAGAGTGGCCTTCTCGATATTTGACTCAATTTATTTAAAATAACACTGGCGTTAGGGGTATATCTCGTTAAATATATTTTTTAGATATACGCCAGTGTTCTCCTGAAAGAGAGAAAAATAAATTTAATTGAACTGCATTCATAACTCAAAACAGCAAAATTCAGACTTACGTCAGTGTAGGTCTGGGGGTGCGACATGTTCGCAAGGGTGACAGTCAGCTGACCCCTTTCCAAAAGATATCGGAAATCGAAGACTATTTAAATTATTTGTTTCAATTTTAAATTAAATCAAACAAGATCTGCGTTCGCTAATCGATCACAATTACTATAATAGGTAGGTACACCGATTCACACTTGTCGTCAATTTATTTTTACGATGGTAAGCGTAGGTACCTATTTATGGATATATACCATTATATTATTTAACGATGACCTGTCAGAATAGCGCAATGGTTCCTTATGTTTGTTTTTGATAAGTAGTAATAAATGAATAATATTAAATGTATGATTACGATATGGGTAGGTAACAGGTCCTAACTAAAGCAACCTACATAATAATTGTATTATATGCGTAAAACAATCGTGAAAGCAATATGTATTATTTTGATATCTATCCACTTTATTGTGTAAACAATAAAAAACAAATTTTTCATGTCGATGTATCTGATGTCTTAACATATTTAATTTTCTAATTCAAACGATTTTCACTGTTATTTTAATAATACTTACAACAGTCCATAAGTGTGTGAGGCAACTTTGCTTTCGATTAAGATATTTTTGAATTAGTTACTTCATCATTGCACGTCATTGTTCCCGGACTTTTTAATCGGAAAACGCCTTCGCATGGCCCGAACCAGTGGCGTGCATACATTTTATAATTTAAAGATATCGATAAAATAGAATAAATAATTAATATTATTAATACAATGCATTTCCGCCATGGATATTGACAGTTAACACAATTAGAGAAATTTTTTTTTTAGATTCGTTACAAGTTTATCACATTTGAAGGAAAATGTTTCGCCGCGCACTAAGCACATATGAAAAATTTAGTGACTACTTAGTCAACTGAATGATAGTAGTTGATTTTATAGTATCATTTTATCAACGTTTTTTTATTTCAATGTGACCCTGTCAAATGAATTGATTATATTAATGTGAAACTTTGAACAAATTAGTGATTGTTATTTGAAACAACTTACACCCAGTTTAACCATGCACATAAGAACATAATTTTATAGTTTATTTATTATACTTTTATACATTTAAGTCCTATCTACCTATACAAAAACTTTTTCTTTAACATATTTGGTAGGTAATACAATGTTTTACTAGGATTTGATACTAAATAAATATGGCCCAAATTAATACTGAGGCACTCTGAATCCCTTCACATATTAAAAATAATTTAGTTGCATATATTATAATATAACAAACATACGTGACAAAAAAAGACCATTTTTATTTTGCTTTTCATTCTTGGACACGTCTCTGTTGTCAAATTTTAGGAAATTTTCTTAGGATGTACATTTGAACGTTTTCTTCCGAGATACTATCTTGGTCGTTGTGCGACAGATTTCGCTACAATCAAACTTCAACAAAAAATATTATTTCTCAATTTACTTAGTTTTATTAGCGAATCAGCGTGGTGTAATAGGACAGTAACTTAATAATTTAATAAGTGATTTAATTAATTTGGGAGTTTCCGTTGACTTTTAAAAGTTTAAAAGTAAAGTAAGAGTTTTTTTAATATAGAAGTCTTTCATTTTCATATATAATAGTGAATTTTTTCGGTGTTCGAGGTTTCCGATACCACAGTCAGTCCTATTTAAATATCTAAAAAAGAATCTACGTGTCTACGTGACGTTTTACGTTAAGAGCATAAGTGAAACGGAAAATAATTTTCAACAATAGGTGGGACGAAATTTCGCACTCGTCACCAAATAGCGGTAGTAGAGGTGTGAGTACGTCAATTTGTTTTGTGATGGCGTCGGAGGTATATATTCTTATATCGTGTAAAGATTACTAAAAAACGTTACGCATGTACTCGACATAGAAAACATCTCAATGAATATATTATTATTATTACTAATATAACAATAAAAATAACATTAAATGGACGCATGTTGAATTTTTATGACAAATTATGTTTTGTTCGGCACGCGTCATTTGCACGTCGCATAGTCACGATTTTTTAGTTTTAGACCATGCCTCAGTTGAAGTATATATAGCCTTAAGTTTTCGCTTCAGTCGTAACTTGAAACCCAGCGTTTTTTGCTGTACAAATCAATGATATTTATTATATTGTGTAAAAAAATCACTTAAAAATATATTAACATTTGATTTATAATATTGATGCGGGATACGAGTTTAATGATTAATCACCACATTTATCACTATGAAAAATGTTACCATAAAGATAATCCAGGTGTTTCTATCTGGTTCTTTAGACACCACTGCATGAAAATACATGGCGAGTGTTGTGTCTTTTATTGAGTACGCGAGGGTCCCAATAACGGAGTGGAGTCGTCGGAATCAGCCGGGAGCTCTTTTCTCAACACAATGGACCAATTGTTTTCGATGTAATTTATTGTCTAATGCAAGTGGGATGGGCTCGGCCATTGTGGAGATAACTGGAGGAAGACCAGCTCTTAGGAATGGCCTACAGCTGGTAAAGCAAGTGCGCTGTATTGTCATATGAATTTTAATAATATCATTCTGGAGAGTGTATAATACAACTATGAGTATTAGCCAACGTATAATAGAATCTTGTCACTGGAACTCAACGATGAAGGCCCATGCGTCAATATTTGATTTTGAGAAAAGTTTAGTTTCTGAAGAAAAGAAGTAAAAAAAAAATGTTGTATCGATAATACAGTACTTAGGTACATACTGCAGTCTGCAATTTAGAAGAGATCTTTACTTAGCTACGTATTTTTTCGACTTATACGATGTATAAATGAGAACTCTGCCATTCTGGGCAGTGTTGACCTGTGTGTACCTGCCAACTATCTTAGAAATAGACTGCATCAGTTGTTCATTCTCCCAAGCAGCATAACTGCCACTGGTAATGCCAATTGGGAGGGCGATAACTATGTTCAACCAAATTGCTTCGGGTGTTGATATATTCCACTTACGTGAGGGTGAGTAGGTGGACGCTATTTTATAAATTCTTAAAATAGGGTCTCCTTAATAAACTCGGTGTACTTCTTTGAACTTTATTTTCTGTACTTGTATTTTCACTGCTTTTGTATGTTTATATTAGGTTCTCTTTTATATTTTAATTTTTATCATTTTTATTACTTTTTTTTCTTTATAATCATGTTTCATGTCATACGTTCATGTAATATGTTGTACATGTAATTTGTAATGTCCACAATTTGTTAAAAAAAAATTGAAATTGAAATGATTATTATGAACAAGAGATTTTTGCCAGCCGCAAAATTCAAGTTCACACCTATGAAATTCCTCAGCAGTAACGATAAACTTGTGATCCGTGGCCCTCAACCCTCAGTCGCCTCGATGTGATGATTTTCTGCCACAAGGGTTTTTTTTACATAGAAGAATAAAATAATAATCATTTTGCCAAAATTCTGGGAATTTTTATTTTGATCTCTGTGAATATAAAGGCTGCTTCGCACTGTTTTAGAGATTCTGAAATCTTCAGATGCCGTCACTCTAGCCAGATTCTAGAACTACTAGATCGTGATGCTATATTATATTATTTATGTAGAGAAATAATTTATTTATTTATTATTATTTACGATATCGTTTCATTTCGAAAGGTCTAGAAAATCAGATAATTTTCCATCTAAAATGCTAATAAATTAATTGAACTATGTAGCTGCGTGACTTCGAAAAGAGACCCATAGATGTCGCTGCCCAATGACTGTACGCCGCAAGCGCTATGTAGACGGATTAGGATTAAACTTTATGTTAACATCGTATTTTTTATCTCTCACAGTCTTACAGCCAGTCAGCTTAGTCTCTCTGAACTCTGAATTGCTCTGATCCTTTTGATCATACGAGTCCTCTATTTTGAAACTAAGCACCTTACACTAACGAAATTAAGTGTGGTTTTTAGTTGTCAAATGTTATACCTACTTGAACTGAACTAATACTTTGGAAAGTTCATCTGGTAATTTGGTAGAGCGAGTCATCTTATCTTGTTAATCTGTTTTCGTGTACCGTTTGAAGTATTTTCTGTTATTGTTGATTAATCTCTATGAACTCTGAATCAATACTAAAATCGGAAGTGTTTATATTTTATAAATAAAACATACTATAACTGACGACTAATGTGGGGCCAAAGTATTTCTTTTTTATAAAAAAAACCATCCTATAACTGGCGTTTTACGTGAAATATTATTTTTATTATAACTAAACTAAAATAAACTATTGAATTGATCAAAAATTTGTTTCAAAACTTAGTATCTAACTACTTATCCGGTCAAAGATACTGTGGTGCATATGATATCAAGAAACAATTGCATAAGTAGTAAATTATGATACGTCTATCAAATATTTAAATTCATTGAATTTCAATCATAAATGTTTTAATTGGTTAATATAAAATTACTGTGCATTTTATGTATATTATAATAGTTTTGAAATTCACACAATGCCTATACCTATAGCAATTTTATATACAGCAGATCTGTAATATTATTTACATTCTCTTAGGTACAGGTTGTCCACCGGTTTAACATTTCTGTAGGGCATGACTGGTCAGGTAGAATACCATTCCGTGGTTTATAATCGATTCAATTAACCACCGGCTACGACCTTATTGTATCAAAAGCCTTTATGTAACAAAGGTAAAGGTGGATATTATCATATTGTGTAACTGCATCAGTGCATTGATAATGTTAGCGAGGGGCGGCCGGCGAGGTTCAGAAGCGTGATGTTAGGAAACTCAATTAAGGTAATATACGAGTTTGTATCATTTTAAAATAACAGGTGAGATCTATTATTTTACATTTATAAGGTGATATGTTAGAATAATTGTTTTGCGGTATCTATAAACATCTCTAGACTGCTGTCCCTCGACGGTTCCATGACAAAACAGAACAACGATAAATAAAACTATGACCTTTCAGGAAAAATATAAATTTTATATTGAAATTATCTTATCTCTATTATGTTGATAGATTTTTATTAGCACAGATTTTCAATACGCCATAATAAATCAAATTATAGAAAGCCTTAAATAAACGGGACTTAACTCGATGTTGCCGACAAGCATAGGATATCTCATCTTAATCAATATAATATGTTCAAAATGATTGGGTGACTAGGTACAACGAAATAATGACCTAACCTAACCTAACCTAACCTAGCCTAACCTAATCTGACCTAACCTAACCGAACCTAACCTAAATAGATTCCACAAAAATTAATGTTTCATTTTTCCCCTGGGTGTTCTGTTTTGTCACTGTTCTGTTTTGTCATGTTCTGTTTTATCTGGTTACCTTTAAATGTATGTAATATTTTGTGCCGAAATCTAAAATTGCTTTCTTATAACGCGCCTTGTAAAACTGGGGTTAAAAAATTAAGTTTTGGATTTACCAGAAACAAAGATAGATTAGATTTTTCTCTACACAGACAGGTATAACTCATTGGCATTATAATTCTGTCTATAAATAAGGGCAAACAATTTGAAAACATTAAAAATGATTAGTTATTGGCACTTATATACCTATAGGTAATTGAGGTTAAAAAACTAAACGACTCAAGGGAACACTCCATGAGTAATAATTAAAATAGTATTTTTCGACCATGTATGATCCTAATAAAATCATATCGGCCTCCACAGAGTGGAGGTTTGTATTAACAGATTTTGTTTTTACGAGAAATGGATGTCAGCCACTTGCTCAACCTAAGGTCCATACTCTGACTCATACACAAATTGAAAAACAATATGTGTACTTGTCAGACCCAGGATTCGAACCTATAGGTGCTATAGAATATAGATGATATAATAACCCACGATGCTATAGGGCATAGGCCGACACTTAAGCCGCGCGGCCATCGTGGGTGTATATAGTATAGTAGTAGTAAAATAATTACAGAAACATCCAGGTTTTAAGATAATCACATAGATTATTGTGACTTAACCGGGAATCAAATCAAGTTCCTCTGGTCGAGAAGCGAGTGCATTAAGCATAAAAAGACTAGATATGTCATTTTATACAGTCTACTAATTTTAGGTAACGTAACACTACTTTTATAAAAAAGGATCAAATACTTATATACTAATGGTTTATAGTTCCTACGCACCCATGTACATATTACAAATTCTAGTTTTTTCACTTAAATCGAGCCAATTTGATTACACCTACATTAATTGTAGACTTGTAGAGTAAGTAGATATAGTTCGTAAAAATCCAGTTGAAATTTGTTGTAACTAATTAGCCCAGTTAAAGGTCAAACTACCTTATATAGAAACTACTTATCGACTGATACATGGATTCAATTCTAGAGGATGTGATTGGCATCCTGCAATTCATCACATAAGAATGAGTATAGCATTTTATTGAGCAATGGCGACAAGAGCTAATATAAAAAGATATATATACGTACATAAAACTGTACTACGAATAGGTATGTATTCATTATTTATGGATACAGTATAAACTGAGTAAGTACACACAAGGTAAAGGTTACATACTACAGAGTCAGCGCAGGTGATAATGCCGCCTGGCAAACAATAATTTGCCTAATTAATGAACAGCAGTGACGAAGTCAAAGGCCCATTGTTGCATCCAGCTTGCTTTTCGCATTGTAATTCTAATTATAACATTCCTCTTCGCATTATTGTAATGAGGTGGGGTTATGTAACCCTAACAGGAATAGGGTGACCTAACGTGCGGAGAAATTTATCTAAAATATTACTAATATTAATGACTAACATAAGATATTAGAAAAGGTCTTTAAAATATAAGAATATTACTATAATAAGTGGTTTGAATTTTAGATGTAGCCTTAATTGTGATTGTCGGATTAGGTTGGATTGGGGTGGGTTTATATTAGGTAATATTAGGTTAGGGTTAGTAAGATTTTTTTAAATAACAATTCCCTTGCGTTCTCCTACGAGGTGTATGGTGAAGTTGAGTTAGGTTAGGTTACATGATGTTAGGTTAGTTTAGTCTAGGTTGGGTTAGAGCAAGCTTACTTTTTGATTAGTCATATTGATTGGACAAATCTTGTTAATGTTTTTTTTATTATATGACAATATACATTGAGACATAAGACATTGTCTACGAATGGTAGAGGGACGAGAAGTTTTGCATATCATCAAAATCAGTATTTTGGCAATCCAGAGAACTAAAACTATAGCATTTTTCAGTTCATCACCACAGAATGATAAATGGAATACGTAACAGAGGCTGTTAAGATCCGCCATGAATAGTGCACATTAAACTTTGTTAGTAATACGTATTTGTTTTTATTGAACTAAGACTACAATTTACAGATGGTATAGGTTAGTTTTTAAAAATCAATTAAACCCTGCCTAAACCTAACCATAATAGTTTTGGTACTTACCTATATTTTGGGCGATACGACAAAATTGTGCATACTTTTTCATTGATACTTATTTGTTAGATTGAGAATACATATTACACACATTTACATCTAAACCAAAATGTAATAGATACAAAATTTTATTCTATCCATAAAATATCCAAAGTTATGTATGATGTAATTGCATAATTTTAGATATTTTACACATGGATGAGTATTTTTTGACTATTATCTATTAATTATGGCTTGGTTTTTGCATGGTTCAGTTGAATTTAACAAACTAACTAACACCATCTGTAAATTGTAGTCTTATTTCAATGACAACAAATACTTATGACTGACAAAGTTTAGTGTGCATTATTTATGGCAGATCTTAGCACCCTACCTCCACCCTTCGCTACTGGTACGTCGTCACAGTTATTCGAAAATTATAGATACCATATTAAACTTACCTAAATATAATTTAATTCGCTACTGTAATTAAAAAAAATAAGTTTTAATAAAAATCAATAAAACCCGATTCTGCAATAAATGATATTTTTTTTAAATATGTAAATTGATTTAAAAAGACTATATTACATAGTCACACCATAGGTCTTCCTTGACTGACGACGATGTATTAATCGCGCATGGCATTATAATTAATTCATAATGTGGTAAACCTGATCTGTTTGAAAATAATGCAACTTTAACATGAGATTTACTGTATTCAACGAGCGAGACTACAATGTAAAATATGAATGCAGTGGTTGTCAAGAGAATTTTCACTAATTAGAGAAAATTAAATTATTAAAGTTCTGATCAAATTGAGGTGCATGTCGCCTACATGTCGCCTACTGTCACGCTGTCGTGGCGAAAAATTTAGTCTATGGTTTCGTCATTTTGCAGAATATTTTGAACTATCACCGTCTCTGTAAATTCACTGACGAACGACACTGATGAAGAGTGCCAACTATAATGTATTAGTAATTTGAATTATTATTAATTATTCATGCTAATTTCAATTAATGTTAACAGTTTCTACGTGTGCGTACGTTAAAATTACTTGCGATATTGCATTCAGAGATAATATTTTGAACAAAACCCAACCTGCAGACCATAGATAATAGTCAACATTATTATAGAAAATACATAGTGCCAACCGCTAAAAACAAAAAAAACGTGATTTTGACATGATAGTCGAAAAGTGTAGGGATGTAGAAGATAATAAAAACGTTCGTTGAGTCATGCAGGAGTCAATGCAGTGCAGTTCAACGTGAGTTGACCTTATTGTTGTTCTGGTTATTTCGGAAGATTTTGCCAACTGACAATGTTAGTTTAAAGTTTCAAAATGTGCTACGGGATGAGAGCATCAGTCAATATACATTTTATTAAGACATTACACACTTTTTCCCCGTAGCTGCAGCTTACTGTTACGTCACGTGATAGTCCGCGATATGCACCATAATATAATTCGCGCTTTAGTCGTTAATATAATAATATCACGTAATAAATGAAGATTTTTAGAATTGAAAGAAATTTAACATTGTTTATAAATAACGGTATCTCTTTCAAGAAATTCTGCAAAGATAACTATTGCTGTATTTTAAAACTCAATTTATGATTTATCTAATCTGTCAGAGTTTCAGACCTTGACGTACTTAAAATCGCCATTTTTTATTTATGGCTTTCTTCTTCTTAGTCGTTACCTTATGGCTTAGGATGGTGACCGTGCCCATATTGAATTTCTGTCATCTTTTGAGCGACCAAGACTTTCCACCCCGCTCGATTCTCTGCGTCTCTCAGGGCAGAGTGAAGGTTGCTCTCAGTCAGTTCTTTTACTAACCACCAACCAGTCTTTTCAGGTTATCCGGTCTGCACCCAATAATACATATTATGTCAAAAAACGCTCAGAATGCATCTCAAACACATTGTCGAGACCCGTTCCTTTATCTGCAGTCTCCGGATAAATTAATAAACATATAAACTCAAGGATTTAAAACATTTTGGTGCCTCAATATATTACGGTTTTTCTTGTTTAGTGAGTTTAAATAAATTGTTTTTGAAACCTTTATATTATAGAATCTCTCAGTAGTGAAGGGTAGAGGTAGGCTGTTAAGATTCAACATAAATAGCATACAATAAACTTTATCAGTAACTTATCTCTTTTTATTGAACAAAAAATACAATTTGCAGGCGGTGCTGGTTAGTTTTTCTATTAAACCCTGCCTCAACCAAACCATAGTAGTTTAGGTATGCTATGGGCGATTCGACAAAATTAGTGTAGGTATATTTTTTCAGTCAAACTTAGTTGTTTTCGTTGAATTAAGAATACATGACAGATGGTGTTGGTTAGTTTTTTTAAAATTCATTAAACCCTGACTAGACCAAACCATAATCGTTAAAAAAAATTCTATTCGATATCTTAAATTATGTATAGCATATTGGCATAATTTTAGGTATTTTATAGATACATGAACATTTTCTTTACTATTATCTAGTATCTATTATGGCTTGGATTAAGAAGGGTTTAATTGAAATTTAAAAACTAACAAATACTGTCTATAAATAAACTGTAGTCTTATTTAAATAAAAATAAATACGATTAACTGACAAAGTTTAGTGCGTAATATTTATATCGGATCTTAACAACTTACTTCCACCCTTCGCCACTGGAATCTCTGGATGATTAACTTGTTTATCCTTTGATCTGTCCAAGAAATACGACGCATTCGTCGCCAACACTATATTTCGAAGCCATCAATTGCCTTCCACTCCCTAGCCCGCATGGTTTTAATGTTCTTTAAATTCAACTTGAAAAAAAACTAGAAGCAATATTCTTATTAGAACCATTAAGCTACCGATGCAAGTATGATACTTAGATATAGATAATAACTTCAAATTCACACATAATTGGAGATGTTTTCAAATTATGATGACAATCATCTAATTCATATTAGGTTTTTTTCTGAGGTTTTTCCAAGTTATGCATTTCCGTGAAAATCTTTCCTCAACGGTTAAATCTTGCTGGAAATAAATTACATAAAATAAATATATCACAGCATGCAGGGGCAACACTTCTATGTGTTTTAAGGCAAAATAATATGTGGGTTCCTATACTATAATATAGGAATCTCATCCTAGAGGGAATGCTAATAATAATAATACCTAAATTAAAATGTAGGCCATTTCACATTTTCGATTCATTAATAATTATTGTAACAACATTCACACTTGACATGCACTCTAATATATATTAAAACGCTTTGCAATAATTGAAGGGTTAAAAGTCAATAAGATCTAAGTGCCATAAAATTCTATAACAAGTTTTTTTTACTTTAATAAAATCTATATGCCAAGCCTAACGATATTCTGAAGGGTCTAAGTTTCCAACTCTATCATTTTTATCACACAAATACATTGAAATATGGATGGGGTCTATGTGCCCTTACATACTCCTCTACACAGAACGTTTCAATATTGTCCATATTTAAATATTTTATTCTTTCTTTGTTCATTTTAGCTTTAGAAGTAATATGTTAACTTATCATATAATAACTTTGTATAAATAAAAATGTAAGTTTTCATATATGTATGGTTTTACTTATTCTTTTTTTTTTATCTCAGTTTCACATTTTTGGCACTTAGACCCTAGTCTTTCAACCCTTCAATTAGTTTAACTATGAGCTGAAAATAAAAACAAATTCTGAGATCGCTATCAATTATATTAGGTACTTCCTTTGTTGTTTGTACTCAAAATTAACCAGTGTGGCTGCATTTGAAACCACTGTATTTAACATTTTACAATAATAACTAATTACGGTTGCAGAATTATGCATAATTCCATGATTTTATCTCATTGATTATTATGCATCTTTGACAATAAGAAAAATTATAATAATAGTAATTGCGTATTGTTAGGTTATGGAAAAGTGTCTTCTGTATAAATAATAATTATCAATTTCTTACGTAGATAAACGTTTTGAATATTTACTTATTAATGTCATAATTATGCCAACGATTTATTTCAACGTATAGGATAGTTTCTTTTATTGTGATAACTGTCAATACATGGAACTGCATTGAATTATTGATTTATATTAATAAAACGCAAAAAAATGTACTTATTCCACTTTTTTATTTAATAAATTTGGACCGGGTTCGTCCGCGTCAGAGACATTTTGAGGCGGACGAAACCGGTACAAATGTATTAAATAAAAAAGTGGAATAAGTACATTTTTTTGCGTTTTATTAATATAAATCAATAATACTATAGGATAATAACACTCGATGTATAATATAGTAAAGAAAACAAGAAATTTCACACAAAACTGAAAATAAAGTATGGTAACATTTACATTTCCATGTGTATTTTTATCTACATTAATGAAAATGTGTAAAACAAATCATAGTCCTCCGAAACTAATGATTTCTCAATATCCCATACTGTTTTTGTGTTTTTAATTTTTGCGCATTAAAATGTCAGATATAGATGAAAACTGCAATACAAGTATTGTGCGAAAGACACAAAAAGCAGTTCTTTTTCCACCAATATAAAAACTAGGAATGTCCAATGCGTTCAAAAATTAAATTGTTAATTACGTCAACTTTTGGTTTTGAGACATTTCTTGTATTGCCCGTGTACCCTTCATTTGAATGCATATACAATAATAGTCTTAAACCAATTCTGCTCTCATAAGGAAAAATGCAGCTTTTCGACAAATATCATAAATTAGTGTACAGATAATGCTGTACGTGAAATTCTGAATCATTTGACATAAAGTCAAAAGCGGTATAAAATTTATTTCAGTATAATAATCGGCATATTGCTTTTTGGTTTTTTTTCACTAAAACAGAAGTTATTCTGAACAAAAAGACATTATAACGAGTTTCATAAGCAAAAACACAGCATCGATTGAAAATATACTGGTTTTTGCTTATATCATATATCAAATGATTCATCCACATTATTTAAAAATTCATTAAGAAAAGTTGAAAAAACGTTTTCAGTTGAGGCATGGTCTAAAAAGATCGTGGCTAGGCGATGCGCGGATTGCGGGTCGCGGGTGCAAATGACGCATTCCGAACGAAATATAATTTGTCATATAAATCCAACATGCGTCCATTTAATTTTCTGTTTATACGTCCAAGTCAGAGGATCGATCACCCTCCTCTTGAGGGGGATCAGCACAATACTCGCCGATGTCCATCTGACACCACCGCAGAGATCCGAGGACGTTCCTTACAGGAAGACTGTGTACAAGACCGCATTTGCGGCATGGCAGGCGAGGTGGACCGCCTCCCCCAAGGGGCGGCACACTTATTGTTTTTTTCAGGACGTATTCTGCAGGCACCAAACTAGAAGACTCCAACCTTCGCACTGGATTAGCCAGTTCCTCACCGGCCATGGCAACTTCGCCGCCAGACTCCACGAGTTTGGCTTGATAGTAGATGGGCCGGGTTGTACCTGCGGGCATGACCACCAAGATGTTGAACACATCCTCTGGGATTGCCCGCTTATGGAATTCGAACGAGCGGAGCTGTTTGCCAGGGTCCGTCCTCACACGGGCCCAATTGGTCATGGAGATCTGGTAGCAACCGAGGCCAACTTTGCGGCATTTGAGAAATTTGCAGCGTCGTACGGGGAGCGGGATAGTCCCGACTCTTCTGAAGACTCATCCATTTCAATTCGTGACACTCAGTATGCGGGTTCACAAAGCGCTTAACGTTAGCGGACAGCAGAGTCAGTCCAAAAACAAACATTTTCTTTCTTAACTTTCTTCTTTAAGAACTACGGTGCATGGTTGCAGCATCAGTTCCGTGCGGCTCCGTCTCGGGACGGAATGAGCACTTAAAATCAGTTCTTTCAGACACGTTTAAAGCGTCATAGAAAGCGGCCGTGCATATCCACGGTTGTGCATATATGACGGGTGGTG
The DNA here is from genome assembly GCF_057557595.1 of Rhyacophila brunnea. Classification (NCBI taxonomy): domain Eukaryota; kingdom Metazoa; phylum Arthropoda; class Insecta; order Trichoptera; family Rhyacophilidae; genus Rhyacophila; species Rhyacophila brunnea. The sequence goes on along the minus strand of NW_028232848.1, from coordinate 38,500,224 downwards.
GTGGGCACTTTAACGTATGTTCTATTAGTGATAATAATAATATATTCATTGACATGTTTTCTTTTTCAAGTAAATGGGTAACGTTTTTAGTCATCTTTACACGATTTAAGAATTAATACCCCCGTCGCCATCACGAAACAAATTTACGTATTCACACTTCGATGTTCGCTCTCCGAGTGCCAGCGAGTCCAAAATTTCGTCGCGCCTATAGTTGAAAATTAGTTGCCGTTTCACTGAAGTATCGTCTTAATGTCTCATTCTCTCAAAATGTGACTTTGGCAAATAGTTGCCTTTTTGCTTATGGGGGCAGAATTATTGATATGTGTTTTGTATGAACGCTTAAAAGCATTTTATTCCTACAGTTGGATTACAGTGCATGGGTTATGAGTATACAATTTCATTAATATTTTCACAATAATGCAGATATCTACTTTGAGAGAACGCTAAAAACATCATATAAAAAATCATTTAAAGAATATTGAAAACAGTCATGTATGATTTACAATCGCATGTTGGTCGATAATTTAATGAACTTGGTCACATGTGCATTTTGTATTTGTTCATTTCTCAGTTCCCCAATTATTATAATATCGACCGATATGATTTAAGGAGAGGCCAGTGTTATTAGGCAGTGTTTCAAAGTCACCTCATATTTATTTCAAAATTTATTTGACGTCCAAAAATAATACAATCTCTTAGCGTGCGAAACACAAAAAGTCTCTTAAGTCGATTGTATATTGTATCTGTCTGCCATCTAAATACGATAATAAATTAATAAATATGTCAAGAATACAACGGGCCCAGCTATCGTGCGACTTTTCAGAGAATATATTTTCGAGTCGTTTCAGTTTTCCAGTCGTAAATAATCCCAAATAACAATAATTAAATATTAGATTGTCGGAAACCTAATCACACGGCGTAGATAAGGCAATTAATATAAATTATGGTACACGAATTGAGTACAGAATTGTGACGGCACTAAAAAGTGTGCCTAAAGAATGTTGCTCACACTCCGAAATTTGTATTGTGCTGTATATTAATTATATGGGTGGCAATTAAATGCACATGAAATACCTACAAATAATATGCAAATGAATTATTTTAACACAGATAATATAATATCACTACTGCTTTCAAATAAGGATACGTATTATCAATGATTTTTATTTCATTTGACTTTCTTTTTTATATGGGTGGCAATTAAATGCACATTCAATAATATGCATCATTGCAAAATAATTCCAAGAACTTATATTAAGATAGTATTTTAGATTAAAAAGGATAATTCAAACATATCAGTTTCAATGACTTTTACTTTAACTTTCTTATCGTCTATTATAAGGATACCTACTTCACTGGACGGAAGAGAACTGCTAGAGAAAAACATAGACTATACCAAAGCCGACTTAAGTACAAGCCGAAGCATTTGGAAACTCTCGTTTTCCTGCTGTCTATGGGTGACATAATATCATCATTATATAGAGCAGTGGCGACTTGAAAAGAGGTATGCTGTGGAGATCTGATAAAAAAACACACTTGTCAGGTATACTTACGATAAATAAGAAGATAATACGATATTACTACTAATGAATAGGTAGGTACACATTAATGACAACGACACACTATTTTAATGAAACTTCAAAAATTCACTGACGAGATAAAATTAAGCGATCAGTTTAAATTACGTATTTTTTCAAAACATTTATACACATCAAAAATCAATAGATAAAAGTTCTTTTTATTTTTAAAAACAGTATATTTATTAATATATTTATTATAACAGCATATTTATTAATATTCGATTAAACACCATAGAATTTTTTTTTCGGTTTTAGGCTTTGCGATCGGAGCTTTCCTTAGTTCATACAATTCGGTAGACTGGGCGGGGCTACGTGACGTAAAGTCCATATGAAAAAAATTGAGAATTATTTGAAACATAATCCGAACTTTATTTACGTCAAGATAAATGGCGCGCTGTGGTATATTTTTTAAAACCTCTGCAGATTGTTTTGTAATTACCTGTGTAATACATTCCTACACATACGGCATCTCTCGTTGGCAAAATAAATTATTTTATAGAATATAATATAATCAAATGATTATATAAATAAGTCAATATGCAATTAAAAAATATTTTTCTTAAGAAGGTAGGCTTCAAATAATCGCCTAGTATAGAGTCTCCGCCACTGATATAGAGTGGTTATACTGACGTATCTGTCGTGTTCACTTGTCAGAGAATTTTTATTGATTTCGTTAAAAACTGACTATAATATTAACGTATATTGGGGACCTCAGAGTTCATGTCATTTAGTATCAGAATAAATATTATTTTAGGCGAAGACGGTTTTAGGTGATACATTTGACTTTTTTCATAGTTCAATTCTAAACGGGAAAGAGCTTTTAATTATGTGGTTTTGCAAATCAAGATGTCAGGAAATCTGGGATCTGATTTTGAGAGCTGAACAAATGGGACCATTCGTTTGAGAAACATGCTTGTGCAAAAAGATATGCTCAGGCTTTGTATCTTAAGATGGCGGTGACTATACACAATCTAAGCGCGATAGATATTGGGGGGATGTCATATATGTCCAAACGAACAAACGAGTATTTTGTCAGTGTACTTGACATTAGACGAGACTCTCATCGGATTGTATGCACTATCTAGTTATTTGGTCACGTAGATCGCGGGGAAGTTGATGATCTAATTCTAGAAGAACTGTCATATTTAATCAAGTTAAAGATTGGTGAAGACAAGAAAGCGCTTTCTTTAGATATATACAAAATCAACCGATGATACCGGCTCTGCGTGGCGTCGAATGGCGAAAGAGGTGTAGCTGAGGCACGCAAAAGCAGTGTTGCCAACTGTCATTCACAAAAATATACCAGATAGGGTAAGAAAACAAGCTAGATGGCGAAATAAAATGCTAGATATTTTCAACATTGAAAAAGTGTCTAGAACCAAACTAGCATTTCAAAAAAATGTTTCACAATAATAATTATTATTATTACAACATTAGTCATAATTTTGATTTTATATATGTATTATCTGCCTGCGCATTGAACACACTGAATCCATTGAGCTCATCCATAAAAATGTTGGCAGATGGCAGTGCCACCGGGTATTTTTCCTGGCAAGATATAAGGTACGTAGGACCAGCATGTTGTTTTCAAGAAAATCTTCAAGTAAATAAACAAGGTGTAATATTCTTGCTTTATTATGAGAAGTTTTAAGCTGTTTACGGTGTCGGAAGACACTATATTTAACGCCATAAGTTGGACGGAAATTTTGCAAGATATAGCCAATTCAAAAATGTTAGTTCTGGCAATAAAAACGCTAAGTTTGAATCAAATCGCTAATCGGATTAGAACGAACATCTTTATCTTCCTGAAAGAATGCTATAGCCGCTGACATATCTGGTACAAGTCTTCTTTGTTGATTTAGTCCAATAATTAATATTATATTATGTTATGAGATTGTTTCAAATTTCCGTCTATATTTACTTAAATATAGTTATGATACTTTTAGTTAAATCCAAAGTAACATTATAAAATTAAACATTTTTGTATGCCACAACAATTCTTATTGAAGAAATACGTAACTATCCATTATCAATGATTAGGTATCCTAATTCGCTAAGATAATATTCTATCACATGAACTAAAAAAACTAACATGAGCTAAAAAAAGAGATGACTTTCACGATTTTCCAATCAGTGTTCTTGGCTGTATTGACGTGGCGCTGCAGTCGCGATGGAATGTGACGTCATCAAAGTTTTATTGATGGAGCCAAATTGCAGAGTACCATTGATAACATTTCTTGCGCTTTTTGTGACATATGAATGGCCATGTCATGCATTACCTCTACGCAGAGCTATATTAAGGTAATTTGAGGCCTCTCACATTATGATAATGATTACATAGTACATAGCCCTTATTTCACACTATACGGTTTTAACCCCGCTTCCCGCTCTTTTCACACTATACGGTTTATCCACGGTGTTCTTCCGTCACAAAATCAATTTGTGGTTGAGTGTTGTCGATTTAAAACCGTTGAATGTGAAAGCGTGCATAAGGTCACATACACCACTGAGTCATTGGTGGCCGTCCGGGCGCCATGAGTACAGTAGAAATGGACGGCTGCTATACAGCGCCGTATGGGTTTTTAACCATCGCCGTGTAATGTGAAAAGGGCCATGCTCTTCTTCACGTTACTAAAAGAATGTCGCCGTTAGATTTTGTGCCGTACAGTCAAAACTGTATAATGTGAAAGGAGTAGTTGTTAATTACAATTTTAAAAGACCGCAAGAAAACTGGTTAGCTACATAAACATGTATGTTTTAATTAAATGGTGACAAGCCCTTTTCACGAAACTTTTTGAATGTAATTCCGATTTTTCCATTCTACAATGGTAAAATAAAAGTACACACACAATTCCTTCGAGCAATTTTATTCAAAGTGTGCTCCGTGGTACTTCTTTGGCATGCTACGACCAACTCCGAGGGCACTACATTCTGTTTGAAAGAAATCCATATATTTTTAGTTAAATGCGCTGATGTACGATGGGAATTATAAACAAGTATGCTACAGTACCTAGATATTTTATAATAAATTTAGAAGTGCTATTCATTTGTTATAGACATTACTCACAGAGACATAGACTTGCAAATAGTCAATTACCGATCGAAACCTTTAAAAAAAAACCTTAGAAAGCCCTTGAAAGTGATTTTGAAGAGAGACGTTAGAATATGGCGCGTTTCAAGTAGCCACATAAGACTAGTTATTCAGGTAGCTTAAATACACCTTTTTTTATTATGGCGAACGTTAAAAATTTAATACATGCTTATGTCATAATATTATGTTATAAGGATTTAAATATATACCTATGAAGTAATTGGAATATTATCTTAATATAATTTTATTAGTTTCATATCCAAATGTATGGTGTCGTGATACGCTAGATTAAGACTGAGTGTGATGCGGGGCGGGTTGGTTTGGATGGGTCCATGTTTGTGGTATCAACGTAGGTAGGTACTTAAGTATCAACGAAACTTTTTCTATATTTTTCTAAGAATCACATCATGTTGGTAGCTAAAAATACTTATTATCGAAGATGTGAGTGATGATACGTCATAATAATATTAGTAGTATATTTTGTATTGTGTACCTACAAGTTTAATTGGAATGAAACGCGTATCTTTTTAAAATTATGGTAGGTATGTTTTAAAATTTGTTTCACTGGTTTGAACTGTTTCGAAACCCCCTTAAAAATTTCCCATGAATCAATTCGACTGTGTTTAGGAAAAAGGGCGTAACCCTCGATTTTTACGAAAAGTGCTTTTATAAGGTATTAACAATGTATACAACTAAACACATGTTCTGTAAAAAGGAAGTAAGCCGCAAATGCCGAATTGTTATCTAAATTCAGGTTTTAATTAAGCATTAATTAAGTTTTAATTTATGGAAAAAAGCATTTACCCTCAATTTTATTGATTTTTCTGTAATAACTTCTTTAATTATTATTAGATCAAAAATATATTACACCAAATCATCAATCATCATGCACCCAATGTTTGTGCCTATTTTTTTAAAAATATTAAACCAAAGTCATTCAAAAAACGTTTTTTACCACTCCTGTAAAATTTGTTCTGTGAGGGTTACACCCTTTTTTCTAAACACGGTCGAATTGAATTATGTTTTTGTTTTTGTATTGCTTAAATTTGTGGCGTTATTTTTTCTAAGTGCGCCACTGTTCGCATCTCGCTTTTTTATGTGGAATAATGGTCTGCTGATGACGATTGTTCCATCGCTTTGATTGTTTCTTCACGTCATGTTTGTTCTTCGGACATGACATGTCCTTCGCGAAATTCAAAAGAACGGGGACCATATACACGTCGTCATGACCGCCTTCACCACATACCTACATATTACCTACCTACCTATGGCACGACGTGAGAGAGTGACCATGTCGAAATAATCTTAAACCTGCAATTATTGAGTGTCATACAGAAATTAAGTATCTGATCTGATCTTAAGCAATAGCTTACTCATTGTTTATATTTTTTGATATAATAAAGACAATTCTTACTTGATACCAGTGACGAAGAGTGGAGGTAGGCTGTTAAGATATGCCATAAATAGTGCATACTACACTTTGTCAGTCATACATATTTGTTTTCATTGAAATAAGACTACAATTTTGAATTTACAGACGGCGTTGGTTAGTTTTTAAAATTCAATTAAACCCTGCGAAATCAAGCCATAATAAAAAATAATTATCTATAAATATCGAAAATTATGTATTTAAATCATACATAAGTTTGGATGTTTTATAAATAGAATAATATTTTATTGAATATAAAAAAATGAAACAACAATATGTGTAATATGTATTCTTAATCCAACAAAAATAAATAAGTAGGTATGAAAAGCGTGCATAATTTTGTCGTATCGCCCAAAGTATACCAAAACTATTATCGTTTGGTTTAGGCAGGATTTATTTGATTTTTAAAAACTATCCATGACCATCTATAAATTTTAGTCAAACAAATACGTAAGACTAACAAAGTCTAATGTGAACTACTTATGACGGATATTAACAGGCTACCTCCACCCTTCGCTACTGCCTGATACGCTGAAACTCGTAATAGTCCAATCACTCTCTTCATAAAATGTAGATATCTAGTTAGCAGGCGCGCCAACAAAGTAACGATTCGGGTCAGGACCCCTCCAGAAGCGGAAGAAAATACAAATTATTTTGATAAATGGAATACCTATTACTTATTAATCTTCGTCAGGACCTTATGGCTGATGATCATCACCCGGATAATTTGGCTGTCTTGTCTATGCCTATAAATTGGTGGTCCATACCATTTTTTTTGGAATTCTATGACACGCAACACCTGTAGCCACTGGAAGACCCACGGCACTCGTAAATTGGTGCAACTATCTGGAGCTATCCAGTGTTTGCTTCAATATTCCGATGGGGAATATTTAAAATACATATAACGTGGACGATGCAAACAAACACCCGCATTTGATAATCATTTGCGGATGCGACAGCTCACAATAACTTAAAGTGCGGAGTGTCTGAGTATGGTGAAAGTATTAGAAAAAGTGCGGTATTCCGCGGTCGAATCGACGAGATGTTACAGGTACCTACGTCGTAGGCGGGGTAAATGTGAAATGTCAGTGGCGCCAGCTACATTTTCTTACCCCACCCCTTCCCACTGTCTGAAAAAAACAATAAAATACTTACCATTATGAATATATATTTTTTTGTGTATGCGCCTGCTCCTTCTGAATAAAAAATATTGTCATTTTTTAATTGAATGCGATATTTTGGTAAATTACTTAAGTATAATTATGATATAAAGTCAACAAAAAATTGCTATTATATTATATAAAAAGAGAATAGATACATCTTGAAGTAAATGTGACATAACTATAAAGAGAAAGCATTATATTATACAATATATTGTGCCATTTATGTCATTTCGTTAGTGTAATGATTTCAGAAATGTGAACATTTGTGATTTTCTTTAATAAATACATATTTTGTAAATATGCTCATTTTGACGAGATTGTTATCCGATTGAGAATTGACTGGAACAGCAACTCAAGTCTATATTAAATAGTTTCAGCTACTCCATTTGTTTGGGCGCCTAAGTAGGTAATCAACCCAATAGGTAGAAAAGTAAGTATAATCTGTGCTTAGCTGGCCAAAACAAAACATAAACTCTTTGCAAGCTGTCACCCGAGCTATTCATTCAGTCATAAACACATCGAAGTAATGTACACTGCACCTCACTAACTCTGCTTTAGTTAAGTATATAACTCAGTAATTTATTAGTTTCACTCTATGAAGGAGTTAATTGCATTAATATTTAAGTGAAAATACTTAGATAAGAACTCGCCGAGTTTAGCTAGGCGTGCACTTTATGTTTTTATTCCTGACAGTAATAAACACGTGGAAGTTATTGTAATGCCAGATGAATCTGCAGCAAGGGGTTCGCGTAATCTCTTAGTTGTTTTAGGATAACAGGTAAATTTCTTCATCTATTTTAGATGGAGTTACCGATGCACGAATCACACTATAGTAAATCAACTAGGTACCTACTTCAATTAAGTGAATTAATTCGCTCGTATCGTGGCAGCATATAACATATTCCAAGATAAATATAACACATGAAATGAGATATTATGTATGTAATGTTTAATGTATTTATTAGTAACATAGAATAGATATTACAAGTTAGAGCGTTATTTAGCCACATGTAGACAAGGAGGATGATAGAAGAGTTGCCTGCCTGACTTCAATGCAGAAAGTACTGGACAGAACGTAGTGGAAGACAATTTATAGGAGAGGCTTATGTTCAGCAGTGCCAAAATGTTTACAGCCTAAAGAAGAAGAAAATAAAAAAATATACTTAAGGGCGGACGTGCTCAGCGTGGGTCAAAATGGAGCTTTTATTCTATTTTCAAAGCATGATCCTGGACATTCCTTAAACGATGTAGATAATCTATTTATATAATTTTGAAGCTTTATTATCCTTTATATTTATTTTAAACATTTAATGACTGCATAAAGTATTTTTATTACATAAAATAGTATTCTTTTAAACCTCTCGCTCTAATATTTTAGAATATAGTCATATTTCAGTACATAAATTTGCAGTGGTGTTAAGACTTTTTACATTTATTAATTTTTAAACGCATTTATAAAACCATCAGAATAATTTTTGTCGAGATTATTATAGTGACATATTTACGATAAAAAATTATATTGATAATCTCTGTGATCCCAAATTTGACAAGAATTAGGCATTTTATTATTAAGATACTAATTGTAAGCTATGTCTTTGACCATTCAAGTTTGATAAACATCCTACGAATAATGATTGCTTTATAATAATTATTGACCTAAGAATAAGGTAATGTTTTTTTGAAATACGCCATTTCTCTTGGCATTCCCCAGTGGTTAAGCTACAACATACGGCCGTAGCCATAAATTGACAAACTAAAACTGAAGTACGGAGTAAGATCATGATAACGCGCGTGTTTGAACATGTACCGTTTAAAAAAAAAATTTTTTTTGAAGAGTAGTGAGAGCATGGCCTCACAATTCACACGACCAATAGCTAGTTAGGTATAGTTCCTGGAATAAAAACAGCTGATGCTTCCTGGGCTGAACGAAAACTATCTATAAGTGCAAGTGAGAAAGCATTCGGTACCTACGTGTATAATCTCCTCAATATGCGTTTAGAGTAAGATAGAAGACATATGCATAAATAAGTTGGTTTATGAACGGAATGAATATATGTACCATATCAATTGTTTTATAACGTGAAGTTGATAAAAAATTGTTTGAAAAATTTATTTGGGGTAAACACTACACGTACGTTTTGCTAAAATATGTAGTTTTTATGCGAAATATACGGTTAGTGGTACATATTTTTAGTTAATTGAGTAGAAAACATTGTTAAGTTTGTTGTGTTTAAATATAGTAACCGTATCGAGAATCAAAATGATTATATAACGTTTTATAAGTAAGTTAATAATATTTAAATTGATGTTTCAATATATATCATATAGCCGGAAAATGTCTTTTCTCTTTAGTATGAATGCTCTGAGAATACTCCCGTTTTACAATAATTATCTTATTCTAAGCTATCTGCAACTAGATAAAATAAATACGATCGTTTTTGAATATATAATATGATATTCTTAAAATGCATTCGGGTGTATCGTAGATTTCGCTATTATTAAATAGTTTCTATAACTACTAGCTATAAAATGTATTTTATAAAACAGGGCGATGCCTTTTTAAGCGGGCGAAATCGACATTGACCATTACTAACTTATGTGGACTATGGACTACGTAAGTAGCTATATATTTTTTAGTTTTATTTAAAATAATTTATCATACATTTTTTTTTTTTTTGACCATGTCCGATCCTGATAGGATCATATGGGCCTCCACAGAGAGGAGGTTTGTATTGACAGATTTTTTGTTTTTACGAGAAATGGATGTCAGCCACTTGCTCAACCTATTAGGTCCATACCCTGACACACACAAATTGAAAAACAATATGTGTACTTGCCAGACCCAGGATTCGAACCTGGGACCCACGGCTTTATAGTCCAACGCTTATGCCGCGCGGCCACCGTGGGCATTTACACACATAATATAATATGGGTGATATATACAACTAGTAGATAAGAGTAGATAAAATTATCGAATTCTTTTATTTCTATGTTATTATCATACACTTAAAAAAATGGTTTACATTTCTTTACGGCTCAAATATTACTATGAATATTAGGTAAGTTTTGGTATTTGTTCCTATAATAAATCACTGTACTGTCAATTCGATTTGGTCAAGTAAACTAACCTCGAATTAAACGAAGTGTAATACAGTAAGCCAAATTCGAAAAGAAAAAACAAACAAAAAAGCGGTTTTATTCTTGTCAAACCAAGAGTTTCCCTCCAAAAACAATCGGTTGACTTAACCTTTACGATCCGATGTGTTTGATTGACACTGCCTAACATACTGGAAAAGTTTCTCGAGGGTTAAAACAATTAAACCGCAAAAACTACTGTCGGATTTTCACGCATTTTCTGTCTCGTGATACACGCAATTTTGTAGTGAATTGAAAGAAGATGGAATGTTTTGGAAAACTAGGAAAGCTTTTGGAAAAGTTTCTGTTTGACTGACAAAGACGGACAATTTAAAACAATGTGTTGAAGGGAGACGATCGATGATTGTGGTGTGAGGCAGTGGCGTAGGATTTAAAATATATATATATTAATGTTTGTTAATCACTTATCTGTAATGAATTCAAATTAACTACTGTAGATTCCGAATAATAATATAATAACACTTAAGGCCATTTATTTTAGGCCGAGTATTTTAAACTAAAACCAAGAATATATTTACCTGCAGCTATTTATTTATATAAATCCTAGTTATATATTTGTCTTTAAATTTATCTAGCGGATATCCACCCGTTTTTTGTAACTTATCCTTAGACTGTCGTATGAGACCCAAAACGCCATGGAAATTGACCCACTTTCTGAGATTTCGTAGTTAAGACGATTTCCCTATACATACGCTTCTGCTGTCTCCTACTTTTCCATCCATTATGAATTGGAGTGAATCATATTTTTCATTACATTAATTTAAACAATATCATTGTGAAAGTATTATTACTTTACTAAACTAAACATCACTTACTACATTTAATGATGCGTAACAAGAGAGTCAAAGTTATAATTACGAACATGTTCGAACAATCCTTATGAGAAAAATATTCAAATATTATTGACCAAACTACTGCTAAATAAGGTTGATTAATCCAAATACGTAACTGTTTGTTGCATATCCACGTACTTACCACCGCAGAACTTAACTATATCATTGACCTAGGTGTTTTCTACCTGGTGGGATGATTACATTTGGCTAGTGATTGTTTTTTCCTTAAGCTACGTGTCATACCCATTTCAAAAAATTAGTTAAGTATCTATAAGAGGAAAGTGTATTTACATATTTGAATGGAAGATACTGAGAAGGAGCTTCGGAGCCGTGTACGAGAAAGATGGCACTTGACGAGGAATTCCATTGAACAGCCCACGTTTTAAGGATGAAAGATACCCAGGCACAAACGAGGCTCCTCTGCAAGAGGTGGTAGAGGAAGAAACGTGTCTAGATGGTGTTGATTTAAATATGTAAAAAAAAACACAGTACCCCTGAGGACTAAGGCGGTGGAGATAGCTTGTAATAGACAAATTGGAGTGAGACGATTATTGGAAGCGGCAAGGCCCATATTGGGTTATAGTGCTGATTAGGGAATCCAATCCCCAACAATTTTTGATACATATAAATCCCGGGATTAGTAAATATAATCCCGAAACCACGGGATTGATTTTTTTTATCAATCACAATCAATTAGTATGTGTAAAAAATTATGTTAGTGAAGTGTATGTACCTGCACATGTCACAGGGGAATTTGCAGGATGCTCACAGATAATAAATAATCATTTTTGTTATCATAAGCAATCGTAAGAACATCATAAAAATAATAAATTCGTTTATTTAACCAGCTAGATGCCACTGACGTTCTGGCACGCGAACGGCGCCTAACCGCTAATGCCACAGGCACTTGTTTCTACGTCTATTTTTATGAATATTGTAATCTTTTCTTAAATAAATAAAAAAAAAACTGTGCTACTTTCACATTATTATCTATATAATAATATTATTCACTTCATTAAACCCATATATTTTCAACATTGAACGTACACAGTATTAACATTAAATGTTTTAAATAGTATAAATTATACTAGACATTTTTGACCGATTTTATCAATGCTATTTGTATAAATAAAAAAAATATATTAACTAACGAAAAAATCGCCAGTTTTGGGACCAGTAACGGAATCAAAATTTTGGCTTGGGATTGGATCCCTAGTGCTGGTGAAGATGAATAGGTACGTATTTGAATATAGGTACATGTTATAATTACTATGGTGAATATCTCCACTTTTTCTAATATGCACTTATAGAAAAATATAAATTCATATATTTAAAACTTTTATTATCCCAAAGAATTGATATGATAACACGCCGCCACTGGAAACAAAATGGCAAGGGTCGAGTGTGGAGAGTTTATACGAAAAACGTGTTGACAATACATGATGTATGACCTCTCCAAAGGACGGGCTTACACGAAACTTTTTGTGTAGATTATTTTTCCTCCTTTCCTCCCCTAAAGTAGGGTGTAACGAGATTTCCACAACACGCACGGTGGCCCGCATTTTCTTTTATCTCAAAAGATTAGCTACATACTTACATAATATAGGTACATACTTAATGTGAATATAAATTTGTGTATAGTGTTAAAGAACTTACTCGTACGCTTAGACCACGACATGTTTGAAATGGGGGATATTTGAACATAATATGTACCTACTTGGGATATAACATATTTGTTCATCAATATCTGTGAACATTGCAAATTTATATTATTGTTTCAATCTTTAAAAATACAAACACGTTTTTAAACACGATTTATAAAAATGAAACCAAATGAAAATCTTTTAATTGAAAATTTATCTTTATGGCATTTCTGGCCGTTTTCTATTGGTCAAATTATCTAATTGTACCTATATCCAAATTCTATATCCTATAAAAAAATTCAAAAGTTGATCAGTCAGTCGAAAAAAAAATAATAAAAAACTCATGGAAATACTATTGTGCACAGAAATGTATTAATTTGTTTAAATTCGACTGTCGTATTTTTCGAAAAACTGATTAAACCACTAAATAAAACGAACTATTCAATTTATCAGTATGTTGAAATATAAAAATTTCCATATTTAGGTTTGGTAGGTACATCGTTAATGTGTTTAAAAACACGTTGTAGCATTATGTTAGTTATATTATTAGGTATATTAAATATATATTTGATACCATTTTCTGTTCTAAAAATATCATAATATGAGGAGATTTTTGTTTTTACGAGAAATGGACATTAGCCACTTGCTCTACCTGTTGAAATATTATATTCATTTAAAATATATTGCCGTATTAATTAAAAATCCGAGCCACATATTGTAATATTAATATGGACACGTTTATCAGGCGTATGTGTTTCCGAACCCTGCATTTTCACCTCCTTCCAATGGATTGTCTTCACCACTGATGAATATCGTAACCCAATAGTGGATTGGTTATCACCCAATCTCTTAATAATTCTTTGTATTCATGCCCTGTATCGTCAAACAAATATATTATTGATTTAATAACGAATTGTATACAGCATGTTTGAGTCCATAACCCAGCAATAACGATAACAATAACGATAACAAAATGCTGACACCTTTTACGTATGAGTAGCACATTGCAGCTACTTTATTTTTTAATATATTCATTAAATTTAATTATGATTTTAATCTCTGTCTTATGTAGAAACAGCTTAATAGAACATTATAAAAATGCTAACATGTTGAAACGATTTTCATGTTATTAATAATGTAATACGATATAATCAATACACTATTTTTTATTATTAAAAATGATTTAAAATAAAACGGCATAATAAATAATTCCAACTCAGATGATACAATCAACAACATAGATAAAATATAACATGCCGATGTAATTCTTACCTACACAATTCTGTAAAATATGAAAATATTTTCACTTATAAAATATACAAACACTACGATATTATGAAAACATCTTGGCAAATACAAAAGTAATGAAATCAAAACATGACAATCACTTTGATCAAACCAGCGCGTTGCAAACAGTAAGCGTTGACGAAATGTCATCAGTCATCTTGTTGTAGGGTTGATAACTCATCCGTGGATTCGTTTTCCGCCTTCTGCTCCCCCGGTGCAGGCATCTTGTCGGGTGGAAAATTCTTGCGTCATTTTAGTTACCCTTAGGGGTGCCAGATACATGAATAAATAAAATAATAAACCATTAAACATATTTATATTAGATGTAGTGGCAAGATCATAACCGGCTCTAAAAGAGGCATTTACCGCACTGAAAAAAGGTACCAAGAAAATAGTACGTAGGTAGTCGTAGTGAGATTGATTCGATTTTGAGAATCAAGCCGAAACCAACTTATAACTAGACTTAAAATATAATAATATTAATATTTAATTGTATGTGTTTCTGATGAAATTGGGTAAGCTTCAAGACTAAATGTCTGTTAATCAAATTTTAACATACTTAAAATTGTAAGAAGGGCACACGGCATTCATATATTGAGATAAAGATAAAAAAATGCGTAAGAAGGGATGATGGTTACATTATCATCACTTGCCGATAATCTGAGCCGTACGCGACGAAGATGGCACGTATTGAGGAAGGTATAATCACGCATTATAAGAAATGTAGATACACCAATCTTTATATCGTCTCACACGTTAGAGTGGGCCGACTCTATTAGACAGGCCACGTGTCAAGAATGGATCACCCAACCATCCAAAATACTCTTCTTCAATTATCCAGGAAGGTCAAAATAGGTCAGGCGATGTATAATAAAAGTGGTTGAGAAGGATCTTGTGGCCCAGATACAATAATATGTACGTATATTGGATTGCTATGCTGGTTGTGTTCTATCTATTTTTGCATTATTTTTTACTGGTGGCTTTCCGTTTGGGAGCTCCGGGATTGATTCCCAATGGGATCATCACAATACATCTATGTATTTTTTTTCAAAACCTGGTTATTTCTTTGATTATTTCACTCCTACTACGATTGTACAAGTATTATTTGGGTTTCATTGCCTGTGTTATGGTTAAATGAAAACAACGACTCCCTACTAGCTAGTCTTGTGTCTACTGTCCGTCGGAAAGAGATATTTGGCAGCTAATGGTACTTACCTAAGAAAATATAATTTGATGTTTTCAATTTCTTCTGTGCCACACCCTGGAAACACAGTCATATTTATATTTGCATTTAATTATGCAGATATTTAATATATTTCTCCTAGTGGGTATGGTACCTACTTAATATGTGATTAATTATTCTTTTATAAAATTAAAATAAATCCGGGACAGTTGACAACCCTGATTCCAATATCGTAAAATACCCCTGCATTTAACGCTCACAGCCTGCCGCCCTTATTGGATTATGATAAATGATATTCGTCTCGTCTGCTCCACAATACTGGAGACTGAATGACTAGGTACCCACGACTCACACTTGTAATTGCCTTTGCTTTCCAGGGGTGGCAGTAGTCCCGGGGGTTGACGGTTCTGCGATAAAATTATCTTATAATTTTACACTTGGAATCGTCTCAGGGAAGTCTGTATTACTTAACGATTTGGTGATGCGTCAGACATACCTATTACTTACTTAAATTTTGGAGGAAGGAGCAAGAAAATGATCGCGCCACGTCCATCGTCCCTTGCCACGTCTAGACATCTGATTATCACGAGTAGAATCTGGTGTGCATGTCCCAGCAACATAGTGTATCTTCATGATTATATCTGTTACCAGCATGGCCCCAACAAGGGGGGGGGGGGGGGGGCTGACAGGGCCCTAGCTTGGAGGCCTGGCCTCAGGAGGGGCCCGGCGAGGCGAGTCGATCAGATAAGTGAGATAAATACGCATCATAAATTTGCTTCACTAGTAGTAAGTCGCCTGCGGTGCTATTTCACTTCGATAATATTCTTATTTAAAATTATTTGGTTGTACAATACAATTTTTAATTGTGTAGCTAAGTATCAATATTCGACAACTCCATAATTCAAATGGATGTATTAAAATATACAAAAAAAAAACACTAAATATACACATTAATTTTACCGCGTACACCATTTGGGAAACGCTACTGTTTGGAAAGTATTACACTGTCTTTATCCTTAGCGATATGTAGGGGGCCCGCCAAAGATCCTAGCCTGGGGGCCCGCTTCAGGATGTGGGGGCCATGGTTACCAGAGTTGACGCGTGAGGAAACTCTAGTGAGGCAATCGTACTAGTGTATCCCTAAGGTTAAGCAGAGACTTCGATTTGAAAATTTCAAAAGTCGAGATCATTGAACCTCGGTTAGATTTTTAAAACAATATAAAAAATCACCTTGTCATCAAAGTTCAGTTAAGATTAGAAAATTGTCGATCTTCAACAGTTTTCAAAGACTGATTATCAAAAAATACAACTTTGGCCAGAGCGTTTGCATTTGTATAAATAATAAACAGCGGTTGGTTAACGATATTGAATTTGACCCTACACAATGAACTAAGGAATTGGATGAAAGGCTAACTAGTATTCATCGGCCATGTGCTCCGATTAGGATCAAACGTGGAAATTTCCTTTTTTTACATTATTTTTAAAATGTATCTGTATAAATAAATAGCTGTTTTAAAAATGTCCTTCTAAAGTCCAAGTGGATAAAACCGATCCTGATCATTAATAAATTCCATGAATATAATATCTAAGCAATATAATAATATCCATTTATATATTTTTATTGTTAGAAAGTTTAATTATAATATTGCATGAATTTGTCAATGTCCACCGATATAATATTTGAAGCCAAGTCATTTATCTCATAATACGAGTTGAGATTATTCATTTCATGAAGGCAGTATAGTAGTTAAATTTCTTTGATTCCGAGTGTATAATTATTTCTATAAGGAAATATGTTCGAATGACAGAAGACAGACACGACATTTAATAATTATTAATGTGTTTCTTAGAATAGAACCAAAAAAAATATTAAATTCAGCAGATCAGTCAGGCTGCGCAATAATTTTACTTTGACGAAGGTTCTATAATAATAAAGGACCTACGGACCCTCAGGCTTACTAGGCTTTATAATTCTCCATACCATAAACAATAATATTATTTGAAATAAATATATACTATCCACAGGCAAAAGCATCAAATAAGTGGGCAGGTATATCAAAAATTTGGCACAGGAATTCTTATAATTTGGGATTGCTTAAATTCGCCCGAGGGGACCGTTTATAAGTCCTTTTGATGAAATGTTTCGCATTCCGATATGTCCTTGCATACTTTTGATATCATAACACCAAGTATTCTGCTGTGGATTGTTTTCAAATTAAACTTTGTTTCCTGTTTTCTGTTTATGAGTTATTTTGTCTGTCGAAATAAAGCAGAATGGAAATATAACATTCGTGCCAATTTTCATATGATGAAATTAATTTAGCAACTGTATATAATTGAATACAACACATAAAAATCATTCTTAAAATTTTCACAATGGTCAAATCAATTATTATTTATTTGACGTATTGTAATGAACATAACAAATTATAAATTCAAAGCGTTCACAACGTGACATAAAATAATTGTTAATAATTTAAAAAAAATAAAAATACAGAGAAATGTGAGTTAATAATATAATAAGTAATAAAATAAGAAAATAAATAAAATAAAATAACTAAAATAAAAGTAGATGGAAGCACACAGCGTGAACTTTGATAGACCCTATCTTAAAAACCTATAAAACAACGTTCACCTAAATTCACCCTCACGTAAGTGGAATATATCAATATCCGAAGTGATTTAATTAAACATGGTTATTGCCCTCCCAATTGGCATTACTAATTGGCAGATTAGTTCTGCACCTTGGGAGAACAAACAACGGATGCCCTCGATTCCTAAGGTAATTATCAGAGACACACAAGCCAACAACACCAAGAATGGCAGAGTTCACATTTACGCTACGTATAAGTCTGAAAAAATACGTAGCTTAATGAAGATCCCTTCTAAATTTTATGCTACAGTATGTAAGCATCCCTAAGAGAAAATCAGTCGGATAGAGCCACGGATAATATCAATACAGACGAAAGTAGAGGAGTCTCGAAAATTTCTTTTGGATTCTATCCATCATAAGGCCGTACTTCAACTGATGCGGGGCCTACACGATAGACCCACTCTCAAGTCTGCTTCTAACTAAGGAGTTAAAGGTATAGTTATAGGAGTTATAGTTAATGGTGTGACAACCACAATTATTAGCTATTGACTATTTTAACAGTCGTTGTCTCATAGCTGAGGATCGTGGCCACTTTAAAATTAATTATTTGTAAATTAACCTTTGTTAGTTATACGTATTTGTTTTTATAGAACTAAGACTACAATTCAGAGATGGTGTTAGTTATATTTTGAAAATCAATTAAACCTTGCCTAAACCAAAATTATAAACGTTTTGGTATACTTTGCGAGATACGACAAAATTTTGCACACTTTTTCATTCATACTTATTTTGTTTTCGTTGGATTAAGAATACATATTACACACATTGTTGGTTCATTTATTTAAATTTATTAAGCCCCGCCTAAACCAAACTATAATACATAAAAATATTATTCTATCTATGAATAACATCCAAAGTTATGTATGATTTAATAAATTGCATAATTTTAGATATTTTATAGATAGATGAGTATTTTCTGACTATTATCTATTATAGCTTGGTTTTCGTAGGGTTTAATTGAATTTGAATAATTAACCAACACAAACTGTACATTGTAGTCTTATTTCAATGAAAACAAATACCTACGTATGACTGATTAAGATTAGTGTGCACTATTTATGGCGGATCTTAACAGCCTACCTCCACCCTTCGCCACTGATACATACCTATATTAAACTGTGCTCTATCCAAGTAAATCAAAAGTTTCGACGCCAGCACTATATTTCTAAAATATCAATTGCCCTTTGTATTTGGTCCCATGTAATTTACAACTTATTTTAAGTAGCGTCCCAACTCATTTAATACATAAATAATGTTTACAGATATATAAAACTATACTTTTATTGTCTCCTAATGCGGTTTGTACGCGGATATTAATTTTAATTAGATATTAATTATAACTGAATTTATAACTAGGTTACTAATTTACAGAAAATATGAAAAGGAAATACACTACGTTGATTTTCTTAATAATAAAGACGTGAATATGGATATACCTTCAACTAGAAGTGTATAAATAACCATTTTTATGGTGAATAATGACATTAAAATTAGCAGCTGTATAACTAAGAACAGTTTCTTTGATTTGATTCCCAGATAAGATGATAATCTGAATAAAACAATCATTTCCAGGAAAATTTTAGTCGTTCGTTCAAAATCAAAACATTGTTTGAATATTCAAACATTTTTTTTCGCAGACGGCGCTGTCTTTGCGCTGTTTTTACTGTTATAAAAAAAGATAATTAAAACAATAATTATTTTAATCAAGAAAACCTTGCGAACGAAAAAATGCCGTGTTTTGATGCTCAGAATTTTAGATTTAATTTATGCAAATAATATATTACGACGGTGCACGTTTGTCATATAAAATATGATTAGGTATAGATAAATAATATTATCAGTGCCGGACTAAGAAGGTTATTTACCTGGGGTGTTAATTTTTTTGGCCGTTTATTTAATGGAAAGAATAAACTTGGCATCCAAAGCCTGATATATCATTATATTATACAAAGAGTCTGAATTAAAGATAATATCTAAATACAATGGAATCATAATATGAACTTTTTCAATCAATATTAAAATTTGTTTTTTTTTTTTTAATTTTCTGTATTTTGATGTGATATTTGATTAATTAAATTATGGTGGATTATAATATAAATATTTTTTAGACTTTTAAATTTATGAGCAGCCTCAGAAAAGACATCTCGAATATGTGTGAGTAGGTATGATTAAATTATAATTCTTTGTTTCGACCATGTCCCATCCTAAGAGAATCATATGGGCCCCTTTAGAGTAGAGGTTTGTATTAACAGATTTTGTTTTTTACGAGAAATGGATGTCAGCCACTTGCTCAACCTATTGGGTCCATACCCTGACTTACTCGCAAATTGTAAAACAATATGTGTACTTGCCAGACCCAGGATTCGAATCTGAGACCCACGGCGTGATAGTCCAACGCTTAAACCACGCGGCCACCGTGGGTGTTAATTATAATTAATTTTAAGTTATAAGTTAATTATAATTTACTTTTCCAAAATGTTTTACAACTAATTTATTCATTAGCCTTAGTAACTCAGCTGCACTCTCACGTATAAAACCTCTATTTGCTTAGAAGAAGCTTTATCTTTAATATATTAATTGAAGTATTATTGACTTTACTTTTATTAGGTACTTCTTTGTGGAATGCTATAATATTTAATTGGACCATACATAATTAATAATCACCACCATAATCATCATCACTCTGAATCTATCCACTGTTGGATGAATGCCTCACCAAGTTGATTCCACTCCTTTCCGCCCTGTGCGTTGCATTGCAACGTACATTCACAGAACTTAACCATTTCATCGATCCAGCGGCCTCTAGGTCTACCTTGCAGACGTTTTGTACCTCTTGGTTACACTGGATGACTAGATTCGTCCAGCGATTATCTATTATTCTATTATAATATTATATAAACTTAAACTCAAAGTAGGTGTTGATACTTGATAAACCTCACGATTTTATTGAAGAACGTAATATGCTGAAATTATTATTATACCTGTTGAATTCCAAGTGAAAATATAAGACAATATTATGAAGTTAACTTTTTTTATTCAAATAATTATTCGCAAGATTTTAGTATTTAGCAATCTATATTGATTAAACATAATTTTGGAAACACCTCAGATATACCAATATAAAAAAAATATTCGAAAAAATACGATACCAGGTAGAACCCTCATCCATTCGATTCCGACCAATTTAGACACCTGTGCCCTACCCAATTACGACGAAATTAAATAGTATTCATACATCTGAACAAATTAATGTAATTCTTGTATGGCTGTATGTCATGACAAGTGTTTTTATTAGTGTTTTGTACCAGATTCATGTCAAATGTCGGTTATGTGCCATGGAATGTAACATCTTCGATATTGGAAAGATACTATTAATTGAAACATACAGGAAGATTTTTTAAACTCATATTTAACCCTTTGAAGATAATTGGCGCCAATCTGACGCCGCTGTTGACCAAGTGATTCTGGAGAATCGGCGTGAACTTGGCGCCGCTAATTTTTGGTATTTTTTAAATATAATATTTGGTGAAACCCTACAAATTATATATTATTGAAATTAAAAGACTTTATATTTTAATCTTCCAAATAGCACCCATTTATTTGATGTCCGGATCACTGTGCCTACCTCTTAGTTCGTTACTGCGTATAATATAAAGCTGGTAGTCTTCATATAATTCGCAGTTACCAATTAATCAGTGTTAGTTAGCAAAATAAAATGAATGAGTAGCCTAGCGACAATAATTAATTTAGAGTCTTTTTTGTTCAAGGACTAACCCGCTTCTTGTCGTTTTAATGAGCACCTATGTACGATTTTTTGGCAACTCATTAATATGAAACTTTTTAATACATAATATTCATATCATTCATGATAAACTCTGATATTCATGTTTGTAGGTATTTAATACGAATATCCAGGCTCTTTCAGAGAAAACGTTGGAAGAAACATAAGAAAATGAAGCTGTTTTATATGTTTTTATGATAGGGTCTACCTAGTTCACTCGGTGTGCTTCCATGTAAATCTAAATACTTGTTTTACTCATATTACGCCGTATAGATATTATTTAAGTTAAAACTCATTTTTCTTTGATTTTGAAATTTTTTATGTTCATTAGGTATGTATATGTAAAAAAATGAATTTGAAAATACGAGGCACGGGCCAAGCGGTATTTTTTCGTTTCCCCGCCCTTCATAATTTAAAACTACGAGAAAGAAAAAAATATATATTTATTTATTTATTAAAAAAGACACGTTGAGCATATTATAACAAAATATTAATTCAAGACGTTCACAACATGGCATTTAGAATAAAAAGTACAAGTAAATCAACTAGAGAAAAAACAAGGTAGAGAAAAAAAACAAAGCAAAAAATAATTTTATAGAAAAGAAATAAAATAAATAACTCAAAAAAAATACAAACCAAACAATAAAATAGTATTTTTAAACAGAATACTTAAATGCATCGCTAAAAATGTCTACATCTCTAGGGAGTGCATTAACCAGCCGCACAGCCCTAAAATAGGTCATGGCTGCGACCACGCATGTAATTGACAAATTCAAAATTTTCAGAATATCGGGATCGGAAACTATGCCACGTGAGAGCAGCGAAAAATGCTTTATGGGCAGAAGTGACATACGAGCTTCAAGAGTCTTCAACATTTAGGTACAAAATTTGTCTAACAAAAGCTTTTTACGATATCCTACCAGAAAATTTAGTATTTATTTCGGAATAATCAAAACTACGTGCAATCTCGCCAGTCTTGACTTATTATTGATTGTAGAAAGCTTTTAATTCTTTTCAGTAAGTAGGTTAACAAAATACGTCGTTATGAAAATCGTACCGCTATATATTATAACACATGAAAACAATGAGATTCGCTTTTCATTTCAAACAAATTTAAAAATTGAGACCCTAAAATTGTGAGGCCCTTGGCAACTATCCCTCCTGTTTTCTTCTATAACCTGTAAATAGCAATATCCCATGAAAAAAAATATTGAAATATTGAAAAAATATTTATGGTAAAATTACCGCCCGGACAATCCACAACGGATGGAAACTAATGTTATATTTAAAATTCAGGATTAGTTACCTTTATTTTATTCAGAAATTATAACAAATTAATTTGTATTCAATATCGTAGTGGATTCACATATCTTTGAACTAAAATAGATGCAGCTGATCATGGCCCCCATATCTTGAAACTAATTTCGTCCCATAATATATCTACAAGATGTGTTCATCATGAATGACGCTCGAGCAGGGCCGGGATAAGTGGAGTGGACGTACAGGGACGCGCCAAGCGGGGATGTTAGGGGTCGTAAAACACCCGGGTGATAGGATTCAAGGGGTGGCAAAGTCTGAAAATATGTTATTAACGATTATGTTACTTAATTACATAAACTGAATTTTATGATGAAATATATGCCTACATACGTTGTTTGATGCCGAAATGCGGCACTTACCATAGAGTAGCAAATCGAAAATTCAGAGGGAATTATAATTAAGAAAATGATAAAAACGTCATAAAAGTGCAAAATTAAAAAAAAAAAAAAAACATTAAAAACCACTCTTTTGTCTTCCATGCGAAATACTCGTTATTTAATTATTCTTTTGTTTATAAAAATAATGTCACATTAGAATTCAGTTTTGTTACATGATTATTTTGATGACAATACAATAACTTCTTTAACCATTTTTTGATATCTTTAATATTTCCACATTTTTTTAAAAAATTCTGGGGCTGGAAAAGGGGCGGCAATTTTAAGCTAGCACCTGTGGACATAGTGAGACTCTCTAACAGCAGTGGTAAAAGAACAGAATAAGGTAGACTATGAAATGCAAATATTACGTTTAGGTTACGTTATCATAAATAAACTGTCCATATTATATTAGATACCTACATTAATATTATCCTTGACTTACCAACCAATATATTTATAATATACACATACCTAGTAAAAAATCTGAGGCCTCATATAATAATATATGCATACAATAATATTATGTAAAATTATCAAAGACAATCAACCGCCTACCTGTTATAAATTGCATTTTAACATTTCCTAATCGTATACACAAGGACAGGAAATAGAACGCTCATGAAATCATTAATATTGTTTTACGTAAAACAATATTATATAAAGGCACTCGAAATGGCTAAACTCGCGTTATATTATGTCAATTAAAATATTTTAAAAATGCGATATCATTTATGCTTTACTGTCAAAATGTTAATTAGTTATGAGAAATCACCTAAAATTGAAATATCAATAGAAAACATTGCAAGAAATAACTATTAACCCCTTCACATACGTATCACCGATATCAGATAAATTTGATTGCATAATCATTCACTTATAAACCGCCCTTATATTTTTTGTTTTGATATTCATCAGTGATGGTTATATAATATATTTGTCAATGTACAAGACCTATGGCCCCTGCAAGACCCGTAGAACTCATCAATTGGTGCAACAATCAGGGGCATCCTATGGTTGCATTAATATTCTGATGCAACATGTCTTAAAGTTGGTAGACAGAAACGAAAACTACCGATCCTAATAATTATGATAGTTAAGCCAAGCGCATAATATGCGCATATCATATTATGATAACTACGTGCGGTTGCGACAGTTCGCAACAACCCACAGGTGAACACCCTAAGTTATACTTGCAGGTCAGGTGTTAACCCTTTGGCTGCTACGATGTTGTGCGAAATCCGGTCGAGGATTGCTACCAATAATTGTCGATAAATTAAGGTATTGTATTATTTTTAGACACCTTACCATTCTAATTGATTTGAATTGAAATCGGAATATTATGAAAACACGTTTCGTAATTAACTTATCGTTTTGAATAGATAATGAGGCAATTAGATATCCCCCGCTTCATTTGCCGTTAAAATTAATTAAACTTTTCTTTCTCGCTTTATCATACTGACGATCACGTGTGCGAGCGAAACGAACTATCGAGTTTTGATTTTTAAAAGCTATTGGAAACAATCGGTTACTTCAAAATATTATTTTAATTCCATTCGATTGCGTTAGCTAACAACACGTACTCCCCATAACATCTTATTGAAAAAATAATTCCTCATTCGGATTATAATTTTAATTCCTGCAAAATTGTTACGGACAGCGTAATAATGGCAGCTTTTCTAAGAACTCGAAGAATTAGCAGCTCTACCGATTCTGATAGTGAATTTGTGGATAATAACCAACTCATGGGTGATAGTGACAACTCTTTATATGACTCTGATGTAGTATAATCTTTAGTATTTTTAGGGAAACACTAATCTAAAATACTTTCTCCACTGTTTCAAATGTATAAAATTAAATAAAAAATTGTCATTCTACCCAGAATTTGACTGTAAACAAATAAAAAACGAAATTCGTTTATATTGTAAACTAAAATTTTTATTTGGAATTAATGCTTTTATTATAAAAATGCTGATGTGATGAAAAAAAATACAATAGTTATAAGTTCTAACCATACCCAGTCACAAAACATATATAAATCAAGTTATATTACACAACAATAAATTAAATATATCAAAAATGTTTCATACTGCTGGAGCAGTAGTATGTTCCAAAATTAACTTAACATTTTAGGCATCAAATGCAAAACGACGATCGTTGTTAGCATTTCTGGCCATTATCAAAAACAACGATATATCGTTGCGTAGCATTCTAAGGGTTAATCGCTAGACTTAAAGTGCGGAGGGTCTGGGTATGGGAACTTTCCTGGAAAGTGTAGGATCCACAGTTTAAGCGATGAGAAGCTATAAGCAGTGGATTCACTTGCTAGATATTGTTAATCCCACCCTTTCTCGCCGCCTTAAAAATCAATAGAATAATATTATGGATTTTTGACCCTCGAACCGTTTTTCTGTTCATATCTCGTAAACTGACATAATGAGAATTACGTAATATGTTAACGGTTAAATGTGATTTCGTTCTCAGTCACATTGAGTCCTGCTTTATATGCCTAACTGTGTATAAATATGCTTTAAAATACGTTTGAATCCTGGTCAAAACAAACGAGTCCTAATATTTTTTGAAACATAAAAGTCACTGTAGTATCTATGGACTAATAAAGGATGGAAACAATAATTGGAGGCTGCACAAAAATTGTAGGGAAGTTTCAATCAATCGGGGGACTGCACTGTCTAGGTCAGGGATCGGCATAAGCGGCTCTTTGCATAGACGTTTGCGGCTCTTCAGACATAAACTCCAATTTCACTTCATCTCAAGCAGCAGATAGAGAAAAATGAAGAACTATTTTGGTGAACGTTTTCACCAGTTCAGAGCAAATAAGACTACATTAGCTTTTATCGTACGTCTTCTCAAAATAAATGTCAATGAACTTAACTTGACATCGTTCGACACAGTGATGCTGGTTCACTGCAGATGCAGTTAATAGATTTAAAAAGCAAGGAACTGTGGACCAACAAATTCACAGATCGGACCAGCCACTTGGAAGAACTCGAAAGAGAGAAATCCAATATGATTTCTCAGCAATAAGTAGACAGCTATAAAACAACTGCCTAAAATAGAAACAATAATATTAATTGATACGTGGAATAGTTTGCCTGAAACACATGATGCTTTAAAAAAAACTAGCTTTCGATATTCGAATTCGAATATTTCGAATAAAATAATAAATATTTATATACTTAATTCTTTTTTTTTCAAAACTATTGCAACACAGTATGGTGATATAACAATATTTAAGTATATTAAAACAGACAGTAACAAAAAAATATAATTTAAAAATTCATAAAAAACAACATAAAATTCGATTGTTTATCGAAATAATAAAAATAAATTATTATATGAGTTTTCAGTATTATTTATAGATCTTCCAGAATTTCAAAAAGCAATCTCTGGAATAACAAAGTTAATGTGACTTCTGCTGCTGCTTATTTGCTATAATAATAAATTGAT
Organism: Rhyacophila brunnea; assembly: GCF_057557595.1. Lineage (NCBI taxonomy): Eukaryota > Metazoa > Arthropoda > Insecta > Trichoptera > Rhyacophilidae > Rhyacophila > Rhyacophila brunnea. Next base: position 38,473,263 of record NW_028232848.1, on the reverse strand, counting down.
AACCGCGGCTTCAGCGCAGTTTTAGCAAGATGAAGCATTTTGCATTCACATCCATTCGGTTTCTTTGTTTTGTTTTGATTAGTGGCATGGTCGAAAAAGCCTTCTCACACGAATATGTTGTCGAAAATGCAGATAATTATTTTATAGCTTTAAAACTTAAAGTTGGATTTTCTTCTTTCAGGGAAATCCAAAATTGAGACAAAGTTTTTGTTTTATATCTCGACCATGGGCCCCACATCGTGAAGCGGGCTCCCAGGCTAGGATATTTGGCAGGCCCCCCTACCTATCGCTAAGGATAAAGGCAGTATTGGTGTACGCAGTAAAATTAATGTGTATGTTTAGTGTTTTATTGTATATTTTAATACATCCATTTGAATTATGGAGATGTCGAGTATTGATACACAATTAAAAATTGTATCGTACAACCTCATAACTTTAAATAATAATATTACTAAAAGGAAAATAGCACCGAAGGAGACTTTTTTTTGACCATTAAAGCAAATTTCTTTGATGTGTGTTTATCTCACTTATCTGCTCGTCTCGCCTCGCCGGGCCCGTCCTGAGTCCAGGCCCCCAGGCTAGAGCCCTGTTAGCTCCCCCCCCCCCTTATGGGGGCCATGATCTCGACACTAGAGTGGCATCAGAAGACAAATCGATAAGCGTTTCCTTTTCTTGATTACTGAGTTAGCATGAATAAATGTCTTCTATAAATTTCATTTACGAGGATCTTCTTTATTGAGGTAAGAGTGATTAAATTTTTTGATTAATCCCGTTTAATGTTCATCAATTATTTTTAATATAAATTTTCGGTTTACATCGAAATAGTGTCATTTATTCCGGAAATGACTTGTTAATTCATTGTGAACCCTCGTGCACGAGTTCTGAAAGATATTCATTACTTGAAATTTAATATAAGCTTTTAAAAATGGATACTAACTATTTTTCAACTACAGAATTTTTTTGCGGCCCATCCAAAAATCTTCGCGGACCACCGGTTAAGAAACTATGCTTTAGAGTACAGAAATAAGAAGCTGAATAGAGGCAGGTAGACATTGTTATTGGAAGAAGCCAGAATCCAACCTGAGTTATCGAGCACCTGATGATGAAACTGCGTGCCGGTTGTTAGACAATTAGAAAGACACCACTGTGGTAATAATTAACATTTACACAATATAGATTGCGCCGGTTTTTGTCGTCGGTGTGTCGGGCCTTAAAAAGCTGTCGGTCATTGGGGCGTGATGGCAATAATTGTTGTTTCTTGATAATTCCACCAAAGATGGCACCGTTATTATTTCTTTAATTACTCCACGACTCCTCATGCATTATTCATCAGTCGCCAGTGCGTCAAGTTATTGCACGCCACGCCAGTATTTTTAACAACACTTCTTGATTACTAACATTAAATTAACATTTTTAGGAATATTGAGTTTGAGTAATTATTATTTTTGTTCAGTTATTGCTTCATGGACAGAAAAAAAAATCATAAATGAACAGGTACTCACTCAATCTCACAAATAAGTTAATAACGTTAAATTACCAACAATTTTCGCTCCAAGAAATAATAGGTATATGGGCATTTTAATGTAGATATATTTTGCGATAAAATCGGCATTTTTTAATCTATTCACACAATCGACTGGGTCCATTTATACTAACTCCTGTATTCAAACAGCAAGTGAATAATCTCACAAGGCTAGACAGGATAGACCCCCCAGGATCAAAAAAAAAATACAAATTATTTAAAAATTAATGCAATATCTCTTTTTCATCGTCAGGACATCCGAATGATTTAGGTCCACTCCTCTCGGTATTCTACGACACACAAGACCTGTGTCAGTGAAAGACTCGTGGTATTCCTGAATTGGTGCAACCATCTGAGGCATCCAATAAGTTTGCTTTTATATTCTGACGCGGATGACATAAACGTACATTAACGATCCTTATAATTATGACTGTTGGACCCATGGTTGGCGCCCCCCCCCCCCAACCTATCGCTACGCTTAAGGGCAGTGTAAAATAAAGGGTATTCTGTTTGACCCATGGCCCCCACGTCCTGAAGCGGGCCCATAGGCCACGATGGTTGGCGCCCCCACCCCAACCTATCGCTACGCTTAAGGGCAGCGTCTCTTGGGTTCGCGCCCTGTGCATTACCACTATGCTACGACTGCCATGCTCAATTGCGACATTTATCGACAAACTATTGGCCCTTTTCATTGTTGAATAAAAAAAATAGTTAATTAAAATTATTAGAAAGTTCAAGTAAATTACAACAGAAAATATTGGAGTGATCCGTGACGTCGGTTAGTAATTAAAGTAATAATTAATACTCTAATTTTGAATACGAAAACCGATCGCCCACTGTAACTTGGAGATCGCGTATGAGATGGTATTAAAAAGGCCAATAGTTAAAATTTGTTACAATTAAGCATGGCAGTCGTAGAATAGTGGTAATCCACAAGGCGCGATATCCAAGAGATGCAGGTTCGATCCTGCCAGGTGTCTTACTTTTTTCAAAAAAAAAAATCTATTGGCTATATTTTCTCATGAGTGTTTTCAAAATTATGTATGTAGGTACGAGGGTGGGTCAATAATTCCTTAGAAAAAAGCATTAAAACAGTTTTTATTTTTGTATTTTTTTTTTATTTCTCAACATAATCTCCTTGGAGCTCAATACACTTGGTTAGACGTTTCTCAATTTTTTTTAAACCGTCAGAAAAATAAGTTTTCGGAAGGTCCTCAAAATAAGCATTTGTCCGATCGATGACTTCTTCATTTGAAAAAAAACGTTGTCCACTTAGCCATTTTTTTAAGTTTGGGAAAAGGAAAAAGTCACTGCTAAATCTGGCGAATACGGTGGGTGGTCGACCAATTTGAACTTAAATTCTTCAATTTTAGCCATTGATCGTAAACATGTGTGAACACGGGCATTGTCCTAATGAAAGAGGATTTTTTTCCTATTTAAATGAGGCCGTTTTTCTTCAATTTTGTTTTTTAGCTGGTCCAATAAAGATGCATAATAATCCCCTGTTATTGTTTTTCCTTTTTCCAAATAGTCAACGAAAATAATTCCACGTGCATCCCAAAATACAGTAGCCATAACCTTACCAGCTGATTTTACGATTTTCGCCTTCTTTGGACATGGTTCGCCTTTCGCAATCTACTGCTTTGACTGTTCTTTCGTCTCGGGAGTATAGTGGTGTATCCATGTTTCATCTACAGTCACAAAGCGACGAAAAAATTCATCCGGATTGCGTTGCATGAGCGACAACAGGGCTTTAGAGGCCACCACCCTATTGCGTTTATTGTCGACTGTGAGCAAACGCGGCACCCATCTTGCAGAAATTTTTTTCATGCCCAATTTGTCATGTAAAATAGAAATGACGCTACCTTTTGAGATCCCTGTAACCTCAATTATCTCACTCAACTTTAATCTTCGGTCACTTAACACCATATCGTGGATTTTATTGATCATTTCTGGTGTAGTCACCTCTACAGGACGTCCTGAGCGTGGTTCATCCTTTATTGATGTACGACCACGTTTAAATTCATTTAACCAGTTATAAATAGTTGCAAGTGAAGGAGCAGATATGCCGTGAACTAAATCCAACTCATTTTTTATTTCCTTTGCTGTTAACCCTTTTATATTAAAATGTTTAATAACAGCTCTAAACTCAATTTTCTCCATTTTCCATTTTTCCATTTTCCACAAGCAAATTTTTTTTTTAAATGTACGAGAAACACACAACAACCCGACCAATCTGATTGAAACTTCGCAGCATACTGAATCGGTAGTGCCGCTGCATGAAAACAAACCGCTTACAGTACTAGTCGCGCCACCTGTCGGCTTTTCTAAGGACTTATTGACCCACCCTCGTACATAAGGATTTTTTCAAAGAGGTTTTTGCCATTGTTCGTCGTTTTATTTCTGATGTAGATATTGCCATACATGAACTCTTCTGGTATATTAAAATGTCGTCAACAACTAATCTATACAGGTAAACGGTAATTACGGGATGTGGTCCATATGAATGACGGCAGCACATAGCTGAAGGATGTGATGCTGTAAATAAGAAGAAACAATTCGAAATCACAAAAAACAGTTTAACGCTCTTGTATTTAGATAAACATTTAGATATTATTTTATTTTTAAAATCCTTGAATCAGAGGCGGGAATTTTAATAATCTCGTATCATCAGATGACTATTGTTGTATTATGAGCAAGTTTGAACATTTTAATTAACGAAATAATGCCTAATTTGAATTTACACAACTTCATGTTCTTGGTCGTAAAATTTGAGAACACTGCCATTATGGATGTGTATCTGCTATTAAAAAAAAACATATAAAGCAAATGACTTAACTGTATTCTTATTATTTTGTGTAATACTTTTGTGAATTAATGATGTTTCTAATTTGAGTTATGTATTTGCATTCACGTTAATGGTTAACTATTTTCTGAGAGTGTGAGAAGCAAAATATTTTAATAAAATTAGGTCTACGTTAAATTTCTAATTATTTCAATGAATTGCGTAGATATTTTTGTCATACTTTTTGCAATATTTTTAAAACTTCCTTATCTTGAGATAACTCGCTACTAGGGTTTGCAATTCCGGTTAGAATATTTTGTCCAGGGATCCCGGAATTAAAGAATTAGATGAAAACTGATATAAAATGGACATATGTAAATAAAAAAAACAACACTAAAAATATATTTATTATTCACATGTTGTTATTCAATGTGAGTTTGAACCAGATTATGGACCTAATAGGTTGAGCAAGTGGCTGACATCCACTTTTCGTAACAAAAAATCTGTTAATACAACTTCCACTCTTTTTAGAGGCCCACGTGATCTTCTTATGCTTGGACATGGTTTAGTAGGACGTAAGTTCAGATATAATATAATATTCTAAAAACTCTACTATAAAAAATCTTTGAAACAAATTCGACTCCCTGCACCTATATATTACATATGTATATAACATATTATATGAGGTGTTTTCAAATTATGTATATTAAATAAAGAATATTAATTACATTCTTAAATCTTGTGAATTATTCGTTCAAAAAAAGAAATAGTTTATCATACTAAAATCGCTTTGTAAAACTTGAAATAAAGATCATCAATAATATCGTAGGTAATGTCATTAATAATACGTAGCTGGGATACGTGTTCCGGATGCCGCCAAAGAGTGCAACACTTCTTACCCTTATGGCACAGCTTCAAGGGTTCCGTCACCGTGGCCAGCCCTCCCTCACCCTGTAGCGGTGCTATAAAAATGACATACGTACTGCGGGTCTGACATGGCGGGAGGCGCAAGAGTTGGCGATGGACCGAAGGAAGTGGCGCGAACTTGTGCTTGCCCTATTCCCCAATGCTGGGTCGTGACATGGTGGAAGAAGAAGAAGAAGGAGAAGAAAGAGGGTAGGTACTGTCACCACATGAAGAAATCAAGTTGCGAGCGAAATGAGATTTGACTTTTATCCAGTATCGAGCTATTACGCCATCACACGTGTGACATGCACCTTTTCCTGTATATCAAAGTTCTAGAACCTATTGCATTAAAGTTTTTTCCTAGTTGCTATTTTTAGATTATTTGTGACAGATCCAGCCGATGGCTAATAAAAAATATTTTTGTCGTCAATTAATGTAAACTGTTTTAATTTTACAATATTTCGTTTAATTACGTATAGTTATATAGGTAATAATTAATTAATACTCCAAAAATATTAATAAAAATAATCAATTTAAGCAATGACTTTTATTTTTCGAGTACGCCCCTGACATATTGCTTACGACATCGGAAAAATTATGTGACAAGCAAAGCTGGACATGTCCAATTTAATGACAATCAAACCTGGACATGTCCACTTCGTTGACAATCAAATCTGTACATATTTCATCTTTACTTTGAAAACTTTCCAAATTCAAATGCAATTTTAACTTATTTCCACTACATATATATTCTATCTAAAAAATGTTATTAACGTTTATAATGTGTAGATTATGTATATGAAATATTTATTTATCTTTATCATTGTGGGCAAATCTAGTTACAGAAAAGTACATTTATCTCTGAGGGACGAATAGTGGACATGTCCAGTTTTGAAAATTAACCACTGATTTATAACGTTCACTACGTACTGATATGCAACAATATAAACAGAACCTGTGCAGCTAACTTTCATGTTTTATCTTTACGTTTATTTATGTTCTCCCAAAAATGTATTTGCACTTATCCTCCGTCACTCGGACCTGTCCCTTTCTTTTCAAGAAGTGCCGGGGAGGCGACATATCAGTATATTATACCAGTGGCAAGGATGGAGGTAGGCGGTTTAGATCCGACTTAAATAGTGCATACTAAACTTTGTCAGTCTAACGTATTTGTTTTCACTGAACTGCTTTTCCCTCCACCACCCGCCACGTCTCCACACCCGTTACGCAGGCGTATACCGTGGCATAACGAACGTTAGGCGATCTTCAAATTTGTGCCAAAAGTATCGAAGGAGCAACTTCCCAAGACCTTGGTTGGCGTGCACTAGAGTGTGCGTGATTCTACTTCGATATAATGTATTGCGGTCAATTCTCTATGAGAAAATACCTTCTCGCTCGCCGTAAAATGCCGCAAACTTTTTAAAAGCTGAGAAATCGTCCCTCGTCATTGAACGAAGACTATAATGAGTAGATAGTGTTTGTTAGTTTTTAAAATCCCTTTTCATTGAACTAAGACTACAGTGAATAGATAGTGTGTGTTAGATTTAAAATCCCTTTTCATTGAACTAAGACTATTTACAATGTGTAGATAGTGTTTGTTAATTTTTAAAATTCAATTAAACCCTCACCACTGGTATATGAACCTATGAACATATTGTGACTAGATATCTACAATTTAAAGACAGACATATATTTATTTGAACTGAAAACTTTATAATGAACTCATAGACAATTTGTTAATTAAGTAAATTTAAATAGATGTAAAATGTTATTGTTTCATATTTGAACAATCATACAATACAAATTAGAGCTGCTAGCAATTGGATAAGTAATAAGTATCATTACGAGACATTAAATTTAGCTGCTCTGTAGTTAAAGTTAAATCTAGAACGTTTAATTTTCCGACAAAGCCAGATTTTCTCCGCATAATGGCACATAGCGCTTTTTAGATCTCCTCTGGAGATATGCCGATTTTGTCCGATCTCATTTTGTCGGTTAGGTTACTTCAATGCACAAATTTAACCTGTAGATATTGTTTTGTTTGTTAGTGTTACAAAAAGTCATTTGACTTGCAAAGTTAGGAGAATAATAACCTATAAGGTGGGAAGCAGTGGTGGCGCCATTTAAAGTTCATGGATGGCAAAATTAGATTTTTTATAAATTGAGTATTTATTATAACAACTAAATTTGTTAATAATTATTGTTTAAAAAATAAGTATAAATATATTTTCATGAGCATAAGAACGTTTAAAAATATATAAACAATATTTGCCGCATGATGGTACCTACATATTAAAGATTACAAATTACGGACTTGACGATAGTGTCATGACTCGCTACCATAAAGCAGTACCAGGGAGCACAAAATTAACGGGAACTGGCTTACCCTACTGGGTGTGGTATAACAGGTTAAATATCTGGAGTATGGAAAAAATGGGATAAACTTAAACACGTGTTAAAGATATTGATATTTTCAATGGTAAATAATATGTACTTTCGTTTGTCACGTTAATTTAACGTGCTTTCAATCTTCAGGAACAGTCGACGCGGTTTTTTTTAGTTAGGTTTTATGGCTGTCAGGCCATAAACTACCCTGCTTCAGAAATTTGGTCTATTGCGATGGCTTTTATATTTATGAATCTGTTCTGTGCGCAGCAACAGAATGCAAGCGTCTAACTAACTTACACCCGTGGCTAAAACAGTTTCACTCACAGAACATGTAATAAACATAATAACGATTCTGTATATACCTACCAATACTGTACATTTTAACGCAGGGTTTTGAATGTGTGAGCGTCCTATGAAAATAAACCACGCATTATAGACGTGCAAAAGTGTGTGTAATACACCAATATTAAATGAGCGTCAATGCATAAACCAAGAGCAGTTGTCAGTATTCGGCGTATGACGTATTTTTGACACGTGTTTAAATTTATCCCTAATTCTTCCTTACTCGAGATCAGTTGCCTGCTTCTCCTTAGCCGTTAGATATTACAGTTCCCATTATTTCTGAGTTCCCTGGTTTCGCTACATAAAAGGTTGGCCAATTTCATGTTGATTTTTTATATATTCTAAGGAGTGGAGTGCGGATGGTGACATTTTCCATTAACTATGAGAACTGGAACAATTTAGCCGGCTCGCACATCACAACTCGCCTCGTGTGCCTTACCGCCATAAATCAAATTTTCTGAGAACAGGCGGCCAGTGTTGCATGACACAACCTCGCACATCTATCTAGCGACAGTCAGTCGCGCGTAGCCTTCGAAACGTATTGATATTTCAATGCGGCGATCGGCGAGCCGGTATAGGAATGACCAATTCGTATGTGTTTCTTTGTGACTTCGACCCTCCGACTCGGAGCCTGAGAAGGATGCAACATGTCGAATGCAACAGCCAGATGTTTTTTTCAGACGAAACATTTGCATTCGGTCGATCTGCGAAGCTCTATTTGGCAACACGTGTTATGTTGTTTCGTTAAATAACGATGACGTCACATCGACGTATTCGACACGTTTTTAGGCGAGACGAGTTCCAATGTGCGAGCCGACTTAGCGTCACCATCTCGGAGTTGCAATTTCGGTGCCAACATCTTATCGTCGGGATAACTAGACGATTGCCAAGTTGCCAGACGTTAAATAGTCCTAAGCTTGAAGTGGATTTATTAAAACAATTAGTAACTTAAGAAGAATCATACTATGGAGACCTTTATTTAGTAAGCCAAATAGTAGCAGCTTAAATTATTATAACTATGCATTATACCTTTAAGTAGTCTCGTGTCATCGTTTCACCGCCACTGTCTTGCAGGTACGGAGAGCGTCTAATTAGGTCCCCTGACTGCGACGGACATGCATTGCTGAGCAGGTGAATAAATTCGATTCGCTGTTTCGTTTCTTCCTCCCAGCTGATTAGCATATGTGTATTGTTTTGAGGAAATGCTGAGAATTCATATCAACGGCTTTTAAAAAAAATATGCCGTATTAAAAAAAAGTCTGTCCATTTTTTTGACAAAGTAATAAAATTCCAGTAGACACTGCTCTAGTATCCAGACAATGCTATGATGTTTTCTAATTCAAATTCACTTTAAATACTTCTATTTAAAAATTACATTTTGCCAATATTGATTGATTTTCAAATATCACCTCAGATGCATAGTTAGGATTTTTTTGCATTGATTGCATTACATTTTACTACTACTAGCTTCTACTAAATAACATTCACAACTTGACGTGATAAGCGCAACGAAAAACAAATATCATATGTAAAGGATCTTGGCATTATGTTTGACAGTAAACTGACTTTAGTAGCCATGCGGCTATACCAGTCATTTTGGATGTTAGCGTATTAAAAATTCTTCATATTACTAATTTATAAGTAGGCTTGAGAGTGGGTAGGTATATTGTCTAAGCCACGCATCAGATGAAATACGGCCTTATGGTTTAGTATAGACTGTTTATAGGATTCAGAAAATCTTTTTGAGACTCATTTACTAACGTACGAGTTTAATATGCTGTATGGATACTATCCGTGATATTATCTGACCAACTTATTTTAGGGCATATGCTTACATACTGCTGTTTAAAGTTTAGAATAGATTTATATTTAGCTACATATTTTTCGACTTATATACGGTGTAAATGGAAACTTTGTTATTCTTGGTAGTATTGGCTTATGTGTCCCATACTTTATTCCTCCAATGTCCGGAAGTAATCTGACATTGTCAATGCTAATTGAGAGGGCAATAACTGTGTACAATAAAATAGCTTCTGATATTGATATATTGAAGAAAGGTAAATTTAGGTGTAGGTACGTTGTTTGATAAGTTTTTAAAATAGGGACTAGGTACCTAATTAATTTACTCGGCGTGCTTCCAAGTATTTTTTTTTATTCATTTTAACATTTATTTTATTTATATACTTATAGTTAACACTTATATTATTTGTCATGCTATAAACGACTTGAATTGTTATTTTGTCATATTAATTAATAGGTAGATACCTAGGTATATATTATAAAATAACTGAATTTCAATTTGAAAAAAATAGTAGTAAGTACCAACGTCCACCTAAATTCACTTAACGTCGTTGATGGAGTATTTTGTCTATTTAATAAGTAAGAGCGTCATTTAAGTATATTTTACAACGTTTTTATTAGCTCGTATTCTTGTTTGTCTAGTATAAATCTTGCAAACCGATTTTTAACTAACTTCCCGACTAGCTAGACATTTGAAACTTTTAGAATATACCAGAACACGATGCCAATGCATTCTTTTAATATTTTTAGCCATCTTTAAGCAGAATTGAATTCATTTTCAGTTAATTCTGTTTTGTATAGAAAGTTATTTCAGAAAAATCCGTAGTAAAAGACTATTATTGGTTGTTAAGAGGGTGGTCCTAGCAAGAAAATTATTAATATATACGTGCGTTACTATGGAAATCAAAATGAAATGTCAAAATGACATTTCAGTATTCTATATTTGTTTGTTTGTTTGTTTTTTATTTACTTCATATCAAGTACAAGTTTGAGCATAATAATTTAACAGAAAACTTAAAAAAGTTGTATATAAAAAGTTCTTTTTATCTTGTAATTATTTATGTGTTAATTCTATTTTTTCGAAAGTAAGTGAATTCATACTTAATGTCATAAAAATGAACGAGCTCCTTGAATTCGAATGACGCATTGTGACATTTACTTGTAAAAATGATGGCCATTGCAAAATGTCAATTAAAATCACTCAATCGTGGTTAAGCGGGTTATAAAATTCATTGGAAGTTTTAATTATTATGTCAAAATAAAATATGTAAATAATAAAAACACACTGAAATGAAGGATACGTTATTAGATACAATCAAGTCAATAGGCGATTTAGGCACATACGTACATAAACTATAAATAATATTTTTGTGTGAACTCAGAAAAATATAATATAATAATTTAAAAAAATATTGGTGCCAAGGAACCTATATTTTTAAATCTTTTTAATTATTCATTAAATTAAATATAGTTAAATCATATGCAAAGATCTATAACTTTTAAAAACCAACCCCCATCCCAAAAATGTAACTACTTACATGAACCAATCGTTTAGAATGGTACAATGTCAATATGTCCGATTTAATTTTGATTTTTATTCATTGTAGTAAAGGGTTTTACAAAAAAGCTTTCATTTACCTCGCCTAAGTGGGAAAAAATATGTAGTCAAATATTTATCTCTTCTGATATTTTAATTATTCCATATATGATAAGCATGCTCAAGAAAAATCAGTCAGAGTTGGTATTATTTATAAAAGCATTCAATCATAATATATTACCACAAATTATTAAGTAGATAACCTGCTGAATCTCTTGAAAAGAAAGAACAATAGGTATGTGTCGCTAGATTTCAAAATCAGCCAAGTCCACCTTTAGGTATTTTTGATTTGTTTGTGAATTGCCGAAGAACTACTGCTTTCTAACATTTCTGCATTATCAAAATGTGGAATTTATTAATTTTAAATATTCTATACTCGAAATAATATAAACTTTCACCCTTGTGACTATGTATTTGAGAAAACAAAAAGCTGTTTCTCCCCTATTCATCTATTATGGACTTGGCTGATTTTGAAATCTAGCGACACATATATTCTTACCACGTTTTTATTAGCTCTTATTCTAGTTTGTCCGGTACATTTTTTTTGTTTGTCCAAGATTTGTATTGGAGGATTGAAGATTTTTAACTAACTTCCCGACTAGCTAACACGACGACAATGCATTCTTTTAATACTTTTAGCCATTTTTAAGCAGAATTGAATTCATTTTCAGTTAATTCTGTTTTGTATGAAAAGTTATTATTGTTGGTTGCTAAGGGGCTAGCAACTTTATTATTAATATATACGTGCATTACTATGGAAATCAATACAAAATGTCAAAATAACATTTCAGTATTCTATATTTATTCAGTATTTCTATCAAGTACAATAAAAAGTTTTTATTAATATATAGAATTGTCAAGTTTATATGATTTAACAGAAAATTTAAAAACCTGGTATATAAAAAGTTATTTTTATTTTGTAATTATTTTAATTAAATTGATTAATTAATTAGAGCAATATTTTTAGGACACTTGTCTCTAGTGGCAAATCCTTATTGTCTTGTCACTGTGTTTCTAATATTACATTATCTGTCTACATAAAATATGGGTAAATTGACAAGTGATGTAAAAATTTAATATTTTTCTATTGCATGAATAAAACAATTTAATTATTGGTTATAGTAAAAATGCCCGCTTAAAGGTATATTCACACTAAATTATTACTAACGGTTGCACACAATTATTTGACGACTTTGATTGCGAGCCAAGTCACGTTTAGCAATTTTTACGATTTGCTATTAAAAAATGCAAAGAGGACACGGACATATTGTAGGTAGGTAGGTATGTAATAATTATAATTATTAGAAATCTCGTATTGCACAAAATATGACGCCTCATTCAACTTTTAAATTCTGCAATATATCACAGTGCGATGCTCTCGAAAAGTGGAGTAGTGATTACACATGGCAGTGGTTCTCAAATAAATATCATAATTTATTGATAATTAAATGTATTAGGCACCTACAATGTCATATTTGATTCAATTATTTTAATATAATTGTTATTGTTACAATAAGTGCTAATACTTCGATACAAACCTACCCAAGATATCTGCCTTAGCGGCCGAAAACAGAATATGTACAGAATAGATGCGCTGTTGTGAAAATATGTGTTTTTTTTTTTAAATATTCAGGTGTATGGCAGCAAAGTGTACGCGATAGCATAAATTTTTTTACAGAAACAGCATCATATTCACCAATAAAGACAAAGGTAGGGGCTCAAACAAAAATAAAAAATAAAAAGAAAAATAAATAAAATAAAAATCTTTTAATTAGGCACAATTTATCATTTTTTGGACCCCAATATTTAATATCAGTCTATTACCATGGTCATATCCGGATTGATAGCTTATATAAACAGGTCGAAACTACATTAAAACATACTTCTTCTGCCGTATGACATGGCAAACTAATTGAGTATTTTGGGCAGATATAAATTATATATAATTTTAAAACATCTCATGCATATACACATTAGAAAAAAATATTTTTCATGTAACAACTACTAGCTAAAATCGTCGCAATTTAATAAGATGTCCGTAGCTTATTTGGAAATTCATACTGGCGCGAATCCAGCAGATACTGGTTCATATTCCGTCCAGTATCGTATTTTTTCTAGTTTGTATTATGCATGAGAAGATTTCAAATTATCTATATTCAATATAGGTACCTATAGAATGTTACAATCTCAAATCTTGTCGTTGAAAAAAAAATAGTTTATTAAGACAGATATAAGATAATGAAAAATGACACTGACGATAATAGGTATGTTGATTGATTATATGTTTGAGAGCCGCTGGTTTCCAGAGATGGTCAGCAAAGTGTACCTACCTATTTCGCAAGCAAAACTGTGAGCCTAGAACAATGGAGTTGCGACACTCTTGAAAGTGACTGTTATAAATGTATCAACATGTCTTTATGCTAAGAATTTTTATTACATTTTTTAATAATAAAAAAATTGCAACCAGTTATAGATGCAATCGTACCGTGTGTAAAATACTTATGTATGCTTTTGCAATTTTATGTAAATTAATACAGTTTTGTCATAGCTATGAACAAGTGTCTACGCGTAATTGTAAAGTATTTTTCTAATAATACGATTATTTATTTTTTCAAAGAATTAAGATGCTTAATATTAACGTAGTGTATACTACATATAAATAAAATAAAAAATTCATCATCTCACACTTATTTATTGATACGTTAAGCAAGATTCAACCATGTAAATTCTTTGAATGAAAAGTTATGAGCATTTTATTCCTAATTCGATTACAATCCTTGGACTTTCATAGTAACATATATTATCTACATTTTGGCTTGAATTTTTATCCTAAAAATACAAAAAAAAACATTGATAAACTAATTATAGAAATATATTTCTTCATAATGTCTGGAAAACCGGCGTTACTAAAGTTATTTAATAAGCCACTGTATCTACGTAAAGACCGCATCATATGAAACTAATAATAATTGTCTGAATAAAAAAACTACCGGCCCCTAAATAAGGGTTGCTTTTTTAATGATAGCTCCAAAGATGAGCTCATATTGTTTGTAGCATCACGGAAGATAAATGCGCCGCATCAACTCCCAGTTAAATTCCAAGGTAATTGGAGCCGAAAACCTTCAGGTTTTAATTTTAGAGATTACACGAATATTATGGAAAACGTGATATGTACTTATTATTACAAAACATTTTATTTCATTTAATATTATACCCTACGGTGTAGTAGTGACAGATTGCCTGTCTTTTGCTGGGTTCGACCCCTAAGATTTTATTATGTTGATTTCAATTTTAATTAATTAAAGTTTTGTATTTTTTCATTTTAATCATTTTTGTAACTCGGGTATCATGTAGAAAATATCTCAATTCGTTTGCCGGTTATATTACGTTTGTTATTTGAATAGTAAGCATGCATAGTGTCCGAAGATGCCAAAAGGTGAAACCCATGATTGCATGCAGTTTCTACTACCGAGTCTTTGATTTTTTGTAGACACTAGACATAGGTATTATTAATTAATAAATTATTGGATTCAGCATGAATGATCTCATTGCATAAGGATCAATCAAAATTGTTGTTTACAATCTCATAATGAAATGGTTAATACTCAGAAACAGTCTTGATTATAAAATGATTAATTTCATGTGGCGCTTTAATTTTCTAGAACGAGAAGTAATTTAGAATTCTTCGAAGGTTAAAAGTCATGAATACCTATGTTGGCAATAAATTAAAAAAATACTTTTTTATTATCGATGTAAAAATATAATACGATCAAAATAAAATGATTACCTATGTGGCTGCATACTTACCTGCTCCTGTATTTATTTCACAGAATTTTGTGGTTTTTAAAAATAAAAAAATATATATTTAATATCATATCCACGTTAGATAGAAGTATGTGATGTGATGATATACTAAAAAATCTTTTCACAAACCTATTAATCATCACTGTCAGAAGCTAATTGTCCCCCAAATTTTGTATTTTAGAGTCAATCATTAAGAGTAAGAATATACTATATTCAGTTAAATAGTAGTTGACGAAACAAAATAATATAAATAAACAATGCTTCATCATCAAAATAATACCTTCCTGAATAGAGTCTTTCTCTCGCTCCTTTACTTTTTTTGTACTAACTTAAACTATCACTGCATTAATTTAACCATGTTCTTCATCGACATGATTTTAAAGTGGTTCTTTGTCCATTTCGTACTTAAACCTCTTGGGTCATGTTGTATGAACGTATTAAACCAGCCGTTATCCACTCTTTGAAACATAACAATTTTAACTATTTATAACATCAACCATACTGCTTATTCTTGTCCGCCTTATAATCTATTGGCTTATTTTGTGGTCTCTCCGCGTTATGCTTAACACTCACCCTTCCATGTCTCGTTGAGTTTTTTAGCTAGCATTTTTATAGCTGAGGTAATAAATCGTACTAGTCTTAGCAGATTAATACTTTGTTTTAATATATATTCTATAGTTTCCTGGAAAATATTGCTATGTAACTTGTCTAAGGTCATATATCTGATATACAGTCTACACAATCTCCAGTCAAATCATTGAACAATATGTCATTAAAATAAAAAGCAGTGAATGTCTCTGCTTTTTCGTTCAAGGTGGCTGTTAATAATTTTGAACAATCACAAACACCTAGGCTTTAATAAAATCACATAAATATTGTGTCCTGGAATCAAACCCAGAGCCCCCGGATGGAAGGCCAGCACTTTACGCACTACACCACGAGAGCCGCCAGTATTAGGTGCATTTGTGCAAGAGTTCTTGTGATCTTAAATGAAAATATTTGAAAATTTCTAACCCTTACAAACTTACTTCTCAACTTAAATAATATAATGTTTTTACTAATTTTTACCGTATTTATAGATAAAGATAAATATCGTATTTAAAGATATAAAAACGGAAATTAAATATTATCCTATATCAGTTATCCATTTGCCATTGGTGAGTAGTATAGTAGATGAAGATGCTGAAAGGCGAAACCCATGTTGCAAAAATGACTCAAATAGAAAAGTAAAAAACTTAAATTGTAATAATAATATATAAATTTGATTATTAACGGTAACATGGAGATTATATTTAGGTACGAGACCACTAATATAATGGACATAATATTGTAGTGTAGTATGTACCTATTTAAAGAAATGAAATCTGCTAATATTATGTTGATTGTATTTTTATATTTTTATTTTTTATTAATGGTAGTCTGCTAAATATGTAAGTATATGCAGCGGCGGATATTATATCTGGGGGTGTTGCGGTTGAGTAAAAAGAAGAAAATGTGTATTTGGATTACATTTTACTACGGTATTATGTACCGGACCAAGCTCCGAGCTGCGATATCCGCTCCCCTCGCCCCTCCTTTGCCCATTTGAGCATATTGCATATTTCTCAATTGTCTTGGAGGTGCTGCAGTTACGCAGTACATATAGACGAGACGCCACTGGGTTTTTATGTAAAATATGTATTTTAACTGAACATTTGATAAAAATTAACATTTGTGCATGTTTTCACCCTAATTTTCTGTAAGTGTTTTAATAAATAATAAAAATAAGAACGCGTTGCTTTACAATATGAGTTCGAACAGACTATACGTATCAGAAAGAAACAAGCAAAATGCCGGTAAAAGTGAGCCTGCTGTGATAACTGGCATTTAAAGAAAAGGGGATCCATTTTAAATTGATACACTTAAAATTTATTTTATAACGTATAATAAAGATCCGTGATAATTGCGATATAATTAAGTGAGATTATTACATCCCTACAAAGTGAGTACATACTACCTACATAATATAAACGAAATTAATTTAGAAAATAGTCATTGTATATTGCTATCTATATATACCAGTTTTAAATTTGAGTGTCTGCCAGTCTGTCCGTTTGTTCAGTAAATATTACTCAGAATCTACCAACTAACATCGATGAAACATGCACTATTTATAGACTACAATATTTGGTACCAATTTCGTAGAGTTTCATCTCGATACCATCTAAAAAAGTTTAGAAGTTATGCTTAAATAACGCATAAAATAATGCAAGTCATGACGAGTGGGTAAAGTAGTCAGATAGTAGCGGTGGAATGCTGAGGTGAGGTGAGCGTCTCTAGACCTAACCGTTATCTATTTGATTGATTAACAAAAAGAATTGAGTGAGTATATTATTTCTTTATTCTGTATATTTTTATATATTTAATTTTAATATGAATTTCACGCAGATGAAGTCGGGGGCTGTCATTAATTTTAAATGAAAATATTGAATTCGATAAAAGTTATTGTAGAAAAATTATGAAGTTATTTAAATAAAATAGTTTTTTTTCCGATATACTGTGTTATTATATCAATCTAATTTATATAAAAATACTATAACTTTATACACTGAGAGAGAAAGAAATAACCTTTATATAATACAACGATGGTATAGTTACGACGTGTATATTATTTTTTTAATATTTGTAATGTTTAGGTATCAATTATTATTTTTAAGTACCTACATAACAATATATTTTCAATAGATTTTCACACATTCTATACCTATACCAAGATCAAGTCTTTGGTGGCTTTGAAAAAAGCATAATGCCGACGCTGTGTATTTATTTTGAATCTATGTGTCATTAGGTATATCAGCTTTTTTTATTTTCATTTATGCAGTTTCATCATTTTCATTCACTACTCTGATAATATTCAAGTTAACCAAACAGTCAGTATTATACATCTAAGACGTAAAACCCACTTAACGCAGCAAGTGGGGCTCTCGCGCCAAATTTCACAAGTGGCGCGTAAATCATCAAAAATACAACGTAATCAAATACGCCAGCGCACACTGGATTTGACAACGCATTATGCGCGCCCGCCCCATGAGTCATCGTTTTTTGGCTTCTCGACGATACGAATGAACGAAAATACAACGTAGTCCATTCATTGAACGCGGCGAGCAAAATCACGCTCTGGAAGCGTCGTCAATCGACGGGCGAGAAGCCATTATTTAATAACAGAGAACTCATTGTTTAATTTTATTGCGTGTCCGATATTTCGCTGGTAGAATAATGTCATCGTGAATATTAATTACAAGCCCTGAAATAATATAATATTTTTATTGCTTTGTTATGAGAGACGCTGATAAAAATAATTATTTTGTGCTTCTTGGGCCCCTTATTACATAGGTGAAGGGTAATGCGCGGGTGGGAGGGGGCCTACTCGGTAGTGAGCGCATCGAGCGCTTTTTTGGTGGGCTTTATGCCTAATAGTAAACGATTCTGCACGTGCAAGCATTACCGAGATTCAGTCCCAAAAAGGATGACGAACACCTGAAAATCTAGTTGTCGTTCCAGCTACAGAGTCCCCATGCTAGGGAGGAGAGGTAAATATTATGGAGGTTCACATGGTAATTAATTTAATCTAGGTTTTTCTGATCTAGGTTTGCTGCAAATGTGTACATAGTACATAGGCAAACTATTAATACTGAGCTGGTAGGTACTCCCCCTTTCATTCTTAGTATCACTATCAGGGCTCGAAATGGACCGGAGCGCACTGGAGCGCCGTTTCTGTTCGTGAAATCGGTAAAATTATCGCTCCGTCTCGTGGAAGAAAAAATTGACCGTCCGAGCTAGATAGGCCATAAAATAGAAAATCTAACATACTTATTTTTATGAAATACACATAAAAATTGATAGCTTTGTCTTCTAACTATGATAAGTATGTATTGTTCTTCAGAAAACTGTCGAGCGCTCCGGTTCGTAAACTTTTCCATTTCGAGTGCTGATTCACTATTATGCATTTAAGTATAATATTTTAACTCCCTTGTTTTAATTTAATCATAATATACCTAATAATATACCTATAAGTGTATATATGTCATTTTTGTTTGGACTGTGCCCACTTGAGATACATAATATAGTAAAATAAATCAATATACATTATTTGTGGCACTAATTGAATACTGTTGTTAGTAATTTATGTTATAAATGAATACTCGTAATTGTAATGGTTTGGTATCGACTCTTCACAACTACTGTTAAAATGTAGGTACTCACGTTTATTAAATGTATTGAGCTTCTAATCATTATAAAACAAGGATAAAGCTTCCGAAGCTATTAAATTAAATACATTTTAAAGACACTATTTTAGCAAAATGGGTATTGTAAAGTTTAGTACATATTATTTATAAAATGTTGGATATATAATAAAACCGTCATTTATTTGATAAATTCGTCTCATTTAATGGCAAATTTGAGAGGCTGGCGTTGCACATTACCTTCAGGTATTTATAATACACAAAGTATCTAGTATTTTTTAATCAACAGTGGCGCACCATGAAAGGGGGAAGTGCGTATACCTACTAATAAAATATTTAATAAATTCTCTTTCAAAAGTGAATTTTCATTAAAAAAATCTACTACTAGGTTCCTAAAACACTTTGGGTTCCATAAATGAAACCGGCTAACCATTAAAATAAACAAAAATATATGAATAAATGGAAACAAGTTTTTATAAACAAATATAATGTATAACTAGTGATTATGAAAGTCAAATAACCAAGGAAAAAAATCATTGAAAAAAAAATTATTCAATATATTACGTTTGAAATCAAAGAATAAGTTAAAAAGAAAAAAAGGTAAGGTAAGTAGGTTTTTTTTTTTTTTTTAGAATTATTAATAACCATGTCCTTGCTTTTTCGTACAAGGTGGTTGTTAGTAATTTTGAACAATCACAAACACCCAGGCTTTGAGAAAAACACATAAATGTTTTTGTCATGACCGGGAATCGAACCCAGGAACTCTCGGGTAGAAGGTAAGTAGGTTGGCGTATTTTAATTGTAAACCAAGGATTTCACCATCGTTATTTATATACGAGGGTATAATTTTGTATTGTATCCGTCTTCACTTGAAGATATAATGCTGAGCTCTACGGACTGTACGAAGATTGCAGCGCAGTTCAATCAATTAAGATTGAGAGACTGCGATGGCTAGGTCATGTGCACCGTATGAATGACAATGAACCGGCAAAGAGTGATCTCCAGCAATCCAATAGGGCGTAGAAGAAGAGGCAGGCCAAAGATTCGCTGGTTGGATGGAACTGCCAGTGACTGCCGTATTCTGGGGGTACCGAATTGGAAAGCGGCCACACTGGATAGGGACATGTAGAGGGAGCTGTTGGAGGAGGCCAGGACCCACACCGTCTTTACTTAAGTGCTTCTCATTACACTTTACTTGAATTGAATTGGAGAAATTTATATGAATTTAGAATTTAATACCAATTTGATTCCAGATAAAGCGACTGAGTAAATGATGAACAACCCTTATAAAAAATCAGTCAACATGATTTAAAAAAAAAAAAGTGATTTACCGTTTTTACACAAAAAAAGAGGTAGTCCATCTAATCTTTGTATTTCAATACTTGACAATGGTTCAAGAATGTTTTTGCGGTGTGATTGAATTAGTCACGAATAATTAATAGTCTCTATGAAAGCATGGACACTAAACCAAGAGATGTCACGGAGACTTGAAGCTTTCGAGATGTGGCTGTATAGCCGCATCCTCAAAAGTCCTTGTACTGACCGGGTGACAAATGTTAAAGTTCTCAAAAGAATGAGGAAGGATCGAAAAGTTCTACGTAGTATCAAAACCAGAAAACTACAGTACCTCGGCCACATTATGAGAGGACAAAAGTACAACATTCCCCAACTTGTCATTCAAGGAAAGATCAATGGTAAGCGTAGCAGAGGACGGCGTCGTATTTCATAGCAACACACTCACTGCTGACCTGTTAATTAATTTTTAATTACCATATTTAAATATCATGTTAATTGTATCTAATGGCCAAGTAACGCAAACGTACTAGTCGCGGTGTCAGCACTAAATGAGTTAAGAACCTCCGTAATTGATATGAGTGCAGCTCCACTGAACTATTCCGGGTAGTAGACGACAAATCCAAGATCGCATTTATGGTGGCCGACCTCCGCTAGGGGATGGCACAATAAGAAGAAGAATAGTCTCTGTGTTGACACTCAGTCTCAACTTGATTGCAATACATTGATACTTATCTTGTTTGTAAGTCATAGTGTTGGTGATCTGCAGTTAGCCATATTATGATAATTTTATAGCAGAGTAAAAGTTGGCACTGGCTATAAATAATACATTAATGTTCTGAATTTCAAGACTTGTATTTTAATCATATTATATTATATAAAAGCTCCATTCATACATAATAAGGTTTTTTCAGCATCTATAAACTTAATTAATAATGCATAGAGTATGGATAATCTTTGTTAAAAAAATTCAAACCCTCCCATCAAAAGATAATTATCTCCTTCCCTGCCAGTGGCACACACCGCTGGTCTATGGTTATTTCGGACGGTAAAAAAGCGCCATCAATCACCTACGAAGAGACTGAAATAATGATAGGTATTGTCCTCTCTTGACCGTTTTCACGAGATGGGATTCAGGTGTAATTTGACGAACATACGGAGAGAGGGGTCGGCACGACACTGGGCTACACTAGATTAGTGCTTTTTAATGAAAAGGAGGGATTCCAAGTGTAATTTACACAAGTTTTTGTTTTTTAAACACATGATTTATGGATGTTGAGGAATCTCTAAAAACACACCCACTGGATTACTATTTTGATGGTATTAGTACAAATGATCAGTGTAAACAATACAAAATTAAGTAAATTATCATATTCCATGTGTTACTATGGTAAAATTATTTTATTATTAGTTTTCTATTTAGTAGTTCTATTTTTTTTTACAATTATTAATAACCGTATCATTGCTTTTTTGTACAAGGTGGTTTTTAGTAATATTGAACAAACAAAAAAGTGCCCACCACCACCCGTCAATATGCACAGCCGTAGATATGCACGGCCGCTTTAAACGCGTCTGAAAGAAGTGATTGTAAGTGCTCATTCCGTCCCGAGACGGAGCCGCACGGGACTGATGCTGCAACCATGCACCGTAGTGCTTAAAGAAGAAAGTTAAGAAAGAAATTAGTAATATTGAACAATCACAAACACCCAGGCATACATAAATATTGTGTCCTCACCGGGAATTGAACCCAGGACTCTCGGGTGGAAGGCCAGCGCCTAACGCACTGCACCACGAGAACCGCCTAAGTAGTTTTATTACCAACAATAAGTGGCTGAATTCACGGCATCGATCCAAATTATTTTATGTAACTAGCTTATTAGGTACCTACCTGCTTAATTTTATAGCTACGCAATATAGATTTTTTATATTATCAATAATCATATCCTTGTTTGTTCGTACAGAGTGGTTATTAGTAATTTTGAATAATCACAAACAGGCTTTGAGAAAATCACATAAATATATTGTGTTCTTATCGGGCATTGAACCCAGAGCTCCTGGTTGGAAGGCCAGCGTCACGTACTGCACCACGAGAGTCGCCTACGCAACGTTATTGTAGAGCTTCCATATTGTAGAAATTCAAATGCTCTTCATCAGAATTTAAAAAAAAGTTAAAATACTATTTTATTTTCTAGGTGGAGCATTTGGTAATACTCGTATTACCGAACATTTTACTAGGGAAGATTGTTAGTCAATCGCACAACATTTATTAGGCCCTTTCATCACATTGAAGAAAGGCACATTTTTTTTCAGGAGCAGGTGTGTATCCACCGAATCTAGACGAATTTACTAGAAGGGCGTTTACGTTTATAATAACTAAAGTTGGTACTGTTTGGTTAAAGCGGATACCGCGGAAAACGCATTTCGAAAATAGCCAATAAACTGGATTATTTGTTAGGTTAACCTAACCAAACCTAACCAAACCTAACCTAACCTAACCTAACCTAACCTAACCTAACCTAACCTAACCTAACCTAACCTAACCTAACCTAACCTAACCTAACCTAACCTAACCTAACCTAACCCAACCTAACCTAACCTAAACTAACCCAAACTAACAAATAATCCAGTTTATCGGCTATTTTCAAAATGCGTTTTCAGCTGTATCCGCTTTAACCAAACAGTACCCTAAAGTTAATATAACTACTATAGATATA
Source organism: Rhyacophila brunnea (assembly GCF_057557595.1). Taxonomy (NCBI): domain Eukaryota; kingdom Metazoa; phylum Arthropoda; class Insecta; order Trichoptera; family Rhyacophilidae; genus Rhyacophila; species Rhyacophila brunnea. Next base: position 38,449,889 of record NW_028232848.1, on the reverse strand, counting down.
CCATCATAAATTGTCAAGTGTTCGAATTTAGAACTAAGCTCATCACAGTATAAAAAGTATTGATTTATATGTCAAATGTTAGCATGTGACGCCTTCATTCATCGGATAACGTATACCTACTGGTAGATCTATACTACTACTACATTGAGCAAGCAAAGATCACTTCACTTCCCTCGATCTATTGCCACGTATATGCCTATCGCAATATGATACTTTTGTGAATCGATGTACCTACCCACCAAATTTTAAGGATGCACTGCTACAACAGCGTTATCCATACAAGAGTAAGTTCATGTGTTGGCACGCCAGTCCTCGATTATTAACGTAATCACAGAAAGGCACTTCTCGTGGCCTAATTTGTTACTTACTACAATTTGTGCTCATCTCTCCCATAGGTACCTTAACTTAAAGTCATGTAAATTCAGTCAAAACACATTAATTGAGTGCATGGTGACCTTAGTATTGGGTAACTGCTCCTGAGACATTCCCAGTCGTAAAAAATATGCTTCACACCAAACGTAAGGTCCCGTGATACGCCCGATTAAGACCAGGTGTTGTGCGGGGCGGGTGTAGTAGTGCTACAAAGGCTAATAATAATAATATAAAGAAGTGTATAAAAAAACAGTGTGAATATGACTAGCCAGCGGATTTCGAAACATAATGAACTACTTATAGATTGTACTCTATATTATGAAAGTAGGTACATATACCAAAACACCAATATTTATTCAAAGTAATACAAAATTTGTATTCAATATTATTTTCTGTCAAATTGTACCAAAATAACAAAGTATTCTTGTATACATGGATGCTTTAATTTAATGATTTCATTAAATTTATTATTCAAAAGATGCTTCGCTTATTTACGTGCGAATCATAACAGGTGTTTTCGCTCGAAACAAAAGCAATCCTTGATCAAAACACTTTGCCGCGATTGCAATTACCTGCGAGAAAAAAAAAGAAGGTGAAAATACAATGTAAGAAAAGGCTCCCGAACTTTTGAATTCATTACCAACATTTTATTATTAATATTAAGGGGGGACATGCTCGTCGACGGTCAAAATTGAGTTTTTATTGTATATTCAAACCATGATCCTGGACACTCCTTAAACGTTGTAGATGATCTATTTATATAATTTTGAAGCCTTATTATCCTTTATAGTTATTTTAAACATTTGATGACTGCATGAAGTATTTTTGTTACATAAAATAGTATTCTTTTAAACCTCTCGCTCTAATGTTTTAGAATATAGTCATATTTCGGTACATAACTGTGCAGTGGTGTTAAGATTTTTTACAATTATTAATTTTTAAACGCATTTATAAAACCATTAGCATAATTTATTACGAGATAATTTTTGTAAAATATTCACGATAAAAAATTATATTGATAATCTCTGTGATCCCAAATTTGACAAGAATTAGGCATTTTATTATTCAAAAAATCGGCAAGATTAACACATTTCAAGATGATTCTAAAGATATTTATTATAAGCTTTGTCTTTGACCATTCAAGTGTGATAAACATCTTATGAATAATGATTGCTTTATAATAATTATTGACCTAAGAATAAGGTAGTGTTTTTTTGAAATACGCCATTTCTTTTGTCATTCCCCAGTGGTTAAGCTACAACATACGGCCGTAGACATAAATTGACAAACTATAATTGAAGTAGGGAGTAAAACGATATTGACGCGCGTGTTTGAACATGTACCGTTTAAAAAAAATAAAAAAAAATTCGGTTAAGTACATGTTCAAACACGCGCGTTAACATAATTTTACTCCCTACTTTAATTATAGTTTGTCATTTTATGGCTACGGCCGTATGTTGTAGCTTAACCACTAGGGAATGACAAAAGAAATGGCGTATTTCAAAAAAACACTACCTTATTCTTAGGTCAATAATTATTATAAAGCAATCATTATTCATAAGATGTTTATCACACTTGAATGTTCAAAAACATAGCTTATAATAAATATCTTTAGAATCATCTTGAAATGTGTTAATCTTGCCGATTTTTTGAATAATAAAATGCCTAATTCTTGTCAAATTTGGGATCACAGAGATTATCAATATAATTTTTTATCGTGAATATTTTACAAAAATTATCTCGTAATAAATTATGCTAATGGTTTTATAAATGCGTTTAAAAATTAATAAATGTAAAAAATCTTAACACCACTGCACAGTTCTGTACCGAAATATGACTATATTCTAAAACATTAGAGCGAGAGGTTTAAAAGAATACTATTTTATGTAACAAAAATACTTCATGCAGTCATCAAATGTTTAAAATAACTATAAAGGATAATAAGGCTTCAAAATTATATAAATAGATTATCTACAACGTTTAAGGAGTGTCCAGGATCATGGTTTGAAAATACAATAAAAACTCAATTTTGACCTTCGACGAGCATGTCCCCCCTTAAGTAAAAAATATATTGTAAATTCAAAATAAAATCTACTTAAATATCATCATATTTATTTTGCTAAACCCGTTTTAATAATGTAAAATAGCAGGTACCTAGATAATACTATTGTGACTATTAATAATTTAATACAAAATAACATCTGCAGCATGTAGATTACATTTGTAGCATCGCTATAAGATAGTAAAGGGTCCACTACAGCGATTAAAAACGTGTGGCAGAGACGTCCTCTCAGGCGGCATCCGGATCACATGCAGTTATGTGATCAAGTAATAATAATAATATGTCAACAAGAACTGAGGTGTTAAGTTATGAGTTTGAGTATATGTAATGAAATCATATCATATCATTGTATCTCTTAAGGCCTTGTCCAGATAGCGCGGAAAAACTCGCGCGCATTCCAGATACAGGTGACCTCATTGAGCTGTCCAGTGTCCACATGCACTCGCACCATATCGCGGCAAGACACGCGTCATGTGGACAAGCTCTAAAAACCTAAGATGATTCGGCGCAGACATCGAATTTCAAAGCTCAAAAGTCAAGAACTTTCGATCCTGGTGAGCGATGTCTCACAGCCATACACAAACACAACATGCACAAGGAGCAGAACTAACCTGCCATTGGTGATGCCAACTGGGAGTGCAATAACTCTGTTCAACCAAATCGCTTCGGATGTTGATATATTCCACCTACGTGAGAAGTATAGGTGGATGTTGTTTTATAAATTCTTAAAATAGGGTCTGCTTAACTCATCCGGTGTACTTCCTTGTAGGTACCAATCTAAATTATATTTTTTTGTAATGTTCACTATAATTATATAAAAACAATTTTTTTTTTTTTTTTGAAAATTTGAATTTTAAATTTGTATTGAAGTGGCATTTTTGGTCTACGCATAATATAATTTTAACAACAAATATGTGGCTCTACTATGCCCATGCGAATCCCAAGTTCACTATAAAGATTGCCTTTGGTAGTAATTCCCAGTAAATGTCAAATGCATTGAAGAATCTTAAATAATATAATTCTTTGAGAACATTTTTATTGGGTGTGTTTATGATCGCGTGATAAGAAAAAATATGAAGTATTAGGGTAGCATAATCGGTGAGGGTAGTATCATAAAACACAATTTTCGTCATATCGAGATGTACCTACATAAGTTAGGAGTGCAGACATTATTGGAAGGATGTCTTTTAATTTAGCTGAAAGCTCGGGAAGTTTGACAGCCATTATTGTGGTTATTATAGGGGAACTTAAAAAATACAGAGCTTTTAGTAAATAAATTGAGGAAAATGGAATCAGGATATATCAAATCTTTCTTAAATGAGATGGGTTGTTTTAGGGAGAAATTATGGAGACTATTGTCGCGCTTTACCTTATTTACGCATACGAATGACAAAAGCAATAGCCATGTGAATTTTGGTTTTGCATATATATTTGTTTTTCCTTTATATTAATCACTGCTATAACCTATGAGGGGCGGCTCTCGTGGTGCAGTGCGTAAGGTGCTGGCCTTCCATCCGGGAGTTCTGGGTTCGATCCCCGGTGAGGACACAATATATTTATCAAACAAGTGTGGTGCCATCGGGAATTAAACTCAAAATCCCTAAGACGAGAAACCAATGCCATTATGAAATTGCACCTCATTCGGGCAGGTGCGAGATCCATGATTATAGCCTCAATATAGTGTCTTTATTAAATTTAAGACAACTAAATCACTGTGTTTTGAAAGACCACTAAATACCATACATAATATGGTGCTTACGGCAAAGCCAGAGGATGCTAATAGCACACCTGAGAAGATACTAGAAAACAATGGCAATGCTACATGGATTAAGATAAGGAAGATTGTAAGTATGTTGATTTATTTCTGGTCAAATCTTTTTATTTTGTTTAAAATCTTGCTGCCATGTTAGTGAATGAATAAGTCTAAAACAATTTTATTCTGAATCTTTCCAGAATATTGGTATAGGTACCTAATGTTAATTGCTGATTTATGTATACCAAAAAAATAGCAAATCAAAACATTTCTATTATCATTATTATTTCATCAGAAAAGCTTTCCCGCGCTTTTTTAATTCAAAACGACGGTCGGTTTCAGTGACAGGAAGCGGAAGTGATTTTCCCGCCGTTGACGTCTGAGACAATGGCGTCATGACGTTGACAAAATAGAAAGGGCCGAAAGTCACGCCCGGCAATATAATAATTATGCATTGACCTGTCAATTTGTATTTTTTTTGATTGTATAAAAATGTTTTCGGAATAACAAATAAACACGTCGAAGAAAATAAACATGTCGACAGATTCTACAAAAATTGTAATTGTGACAACAGTGATGAAATAATCGATACGCCTTTTATATAAAAAGCCAGCTTTATATTATGTTTTTGTTGATTATTATAGCACATAATGATGTTTACAAAATGAATTTAGTTTTTCGAATACTATTTCTTACAGTCATGAAGACTCCAACGAAGATTAATTATATGGATTGTTCAATGTTATAATCGGTATAGTTTGAAAATTAAATTTATTTCACATTCTGCGACAAAACGGTTCCATGACAAAACAGAACAACGATAAATATAACTATGACCTTTCAGGAAAAATATAAATTTAATATTGAAATTGTCTTATCTCTATCATGTTGATAGATTTTTAATAGCACAGATTTTCAATATGCCATCATAAATCAAATTATATACCTAATTTCTGCATTTCTAATCGCTAGAAAACCTCAAATAAACGGCTTTGCCACAAGCTTAAGATATCTCATCTTAATCAATATACTATGTTCAAAATGATTGGATGACTAGATACAACGAAATAATGACCTAACCTAACCTAACCAAACCTAACCTAAATAGATTCCACAAAAATTAATGTTTCATTTTTCACCAGGCAATTCTGTTTTGTCATGTTCTGTTTTGTCGTGTTCTATTTTGACATGTTCTGTTTTGTCCGATTACCGATAAAACATAGGGCAAACATGCATCCTGCCATGTGAAACCAGCAGCGTGCTATTGTAGTATCGCTGCAGGATTAGGAAGGGTTGGCCACGTTTGCTGAATACTCAGTTCTGTAACTTATGATTGAAATATGTTGAAAAAAATATTTTTTAATGAAGTATATAATAAAAACTGATTATAGTAAAAAAATTACCTTGGCATATAGATAATACAATGATTTACAAATAAAAATAAATTAAGGTATCATTAAACCCTCATCAGATCCTACATACTCGGCCTTACAACAAAAAGATAATTTCGTGGTTTACTGCAAAAAATTGGTATACCTATTAGACTATTGATACATGTATACCTATCTCAAAATCATGTTATGGAGTAATATTTGAAGTTTGACATGCCCTCTAAAATCAGGCATAATGCTAATTTCCTTGTGATTTATGTACATGTTCTATTTGTAGGATGTTGTTGATTTTTTTTTCTAGCATACATATATATATCATGGCCCCCATAAAGGGGGGGCTGACAGGGCTCTAGCCTGGGTGCCCGGACTCAGGAGGGGCCCGGCGAGGCTAGTCGACCAGATAAGTGAGATAAACACACATCACAAATTTTCTACGTACACAAAGTTCCTTCAATAATATTGTTGTTTAAAGTTATGTGGTTGTACGATACAATTTTTAATTGTGTATCAATACTCGACATCTCCATAATTCAAATGGATGTATCTATTAAAATATACAATAAAACGCTAAACATAGATATTAATTTTACCGTGTACACCATTTGGAAAACTCTACTGCAGAGCGTCACACTGCCTTTATCCTTAGCGACAGGTAGGGGGGCCCGCCAAAGATCCTAGCCTGCGGGCCCTCTTCACGATGTGGGGCCCATGATATATATATAGGTATATAATATTATATAGACACAGAATCCGTTGTTAACTCTAAATACCTCAATTATTGACTTACCAACTTTTGGCAGCAACCCCACGAATTACAAAAAGAGGAAGCTGGATGACTTTAAAGGAATAAATATATCGATAGATGTGTTTTATGAACAGTATACGGAAAGATATCACATGATCAGTACAATCACAAATTATACCTATATATTCAGTGATTCCCACATCACCTCTTACATCAAAGTGGTTGACTCCGTTAAGCAAACAATTGCTCAAAAATGGAAGAGACCTAACCCACCGAAGAGATAACTCAATATAGCCAAAAATAAAATGAGCTCTAGAATGTGGTGGTTGAAATAATTATGTAAAAAAGCCACAGCTTTCTTGAGACAATATAATAGAATAGGTTACATGTAAGTTGTACTTATGCAGTTCATCGTGGGACACTTATTCGTGCGCCGCAGTACGTGAAACATGAGTTCGTATAACAAGTTCTTCGTTGAACATTTCACCGTGGAATACGGTACATTTTTCTACGTATCTTACAAAATGCGGCGATAGTTTGCCAATAGTACTGTTCCAATTAGATTAACCCTAACTTAACCTAACCTAGTAAAGACATCTCTACATGTTGTAGCATATGTACAAATATACTCCACGGTGAAATGTTCAACGAAGAACTCGTCATTTGATTAAATGTTACACGAACTCAATCATGTTTCACGTACTGCGGCCCACGAATAAGTGTCCTGCGGTGAACTGTTTACGTAAAAATTTTCGGATACGAGTGGAATAAACTTACGGCAAATATAAGGGAGTGGACCCTCTTGAAGGCAACTAATATCCATTGTCTGGTACATAGGTATTGGTTTGCAATGTAGACGTAGAGTACGATAATGAATAGTACAAAAAATAAAGATTGCTATTTTGTGATTTTATTTCTTTGCTATGGTTTCAACAGTGTTAATTAGGTGGGCACCTACCTAATTTTTATTTATTGACAGTGATTATTAAATATTAAGATTGTTATAAACATAAAGTTCACTGATGAAGTTTTATGAACGCGTTTCGAATAAATTTGAAAAAAATGTCTTATTATTATTTATGCCTGTGACATTTTATTTAAAAAAAACAGCACACCCACAAAATGACATTTTAAAAATTGAAAATCGTAAATAAAATAGTGTCTATCGTAAATAATTAAACTATTCAATAGTGTTGGGAGAGTAATAAAAATAAATTCATAATTTATTTCGTACGACAAAACGTATAACTAATAATTTGGTGACACAATAATTACTATTGGAGTCGTAAAACGAAATAATAAATAATTAATGCCAAATTTTATTACCTATGTTGTCTGTGCCATTTTGGGGGGCTTTTATTCATATTAAATAATTAAATTTGGAAATAAAAATTATATTTATTTTATTTTAAGATATACGTCATATACCTATCTATTTTCCTTTTGATAATTCGTCAAATGATTACTTTCTGACTGGCTTTCTACAAGGCATGCTTACTTTTCACTCTGTCGAATCTCGTAGGGCTCTTCTGCTCTTGAAAGACTTTTGCCTGTTATCGCAACTGATGGTTTCCAATCCTGGTGTCCTAATGAATTTGAATTTACATGCGCCTGTCAATTACCTACGTGGTCGCAGCCATGATTTATTCTGGATCGGAATCGTTACCTCGTGTCAAGCCTATCAGGCATCATTATCAGATTTATCTTTTACGAGGTATAAATGAGAACTCTGCCATTCTGGGCAGTGTTGACTTGTGTTTATTACTTAGAAATAGAGACCATCAGTTGTTTATTCTCCCAAGGTGCAGAACCAACATACCACTGGTATTGCCAATTGGGAGGGCGATAACTATGTTCAATGAAATTGTTTCGGGTGTTGATATATTCCACCTACGTGAGAATGAGTTTAGGTGGACGTTGTTTTATAAATTCTTAAAATAGGGTCTGGTTAACTCATCCGGTGTACTTCCTTGTAACTATCTAATTTATCTACTGATCTATCTCTTTTTTTATTGTTATATTTATATATCTTTGTGTTTCTTAATGTCTTGTTGTGAACGTCTTAAACTTTTAATTTGTAATATCCACAATATGTTAAAAAAATAAATAAATTGAAAATTAAAAAATAAAATTGAAATCATTAGATAGGGGTGCAAGACTAGGTATTTTGTATTCGAAATTTTATGTTTCTGTATAAAATTGTACTTAAGTACCTAGATATGTATTTATTTTCATTTTTAAAATTATTAATACATATTCCATTACATATTCTCTTCTTCTCTCTTGTGATGGTAAAATTAATTGTTATAATGTAAATCTCATGTCGTGTACGCCTTGACTTTAGATTTGTTATGTCCACAATGTTTTCTTAAATTCTTCTAAATGTAATTCTTAAATCATTGCAATATTATAAACACCCTGAAATAAACTATTAAAAAAAACGAATTTATTATTAAGCAAAGTAAAGTACGCAGAATTTCTCTCTTTGTAGAATGTTGAGGAAGGTAAGAAAACTAGTTGATTGGAAAAATAAAACGCATTTGAACATAGACTTCATAACGGAATGCTCGGGTCTTTTAAACTTCTTTCCTGGTCTTCCTCATCTAGTAATAATTATTCAATCTCAGAAAATTAGTCTTCAATAAATATATATCCTTATAATATATAGCTATTTCTTCTACGCAGCCATTTTCTTCGGTACCGAGGATCCAAACACCTCAGTCATTTTCAATGAGTCCGCTCTAGATAAGGCAATAAGGTCCTTCACATGGTCACTGCAGCGATTTAGAATCCTTTCATAGTCTATACATCTTCCGACATGACCATCCAATCGAGATTATCCGTGCGTTCAAGATAATATAGGTACTTATAGAAACTGAGAATGCGCCATATGCATAATGCGGAAAGGCAATTCTGGATGTGAAGGTCCTGAAGAGTAGAGGTATTCATGCGCTTAGCCGTTTATGGAATTCCGATAGCACAAATATTCCATGACTACATTTAAAATGTAAAGAGGAAGTCTTTGGCATATAAATGACTAAATATGTTTAATTTTTAGAGCTTTCCGATAGGAGCTTTCGTACGTGAACATAGTTGCGTGGCTGGTCGAAAACGTCATGCCCGGCATCATGGCCACAAGGGGGGAGGGGGGTGATAGGGCCCTAGCCTAGGGGTCTGGCGAGGCGAGTCGACCAGATAAGTGAGATAAACACGCAATTTTCCTTCAATAATATTATCATTTTTACTATTATTATTATTATTGATACATTTTTTAATTGTGTATCAATACTCGACAACTCCATAATTATTGAAATGGACGTATTAAAATATACAAAAAAAACACTAAATATACACATTAATTTTACCGCCTACACCATGGTTTCCCAAACTATGGGTCGCGACCCACCAGTGGGTCGCGAGCGAATATTGAGTCGCGAGCGAATATTGAGTGGGCCCTCGCCACTGTATACATGAATTTAAAAAAATAGGAAGTGATAAATTTGATATTTCATTCAGCTATTGGTAACACTTATAAAAAATATTTTTTTTATTTCAATTAGAACAAATAAGACAGCATTAAGTAGTTCCACGACCCGCCACTAGGGAATCTGAGCATTACCAGACAGCTAAGAGATGGGTCCCAAGATTGGAAATTTTTGTTAGATGGGTCGGAGCCCAGTCAACTTTGGGAACCACTGGCCTACACCATTTGGAAAACGTTACTGTACAGCATCATACAGCCTTTATCCTTAGCGATAGGTAAGGGCCCCCACCAAATACCCTAGCCTGGGGGCCCGCTTCAGGATGTGGGGGCCATGCCCGGCATGCTACGTGCCTGTTAATATAAATTATATCTAAAAAATTAAGGTTAGATGTATGGAGGTGTAAAAGGACTCTAACGAGACGTGACGGATGAAATAGGTATCTAAGAATCTATGATCTAAATTCTAGCTAGACCTACGCAAGAAGTCAATATCAAAATGTGTTATGCTCTCCTAAACTATTCAAAATAATTCCGCCATTCACGGATTTATCCGTTTGTTATTCTACAATGTCCTCGAATATAATAACCGTGTACCGAAGGTGCAATTATTTTTATATTTTTGACAGATTAATAACAAAAAAATCTACAATATAAAATAAACATCAAATACAGAATGGCAAATTTAATAGGTGACCTTCTTTTAAGACTACCAAAATGATAAAATCTTTAAAAACAAACAAGTAAAAGTTCATTTTTTTAAACGGCCATATTCTCACAGTATTTTATAACAATAAAAATATATTATTATTTATTCACTATCATAAAAGTGTCACCGTAACTATTTGTATAATAATTTAAGCGTAGGTATGTTTGGCACGCCCTGTATCTATAAAAAATGAAAGGTATTTTAGAACAACCCATAATATTATTGTCACGATAGATATTTTATTATGACATAATTTCTGTTTTTTTTTTCTAAATGAGACTTTAGAGATAATTTTGATTAATTGTATTTGTAATAGAGGCATAATTCGACCTTGCGATAGTCAAATTAATTGAAGAGTGACATTCCAAAATGTTTGTCCAAAATTGTGATTTTGAGTTTCCTTGTCATGTTTTTATGAGTTATAATGTTTTATGATTTTTTTTGTACTTACCATATCTTTTAGCAATTTCTTAGAAAACGTAGGATTAAAGGTGGATACGTCTTAGAACTAACATTCAGAAGTGCCTATATTAAAACTTGCTTTTGTGGCATATATTATGGCGTAACGAACGTTTGACGCTTTTCAATGTTTTCCAAAAAGTGTGTTTCAGCACTCTTCATCCGTACGCTGTAAAATAAGTTATTTTTGAACATCTACATATATTTACTTATTTAAATAAGTATCTTTAAAATAATATATCGATTTCACCTTCTATTTTCAATCGATTTAAATATTCTATTTTCACTTAAACTCAAAACTGGAGATCTGTGCACTAACCATTATAATATGTTATAGCCATCAAATCTGTTCACTGCGGATCAGTTAATTAATATTTAATTACCACATTTAAATAACATGCTAATTATATCTAATGACCGTCTAATGCCAATACGGCAGCCGTGTCGTCAGCGCTGTATGAGTTAACGCTTTGAATTAATAATGTTTTATGTAGATACTTACAGAAAAGGTTTTTTTTAAATAATTTTTTTTCTAGCTACACTGTCTCTTGAAATTTTATTGAATTATCAATCAATGTATTCATCGTGCGCCTAATTTTCTACACGCGTGCTTGTCCCGTTCATTGTCAGCGTCGATCAATTTTCCGTGAATCGTCAAAAGCTTATTGCACAAGCTGCGATCCGAGCGGCAGGCGCCAGCATCGAGTCAATCGCATCCGTCACAGATTCGTCACCTGAGGTCACAAGCCTCACGAATCTCGAAATCTCGGGACCTTGCGCCGCGATGCGAGCTGACTGCCGCAAGGTGGAAGGTTAATTCCAGCGCTGTGGGAACGAAATCCGGTCTTCTGTTTTTATTACGATCGTCTAATCAAACTTCGTCAATACGTCATCTTCGGACTGTCTGTCATTGTAAAATTTGTTCAATAACAAGTTTCTACCCATAAACTACCTCACGATATTTTTTTTTCTATATGGGCCAAAAATGTGTAGTAGGTACTTACATGGTAATGTCAGATTTTTTACATAAGAAGAATCAGTCAATGTCATTATTTCCATACAAAAATATCACATTATATAGCATTTGAAGCCTACAAGGCAAAAACAGAAACACCGACAAAATGATAATTGTGCAGAATAACATCATCATTGGTAATATTTATATATTGATTTCTAATTTATTTTGAAATATAATAAAAGTAAATCGGAGCAATAAAATAATATATCCAACGTTTTTGTGCAGATTTATACCTTCACAATGAGCTGATTTTTGCCTCGACTACACTTTCTTCTCCCTTCATTTATGAATTAATGTAATCGATTTCGGTAATTTAAATGATAACTTTCTTGAGCACTTTCTTTGCTGAACAAATTGGTATTTAAATCTCAAAAATGAAAAAATACGATGAGCCTGTTTCTGCTGTGTAGGTACCTTTCATTTTACATACGTACATCACAATAATTTTATTATAGCTACATAATATATTTATATAAACTATATTATATTGACTAAAATAATGTCATATTTCCATTATATTTTTTAGAAATCTGGCTATAAAGTATAAAATAAAGACTATTATTTACAATATTCGTTTTAACATAGGAATTATTGAGGTTTTATTCGGTTTTCATACATAAAAACTATTAAATAAAAGAAGCTATAAGTACTCACAATAATTTGTATTCATTCGCTCAGAGAAGAATTTTCAACCGACAATTATTTATTTTACACTTATTCTTAAATTTAACCGACCTACGTATTATTTACTTTAAATAGCAATAAATAAATCCGTGTATGGCTTATCAGCGAATACTGGATAGAAGAAACTGATATACAAAACCATAATAAGACAAGTGGTTACTTGTGGTAGTAAGCATGGAATATGAATCAGAATGAAGAAGAAAAGCATGAAAGAGTCTATAGAGCTCTTGACGTCGCCATATGCCATGCAATATCTTTTGCAAGATTCAATGCTCAAAAAGCTGTGAGTTATATAATTTATTACAGTTAAATAACAAAAAAAAAGTAAGTAGGTTTTGTAAAAACGATAAAAAGGCCAGTTAAAACCGACTAGTTGGTAAGTACTATTACGAAAAATCTTTAAGTAGGCAAAGAAATGAGATTAGCTTACTTAATTCTCAACTGTAAAAGACAGTTGACGATAAATTTAGCTGACCATGCGCATTACCGTATCACGTAAATTATTTACGTTACACTTTACATTTAATTATAGTCTTACGTGGAAAGTTTCCAAACAAAATGTATCAAAAGAGAAAACATGAGTAATGATAGAAAAATAGGGCTGTCACTTGTAATTTGTGACAAACGGTTAGAAAAAATATATCTGATCTATGTAAGTTGTTTTATCAGTAATCTATAACCGAGTCAATGCAGTTACTTACTGTTTATGTATTAGAAAGATTAAATTTAGTGGCACAGGTGTTTTTGACAGTAATAGACGTATACATACATACATATTATGTACAATGTACCTACCTACATGTTATAATAATTGACGTATTTGTGTAATTTTTAGTATTAAATAAAATTATCAGATAAAGGTGAATATAACGTGGAAATCATAAGCAATGCCTCTACAAAGGTTTTAGTATTTAAAATAATAGAAATGATGAATAAATATTTTTTTTCACTTATTATATGGGTTCCGATGAAATCCCAAAGGCAAAAATTCCCGTTATATCACAAAAAATAAAATATTACGTACCTATCCTCTGTAAATAATATAATGTAAAACGCATTAAAGTACGATTTCAAATTGGGTGAATAACTTGAAAATGGTAATTTTGTTTCTTGGATAACAATCTCTTTCTATGTTTGACAGTTTGACTCATTACTGAGAATGGGGTTTAATGAGTTTAGTAATAAGTATCAGATAAACAGTTTATAAGAATTATATCTTCTTCTTCTTCGGCCATAATCGAGAGCATATAAGTACAACCACGCGCCAGGCGCCTCCAAGAATACCTGTCGCTCGCCAGTTTTCTAGCATCGTTCCAGATCAAACCAGCATCCCGTAGCTCCGCCGTATACACTCTATAGATAGTCTTTATCGGCCTACCAGGACGCCGGAATCCGGTCGGCTTGAAGAACAGGCAAGCCAAGTTAAGGCTCTCTTCTGGCATCCGCAGTACGTGGCCGAGCCAGGTCCAGCGTCGCCTCTTCACTCTCAGCGTAATGAGAGGCTAATGCTTGGTGCGGTCTCTTATCTCCTCGTTGCTCCTTGCTTAAATCATACCACCACACCGCACATGCAATATCCGTCGCAAACATCTGTTTTCGAAGCTCAGTATATGGTTTCTCTGAGCCTTCGTAATGTGCCATGATTCATTCAGTCAGAATGAAAGCGTCGAATAGGCAGCATTTGATATAAAGATGCAAGTGATAATACTTAATTCATTAAAAACGGAATAATAATTTATATAATGATTTTTTTTTTTTTTTGAATAAGTCTGAAAAATATTTAACAAAGTGGTCTCCCCGATTTAACATTTTAAATGAACACGTATTTTTACATGTAAGTACCTATATACAAACGATACATTTTTGGCCTTCGAGATTTTGGCTTTCGTGATTTCAACTTTCGTGATTTCAGATCTCAGGATTTTGGCATTAGGGATTTTACCCAGTTGGGATTTCGGCGTTCCGGATTTTGACTCAAACCCGTAATATATCAGTGCGCAATCATGGTAACGAGTGACTAATTCGTTTGGGTAAACTCTCGATAGTCAGGTTTCAAAATGAAATGATTATTAACATATTTTTGTTGTTTGTGTATTTTATTTTATTTTATTTTATTGTATTTTCATAAATTTCTTAATGAGACTTCATGGAGAAAAAATAAAGACATTACGATGAAGTCTTTTAATAAATAGATTTCTAATTTTTGGTTGTAAATTCCTTAACATAAATAAAAATATTAACACCAATAAACACATTAATTACAAAAATTACTACATATGCACCATTACCAGATTTATGTAATTACCCGAAAAAGATGTTAGCGACTTGTAATGTCCAAACACACATTGAAAAAACAACATATGAATTTTCCCTACTCGGAATATGAAGTCCTACGTCTTCATAAACAGACACTTTAATGCTCGTCCACTAACCCCTAATTGCTCCCTACTTCTCATGATTATCCTATTAAACATTCCCACTTTACAACAATTACAACTTGAAATTTTAACAAGTAACCGTTTTCTACAAAATTTATATCTTTTTGCACCCCCACCCCCACCCCCTGCCACTACACAGTATTGACAATTCTAATTAGAACATTACACGTGCCGTAAAAACAATATTTAAATGTGGTAATTATGAAGTTATAAACGCATTTTATAAATTACTAATTTAATACCACTAGTAAAAATCTTTTTGAAAATAACACGACGCACAGCAGGATTCAAACCGACGCCCCACGGGATTCGCGCCCATGTGAGCTGAACACTAAGTTTTATGTGTCCTACCTAATTGCGACGAAGTTAACTAGTGATCTTTACAATTCTCTCTGAAACGCTTTCTAAATTGCGGTCATTTTTGGCAATCAGCATTAGTATTACCTACAATAATTACCTTAATTACTAATCTATATCAGGATCGCTCCAAATTTTTGTTGTAACGAACTTTCACTTGCTAATAATTTAATAAACTACTTTTTTATTCAACAGATAATAAATTCCTTTGTCTCAATTAGATAGGACACGTGTAGCTTAGTGGTCAGTGCACACGGGTACGAATCCCGGAGGGCATAGGTTTGTTTTTTCATAAACATTTCTTCTAATGGTTATAAGTATATTATAATATAAGTGTTTTCAAATTATATATTTTTAATTAAAGTAATTAATAGAGAGGTAAGTTGTGTAGTTAAGCATTTTGAGTCCTGCAGTGTCTAAAAGTAGCTATGATTCTCAGTCATGAAGAAGAAGAAGTACATAAATGTCAGCTAAGTTCTTGTAGGCGCAGCACTTAGAGTTTAGACTATGAAGACGATAGCCAACACCTGTCTTGCATGTCAACGTTTTAATATAATCCAGTCGTCCAGTGCGCGTCAACCAAAGCGTGACAATTCTTGCCTTTTATATTATAAGTCATCTGAATACGTTTCCTGTCTTTTTACTCTCCGGCCAGGCGGTACCATAACTCCGCATGAATATGCATGGGGGTACTGGCCTGCGACCACTGTCGGCCGTCTCTCGCGAACCAAATCCTATGACTGAATTTTAAATTCTATCCGCTGATAACATCTCTCTTACATTCGTATCATGGGAATATCAACTGTCTCTAGAGAAGTTGGTGATATGTTTAGAAAGGTAAGCTTTTTGTTTGTGTGTTGTATTAACAGTTTTTTGGGTACAGTTCGGTTATGAGGAATACAGCGGAAAACACATTTTGAAAATAGCCGATATACATGCAAATATAGATAACAGCAATAAAACAACCATCCACTTACATACTTAGATACAATATTATATTATAATTGACCTGTGTTTGGCACTGTTCTGGATTCTAGACAGAAAGACATGAAAAGTAAATATTTTCCCCTAAAGTTGACGCAAACTTAAATAAGTTTTGAATAATTGGGTATATTATGGTAACCACACACAATAACAACTAACGTGTTCGCGACAAGTTTCAACGAGAATGAATTAAATCCGCAGACTAAAAGCAACAAGGCGCGGTAAGGTGATTGGCGTTTGACAAATGACAGAAATGCACGTCACTAACATAGTGTATACGGGGGACTTACTATGTCATAAAAAGTTAAATTTAATCATAATTATGATAATAAAATTACATTATTTTAAAGTTATCGGATTTGTATAAACCTAATTACTCTGAATTTATCAAAAGGTCACAAATTTAAACAATATTTAGCTGATCGAAGCGATTGGCGAAAATTTCACATCGTTAAATACACCGGAATGTTATAACTATTAGTTTCATAGGCCCTGGCCAAATTCAAATTAGGAATACCCGATGCGGGTAGATGAATGGTTTTCAATAAGGCATCTTTCTCAGCTGGCACAATTTTCTTTTGACTAGCATCAAGTAGAGTAGTTTGCGTGCCAAAGCCCTTACAGAAACCTCGACAGTAAATGCGAGGTATCCATAAAGGCACCTAGAAAAAAACTATAAGGTACCCACCCTACTTAAAATATGATGTAAATGTAATTATATTATAAATAATGTAAAATTGAGTAATAAATTGGTAAGTACATGTAAATTGAGGTAAGATTCTTTGGTATAGTATAAAACACTGCCCACTCTATGATATTCTTAATCACACAGTTTGGTGATTGTCGCCTCAAGACACAAAAATAATGTATGTGAGAAAATGTGCCCGACGGTCCCTGCCACATAATTAAAAGACAATTAATTCATTTTCTTATTGCGCATATTTACATTTGAATTCAAAAAAATTCTCCTCCAGTTGAATTAAATTTTAATGTGGCAACGGACTTGTATGTCATTCTTAAGGAGGGGACAGATATGCTAATTTTATTCTTGACATGACTTGGCCATAATTTTATCTCTGTATCTAAGGTAAGAAAAGATAAGACGCCTTCGTAATGAACATATTTTTAGAAACTACATTTGTTTATTAAAAAAATATATATATTTCATAACAGTGATTACCCAATGCGCTACTGTATAATGTAGATAACCACTTACCAAAAGTAAAGTAACGGTAAAGGGTAATTAATAATTTATTATTAAAATTAAAAAATGGAAAATTCTTTTAAACTATAATCCGTTTGAATTTCTACAAAAAATACAATCGATACTAAAGATGTGTATTATAATAATATGTCAATTATTACATAATTCAAACGCATTAGAGTTTTGCAGTTCTTAAAACTTTATGGTAGGAAAATCCGTCAATGTGTGGTAGGCATGGCCCCCACATCATGAAGCGGGCCCCCAGGCTAGGATTTTTGGTTGGCCCCCCTACCCATCGCTAAGGATAAAGGCAGTGTGACGCTCTACTGTAGCGTTTTCAGAAAATGTGTGATGTATGTTTATCTCACTTATCTAGTCGACTTGCCTCGTCGGGCCCCTCCTCAACCCGGGCTCCCAGGCTAGGGCCCTGTCAGCAGCCCCCCCCCTTGTGGGGCCATGGTGGTAGGTACCTATTTAACTGAAAACAGGCTAAACAGATTTTGAAAACTGAAAGTCTTATCTCAGGAGTTCGATAAGCGCCATATCAAGTCTTGGGTTAAAATCAAAGGATCTTGTTGAGTATGACTAGTGTCAGACAAATTTTAAAAAAATATTAAAAATCCATGTTTAAAATTTGAATCGAGGTACCTATTCGTATTTTTTTTTTCTTTCCCTCATCATCAACATCATCATCAATATTAATTTCGGCTTATCCACAGCTGAATGAAGGTCTCCCCTGGCTCCCTCAACTCTTCTAGGTCACTAGTTCTTCACTGCCACGTACTCGTACATCTACCGAAATTTATGAATTCGTCTATCTAGCGTGTTTTACGACGTCCCTGTGGTCATTTAGTGCTCCTTGGATACCACTGTATGACTGAATCCCACTTTTATCGACTTACCTATCTCTATCAAATCGCGAAGGTACTCTTGTCCATTGGTTTCTTTTATTGTTTTTCCGCGGTATGCTCAACATGCACCTTTGGTAGTATGCAAACTGGTAGTATACATTATTTGAACACGTCATACGTCAATAGGAGGTCACTATTGAAAATAATATTCAAGCGCCTGAATACACTTCATGCCAGTTTGGTTCTGTGAGCAATATCGTCATACATACCACCGTCAATTGACATTAATTGTTGTCGAAGACAGACGTAGTTGTTGACTCGCTGGATTTTCAGTGCCATTTAGATCGTTTTTAGTTCAGAAAAGCAGTTTATCATTACTTTTGTCTTGATCATGGCTCCTGAATCCTGTTCTGAAAAATACATATTACACATATTTTTGGCTCATTTTTTTAAATTCATTAAGCCCTACCCAAACCAAACTATAATAGATTTCAAAGTTACGTATGATTTAATAGCATAATTTTAGTTATTTTATACATAGACGAGTATTTTTTACTATTATCTATTATGGCTTGGTTTCACAGGGGGTTTAATTGAATTTTAAAAACCAACCGACACCATCTGTAAAGTATGGTCTTAATTCAATGAAAACAAATACGTATTGACTGACAAAGCTTAGTGTATATTATTTATGGCACATCTTAACAGCCTACCTCCACCCTTCACGACTGACTTATATCCAGAGGCCTACAAAGTCTTAACTCATCCATAATATGTGCGACTAATAAAGAAGATATCGTTTTTAGTGAAAAATAATTTAGTACCTACTTATATACTCGTATTTAAAAAAATACTCTTATAAGTTGCACTGCATTAATTGAAACATATATTTTATACAACTTATTAAAATGCATCAGTTATTCAATGAATAATATCACCCTCGCTACGTGTAAAGTTGTTTCTCCAACGCGGAATACTAATATGCCAATAAAGCAACAAGTCGACATATCCCCAGCAAATTATTGTGAGAAAAATCATTAGCTATTCAGTATCGTACAATTAAAAGACAATTATATTATTATATTATTCTCTGCAGAACGATATCGTGTCAGAGGACGGTAAGAGAAATAATTACGAAGCTAAGTAATGTATTATACTTACAGATAGGTTATAATTTCTATACATTAAATGAAATAAAATAAATTATTGTGAACTTTTCAAATGGAGGAGTCGTTTAATTTTTTTTATTCTCATGGTCTGTTTCGCGAAGACAAACAGCTTATATATTATGAAAATGAATTTTAATATAATATACAAGTGTGTTCCGGAAATATCCCAAACTTTTTTTAGCTTGCCGCCCCTTGTTAAAATATTTATTTTTCAGTGCCAACCCAACAATTTAATACTATTTTTTATCATATACATTGAAACTAGCGAAGGTAAAGTGAATCGCAAACAATTTTTAAACTTTGCAAATGATAAATCTTTCTTGTTTTTCTCACAGAATTGTCGGAAAACTCAATTTTGAAGTGGACTTGATATGATGAAAATTTTAAGGCAATATTTCCATGTCAAATTGACAATCTATTGCATTTTATAAAATATTATATTTTATGAATTTATAAAGGGTTATCAAATTAGTACTTCTTTTAGTAGTTAGTAATTTTTTAAATGTCACCAAGAAAATTGACATTTGTGTTCAGTATCTATTGTTTGGAAAATCACGATGAAAAGATACACAATAGTTCTGTATATTTAATATTATCTCTTATTTGATAACCATCTGTTTCTGTAATAATTTACTTATAGAATTTCATGCATTTCCATTGATTTTCATTAAATTCAAATTAAAATTATTATATTTTACATATAGTGAACATTACAAATTATAAATTTAAGACATTCACAACATCACATTTAAAACCAAAGAAATAGTATTAAACAGTGTAAAGAAGACATAAATATATACAGTGTCACAAAAGCAGTATGAAAAGTAAAAGCTGCAAAAATTATAAATTATAAAGCATGGAAGTACACTGAATGAGCTAATTGGACTCTATTTTAAGAACCTATAAAACAACACCCACCTATACTCATCCTCACGTAGGTGGAATATATCAACACCGAAGCGATTTATTGCCCTCCCAATTGGCATCACCAATGGCAATTAGTATTTTACTGTGCCATCCGTGACGTGGACTCGAATTTAAAAACACTGACCTATTTCATTTTTTATGTCATATTATGAACATCTCTATTTTATAATTTGTAAAGTTCAATTTCTATATGAAATAAATAAAATTGAATTTGAAACTACAGTGGCTTTGACTAGATAGTAAACATACTATTTAACACATTAATTATTGAGTGTAAAATAAAAAGCCATTATTAATAGGTAATAGTTTGCTAATATTGGTTTATCAGTTTATTAATATTCAGACAAAACTATGCTTTTAAATAAATTAAAAATTCTGATGGATTGCCATAATTTAAATGCGTAAATATGATATTTTAAGCGTCGATAAAAAATATCTCTTAGCATTTTTGATCAATAGGTAAAAGCATTTAAAAATTTTAATTCGTTATATGACACAGCTAATCAACAAATGAAGCCGGCTGATAAGTTTATGTAAATTTTTATTTAAAAACTATTTGTCATTCCGAGTGGGAAAAAAGTGTGAGAATATTTTCAAAACACTGTTTTAAATACGCTGCTAAACTGGCTTTTTATATTACATTAATATGTCATCTTTTATATTTTTTTTATTTGTTTTTATATTATCATGATGTGAGTGAATTTTCTTATATAATATTTTAGCATGAAAAGTGAAAGGTTTTTGCTACTACTGGTTTCAGTTTGTACCTATGACTTAATCGATTTTATGTCAATACTATTAATTTTACGAAAGAAACCGGAAAATATCGCAGGCATATTTTTTTGCAAAATGATAATAAATTAAAAAAAAAAATGGTTTATTAGTCGATAGGAATGTTCATATCCATTTGCCGTATCACACTTCACCGTGAAATGTTGTATCGAAAATATATGGTCGTATATTAAAGACCTTCTAACCTCTTTGGGTCGTGTAGTACTGAGATACGTGGATGGTCTGTTTACAGGAAGCCAGCGGCAAACAAATTTTGAAAATAGACGATATACTAATTATTTGTTAGGTTAGGTTAGGCTACGTTTTCATTCTTGAATTGAAATAATGATAGCGTTATTTATCAGATATTTGAAACCAATCAATATCAAATTAATGTTTATACTGAATCTAATAAAATTTGAACATTATTGTCTGCAATGCTCCACGAACAACACGTAATTTTTTTATCATACGGTCATCAGCTCTTTTCGATAAGAAAGCTCACGGCGAATTGTGCTACTGTGAAATGAAATACGTACAATTTACATGCAAAAGAACCCAGTTTATTTCTGTGAATAAAATGATCACATTTATTCAACTTTGTCCTCTTGATTATTTATTTATTTAAGAATACAAAACATTGTGGCCATAACAAATCTAAATTTAAGACGTACACAACATGAGATTTACATTATAATAAATATTACAATATGGAATATAATAATAATAATAACAGAAAAACAAATTAAATCAAAACATACTTAAGTACAATTTAACACAGAAAAATAAAATTTTGAAAACAAAAAACATACAATTTTACAGAGAAAAATAATGTTTCAAAAACAAAATACAAAGTACATCACTGAAAATGTCTATGTCTTTAGGGAGCGCATTTACTAATCTTGCACCCCTCGCTAATGGTGCCTGATAGACTTGACACGAGGAAACGGTTCCGATCCAGAATAAATCATGGCTGCGACCACGTAGGTAATTGGCAGGCGCATGTAAATTCAAATTTATTAGGACACCAGGATTGGAAACCATCTCTCGCGCTAACAAGCAAAAGTGTTTCAAGAGAAGAAGAGACCGACGAGATTCAAGAGAGTGAAAAGTAAGCATGCCTTGTAGAAAGACAGTCGGAAAATAATCATTTGACGAATTATTGAAAGGAAAATAGTTAAATGTCTTAAAATAAAGACATCGAAGAAATTTCTTCTGGACGCGTTCTAAAATAAGCTTATAGGAAACCTCATTAGAACACCAGATAATGGACCCATATTCAAGAATGCTACGCACTAATGAGACGTAGAGTGTGCGTTTTACATTTGGATTCTTGAATGGTTTGGATTGTCGCATGATGAATCCTAGAAGCTTACTCGCACGTGGAGCCGTATAAGTTGATATTGATGTGATCTTAGACTATACGGTGTGATCTTCGATATAGTTATCGATCCTAATAAGATCATATGGGCCTCCACAGCATGGAGGTTTGTATTAACAGATTTTGTTTTTTACGAGAAATGGATGTCAGCCACTTGCTCAACATATTAGGTCCATACTCTGACTCATACACAAATTGAAAAACAATATGTGTACTTGCCATACCCAGGATTTGAACCTGGGATCCACGATGCTATAGTCCGACGCTTAAGCCGCGCGGCCATCGTGGAATGCAACATTAATTATTATTAAGTGTTGAATTATTAATTTAATTAAAATCTGACAACGTTTGTAATAGCTACATACGTCATATTATAAATATTATATTAATAAATCTGATTCATATCCTCTTCCGCACTGTGCATCCTGACTGGTCTCTCTGCTGCTGATGATGCAGACGATGAAGTCATCGCTTCTAAAAGTGTCGTCTCTGAGTGGTTTCTGCCGGTCGCTCGCCATGTGCCGCTCTGCGATCTCGCCACTTGAGATTTTAAGCGACGCGTGGTATCAATTGACTTGGACAATTGGTTGTCAAAGTTTGAGATGCTTTTACCCTCTTATATACCTACTAGGTACTATATATATATATATATATTATTTACAATTAGAGCAATTGAAGTATGATATATATCTACCGTCTTCCATCACATAGACAGAGACATGACGTCCATCTAGTTGACAGTCAAGTGGTCGGATTAAACGGAGGGGTAGTGGAAACGCTTTCTGAAGGATGCGAACACATTGGGTTATATATAGTACGGCGATAATGAACTGGATAAAAAAATCTACAAATAATGTAATATACGAATAATATTGGTGATAACTGACTTTGAAAATAATACTCTCACTTAATTCAATATGTACCCTAAATTCTAAATACAACTCTACAATTAATACTTATTGATTGATGTTGATTACCATTCACCATTCAAGTTGGTATGATATCAAGATTTATAAAGTTAACTATGCCTCCCTGGAAAATTCACAATTTTAAAATTAGTTTAATTCAATGCATTAAGCACATCAATACATTGTTTCACTACCGTTATCCCAAAAAATAAATCGATGAACTCCATTTTTTTTTACATTTCTATTTGTAACTAATATAGAAATATAAATATTAGTCAAGGTTTCAGATCATGGTATCGTGGTGTACAGTATTTCAAGTCTCTGTGTATATTGCGAAAATTGAATGTGACATAAAAATTTAACCTAATCTTTTATTTCATCTTTTTATACTATAGGGTGGATTGATAATAATTTTGATCAAGGCGATGTCTTTACCTACCAGAGGCACCTAACGAAAAAATACGAGCTTGCAATTTGAGACATTTTTTTGATAATTTACAATTTCAACTGTATTAATTAATAAATATGTAAGTAGGTATTTATCTGGGAACATTAAAAAGAAAAATATTTTTTTATTTTTAGTCAAAGATAAACTTACAATTATTGTAAAAAAATATTATAAAGTGTGAATTTGTCAAAACACCCCATCTTATTATTACATATATTTTATTGTCATATTTATTATCAATATTTAGTTTATTAAGTTTTATATGTTATACATAAGAGAGTTTTGACTAATTCATAATTTAAATATTTTTTATATTTATTTTTAAAAACATCGATTTTTATAAAAATATAAATGTGTACCTATAACTTTTTTTAAATTATTATAAAGCTTATTTAGGTATGGTCCCAATATTAAAGCCCGATTTTTTATGTATGCGGGTATTATGTGTACTTTTATTTATTTATGAAGTTTCGCTAAATCTACAAATTTTAAATAGGTAAGACGATTTGTATGTAGTCTTTATCCTCAATAATTACCGACATACACGGAAAATAAGGCTAAAAACATTGCGGACGTTAGACACATAACTGATATGGTACAAAATGAACAGTTACTTTGAATAGCTGCCCAATTGAGAATCTCTACCATAATGGACGACGTCGTAAAATATCGACGCACTCTCGGTGCATACCGACGCCGACGCTGTCTTATCTCTCCGTTCACTTCACTTGGGACACTCCAGTTCCATCTTCGACGTCCGGCGTCGCGTTAAATGATACGAGCTTTTAGACGCCGGTATTTATGACTTTATTATTAGAATGTATCCAATAGTCTATTTTTTGATATGATCGACGGTTTTTAAAAATATTATTCAGTTTCGTTGGTAGACAATTTGACTCTAGTTTTAGATATTAATAATTCACGAACGTTTCGTTATTGATATTGTAATTTTGTATAATAAAAGAAATGTTAAATTAGGGTCTTAGAATAAAATAAAACTGTATAGATATATTAACATAGACGTTACCAAGTCGATAACTTGTAAATGAAGCGAAAATCTCACTCGGTAAGTGGACAACTGCTAGATAATTGCAGTCATACAGTGGTACTCAAGTTGCATTAAACTCATAAAACTTGCGAGATCGACGATCTCATTAAATTCGGCAGCTTTGGACTAATCACCGAGATGAGTGGAATGAGCTACGGGTGCTTTTATCCAACAGTATATCGACTTCGGCTGGTGATGATATATAATATAAACATTTGTAGGTATATTTATTATATATTTTAATTATCATCCATGCCTTTAAAATCTACCATGAATCTTGGAAGCTTCTGAGATCCATGGTCTAGATCAACGTAGGTACCCATTGAAAAGCCGGCGAAGGGTGGAGGTAGGCTGTTAAGATCCGCCATAAATAGTGCACACTAAACTTTGTCAGTCATACGTATTTGTTTTTATTGAAATAATATTATAATTATTTACAGATGGTGTTGGGTGTTGGTTAGTTTTTAAAATTCAATTAAACCCTGCGAAAACCAAGCCATAATAGATAATAGTAAAAAAATACTCATCCATCTATAAAATATCTAAAATTATGCAATTAAATCATACATATCTTTGAATATTGTATAGATATAATAACATTTTAATCTATTCATAGTTTGGTTTAGGCAGGGCTTAAAGAATTTTAAAAAATGAGCCAGAAATATGTGTAATATGTATCGAGTCTTAATCCAACGAAAACAAATAAGTAGGTATGCATGACAAAATGTGCACAATTTTGTCGTATCGCCCAAAATATATGAAAACTATTATGGTGTGGTTTAGGCAAGGCCTAATTGATTTTTAAAAACTAACTAGCACCATCTGTAAATTGTAGTCCTAGTTCAATAAAAACAAATGCGTGTGACTGACAAAGTTTAACGTGCACTATTTATGGCGGATCTTATCAGCCTACCTCCACCCTTCGCTACTGCTAGATTCGAACTCTTACTGCATCAAAAGCGGATATTCTAATTAAAATTTTAATCTATACGTCATCCGTTATATCTTTGTTCATCGCACCCGTGTATAGTTGGGTTTCGGGAATTTCCCGTCGGGAATTCTCAAGAAATTTTCGAGATTTCCCATACCGAATCTCGAGAATTGAAATTTTTAACATTTCGGAAAATATCGGACTCGGGAATCTTTTCTCGGGATTCAGGATTTCTTTATTATCAAATATTAATTGAAAAAACGATTTCCTATATGAAAAAAGTGAACATAAAACACAAAATGTTCAAAGACTGACCGGGGCATTTAACACAATAATTAAGCCATCGTTGACTCAAAATTTGCGCAATCTTTAAAACATCAGGGAATTTTGTGTCTTAAAAGTGTACGCGATTGTCAAACGCAGCGGTTGACAGTCTATGTTTTTTGAAATTCTATTTTAATAAATAATGTTTCGAATTATTTTTGTTTTCCTACTTCTATTTTATTTGTTTTCTTACATAAATAAAAAAAATCATATTTTTGCAATTTTTCTGTTTTTACACTGATTTTAGGATTTTTACAGGTTTTTTTTTAAATTTTCCGATATCTCCAGAATTCTTTTTTGGTAATCCCGAATCTCGAGAATTCAAAATTTCATTATTTCGGGAAATCCAGAATCTCAAGATTGAGATTTTCTCGGGAAATACCCAACTCTACACCTGTGTATTTTGTTTTAATTGTATTAGTATTTTTAGCGTAACAATATTAAAAGATTTTTAGGGAACTATCCGGATTAAGATAAATAACCGCGTAAAATCCCAAATAGGTAATGGTGGGCATTTTCTATAGAAAACCATATTTTAACGGATTATTTTGACACGTTATTTAGTGTTATTCAGGATTTTACGTGATTGTACTCGTAACACTAACGCAATTCGTTTTTATCTTATGATAAATTATTAATGTCAGAGAATAGGTATGGGTGAAATTTGCTACTAATTAAAGAACAATGTCCTTTACGTCTTTTTATGTCTTTCTTTTTCACACCGCCGTCATACGAGTTAATAGGCACAATTAGAAAACATCGCGTAACTGTAAGGCCCCTTTCAGACGGGACACCGGTCTCGCGCTCGATATAATATAGGAAGCGTTTGTATTCTAATAAAGGGGCCTTTGTATTATGTTTATGAGCCCCAGAGCTAATGAGTCAATGCAGGTACACTTTTCCGTCGGCCGCTACATTCTCAAGCCGCCGATACACTTGTTTTTATTACCGCAGCCAGTTTTATGTTCTAATTTATAACGCTAAATTATGCGTTAACTCATTAGCTCTGGGGCGTTCATAAACATAATACAAATGCCCCTTTATTGGAATACAATGGCCATCTATATTATATCGAGCGCGACACCGGTGTCCCGTCTGAAACAGGCCTAATTTAGCATAGTACAATAATTATTTTTCAACTGATAGTAATTTTGCACAATAAAAATGTATACATAATATTATTATATGACAGTTGTAAAGGGCAATTTATTATCAATGACACCAATGTTCCCCTCGGTATTATTTGAGCAACAATGAATGCGTTTTTATTTTAATTGGGCACAATCCCAAAATTAAAAAATTTGACGACCGATAAAGTGATAAAGGTTGTCTTAATTGGTCATGGAAATTATTAAAAAAGACGTAACCCGGAAACAATGTTGTCACATGACACTTAAGAGAAAAATGGTTAGTGTATTGTTCTGTGATTGTCCCGCGAAGTTTCAAGAGATGCACGAACATTAAATTTATTGTGAGAGTATTTTTTTTTAATAACCTATAGGTATACAATACTATGCTGATTTATTTATTATACTTACAGAGTATTTTTTTTATTATTAGACATAATTTGAGAATTCATAATAAAGAATCAAAGTAAAATTATTATACAAAAAATAATATTTTCAACGTTGGTGGAAAAAGTTTTTTTTGTTTGTTTTTTTAAAATAAAAATATTTAAGATTTTTTAACCCCGTGTTTGATTCAAAGTAGATCATAAGGGTCTCCACAAAGTGAAGGTTGGGTTAACATATTTTAAACATAAATAATTAAAAAAAAAAAAACAAATAAGTATTATAACGACCGATTATAACCAATAGAATTTTTTTTTGCAAAAAGTAAGACACCGGAATCGAACCTACATCTCTCGGGTATTGCGCCCATGCACATAGACCATTATGCTAAAGGCGTCATAATTAATTGCGACAAATTTTAACTAATGGCTTTTAATACTCTCTAAAGCGTTTTCTAAATTGAGCTACTATTGGCGATCGGCTTTTGTATTTTAAATCAAAGAAGGTATTCCTGCGGGGTGTCTTACTTTTTTCAAAAAAAGTTTTTCCTATGGGTTATAATATATTTTCTCAGAAGTGTTTTCAAAATTATGTATATTCAATAATTAGAATGTCACATTCTTACTTCTTCTTTCTTTGAACATGTCCTATCTAATAAGAACATATGGGCCTCCACAAAGTGGAGGTTTGTATTAACAGATTTAGTATTTAGGTTTTGTGAATTATTCGTTGAATTAAAAAAATAGCTACCTAATTAACATATTTTAGTTTTTACTATGTCCATACTCTGGGCCCAAACAAACATGAAAAAACAACGTCGGTTTATTGCACATAAATTTTATGCACGGGGGCCTCCAAACTTGTCAGAGACTTGGTCATCCTCAACTCTTGTCTTTCCAAGTTCAAGCTTCTACATATTGGCGAATGATTTATAGTAAATTTACTATTATTGAAACTCTTCGTGAGTTAGGTTATATATAGCTGGCATGTAATTTAAGTGGGTAAGTATTAGTTGTAATAAAAGAGAGAACATAAAACAGCTGGATTGTAAAGATGTATCTGTTTCATGCATTTTCGTATGCTAAGGTATAAATTTCACATCGTGCCTTGTAATATACATTACCCCGTTAGCTTTTATTGTTTTATTGGCGATATTATTCTTTGGTTTTCTTTTAGAATTATATGTCAAATACTTACACGATGTATATTGTGTCATAGTTGTTAGAAAGTTCAATTCGCTTAATTTTTTTCCTTATAAATGAACTAAAATGAGTATGGATCTATCAAATACATGTATACTATACTTGAAGCAGTGGCAAAGAATCATTTTGATTTATAAATAAAAAATAATTCAGCTAACCACTATAAAACAAAGTAAATTTACACATTTGCCAGTATTCAAAAATAGTGTGATTTTTTTACTGCCAATTTATTCTCACTGTTAAATCTATAAAAAAACGCTTCCAAAATACAATTCCTAAGCGCTCGTCCAGGGTAGACGCTTTCGGCGGAGCGTTAAGCGGCGCGCGCAACTCAAACGTATAACCGTATAACCAAAAAAAGATTTTGTCTACGAACATTTTCACACACGGTTATACGTTTGAGTTGCGCGCGCCGCTCAACGCTCCGCCGAAAGCGTCTACCCTGGACGAGCGCTTAGGAATTAGCTTACGCTGGATGGGGCATTAGAACATCATTCGTTTGTAACAATAGAGAAAATACAGAGAGAGCATCGTGCACTCAGTCAATGCATGTTTTTTTTGTTTTTTTTTTTAAAGCCAACGACTTTTAGGCTAACTTACCTAATTTAAAACACACATTATCTATATTTTCATATATTTATTGATTACCATGTTATTTTAATTGCATAAAAATAATATTGCAGTTCGTTGTAATTATATTATATTACTATAGAATACGTACGTTCACAAGGGCTGAGCGGCATCATGCCGGCTTATAATGTTGTTTTGGAAAATTCACGTGTTATTTTTCAATATGTGTATTGGACCCAAAGTATTTATCGTAAAAACAAAAGTCTGTTAATACAACCTCCACTCTGTGGAGATCCATATGATCCATTGAGGAACGAACATGATGATGTATGCATTTAAGTATAATCTGCATTTGATAAAAAAAATAATTTACCACCCTTCGTCTAATTAACTTAATTAACTCAATAAATATTTGTATTCTTTATAGCTCGTATTTTGGAGAAACTATTCACGTTGCATAAGAGTCGCAATTTACTTACTAGAAAATGTTAATCGTTCATATTAATAATTATAATAATAAATTGGTAATTTCCTTAAAATTACGTACTAACTATATATTATATTTCACATACTCGTACCATTTATTAAAAATACTGATAATTTGTTATCAAAATTGAAAATACTGTCAAATTATATATTATACTTAACATATTATTAAAAATACTATCCGTTTGTCAAAAATACTGACCATTTATAAAATTATATAAGTATGTTGAAATAATATATCAATAGTTTATGGTTTTAATAATATATACTTACATTCGAAACTATAAATATCAATTAAATCTACTGCGTTGAATAATGTGTGCAATGCTCACACAGTAGGTCTATTTATTAGAGGCAATCTCTCTATAGATAAGCTCCCCTCTCGTAACAAAACAATATACTTACAAGTACCGAAGTACCAAGCAGTGAGTGACTAACTAGATGAGGCGAAAATGTTTTGGTGATAACGAATGTGCCATTTCCATTAAGCTGCCTTTGATAATCTTGGTTTGACGGGTTGAGTCCTGGAACAGAGTTTGATATGCCTAGGAACATTTTTATATAATAAATTATATTTATTTATTTGTGAAGATTATATTGAGTAAGAATATAAAAAAAAATTCATTGCATTGTTAATTTTTTCCAATAATAATTCCTAATGAAATCGATTAGGTAGGTATATATAATAAACGAACACTGCCATAGTTTAAATAACCAAATTATGACATATTGGCGGTAAGTTTTGTTTTTAAATTCTAGTGTTACAAAATTGTTAGGTAGGTACCAACATACCACTAAGTATTTTTGTTATTATTTATTCATTTATCATTTAATTTTTTGTTGCTATAAATATTTAGCTCTGAATTTTAGAAAATGTTAAATAACCTAAAGATCTTGAAACGCGCGGGAAAATGGATAATACTTTTCTGCGCAGAAATATTTTCTTCAATGCAGCGTGTAACAAAAACATGGGGAATATGAAATTCACTACCAGTAACTTCCTGTTTTATATGAAAATTCTTTCAACAAAGCTCAGGCGTATCACAGTCACAGTCACAGTGACACTAAACGAGTGTAAGGAAGTCATACACGGTAACAGTTTTACAAAAGGAAAATATTGCTGAAATCATCACAAAATGCAAAAAGCATTCAAATTTAATAGAATTTTTATTTATCAGTTTTTTCTCCAATGTGTTAAATTATTAAAATTTATTTGACTTTGATGTAATTAAAGAATTAGACATTTATTGAAACGAATGTTTTACTAAAGCATAAAATACCCAGTGCATATTATTTAACTATAAAACAAAATCAAAAATAAATTAACTTATGTTCTTTTTAATTATTCGAAATCATGAATTTTATTGCAAACCCCGCCTACTTCGAAGAAGAAGAGAAGAGTGTGTCAAATTTCCGTTGACTACTTTGTTCATTGGACCAAAATCATTATAATACTTAGTAGGTATAAATACATGATGACCAAACCAAATGACGATGGATGAGCACTATAATACATATTTATTCTACACAATATTGATGTGAAAAGACTTGAAAATACATGAAAACACATGGAAAAAGAGTAGAGTAATAGAGATATATGTTTTAATTCTGTTAAACTAAACTTTGACTATACTTTTGATTACTGTTTTAAAAAAAGAAACACTATGATAAAATATCTAAGATGAATAACAAACTTACGTAGGAGAGTTGAAAGTGTTAAGACGTTCCAGGGTTGTTAATTACACCCTTATTATGTGGCAAACTGTCAAATGTCACTCAGGCGGACCTACTAAATTGGCCTGATACTTTGATCGCCCTCCCTGGCAAAATAGAGTAAAGGCTAGTGCGTCTAGGGCTGTATTAGTCTAAACAACATATCGCAGAATCTTTAATTTTTATTTGTTTTCATCTGTGTGTGGAATTTTTTATGATAAGTTCAAAAAAAGAATCATTAATGTGGAAATCACTGGAAATTAACCGATATAAATTAAGTATCTACTAATTATTGTTCGCGGACTTCTCTCGTCTAGGTTTATTTTAGTAAACCCTGAATTTTATTCTATCTCTGGCATAGTAAAAACATTAAAATACGTATATAAGTAGGTACCTATATTATGTTAATGTGATGCACGATTTTTTTTTCAGAGCATGATTAAATAAAACTGGAGGCTATTAGTCACTTTATAAATGATACCTAGGTACTATTTTACGCACATGATTTAAAAGGGTAACATGAATTGTATACTTTAATGACCACGTAAAAAGTATCTATTATGTCATGGGTTTACTTTAATCATGCTTGAAAGATAGACTTTTTCTTCAAGACAGCGCATAAACGAGAAAATTTGCTTAAAAACGTTATTCCTATCAACTGAGGGTGCTTGATTAAAATTGAATTAGATTTCTAATTTATCATAATTATCAAGACTAAATACAACTTGCTTCATCATTTAAATAGGTAGATACTTACTGATTATTATCATTGGTACTCCAGACCAACATGGGTCCTGGCCGACTCCAAAATCTCCTATTTTTTACTATTGATATCTTATATTCTTCTTCTTCTTCGGCCAAATCCGGCCCTTAGTCGGAGCATATGGACACCACGCGGTGCCTCCAAGAATCCCTGTCTCTCACCAGTCTTCTTGCTTCGTTCCAGGTCAAACCAGCATCCCGTAGCTCCGCTGTATACACTCTATATATAGTATTTAGCGGCCTTTCAGGACGCCGGAGTCCGGTCGGCTTGAAAAACAGGCAAGCCAGGTTGAGGTTCTCTTCTGGCATCCGAGCAGAGCTAAATAA
Source organism: Rhyacophila brunnea (assembly GCF_057557595.1). Classification (NCBI taxonomy): domain Eukaryota; kingdom Metazoa; phylum Arthropoda; class Insecta; order Trichoptera; family Rhyacophilidae; genus Rhyacophila; species Rhyacophila brunnea. The sequence goes on along the minus strand of NW_028232848.1, from coordinate 38,416,903 downwards.
TATAGTATTTTAATTGATAAGAGTTTTTTTTACTGTTTTATAGATTTTGATTTATCTCTCTACATCTTTGATGTATATCCTATTTAGATACATATAAGTATGTACACAGAATAAATCCAACAGCTTTCGCAATCAGAATGTGTATTAATATATTAGTAAAAGATATGTATTAGGTAGTCAGTTTATAAAAAAAGATTATCAATTTTAATACGTAGGTATATGATAAATTCACCAATTGGACTCTGGACTACCCGATGTACCTAAGTAAGTAGTGATAGGGCGTGCATAGACCATAGTAAATAATTTTAATATGATTTGATCTAAGTTTATTGCTATTTTATTATATTGGTCGTCTTTTACGTAAAAGTATTGTCATGTTTTGATACTGTAACCAATTGACAGTTTGATAACATTAATAATCCCGTTTAGATAATTAAGAGTCAATATAATTTTATTTTAAAGGCAAGATTTTGTAAAATAAGTACCTAATACCTATTATATACATTTGATTAATTATTTAGTGTGTACAAAATACTTTTTATACTGTAAATAGATACATAATAATATTAAACAAACGTATAACTATTTTTGCAGGAGGGTGGAATAGGTACCTACGTGCATATCCACATAGTGAAGATTGTTCAAACATATTTTTTTAAAATTAATTATAGTTAGCCATTTGCTGAAATAACTTTGCCAAATAATACCTTTTATCGACTGAGGGTACTTGATGGAATTTGAATTTAAATTGTAATTGATTTAAGTTCTGTAGGTACATACTATTTCATTTATAATCTTTTGCAACCCGGGTTACGCCTTTCGGCATTTTCAGGCCCTATGTGCACTTAGAAATTGTAAATTTAAGTATAGGTCAATGCTTTGATTCCCAAAAAATAATTTTAAAAAAATCGGAAATTTGATCCAATTGCAAGATTTGAATTAGTGATCCATGGATTTAGTAGCGGGCTATGATTAAAAATACCTGGCCCAGGATAGGTTGGTAGATAGATTGGTGCTCAACGTTCAATACGGAGGAATTTATTATGTCTGTTTGTATAGCTTCAAGTTACATGAATATGTTTTAATGGAATTTTTTTCGAGGATTAGTTTGATAGGATTTTTTTTTTAGAATTATTAATAACCATCCATGTCCTTGCTTTTTCGTACAAGGTGGTTATTAGTAATTTTGAACAATCACAAACACCCAGGCTTTGAGAAAAACACATATAATATTTTTTTGTCATGACCGGGAATCGAACCCAGAACTCTCGGGTGGAAGGCCAGCGCCTTACCCACTGCACCACGAGAGCCGCTTAGTTGATGGGAATTAATTTTCATGACATGAGAGCATTAACATAATATGGAGAAGAATCTGAATAACCTTACAATTATTTAATACTTATTCCAGAGATCAATATTATAAAATAAAATGAAACAAAAATATTAAATGACACATTACAACATGACAAGGGTATGCGGTTACTTGAAACTGGATCTATCTTCGGTAAGTACGTATATAATGTCTGTAAAAGCGTTTCACTTAAACGAAAATCTTTCATGGCAATCTCAAGAATACTCACAATAGACCCATTCCATAATGAAGAAAAACTGTCCTTTGTTTTCTTCTTCAATCGAAGAAATCGTGGTCCATCACGCGTGCGGTCCTCCACAGCCCAATCAAACAGTCAAGAGTTGAAGCAATTTCCTCGGAGACAACCGCAGCATGAAGGTCGTTACATCTGAGGATTCCAATTAAATTTGTTTTGATAAATAACTATTTACATGTGTACAACATAACATTGGCTTAAACAAAAAATGGTTTTTAATTAAGTAATTATTTTTTTTATTCAACAAATAATTCACAAGATTTTGAGAATGTAACATTCCATATTATATTGAACAAACATAACATGAAAACACCTCAGATGTAAACCCACTAGAAAAAATCATATTTGAAAAAAAATACGAAACTCGACGGGATTTGAAGCCGTATAACCATCGGTGTCGCGCCAATCTGTGCATCAACCAATTATGCTACGAGTCTCTTTTATAATTACGACAATTTAAACTAGTAGGTCATACATGAAATGCTTATCAAATTCCGTTCGTGATGTGTGTTTTCAGAATTATGTATGTTCAATAATTAGAATGTTACATTCTTAAATCTTGTGAATTATTCGTTGAATAAAAAAAATAGTTAATAATTAATTTTAATTTTTGTCATTTTATCTGACATATCTGTCGATAAAGCTTGGTTATTAATACTTTGGACGCTGAAGACGCACATGCGCGTAATGACCAGGCGGCCGATCGATGTAATTAACGTGCATTTTAAAGGTGCTAATTAAAAAGTCATTATCTACTCAGCAGCGAATGCGTTAAGAATACAGTAAAGGGTTCAATAATTACAAAAGTGTAATTCCGTAATATTTATTAATAATCTCCGGAATCATTTCATGGTATGGAATGTACGCGGCAAGTGCTGGGGTCACTGTCAAAGCCACAGTGTGGCTCAAACCACAATGGGTTATAAATAAGAGGCTGTGTGTTCAGTACAGAGTGGCGTGTGTGACGCACTGGCGGGTAATTGTAAATTTACCTTGGAGACTATGGCATTCCCTTGGGGCGATTTCGTCTCGGATCGTATCGATTGGGTGCAGGGACGTAACCAAGAACGCAAAGTAGGGGGGAGAGGTTTATCACAGAATTAAAAAAAAAATATATATATACTTAATTTCGTTGACGATTACTTTATGGTTGACGATACGATTAGTTTATGTCAGGTTAGTAAGTGTTTAGTCGATTTATTAAAAATATTTTTCAGATAAATTCGTGGGTCGGGATGTGTAGTCAGGTAAGTCACAAAACAGCAAAAATGAGATATGAATGCCACTATACTAAAAAAAAAAAAATCTTTCGTTTTGTGTAGTCAGGTAAGCCGTACGTCTCACCATTGGCGAGATGCAGTTTCAGTAAAAACATATTTTTTATTTTACGGGGTGTGTACACAGTTAGGTCACATGAGTAGTCAGATAAGTCAACATTTTGTGTGACTTACCTTACTACTCATAGTTGGCTTACATTCAAACGTCATACCTACTCAGTGTTGATTTTGGTGAATCTAACGTATTTTTTAAGATATTTTGAGAAATTTTGAAAAAAAAATAACAGAACCTAAGTAAAATAGTCATATTATATTAAATTATGACTTATATAAATAAGTATGTGTATTATTTGTAAATAATAAAAAAATATACCAAATTTATCGAATTTGATTTATTTAAATCTAAAAACACGTATACAATATCCAAACAAATAATCTTGCTTCTAGGTTCAACCACATACTCCAATAACTTGTATGTTGACAATTCATTGATAGAATAAAAGATCCTGATTTTAATATTCAAGAATTATTACAGTCTAATTTACCAACATTGAAGAACCACGCCCTTCATGCTCAAATAGTGCTTCCACGATTACACATCATAACGATGTTTTAACCTGTTACCCTCGTTCTCGATTGAGAAGTAATAATCACCAAAAATGTAACTTAAGGGATGATACCTTCAGAAATGATAAAAATGTTGCACGAAATACTGGCAAAAGTTACACAACAAGTACCTACAATGGAAGTTATGAATACGAAAAAAAGACGTATCAGTCAAAGCGAACCAGGAAAACAACATTTTCGCCAAGTAACAGTTCGATATTACTTGACTGTTGAACTGTTACGGAAACCAATTTGTAAAGGTTGTACTCAAAAAACATTAAGTGAAAGTCACAATTTTTTTGAATATGTTTTGAGGAAAAAATGTGCGACTACTTCCGGTATACTTATTCAAGATGATGCAAGAGGAAAAATATCTCTAAAAACAAAGATAGCGAAGAAGATAGGCAAATAGCAAAGACACATATACTCTCAATTCCATCATTATGAGAGTCATTACTCTAGAAGGGACTGTCAGAAAATACTTACCGCCACATTTGACAATAACTGTGATGTATTCTCAATCTTTGAAGAGTATTAGCTCTAATCCCATCAATATTCGTTTATACGCAGAAATATTCCATGGCATGAACTTAACATTCAAACGGCCAAATAAGGATACTTGCCAAAAATGCGATAAACCTAACGTAATTAAGAATTCCACCAACGATGAAGAAAGAAATAAAAATCGTGAGGAATTGAAAGAGCATCATGACGAAGCTGACTGCATATTCAGCTAAAAATGGTGATAAAGAGTACAAATTGTAACATTTGACATGCAGCAAAGTTCCCTGGCCTTTTACAAACGACATTTGACAGTACATGTGATATTAACTGCTAACTGCTACTAACTAGCATGGAATTATTGTGATAATAACCAGGGATATTGCTATGTATGCCATGAGACTCTTGCTAAGCTAACGATATCGCTTCATGCCTGTTCAAATACTTAACCAAGGGGATACATGATAATATTAAGCATGTGATCATGTATTCATGTATTCTGATAGATGTGAGGGTCAAAACAAAAATAGCCTCGTAGCTGTAATGTGCATGATAGCAGTAAAACATTCTGAGACTTTAAACAAAATTGATCACACTTTTTAGTCCCTGGCCACACACATATGGAGTGCGATAGTGACCATCGCATAATTGAGAAGAAAACAAAGACATTTAGTGAAACGATCGAACATCCTCATGATTGGGCCAAATCAATGTGTGAGGCTGCAAAGAAAAATCCTTTTAAAGTCAGTGAAATGACTCGTGCAGATTGTTTTAACTACTCGGATCGATTAAAAGGACCATTAACACTCAGAAAATTAGACACAGATGGGAATAAGTTTGTTTGGAGAGATGTTAAGTGGCTTCAATTCAACAAACACGAACCAGGAATAGTAAAATTTAAAAGAACTCTTGACGAGACGACTGCATTTTAACAAATTTCATATATAAGACGAGACAAGACGAAAGATTTGATAGACTTACTTCCATACATTTCACCGTATTATAGAGAATTTTATGAGTCACTTGAGACATCTGAGATAGTCAGCGATATTTAACCTGAAACGATTGAAGAAATCCATACTGAAGTTTAATGATAACGATGAACCTTTATAATATTCAGGTTTGTGTGCCTTTTCACTACTTAAATAACATTAAAGTAAAATAAAAGTTATAAAAATACTACTTTTAAATGTATATACTATAGTAATATTTTGTTCAATAAACCAATGAGATTTATGTATAAAATGTGTGTTTTATTGCTAATATTAGTTGGATTAACATGAAAAAATATCAATATTACTTTGTGCGTAGTAAGGTAAGTCAATCATTTTTTGTGCAATTCCAGTTAAGTCAATTCCCTTTTTTTAAAACCAATTAAGTTTTAATGAAACAAAATAGTTAAAATACTTCTAGGACATATAATTGAAAGCCAATTACATGTACTTTTATTTGTTACCCATAAAAAAACATAAATATAATTAGGGGAATGTGGGGAATTTTTTGAACTTTGTTTTTGCTATATCTCAAAATGACAATTTGTGACTTATCTGACTTCACATCCCGACCCACGAATTATGCTAAAGCGATGCGATTATGATTTATTTATTTATTTACAAAAAGAGTATTACGGCATAAAAGCGATCGGCCAATGCGCCATAATACATAATAAATACAAAGTCATCAAAATATCTTAATTACAAATAACAACTAATATAACAAGAAAGTAGAAAAGACAGAATGTGTTTATGTAAATATTAAAGAAACATGATAATATATACAATTATAAATTTAACCTATTAAACACGTCCACAAACATTATATAGTTAAAAAAATCAGCCTTTATGGTGCCATCAAATAAGTTAATCGCACGATACACAGCATCATGAAACATAACATCTGTCCTGCGACGAGGTATCTTGAAGACCGTAGAATTACGAGTGATATTGGTGGGAACATGAAAATTAATATTTTTGCCGGTATATACGGATTGTAAATGAACACACGAAGAAGTAAAAAGAAATGCTTTGAAAGAACAATCACTCTTCGGGTGGACAGGGTTTGCATTGATAGCATACTCAGAAGAAAACGAGTCGGGAAATTCATTTTATTATCATTATCATAAGGAAAGAACCCGAATGTTCTTAGGTAGAGAAATCTAAGAAATCTATTGTGGACTCGATCCAACTTAATTGTGTGGATGGGCCTATTAGGACTCCAAATAATGCTGGTATATTCAAGAATACTCAACAGTAATGATACGTATAATGTCCGTAGCACTAGGACGTTTTGGGAATGGGAAAACTGGACGCCAGGACAATTGGACGCCGCACTGTCGTAGACACGTCAACAGAACGTAGACGATGAATTTTAATCAGTTTCAATCTACTACTTAGTAGTTTTAATTTATTTTACTCTTAACGTAATGTTTTTTTATTGCGGATTGAGAATTACCATGCCCAAGGCTTTATATAAAAATAAAAAACTCTTTTTACGTCGGAACTTAAACATATGCACGATTAAATCATCATTTACGTGTGCATTTTTAAATTCTCACCAACTAATCATAATATAATAATTTAAATATAAATAATAATATTAAATATATTTTTTAAAAGTACTTACGTATAAGTACCTAACGTCTATTTATTTTCGAATTGCGTGGCGTCCAGTTGTCCCGGCGCCAAATCGTCCTAGACCCGACGTTTTAGAATGATTTTGAATGATGATGCACTTAAAAAATTTCACTTATAACCGTAAAAAATTTGGAAGATTGAAAAGAAAAAAAAAACTATTATTAATCTTGAAAAATTTGAAGAAAAGTTTAAAATAGTGTAAAGAGTATTATTTGAAATAAAGATTTTTTAAAATACATTAGGTACAATACATTTTTCCACTTATTGGATTTGTAAAACTTTCACTGTAAAGTTTCTTGTAAATTATTATTGGAGTCTTTTTATTCTATTACAGCATCATACCAGTTTTCATTGGAGTTTTCTAGAGTCACCTACAGAATTTCCTGTGTCATTAAAAATATTTAACTAATTTCGTTGTACAATAATTATTTACCCTTACGTAAAACTTTCAGGTTACGCAAATGCTTTTGACTCTCACTGATGCGATGACAGTTTTCTTAGTATTACGTTATTTTATAGAGGATGGTATTATTCTTAGAAGTTGTTGGTAATATAAACTCCATAGATAAACAGAAATGTTTTCATATTGTTATATTCAAAGGATATACACACTCTGAAATATGACACAATAAAAGGTTCTAACAATTAAAGAATACAGGGAAAATGTTTAACTAATAGTAAGTACATATATTGTGACTTTGATTAATTTGGAATAAATTCAGATTATAACTTGAGACTGCGGAGATTCGATTGGATGTAAGTGGTAAAGGAAGCTAGTGTCACCTGACTATAGTGCCATCAGAAGACGAAGAAGTTATTGAGAACACCAGGCAAAATAGCACAGGCAGAGGATAGAAAATTAACTAAGAAATGAAATGAGTACTCAGAAAGTAGATTATAGAAATAATTACAAGATAAAAATAACTTTTTATATAGAACGTTTTTAAATTTTATGTTGAATCATATAAACTTGACTTGACTAGCTTAAACGATCAAAAAAATTTGTGCTTGATAGAAAAATAATACTGAAATGTCATTTTTACATGTCATATTGATGTCCATAGTAACGCACGTATATATTAATAATTTAGTTGCTAGGATCCCAGACCCCTAGCAACCAATAATGGTGTCGAAATAACTTTTCATACAAAATAGAATTAACTGAAAATGAATTCAATTCTACTTAAAGATGGCTAAAAGTATTAAAATAATGCATTGGCATCGTGTTATGATATATTCTAAAAGTTTTAAATGTCTAGCTAGTCGGGAAGTTAGTAAAAAATCGATTGCAAGATTTGTACCGGACAAAGAACCAGCGGACAAATAAGAATACGAGCTAAGAAAAACGTTGTAAAAAATCGTAGATTGTAAATTATACAGTTGTACTTGAGTATTCATATTAAAATAGCTTTATTGTAGTGGACTGTACTGACTTCACAAACAGTGTGTTCTGGGCTCGATTACCGATGACGTTACAATCCATCTAGGTATATGGTTGTCTCAAGCTTGTGTATTTCTGTGATTTGTTTGACTATCTACTGTAATAATTGAGAGTAGCTATATAGAAAATAGCCAGTCCACAATTTCGGAAAAAATGAGTTATCGTGACACGATGAAGGTACCTAGCATGTTTTCTACTTTGCATAAATCGCACAGCCTACCTTCATGCAAAATCACCAAGACATCCATAATGAATATTTTACTGAATATACCACCTTAGAGTTATAGAAAACAATACTGAATACACTAATATAACATACATATTATGTATCTGCCACAGAAAAGATTAATGAATAGAATGCCGATAGGCTATACATTTTGACGCAAGGTTTTGAATGTGTGAGTATCCTACGAAAATATGCCACACGTTATAGTCGTGCAATAGTGTGTGTTGCAATTTTCAAATACACCAATATTGAATGAGCATCAGTGCATAAACTGAGAGCAGTAAAGTTATCAGAACAAAGGGCAAGCGTATTATTGACACGTCTTTAAGTTTATCCCATATTCTTCCACACTCTAAATCAGTTGGATGTTACTCCACAACCGTTAGGTATTTCAGTTACCATTATCTCTGAGTTCCCTGGTATCTACTTAAAAGTTATTCACACATAATAATATATGCTATTTGTCATGCAAATTGTGCTGTATTTACTTTTAAATAATCACACTTAAGTGCGTATATCTCTGTTTTTGTTCTTCGTTGGTTGTCTGATTTCTACATAAATATGCCCAATTGGGCTTCATGGTCCATGGTATTATAGTGTAAACAAAAAATGCAATGAGGTAATCATGTAACATTTATTTTGCGCTGATCTGGCCTCGTGCTATGAATATTCTAAGAGAGTCTCAATCTGCCTGTCTCATTGCTTTAACTTAATCACTCTGATTTTATCGTCTAATAGAATAGACCATTATATACCATCTACATTTATGTATTCGGGGATACACGGAAGCTGCCATGACATGTGGACAGAGATTCATGGAGGCGCCGAGTAATGTAATTTATTTTGTCCACATGAGGAGTGAATATCGAAAAATATCATAGTCAAAAATGAACCTTTAGAAATTATTTTATTGTAAGACTATAGTTGCTGTCCTACGATTATTGTTACTACTAGACTATCTATCATAAATAAATAATGAAGATAATAGTGATAGATCTATCCATATATTAAAATCTACCAATATAACAAAACTATTATACTGCTCGTTATATTATAACTAGAGTATTTTTCCAGATAAAATGTCTTTATTTTAAAATTATTTATTCAGTGGTCGTAAACTGATGAAACATGCACTTCTAAAAAACTATTAATTATCTTTGGAGTACTTTGTCCGTGTCGAGATATAAAATCGTTAATTTTGATAATAGAAATAGAAAGACATTTTAAATTTGGTATAAAATGCACTAATTAAACTTTGACAGGTTACAAAAATATCACCAATACAATAGAATATACATAGAATCTCGTGTTAAACATAATAAAATATAATAATAATAAGTACCTACATTAAGCTGTTTTCAGATTTATTTTCGTATCACCACCACATGAAGAGCTTGGGGTTGACCCTAGCCTTCTCTAATCCAATTAATCCTCCTCTATTTTCCTCTAATCCGGCACTCCGACTGTTCTCATATTCTGGGCCACGCCATAAAATATCTACTGGAATTAGATCTACCAAGTTTTCTTGAAAATTCCGTCTTGGATGAAACAATTACATTCGTTAGATACGACCAGTCCATCATAGTCGGGAAATTTATGATGGATTTGGTTTGGCTGCTCAAATTCCTCGCAGATTTAGTGGTTGTGACTAGACTTGGGTTTCGGGAATTTCCCGACGGGAATTCACGAGAAATTTTCGAGATTTTCCATCCCGAATCTCGAGAATTGAAACTTTGAACATTTCGGGAAATCCTGGATCTCGAGAATCTTTTCTCGGGATTCGGGATTTCTTTATTATCAAATATTAAATGAAAAAACGATTTTCTATATGAAAAAAGTGGACAGAAAACACAAAACGTTCAAATTAAGTCGACTCAAAATGAGCGCAATTTTTGCATCATTAGTGAATTTTGTGTCTCAAAAGCATACGCGATTGTCAGACGCAACAATTGACAGTCTGTGTTTTTTGGAATTCTATTTAGATAAGTAATATAGTTTTGAATTATTTTTGTTTTCCTACTTCTATTTTGTTTGTCTTCTTACATAAATAAAAAAAATCATATATTTTTGGAATTTGTCTGTTTTTACACTCATTTTAGGATTTTTACAGGTTTTTTTTAAATTTTCCGATATCTCGAGAATTCTCGAGAATCGTTTTCTGGAAATCCCGAATCTCGAGATTTCAAAATTTCATCCTTTCGGGAAATCCCGAATCCCGAGATTGAGATTTTGTCGGGAAATACCCAACTTTAGTTGTGATGTACAGGCACACACACGTGGTTGATTGATATTAAGAGAGGAGAGTGATTTTCAGTCATATAACAGGTCAAACCGGAAGCTGTTACGTAGATTTTTACTTCGCTAGTCTCATTGTGACTGTGACTTATTTTGTTACTTTGTTTTTGTGATTGTATATTTTTTTCGAACCAAATGTTTATTTCTTTTGCCGAATAATATATTTTTTATTTTGCAGAGAGAGCTCGCTATCCTAATAGGAATGACTGGAGCAACATTCAAACCGTATGGGACTCACGAGTGTACTCAATCAAAACGAAATGCCGCCTATTCGACGCTTGCATTCTGACGGTGCTGCTTTACGGTAGCGAATCTTGACACCTTACGAAGGCTCAAAGCAACAGTATACTGATCTTGGTGTGCAGTGGTTTGACTTTAGGAGTAACGAAGAGATACAAGAACGCACCAAGCAGCCTCTCATCACGCTAAGAATGAAGTGGCAACGTCGGACCTGGTTCGGCCTCGTGCTTTGGATGCCAGAAGAGAATTTCAACCTAGCTTGCTGGTTCTTCAAGTCAACTGGATTCCGGCGTCATGGAAGGCCGCTAAATACTATCTATAGAGTGTATACGACGAAGCTACGGGATGCTGGTTTGACCTGGAATGATGCAAGCAGACTGGCGAGCGACAAAGCGCCTCGTGGTGTCCATATGCTAAGGGGTGGATATGGCCAAAGAAGAAAGAAGAAGATATAAGTATATATATAGACAAAGAGGAGAACATAATTGATTTTATAACGATTCAACCATTTGAATTGATCACAAATATAAATAAATTTAAAAAAAAACGTAAGTATTGAAAATTGGCCTTTTCAAATATTCAAAAGAACTGTTTTCAAATAAGACTGTTTTACTTGCTTTCATGGACGTTCATTATTACCGGTGTATACGCCTTAATTTCATTTATCGGTAAATTAATATGAATTTCGATATATTTATATATTTTTTTAATTAAATAAAACGACAATTTTATAAAGATATTTAAGAAAGCTATGAAAAATATCCATTTACCGGTAAATCGGTATTTATTTAATATTTTTACCAATTACCTATCGTTAATTCTCTTTTTCTGTAATTCTGCATGCCCTAAACAGAAGTCAGAACTGACGCGCTCAAAAACATAATATTGTAGCTGGACGAATATAGAAAATATTAAATCAACATATCAAACCTATCTCAGTTGATTACTTTTATGTTTATAAAGGTGCACTGCAATTTTTTGCGTACACCTCGCGGAGAGTAAAAACAGTTGGTAACAGCTGATTGGGATGATTTACGCATCCCTTTGTTGTCGCACCGCTGTTCAATTGAAGTGCCTCGCGGCGTTTCCATGACAACGTTTGATTTACACCACCTATCCATGACTCGATGGGATTATCGGTCGGGTCGCGGGCCTTCGTACATCAACCACTGACATCCGATATTATTATTTTCATTTAAATGATCCAGCTTCACATTACATACTCGTGACGATTCGCCTCATACTAAAGTAAGAACTTCAAAATATGAATGCTATGTTTTTTCGCCCCTCGGATGTCATATTTGTGTACACTCTATGTGTTGTTAGTTCGTTAGAGTATTCTTGAGTATGGGTCCATTATCTGGAGTCCTTATGAGGTTTCCTATAAGCTTGTTTTAGAGTGTGTTCGGAAAAAAACAACTTCATTTTAATGTAAGTATATAATTATTTTCCTTTCGACAGCTTCTCCAACGGGTATTTTCCGACTAACTTTTTTCAAGGCATGCTCGCGTTTCATTCTCTTGAAGCTCATTGGTCATTTCTACTCTTTAAAGAGTTTTTCCCTGCTCTCACGCGGCAGAGTTTCCAATCCCGATATTCTTGAAAATTCGAATTTTTATGCACCCGTCAATTACATGAGTGGTCGCAGCCATGACCTATTTTGGGTGAAAGCTGCTTCCTCATGTCAGGCTCACCAGGCACCAAAATAGCGAGGGCTGTGCGGCTGGTCAATGCACTCCCTAGAGATGTAGACATTTTTAGCGATGCATTATGTGTGGTGTTTTTTTAATTCTATTTAATTAAATTTGTATTTTTTTTTTTAAATTATTGTTGTTTTTTTATTTTATTCTAAATGTCATGTTTTGAACGTCTTTAATTTATAATTCGTTACGTGCTCAACATGTCTTTTTTTAAATAACTAAATAAATAACTCACGTCGTCATACATTTATTGAATCCTGACTGTAGCAAGTAAGAAAACAGTGCAAGAGAAAAAAAAATACTTTCGTTTTGTACTGAAACTTTCGAACCATAGGTAGATCATAATATCACTCATCAGTCTTTTTGCATCTTTTCACGTTATGCCTGCATCTCGTATCTCTGTTGTTACACTATGTGAATGGTATTTAGTGATATTTAAAGATGCTCGAATTCAGTTGGATTATTTTCACATTGAATGTGACAAAAGCCTGCGTATTTCGCTCTATTATTTCCAGACTAATTAGTAAACCAGTATCCACCACGAGGATTTTCCTCAAAGCTCAGTACAGGGTGTTTCTGTGCATGTCCAGTAAATTGTAAGCACTCATTTTGGCCGAAAAAAGCGTCGCATTCAAGGCCTGAACAAATATGAACAATAAGTGCGAGTGAGAAAGCATTCGGCACGCTTATATTCTCCGCAATAAGCGTTAGAGTAAGATATAACTTACGGCTGAATTAAATATGTTTTGTACACATCGCCGTTAAATATTAGTTTGAATGACTCCATTTATTCAAAAATTGCGAACACAGATTTCTGAAATTTATTTTTTTATCTTTTGCAGATTTTTTTTGGCTTGTAAGAAAATAGCTTAACAAAATTAAATAAAACACTATTTTATTGATGGTAGGTAGGTATACCTACAACAGATCTGTACAAAACTTATCAATACATTTTTGTACGTCCAAAAGCTAACGATCAGCCAAGCCAAGTTTTATCAACTGTCATTTCAGACAACGGTATTTAATAAAGTATCACATTTACAAAATTTATGATGTGATAACTGATATCATTATGTTGACTATATCACTTTAATGATGTTTTGCGTAGTAAATGTGTACACGATTAAATATTTAGAATTGATATTGTCTAGTAAACGACGTTATCAACATTGTTATCAATATCACTTGAAAAAGCTCATTATTACAGTAGTCGATGTCAAAGCTTTCAGATAACGTAGATTAGGTGCTATAAACTACACGCACATTCAAAAGTAATACTTAATCAAAAATAATACTTAAATAACTTTATAACCTTAATTCATTTATTTTTTAATATATCATACCGGAATGCCCCAGGGTTCCTTCAGTATGGTTTTTAATCATATGTACTTTGCTTTGTGACATACCTACATACTTAACTTTATGATTTTTGTTCATGAAAATCGCCATCAGAATACAATCATCATAGATGACGATTGCTTCTTTTCTTATTGTATCACTGTGTATAAAATTTACCATTTACCTAGAGTATGGAAAGTTTCGATAATTGACTATTGAATTCCGTCTATAGCGTCGTGGGTCCCAGGTTCGAATCCTGGGTCTGGCAAATACGCATATTATTTTTCAATTTGTGTATGGGTCAGAGTATGGACCTAATAGGTTGATCAAGTGGCTGACATCCATTTCTCGTAAAAACTGTTAATACAAACCTCCACGCTATGGAGGCCCATAGTATGATCTTATTAGGATCGGACAAAGTCGAAAGAATATTTCTTAGAATAATTATTGATGTCAGAGTAGACATAGCCAAAATGTGGAATTTTATAATATTCATCGCAGGGCAAAACCCTCAGATACCACATGAAAAATAAATAAATCCATGGAATTAAAGATGTGGTCAGATGACAAAGGCATGAAAAAATGCACTCCTAGAAAGGATGGGTGAAGCTTAATTTTATAAAACATGATGCACGGAAGATCCAGACTGACCGTCATTCTACAGACAGACCTCACAAAATATGGAAAGGTAGTAACTGTTCAATAAAATTTACAAATGTAACATACCTGTCTAAAATTTAAAAAAAAAAGTAATTATATTTATTGTTCACCGTGTACCTAATACCTATGTACATATTTTCCATTGTCACACTGTGTATTATAATACATATTACTTTGACAAATCGTTTTTTTATCGTAATATTATAATGAGTACAGTTTTAATTATTACTGCTTTTCATACAAAATAAAAATGCCATTATGTAGCTAATAATTGCTATCAGATATACATTATTACATATCTGGAGTACTAATCCACTTGTGATAAGATACGATAAATAAAATCATTCATTCGTCAATAGAAATGCAGCAATCTAGATTGTTGCAGTCACTCCAACATCCGTGTCCACATCCTGTAGGACTACCAAGTATAAAAATCGTAGCTGTCCTATTTTATATGATACTGAAGGATTTGGATAAAAAAAATTGACCCATTTCAAGGATCCAAAGATTACTTTTTCTTTGTCGATTACAAAGTTACCGTTGGCTTTTATTTCATGTTTAAATATTTTAGTTTACTCTTCTCAGCGATCTCTAAATTCCGCCATTCGTATTTATAGCTGAAGTAATTGACAGAGCTATATTGTCCTTTACTTGGTCGGACCATCGTGTAAGTGACCTCTTTTTTCTGTCATAACCGTTAATTTTTCCGCTGAGGATAAGCTTTTATAAATAAAATTATTGTTTTATAATAATATGATGTCTATGTGGTCGACTATGTGGATTTTCGTTTTCGATCCCGTTAGATTTTCGGATTTTAAAAGATTTAAAAATCTGGAAAATTTATCTATTTTAAAATTAATAATTACCTACCACATAATGTATTAAATTAATTAGGTAATGGTAGTTAGGAGTGGAAGAGAATGAGTATGGGTTCAAGTGTGTGGACAAAAATAAATATTTATTTATTTAGTAGGTACCTATACGTTTAATTCAGATCGAGTAGTACCTACTATCAAATACGTTGGATAAATAGCTGATACCAATGACAAAGGGCGGAGGTAGGCTGTTAAAATCTGACATAAATAGTGCACACTGAACTTTGTCAGTCATACGTATTTGTTTTCATTGAACTAAGACTACAAATAATTGTAGATAGTGTTAATTAGTTTTTTTTTTTAATTTAATTAAACTCTGCGTAAACCAAGGCATATAATTGACAAAAAAGATTCGTCTATCACTATTAAATATTTAAAATTGTGCTTTTAATTCATACATCATTTTAGATATTTTATAGATAGAAGAATATATTTTTTAATTATTATGGTCTGGAAGGTAGGTAACTATATGCAGGGATCAATGGATTAAAAAAGTAACCAACACCATCTGTAAAAATAAACGTAGGTATGTATTCTTAATTCAACTTTAAGAAAGAAGTTTGCACTATTTTTATCGGATTGGACATAGCATTCTGAAACTATCTGGTTTGGTTGGGCAGGGCTTAATTCAATTTTAAAAACTAAACAGCAACATCTGCAATTGGTACTATTAGTTCAATGAAAACAAATAGGTATGACTGCGAAAGCTTAGTGTGCAATATTTATGTCGGATCTTAACAGCCTACCTCTACACCTCGCCACTGACTGATACATATATTATTGCTGATCATGGCACCCACATCCTTAAGCGGACCCCCAGGCTAGAATATTCGGCGGGCCCCCCTACATACGTTAAAAAAGCTGTGTGATGATATACAGTTGCGTATTCCAAATGGTGTTAGAGATAAAATTAAGGGTGATTTGATTGTACTTTAATATACCCACTCGAATTATGGCGTTGTGGCAAATCAACAAACAATAATCAAAATATGTATCGCACAAAATTTTTAAATAATAGTACTTACCTATGCTTGGAGTGAAAGACGCAGGCAACATTTTTTTTACTATTACTGCAATTTTGTGACGTGTGTTTATGTCACTTCGCTTGTCGATTCGCCATG
This sequence comes from Rhyacophila brunnea, assembly GCF_057557595.1. NCBI lineage: Eukaryota > Metazoa > Arthropoda > Insecta > Trichoptera > Rhyacophilidae > Rhyacophila > Rhyacophila brunnea. The sequence goes on along the minus strand of NW_028232848.1, from coordinate 38,400,383 downwards.
CCGGGCCCCCAGGCTTGAACCCTGTAAGCCTATAAAACTATTTATAATGGCGACGATGATAAATTCTGTGCAGCAAATTGAAGACATTATTTTTTATTGTCGAATATTATTATTTTATATTGAGTCTATTATCAATAAAAAATCTTGATAAACGAAAAAAAATAATTATATTCACGAAATAAAAATTTGTATTACCGTAGTGCAGCCTCAAAAATGTACATAGCCTTCCTAAAACGATCATCCGTCAATCATCATCAAATCATAAACTTAATTAAACAACCGTACCTCGTCTCTAAAGTTAGAGGACATTAGATTATTTTAATGACATCGCTGATGACCCGTTATAGCGACGATGCATCCCAAAGTGTGGCTCGCGACGCGAAATGACGATCATCAGATTTATCGACAAAAAATGATAGTGTGGAAATTTTTAATCGAACAGTTAGTAATGCCCCAAGGGTGAACTAGAAGAAAAATAAAAATAATAAAAAACTTAGTTATCCTAACCATACTAAAGCTCGATTCGGTATGACTAAAAAAGATTTCAAGTTATACGTACTGTCATCTCCCGTCAAGTGCGAGAGCAAGAAGATGGATTCTCCTTCTTCGCTTATGCCGGTACTCCATTGGCACGCAAGTCAGACGATTTACAGTCTTCGGACTTTTTTTTCGCGTGGAGCACCCCAGATCGCTACAAGCGATCTCCACCACAAAAGCGGTGTACAAAAATGCAGCGTTACCTTTTTTAATGGCGTTTCGACAAACAGCGTCGCCAGGTATTTTTATTTTCTCGTAATCGAACATTACTATGAGTCAGCTCGAAAATGGTTCCAGCCTCTCTAGACTCCCAGAGGAGACATCCCCAAATAGGGACAATTTAGGGGTGTGACACTACTTACTTTTTTTTAGAAATTTCCATGTTTTAATGAACTATTAAAAAATATTATATATATCTACATAGGTATTATAAAAATAAAATAAAAATTAGCCAATAAATGCGATCGAATAAGAATTGGCTGTTCAACGAAGACATAATATTATGTTACCTATAACGTTTTTTCAATTGTCAGTATATTTTATAAATTATCAATTATTTTTTTATTATTATTTTTTACCTATTACCTAAGTATTGATTACAATTTTAAAATGTTAATTATTAGAAAATTGTGTAAAGCTGCATGAAGGGTATTCTGTCGCTAGATACCGCTGGTAGCATCGCGCTTAATCTTAATCCGTATTTTTTACAACATAATCTGCATATACGAGGGTGGGTCAATAAGTCCTTAGAAAAGCCGACAGGTGGCGCGACTAGTACTGTAAGCGGTTTGTTTTCATGCAGCGGCACTACCGATTCAGTGTGCTGCGAAGTTTCAATCAGATTGGTCGGGTTGTTGTGTGTTTCTCGTACATTTAAAAAAAAAATTTGCTTGTTTACAAAAATGGAGAAAATTGAGTTTAGAGCTGTTATTAAACATTTTAATATAAAAGGGTTAACAGCAAAGGAAATAAAAAATGAGTTGGATTTAGTTCACGGCACATCTGTTCCTTCACTTGCAACTATTTATAACTGGTTAAATGAATTTAAACGTGGTCGTACATCAACAAAGGATGAACCACGCTCAGGACGTCCTGTAGAGGTGACTACACCAGAAATGATCAATAAAATCCACGATATGGTGTTAAGTGACCGAAGATTAAAGTTGAGTGAGATAATTGAGGTTAGAGGGATCTCAAAAGGTAACGTCATTTCTATTTTACATGACAAATTGGGCATGAAAAAAATTTCTGCAAGATGGGTGCCGCGTTTGCTCACAGTCGACAATAAACGCAATAGGGTGGTGGCCTCTAAAGCCCTGTTGTCGCTCATGCAACGCAATCCGGATAAATTTTTTCGTCGCTTTGTGACTGTAGATGAAACATGGATACACCACTATACTCCCGAGACGAAAGAACAGTCAAAGCAGTGGATTGCGAAAGGCGAACCATGTCCAAAGAAGGCGAAAACCGTAAAATCAGCTGGTAAGGTTATGGCTACTGTATTTTGGGATGCACGTGGAATTATTTTCGTTGACTATTTGGAAAAAGGAAAAACAATAACAGGGGATTATTATGCATCTTTATTGGACCAGCTAAAAAACAAAATTGAAGAAAAACGGCCTCATTTAAACAGGAAAAAAATCCTCTTTCATCAGGACAATGCCCGTGTTCACACATGTTTACGATCAATGGCTAAAATTGAAGAATTGAAGTTCGAATTGGTCGACCACCCACCGTATTCGCCAGATTTAGCCCCCAGTGACTTTTTCCTTTTCCCAAACTTAAAAAAATGGCTAAGTGGACAACGTTTTTTTTCAAATGAAGAAGTCATCGATCGGACAAATGCTTATTTTGAGGACCTTCCGAAAACTTATTTTTCTGACGGTTTAAAAAAAATTGAGAAACGTCTAACCAAGTGTATTGAGCTCCAAGGAGATTATGTTGAGAAATAAAAAAAAATACAAAAATAAAAACTGTTTTAATGCTTTTTTCTAATGAATTATTGACCCATCCTCGTATCGATAGGTAGGTGATATTACAAAATACCAATAGTAGACTTGCAACTCATTTTTATAAAATGTGTCGTTATAGCAAATGCATAACGCGTTCTACTTACAACTTTGACTGAATAATTGATTTTAATTAAAATGAACAGTATTTTATCACATAATAATATTTCATGGTTCTAATAATATTTTGGTGGGTTTTCTCAAAATTTTGAGAAGCCCTGGGTTAGACGAGCCTCAAAGATGTCACTATGATGATTTTACGACGGCCAATAGATGTATGGAGTTCTAAACTTCGGAATGACCGCCAATAAATGCCCACGTTCTTTTCCCTCGTAGGCAGTCATATAAAACAAGTCTGCGGGGGCATTATTTTTACCAATTACGGCACTGTGTTAAATTGCATCGATCATGACCCGATAATCCGATGTTTTCATTCACTCGTATGGCGGCAGGGTATCAGACACTAGATAAAATGCGAAGAAAAACAAAATCTGTATCGTTTTATTGCATTCGGTTCGTATGTACCGTTACCCTGGAAGTAAATATATATGCAGGACGCATGCTTAAAAACATCTTCAATGGTATAGCTTTTTCTCAGTGGTATCCTCAGAACTTCTTGGACTCACAAAACATGAAAGCAGTAGCATTGAAAATAACTATAGTTTGTCAGCCACACTATGAAAGAATAAAAATGAATTGCAGTATCTGAGAAAATATAAACAAAACACGTACCTAATAGATAAAGTGGCCGCATTTCGTGACTGTTGCCGTGCGCCGACATAACCACAAGACGTTACGTTCGAAGTGCGGAGTATAATGGGGTCAAATACAATCGCCAGACGTTGAGATAGAGTACAGTTTCATATTACGGTTCCGTACAGCAGATGACAAAAAGCTTTCAAAAGTTGTGGCAGACCTTCGTAAAAGATGGAACAACAAGAAGAAGGTATCCATTATAATATAATGATAGTACAGCTCCCAGGTGACCTACGTAATACGTAGCATACATTGCGGACATAATCTGATATGCGTGTAACATGTGGAGATCAAATCCATTTTATTCGTGTGAGTGCAGATAAATCAAAAGCACTGAGCATGCAATTGGGACCTGCATCCTCTTTTCACTATTACATGCCTTATATTGAAGACAAAATGCGAGAAGTGGATAAAGGCTACAAACAAATCTATTATATGTATTGAATTGCAGCTTAATCAAAAATTCAACAACATTCGAACCTTTACGAACATGACAATACCATGCCATCATTCTGTTTTTAGATTTAAGGGTATAATACTCACCCCGAAAGTAAAATATGTGAGTAATAATCCCACTAGGTCTCACTTTTTTCGGGATTTTTTTCTAACGCGTACGTTTCTGAAGTTTTTCGAAATTATATATTTACTCTAAAGAATAATCGAACATTCTTAAATCTAGTGTATTTTCAGCATGGAACACACATCTTGAAGCGGGCCTCCAAACTATAATCTTCGGCGCTCCCCCCTACCTATCGCTAAGGTTAGAGGCGCCGCAGACGACACTTTTTTTACTATTAGTGCAATTTTGTGATCTATGTCTGTTTATCTCACTTGGTGCGTCCATCGGCTACGCCGTGCCTCCAGGCTAGAGCCCTGTCATCCACCCCTTGTGGGGGCCATTATTTTCAGTATTGAATAAATATAATAAGAAATATTTATAAAATTGTGTCATACACCTTGATGACCTCTGGGTACATCCCAAATGAAGTACAGGTAAAGAAACCATATTTAGCCTCACAGCTATACAGTTGTCTATTCTGCCAAAATGACCCTGTAAATATGTAAGACCCGAAGCTGGGAAATAATCGGGCCTAGGCTCGGGCCGAATGAGCGCGTTGCAGGTTGCGGAACTTTTACAAGCAAAAGTCCACTTAATGTGGGACGACATAAGACAAGACGAGACATGACGGTGATGGTCGTTTTACGATCACACATTACAAATCGTGATGCGGCTGTAAACACTTTGAGAACCAGCGGAATACTATATTTTCTAGATAGTTTGAATTTACACAAGATTCAATTTAATGAAATTTTGAAACATCGTCAGATCGTTTGCATTCGACTAAATCAATAAGAAAGGGTAGACCCTTCACACAGGAAGCAAAATATGTGTATTTAGAATCCACCCAATCACAGATATTCTCTAAAAAGTATTAATTTTCAGGATTAAAAATTTTGGAGCGGAGAAAGCTTCTAAAGGAGACCGCTAAGTATAATGATGATTAATTTTCGTGACTATTATTTTTTGGTAGAATGGCATGGTTTGTAAAAAAATACTTAAACAAAAATAATGTGGGTATATCGAGTATATTAATAATAATTTATTATGTTGATACATCTCATAATTTAATGTATATGCTTATCTATATTAATCGTGTGTTGTCTTTTCAAAGTTATGCTTTAACATTATTATAGTATGTATGGCGTCTTAATCGCTATGTTGCGACACACTAGTCAAGTATACCTATCACGCCCCAGGCGTTAGGGTAAAGTTATATTTTTTAACACTACAACCTCGTAGTAGAAGTGAAACAATCCCAAACACAAGCAGTGACGTTCCGTGAGGGTAGGCAGATTGAGCGGCGCTTGGGGGCGGCAGTTACTCGAAGGGCGGCAAATTGAGGAGAATCATTAAGTATATATAGAAATAGCTACCTAAGCTTAGTAATAACTGAAATATCTTTCCATTAAAAATCAGCTCCGTGGTTGGAAACAAAATGTATTATATACATAAAAGGTTTAACAGGACTGTAATTTTCGTCGGGTTCGCGATGTCTAGTTTACTTCCATTGTCCTCGATGTCCAGCAATGACACGTACAGATTTGCGAATTATATTTGAATTATAGGTGGGTAAATACTTACATAATTAATTTATCCAAATATTTTTGCCAGTCACTCGCAAATTTTTAAAATTATCAGGTGTATTTTTAAATGTATCTGAAACCGTGGACTAACAATATTGTCTATTGGAGAGATGGCATTTAAATTAGATTTAGTGGTAAGTATATATTTTGTTTGTAATGTATCCCATAGACATTTCTTAGATATTGTAGTCACGAAAGGATGATAAAAAAAAACTCTGATCTGTTTTTCGAAACGCGCCAAAAGAAGTGTAAGTTCAAAAATATGGTATAAAAATGGGGCGGCATTTTGTCTAGGGTCGTCACTGAACACAAGAGTTTGAGAAAATCTCATAAATATATTAAACTTTACGTACTGGACTACAACAAGGGTTGCTATAATAACGGGGTCCCGACAAAACCGCCCGAACCAAAAACCGCCACAACATTACCGCCCGGACATTGCCACCCAGGCATTGCCGCCAAAACAATTTAGAAATGGGACAATTTTTATTTTTACATAATACGAGTATTATATTTTAGATATCTACACAAGTAATAAAAAGACATGCGAATAAAAATATAAAAAAATATAAATTATTTAAAATTAAATTTCCATATTTTGTGCTAACCTTCTTAAATATTCCAAATTAGAAATACTACCATACAAAGGCATTAACTAAGTGTTAAAAGCTGATGATTTTAAGTTATTACTCTACTAACAGCTACAATGGTTTAAATCTCAAATTAAACCGATTATCGTAAGTATGTAAATTATTTCTATAGATACGCAATTCGAAAAATCAATAAAGCACTTGTTTTATATATTTTTATATTTTTGCGGGCGGTTTTGTCTATGCGGATTTGTCCGGCGGTATTGACGAGCACTGGTACGGGCGCATTTGGTTTGGCGGTAATGTCTGGGCGGCAATGTCCGGGCGGTTTTATCGGTCATACATCGGTTTACAAACCTCACAGATGCAGTACCTACCTACAATGTTAGTGACAGTGCCTGTATGAAAAATAATTGTTTTTAATAGTGTCGCTCGATCTGTTAATACATAACGCGGTCCAATTATTTATAGAAAATGTCACGGTGACGATATACTTTATGGGCGTAATAACAATAAAGTGGGCTCGATGGAGTTAAACGAAACGCGTCTCGCATATGGCGCTTCGCCTTTCCAAATAATTCACCTTGGTCATTATATAAAGCGCTCTTCTCTAACAATCAAAAGAATCTCGCCAGGTTGAAAATAGTGCTCGTGTAATCAAAGTCTCTTGTCTAAATCGGCTTCAATAACAAGCAGTGGCGAAGGGTTGAGGTAGGCTGTTAAGATCCGCCATAAATAGTGCAAACTAAGCTTTGTCAGTCATACATATTTGTTTTCATTGAAATAAGACTACAATTTACAGATGGTGGTGGTAAGTTTTTAAAATTCAATTAAACCCTGCGAAAATAGATAATAGTAAAAAAAATACTCATCTATCTATAAAATATCTAAAATTATACAATCAAGTCATACATAACTTTGGGTATTTTATAGATAGAATAATATTTTTTTATCTACCTATTATAGTTTGGTTTAGGCTCAATGAATTTAAAAATATGAACCAACAATATCAGTGTAATATGACGTATTCTTAATCCAACGAAAACAAATACTTAAGTATGAATGAAGAAGTGTGAAAAATTTTATGCTATCACCCAAAATATACCAAAACTATTATGATTTGGTTTAGGCAGGGTTTAATTGATTTTACCATGTTTTTATTAGCACGTATTCTTGTTTGTCCAGTACAAATTTTTTCTTGTGTGTCCAGTCCTAGCAACTAAATTATTAATATATACGTGCGTTACTAAATCAATATGAAAATATGTCAAAATGACATTTCAGTATTCTATATTTATTCAGTATTTGTATCAAGTACAAAAAAAAAGTATTTATTAATACATAGAATTGTCAAGTTTATATGATTCAACAGAAAATTTAAAAACGTGGTAAGTACCTATATATAAAGTTCTTTTTATCTTGTAATTATTTAAAAACTAGACAATCTGTAAATAATTGTAGTCTTAGTTCAATAAAAATAAATACGTATGACTAACAAAGTTGAATGTGCACTATTTATGGCGGATATTAACATCCTACCTCCACCCTTCGCCACTGATAGAAAGTAGTATAGGGAGGATCCATATAGAAAATTCATTAATAATAATAATTATTGTATTTTTAGGGCGGTGTGGATGCTAAACCAAGAGATGTCACGGTGAGTTGAAGCTTTTGCGATGTAGCTGTATAGATGCATTCTCATAATTCCTTGGATTAAGGTACCGAGTGACAAATATTGAAGTTATCGATCGAATAGTAAAGGACCGGGAAATTCTGCGTAGTATCAGAACCATACCACTACAGTAGCTCGGCCACATTATGAGAGGACAAATGTACATCCAAGGAAAGATCAACGGTAAGGGTAGCAGGAGACAATGCTGGTACGAGGCCATCTCCACTGATCTGTTCCGGGTAGCAGATGATAAGACTAAGATCGTCTTTATGGTGGCCGACCTCCGCTAGGCGATGGCACGATAAGAAAAAGGGGGCACTGGGAGAAGGCAGAGTAACAAAATTTAGCACGTGCCACTGACTACCGAATTTACCTCGCCTACTACGAATAGCTTTTTGCTGCACTTTTCGGGTATATTCTCCATACCTAGATACTCCAAACTATGAGTCTAGCGATAAACACTTGGCTTATAGTTATAACTACGGGTTTTCACTTAAGAGTTTGCGAGCTATCACATTCCCAAATGGCTATCTAATGCACGTGGTCTATTTTTAATTACCACCTTTAAAATGCACGTTAATTACATCGATCAGCCGCCTGGTCATTATGCGCTAGGTGCGTCTTCAGCGTCCAAAGTATTAATGGGATTTTATCTTTTCCTGTGTGCGTGCCTAGGATAGTGCTGTGATGCAGCTATATTAATTATTACAGCGCAGACGCCACAGCTGTTGTATTCTCAATAGGGGATCGTTAGATATAATTAGCATGTTATTTAAATGTGGTAATTAAATAGTAATTAAATGCTCCGCGATGAAGAAGTTAAAACTGGGACATAGAAGTCCGCGAGAAAATACTTTTAATGAAATAAATACCTACATAATAATTAGAAAGATAGTTTAAAAACAGTCAAAATCTTTTATCGTTGAGCATAATACAGAATATGCATACGGACATAACGTAAAATATATAATGTAATAATTTGTAATTCACTTTGGAATCGAAGCTATGCCTAATAGGAGTTGTGAGTGACCATTAGAAATATTAGTCGAAATATTTGAAAACATTGAGCTTGCTTTGTATTTATTGTGGCTTATATTCATATATTTATATTTATAAATAGTTTTGCATACCTACTGTATGCAAATATAATATTATTATATAAAAAGGTAACAGGGGCTAACTAAAGACATTTAGTTCTTATGACAATGTTGTTTTTTTCATTAGGATATAATCGTCCTTCATTATAATTAATTCTGTTTTAATTATCTAACCATAATAGAGCAATAAAATCTTGAGATCGAAGCTTACTAAACAACATCACTAATATAATATGTTTAATGACAGTGAAATAACCCGTAACTACTGGAACATAAAATCTAATGAAAAAATATCACATTGCTATGCATATAAAACAAAAAATAAAAAAAACAGTAGAAAATAACGTCGCCCCAAAAGCAAAAGGGCACATGTGCAATTTGGACGGTTTTGAGTTATGAATGCAGTTTTCTTCGTAATTTTTATGGGCAAAACGGGATTTGTGAAGCAAAACCCATGAATTCACAATTGAGCAAAGAAAATAAAGGTTACTTGTGTATTTGTAAACTGATCTTCATTTAATGTATAAGAAAAAGGTAACATGTACACGATTTTAGGAACTATGTGCAATGTTTACAAAAATAATATAGGAAAAAGGTAACAAGTGTAATTATTTAAAACTGAGTGAAAAATTTAAAAACATATTGGCAGCGGACAAAGAGGCCCAAATAAATATTTTGGAAGATCACAATAAGCGTAAAATGGACGCTCGCAAATCAAAAGATGAAGATAAAGCTATTCATAAATGCATAAAGGAAAAAGGTAACACGTGACTTAAAACGTCTTAAAATCAAAAATTGACAAACTATAAAAAAAATAAAAATTGCATTTCAATCTTGAGTAATTAGGATGTGTTCCAAATTTCATTTCAAAATATTAAGTAATAACCTCTCCACGATTTTTTTTCACTCCAATGCGTCAAAATGCGTTTTTCTCAAAACTCAATTTATGCACAAGTGCCCTTTTGCTTTTGGGGCGACGATAAGTTCATATGTAGTTTTATTTCTTTCTTAAGCGGTATTTCAATGCTGATAGCAAAACCTTAGGCAATTCATTTGAATCAAAGTTGACCATAAAATAAATTTATAGATAAATCAATGCTAACACTATATTTATAAAGAGCTTTAATGTATGGCAATAAAACAAAAATCAAGAACGCCGTTTGGTGTGCCGAGAAAAACAAAATTTATTGTCGGGAGACAAATATTTTATACTTACGGTAATCGAGAAAATAATAATATATAAAAAACTACTAACTTAATGTTGCGATAGTAAAAATCGGTAACAAGGTCAGGCGAGATAGTAATCTAAAAAAATACTTAGAAATCGCCATATCTAATGACTTACTTACGTGATAAATTTAATCACAGATAATAAAATGGGTATCCTGCTAAATTGTACCCACTATGGTCAAGTTGCTAACACTGGCGAAAGGTGGAGGCAAGCTGTAGAAATCCAACATAATACCTAGTGCACATTAAAGTTAATCAGCCATACTTATTTATTTTCTATAAAACTAAGAATATAAATTTTAGATGGTGTGAGTTAGTTTTTAAAATAATTAAACTCTGCCTAAAACAAACCATAAAAGATAATAGGGTTTAATCGAATTTTAAAAACCACCTGCTGTGTTCTTAATGTAATGAAAATAAATTAGTATGACTTATCAGTGTGAATTATTAGTGTGTGAAGTGTGAATTATTTTTGTCGGATCCACACAGCCTACTTTTACACTTCGCCACTGGTTGGTAAAGCGTCCGAATTTCCAATGTGTTTTTGATCAATAAATTCAGCAATATTGCCAATTCGCATTTTCATTGTCCGGAAAATTGTACGCATGTGGTTGGCCGTATCTTAATTTACCGTGAGCTGTTGTATTGGAAAGCAATCGCCGTATAGGATTGAGACCAAATTCATGTTTCAATAAAACATTCAAAATATATACAATAAAAACCACCGGAGTAGGTACAACGGAAAAGCAAAAGAAAATATGTAAGTAGGTACCTAAGTAAATTAGAAATACCGTCATACATTAAGGGGGGACATGCTCAGCGTAGGTCAAAATGGAGCTTTTATTCTATTTTAAAAGCATGATCCTGGACATACCTTAAACGTTGTAGATAATCTATTTATATTATTTTGAAGCCTTATTATCCTTTATATTTATTTTAAACATTTGATGACTGCATAAAGTATTTTTATTACATTAAATAGTATTCTTTTAAACCTCTCGCTCTAATGTTTTAGAATATAGTCATATTTCAGTACATAAATATGCAGTGGTGTTAAGATTTTTTACATTTAAATATTTTTAAACGCATTTATAAAATCATCAGTATAATTTATATCGACATTATTATAGTGAAATATTTACGATAAAAAAATATAATGATAATCTCTGTGATCCCAAATTTGACAAGAATTAGGCATTTTATTATTCAGAAAATGGGCAAGATTAACACATTTGAAGATAATTCCAAAGATACTAATAATTATAAGCTATGAATTTGACCATTCAAGTGTGATAAACATATTACGAAAAATGATTGCTTTATAATAATTATTGACCTAAGAATAAGGTAGTGTTTTTTTGAAATACGCCATTTCTTTTGGCATTCCCCAGTGGTTAAGCTACAACATACGGCCGTAGCCATACATTGACAAACTATAATTAAAGTAGGTAGTAAAATGATGTTAACGCGCGTGTTTGAACATGTACCTAACCAATTTTTTTTTTTAAAAACGGTACACGGTGCTTTGGCGAGTTAACTCGTTCGTGGCACTAATCAGGTTAAAAAAATAAACCAACATCATCTGTAATAATATGTATTCTTAATTCAACGAAAAATAATAAGTACCTACCTATGACCGAAACAGTTTGCACAATGTTTGTCGGTTCGCTCATATCATACCTAAACTATTATGGCTTGGTTTAGGCAGCGTTTAATTAAACTTTAAAAACTACCTAGCCACTGCTATGCGACCACCTCTTTCCGGTACCGAAGGTAGCTCAGAGTGAACTGTGCTACGGCAAAATGTAATCCGTACAATTTAGATGTCGGATCGAGATCTCGAATCTACTGTGAGCACTGAACAGTAAAAGATGTAGGTACCTACATGGCCCCCACAAAGGGGGGGCTGACAGGGCTCTAGCCTAGGGGCTTGGGCTCAGGAAGGGCCCGGCGTGGCGAATCGACCAGATAAGTGATTTTAACACACGTCACAAATTCTCTCGAATAGTAAAAAAATTCGCCTGCTAAAAAAGCTAAAAAAGTCGGCGCTATTTATCTTTTATGTATATCTTTACAAATTATGTGGTTGTACAATACAATTTTAATTGTGTATCGATACTCGATAGTTCCATAATTCAAATAGATGAATTATTCAAATATACAAAAAACACTAAAACACATTAATTTTACCGCGTACACCATTTTTTTGGGAAACGCTACTGTAGAGCGTCACACTGCCTTTATCTTTAGCGATAGGTAGGGGGCCCGTCAAAGATCCTAGCCTGGGGGCCCGCTTCAGGATGTTGGGGCCATGGGTACCTAAGTTCGAATTCGAAGTATTGTTGGTGTGTTTCTGATGATGTTTTTCAATAATAAGAATCTAACATTCTGAAATCTTGTTATGTAACGGTTTATATAAGAAATTATTTATTATTAATACTTAATCAGTTTTCTTTGTAATTATAATATTATATTTAAGAGTTCTTGGAGGCCTTCATTTTGCACTAAACAGTCAATACTAATGATTATGAATAATTATGACATCTAGGTACAAAGAATAACAGCATTTCTCAACATTGCTTTACATAAGCAGATTATAAAATATTATTAACGATCCAATATAATTGATCAGAAAAGTAAAAGTCAAGAATAATAATTATTTATCGCTATAGGAGCCACCATGTGAAATAGACTTGATATTAATTATTATTCAGATCATCTGTATCACAAATTTTGCAATGGACTCACGTCATATGAGCGATAAAAGCGACCAAAAAAACATTAAATTTATTACGGCACCTCCACAAACACGTACGTAGTTTTAACTACTTCTAGATTTTAGCGCGATAATTGATTAAGAATCGTGATTTCCATTTAGCTAAGGAAGAAAAGGAGTAAAAAGGGTAAAGACATGTTACCATTACCTTCAAATGGACGACAGTGAGCTACGAGTTGAGATTTTATTTGAAAATGGTAGCGTGGTAAATTTTAACTTGTTCATATTATATGGTTGAGATGAAGCAGGAACTTAATTACAGAAAAGGGTAGGTATGTAGTTTATCTTTCACCTAAAGGTTCAGGTGGTAGGGTGAGCCACCAATCTACGATCGGAAAGGAGTATCTTGGATTTTTGTCAAACCTTATTTTAAAACCGCGCGAAATATAAAATTAAGAAAAAACAAGAGAAGTTTCTCAATCCTTTATCACCGAGTTACAGTTAATATTAAATAATCTATATATATATATAAATGAATGTTTTTTTGTCCTGTATGTGTTAATATACCATTCATCCGATTGCGATTAAACTGAGTTGTTGTGCACACACCTGCGAAAGTTTCTGAGTTAGAAAAACCATCTTCTTCTTCTTCTTCATTCTACCTTATTTTATTCGCATGGTTACTATACCATTCATCCGATTGCGATGAAACATTGATGAGTTGTTGTGCGCACGCCCGCGAAGGTATCTGAATTAGTACAACCATCTTCTTCTTCTATTCGTATGCGTTCATATACCATTCATCTGATTGCGATAAAACTTTGGTCAGTTGTTGTGCGCACACTCGCAAAGGTTTCTGAATTAGTACAATCATCTTCTTCTATTCGTATAGTTCCTATACCATTCATCCGATTGTAATGAAACTTTGGTCAGTTGTTGTACGTTGCATGCCCGCGAAGGTTTCTGAATTAGTGCAACTATCTTCTTCTTCTTCTATTCGTATGCGTTCCTATACCAAATTTGGAAAATCCACGGTTCTCACATAGACAGCTGTATGTGGCCTGCTCACGCGTTGGAAAACCTTCTGATTTATTCGTGTACGCACCAGACGGAAAAACAAAAATATTGTGTATCCAAAAGCACTTCAATAAACATAATTAAAACACAAACACTTTATTTCTTTTGGTGGCATTGCAACGCATGCCGACTACTCGCTATTTTGTAATAATAAATAATACAAATCACTGTGGAGGCTGTTGTGGAGTTGTAAGCAAAATGTCTGATTCTAAACAAATAGATTGTCGGTTATAATTCCTCTACTGTATTAAATGTTACACAGCTCACATTTTTTGTCAAAAACTAAATAAACACGATATAAAAAGTGCAGTTTTCCAGTTTGATATAATGCTCAAAGCAAGCACAATAAAATTCCCGCGCCGAGTTCGACTGGTTTACCACTGTCTTGGTAACCTTTATAGTCAAGATTTATAATAAGAGGAAATAAGTTACGTAGTTATAATAACCTGGACATAAACCAAAATGCGCATAACAATTTTTAGTAGTTTAAGCATAATGTTTTTATAAAAACTGTATTTTTTCTCACTAAGTTGGTATCTATTTTAATTATTTAAACCATTACTCGTAAAAAATATTTTTTTAAAAATTTCATACTAGACGAACAGTAGTTGTATAAATATTGATTATTAGGCCAAGGAAAAGATAATAATATATTTAGTAACTTATAAAAGATAATTGTTGTTATAATAAAATAATATATATTTAAACGCGATATCAACTGTATTCCTCACACAGTAAATTTTGTTATAAAAAAAATGTCAATTAATCGCAGGTATGTGGATTTTTTAATGTCTTTTGACATAAAACGTTAACTAATAAATTAAATGTGGGATTTAATCAATTACTCGATTTCACATCTACCGATTTTTTAAGTGATCAATCAATCTCTTCTTATTGAGACATTATTTACACAGAGTGTGTAAAACTTGTTATCCCATCAATGTAACGGTACCAGTTTGGACCACAGCAAAAGTATATCAATCTACTAAAACTATAACGCGATTTAACAATAAATTTTGCACTCAAAAGTAGCGACAGCCAATGTGGTGTTTGATATCCTCAAGATCTAAGGTAGATCTAATAAAAATATTATATATAATGTAGTTAGAACATAATATATGAAAATGATTAAAGAATGATGATTAAAATAGCTGAAAGTCTTTTCACATTATTGATTCACTTAGAGTAAAAGGCAACATAAACAGAACCCATACGTATATTATAATATAATGTTAAATAATAACAAGATTAAAAGAACTTTTTATATAAAACGTTTTTAAGCTTTCTATTGAATTATTATGCTCAATATGCTCAATATGCTCAAACTTGTAAATAAAAAACAAACAAACAAACAAATATATAATACTGAAATGTCATTATGATTTCCATAGTAACGCACGTATATATTAATAATTAAGTTGTTAGGACCACCCCCTTAGCAACCAATAATAGTCTTTTACTTATTTACGGATTTTTCTGAAATAACTTTCCATACAAAACTGAAAATGAATTCAACTCTGCTTAAAGATGGCTAAAAGTATTAAAAGAATGCATTGGCATCGTGTTCTGATATATTCTAAAAGTTTCAAATGTCTAGCTAGTCGGGAAGTTAGTTAAAAATCGATTGCAAGATTTGTACTGGACAAACAACCACCGGACAAACAAGAATACGAGCTAATAAAAACGTTGTAAAATAGTCCACCCTCTTTCAATGCGTACGTACCTACAATAAATATTATTTTTCATTGGCTACCGATTCAACCTAACCACACTAAATAATGTTCAGATGTTGCAATGGAAATCATATAACTCCATCTAGTAATAATAATATATAGGTAAAAGAAAATTGATTCGATACCAACAACTTAATTAACAACATTATCTGTCAATCTTAGATAAGTTCAAGTTTCAAATTTTGCACTATTAAAAATATATAAATAGGTACTTATATTGATTTCTTAAAATGCCAGAAGGTCTATTTTTATTTACTGAACAGACTGTTATAGTATAATATGATTAAACATACTGTAGGTAGTTTAAATGTTAGAAGATATAAATATTTGGCCACGTAGTTTTTTCAACTTATACGTGGTGTAAATGAGCACTCTGCCATTCTTAGTAGTATTGACTTCGGTGTCCCTGATAACTATCTTATAAATCGGGAGCATCAGTTGTTTGTTCTCTCGATGTGCAGAACTAACCTTCCATTGGTGATGCCAATTTTGAGGGTAATAACTCTGTTCAAAAAAATCGCTACGGATGTTCATATATTCCACCTACGTGAGGGTGAGTATTTATAGGTTGGTGTTGTGTTATAAATGAAGGCGTCCCCGGAAAAGGGGTCTATATGTCATCATGTCAAAAAGTGATTTTATTGACTAAACGGGTTTATATTATAGATATATTATGATATATTATGATATTGGAAAGTTTTATTATTTTAACTGCCACACTTTTTGAGATATTTTTTTCCGACCATGTCCGATCCTAATAGGCAGTGACGTCCCGTGGGGGTAGGCAGATTGAGCGTCGCTTGGGGGCGGCAGTTACTCGAAGAGTGGCAAATCGAGGAGAATTATTTGGAATATATATAAATAGCAACCTAAACTTTGTAATAACGAAAATATATTTCCATTAAAAAATTCAACTCAGTGGTTTTATCGGGTTTGCGATATCTAGTTTACTTCCGTTGCCCTTTGACGTACTTGGTGACCAGAAACGACACGTGTAGATTTGCGAATAATTAGTCTGATATTTTATTAGTAATGTATCCATACAACACATTTCTTATATTTGGACTCATGAAAATACTGTATAAAAAATGAGGCGGCTTATTAGTGCTGCCTAAGGGCGGCATTTTAGCTAGGGGCGTCACTGCTAATAGGATCATATGGGCCTCCACAGGGTAGAGGTTTGTTAAAGATACAAATAAAGTGTGTTATTTGATTAACTATAAGTTACCTACATTACTTCGTTATTTACCAAAAGCGTTCACTATCCACTAAACGTGTGGATTTTTTCCTCTTCCAGATCCTCTTCGACCTTTGACCTAACAAAATACAAGAAGTTTCTCCAAACTGTCGTCCTCTATGCGTGATAAGAAAATCCGGATAGTACGACGCAGTTTGTCAAAAATGTCCAACGGCTAACGAGACACTAAAATTCGCCTTTAAGATCGCAATTCAAACGCGCTCATCGCTTGCCTTTACAGTCCAAGTGTTGAAGTTACTTTTTTGAACTTTTACTACATTATCGACTGTCATGTTTACGGCAACGGAAATCCTTACTAACGGTCTCCGATCCTTCACGTGGTCCAGTGGAGGGTGTATGTCAGTAATAAGACTAGATGGATGTTAATCTTCAGATATGTTTATTCGTCAATTTACAGTTACATGGTGTAAAAATAAAAGCGAAATAACTCAGACTTCGATCCTCAGTGAAACAACTCGGTTAGCAGAGCTGAGTTAAGTTTGAACTAGTTGAATGGTCCGAGTTGAATGATATCAGAATCATTTACAATAGAATAAATCAATATGGATTTTTTTTTCGACCATGTCCGATCCTAATAGGATCATATGGCCCTCCACAGAGTGGAGGTTTGTGTTGACAGATTTTTGTTTTTTTACGAGAAATGGATGTCAGCCATTTGCTCAACCTATTAGGTCCATACCCTGACACACACAAATTGAAAAACAATATGTGTACTTGCCAGACCCAGGATTCGAACCTGGGACCCACGGCTTTATAGTCCAACGCTTATGCCGCGCGGCCACCGTGGGCGTCAATATGGAATAGTTAGTAAGTAATATTAGTGAGGCTTAGTTCATGTACAAGGGTTTATATGTGTGTTACTACACAGCTAGATAAGGTGGATAAATTGGGGTAGGTTGGGGAGTAGGTACTTAAATTGCAATAGTCGAAATCACACCGATCGAATACTCTTAACAATTTCAATTTCAATTTATTTATTTTTAATATATTGTGGACATTACAAATTATAAGTTTCAGACGTTCACAACATAAAATTTAGAAACAAAGAAATATAAAACAGTATTACATAAAAAAGCGATAGATCAGTATAGAGATAGATAGTATGTTATTAAACAGTAGAAATGTGTAAATATAAATTAGATAGGTATACCAAGGAAGTATACCGGATGAGATATGAATTATGAGATGAGACCTATTTTAAGAATTTATAAAACAACGTCCACCTTTATATCCATTTATGTCCATCCTCACATAGGTGGAATATATCAACACCCGAAGCAATTTCGTTGAACATAGTTATCGCCCTCCCAATTGGCATTACCAGCCGCAGGTTGGTTCTGCACCTTGGGAGAATAAACAACTGATGGTCTCTATTTCTAAGTTTTCTTCTTTTAAAATTTCTAGTTATTAGGGACACCCAGGCCAACACTGCCCAGAATGGCAGAGTTTTCATTTATACCTCGTATAAGTCGAAAGAAATACGTAGCTAAATAAAGATTTTTTCTAAATTGCAGACTGCAGTATATAAGCATGCCTAAGAGAAAGTCAGTTGTACAAAGCCACGGATAGTATCCATACAACCTCAAGTAAAGGAGTCTCAAGAATTTCTTCTGAACCCTCTCCATGTGTGTATTTATTTATTTTATCACTAAGTACCTACCGTAGAACTGTCGAAAATGAAGAGTTTAGGGTATTTGGGAGCTAAGTTTGAGCAATTTGTAAACTAGGAATTATTTATGCATATTCATTATGACATCCTTTCTCTTCACATCGTCGTTATCAACATAAATAAAATTTATGATCATATAAAATGAGCACTGCGCTGTGCATGTAGACATCCCAAACAAATCGAGTCTACATACCTATCCCAAAATTAATTAAAATCGAGTTTTGCTGCCAATTATTAACACATTATGAATTAATTGGCGCACGTCGAAAGAATTAATAAAATAATAAAGTATTCCTGTACATCAATTAATTAATTGAACTGGCGTTTACGTGGTAGAACTCCATTATAATGGTTTTCAAAAAAAGTTAATTTTGTTAATTCTGCTTTCATTGGTTTCTTTCAAAACCAAGTATTACATTTTACCGTGAGCTTTTTTATCGGAAAGAGATGACCGTATACCTACTATACGGTTTACAATTTTATTAGATTCAATATAAAAATTAATTCAATTTTCATAGCTGATTTTGGCAAAATTCATGAATTCAAGAATGAAAACCAAACCGTCCTAACCTAACAAATAATCCAGTAGGTATAAAGCTATTTTCAAAATTTTTTTGCCGCTGGCTTCGTGTAAACAAACAAGAACCGTGTTTTATTTAGACATTAATTTTATCCCAGTACTATAATACGACCCAAAGAGGTTGGACGGTCTTAAGTATAAGACCATATTATATTTCCGATACAACATTTCATGGTGAAGGATGATACGGCAAATGTAAAACGTACAAATTTTCGGACTCAGTTTCAGTTCCAGACCTCCTGCATTCCAGGAATGAAAAAAATACAAATTATTTAAGTGAATAGAGTACGACTTCTTCTTCTTCGTCACCTGGATCGTGACTCGGATGATTTGAATGTCGAATATCCTTCTCAATGTGTTGACCTCTCTCTCACATAAAAATAAGTAAAGATCTCTCTAAGTGATTTTAGTAGCTATGGTTATGTTTTTGCTACCCACTAATCACTATCATCTGGTTGCAGTTTTGATAAAGCATTTTTGGCTATTACGATTCTCATTTTGATGTTTTCATTTAATATCATACCAGGTAGGTATATATATATATATATATATATATATGTGGCCTTTGCAAAATATTTATGTTCAGAATTCAACCTAGAATCATTTGCTAATTTATGACTGTTTTTTATCTTTGTCAAGAGAGACGTATGACAGAAAATTTTATCGTCGTTCTTTTTTATTGTTTTTGTTTCGCGGTAGAACTAGTCAGTGACGTCCCTAGACAAAATGCCGCCCCTAGGCAGCGTCAAAATGCCGCCCCATTTTTTTTATCATCCTTTCATTACTCCAATATCTAAGAAATGTGTTGTATGAAGCATGGCCCCCGCATCCTGAAGCGGGCCCCCAGGCCAGGATCTTTGGCAGCCCCCCTACCTATCGCTAAGGATAAAGGCAGTGTGACGCTCTACAGTAATGTTTTCCAAATGGTGTACGCGTTAAAATTGATGTGTATATTTAGTGTTGTTTTGTATATTTTAATACACCCATTTGAATTGTGCAACCACATAATTTTAAATATTAATATTATTGAAGAAAATAGCGCCGCAGGCGAATTTTTTGCTATTAGAGAAAATTTGTGATATGTGTTTATTTCACTTATCGAGCCCGGGACCCAGGCTAGAGCCCTGTCAGCCTCCCCTTATGGGGGGGCATGGTATGGATGGATACATTACTAACAAAATATATACCTACCACTAAGCTGAATCATAAAAAAATAAATTTAGATATTGATAAATAAATAAGCGAATAAATATAATATTAGTTAAACTGTTAAACACTTACCCAAATCACCAGAGTCTGAGATGCCATTTGGTTGATATGTCGGACACATTTGGTCTGTACCATTTAGTAATATCTACGCAGACGTAATATTTTTACACCATTTTTTCTATGCTATTATTGTACGCTACAATATGTAAACACAATAATTTTCCTCATTATTTATTTAATATAAACCTATTTTTAATCATAAATACACTATTAATTAATAGTCTCAACACTCAACCGTTGATGATTGAAATAAAATACCCAAATCCACACTATTTATTATCAGCACAAAATATGTTTACAAAAAAATGACTTAAAAGAAGGTATTGTTATTCACAGCACGATAAATACGATATAATCTAGGTAGGTACCTACTAGTGTACATTTTTATTACAATTAGCTGGTACTTAATGTAAATACTATTATATGCACGAATACTAATTGATTATGACAAATGTCAATGGATTAATAATCATTATGAATATCTATTTTGCAATAGGTACATCCGTCAACTTTTAAATCTCGGGAGAGACTGGCAAAAATATTTGGATAAATTAAAAAATACGGAAGTATGTACCTACATATAAATCTCTACCATAATTTTCCTTGTTTCGTCACCAACGTTAAAATCTATATAGGTAATATTATTTTGTTTCTATACCTACCTACGTCGCTTGTTCGGCGCCACCTATGGCGCGACGGCTTTTGCGCGTATACCTACATAATATCACTGTTATGAAAGTAACTCTTTAATCTGAGTAAATGACATTATATTATTATATTATGACTGATTTATTATGGGTTTTTGGTGTTTTACATTTATCATTCATAATGGGTCTACCGTGCCAAGAGTAGTAAAAATATTTTTTATTGGCATTTGTATACGAAACCGAGCAGTCAAAAATAAAACAAAAATTCCTCGCGAAGCGTGGTGACATCATACTAAAATATGTACTCTAGTAAGTACTGGATAAAAAAAACATCTCCAACGCTCTGGTTATAATATAACTAAAATAGGTAGCTATTTCTATATAATACCAAATAATTCTCCTCGCTTTGCCGCCCTTCGAGTATCTGCCGCCCCCAAGCGACGCTCAATCTGCCTACCCCCACGGGACGTCACTGGAACTAGTTCAAACTTTTACCACGTTCCTAATTCGAAAATAAATTTCGATAATTACAACCGAATGTCAAAATGTGACACTTATTGTAAATTACATTTCGATCGCTGATAAACGCGAATCATTTTGCCATCCATTACTAACACCTTCTAGAAATCGCCGAATCGATCAAAGTTTTTTTCGTTTGTGCGATTTTATTCGCGAGACTTTTGTATGTATGTCATTCGAATTCAATGTAACTACACGAGTTAAACGGAAAACAATATTTCAATGAAATAGGTTGATGTCATTTTTATATCAGTGGTCGTTCAGCAGCCGATAGCGGTACAGAATGTGCCCAGAAAAAAAGAAAGAAGATTAAACTGTTGTTCGCATGGCGAATATAATCTTTGTTAATCTTAAACCTAGCAAAAAATATGATTTTCTTGGAAGACAATAATTATTCAAAAAGTATTCAAAGTAAAATACAATAACCTCGTAGAAGGAATGCTATAGTTATATTATAAGTTCTATAACGTTATTAATTGTGTTATTGGTGACAATGTATAATAGTATCTTATTGGTCGTTTTACATTTTTCAACATTTTTTAAGTTACAAGTGTTAATTTTGTGGTTGAGGTTCTTAAAACTGCTTGTCGCATCTGTGATGCTTACTCGTAAAGAGTTTTTATTGATGTTCGAAAATGTTTGTTCACGTATTATGTAGGTACCTAGGTTGATCTAAAAATAACTAACATTTTTCAATTTCTTGAATCTTTATCCCACAAACTACAAAACTACTGTCAAACTAAACTACTCCAAAATCGTTAAATTGTTCGAATTTGTCCAAATTAAGAGTGTTGTAAAATTTTCAGATGTCTTCTCGACGGTGCAATTCATGTACCTATATTGAAATTATTATTTTATAAAAGGTGTTAAAATGTAGAAAAAAATAAAGAATTTCATAAATACGATTGAAGCTGGCGGACCCCACAAAAATACATCAGGACGCATGCGGCCCGTGGGCCGTAGTTTATCCAGGCCTGTGCTTAATGCAAGTCGAGAGCATAAATAGTATTATGTCGATTGCAAAAGCTGACTTTACCATACCATTATCACGGTCGTAGGATAGTTCATCCCTTTTGAAAGAACTTAAGCTAATATGTAGCACAATGCGTTTATACTTAAATATTATTTTAAAAAAATCAATTTATGAGCAATGAGTACTTTTTTGAAGTTATACTTCTTTTGGGGCGTTTGGTAGAGAGTGAAATTGAGAGTTGCGCGCGCACACTGTTACGAAAGTGCGCGACAGTATGAAGTTAGCTGCGAATCAGTCAGCTGTATACAAACGCAAGTTTGAATTGTTCTTGAATTTATTATTGTCGGCCATTTGCAATTCCTTACGTAAACAAACGATTAAACGTCAGAGTGACAGTTGTTACTTTAAAAATAAAAACACTGAGAAATAATTAAGTATATAATTTATTAATATAAGTTAAAGTGAATAGAAATAAACCAACGGCTAAGTAGCGGAAAAGTAATTTTATGACAAGTTTTTAATGTTTGTCTCTTTATATTTTTTAATGAATCGGTTGCATTATTTGCGACAAATAAAATAAAAAATCGAATAATAAATAGGTAGGTACACATTTTGAGTATCACAGGTGAGCGTATTGAATAATTCGCAGGTGCAGCCGGGGTCAGGCAAAAGCAAAAGGCGCGTGGGAACATTATTTCGGCCGGTCGACTAGTTACTAGTTATCGACTAGTAAGTGTCTAGTATGTGTCCGACTGTCTGATAGTGGAGGAGCCCGTCTGCTGTCTAACTCTGGCCTAATGTCCAATTGCAGGTGACTATGATGTATGTAGTCTGGTTTGGTCAAAATTCTGCATATCAAAGAGAAGGTACCCACAAGATAGGTGTCAACATTAGATTTCACAACAGTTAGAACGGTATGCAGCAACAGTGGCGCACCCAGGGGGGAGGGGCAAGGGGCCCTGGCACCCCCCAAACATAAAACTTATCAGAATGATTTTAAACATTGGAATTGAAAGCCAATAAACTATACCTTAGGCTTAGACAAATAAAAACACGGCAAAAAAAATGATTTGTAATATTAAATCTCCAGCATCCTTTTTAGAAAAATTTCTTAGATTTTAATTTCTAACACAAAAATTTCGAAACACTAATGTCGGGTTTTATAGAGACCCAATCCTTAATGGAACTGTCAAAAAATTCTCGGTGTCCACCCTAATTTCGGAGTGGTGTAGTTCATAGCTAGGGAGGGCTGACAGAGCTCTAGCCTAGGGGCCCGGGGTGTGGGGGGCCCAGCGTGTCGGGTTGACCATATAAGTGAGATAAACACACATAATAAATTAGCAATTAATAGTAAAAAAAGTCGCAATTATAAAATTGTGCAATATAGTTTTAGATTGTCATGTGTCGACACTCGACAGCTCCATTATTATTAAAGTAGATGTATTAAAAATCGCGAATAATTCACTGTATAAGAACCCCTAATTTGAACTAAAACACAATTTGAAAAACGTTAATGTAGTGTTTCACATTGCCTTTAATCTTAGCGGTAGGTAGGGGGCCCGCCAAATATCCTAGCCTGAGGGCCCGTTTCAGGTTGTGGGGGCCATGGTGTAGGTACAACGAGTGCAATAGACAAAAGACCGATAAACGATGTGTTGAGTAGGTTTGTGTATAAGTTAAATGCAATAATACTTTTTTTTCCTCCATTTTCAATTAATATTTTGGAACCTCAATATTAAAAAACATTCGGCAAAAAGAACGACTACACCCACTATTTATAATCGGGATGATTATGATTTACACCACAAAAGAACATTTTTTTTCAGTGGAATTCGGCATAAATATTGTAGCTCTCTAGACCAAGCGGATAGCACAGCCGATATTATTTGAGTAATGTTTTAGCATACTAGGCGCACATGTCCAGCATGGTCGTTGTTATTCACTTCCAATCCGCCAGTCGCTGATGACACGCTCAATGATTACCGCCACTATGCCTCCAATTTAATAAAAACTAGAAGAAACTGTACAAATATGCCGCCGTGTATGGGAAAATATGTAAAAATAATTATATGAAGAAGAAAAAGAGCCAATGGGACTAATTAACATTCTCCTCCTTGGGCTCCCCCCAATATTAAATCCTGGGTGTGCCACTGTGTAGCAAATAATGTCAATATTATTATTAATCGACTTTTTTCATTTATACTACATAGCTTTCCAATTGGTGTATCGCAAAGGATCGCCTATGGTCAAATTCAAGCCTCCACTCAATGTTTAAGTACCGAATTTATTGCATTTGGTACGATTAAGTATCTAGATATAACGCGAGGTATAATATGACAAGGATTACAATTTATTGTCCAGAGACTGCAAGTAGCAGTGGCGAAGGGTGGGTGTAGGCTGTTAAGTTCTCCCATAAACATTTCACACTAAACATTGTCAGTCATGCGTATTTGTTTTCATTGATAACAATACCACAATTTACAGATGGTGTTGGTTAGTGTTTAAAATTTAATTAAAACCTGCGAAAACCATGCTATAATAAATAATAGTCAAAAAATACTCGTCTATCTAAAATTATACAATTAAATCAAAAATAACTTTGGGTATTTTTTAGATAGAATAATATGTTTTATCTATCATAGTTTGGTTTAGGCAGGGCTTAATGAATTAATAAAGAATTACAAGACAAAAAGAACTTTTTATATACGTTTTTAAATTTTCTGTTGAATCATATAAACTTCACTTGACTAGCTTAAACGATCAAAAAAATTTGTACTTGATAGAAATAATACTGAAATGTCATATTGATTTCCGTAGTAACGCACGTATATATTAATATTAATAATTTAGTTGCTAAGACCCACTTAGCAACCAATAATAGTTTTACTTTTTACGGATTTCTTCCGAAATAACTTTTCATACAAAGCAGAATTAAATGAAAATGAAATCAATTCTACTTAAAGAGGGCTAAAAGTATTTTTAAAAATGCATTGGCATCGTGTTCAGATATATTCTTAAAGTTTAAAAATCGATTGCAAGATTTGTACCGGACAAACAACCACCGGACAAATAACAATACGAGCTAAGAAAAACGTTGTAATAAAATGAACCAACAACATGTGAAATATGTATTCTTAATCAAACAAAAACAAATAAGTATGAATGAAAAAGTGTGCAGAATTTTGTCGTATTGCTCAAAGTATACCAAAACTGTTATGGCTTAGTTTAGGCAGGGTTTAATTGGTTTTTAAAAACTAACCAACACCATCTGTAAATTGTAGTCTTAGTTCGATAAAAACAAATACGTATGGCTAACAAAACTTGATGTCCACTATCTATAGCGGAACTTAACAACCTACATCCACCCTTCGCTACTGGCAAGTGGGTAGGTCATTCAAGCATCGATCTACATATAAATAAATAGTACTTCCTTAACCATGCGTAGGTAATTATGTGATTGAAATAATTGATGGCCTTATTATTTAAACTACAGTTATTCATTTCTTATAAAATAAACACTGTATTCTTACACCATTTATATAAAACTATGTGGGCACAGATGCGTGAAGTATCTGATAGGTTAAGGGTAAAGCAACAAGTGAACAAGAATACTGTGTGACGAGACAACTAGACGACAAACAATAATTGGAATTTCGCACAGCTTGTATTTATTTCCGCATTTCAGTCGTTTGCGCAGCGTTCAGTTGTCCTATTGTCCAGTCGGTGACTTCCAACACGACCAGACCCGACTGCTAGTTCCAGAAACTAAAATTGACGTGATTAATGCGGCCGTCGCGTGGCGCTTGAGTTGGTTTTGTATTGCCGTACTAGTGGGATCCACTGTTCCCAAACTTGTCACATTTAACCTTTTATGACTTGATTCTTGTGACGATCACTTGGAATGACGTGATTCTGATTCACGCATACTACTACCACAACTTTGATCTCTAAATATTTTTCTAACCGGATGTTTTAGCGTCAAAAGCTTTTTGGATATTGAAGTTATGGGCCAACCAAACCACACCCGCCCCGCACCACACTCGGTCTTAATCGGGCGTATCACGGGACGCTACGTTTGGATGTGAAGCATCATTTTTTAATGACTGGGAATATCAGGAGCAGTTACCCAAGACTAAGGTCGCCATCCACTCAAATGTGCTTTGACTGAATTTACAGGATTTTAAGTTAAGTACCCATGGGAGAGATGAGCACGTAGAGGTAATATTAAAAATAACAATTAATAACAAAAAATAAATAAAATTGTCCTTGTGGCGACCAGGTCGGACGGTCCGATGAGCCCAACAGCTTTTTGGACACTAG
Source organism: Rhyacophila brunnea (assembly GCF_057557595.1). Classification (NCBI taxonomy): domain Eukaryota; kingdom Metazoa; phylum Arthropoda; class Insecta; order Trichoptera; family Rhyacophilidae; genus Rhyacophila; species Rhyacophila brunnea. The sequence goes on along the minus strand of NW_028232848.1, from coordinate 38,373,586 downwards.
ATCTAAGTCAATTTTTTTGACATCACCTGATAATAGTGAGTTCTCCAAATTTCTCGTTGACTTCGCGCTGTTGAAGTATGCGCCACCTATAACACTGTTTACCTATTACACAGGTACACAGCTAGTAATATAAGTATAATATTATAAAAGTACTCATTCCATTGACAGGTTTCTGTTTGAAATTGAGTATCCATTTGACCCAACTCCGGCTAACTTGGAATGGAGATGTTTTCATCCAATGGCTTAAGATGTTTGTTGATATAACATGGTTTTTATCTGCAGTTGTAATAGTATGTTTAGTGAGATTTTAGAAAGGTGTTCCGCGTATTATCTAGGCAAGCGTAAATTGGTTCGCCCGGTCGCACACTTTATTGGTTCACGACGATTCTGTGAGGGTTATTTTTTAAATCCGAAGAAATAAATATTTATTTAACTTTTGTTTTTTAAATTTTTTCACCTAGGTAATCATTAGACAAACATCTTTGCTATTACGTACATACGTAGATATTAACACTCTCTGAGTTTCCAATATGTTTTTGAACAGTATCGATGAAAATTAGTGCCGCAGGCAAAAACATTTAAATAATTGACATTTCTGACCATTCGGTAAACCAAAAAAATGGTAGCCTACTGTAATTATTATAATATTTTACAAGATATCGTAGAAGTATTATAGTTACCAGTTGTACCTATTTCGTTTTAAATTGGCATTAAGCTTGTACATATTATTATATATTTATTTTGTTTGATAAATTTGCTGTAAGTTTATAATATTATATTTTTTTTTAAATAATCGAAAGTTGGCAAATGCTTCACCAATTTATAAGTAATAAAAACAAACAATAAACATTTCAATATTCAAATATTTTTATACAGTGGTAAAACCTGAATTTTTTGAACATTTATGTGATTTGATTAATCACGATAAGTACCTACATACTTACACAATAATGCAAAAGCTAGAAAAATGTCAGTACTTTTTACATCATAATGACATCATTATATTTTATTCATAAATTTTCAGCTAATAAATTTTTGAGAGCTTTCACTTAAAGTAGCAAAAGCTGCCATACTTTTGGATAAATATTATACACAGAATATCCTCTTGCAAAGCTTTTATTTCATTTATCTAAGCTATAATTTTTATAATATACTATGACTAACATGATAATATAATCATCATCATCATCATCATCAGCCTGAATCTATCCACTGCTGGATGAAGGCCTCTTCAAGTTGCTTCCACTTCTCTCGGTCCTGTGCATTGCGTTGCCACGTACTTCCGCAGAACTTTATCATTTCATCGATCCAGCGGCCTCTAGGTCTACCTTGTGGACGTTTTGTACTTCTTGGATACCACTGGATGACTAGATTTGTCCAACGATTGTCTCTTCTTCGAGCTATGTGTCCAGCCCATCTCCATTTAAGGCTTTTAATAAACTCTATTACATCGCAAACCCTTGTCTGCTTCCTTATCCACTCATTCCTCTTTTTGTCCTTTCGCGTTATGCCCAGCATGCACCTCTCCATACCACGTTGTGCTACTCTAAGTTTCTGGATCTCTCTTTTACTTAGGGTCCATGTTTCACACGCATATGTCATCACGGGAAGCACACACTGGTTGAACACTTTGCGCTTTAGGCACAGTGGAAGGTCACTTTTGAAGACATTATTCAGGCGGCCAAAAGCACTCCAGCCTAGCTTTACTCTGCGAACAATTTCATCAAATATACATCTATATATACTTACATGTTAATAAATTATAATACTTACATGTTAATAAATTGTGGTTTAATCAATTATAAAAAGAAATGTAATAATATGTGAACTTTCCAATCGTGCCTCATTGATGTTTAGAGAGCTCTCACATTGCCGAATCTTGATTTATCAACATTACTGTTCTCATATATCTTTCTCAAAAAAAGTGTTACCACACATCTACCTGTCTCTGCCTACCTTATAATAATATAATCTCATTTCCAGGATGGGATTCGAATGGACTTACTTAAATGTCGTGATTTTTGTTTGCAAGCCTTTTACTATAGTCAAATTTGTAAAGGGTGACTGAATACCACGTGAAAAAATGGTGCATATAATTAATCCTCTTCTTACCATGCCATCCAGTAATGGAGGTCGGCCACTATCAAAATTCAGAGTGGTCTTTGTTCTACCATCTGCTTGTCAGAACAGTTCGGTGGAGATGCACTCATACCAGTCATTTAGGTGCTTAAGCCATCAAATGCGGCGTCGACCTCTGCTACGTTTATCATTGATCCTTCCATGGATTACAAGTCGAGTAGAGTTTTGGTTTTGATACTACGCGGAACTTCTCGATTTGAGGACGTCAATATTTGTCATCCGGTTAGTCCAAGGAATTTTGAAGATGTGTCTATCTATATGGTCAAATCTCGAAAGCCTCACTGGCATCAGCTCCTGGTTTAGCATATATTATACCTGCAGACAAAAGAAAAATATTAAGAGAACATCACAGCATACCGTACACAGCCTTTTTTTATTTAAAGTTTATATTATATAAGTACAGTGGCGGATTGATGACTTTCTAGGTGGTGGGGTTTATCCATTAATTATTAAATATGCATACCTAACTACTTTCTCATATTATACATTATCTATCAAGCTACTTATAATAATATGATTATATTAACGAGGAAATTTTGTTCAGAATAAATTAAATGATTTTCTGAGTCGTTACTCAATCACAATGACATGATAACAATGTGAGGATAGTCCCTACAAACCCTTAGGTAGAGCCGCCCCTGTATAAGTATATTTTTGTTTGAGCACTTTCTATGTATAATTATTTATAGTGATTATACTATGATTGTCCCGGTACCTACAATCCCCATGTATTGAAGATAGATAATATAATATCTATTTATTTAAACAAATCATAATTACATTATTTTTCATTATCTAGATTCAAACATACTTTGAAAAATAACTTGACTCGAGACTATGACGTAAGATTTGAACCTCTCGCGACTCAGGACAGGATATTGGAATTTTTCGACTTTATTCATTTCTCAATATTCGAGAAATTTGTCGAGATTCAAGAGTGTGTTTTTTTTTGGTTATTTTGTAGACAAGATTTTTCGACAAAAACCTCTACTCACGAGTTTCATTTATAGGTGGACATGTTCATAAAATTTTGTTGTAATACTAAAAATTATAAAATAAGAACTTCAATCAATTCGGTGATAATAGCGAATACGTAGTCATCTACTGAATTAAGCAAACCTTTCTTTAAGACATTATTTATAATCATAAACAAGCGTTCATCCCGAATTCGCGCTTACGTAAATAAAATATATCGATATATTATTGCTTTTATAGATTGGTACTAGCAGATGAGAGGTAGGTATATTTGTCATATGTACATAATAATATTGGTATACTAAATTGTTTCATTAATAGATGTGATATTACATGATATCTGGTCATTAATGTCGACGGATGTTTTACACTGACCAATATTCAAATTAATTATGTAGTACCTACAAAAAATGTAGAATTCTCGTAGATTATAATAATATATTATGGAAATCTCAATACATAACTATAATAAATACGATTCTAACTATACTCTCATTTAAAACGCATCAATAAATAACAGCTCAACTATTGTTAGTTTTCTTGGAGTAGGTTTAAACTATCACGAAAAAACAACACACCAACTGTACGTTTTGATGATTTTTTTTATCGATTTTGTTTCAATCAGTGCTTACGTATTAAATCTTGATTCTATTATCAAAGCCTAGAAAATCCACATTTCAAAATAAAATGCGATTTTACACACATACCGCAAATCATTGTGAACATAAACAAAGGTAACAATTTTCAATTGATTATATAATGCTGTATCCTGCATCCACTTTTCAGTAAAAATAGTACCTATTTCCTTTCATTTAAGGCAATCGTTGTAGTGGTTTTTTCTCACTTATAAAGATAACGATTGCTAAATTTCTACATAGTGACGTGCGGAAACATCTATCAACTAATTATCTACCATTAAAATATCTTAAATTTGTAATAAAATTATCTTCAGATATATTTTATGTTTCCTTACCACAGTTCATAAATTTGACTAAGCTTTTTTCTTTACTAGTAATGTTTTGGTACGGAAAACCAGATAGAGATACAGACAATTTTAATAATTAGTGGCTCAATCATCCATTTAGGACATCATGAAGAACCAAATATTGAATTTTTATCTTTATTTTGTAGATAATTCAGGAGCTTTTTCACTATTCCCCCCATTTAAAGTGGATTAAATATCCTTGTTTTAATTTCTGTCTTATTCATGGCGACTCGAAAAGTAATTCTACAGTAATTGCTTTGGTCAAACCATTCAAGCATTATTTAATCAATAGAGAATTCTTCTTCCAGGCCTCATTTTGCCTTTCAACTTCTTCTATTCATCTACTTATCTGAAAGCATGTAAAATTTTCTCATTTTTCGTGATGTCTCCATAGAATTTGAGTTTTTGTTTCCTTATAATAGTTTTGTTTGAAATTAGCGATGTAGCATAAGAGATGTAATAATGCAGCCTTCTAACTTGTGCCTGATGAGAAGTTACCACTTGGACGCACGCAGGACTTCGCAGTTTGGAGAAGTTGGGATAGTCTGATGATTCTTCAATATACTAATAAGGCGCCGAAGAAACTACAGAACACTTGATGATCTGTCCGCTCATTGGATCCTCCTGCACCATCGATGCTCTGTTTAAAGCAAATGATCCATCATCAATGATCAGAGAAAAGAGGTGTTTCCAATAAAAATGATTCTTAAACGTTACGTACTCTTTGTGTTCATGTTACCCTATAGAGATTTTCCAGTAGATTATTTTTCCTGTAATCCTTTCATGTATTAAGTAGTTACCTACTTGTCATTCGTATCCGGAAATTTGTACGTAAACAGTTCACCGCAGGACACTTATTCGTGCGCCGCAGTACGTGAAACATGAGTTCTTGTAACATTTAATCAAATGACGAATTCTTCGTTGAACATGTCACCGTGGAGTATATTTGTACGTATGCTACAACATGTGGCGAATTTTATTTAATGTCTTTACTAGGTTAGGTTAGGTAAGGGTTAATCTAATTGGAACAGTACTATTTGTAAACTATCGCCGCATTTTGTAAGATACGTACAAATGTATTCCACGGTGAAATGTACAACGAAGAACTCGTCATTTGATAAAATGTTATACGAACTGATGTGTCACGTACTGCGGCGCACGAATAAGTGTCCTACGATGAACTGCATACGTACAACTTACACATGTAACCCTTGTCATTTGTGTTAAAAGGCCATGACTGCAAGACAAAGTTATTAGCAGTATGAAAATAAACACCGTTACATTTAATATTTTTAAATCATAAAATAACAAATTGTAATATGTGTTTGTCTATATTTTAATTCGTCTATTTTTGAGATTGAAACGAGTCCAATTAGTTATGTCTAATGTTGCTACACTTGTCGTTTTAACAGAAAAATTGATTGGAATTTTTTTCACTATTGATTTTACTACATTACTCTTGGGAACTGGCACTCTCCGATGGATAATTTATAGACCAAAGTTGTTAATAGAATATCATATTTAGAATGAAACGAACAGGTTGCCTTGGTAATTATACTACGTGAAATTCGATGATTTATTTCAACAATTAAAAGGAAACCGGTTATTATTAAATTAATTCTCGTGTTAGGTGGCTGCATGTATTATTTATCATTATTACCGTGAGCTAATCTTAATAAATTATTTAATGAATGTCTCTCCAAGCCGATATCGAAAATATATTTTATTAATATACAACGGTATAATATACGGTATAATATATAATGGTTGTTGATCGGGCCAACCTTCTACCAACATCAATTACACTCCAGAACCTAGAAACAATCGACGAGTTTGTATATCTGGGATCGACCATCAGTGGAAAGGGCGGATGCGAAGCGGAAATAAGAAGGAGCACACAGATTGCAAAAAATGGTATGACACGCCTTACCACTATATGGAAGGATCGGGGAATTTCGATTGCCACAAAAATGATGCTTGTGCAAACATTAGTGTTCTCGATATTTCTATACGGAGTCGAGTCGTGGACCCTGAAGGCAAGAAAACGAAAGGCAATTGATGCCTTTGAAATGTGGTGTTGGCGCCGAATGCTTCGCATTTCTTGGACGGAGTACAGGACGAACCAGTCAATCATCCAGAGACTGGAGATAAAGGAACGGCTCTCGACGATATGCCTGAGAAGAATTCTGCAGTTTTTTGGACATATTGTCAGGCGCGGACCGGACAACCTGGAGAGACTGGTAGTTTTGGGTAGCTTCCTGGGAAGGCGAAGATGAGGAAGAGCGTCTGCGCGATGGAGCGACCAAGTGAAAGAGCTGACTGGGGACACCATCCATTCTGCCCTGAGAGAAGCGGAAGATCGAGAAGGATGGAAAGTCTTGGTCGCTCAAAGGATGGCGAAATTTAAATGTGATCACGATCTTCAGCCATGAGTGCACAACCAAGAAGAAGAAGAATATACAACAGTGTCCAGTGGCGAAGGGTGGAGGTATGCTGTTAAGATCCTACATAAATAGTGCATATTAAATTTTGTTAGTCATACGTATTTGTTTTTATTGAACTTATACTATAATTTACAGATGGGGTTGGTTCGTTTTTAAAAATTAAATAATTAAACCATATTCTTTTGGCAGGTATATTTTGGGTGACACGACAAAATTGTGCATACTTTTTCATTCATACTAATTTGTTTTCGTTAGATTAAGAATACATAATATTATTACACATATTGTTGGTTATTTTTTTTAATTCATGAAGCCCTGCCTAAACCAAACTATAATAGATAGAAACATATTACTCTATCTATAAAATATCCAAAATTACGAATGATTTAATGGCATAATTTTAGATATTTTATAGATAGATGAGTATTTTTTTTACTATTATCTATTATGGTTTGGTTTCGCAGGGTTTAATTGAATTGTAAAAAGTAACCAACACTATCTGTAAATAACTGTAGTCTTAGTTCAATGAAAAGAAATACGTATGACTGACAAAGTGTAGTGTGCACTTTTTATGACGGATCTTTAATGCCCACCTCCACCCTTCGCCACTGAGTCAAATTATCTTGTAATTATAATAATCCATAGCGAAAATATCATTTTAAAATAGTTGTAATCAGTTCTTTGAAAAATGTGTAGTTTTAGTCGCTCGTTAGTAAGCAATGCCATACTATAATAATGTTAACTGTCTTTATTCTTAGCTACCCGGAATTATCTTTGGCATTTGATTAATATATCATATATTTTTATTTAATCTTCAAGGTCGAATAACCTAAAACGAATAAATCGCACTCACCTGTGGTGTGATTGAATCTAGTCACCCAGTAGTTGTAAAGAGTTAGAAATCATGTACAGTTCTGTGGAAATATATAACAATGCAACGGACATTATTGAGATAAATGCAATCAGCTTAGAGAAGTTTTCATCAAGCAATGTATAGACACAATACAATGGTCGAGAGAGAGATTTTAGCTACATAAATACATATTTAATTACTTTATTTACAAAGAGTGCAACACTTCGTACCACAGAACAGATACTAAATAAAATACCGATAGGCTATATTCCATACGCCGCGCCGCATCTTGATGCAAGGTTTTGAATGTGTGAGTGACCTACGAAAATGAAGCACGCATTATGCGCGTGCAATAGTGTGTGTAATACACCAACATTAAATGAGCGCAAATGCATAAACCGAGGGCAGTTTTCAGTATTCGACGTAAAACGTATTCTTGACACGTGTGTAAGTTTAACCCGGATTCTTCTTTACTTGAGTAGGTTACCTGATATCGCCTTACTCGTTATGTATTTCAGTTCCCATTATTTCTGAGTTCCCTGCAGCTGTGCCACAAGGGTTCCGTCGCCGTGGCCGGCCCTCCCTCACCCTGCAGCGGTGCTACAAAAGCGACCTACGTGTTGCAGGTCTGACATGGCGGGAGGCGCAAGAGTTGGCGATAACCCGAGGGAAGTGGCGCGAACTCGTGCTTGCCCTATGCCCCAATGCTGGGTCGCGAGAGGGTGAAAGAAGAAGAAGAATAAGTATAGGTTAGTGGTATAAATGTTTAATTGAATTCTTGTTCTTATTGTTAAGTCAAGTCCTAATTAGGTATAGGTATTTACATTTTTTGGGAGATCTGCGGTCGGTATCTGGGAGAATGACGCGACGGCTAGCGGGTCCATCTTCCTTTTCAGATTTTTTCTTAGTTGTCTTCGGCATCCTAAATTTATGGCATTTGTTCACGGACGGTTATGTAATAAGTTTTTGCCGGCAATGTATCGGATCGAGTATCCTCATTAATTTAAAATATATACTTTGAAATAATCAGAAGACATTGTGTGAAACATACACGTCCATCAATTATGTTCACTGTAAAATAATTAATATGCAAATGTTTTAAAATACTACTTATCTAATTATATTGAGATGTAAACATTTTGTTTTAATAACATTACAATACATAATGTGTTTCACAAACTCACTGGAGAAATATTATTGCACGTACATATTGAAAATAATCGCTAAGATTTGACTTTTTCCTTTGTTGCGCGACCTTTAAAACCCAGAGGGGGGCCTTCATCAGACAATCTAAAGAGTCATGTTAAATTAACTTCAGGGTGAAAGGTCACACGTTTGATTCCTACCTAGGCAGGTCATGCGAGCATTTTTAATATTGATTAAATAGTTAGGTACACTTTTACTTTCTATTTTTTGCGTTTCATGACTATGTTATCATTAAATTTAACAGAAATTAATTTGAATGTTTATATTATTAATTTATATTGTTGTAGGTGTCTATCAAGTTATCACTTTTAAATTATTATTTGCATAAAGCCAGAGCTCGGAATCAGTAAAAATAGCATTATTTTAAGTCCATATTCAATACATAAACCAGGCATTCTCACGGTGGAAGTGTGCCTGCTAAAATATATTTGGAACCATAATGTCGAATAAAATATTTAAAACCTCTAAAAATGTCTACATAAAATTTGTATTAATATTTGATAATAATACTACTTATATTTGGTGATATTAACATTGAATTTTATGTAGTCTCTGAATCGATGCAACAAGTCAATTAAAACGATGATACGTCTTGTCATCTCATGAGGAATTCCCTTTATTGTAAGATAATCTAATATACTTAAGGGCCCTAACCGATTTTTTTAAACGGTACATGTTCAAACATGCGCGTTACCATGATCTTACTCCCTACTTAATTTATCGTTTGTCAATTTATGGATACGGCCGTATGTCGTAGCTTAGCCACTGGGAAATGCCTATAGAAATGGCGATTTTTTTAAACGGTACATGTTCAAACATGCGCGTTACCATGATCTTACTCCCTACTTAATTTATCGTTTGTCAATTTATGGATACGGCCGTATGTTGTAGCTTAGCCACTGGGAAATGCCTATAGAAATGGCGTATTTCAAAAAAATACTACCTTATTCTTAAGTCGATAATTATTATAAAGCAAACATTATTCGTAGAATGTTTATCACATTTGAATGGTCAAAGACATGGCTTATAATCAATATCTTTAGAATGTGTAAATGTTGCCCATTTTTTGAATAATAAAATGCCTAATTCTTGTCAAATTTGGGATCACAGAGATTATCAATATAATTTTTTATTGTAAATATTTCACTATAATATTGTCGACATAAATGTTACTAATGGTTTTATAAATGCGTTTAAAAATTAATAAATCTAAAAAAATCTTAACACTACTGCACATGGATGTACTGAAATATGACTATATTCTAAAACATTAGAACGAGAAGTTTAAAAGAATACTATTTTATGTAATAAAAATACTTTATGTAGTCATCAAATGTTTAAAATAAATATAAAGGATAATAAGGCTTCAAAATTATGTAATTAAATTTAAGGAATGTCCAGGGTTGTGCTCTGAAAATACCATAAAAGCTCCATTTTGACCTACGCTGAGCATGTGGGCCGTTAAGTAAAAAGTGTGAAAAGTAAAACTATAGTAGCAACCTAGCATAAAATAATATCTATACTATTCCTGGTACCTAATACATATAGCTATATATCATTGCAAAAATAATATGTATTTCTTCTTCTTACAACTTCTTTCAACTTCTTTTTGATCATTAGGTATACCTATCTGTTTTAAAAAACAGTTGAGAATCTCAATATATTAAGTTTATTTTACCAAATGAATTGAAGAAAACCTTATTTTATAGAGATGCAATCCAAATATTATATTGCATTGAAATAAAAAAGAGCATTTAAAATTAATTTCCAAACATGGCTGGCCAGGAAGTGGAATATACCCTTACGCGCTCGTCCAGCGTATGCGCGTTCGGCGGAGCGTTGAGCGGCGCGGGCAACTCAAACGTATAACCGTGTGTGAAAATGTTCGTGGACAATGTCTTTTTTTGGCTATACGTTTATACGGTTACACATTTGAGTTGCACGTGCCACTCAACGCTCCGCTGAACGCGCCTACGCTGGACAACCCCGTCCTTTTTTTGCATATAAAAATGACACTTAGGTACATCAAATTAAACTTTGTACATCAAAGAGTTTTATATTAAATGAAAGAAAGCTCTGCTTATACAACTTTGGTATTTGCCTATAAATGCCAAATGGTCATACATTATTTTAAATATAAACTCTTTCAAAGGATGTTACTCATTCTTTCATTCTTTGATAAAAATTGTTCTATCAAGGATGAATGTAAAATTTTCTTTTATTCTGACAAATACCATGTCCTGAGATATTTGTATTTGATAAATACTTAAATATTGATGGTCTAAACCAGTGTTTCAAGTATGGTATGCGTACTCCTTGGGGTACGGAAAGAGTTTGGTAGGGGTACGCGCTGCACCGGTCTTTGGCTGCAACAAGTATTAAGACGACATCAATACAACATTTATGCTAGAAGGTTTATCGCATGCGGAAGAAGAGCAATTAATTGTTGGAATTAGCTTCAGACGGATTCTTGAAAAATAAATATAAGGAGTGTACTTTAACATCATTCTGGTTGCAAATGCAACATATTGTGTATCCAGTTTTAATAGTGAAAGTCCTGAAATACATCTTGCCTTTTTCAGCTTCATATCTATGTGAAGTTGCTTGTTCAGCATTTGTAGACATTAAGCCAAAAAAAGGAACAGCTTTTTGGATATTGTGGAACCGCATCTCAGATTAAAATTACCAACTAGGGAACCAAATTATGATGATCTGTCTCAACATAAACAATTTCATCCTTCTCATTTATTATAATGAATGTTATTTGTAATATAACTTTTATTTATTTTATTTATATTTTATTATTAATGACTTTTATTTTTCGTTTATTATTTTGTTTATGTATCTACTAAAAAAGGGATTTTTTTTATTGTTATTAAGGCTATACCTCAGCTGAGACGTTTCACATCTTTACGAGAGGATTTAAAATATGCCATTTGTTGTTATTTAGTGTAAACAGGCATTTCGAAAAATGCTGAAGATTTGATGATTAAATTAAAATTCTAAAAAAAAATAGTTATTTTTAAAGAACATAGTTCAATCTTTCCAAATGATCATAGTTTATTGCATTCATTAGAGCAGGGGTTCCCAACCTTTTTGTACTCTAGAGCACATTCTAAAATATCGATAGGGGGGCGGGCACCACCTATTTTTAATCGACTAACTCCTTCTATAACTTCTCATTTTCCCATAATTTATTTTCTTATATTCATATTTTTTAATAAATAATAAACAAAAATGTTTCAAAATAATAAAGAAATGTATTTACAAAACGTAAACAAAAAACACAAATACAAAGAAAACATTTTATAAAAAAATAGAATATCAATATGTCAATGTGATCTTTGGCATTGCATATCATTGGCCAGTGCCTCATAATTAGGAGAGTATGACGATAATCCTGTTAGCAAACGATCATAAAGATGCTCATCGGTGAGTCGAGATCTATATCTTGATTTTATTAAGTTCATGTTTGAAAACAATGATTCGCATAAACATGTCGAACCGAAAAATGATTCAATTTTGTATGCCGCTTTTTTCAAAAATGGGAACTTTTCTCTGTCCACTGTATTCCAAAAGTCCTCTGATATTAAGTATTTAAGCAAAATATCATTCGTAAGGTCCAAAATTTCTAACTCTAGTTTTTCTGTCTTACCTTGAACAAAATCTGCAATACATGCGGCCATTTCCATTACATTTATTTGGCAAGTAAAAGGATTGATACAGAAGGAAACAATTGGCTTGATATCTGTAAACTGCAAAAATCTCTCTTCAAATTGTTTTTTTAACACTTGAAGATGCTTAATAAATAATGACCCGTTTAATTCATTGTTACCTAACATTTTATTCATATGTGGGAAATGCACGAGAGAATTGATCTGCAGATGTGATATCAACAAATCCAATTTAGCTTTAAATGACTTTACAGAGCTTATCATTTCAGCTGTTTATGTCTTTCCCCAGCAACTCCAAATTTAAAGAATTCAATTTTTCCATGATGTCTGTAAGAAATCCCAAATCAATCAGACAGCGAGAGTCAGCTAGTTCATCATAATTTTCCTTTTTATCGTTTGTAAATGTTTTTATTTCTTCAATTAAACTCACAAATCTTGTAAGAACCTTTCCTTTACTGAGCCAACGTACTTCAGTATGCAGAATAGGATCATGTTTTTTATCTTCAGTATCTTCTAACAGGGCCTTGAAAAGTCGGTGTTGCAAAGGAGCTGCTCGAATAGAATTGATTATTTTTGTAACTATTTTCATAACGTGTTCAAATGGCAATATTTTACAACACAGAGCTTCCTGGTGGATAATACAGTGGTAGGACATAAAGTTTGAAAATGATTCATCCTTCTTGCAGAGGGCAATAAATCCTTTGTTTTTACCTACCATTGCTGGTGCCTCATCGGTGGTTATCGCAGACAGCTTGTGCAAAGGCATATTTATTGACTTGGCGTATGTTCTGAATGTATTATAAATATCCTCACCCCTTGTCTGTCCTTTCATAGGTAATATTTGCAACATATCCTCTTTTATTGTGAAGTTACTAAATACCATTCTCACCATAACTGCTAACTGTGCGGTGTCTGATATATCTGTTGACTCGTCAAATTGTAGCGAAAACCAGTCACATATTTCCAAAGCAGTCTTTAACTGAGTTTGTAGGTCTGTTGAAATTGCATGTATTCTTCTTGTGACGGTGTTATTTGACAACTGTAAGTAGTCTTGTATTGCTGAGACAATCTCACTTTTGTTAGAAAATCCATCAAACAAACAATCCGCACCAGTCAAAAATAGTTTTTTTAAACAACTCACCATCAATGAAAGGTTTCTTCATTTTTGCGAGCATGTGAGAAATTTTGAAAGAAGCAATGGAGGCCTTTTTAGAATTTTCCACATGTCTAGTGAAAACAGTCTGTTGTGCAGTTAGACTTGATTTTAGTTGACATATCTTTCTTACTTCAGATTTAAGTGGATAATTCACATCAAAAGTGGCATGAATTGTCTGAAAGTGTCGTTCAACATTATGTTTTTTCGGCACTGCAATACTACTACCTCACAACAAACAGACGAATTTATTTTTCACATTAAAGAAACAATATGATTCCTCCCAGTCAGTGTTAAAATTATAGGTTCGTTGTCTTTTACTCGGTCCACTCATTTTAGAACTATATAGAAGGAATATCAAAACTCCTAATTCGTGTTTCGTCAGACGAAGATGTCTCCTAGCTAACTGTCGCGACCCGAGCGGGGTAGCAATCGCAATCACAATTACAACAACGCGGTTCCAGGCGGGGAATGCTATTTGCACATCACTCCTTGTACACGCCGAAAACCCGAATTGAGCCGATGATCGCCGAAGCAATCGGGATGGTACGAGCACGTGACTACTAACTGTCACGTCCTTCGGCGTTCATCGGCTCAGTTCGTGGCGTTCGTTCACTTCGGGTTTTCTGCGTGTGTCAGGCTAGCGTGAAAATTCTGTCTCTGTCGAATAGTGGCGGGCACATACGAATCGTTCCGCGGGCGCCATGGTGCCCGCGGGCACGGGTTTGGGAACCCCTGCATAAGAGTATTGTCTTCGTGTGGTGCATGTATATTTGTGATATGAATTGCGATTATTTGCCATTTCACTTATGTATGCCCTTAAAATACATATATGCATTTATTTTTGACGAGGCGTACTCAGTGTTACGAAAATTATAGAAGGGGTACACATATGTCGAAATTTTGGGGAAGACTATAAACTATTAGTTGTAATATTATAAGGTATATTTGAGACTTTCACGGTACTACCTAGCTTATTATCGTAATGTGTTTTTAGGTTTTCGCTGTCATTCTCAAAAGAAAAAGACCCCGAAACGCCGAGGAAAGAAGGAGGAAGAACACGCTGTGAAATCCCAAAAACCTATAGCTGTAAATCAAATACCATGATACGAATTTCATTTAATCTATTGATATGCCAGCACACTATAATTTCCATGTACACCGGTCACTTCTATGATTTATTCAACCATAAACCATCAACATAAAATCAATACGATTTCAATACAAAATAACAATAATAATAAGAAAGGCTCAATAAACAAGGCCATTCTGTCCGATGAAACTACTAATTATTTTAACAATATAAGCTTAGAGTAAGAGATATCACGACAACAAAACAATGGCCACATTTTTCATTGATATAAAAATAATATAATACCCGGTTTATAAAAATATCACCATTACTTGAGGTATTGTTATAATCAGGCCCTGAGGCTAGCTGATTATGTCATCGCACTATGATATCTGCTAGTTATAATATAACTCATAACATAATATATTAAGTATATATTTATTAAATGTATACGAAAGAGCAGAAGAGAATGGTATATTTTTTTTCGATATGTAGGACTTTTTCTCGTCCTTCAATATAATTAATAGCTGATATTGTTTGCAGTTTAATACGGGAAGTAGAATTTCAAAGATCACTTAAAACAAGCTTAAAACATACTAAATACGTGTTTAAAGATGCATTAAGAAATATTATAGTAATCTACGATCATGAATTTATTTCTTGAAATACATACTTAATATTCTAAAAAGTAAAGTGATATTCTTGGTTGGGTTAAGATAAAAATATTTGCAATGAAGTTATTGAGAAGAAATTTCGAACACATAGTGAGGAAGGTATATTAACAAACTGTATCCACTCCTGCATTGATTGCATCTGCAGTTTTATGTCTCACATGTGAACGTAAAACGTATCTATTGGACAGGTAATGTCTGAAGAATTGAATATAGGTACTTGACAAGAAAAAATATGTTCATAGTTCTAAACAGAAGTTGCTGTACTCTGTATAAATAGGTTATTTATATAAGTTGTGCCTACCTACATAAAACATTTCACCGTGGCCTAGTTTGCCGTGAGCTTTCTTATCGGAAAGAAATGACCCTATACCATATGGTCTGCAATTTATTAGATTCAATTTTCATAGCTGATTTTGGCAAAATTCATGAATTCAACAATGAAAACCTAACCTAACCGAACCTTACAAAATATATTCCAGTATATTAGCTATTTTCAAAATTTGTTTGCTGCCGGCTTCCTGTAAAGTGTAAATCATCAAGAACCGTGTTTTATTTAAACATGAATTTTATGTCAGTAGGTACTGACAAGAATGGTACCCAAAGAGACTGGACGGTCGTTAATATACGGACATATATTTCCTATATAACATTTCGCGGTGAAGTGTGATACGGCGAACTGCAAACGTAGAAGTTTCCGGACACGGTATAAAGAGGTACAGCATTTACGAGACTCACGCATTGGTTCGAGCTTCTGATATAAATATTATAGATGTACCATTGATGTGCAAAAAATCGATATTGTGCCAATAGACAGTGATAATTAAAGTTCGATTATAGACTGAAGAAAGGTCACCAAGCTAGACCAGGCCAGACCAGAGCCAAGCCAGCAGAGCTATATTGATATCGAAGAAGTTTTTTTCTCGACCATGTCCGATCCTAATAAGATCATAATATGGGCCTCCACAGAATAGAGGTTTGTATTAACAGATCTTGTTTTTAAGAGAAATGGATGTCAGCCACTTGCTTAACCTAATAAGTTCATACTCTGATTCATACACAAATTGAAAAACAATATGTGTACTTGCCAGACCCTGGATTCAAACCTGAAACCCACGACGCTATAGGCCGATGCTCATCCGGCGCGGCCATCTTGGGTGATAAGGGTGTGGAAGAAGAAGTACGAAGTAACTAATTCGAGAAATATTCCTAACAAAATAACAAAAGTAAAATAAGATCAAAAATATTGTAAACGAGTGAAAAAATTAACGAGTGTTTAAACCTTATAGTGGGAGTCATTGAGAGATATGTCGATCTTCAGCAATGAGGAATACGTGTAGGTTAGAATCATTATCGTTATGGAATATAACGCATCAAATAATCACCTACATAATTCTAACGTTCTAACGGTGCTACTTTACGGTAACGAGACATGACACCTTACGAAGGCTCAAAACGACCGTATACCAGAACTTCCAGAACAGACCTTGCGATCAATACTGAGTGTGCTGTGGGGTATGACTCCAGGAGTAACGAGAAGATAAGAGAGCGGACCAAGCAGCTTCACATCAGAACTTCAACCTGGCTTGCCTGTTCTTCAAGCCAACCAGATTTCGGTGTGCTGAAAGGCAGCTTAATACCATCTACAATTCTACATAGTATACGTATACGGCGGAGCTACGGGATGCTGACATGACCTAGATTTATGCAAGAAGATTGACGAGACGAGTGACGTCCAATTTACTTGTTTCTCAAACATTGTTTCAGAAACCCTGATTGTACTAAAACTTTGGGATTGATAAAGAAGCGTTGATTTTTTTTAAATATTGATTATCGTTTTGTTTATATTGTGCTTGTTTATTCTGGTAATAGTTCGTGATAATGTTTTATACAAATGATGTTGTAAATGGCTAGTAAAACAATATAAACACAAAAAGGAAGACGAACAAAATCATATTTACATAACATTAAAAAAATACAAATAAAAAAATCGACTGAGTTGTTTTGCCCGTCAAGAGTATGTGACAGTGACATCCCGGGCTGAATTTTGTTATGTCAAAAGGTTAAATTTTGAAAACCCCAACAGTCACGACTGCGGCTGTCACTGGACGAAAAAAAAATATTTTTATTTGCAGGCCAACAGTTGGACGATACATCTGTCATATTGCATTACCCTTCAAGATGAATGGAAGAATGAGGTGGACATTGCAGTGGATGCCTGTGTCGTGGACGATTTTGATGAAACATCAATTAATAACATGGATACTTATTTACAGTTATAACAATCCTAGTGGTGCAGCGTTTTCTAAGTAATATTAAGTTCCAATAGTAGGTACCTATAGAGTGCGACTTTCATATCGTGTCATTACGTAACCACGGTCGTTTCTGGAACTAAAACCCTCCCCCGACAGTTATTTTCATCGCCACTACATTCCCCGAGCCCATAATTCAGTGAGTGTTCAATATCACGTGGAGTTTTATTAATATTTAAATGCCTAAACGCCCCTAAACCTTTGCGGAAATAATATACGAAGAGATTTATTTCGAATGTAAAAAATTCTGAGGAGGAGAAACAGAAAAAAGGCTTTTAATACCTCTCAATAGTGACAGAAATAGAATATCTAAATAACCAAAACCACGTGACCTAACAGTGTCATGATTAGGGATTCCAATCCCGGGATCCCGAACTATTTTCGATACCAGAATAACAGATAACAGAAAAAATACTTTTAATAACATACAAATACATTAGAAATAAACTGGGTTTGAATGAAGTTTGATTTATTACCCATGTGTTGCCAATTCATTTTATTTTTTCACATAAATTAATAAAATGAGAAAGATTGGAAAAACAATGCTTCGCACTTTTAACAAAGTGATTCTACCATGTTTTTTAATGCATCTGTAATTTTTTTTTTTTTTAATTGAACTTGTATTTGTTATCTTTTCATAAATAAATAAAACTGTTTTCCTTTCACATTATTATTTATACATATTATAATATTATTTACTCCATTAAACCCAGGGCTTTTTTTAAAAAAAAAAAGGTGCCGGAACTCACTTCATGTCAAGCTTTTTACTAAATAAAATTATATTCAAATGTCACTTAAATGAAATTTAAAGGAGCTATGCCACGAAGCGAACAAAAAAAGGTTGATTTTTACGATAATTTTTTATTTTAGTCAAAACAAAGCTACAGAAACAATAAAATACATACATTATATTTGAAATATATTGTACAAATAAGACTAAATAAGACTAACTTTAAAATATAATTGTAAATACATATGTAATGTATTTATTTATGAACTTGAATAAAAGTTTAGAGTGATTTCCAAAGTTTTTTCCAATTCTCGTCTGATACATCATCTCGATTCCTTTTCTTAGTGTTAGAGTCTAAGGCCGAATGTCTTCCTTTAAGTAACCACCTATCAACATATTTTGAAGGATCGAAAAGTGTCAAGGGTGGTCCCACGAGTTTGATGAACAAGAGTGCCGAAACTGTTTTAGTGTTTAACGAAGCTCTTGTTGGGGTAATAATAAGATTCATTTGCGAAAACCCCCGTTCACATTCACTTGAAGAAATGGGAATAGAATTCAGAGCATATACCAAACGCAAGAGTTTTTCAGAATATGTCTTTACGAGAATGTATTCGCGAAATCCACGAATCATTTCTCGTTCATCTAGTTGTAGCCTGATCGAAATGTTTCTAATTTCCATCTCTCCAAATGTCAACCGATTATCAATGTCTTCAGGCCAATATTTTTGGTCAAGTACGCGAGCCCAAAGTGCAAACTCAACATCTTTATTATCTAGCAGCCTTTTTTCAAATGACGTTTTCAACGTGGAATAAAATATTTTCGGATCAATAGGAGGATCATTTTTAGAAACTTTTTCGTGAAGTAAAACTCCACGAAAATGCAGATTGCTTATAGCAGCTGCAGCACATTTATAATAGGGTCCAGAATTCTGTTTTCTTTCTTCAAAAACTTGAACGAGTTCATTTATTTTTCGATTTGCAATGTAAAGGTTCACATTGCGATTTTGTAGGTCCAAACTAAGTTCCGACAATTCTTGGAGAGCGTCGCACATCAATGCTAGATCCAATAAAAATGCTGTTGATGTTATTTTGTTCTTTAAGCCACTGTAAGTACACTTATCATTTTTATCTCTTGTAGGGTCATTCATCGCTTCTTCAAAATGACGCACAAGGGATTCATAATTATTCCACACAGCCGAAACTGAACGAAAACTAGATGCCACCCATCGGGTACTTAAAACTCTTCCGATTTTCAGTACCTCAACGCCTAGTGATTCTGCACATAAATGCAACTCTCTATTATTTTTCGGCGACGCGTGGTATAAAACATAAAGTTTATCAATAAATGATTTGAATCTATTGATCCCTGAAATTTTTTTTACAACATCACTTACTGATAATTCTAATCTGTGATTAGTACAATGCCAAACTATAATTGAAGGAAATTTTTCTGTCAGGAATTTTTTCACTCCATTTTTAGAACCTAACATCACAGCAGCGCCGTCGCATGCAACCGAAACTAAATATTTTTTTAAATATTCTTCTGTCATCCCATATAAATCAAGAGATTGGAGTAATGATTCAAATATTCCTTTTGCCGTTACGTCTTTAAGTTCAATCAAATCCAAAAACAAATTAATTGGTGAATTCATTCCAACACTTTCGACACAGCATCGAACATACACAATGAGGGTGGTTTTTTGGCTTATGGTGGTAGACTCATCAATTATCAAAGAAATTAT
Organism: Rhyacophila brunnea; assembly: GCF_057557595.1. Taxonomy (NCBI): domain Eukaryota; kingdom Metazoa; phylum Arthropoda; class Insecta; order Trichoptera; family Rhyacophilidae; genus Rhyacophila; species Rhyacophila brunnea. The sequence goes on along the minus strand of NW_028232848.1, from coordinate 38,353,631 downwards.
ATTTTTCGATTGAACAATTTCTTTGAAAACATTTTTTCTCATTTCATCACATATATGATTTACAATGTTAACACATGCGTTAGTGGAATGGAGAATATGACCCATTTCGATCCCATTTAGTTCTTGGAGATTAATTTCACTTTCAAACATATTGAATGATTGATTTTCCTTAGCTACTTTATATGCAGTTCGAAAAATGTTTGCTGTTATTACTTTTTCGCGAGATAACGATTTTAAAAAAGTATTTTCAATCTGCTTTTTTTTGGCTTCAGAAATGATTTTTAACGCTGCTTTGTGTGCAATAGATCCTCTGTGATCGAAAATTTTTTTTCGAAGTGACCCCAATTGTAGCTTCCTCTCTTTCCCAGAATACGTGATTTCATTATTGGCCCATTCTTTGGATATTTTCATTCCCATTGTCGTTTCAGTTCCAAGAGTTCCAACGTTTCTGCAAATTGTGCAGCCAAGTTTCATTTTGTGTACGTTCAACCATTCGTTTTTTGAGCAAAAATCGTTTTTTTGATCTAATGACCAGCAGTCTGGCCAATCGTTTTGAGTTCGACCTTGATCCCCGAGATCAGCTAGAGATGATTCAGGAACATCTACATGTACCGATATTTCCATATCTTCTGTCATCGTTTCTGTTTTGAGCTTTTTATTTGCGGAATCGGCGCCGCTGCCGGTGGTTGAGAAGTAACAGGAAATTTTTTTCATATTTAAACTTGGGGTTGCACTAAATAATATATAAAATAGTTGCACAACACGTAATCGTAACACAAACTGACTAAGCAAACGTAAATAACAATATACGCAGATGCTGCCATGCGATAAACGTCAAACTGTCAAAATCATAATACGCAGCATACGTATGAAGCTAGTTACATACGCATGTTTGCTATTTAAACTATACGGTTACTTCACTAACACTAACACGCCAACATTCAAAATGGCTTCCACCTGTACCTTATTTTATCATTTTAACGAATTATTATTGTAATTACTTAAGCGCAAATATTTTTTCGTTTAATTGATTTTGAAATAAAACCGTGAAAAAAGGTGCCGGAACGCCGTTCCACCGCGTTAAATGAAAAAAAAAGCCCTGATTAAACCTATGTATTTCCAAGATTGAACGTACACAAAATTAACAATAAATGTCTTAAATAGTATAAATTATACTAAATTTATTTTTGACCGATTTTATCAACGTTATTTGTACACATAGAAATTTTATATTAACTATTGAAAAAAAAATGCCAATCCCGGGATCTTCAAATTGTAATCCCGAAATCCCGGGATCAAGATTTTGGCTCGGGATTGGATTCACTAGTCATGATGTAGAAATTGGTCTATAGTCGACAGGTCCTTGATAATAAATTGAAAAACAGTACAAAATCTGTGCAGTAAAAATGACCTGACACAAAAATTCTCTACCTATGTACAGTGTAGCCTAGCATGTGTTCTATTATTGATAAATAAATTAAATATTTTTTTTTGCAAAATTCCTAATTTTACCTACTAATTTAAAAATCAGGAGGCATAATTTTTAAGTAAAGCTCTAATTTCTTATTCTATCTTACACTATTTTACACAGGAAATACAAAAATAGGGGAAGTCGGTTACCATCTGGGTGTGGCTATAAAAAGGTGCAATTCTCGGGAATGAACAAATATGGGATAAACAAACACATGTAAATGAATATGATAATTTAGATATTTACGTATATACGGCGGCCATCATAGTTCAGTGCGTAAGGCACTGGACTTTAATCCAAGGGCTCCGGGTTCGATCCCGGTGGGTTCACCGTATATTTATGTAATTAATTCAAAGCCTGGGTGTTTGTGATTGTTTCATTTATATTACCTACTAACTAGACTATCGATTCACTACATTACTGTCATTGGGCTTCATGGATTGTTATAATACTATAAAGAAATTATATTAGTATTTTTATTTACTAATCGACAATCGTAAACGGAATGCGCATTCAATATTGGTTTTGCATGAGGACATTCAACAGTAATTATATATTAACACGTTTTCATTTAATGGTCTGACTGTCATTAAATCATAAACGACATAAACCAACATTGCTTTCAAAGTCTTGGTATACGCCCTGCGGTGACTGGTATTTATATTTATATCTTAACAATATGTTCTATGGTCGCAGCGTAATCAAAATACATAACAATTTACATCATACCATAAAATATGTTGCTTTCTCATTTAAAAACAAAAAAAATACCAAAAAAATAGTAGATATGTTGCAAATTTAAATTGAAAGTGGAATCATGAAATTGAATCCAGGATGAAAACGTCCTCTATTTTTACTACTTAGGTATATAATTAGGTACTAACTGCTATAGCGTCGTGGGTCCCAGGTTCGAATCCTGAGTCTGGCAAGTACACATGTTGTTTTTCAATTTATGTATGTGCCACTGAACCTAATAATATGTTGAGCAAGTGGCTGACATCCATTTCTCGTAAAAACAAAAAATCTGTTAATACAAACCTCCACTCTGTGGAGGCCCTATTCTTAATATTAGGATTGGACATGGTCGAGTAACATTTAACTGAATTTTATTGTAAGTGGTCTGAGAGACAGGAATGATATTTTATACCAAACAATCCACATACCTAATATGCAGCTGCATTTTTATAATTGCGTCATGTCGTTTATATTGATGCTTACGTCGGTATACGATATAATAATTTTCAATGGCCAAATATAATCACAATTTCACATCCAACAAACAGTCACACAGATTGATATATGAATTCATATCAATTTAATAACGCATCAAAGAAAGTCATAAATTATTACAGTAACTGTCCAGTCAAGTTCCTTTTCCGGTTACATGCTAAATGTTTTTTCTTGTGTGAAATAAGTATCGTGTATTCTCATTTATTAATAATATGTTATGCGGCTTAAACTTTCACTATTGAAGATATTTGACCAAAGTAAATGAATGATCACTGCAAAAAACAGTATCTGTTTGACATTTAGAACTGAGCAAGTTTATTGAGGATATTAATTAAATTTACTGATAAGAAATTAATACTAAATCAGTCAAAGAAGTGAAACGTTACTACTGTTCATAGAGACAATTCGTCTTTTCATAGAGACAAGTCGATAAACGTACTTTTTAAAGATTCTAAGTTCCTTTGGAACAATTTTCATCAATGATTGTACAGAAACCCTTGAAATACTAACACCTTACTTTATAATATGTCTAATTAAGACCAGTGGGTCTATTCTATGCTTATCGACCGCTAAAGTGATAAAGTGAAAAATATTATCAAACTTAGGGTAGGTTTGTATCAAAATATTAGCACTTATTGTAACAATTACACGAAGCCGGTTTTTATTGTTGCAATAAGTGCTATATTTTAACAGCACCTATCTTGCTGCTGTTAAAATATCGCACTTATTGCAACAATAAAAACCGGCTTCGTGTAATTGTTACAATAAGTGCTAATATTTTGATACAAACCTACCCTAAGTTTGATACTATTTATCAATTTAGTGTTCGATAAGTATAGAATAGACCCACAGGTGTGATACAGGTGGGTTGGATAGTGGGTTTTACTATCAGTACGCAACTTATCATAATACCTATAGAGTCAAAATGTCAATACCGACTGAACTAGAGGTGAGTTGGAAATACTGTCACCAGTTTGTGTACTCAAGTTTCGGATGAAACTACCCATACTCAGTATGCGTGGCCCAATAAACTTATTCCAAAAAACTTGTGATGATATCCTCGCGAGTCGCTGTTCTGTGCACTCGCCAGTTGGTAGACTTTCAACAATATTGACATTAAATGCGCGCGAACGAAATAGCACTTGAATATAGGTATATTTTAATTTATTAGTCTATTGCGTTCGAATTTATAAATAATAAGTCATAAATTTTGTGTTGCAGCACAGTGGTGAGATGACGCACAGGCTTAGGCTTGTTATAAATGACCGCTCAAAACATGTTAAAATTAAAAAAAAAAAAAACACTGTTATACATTTTTAGTAACAAGAATATTGTAACATAACAGAAAAACAACTCATAAATTTTAAATGTGTTCAAAATTTTATAATAAATGGGACTATTCGACTCGCAGAGCTCAGCGTATTTTTAGCAATTCTATTGAAGCCGATACACAGTCTTAGTTACCTGAGCCGATACGTATTTCAAATACTAATATGGAGTTGGTTTTAGTTCCAGTTGAGTATGAAACTTTTACGCACGACAAACGCTCTATACAGTATTTCAAATACTAGTAAGTATTTTGGAACAAGTTTCTATACTTAGTTTTCAAAATCGACCAGTTTTCCCATCTCTAGACTGAACACTCTAAAATTTTCTATACTTCACTGAGCAAACTGTCATTAGTTCTCTTCTTCGGCCATGTTCTGAGCTGGAGCATATGGACACCGAACGGCGCCTCAAAGAATCCATGTCGCTCGCCAGTCTTCTTGCGTCATTCCAGGCCATACCAGTATCCCGTAACTCTGCCGTATACACTTCCGGTTGACTTGAAGAAGATGCAAGGCAAGTTATCTTCTGGCATTATTTGCAGCACGTAGCCGAACCAGGTTCAACGTTACCTCTTCTCCACTCAGAATGTCATCAAACGAAAAATCAATTATTATACCAAATAAAACATAATTGGTTACATTAGAGTCAATCAGAGATAATTCTTACCGTTAGTCCACAGTGTAGCAATAAATTTATTGTTGAATGTATGTGTATTTATCTAGTTCTTATCCGCCATTATTATGGCATGTGTTCGAAAGACAGCTTACAAAAACGTAATAGTGACAACTTTAGCCAAGTAGCCGAGTCAGTGGCGCACCCAGTGGTGGGGGGCAAGGGCCCTGGCACCCCCCAAAACATGAAAATTATCAGGATGATTTTAAACATTGAAATTGAAAGCCAATAAACTATATCTTTGGGCTTAGACAAATAAAAACACGGCAAAAAAATGATTTGTAATAATTCTACAGCACTTTTTTTAGAAAAATTTCTTAGATTTTAATTTCTAACACAAAAATTTCGTGTTGGGTTATGGGTTGGTCGTGACCAGATAAGTGAGATAAACACATATCATAAATTAGCTTTAATAGTAAAAAAAGTCGCCTGCGGCGCTATTATACTTTATGGCCATGAACATTTTCAATTACTTATATAATTGTGCAATATATTTGTTGATTATTATGTGTCGATACTCAACAGCTCCATTATTAAAGTATACCTATGTATTAAAAATCGCCAATAATTCACATTGCCTTTAATCTTAGCGGTAGGTAGGAGGCCCGCCAAATATCCTAGCCTGAGGTCCCGTTTCAGGATGTGGGGACCATAGTATAGGTACACCGAGTGCAATAGACAGAAGACCGATAAACGATAAATTAGGCTGTGAAGAAGAAAAAGAGCCTATGGGACTAATTTACATTCTCCTCCTTGGGCCCCCCAATATTTAATCCTGGGTGCGCCACTGAGCCGAGTAAACTATTTTTTCCCCTATTTAACATGTTTGACTCAACTCTATATTTGTTAAATTATAAAGTTACATGGTAATATTGTTGTTTGTGAATATTACTTAAGTATATTATACATACCCAGTGACGTCCCGTGGGGGTATGCAGATTGAGCGTCGCTTGGGGGCGGCAGTTATTCGAAGGGCGGCAAATCGAGGAGAATCATTTGGAATATATAGAAGTAGCTACCCAAACTTAGTAATAACGAAAATATCTTTCCATTAAAAAAAATCAGATCACTGATTTTATCGGGTTCGCGATATCTGGTTTACTTCCATTGCCCTTCGACGTCCTTGGTGATCAGAAATGGCACGTGCAGATTTGCGAATAATTAGTCTGATATTTTGTCAGTAATGTATCCATACAACACATTTCGTAGATATTTGACTCATGAAAGGATGATAAAAATATTGTATAAAAAATGAGGCGGCTTTTTGGCGCTGCCTAGAGGCGGCATTTTATCTAGGGACGTCACTGTACATACCTACGATGATTTGCGGTTGCACAAAATTTTAACTAATACTATATAAAAGGGGTACAGGACATGGTAGAACAAGGTTGAGTAATGGGAAAAACGAAATCAAAACATCAGCATAAAAAATAGTAAGATACTTCGCCACCAGAAAAACAGCGAAAAGAAGAAGATACATAAATTCAAATGATTCTCAAAGTTTTACGATCGAAGATAGATAACAAGACTGTGTAATAAATCGCTATCTTCAATAAACATCATTCAGTACTAATAGATTGCATGCGTTATGAGTCAGAATAATGTATTCCAGCTGGAGCCAACATGTTTTACAAAGAAATTAATAATAATTTAGTAGAAATTATTATTATTAATATATCACTTAGTAAAATTTTACTCAAGTAAAGTTATGCCGAAACCGTCTTCTAGTGGTCTTGTAGGAATTGTTTAAATTTATTATTTAATAATATTAAAATTTTGTTGTGTTTTCTGTTTGTGTACAAGAAGGTCACACGGACGTCAGCCAGCGATGGCTTCAGATAAAGAGAAAGCCATTGAAATCCATTGATGGGTTAATGATTTTTATTGCGTCGTCACTTTCGTCACGTCTAACCCTGTTATTTTAGCACAGTGGCATAGAATGCTAGCTGTATTTTTAAATTTATATTCTTTCTTAATAGATATACCTACTAACTATTCTGGAATAGTACCTACTTTTTAAATACATGCCTCTCTGCCTCAAGATCTTGTTTATTGGATTCGCCACCTCCCAGTATTAATACTATTTTAACTGACATGTTGTTGCTTGACTATAAATAGGTACATAATATTTTAATAACAGTAACATAAATTAACCTTTTCTGTGGCACCCCTTTGCTCCATAGTTTCATATAAGGTAAGAAATACATTTTAGATTACATTCAATTTTCTTATATTTAATAATGAAATTCAATTCAAACACCATATTATTATCTTCAGTCAACTGTAATCTTAATATCAATGATTAATGAAAATTCACAAAATCGGAGTGAAGCTAAGATCTAAATATTCAAAATAATCACTGCTGATAAAAGAATAATTGGCTCTCTTGCAATAGTTTTTCGATGACTGCAATAAAAGTTACAAATGTCAAAGCCCTTTAGCGACAGCACCATAAATGTAAATAAATAATTGGCAATATTGTGCGAACAAATACAACCATATAAATCATAATAATATATGAAAATAATATTTTTATATTATATTGTTATACTTACGTACATAATACTGAACTATTATGAGAATATGCAAACCATTCAGAACTTCATGTTATTTATATGATCAGTCCTAACACTTCAATAATAATTACTCACACCTTTGCAATAATTTATTTACTATCAATTAATTTTCTAGGGAATACTAAATATTAATAGAATAACATAAAATCTTTAATGGCGATTAAATTGTTTGAGGTTTATGGTTACACAAGAAGTCTGAGAGAAGAAATCGTTCATTTTGAAAAAAACCTTAGAAATATCTTAGAAAACAAGTTGGATCAAATGGTTTTCGAACTCATATATGCCGAAATCATTTAAGTCATGATCTTCAGTCATGACGTGCTGGAAGAAGAAAACACAAATGGTGAACAAAACAAAGAAATAGTTTTGTTTTTTTTCTAGATATCTCTACTCCAAACATTAATTATTCATCTAATTAGTGTATTTACCTATTCACTTTGCATTACCAACACAAGCAGTTAACATTATTCTAAATAAGTATATTTATAGGTAAATAAAATGAATATGTGTTTCTGATCGACCAATCGCCGTTCATGTGTCAGGGCCGCTCAAGTGAGTCCCGCCGGCGGGTCAAGAGCACCCAGCGGGAACCCAAAGTGACCCCTGCCCCCGCTTCGACTCATCTGACAACTCTCACGGACCCCGCTCACACATCGCCTGTGTGTCACATTGGATATGTCATATTCCTCATATTCTTCGTGATTGTCTTTTTTTGTTGTCAAAGGAATAGGTACGAATAGTTAGGGTTGGCAAAATTATATTCATATTTTAAATTATTTTTCATATTCAAAACTGGATAATACACAACAATTAAATATCCACAGAGACTATTAAAAAATATTTCAAAATTGATCTAAAATCGAGTGTTGAGTTTACGGATCCATGCGTTTCTTCTATAACCCCAATCTTCGTAACATAAAGGCTTCTGGTGACGATCACATACTTACCTGAGTTGAAATAAATTAACTATGTTTTGTAAATTTGGATTTGCATGCTATTCATGGCAGCAGGTTGTAGATGACAACATAAATGTATGTGATGGCATCTATTGTGAGATATATAATATTAAAGACGTTATCGTCATTTATGCCTATAGCATCAATTTGAACAACCGATGGTAACACTAAAATCATATTAGGTACCTTATTAGGAATCAAACCGTTATTACTCTCCATTTAGAAGTCAGTAAGTCATGATGTGAATTAATTAAAAATTCAATATGAAATATTAGTGTTTCGGGCCGTTTAAATTCATTGATTACGTCTGTTTGAGATTAGTGTAACTCCAACCAAAGAATAAATTCAGTTTTTATAAATAAACCATCGTTTCAGTAGGTATCTATCCTGCATTACACCCCTTAACCATTCTACGAAATTTAGCTTGCACATATTAACTCAAAACCTAATAGAAACAACACCATATGAAACAACACAAAACTACATCAAGAGATAATTTGTATAAAATATCATTATTATATTAGAGCCTTAATCCATGGCAGTAAGTTTATATCTACCAACTAAGTCAGTGATGTCCCGCGAGGGTAGGCAGATTGAGCGTCGCTTGGGGCGGCAGTTACTCGAAGGGCGGCAAATCAAGGAGAATCATTAGGTACCTATATATATATATATATATATATATATAGCTACTTAAACTTAGTAATAACGGAAATATATTTCCATTAAAAAAAATAGCACACTGGTTGGAAACAAAATGTATTAATTTAAAAAGGCTATAATTTTTTTCTCGGGTTCGCGATGTCTAGTTTACATCCATTGCCCTTGGACCTCACGTTTTTGGTGACTAGAAGTGACACGTGCAGATTTGGATGACATAATTACTGATTTAGCAACAAAAAAAGACCAGGAAAGTTTTATTTTATATTAATGGTTAAGGGTTGAGGTTGAGACTACTAATTAATAGTTAAACAGGTTCAAATCCTGGGTCTGGCAAGTACACATATTGTTTTTCAATATGTGTGTGAGTCAGGGTATGGAGCTAATAGGTTGAGCAAGTGGCTGACATCCATTTCTCGTAAAAAAAATCTGTTAATACAAACCTCTACTCTGTGGAGGCCCATATGATCCTATTAGGATCGGACATGGCCGAAAAAAAAGTAGGTGTAAGTATATTAAATAAATACTAAGGAAACTTATTTTCGTTACTTGTACAATAGTAACATAGTAAAAATGGTGTGAAAATAACAAATCTGTGTATTGCTAAATGGTACAGTAAACCAAATGTGTCAAGAAATATCAACCAAATAGGACCTCTGACTGCTGATTTGGATAAGTGTCTAACTTAATAATTATATTATATTTATTCGCTTTTTATATCTAAATTTAATTTTGTACGTTTTAGTGGTATATATTTTGTATGTAATGTATCCATACAACATATTATTGTCTTAGATATTGGGGTCATGAGAGGATGATAAAAAATACTGTATAAAAAATGGGGCGGCATTTTGTTTAGGGATGTCACTGAACTTAGTGAATGGTAGAAATTCTCAATTTGAAAATATTCAAGAAACATACCTACTTACTATTATATTTTCGAGTTATATTAAAATTATACATGTTCAATATAGATAATAATTCATTCTCAGCTTCTGTAAATTATTCGTCAAAAAAAAATAGTTTAGTAAAGTTTAATTCGATTTGTCAACCCTACACCTGTTTTATAAAAAGTACTTGTGATATCTGTGACATCTTTCGTATGTTTTGTGATCTCGCCTCGACGTTTGACTTCAAAATTTTTCCCAATCATCTCACCTTTAACTCGAAACATATTTTTTCGAATGGAGATAACGCGTTTTGACAAAATGACACAAACGAGTTTAAAACACGCATAATCTTCAAATTACATGTTGTGATTGCTGTCTTCCAGTTAGAAAGTTGACAACCACCATTTTAATCCAACGGTTTGAATTTTTATAATGAAAACAACATTAGGTATCGGTAGGTATATATATATGAGTACCTTGGTATCAAAGTGGGACATAAGCCACACTCCACTAAATTCATGTTTTTGTTGATTCTGGTAGTGTTAGTGATGCTCTTTCCAACAATGCCTTCGACAGTATCAAAAACGGTCGTTTTCATGGAGATTTTTGTGTTTAAAGTTCGTGTATAATATCAAAAACGGACACTTGACTTATATGCGCGCGCAGGTAAGGGCCAGCCAATCACTGAGCAGGAATCTTCTCAGACTGTCATGGCTGCCGGGATTTCGGCACTCTGATAACATTATTCTAAAATAGAGGTTCTCTGTCAGTTTTTTTCAAAATAAGTGCATTTATAATAGTTTTCAAGAAAAAGTATAATATTTAATGAACTGAAATGGACTCAAGGAATGCTAGAAAACGTGTAGCTAAGCCCAATGAGTGGAAAAGGGCCAAAGAAAAGACTTTAAAGTAAGTACTATCAGAATACTACTACAAAACTTTTTCGATCACAATGCATCTTTTTTAAATGCGATTTATTGTTAAAATATGATGTGCTCAAGCATAATTTTATGTTTTTATAAGAATAATAATATTTAAATATTAACCTTTGCGCATTTTCACTCGTTATTTACGAGTATTTTTCATTGTTAACGCATTTACACATACGCTATTACCTCCATGTCATTACTATGGTCACGGAAAGGGTGGTTCAAGAACAAAATGTTTTTTCAAACCGTGGTTTCTAAGTTGAATAAAACACTAAAATATATTATTTTTTCCAGATATTCTGCAAAAGGCGTGCCTTCCTTTCCTAAATGCGGCCATCGTCGTGGTCTTCAATGCAGATTATTGACAATGGAAGACATAAGGAAGTTTCACGAATCGTTTTATTCTGCACCAGCTAAAGACAAGCAGGATTCTTTTATTTTGAAATACTGTAGGACTCTCGTACCAAAAAGACGCCGTCAAAAAGTTTTTATAAAACAAAAAATGGCTACATTTCATTACAGCATTATAAACACTGCTGGGAATTGTCTTCCCGTATGCAGGGCCACGTTTTTATCAACATTAAATATAACAAAACATAGAGTTATCGGAGTCTTCCAACGGTTTAAAAAAAATAACATGTTAGTACCCATTGAAACAAGGGGTGGATCAAGAAAGGATAAACTTTTTGAAAACAAGATGAATTCTGTCATCGATTTCACCAAATGTCTCAAGGGAATCGAGTCACATTATAAACGAGACCGAAGTACAAGAATTTACTTAGATTCAGATCTAAGCATTACCAAAATATGGTCAATGTATAATAATAGCGTCACTGATGACTTCAAAGTAAAAATGTCATACTTTCGGATGTTGTTTAATACCCGGTTTAATATGAGTTTTGCAACTCCAAGCACTGATGAATGTAGCACATGTTTGGAATTAAAAGAAAAAGTGAAATTAGAAAAGGATGAAAATGAGAAAAAAGATTTGATATTTAAACTTACTCTACACAAAAAAAAAGCAAACTGTTTTTTCGAATATTTGAAGAAGAAAAACGATGATTGTTTTCATATGTCCTTCGATTGCCAGAAAAACCTTGTGTTGCCAAAAGTTAGTGACCAGTCCGCCTATTACTCGAGACAATTTTACTGCTTCAATTTAGCAGTCGTATCAGGAACGTCAAAAAATAATTTGTCACCACAAAATGTGTCAATTTATACATGGAATGAAAACCAAGGGAGGAAACCTTCAAATGAAGTAGCATCAATCATTTTCAATGAACTACAATCAAAAGTATTGAACGGATACACAAATGTTCGGTTGGTAGCAGATGGGTGTGCTGGCCAAAATAAAAATTTAACAATAGTAACGATGTGTGCCAAATGGCTTCATAACAATGCTCCTCCATCAATCACTAAGCTAGAGATAATTTTTCCAGTCACTGGACATTCTTTCCTTCCAGCAGATCGGGTATTTGGTCTTATCGAAAGAGACTTAAAGAAAAAGAAAACAATAATACATATTGAAGAATATCATGATGTATTTAAAGCACACGGAACATTGAAAATATTTGGTACAGATTGGAGTCCTCATAATTGGAAAGACGAAGCTAAAATAAACATAAAATCTACAGCACAATTACATTTCAAAATATCTCAATGCAAGAGAATTTTATTCCGCAAAACGAAAAAGAATAATATTGTGGTAAGAGGTGAAATACCTTACAATTGTGACATCGCGAGAGAGAAGCAAATTCTAAAAAAGAATAAAACATACGATGCAGTAAATCCAGCACCGATTCCTATAGGCGTTAAACTGAATGAAAACAAGATAAACGATGTAAATTCTCTACTTTCGAAACATTTTGGACTCGAATGGAAGAATATAGAAACCCTGCATTGGTATAAGAACATAATTGAAACAAATAATAATTTGCCAATCGATGGCCAACAATATACTGAAGATATTCATGCATGTGAATGCTTTGAAGAAGTGAATAATTTAGAAGCTATTGATACACTTGATGGAGATGACGTGGAACTTGCGGGAGTCGAATTATTATCTCCAGAAAATGAATGATTATTAATTTTAAGGCTTTTCATTTATTGTTAAATCCTGTCAATAAAAGAAATTTCAACTATCTTGAAATTTTATTTAAAAAAAATTAAACTTTCTGCGAATTGTTATCTCCAGAAAATGAATAATTATTAATTTTAAGGCATTCCATTTATTGTTAAATCTTCTCAATGAAAGAAATCTGAACTACCTTGAAATTTTATTTAAAAAAATTAAGCTTTCTGCGAATTGTTATCTCCAGAAAATGAATGATTATTAGTTTTAAGGCTTTCCATTTATTGTTAAATCTTTTCAATAAAAGAAATCTGAACTACCTTGAAATTTTATTTAAAAAAATTAAGCTTTCTGCGAATTGTTATCTCCAGAAAATGAATGATTATTAGTTTTAAGGCTTTCCATTTATTGTTAAATCTTTTCAATAAAAGAAATCTGAACTACCTTGAAATTTTATTTTAAAAAAATTTAAATTTTCTGCGAATTGTTACCTATCTCCAGAAAATAAATGATTATTAATTTTAAGGCTTTTCATTTATTGTTAAATTCTGTCAATAAAAGAAATCTGAACTACCTTGCAATTTTATTTAAAAAAATTAAACTTTCTGTCAAAAGCGGACACGTACGGCCGTTTGCGTATCAAACACGGACAAACGCAAAAGTATGTGTCAAAAACGGACGTAAGCAATTTTGAACGATTATATTTGATATTTACAAAATGAATATCTTAGATTTAACTTAATAAATGTGATTCTATACCTCTAAGCATTACTCAAGTATTTTTTTTATATATATTATGTTTCAATATTTATATGAAATGAAAAATCGCCTCTCCTGCAAATTATTGCAGATGGCTCATGTCCCACTTTGATACCAAGGTACTCATATATATTAAATATCTATCAAGCTTAGGTACCTACATGAAAATGGTTTATTCTTTAAAAATAAAAATTAAGATGAGTAATTATTATTTTTCAAAGTTATTTCTATATTTATAGGTTAGGTACTGTCTACGTATTTCACGCGGACGAATTTACAGGCTATCGATCAGTGGCGACCGGTGAGTTATTTTACTGGGAGTTCACTTTTTTCACCTTTTGACTGCCGTAAAAAGGCATTTGCCTTCATCAAAACTTCATCAAAAAATCAAAAAAAAAACTATTGGTTTTTTTAATTTAGTACAATTAAAAGAAATCATAAATAACTCACTATTTATTATTTGTTGTACCTCTAAAAACAGTTTTTCTTGAAAAAAATGGATTTTAAACTTTAACACAAACTGGTTGACACGAACTATTTTGTTTTGACCGAATTATTAGTACTAACGAAATATCTCGTATCTGGCAGTGACCGGGATTTATTGTTCATTTGTATGAGAAATCCATTCTTCTGTTTTTCATCGACACAAATTTTTCAATTACGCGTTTGTTGAAGTCAGGAATCTCTTGTATCATTCTTTTTTCGATACTAAGCATACATAATGCGTTCAATCTTGATTGCGCGATGGTGTTTCTACTAAAACACTTGATCCGTTTGAGTGTGAAAAAACATCTTTCGCTTTCCACTGATGTCATCGGAATAGTAAAAAATAAATTTAATAGTAAAACCGTTTCCGTAAATGTGTCAATGAGATTTTTTTCGATTAAAATGTTTTATAATGCTGAGGCGCCATCAGCATTATAAAAATTATCCAAGCTGTAAATAACAGACAATTCATTTTTGAGTTTATTTTTATCTAAAAAGTCAGACGTATTACAGAGCTAGTTTGGAGAGATATCATAATTGATAAACATTGTGAATTTAGTCATCAAACTGAAAAAAACTTGAAGTTTATTTTTAAATTGTACTTCGCCTAAATTTGAGAAATGTTGTCAACATGTACGGAAATTTAATATACGTACTGTGAAAAGAATTTATTTTTATAATAATATTGAATAAAAATTGTCAAACAATAATTGTACGTGTGATACGGGCTGTATTGTTTTAAAACCGATGAAGCTGCATTCGGGCCGAGAGCGACTGAAACTGTCGCTCCGGAGCACGTAGAAAAAATATTTACGTATTGCTATTCCACGCGACAGACGACGCTCTTTCTCATTGCAAAGAAATCGAAATTAGATTACTGGGCGCTTTGGTACGAGCGATGTCGGATATCGCTCCCATCAACATATAATATTATTATTTAAAATAGCCGGTTAAAAACACATATTAGAATTTGTTTTTGTATATGAATTAATGACTACGGTAATAGATCAGAACACTTTTAATTAATCAAAAAAGTCTTTTCGCATAAATTGAGTGGGTGGGTGTGCACCGCTCCAGCGCTCTCAAGGGAGAATCGCCACTGCTATCGATAATGACAAAACAAGTGGTGTGCAAGCAGGGCAACCACCCTGGACCAGCGTTTCCAACTGTCGTTGATAAAAACATGTCAGACGGGGTACGAAAATAAGCTACCTATTTGGAAGGTAAAACCGCAAGAAAACGAAAACCAATTTTCAATACTTACCTTTTTTTCTGATCGAAAAAAAGTGCGAAATCTGAAAAAATGGGTACCTATACGTGTAAAAATCACACCAAATTTTCCTAGAAATTCATTTCAAAATTGATAAAAAATAATTAATTAATCTAACAACCTACGATAAGGCGTAATAATTAGGTAATACCCGGGTTTAGGTAGGTCTTAGTTAATAATTAAGGCTATACCTCAGTTAAGGCATGGTCTAAAAAGATCGTGGCTAGGCGATGCGCGGATTGCGGGTCGCGGGTGCAAATGACGCATGCTGACCGAAATATAATTTGTTATATAAATCCAACATGCGTCCATTGTGGCTTCTATTAGTAAATTTATATCATACAATTAAAATATAGGTATAAGTCGGTATTATACTTAATTATATTAATTTACATTGTATATAACGCGAAAAGACGACAAAAGAAACCAATGGGTAACGAGGCCATACGAGAGTACGCGATGTGATAGAGGTCGCCAAGCAGGTGAAATGGCAATGGGATGGATATGTCGCTCGGCAAGTGGACAACTGCTAGATAAATGCCGTAATACAGTGGTACCCCAGGGGCACTAAACGACCACAGGGCATAAAGTTCAGTGGACATATGTAGAACTCGCGATCAAGAAGAGTGGAAGGAGCTAGGGGAGGCCTTCATACAGCAGTGAATTTACCCCGACTGATGAAGATGTATAATATATCTATAATGGAATACATAAGTGTAAGTCTCTTTCTGAGTGCTGAGTGAAGAAAACTACAAAACAATTAGTTATTATATTAAAATATAAGCAACATTACAATGCAATTACCTGCTTAAATTATTGTAAAAATATTTGTTCTATTAGTAACAATAATAATATATTCATTGACATGTTTTCTTTTTAAAGTAAATGGGTAACGTTGTCAGTCATCTTTACACGACTTAAGAATTAATACCCCCGTCGCCATCACGAAACAAAATGACATATTGACACCTCGACGTTTGCTCTCAGACTGCCAGCGAGTCCAAAATTTCGTCGCGCCTCTAGTTGAAAATTATTTGCCGTTTCACTAAAGTATCGCCTTAATAAATAATTAAACTTAATAATTAGGTAATAGTGGAATTCCCGATAATCATCAATTCGATGCCACATGCCTAAGCACACTTTAAATTATAATATATGATACCAATATAATATCACTATAACGCCAAGAATGCTCAAATTGTGTTGTTTTATTTCTAATTTCTGACCTACCTTGATTAAATATCTGAATAAATAAACTAAAAATCTAGCTTATTTTAAAGCTGTTGAGGGCATCAAAAATTGCTAATAAAAACGCCATAAACTAGATGCCTTTTTGCAAGCTAGATGCCTATCAAAAAATGCTAAATCTGGTTAGAAAAACACGCCAAAAACGCTGCCCCGGAGCTCTGGGAGAGGTGCAGAATGGAGTTTCGGTGAACGTGTAAGAATTAAAAATCAACGAATAATATCAACCTAAAATGACTAAAGGAGGAACAAACCTCCTTACGATTATGATAAAACGTAATGTGTTATGGTACAAAAATCTCCTACGGCATAAATCAACATAAAAAATATTTATGTAAGTAATACAAACAATTGCGTTGTCGATTATTGTTTATCGATCAGGGATGTCCCGTGGGGGTAGGCAGGGCATGCTTTGCATAAGGACGCTACATTATAAAGGATGGCACGTAAAAGAATGCATACAAATTTTAGTAATGAGATCAGTAGCGATTTTCCATGAAGTAGACGATGCTTTTGATTTATCAGAAAGTATCGACATCTTCGTTTAAAACATATTCAATGCATAAAAAATTCTAACAACATAACTATTCTTGTATTGTAATGGCAGTTTATCACAGTCACAGGTAAAATTTTCACAAGGGTGCCTCCAATCCAGTCAGTGCCGCAGAGTGCTAAAATACCTTGCTAGGCTACTGTCTATCATTACAATCACCACTACATCCCTAATTTGGTAGTTACTTACCTATATGTAGGTACTTGATAAAGCTTACTATGTGATCGAAACGTGCTAGGTATATTAAATAGGTTTTTTTTTATACTATGTAAATAATGAGTAGGTAGTTACCAAGTTAAGACAATTTTTATCAATTAAATTTATTCCCCACATACGAACTTATGTGCTTACTACTTATGTACTTACTCACAGTATTTTAATAGTGTGCAACTACCTATATTTTTGTATTGTTTTTGTGATTTGGTCAAATGCATATTATGACGTAACATGTCATGTAGATTCATTGAAAAACAACACACTAGTACTTCATGTCATTAAGTATGACGACTTACCTATCTTTTATATTATTCAAGAGACTTGATCTATTAGAAATAATTACCGATTTTTTCTGAAATATATTCATTAATAAAAATATGATTCACATTATTAATAATTAATAAATCTAAATGATCTGAAAATTTCTTGCAATTCAGTTGTGCAAAATGGTATTTTTATAGTAATAAACCATAGAGAAATTAGACATAGTGTCTTTTGATAAGCGGTTTCCTAACTTCTACGTTTCACGGAGACCGCATATAAATATTTAAAATTTATGAGTATATTGTTCACTTCAAAGTTTCTCAAATCTTGCTTGTCACAGCTATTCACTGAAATATTTACGCAAACCCGTGCGATTGATAACGGTTGGGTGTAGGCGCGCTCACCAATCAATCGATGCTATCTGACCTCTTAACTAGGGATCCCGAGCTATTTTCGATACCTATGAATCCCGGGATTGATAAACATAATCCCGGGATTTCGGGATTGATTTTTTTATCAATTTTTATGGAAAATAAAATAAAAGTGAAAATATAACAGAAAAAATACTTTTAATAAAAAATAACTACATTAGTAATAAACTGAGTTTGAATGAAGTATGATTTATACCCATGTGTAAGTTGCCGATTCATTTTATTTTTTCACATAAATTATTAAAAATGGAAAGAATGGAAAAAACAATGCTTCGCACTTTTAACAAAGTAATTCCACCATGATATCATACGTTTTACGGCAGTTTCATATTTGGCTGACTAATTAGATTTATGAAGCGGAAAGGCCATAAGTACGCCATGATTATTTGCTTTACTATTTTAAATCTCGCTAATCCATTCATTAAATTTTACTATCAGAAACAGCAATCTCCTATTAAATGCACATTATTATTTATATTACAATATTATTTACTCCATTAAACTTGTGTATTTCCAAGTTTGAACGTATACAATATTAACAATAAATGTCTTAAATAGTATAAATTATACTAGATTTATTAATATAAAAAAATTATATTAACAATAGAAAAAATGCCAATCCCGGGACCAGTCCCGGGATCCCGAGATTGTCAAATTGTAATCCCGAGATCCCGGGATCAGAATTTTGGCTCGGGATTGGATTCCCTACTCTTAACCAATTCATGATATTGCAAGTGTGTTATTTTCGAGAAGTTTTATCTTGGTAAATATTCTCGACCTTTTGAGATATTGAGATACTAAATTATTGGTAGGTATCATCAATGTAGTCTACCTATCTACGGACGGTATTTGATGGAATTTGAATTTAAATTGTATGCATTTAAGTTTTGTACTATTTCATTTGAGTCGTCTTTGCGACCCGGGTTTCGTCTTTTGACATATTCAGACATTATGAACACTCAGTAATGGTAAATACACACTGACAAGCATTGCCTCCACAAGAGGGTGGCTGACAGGCTCTAGCCTGGGGGCCCGGCGTGGCTTACACTACAAGATATACTTACACTTACACTACAAATTGTCTTTAATTGTAAAAAGTATTTGCAATACAATTTGATGTGATATAATGATTGACATACTTCATAGTTAAATGATAATTCATGTGTAGAATTTAATTTTATAATTATTTTTAGTGTGTTTCCTGGCTATAAAAATGGCTATTTATCGAATATGTCGAAGGGTCGCATGTTACATGCTTCATGATATGATTGCTAAGTATTGATAACTCAATAAATCAACTAGATTTATTTACGAATACAAAAAAAGCTAAACATAATATACGAAACACCCTTAATTTGACCTCAAAGAACTCTAGGTTTCCGTGGAATAACATTTGGGGAACACCAATGTAAAAAATCACACTGCCTTTCACCTTGACGATAGGTAGGGCCGGTAGGGGGCCCACCAAATATCCTGGTCTGGGGGCCCGCTTCCGGATGTAAGGGCCATGCTGACTAGTCTACAAACTGTGCAGGTTTCAACAAGATTTGTCCAGTTGTTTTTGAACAGAAAAAATTTAAAAATTATATTCTGCTAAAATATCATTAAAATTGGCAAAACAATGATCTAAAGCAAATATTTCGAAATGAGCGATATACATAATAGCATTATTACAATTATTAGTAAGTTGCAGGTATATATATATATATATGGGTGGTTCACAATAATTATGTATCAAGTCCATCAAAATGGATCCTGAGATATTTGGATCTAAAGTTAAAACTCCTTTTGTAAAATTCAGAAATGTTTTCACTATTACATACCTATACATATTTTGATAGACATGGATCAATTTAATTAAATAGTCAAAACATAAAGTATATTCAGGCTTTATTAATATTATCAAATTAATGTTAGAAAATACCTCTTTATACTGCTGAAGGTACTGTCAAAATGGTCATGATTCACATTCAATTTGATGTCTTATCAATAAGTCTATTGTCATTTATGCGGAAAATTGTAGAGCTACGATTGTGATATTAACACACAATATAGACATCTGTTTTATCTAACCACTGAAACTATCGAAAGAATCGATTTTTATGGAAATTGGGCTTGATCCATAATTTTTGTGAGCCACCCATAAGTATATCAATAATTAATAATTAAGCTATCAACTTACTGTAGCATAGGTATAGCTCATTTTTGAAAATTTAATCTTAATGATAAAAATATGAATCCATTGGGGGTCGGCCGTGAGTGACACTCGTCGTGAGTCGTGACTGACTTGGCATTGCATGACCGATGGCTTCAGAATCAAAAACAACAATAATCAACATATTTTCTAGTACATATTGTAGTTTTTGATGCTGAAATTTTAAGCTGGACGACAGAATAACGAAGATTCAGTGACGTGATCCGATGAATTGGAGTCAGGACGCTTTGACATCGTCTTATTATTTTAATCAACTTGGTGTGACCAGTTGAAAACTGTGAAGACTTTTCGAACGGACACACCTGGGCGATGATAAGTCCCGTTCCAGATGGGACACCGGTGTCGCGCTCGATATAATATAGGAGGTCTTTGTATTCGAATAAAGGGGCCTTTGTATTATATTTATGAACGCCCCAAATTTTACAAGAGAGACAAAAAACCATTTTTTGTGGAAAATGGGTTGTTGTCTCTCCTGCAAAAATTTGCGCAATCTCAACACGTATCTTGAATTGCGCAATTTTTTGCGCAATTTAAGATTGGGAAATTATTACTGTTTGTATTTTTTTCGGGATTTTGGCCTTCGGGATTGCGGCCATTCGGGATTTCAGCGTTCGGGATTTCGGCCTTCAGGATTTCGGCTTTCGGGATTTCGGCCATTCGGGATTTCAGCTTTCGGAATTTCGGCCTTCGGGATTTCGGCCACTCGGGATTTCGACCCAAACCCCATATAAATGCATATTTGAGACGTTAGAGCATATTTGAGACATTAGTGCATATTTCATTAATAAATGCATATTTTAGGGGCTTGGCATTTATAATTTTATAGAAACATAACTAAATCAGGTAGATGCAATTGCATTTTTAATGGCATCCCCGAGCATTTCATTCATTTATCAGAAAAAGTGAAGTCAACTCGGGCACCTTTATATCAATTTTGCGCTATCACCTCTGTAGACGTTGAGAGATCATTTTCCGCATATAAACAAAATACTGACAGATATGCGGAAAATTTAATGCCAGAGAATATTGAAAAAAATATTGTAACTAATTTTTTCGGACAAAAAAACAGCAAATAGTATTTAGGAATAGTTAAGTGTGTCGTTTTTGTTTTTTTAAGTTGTGTTTAGTTTCCATAGTTTACATTTTGCATTTCTTGTTAAATTGTGTGTACCTAAATGTAAACAAACTATTTTGAAAATTGTAATTGATTAACTTTATATTGATTATTAGTGTTTATTTGTTATTGTATTATATTACTTAAGATTATTAATTTGTTATTCGATTTTTTATCGGTAATATTGGGTGAAGTGAGTATTTACAATTTATTTTTCCATGAAAATGTCAATTTTTAACTGCACATTTCTTTGGTTTTTGTGCATATTTAAATGATTTTATGTGCATATGTGCATGCATATACCTAATCATGTTTTTTTGTTGCATATAAATCCGCTCCTTTGTCATAAATTATGATGGGCTAGCTACAGCATGTTTAAAAAATATTACTTGATATTTTTTCAATATGAATCTGATTAAATCTAGCTACAGCATGTTTAAAAAATATTACTTGATATTTTTTCAATATGAATCTGATTAAATCATCTACTGTAGATGTTCGATACTTCAATATGAATTGTATAGTCGGGCATTGAGTTGTGTTTATTATAAGTCGTGTAGTTTGGTTACCTATCTATATTCTCTGGCCGGTGTCAAAAGGCAAATTTGACAATATAACTATTCGTCATCGATGGATTTGACGCATACCCGGAATCTGATAGACGCGCGATGGTCACGAATTCATTGCCAATTGATATGACATGAAGGATTGAAAAAGGAATTACTCATTGACGTACGTCCGAGTATCTTTATGCCAAAATGGAATACTGTTATCAATTTATTTCATTTTACAACGTTTTTATTAGCTCGTATTCTTATTTGTTCGGTGGTTGTTTATCCAGTACAAATCTTGCAATCGATTTTTAACTAACTTCCCGACTAGCTAGATATTTGAAACTTTTAGAATATATGAGAACACGATGCCAATGCATTATTTTAATACTTTCAGCCATCTTTGAGTAGAATTGAATTCATTTTCAGTTAATTATGTTTTGTATGAAAGTTATTTCGATACCATTATTGGTTGCTAGGGGTCTGGGGTCCTAGAAACTAAATTATTATTGTATACGTGCGTCACTATGGAAATCAAAATGACATTTCAGTATTGTATATTTGTTTGTTTTTTATTTTATCATATCAAGTATAAGTTTGAGCATATTGAGCATAATAATTCAACAGAAAATTTTAAAACGTTGTAAGTATATAAAAAGTTCTTTTTATCTTGTAATTATTTTTTATAATATCAATTTTAAATTTGTCATCATATTATAAAGGGTTATCAAATTAGTACTGATTTTTAAAACGTCATAGCTGCTATTTTTTCTGATTCCCACCAAAATTGACATTTGTGTTCAGTATTGTGGGTCCCAGGTTCGAATTCTGGGTCTGGCAAGTACACAAATTGTTTTTCAATTTGTATATGAGTCAGAGTATGGACCTAATAGGTTGAGCAAGTGGCTGACATCCATTTCTCGTAAAAACTGTTAATACAAACCTCCACTCTGTAGAGGCTCATCTGATCTTATTAGGACCGGACATGGTTGAAAAAAAATGTTTGGAAAACCATCATGGAAAGATACACAATTTTGTTGTAGGTATCTTGGTACGACGTATTCAAATTGTTAAAATTGATTACTGCAATATTTAATCTATCGAGCTGAGTTTCAGGCTTTACGTGAAATCTATAGTCAAAACAATCAAACTACAGATCTTACTATTTGTAATGTACCTAACTGGAATATTCGAGTCAAATGGTAATCTTTTTAATATTAAGAATTCAACCCATCAAAAACGTAAACGTACTGCTGAGAATATCGGTGATGTGAATGAATGAATGAATCTAAGAGATTTTTGACTAATTATAGTTTTAATATTTTTATATTGATTTTAAAAATCATAGATTTTTATTAAAATATAATTTTTATAACTTGAAATCATTTTATTAGTCAAAAATCTTTTAAATAAAATATAGACAACTTAATAAGTATACTAAATTTTAATAATAAGTACCTATGACCATAAAATAATATGTAACAATCAGATGGGATCCTTTAACAACTTCCCATTTTATAACATTTCTTTATAATATTGTAAGTATAAAAAAATATCTTTCTTTTTAATGTTTTCAGATACATATTTATTCATTAATACAGTTTAAATTGTAACTTATCAAAATTGTATTTTTCTGCTAGGTGCCTCTGGTAAGTAGAGGTATCGCCTTAAGGCTTGATCCATGAAGCAACGAGATCAGTGCAAGATAGCTGACAATGGAAGTAAATTGTTGGCAACGCTTATAGTTTTGGTAATCTCAGAGTCCTAATATTGCATTCAGCTTATTAAATTAGGGCCAATATTTTTAAATGGTTATTGTTAAGAAAAGGCATTTGTATGTTTATTGTTATTTATTAAAAAAAAAACTATCTATTCACCATCACATAAGTAAGCCACGTGACTGAAAAATAAACATAGTTTTTAACGTATTATGTAAACCATGTTTTATCAGTTGTACCCATTATTAGACGAAATAAAAAAAAACATTAATAAAAAATCCCAAAATAAGGCTTTTAAAAAGTCAATAATTAATCATTAACGCCTTTTCATTTGAAGTTTTTTTTTTACTATATTTATTTACTTATCAACAGAATCAATACAGTCATATTATTAATACCTTCCTCTCGTTTTATCAGTGGAAAGAGACAAGTCATTAGTTTACCTCAAAGAGCAGTTACTTATTTGGAAATGTTAATGTTGTTATTAATCCAGAAGGCTGTAAATGTGGTCGCGACATTACCGGCCCGTGCGCGTTACTGCCAACATAAAAGCACTTAAATATCACTAAAATCACACTGACGTCTTAACGCGTTGAACCCCGCATATTAATAATTATTGATATAATTTTGTTGATTTGTAAAGATATTGTAAGCAGTTCACTCATGAAGTTTTACATTAAAGTTATGTTATAGCATAGTTAGCAGAGCGCCCATCTTTGAAGCGATTATGCAAATTGACAAATACCTACCGGTGTTATTTTCATATGTACATATTTTCAGTGTTCAGCAGTGCAAGGACTAAATTAATTGGCCTAACAACCATTCCTACTAAAAAGTATATTAATGTAGATAATATCCTTGCTTATTTTTATTATAATTTTAAATTAAACATTACCAAACATGCCAATTTTTTTTCGGAACTTTTTTAATTTAATCTTTTTCTTTTGCTATCCAAGCCGGAAAAAAGAACAATCTACATGAAAAGATTTGTCAATTCAGTGCTTTTTCTATGGCAACTCTGCAGCGTGAATGTAAACTGTCTTGCAGGTATTACCTTTGTAAGGTGATTGGAGAAAACCCAAAATATGTCCTAAGATCAATAACCATAATTATTAACCGTAATAACGATTTAATTTCTTCTCTACTTCACTACATTATTGCCACGGCAAGATTTGGCCTGGCACGTCGTGGTAGCAAGACAGATCTCCATTGACTGATGTCTCTCGTCACTCTTTCCTGGCAATCAGCCTACATCTTACATGTCTTTTCTTCTCTTCGTCTAAAACTCCAAAATAAATATTTTGTCAATTGGTATATATGACCAACTTTCTATTTCATTGACATGTATGTTCTTGTTGACGTGACATATGTATGTAATCGAATCGAGGACACATAGTTCTGATTTTATTCTCATTCACTAAATTATACTAAATGCTAATCCAAAATATACAGTGGAATCATTTTACGCTGAATATGTGTAGATTTCTTACTATATGCAGGAAGTAGACTTGGTAAATATGATTATTGTATGTATATGATTGATATCATTGAAGTATATTTCCCGAAGTGCCCTTCCTACTACTTTTTTTGTGTCAAAACTATCAAACCTCACAGTAGTGCTGTACGTTTATGGTTAGGTAATAGATTTCGTAATGTATATCGTCTCTGTTCTGGCAGAACACACTAACTGGAGAATACTAGTTTTGAGTAATTTCACTTTGAAGTTGTTAAAAAGTTTGAAATAATGGTCTATCATGTGAGATTATTAAGTAATCGTAAAAAGGATGACTTTAAAATAAAGACTGTTTGTTTATTAAGAAGGTTTCCAGACTTTAAAGTTTTAAATAAGGAACATTTTGGTACTAACTCAATATGTCATTTTTTCGAATTAATGTCTTCTGCCAGAACAGTGACGATATGGTATAATACCTGTACAACGCGGTGTATGTGTTGAGAACGGAAAGTGAACAAAAGTATTTAGGTAAGCACCGGCTATTTTCCACAACGATTTATTAATTGTGATATAATTTACTCGGTTGAGTCACATTTTATAATATTTTATTATATTATAAAAGGTAATTGATAAAATTCTACATAATATAATATCGATTTTAATTATTCATCTATATTAGTCCTTATGTAGATGTGTAAGTAGGTATTATAAATTTAATGTTCATGATTTGGAAAAAGGATCGAACAGTCTGCAATTCACGCTAAATCTAGAAAAAATTTGTCTTTTTGAATCTGCGCATCTATTATATAAGTACACAATACTGCTATCGGCAGCTATCGAGGGTAGTTTTTCATATGTTTATATCGAAGTATTATAATTGTTACAATAGGAAGCCGTCTAAACAGTCAAAACTCTCTATCTCGCTTTAAAATTTAGCACACTCAAAAGAGGTGCTGTTAAAACATAGCACTTATTGTAACAATTACAACTAACTTATTTTAATTGTTACAGTAAGTGCGAATACTTCGATACAAAACTACTATGCATGTGGATCTTTGACCGCTTTACCAAGTTTCACCACAGATTTTTTACGAGATATCACAATATGATCAATCTATAACTCTGGGTCCCAACATATTATATTGAAAAACGTATATAATACTCATGCGTACCTATTATATACCAAGTTATGTAAAATTATAAAATTATTCGAATATTGTATATTTGTTGTTTTGCTTAGATTAATTTTTGTCGTGATTATGTAAAAATCGAAATAAAAGTTTAGTTTTAAAGTTTTGTAATTTTTAACTGTTTTATTTCCACACGAAGACGGATCGATAGATGTACGAGAAATGCTGACAAATGATGTTGACAAGCTTTTTTCGAAGGCTTATGAACTCTGGCAATATCAAATGACACCGGTACGCGGATATTATCAATAGTATGGTAATCATTTTGAATGGTCACGTGATTAAGGCGACCGGAGTTATCCGGGATTAATAGAGTTAAATCACAAACGGTGCTCACTTTGAAGTGCGCCGAATCAATTTGTTGTGATTTTTTTAGCTTCTCATTTTCGTCCGGACGCCTCTCTATAAGTTTTAGTGGGACGCTAATCCAAGAGAGTTGAATAATGAATTGAGCACTATGTAATAAAGTAAATATTATTAAAAAATATATTGTAATAACAAAAACATAGAAATATATAATATTTTAAACCAAACTGTTGCTCAAATATTATATTATTACCTACGTGGTCGCAGCCATGATTTATTCTGGATCGGAACCGTTTCCTCGTATCAAGCCTATCAAGCATCATTAGCGAGGGGTGCAAGATTAGTAAATGCGCCCCCTAAAGACATATACGTTTTCAATGATGTACTTTGCATTTTGTTTTTGAAACTTTATTTTTCTGTATAAAATTGTAAGTAGGTAGGTATGTTTTTTGTTTTCAAATTTTTTTCTTTTTCCGTATTAAATTGTACTTAAGTATTTTTTGATTTTATTTTATTTTTTGTTATTATTATTATTGTTATTATATTTTTTTTCTATATTCTCTTCTTCTCTCTTGTCATGTTGTGTACGTCTTGAATTTAGATTTGTTAGGTCCACAATGTTTTGTATTCTTAAATTAATAATTAAATAATTATTATTTTATCTTATCACCACAATCAACCACGTTTATACAACATTCTGGGTATTTTTTACTACAAAGTTTCAAACATTGTAGTAAAATTTGCGTTTTCAAACAAAGAATAGGTACAATTTGTTCATAGAGCGTATTCGAGACCACAAAGGTTAGAAATAAAGAATTTTGAGTATTTTTAGGAGATTAAAACTGATTATGGAAATTATATAAAATATTAAAGAAAATACGATGCCTTGTCTTTTCTCATCCCAAAGTTTATCATTGAATGATCACAAAAATATAAATATTAACAACAAACGAGTACCTATTATTTGTAATTTAAACACTGTCGTTCTAAAATTGAACATCACATTCACGCCCATATGCTTCACGAGTTAAAACGTGAATTATACCTACCTATATTAATTAATTTTGAATGTTCACTTAACATCATAATAATAGTTAAATAATATATTATGAGTTTGCAATTGTCTAGTAATTTTAGAGGAATTGCAACATCTACATAATATGAGTTAGTTACGTGAATACCTATCAAATAGTATAAATTAATAGGAGTCTTATGTTATGATATTGAATGCAAACGCATGAAGCATGGTTAAGTTCAAAAATATTAAGATCGCTTAGTTGCCATTACGATTTTCAAACTCGAGCAATGGCAGCCATTTTACAACGTTTTTATAAGGTCGTATTCTTATTTGCCCGGTGGTTGTTTATCCAGTACAAATCGTGCAATCGATTTTTAATTAACTTCCCGACTAGCTAGACATTTGAAACTTTTAGAATATATTATAACACGATGTCAATGCATTCTTTTAATACTTTTAGCCATCTTTAAGTAGAATTGAATTCATTTTCAGTTAATTCTGTTTTGTATGAAAAGTTATTTCGGAAGAAATCCGTAAAAAGTAGAATACTATTATTGGTTGCTAAGGGGTGGTCCTAGCAACTAAATTATTAATATATACGTGCGTTACTATGGAAATCAATATGAAATGTCAAAATGACATTTCAGTATTATTTCTATCATGTACAAATATTTTTGATCGTTTAAGCTAGTCAAGTCAAGTTTATATGATTCAACAGAAAATTTAAAAACGTTGTATATAAAAAGTTCTTTTTATCTTGTAATTATTTTATGAATTCTGTGATTACTTACTTACTTGGGTACAAAACGATTTTACTCAATTTTTACAGTTTTTTCAACTTAATAATAAAACCGAATTTAAGTATTATTGACTGCTTAGTGTATTATTATTTCCATCGTGACG
This sequence comes from Rhyacophila brunnea, assembly GCF_057557595.1. Lineage (NCBI taxonomy): Eukaryota > Metazoa > Arthropoda > Insecta > Trichoptera > Rhyacophilidae > Rhyacophila > Rhyacophila brunnea. The sequence continues at coordinate 38,325,158 of NW_028232848.1, read as the reverse complement.
AATTATCTTTTTATACAACCTGCAGATTGGTATATTAATCTTATAGCAGTAGTGTGAAGTTTATTAAGGCTCCATCTCTATAGAAGCTAAAAAAATCAACATCTTTGATCATCTTTCAGCCTACGTAAATCCAATCACAAATCCATAGTAGTGCGGGAACATTTATTTAATTATTTAACCTTGTCTCTTGACTAAAAAAATGCACGATCGTGGGTAAATAAAATATTATTCATCTATAATTTACAGAAATCCGTTTCGTATGTACCGACTACATAAAAAAACTTACCAACTGATGATCTTGTCTCGGTAATAATGAAATAAAAATTAAACCAGCAACCAAACGATGACCTCAAAATTTCGTGACATATTACTTTTGTTGACAATTTTTTATATATTTTTTTTTTATCAAAAGTGACCTTTCGAAATTTGACAAATAAAATTGATTATACCAAATTATCTGATGACACTTTCAACATCCGTAATGGAATTTATAATAATTTAATAATATGATATTAAATTTAGATAATTTACTGGTAGTGATGGACTTTTCTGACAAGATCTCGCGGCGGTTCGCAAGAACCCGTTGTTAATTATTTTCATGCTTGACATTAAAAAATCGCTATAAACGAGCTAATTTACAGATATTAATGTCTGGTCATACAAATATCATTAGTTTGAAAATAGATAATTAATACTGATGCATATGGTTGAAAAATGAACTAGGTACCTACCTACATTATAAACCTACTCCAAATTTACGGTTTCTTTAAGGAATTTGGCACGTAAACTACACTAATACTATGTTAAAGAAATATGTGCCGATTGAGAAAAATGCCTTGCTGGAAATCATTTATCAACCTACCATCATGATTTGAATTCGGCTAGGGATATCTTCTTCAAACTTCTATTCATAACCGCTTTCTTTGTAGTTTTGTTCGTGGAATAAAATAATATCACATAAAGACTGAACTCCTGAGGATATGATGCTTATACTATATTATATACTGAAACCTGCTATATATTGCAATCGCTGGATCTGAAAGGCATGAATCATTATCATTTGCCATCATTTATGTATTAATGTTCTAGATTCTTTATATGACATTGCAATAAAGACCATCATCGCAAATCTGCCTTCTTATACCCGAAGATCCCCCCCCCCCCTTCTCTGTTTGTATTCGTACTTGATGACAGTTAATAATCTGTTGATGGACAGCGCGACAGAACTATTGACTGGATAACATCCCTATGATGAAATTCTTGTGAATACCTGCGACGCATCTCAAGTTATGGATACAGCTCTGGCATTTGCATCTAACGATACATAATTATTTATATCCACACAATGTAAGATAAATAATATGTCACATACATAATAATAAGTATTATTTACGATTCATATTTATATGTAAAATATAGCCATTATGTCACCGCAGCATTTAATTGAAGTCGATTGGTATTCGGTCGTGACAACAAAAAGTTGTTGATGTTGCCAGATGATAAATTAAATACCGTCATTTATAATAAATATTAAAGGATACTATTTCAAATGAATCTTTATGTTTTATGAATTCCGCATGTTGTGAATTTAATATGATTTTACAAATATCAATCAATCGCCACTTCCTTGGTGACTTTTTTATAGATAAATATATAATATTTAACCAAGGTTACAACACTGGAATGTGGATGTTAAAATCATACATATTTACTTAATCATTGCCATATTATTATAAAAAATCAATAAAAAAAGTATATTAGCATATCTCGCGTCTTCTCAATTTGTTTATATAAGTATATGCCTCTGATATCTGGACGGTAGAGACAAGAGAAAGGAAACGGCTAGACGCTAGAAATGTGATGATGGAGGCGGATGCTGAGTGTCTACTAGGTGCCATAGATGGCAGTGGCGAAGGGTGACTTTTGGAAAGAGGTAGAATGTGGAGATATGATAAAAAGAGCACACTTGTCAGGTATACTTACGAGAATAGTACGATATTTACTACTAATGAATAGGCACACACTAATAAATGATAACGACACACTAATTCAATGAAACTTCAAAAACTCATTGACGACATAAAAATGAGCGATGTGTTTAAATTACGTATTTTTCAAAACATGTATACCCATCAAAAATCATTAGATAAAATTTTTTTTTATTTTTAAAAACAATCTATACTTACTTATTTATTAATATTCGATTAAACGCCGTTGAAATTATTTTTTTAATTATCTAATTATTAATGATTTTGGACAAAGTGCGCAGTCGTGACAACAATATTATGCGCGAATGTTTTAGGCTCTGCGAAAGGAGCTTGCCTCATTTCGTACAAATCAGCAGACTTGCTGAGGTTACGAGACGTAAAGTCCATACAAAAAAAATTCAGAATTATTCCAAACATAATCGGAAATTTATTTACGTCGAGAAGTCGCGGCATTTATTATTTAATTTACGGCGCGGCGCGCTGTGGTTTTTTTAATACCTTTGCAGTTGTTTTGTAAACTGTGTAATACTGTAATACATTCCTACATATGCGATCTCGTTGGCAAAATAAATTATTTTTATATAACATAAAATAATGAAGTGATTAAGTATATAAATATGCCAATATGCAATTAAAAAATATTTTTCTTAAGAAGGTAGGCTTTAAATAATCGCCTAGTATGGAGTCTTCGCCACTGATAGATGGCTACACCAACCAACGTTTCCATAATCAGCGAACTCCAGATAGAGACAAATTCGTCGCTGTTAGCCTTCCCCAATTTTTTGAGAGGAAGAGCTCCCTGCAGATGGAAGGATCAAGTTAAGAATGCCACGGGTTTTCCACTAGTCACGGTCCGTACGACAAATAAGAAGAGCCGTGTCCGGAAAATTGTACGTATGCAGTTCGCCGTATGACACTTTACCGTGAAATGTTGTGTCGGAAATATGGCCGTATATTAAAGACCGTCCAACCTCTTTGCGTCGTATGGTACTGACATAAAATTCATGTCTAAATAAAACACGGTTCTTGTCGGTTTACACTTTTACTTTAAGTCAGCAGCAAACAAATTCTGAAAAAAGTTGATATACTGGATTATTTTTAGGTTGACTTAAGTTTTCATTCTTGAATTCATGAATTTTGCCAAAATCAGCTATGAAAATTAAATTAATGTTCAACATACATAATTTTGAAAAACTCTTTCTGAGAAAATATATTATTAACCGTTCGTTGTTATTAACCATTTCTATTGGCATTTCCCAGTGGCTAAGCTACAACATACGGCCATAGCCATAAATTGACAAACGATAAATGAAGTAGGGAGTAAATCATGTTAACGCGCGTGTTTCAACATGTATCGTTTAAAAAAAATCGGCTAGGTACATGTTCAAACATGCGCGTTAACATGATCTTATTCCCTACTTCATTTATCGTTTGTTAATTTATGGCTACGGCCGTATGTTGTAGCTTAACCACTTGGGATTGCCAATAAAAATGGCGTATTTCAAAAAAATACTACCTTATTCATAGGTCAATAATTATTATAAAGCAAACATTATTCGTAGAATGTTTATCACATTTGAATGGTCAAAAACATAGCTTATAATCAATATCTTTAGAATTATCTTTAAATGTGTAAATCTTGCCCATTTTTTTAATAATAAAATGCCTAATTCTTGTCAAATTTGGGATCACAGAGATTATCAATATAATTTTTTATTGTAAATATTTCACTATAATAATGTCAATATAAATAATTTTACTAATGGTTTTATAAATGCTTTTAAAAATTAATAAATATAAAAAATCTTAACACCAATTCACATGGACGTACTGAAATATGACTATATTCTAAAATAGTAGAGCGAGAGGTTTAAAATAATACTATTTTATGTAATAAAAATACTTTATACAGTCATCGAATGTTTAAAATAAATATAAAGAATAATAAGGCTTCAAAATTATTTAAATAGATTATCTACAACGATTAATGAATGTCCAGGATCATGCTTTGAAAATAGCATACAAGCTCCATTTTGACATACGCTGAGCATGTCCCCCCAATGCTGGCATATTTAGGAATATTCAACACAAATTAATGATATCAGAATAGAATATCAGAACTGAAACTGAATACGAATACATACCATTCTTAAGGTTAGGACTGCGGTTACTCCTCGAGACCATGATACCATAGTATGAACATAAACCGTGCAAAATGAATGGACTGGGGTTAAGAGATGTGACAGCTATTGTGACACTAAGCTTATCTTCTCCAATTGTTCTGTATTCATTATTTTCCCGATATTGTCATATAAAAGAAATGCAATAAAAATGTCCACTTCATTACTGGTGAATCGCTCTCTCGAAGTCCCCTCAATAAGCGTCCTCAGAGCCGAGCATCATAATTAAGTGCGTCCATGTCGCCTGTCCGCGTGACGTCACCAGTCTCACAGCGCCGGTCACGTGACCCCTGGTCTGACTTATCACTCAACATCTTATCTGGACCAGGTAAGTCCATTACGGCCTGCGGGGATAACAGAGAACGTCAAATGTAGAGGGAATTAATGGAAAAAGATTTACAAAATCAATGAAATACATAATAATATGATGTTTTGGATAATAAACTAAGCAGTTGCTTAGATATAAACAAAGATATACGTACATAATGAGAAATGAGTTACCTTCTGGTTGTAGTTGTAAGAAGGTACGATGCCGAAGTGTGAAGACATAAATGGGATAAATTTAAACACGTGTTAAAAAATATGCTATTTTTAATAATATTTACTTACGTCTGTATCATAATCATGGCCCCCACATCCTGAAGCGGGCCCCAGGCTAGATTGTTTGGCGAGCCCCTATCTATCGCCAAGGTTAAAGGAAGTTTTATGTTCTTCAGTAGAGTTCCCCAAATGGTATTCCGCGGAGGGCCCCTATCTATCGGCAAAGTTAAGGGAAGTTTTATGTTCTTCAGTAGAGTTGGTATGGTATTCCGCGGAAGCCCATGGTTCTGCGAGGTATAATTATTAAGGATTTTCCGTGTGATTTTGCGATTTTTTTTTTATTTTTCAATAAATTCACCTGAACTATTGAGTTGTCTACACTTGACATCATAATATTATACAGCACTGATCACAACCCCTTTTATGGTAGCTAAGTAACATGCGACCATTCGCTATAGGTATAGGATAAAAGCCATTTGTATTAGTTAGGAAACACAGATTATTATAAAATAAGAGTGAATCATCATGTTTATATACCTATTCTATCCAACGATTAAGCCCAGCCGCGCGGCGTTGGACTCTAACGCCGTGGGTCCCAGGTTCGATTCTTGGGTCTGGCAAGTACATATTATATCGTTTTACAATGTGTGAGTGAGTCAGGGTATGGACCTAATAGGTTGAGCAAGTGGCTGACATCCATTTCTCGTGAAAAACAAATTCTGTTAATACAAACCTCTACTCTGTGGAGACCCATATGATCCTATTAGGATCGGACATGGTTGAAAAATATACCTATATATACTTAATATATCTATATTTATTCTATCATCCCTCATAAAATTTCATCGCACAGCCACATATTATTTAAATGTTAATAGTTATTAGTAAAAGTCGCAGGCGACTTTTTTACTATTAGAGCAAATTTGTAGCATCTGTTTATCTCACTTAACTTGTCGACCGCCACGCCGGGCCCCCTTTGTGGGGGCCATGATCATAATATATACCTATAATCTGTTCTGTGATTCAAACTCACATCTTTCATTAGATGATTTTTTCTTTTCATTTCGACCATGTCCGATCCTAATACGATCATTATATGGGCCTCCACGGAGTGGAGGTTTTTATTAACAGATTTTTGTTTTTACGAGAAATGGATGTCAGCCACTTGCTCAACCTATTAGGTCCATACTCTGACTCATACACAAATTGAAAAACAATATGTGTATTTGCCAGAGCCAGGATACGAACCTGCGACCCACGACGCTGTAGGCCGACGCTTAATCCGCTCCGCCATCGTGGGAGTACATTGGATGAATGGGTGGTCGTATCCAATACGCTACCAATACACTATCTAAGGTGACATGTATACTTACGTAACTAAAAAATGTAATTCAAATCTAATTGATGGTATTATTAATATAATATAGTACCCATCTACTAATTGCAAAATTGTATCTAAATACCCACATAAATCCTTTCAAATTTAGATATTTTTTGGGAAAAATTTATGTAGTGCCGTATCAACCAACAATAATAAATTTATAAACATCAAGTCATAAATTAAATTTCAAACCAATAAACATATACCTACAGCGTGACCGCGCCTATACAGACCGTGCGCTCTAAAGTCACGAGTGACATTGTAACATAGTCATGACAGTGTCTAACTCAACGTTTCTGTCCGGAGTTCCCAATTCCACCCTACCCATCCAAACAACCACCATAAATTACAGTCCACTTAAATTATCTCCTTTTACTAATAGTCAGTGTCAGGTAGAGGTGATCCAATTTTCTTGTTTTGATGTACTTATACTTCCATTATCTTATAAGTCCCAACACAATAAACAATCAATGTATAAATATTAATATTATAGTGGGATGAGTGGTAACTAATCAATTAAAATAGAAATAACGACTTAACTTATCGTGATATTGTGGTCAATAAAATTATGTATTTGGATGCAAGGCATGGCATCAAAATGTTGAGCGTATAGCCAATAACATCCATTAATGAAAACGTGTCCACATCTTATGACAGCTTCACACTTAGTAGGTGAGATAATATCCTCTGTTAAGGTTATACAGTATAATATAAGGGGTCTAGGACGATTGGGCGCCGGGACAACTGGACGCCATGCAATTCGAAAAGACGATAGGTACTTACACGTACTTAAAAAAATATTTTTATCTTTTATATTTAAATTATTATATTATGATTTAATAGTTCGTCAGAATTTAAATATGCACACGTAAATAATGATTTAATCGTGGATATGTTTAAGTTCCAACGAATAAAGAGTTTTTATTTTTATATAAAGCCTTAGGCATGGTAATTCTCAATCCGCAATAAAAAAACATTATGTTAAAAGTAAGATAATTACAAGATAAAAATAACTTTTTATATACAACGTTTTTAAATTCTGTTGAACCATATAAACTTGACTTGACTAGCTTAAACGTTCAAAAAAACTTGTACTTGACATGTCATATTGATTTCCATAGTAACGCACGTATATATTAATAATTTTGTTGCTAGGACCCCAGACCCCTAGCAACCAATAATGGTGTCGAAATAACTTATAAATAACGAAATAAAATACAAAACAGAATTAACTGAAAATGAATTCAATTCTACTTAAAGATGGCTAAAAGTATTAAAAAAATGCATTGGCATCGTGTTCTGATAATATATTCTAAAAGTTTCAAATGTCTAGCTAGTCGGAAGTTAGTTAAAAATCGATTGCATGATTTGTACCGGACAAATAAGAATACGAGCTAAGAAAAACGTTGTAATGAATTAAAACTACTAAGTAGTAGATAGAAACTGATTAAAATTCATCGTCTACGTTCTGTTTAAGTGTCTACGACAGTGCGGCGCCCAATTGTCCTGGCGTCCAGTTGTCCCATTACCAATATTTGTGCTGTCGGCAGTATTTTTTATTGAATTGGAACTATTGCAAATAAATTATAACTGAGCGTTAGTCTACTTATATTAATTCTTACCCTTGTAATTGGAATAGAACAGGAATAGATTTAAGTAGGTAGTATCAAATTCATTATTGATTAGCAAATATTAGTTTTCACTATGGTGTCACTAGCAAATAATTTTCTACTCACTAGCCACTTACAAAGTATTCGGTAATAAAATTGATTACATGTTCTGCACACAATAAATTACTTTTTTGAGACAATAATTTATTTTTATAATTCTTTTGGTTATACTAATTATATAAATGATATTATTATATTATCAAAATCTCCAGTTTACTGTACAAATGGAAAGTTTTATAGTCCGTCAAGTAATGTACGATGGCAGTTTTAGCGGCACATCCGATCTGAGTGAATTGAACGCTCTGTAAATAAGTCCAAACGTACGTGCATAATAATACAGGCGGCGTGAAAGTACAACAATAATAATATAAATATTTTTTTATATTTTGTATCATTTTTAGTCCAGTTACACTCAGAATAAAATAAATTAGTATCCACGATTCATTTCCATGCGCTACCATTTTGCGTATGGAAGTGAATTAATGTAAAGATGTGGTAGCGCTTTTTGCAGTGTGCTGTAATTTGATGATGGTGATTGGTGGATTGTAGGGGGAGGGTTTAACCGGATGTCAGACTCTGACCTTCTATGTTGAGAGGGATGGCGCGCACTGGAGCTGGGTCGGTGTTCACGCACTCACGCATTCACGCATTCACGCACTAGTAAACGGACGGCTTGGAATGTCGCTCTCACGGATTCACTTGGTTTTGCGATGAATGATTGTGAATGGATGATAGAAGCGACGTTCGCTCAAACCGTATCAGATTTAGCGCAACGAAGGTCGAACATATGCCTTTTTTTGTTGAATCTCACTGTAGTAAACGATTTTGTAAAAAAAGATATATATTATACGTACTAAACAGTAAAGTTATTGATTTCACTTAAAAAAAATCAAAATATTAAATATTCATATATATTTCGTTTATAAACCTAAGTTTTATAAGTATTTAATTAATAAATAGATTCCACAAAAATGAATGTGAATAAAATGACAATGCTGCATTTCGTAGCTTAACATCCTTCGTGATTGGTAGGGGTGCATCTCCTCCAAACTGTTACGGGTAGCAGATGATAAAAGAAAGATCGCTCTGATGATAGCCGATTTCCGCTAGGGGATGGCATGATAAGAAAAAGAAAGTCATAAAACAATTCAATATATATATTATAATATTTCTGTGTAGCCTTTAAATAGCCGTAAGTATGCACACGTCGTCTGTACAAAAGCACCTCTGCAATCTCTCGTTACTGCCTATTGTATTCTCGGTCACAATTCAACCATCAATGTAATATCTTATTTTACACCTCACTGCCAAGTAAATACCGCGATAAAATAGTTAAATTGCTCTTATATAAATTGAAATAAAAAGAATAAATTAATAGTCGTTAACGGCCCACATGCTCAGCGTAGGTCAAAATGGAGCTTTATGGCATTTTCAGAGCATAACTCTGGACATTCCTTAAACGTTGTAGATAATGTATTTATATAATTTTGAAGCCTTATTATCCTTTATATTTATTTTAAACATTTGATGACTGCATAAAGTATTTTTATTACATAAAACAGTATTCTTTTAAACCTCTCGCTCTAATGTTTTAGAATATAGTCATATTTCAGTACGTCCATGTGCAGTGGTGTTAAGATTTTTTAGGTTTATTAATTTTTAAACGCATTTACAAAACCATTAGTAAAATTAATGTTAACAATATATAGTGACATATTTACGATAAAGAATTATATTTTATAATCTTTTTGATCCCAAATTTGACAAGAATTAGGCATTTTATTAGTCAAAAATGGGCACGATTAACACATTTGAAGATAATTCTAAAGATATTGTAAGATATACCCATTTTTGATCATTCAAATGTGATAAAAATCCTACGAATAATGTTTGCTTTATAATAATTATTGACTTAAGAATGAGGTAGTATTTTTTTGAAATACGCCATTTCTATTGGCATTTTACGCTTAGTGATCCAGTGTGGAAAAACTATAACTTTTTTGCCTTGATGGCAGTGGCGAAGGGTGACTTTTGGAAAGAGGTAAGCTGTGGAGATCTGAGAAAAAGAGCACACTTGTCAGGTATACTTACAAGAAATAAGAAGATAATACGATATTACTACTAATGAATAGGTACCTACTTGCACACTTGTGACAACGACACATCAATTCAATGAAACTTCAAAAACTCACTGACGACAGAAAATTGGGCGATGAGTTTAACCATCAAAAATCATTACATAACATTTTTATTTTTAAAAACAATCAATATTTATTAATATGCGATTAAACCCCATAGATTTTTTCATAAATTATCTAATTATTAATTATTTTGGACAAAGTGCAGTCATGGCAACAATACAATTATGCGCGAAGGCTTTAGGCTCTGCGATAGGAGCATACCATATTTCATACAATTCGGTATACTTACTGAGGTTACATGACGTAAAGTCCATACGAAAAAATATCACAATTCCTTGAGAAATATTCCGACATTTATATACGTTAAGAAAGATGGCGCGCAATGGTACCTATATATTTTTTTAAAACCTTTGCAGATTGTTTTGTAATCTGTATAATATATTCCTACATAATATACGACATCTATTGTTAGCAAATTAAATTATTTTTATAGAATATAAAATAATCAAGTGATTATGTAAATATGTATGTCAATATGCGGTTAAAAAATATTTTTCTTAAGAAGGTAGGCTTTAAATAATTGCCTAGTATAGAGTCTTCGCCACTGCTTGTTGGCATGCAGAAAAACGTGTGGGGAAGAGCTGGAGAAGGAAGAGAATTGCAAAGTCTACTCGAAGCAGCCAGGGTCCATCTCTGATTACAACGGCATAAAAAAGCTTCGGTTTTCATAGTGGCTGGTGAGTCATATTGTTTTAATGTTCAAAGCAATTTTCTTGTCAAGTTTAGGACTAAAATATAATGTAGAACTGTGCCTGTGATGATGATAATAGGCGAAGATACCAAATACCAAGAATGTAGCTGCTGGGTATTCCCAGTAGACGTATTCTGTTTTGGAATAAATTATTTGGTAGCAATTAACATGTGTGATTGTCAGTATTGATAATGGACATGTCGGAAAAGAGCCGTAAAAGTTTTACAAGAGCACATCCGCCGTATCACGTAAATCAAGATTTCGACGAAACACCCACAGCAGCCGCCTCAAGATGAATCGAATAAATATTTAATAATATTTTTGTCATTTTATCTAACAAAGTATATAGCAGCATGACAGTTTATTATTAATGATTGTTCCAGTGCCGTAGACAAACATTATTATTAAATTTAGGTGTTAGGTACTTAATTGTCAGATAAAATTAAAGAGACAATAATTACCAATTTTTGAAAATACCATGGTTGTTTATAGTGACATAGGTGTAGGTATATATTTAAATATTAGGTCTTAGTACATTGATATAATATACATATAGTTAGATCCAGAAACTTAGAGTAGCACAACGTGGTATGAAAACATGCATGCTGGGCATAACGCGAAAGGACAAAAAGATGAATGAGTGGATACGGGGACAGACAATGGTTTGCGATGTAATAGATGTAGAAATCTCAAATGGAAATGGGCTGTACACATAGGTAGAAGAAGGGAGAATCGTTGGACAAATTTAGTCATCCAATGGCATCCAAGAGGTACAAAATGTCCGCAAGGCAGACCTAGAGGCCGCTGAATCGATGAAATTATAAAGTTCTGCGGAAATACGTGGGAACGCAACGCACAGGACCGAGAGAAGTGGAATCCGCTTGGAGAGGCCTTCGTCCAGTATTGGATAGATTCAGGCTGATGATGATGATGATTATCATAAAGGTATTTTGTCATATTTTACTGAAATTGTGTGTTACATTAGATAAAATTATTATTTTCATAACTTAAAAAAAACTTACTATTTTGCAAATATCGATTATAATGTTAATCAATGTACTTCAATCATGTATGTGAGTGTAAAAGAATGAGGAAGCGAGGAAGATCATAAGTGTAGGTAGGTACGGAAAGGATTCAAATTTTAAACATTCTATGATCGACAGTGAGTGTAGGGCAACTAAATACACTGAAGCGCTAGGACGCACCTACTTTAGATTAGATATTCTGGAATACTCACAATAATATTAAATTTACTGATGAAAATCGTGAAAACTCGTTGTTTATTGTATTTCAAAATACTATGAACAAAAGAGAGCATTTTATAGTTTTAAAATGTTGAAGGGGCATTTAAAATGCCTACTGGTTAGGTTAGTACCTAGTATTATAATTATTATATTATTTATTTATTTTTATTTATTTAAAAAAGACACATTGAGGCACATAACAAATTATTAATTCAAGACATTCACAACATGACATTTAATAAAAATTACGAGTAAATCAACTAGAGAAAAAACACGGTAGAGAAAAAAAACAAAGACGTTGTTTTTTTTAGTAAAAAATAACGTTATAGAAAAGAAACAAAATAAAAAAACAACTATAATTGTAGAAATATATGTAAAATAACAATAATAAATATGTATATTATTTTAACACAATAACATGCCATGAGGTCCAATGACAGTAGTGTACTTACTAATATAAGTGAAACAATGACAAATATACAGTGTTTGAGAAAATTACATATTTAAATATATTGTGCCCAGATCGGGAATCGAATCTAGAACCGCTGGATGAAAGGCTAACGCTTTACACACTACTCAAGAAGGGCGCCCCCCTCAAAGTATAATATCAAACACATCCGACTCGAAACTGATGATTAAGAAACATAGGTTCATTTATCGCAATTTCAATAAACAATTATTATATATATTAAATTCGTTAATTTTATTTATAAAATTATGCAAGTGGGCGAAAACACCGTCATTTTATATAGGAAAAAAGTTTAAGACATAAGTACATTTTATTGTTTAATTTTGACCTAAATTTGGAATTTGATATCATACTAATATTATTATAGACAATAATAGATAATCGTGGCTATAATTTATATTATTAAAATGAATCATTTCCATAAGCAATATTGGGAAAATACTTTGTTCGGGTTTTATCTTTGTCAAAGAGTCTCTTAAAAAAATATTTAATGTGACAATCTTGGATAGATGGAACGCCCATGTCCAAACCAATACGACAGTCCATAGCTTTTGTATGTAATTATATAGTTTTTTATGCCATAATTGGATAGCCATAAAGACATTTGACATTCACTTGGTGCCCGAGGCGCTCTGTGCGTCCATCCGCTGGTACCAGCGGTACCTCTTTGGTACGTACTATAGTTGTGACAACATCGTACAGTGATGCATGTTAATAAAAACGGGTCAAATTTTATACAGCGTAAAACTCAATTAAAATAAATTAATAATAATTAGGTCTGGCATTTTTTTAAACAACGACCACAACTGAAAATTGACAGTTCTCATAATAAATAAGTTCTCAAACTACCTAAACTGTTATTTATTAGGTAGGTACCAAATTACATTAATTTTTCAAAGTACCTGAGCTTATAAATTACATTCTCCAATTTACAAAAAAATATATATAAATTACTAATAATATGGTAATGAAATCGGAAATAGGTACATAGCGATAGGTATAATAAAAGCACTAAATGACCGTATTTATACTATGTGTTATTTTGAGAAATATTTTCACCAGATGGGGTTGATCTGCTGCTAGATGAAGGTACTTAGGTACCATTCGGTTATGCCTCAATTTTCACGAATTAGAATAAGTATTACCGCTGTTATATACTTAAGTAATTCCATATAAACTGAAGGTTTGCTATTGCGTAGAGTTCAAAACAATAAGCTCAGTGACGTCCCTAGACAAAATATCGTACTTTTATCATCCTTTCATGACTCCAATATCTAACAAATGTCTTGTGTGGATACATTACTAACAAGATATATTACCACTAAATCTAATTTAAATGCAATCTCTACTTATATTGCGAATCTACGGTTTCAGATAGGTACTTACATTTAAAAATAAAGCTGACAACTTCCAAAACTCACGAGTGAGTGAGTTAAATTAGGTATGCACGTGTCATTGCTGTTCACGTGACTTCCAAGGTCAATGGAAGTAAACTAGATATCGTGAACCCGGCAAATAGGAAGAAAGTCCTGTTAAAACTTTTATAGTAGGTACTTAATTAATACATTTTGTTTCCAACCAGTGAGCTGATTTTTTAATGGAAAGATATTTCCTTTATTACTAAGTTTATGTAGCTATTTCTATATATACCTATTGATTCTCCTCGATTTTCCACCCTTTGGGTAACTGCCGCCCCAAGCGACGCTCAAACTGCCTACCCCTATGGGATGTCACTGAATAAGCTATTACCAGCACTTTCACCTGAAGCAAACCGACTATTAATAAATGAAGCAACTCTGGCCTCTGAAAGCTTTGAAGAATACTTAAGGTCAGTAGAGCACGTTCCCTTCAAATCCTGTCTCAACTACAGAATATACTCGTAGAAACGTCTAAAACCTGTATGAAAAGAAAATATTTCTAAATGGGGAATATTTGTTGATAAAGTCAGAAAATGCAGTGAAAAGCATAGTAGATAATAATATGTACCTACTCGTATCACCTGTAACAGTATTGTAATCCAAGACTTTCACACTAAAATTCAGCTTCGACGAGATCCAATAAGATGAAGAAAATTTCTTTACCAATTTCTTGAGCTTGTAACTATACCTGATGTGATGAAAAACAACTGCGTAGGTCTTTATATAGAAAGACGATACGGTAAAAGTTCAAATAAACTTCAGGAAATTAGAAATTTATATTCTACATTCTATTCAATAAGATATTTACTTATAAGTTAATACTTTGTATTATTTATTTTACTATACAAAATATCACAATGTATTCCAAAGTGTGTATAAATAAATATGTATATATGTGGAGGTTGAATTATTTGTCCGACAATTTCAAATAATGAGACATCTGTGCGCCGGTATGTGGTCCCAAATCGAATTGACGTGACCATATAAAACGTGGACCGCAAATCGCCTCTGGACTGTCCAATTATAATTTTGAGGAAACGGGACATTGTCCCCAAATTTTTAAAAGGAATTTATTTAACGTAAATAACATTTAAAAGTAAACTTCCATTCAAAATATATACACTATCAATATGACTAGATAATATAAAGTACGAAGGTATAATAAATATTCCATTATATGAAATTTCGTATTATCGATGAGTTAATAAGAAAACAACTAATTTAATGGTATGGGTTACCAACTATAAGTAGATACCTAATAACTTTGTGCATAGTTATAAATAGTAAATAGTAAGTAATGGGAGGTAAATATATATATTTCTTTGCTGAAGGACATACATTTTATTAGTTTGATCAAAACAGAATGTAGCAATAGACGGCGATAAATAAAATGATAGCCAACCATCTCTATATATATAAAAATCTCGTGTCACGATGTTTGTGGTCGAACTCCTCCGAAATGGCTCGACCGATTTTTATGAATTTTTTTATGTATATTTGTTAGGTATGAGAATAGGTCAACAAGTATATTTCATACCGCTATGTGATTAGAGTATCTCTATCCAGAAAAATAGGAGGGTGGGGGTAGGAGGGTGAAAATTTGGGGTTATAGGTATTTTTTATGCCAAATAATAAAAAAATACAAAAAAAAATTGTCAAAAAAATAAAAGAAAATTTTTCTGGATAGAGATACTCTAATCACATAGCGGTATGAAATATACTTGTTGACCTATTCTCATACCTAACAAATATACATAAAAAATTCATAAAAATCGGTCGAGCCATTTCGGAGGAGTTTGATCACAAACATCGTGACTCGAGATTTTTATATATATAGAGATTACACAAAAGAAAGGAATATGTCAGAAAATTCAATAGTGGGTTTTTAAATTTACCCTAATTACATTTTATTAGGTCGTATTCTTATTTGTCCGGTGGTTGTTTATCCAGTACAAATCTTGCAATCGATTATTAACTAACTTCCCGACTAGCTAGACATTTGAAACTTTTAGAATATAACACAATGCCAATGCATTTTTTTAAAATATTTTTAGCCATCTTTAAGCAGAATTGAATTCATTTTCAGTTAATTCTGTTTTGTATGGAAAGTTGTTTCAGAAAAATCCGTAAAAATTAAAAGACTATTATTGGTTGCTAAGGGGGTGGTCCTAGCAACAAAATTATTAATATATACGTGCGTTACTATAGAAATCAAAATGAAAATGTCAAAATGACATTTCAGTATTCTATATTTGTTTGTTTGTTTGTTATACTGTTATGTTGTGGTGTATTATTTATACTGTTATCAATGTATTTAATTTTATAACGTTTTTATTAGCTCGTATTCTTATTTGTCCGGTGGTTGTTTATCCAGTACAAATCTTGCAATCGATTTTTAACTAACTTCCCGACTATATAGACATTTATATCAGAACACGATGCCAATGGATTCTTTTAATACTTTTAGCCATCTTTAAGTAGAATTGAATTCATTTCCAGTTAATTATGTTTTGTATGAAAAGTTATTTCGGAATAAATCCGTAATCCAATCCACTATTATTGGTTGCTATGGGTCTGGGGTCCTAGCAACTAAATTATTAATATATACGTGCGTTACTATGGAAATCAAAATTACATTTCAGTATTATTTCTAACAAGTACAAATTTTTTTGATCGTTTAAGCTAGTCAAGTCAAGTTTATATGATTCAACAGAAAATTTAAAAACGCTGTATATAAAAAGTTCTTTTTATCTTGTAATTATTTTTGGTCATACGTATTGAGAGTGTTTGGCGTTTTTTGAAATTCAATCTTTGGCCATCATATAGGTAACAAAAATATCCATCTAAATACATATCTAACTTAAAAAATTCAATTACCGTTTTAGGGGCTATTGAAACTAGGCGCTTCGAATAATCAACTGGGAGAGCTGAGTAACTATTGTTCTCCTCTCGAAAGAAAAGCGGTCCTCTTGTATATTTAATATTACCTGTAGATTCATGGCGCAATGAGCCGGTATTTGGCAAGAAGCTATTTATTGAAAGATGCCAAGTAACTAATAAGTATTTAATTAATATTCAGGTCTAGTTTTACCGAGAGACCATGCAATCAGGCTATAATAAGAGTCCACATAAGACGATGGTGAGAATGATGTCATTGAAAGGTGGTCCGTACCTCTGATTTATGGCGCAATCAAAAGTTCATGACATGATGGGAATTAACGATCTTGGATCACGATAATTAAATGACATAGATAGCGATCATCGGTACTTAAATGAAACAGGCAGGTATCTACATACACCACAAATGCTTCAATTCTGAAACCGGTTTTCGTACTAATAATGATGGCGGAATTTAACTTACCACTTTATTGCCGCCGAACATTAAAAATAAATACAATATAAGTTTTTATTTTAAGTAATGAATGCATGACATAGTGTTTTGTACATCCTTTTTAATTAATATTAATTTTTGTTTTAAGTACGATTTCTAGTCATATATTTATTATTTATAGGAGCTTCAGAATCAGGGAACTCAGAAATAATGGGAACTGAAAAACCTAATGGGTAAGGAGTAGCAGGCAACCGAAAACTCTGCATCATAATGTAGTGTATTGAATATAGCCTATCGGAATTCTATTTATTAATCTGTTCTGTGTTTAGAACCTACTCTTGTACAGATTTTTCCGAGTCACGTGCGGTTCGGCTATGTGGTACGCGCGCCCGTCTCTTCAGGAATATTGAATGTAAGAATAAAGATTAAAAAACGATTTTAGGTTTAGAAAAAGGTATTACCTACTAGTTTTTCGATGGTCGTATCAGTGACGTCCTGTGGAGGTAGGCAGATTGAGCGTCACTTGGGGGCGGCAGGTACTCGAAGGGTGGCAAATCGAGGAGAATCATTTGGAATAAATAGAAATAGCTATCTAAACTTAGTAATAACGAAAATATCTTTCCATTAAAAAATTCAGCTCACTGGTTTTGTCGGGTTCGCGATATCTAGTTTACTTCCGTTCCTCTTCGACGTCCTTCGTGACCAGAAACGACACGAGCAGATTTGCGAATAATTAGTCTGATATTTTGTTAGTTAAGTGTCCATACAACACATATCTTAGATATTGGACTCATGAAAGGATAATAAAAATACTGTATAAAAAAATGAGGCGGCATTTTGGCGCTAGCTAGCTAGGTGCGGCATTTTATCTAGCGACGTCACTGGGTCGTATGATTCGTAGGTATGTAATGTAATAGCTATATTATATTAAAATGCTGATTTAAAAATATATTAGAGACATCTTATTCATTAAAATTGATAAATGACTACAGTCGAACTTGGTTATTACGAGGAAGATGGGACCGACTGAATTTGCTCGTTAAAGCATTACTTGTTATATCGTTATTTTTCACGCCACGTTCTATTTAAGCATAGAACATAAAAAATCTGAAAACCATCGTAAAAATCTCCGAAACAACCATGGCATTCATAACTACAAAATAAGTTGTTTATTGTAGTGAAGTACTGAGGCCCATCAAGTACCATCGGCGCTGATAGGTACCGACTTCACAAATCTTGGATTTTTTACATGCAATTTCAACCATATGCGTGGATGCTATTTCAATGTTCTCGGCGAAAACACCAATTAGGTACTTAGACATTTAACTAGTGTCATGAATGTAATCCGATCCCGGCGGCATCAGTCTAGTTAACTGCCCGGTCGGATTTTATTGCTTAGGGTTGAAAATGTTGTTTTTAAACGATTGAAACATTAACAGTTTTGCTCGGTGTACCCGAGAAGTAGCTCGTTATAAAAGTCAATAAATGTATGGAGAAAATAATAAACTAAAATGTCAACGAAAATGTTTCCTTATTACATCCGAGATCTCGCTATTTCCGTGATCGTAATAAGCAAGTTCGACTGCATACTTTACATCAGTGATTTTAAGCCATGGGTGTATGAGGTTTCGTAACTACTTATAAAAGCTTACAAAACAAGATATAAAGTTATAAGTCATACTATTTACCGGGTAGGATTCCCTCTGCTCTGTGGAGGCCCATATTATGATTCTTTAAGTGATGAGCATGGTTAAGTGTAGATATTCTATTTATCTACCAATTAATTTTATATAATGTAAAGGCAACGCTTGTATTGGAAGTGTACTTAATTTTTTCAAATTTTTAGTTAATTAAGTATTTTTTATTTACTAAGACTACTAGCAGTGGTGTCCAGTACCAGTTTGAAGATAAACATCACATTCGAAGGAGTCGTAAAAATAAGGTAAGTGATATGAAAAATTTACAATTTTTAGGTTGATTCTGTGGATATTACATTTTTTTTACTTGAATACTGACAATTTTCCTGGATGTTTAAGCGTATAAAGCATCAATTACATTGAGCTACTTTACAAGCTGTTTGTTGGCGAATTTACAATCTGCCTGTAAAGTCGTCCAGTGTAATCATCGAACAAGCTAACAAGCAGATTGTAAACACTCTACCGAGAAAAGTTGAAAGCCGGTCAACGTTACACGCTACACGCCGGCGTGTGGGCCTACTGCGTCTGAGCAGTAGAGCGCAGTAGCAACCTCCAGGTAAAAAAAAACGAACTACGTTCTGTCAAAATAGTCGCTGGATTGTGGCTTCTCAGCGAATGGAAAGTTTTGTGTGTCATCATCATAATCGTAGTGGCTGAATCGCCCGCTATTAAATTCGCCAACAAACAGCTCGTAAAGTAGCTCAATGTAATTGACGCATTAGAATTGGTAAGATTTCCTTTAGGTACTTATATCCAATTAAGACAACTAATAGTAGGTAATGATTTTTTAAATACTTTCAAATCAAAATCAAATTTTCAAATCAAATTTATTTATTTTACATATAATGAACATAACCAATTATAAATTTAAAGCGTTCACGACATGACATAAAATAAGTGTTAAATTTTTTTTTAAATAAAATACAGAGAAATGTGAGTTAATAATACAATAAGTAATAAAATAAGAAATAATAATAAATAATATAAATAGATGGAAGCACACAAGAGTGAACTTTGATAGACCTTATCTTAAAAACTTATAAAACAACGTCCACCTAAATTCACCCTCACGTAACTGAAATATATCAATATCCGAAGCGATTTCATTAAACATGGTTATTGCCATCCCAATTGGCATTACTAATGGCAGGTTAGTTCTGCACCTTGGGAGAACAAACAACGGATGCCCTTGATTACTAAGGTAATTATCTGAGACAAACAAGCCAACACCACCAAGAATGGCGGAGCTCACATTTACGCCGTGTATAAGTCTGAAAAAATATGTAGCTAAATAAAAGATCCCTTCTAAATTTTAAGCTACAGTATGTAAGCATACCTAAGAGAAAGTCAGTCGGATAAAGCCACGGATAATAATATCCATACAGCCGAAAGTAAAAGAGTTTCAAAAATTTCTTTTGGACTCTCTCCATCATAAGACCGTACTTTAACTGATGAGGGTACTTTACCTGGATATATTTAATTTCACGTACTATACTTTGTAATTTTCCCTTCTGGATCTTAAAATAATATACCTACACTCATGTAGGATTTCCTAAGATTTTACAAAACCTTTGAATAGTTCCGCCTAATAAAAAAGGTTTAATTACTTATTATATCTATCCAATATCATATCCATAACATAAATTATAATATTTAAAAATTTACCTTTACCCAGGATTATTCTCAATCGTCCATTTGGTCTAGCGGTGGGCACATATTGAGGCAATGCTATAAAATACAATGTAATAATTACACTTGTGACATTCACGAGAAGAATTTCTTTACTTCATTCATCCAGTGGCGGCGGGAGTCAGTTAATCGAACCTTTTAATCAGCTGCCGGACCAAACAGGACATGAGAGACAAAGAGTCACAAAGAACACGGTGTCCGGTGACATTTACACGACCTGTCATTTTGGCCAAGGAATTTATAATGTGACCAAGTTTTATTATAATATTTCAAATATAATTAATCGATCCGGCAATGCAAATAATCCAGATAATCAATAATGGTCGTTTTATTAAAAAAAATAATGATGAACAATTTTGCGTAACCGTGGTTAGCGAATATATTGAATGTTTCATCCAGTTGGGCCCATTTATGGTTTTCATATAAAGTCTACCATGCCCATATATTTTTGTAAAAGTTGACAAGCCTAATACCTGCGTATCTGTGATTGTAGGTACCTACCTATCTATTATATTTTATTATTTTTATCGGCTACTTTGAAGGGAAAAATACAATAAAAAATCTCTGACATTCTATCATACACATCCATCCACTGATGTCCGGAGTGGGCACATTTTCTCAGTGCTACAAGTGAAAAAATCTTATCCTACTCACAAAATATGCAATATTTTCATTACTTTTTAATTTGTCGTCCATAAGCAGCGCATGACCTATCTACCAGTGGCGAAGGGTGGAGGTAGGCTGTTAAAAATCGACATACATTAGTGCACACTTAACTTTGTCAGTCATTCGTATTTGTTTTTATTGTACTAATAAATATACCTACTACAATTTACAGATGGTTTTGGTTAGTTTTTCATAATCAATTAAACCTTACCTAAACGAAACCGTAATAGTTTTGGTAGGTTATGGGCGATTCGACAAAATACTGCACATTTTTTAATTCATACTTATTTGTTTTCATTGAACTAAGAATACATATTACACGTGTTGTTGGTTAGTTTATTATAGTTCATTAAGCTCTGCCTAAACCTATAAAATATCCAAAAGTATGTAAAGTTAATCATTGGTTTAATCAATGGCATAATTTTAAATATTTTATAGATATACGATTATTTTTTTTACTATTAGGTATCTATTATGGCTTGATTTTCCCAGCGTTTAATGGAATTAAAAAAAAACTGATCAACACCATCTGTAAATTGTTGACTTAGTTAAATGAAAACAAATAGGTATGAAAACAAAGTTTATTGCTTAATAGCCTACCTCCACCCTTCGCCACTGCTATCTGTCCGTACCTCACGTCACATTTGCAATATATCCCTGTAACCTTTTATTAGATTTAATTACGATTGACGGAAACAGACAATTAAACGTGTTTTTTTTTTAACTTTTATATTAAGTCGAGTTTGCTTTGATCAAAATTAAAAGCATTTATGAGACACGCTCAAAGAATCCAATACCGCTATAATAGCCGATAATTGACAAATCGATTATTCACAAATTCTCGACAATTTATCAAGCGATAAATTTTCGACGAGTTGTCTAAATTAAGACGTCAAACGAGAGGTCACCCGACCCGTGAGAAGCACTCCGCACAAAGGGGCCGACGTCAAAACAAATAAAGTGGAGGTACGCGGATCGGCCCGCGGCCCCACGGTTGCGCAGACCTACAATCTGTCACCTGCCTCTGAATAAACAATCAATTCGTGGATTTTTGAACAGGGCAGGACCTGGAAAGACGGAAAATTTCTATTTTCAATTGAAATTCATATATTTCCATATGGGAAAATTGCAAATTACACACAACGTGATAATAAATAGAAAATAGTAAATCAATAGTTATTTTCTTAATTGATCTATCTAGATAGCATTTACCGCATGGTATAGCTTCATTATAATGTTTTTGAAACAATTGTTTTGTTTACAAAAAACTTTGTTTCAAAACCACTACAATAAAACATCGGTAGTTACTTACTGAAACTGACGTTACAGTCCTTTAATGTCAACAGTTCAACTATTCCCAGAAATCTGTATCCTGAGCACTCTCTATCCCTATCCAATTAATCACAATCATCTTCGCTGCATCACTCTTAACGTTGGTCATTTTATCATATATATCATATCATTTGATATATCTATATATGAAATATAATGCATACTGAAACACAATGAAAACAGTGGGAGCCATTGACGTATTAAGTGGACATCAAAAAAAATAAAAGGCCCATTGGGTAAATTCGGCGTATTCTGTTAACGTCCCTTATGTACCTAAGTATATTTTAATAAATTATCATATAGATAGAAGATACATTTATTGGAAAATTAATAACAACATTGTTTTAAAATGATTATAAAAGATATTTATCGCCTAAGTTCAAATTTATGTTAAATTTGAATTATTTTTACAAATAATAATGTACCTACTTTACAAATTATAAATTGAAGACGTTCAAAACATGAAGTAATGCCTATTTCTCGAGAATCTCGAGAAATCGAAAAACCAATCTTGAATTCTCTGTAAAATATACTTGATTTCGAGAATTCTTCTCGAATCTCAAGAAATTATAAAAGTAATGAAATCACAAACTGTAGTTCAGGCATTACAGCAGCATTTAGGACTACATATTTTTGTCGCTGCGAATCGTTCTTTTCGAAATTAAATGTAGTAAAAACGTGTCGCAGCAGGTTACTCTATGAAAACACAACCAATCAACTGCGATGCGCGTTGACTAAATTTCCAGTCGATATGAAACAGATATCAAATAATATACAAAATAAGTCACATTAATAATTATAAGGTAATACAACATTTTGAATAAGTTCTTTGTTTTATTTTTTTTTGGCCCACCAAATGATTTGGGTTGGCACCCCTGCTCTAGTGTGTTATTTTTTTTTTCTTTTCGATCATATCCGATCCTAATAGGATCATATGGGCCTCCACAGAGTAGAGGATTCTATTGACAGATTTTGTTTTTTACGAGAAATGGATGTCAGCCACTTGCTCAACCTATTAGGTCCATACCCTGACACACACAAATTGAAAAACAATACGTGTACTTGCCAGACCCAGGATTCGAACCTGGGACCCACGGCGTTATAGTCCAACGCTTGAGCCGCGCGGACACCGTGGGCGTTAAAAAAATAATTGCCTGAATTTATCCTAGCCAGATTTTGTTTATTTTTATTACTGCCATACTCGTATCAGCTGGGTTTCTTTTTGAATCACGCATTTATTCATAATATAATATTGTCAATTTGGGACACCTTGGCCAAAACTATAATGACATAAATGTATATTATAAATTTCAGTCCGCTCCTGTAAGCTGGCTCGACAAATTATAAATTGACAATCAAGAAGCCGATAAAAAATCAGCATTTTTTTAGTCAACCGACAATCGACTAAGACAACAACTACTCGTATCTATTGACAAAAACAGGTGTTAAACTACTAATAATAATACGTATGAGTAGGTAGATATTTATATTTAAAAAATCAACTATATAATAGTGTACGTTAATAGAATTTGAGACCCAAGATGCAAGGTCAATTAAATGCAGTTTTTTATTAATTATTTTTTTCTACATTTATTTTATATTTTTTCTAATAAAGATGCATATTTATGTGTGTATAGTACAGTAATGTACGCATCCCGATGAAGATGCCCAGGGGGGGAAAAGGTCTGTTGGAAGACCAAGACTTCGCTGGAGAGACAATGTGGAGGAGGACGTCAAGAACTTGATGCTGGTGAATAATTGAATAACTTGAGATGAGTAGCGGAGATCAAAATAATATTGAAGAATAAAAATAAGACCTATACCTACTACTTTTACATTATAAATTTTGATACTGAACTAACATATCATTTTTTTCATCGGCTCTCCACTAAGAAGTTACGGATTTTGTGCAAGAAATGGATATTAGCCACCTGTTAAACCTATTAGGTCCAGACTTACATTGAAAAATAGCAGGTAATTTTAAATACGGTATTTGAACCCGTGACCCACGACTTCCTAAACTTCCACTTTACCACTTTCTATCGTAGGTTTCATTTGGAGTAGGAAATAAGCTACAGAGGTTTATTGTGAAATAAGCTAGCCAAAAAAACTGTACCTATAGTTTTCATTGATTTTTACGTTTTTCTTAGCTCGTATTCTTATTTGTCCGGTGGTTCTTTGTCCGGTACAAATCTTGCAATCGATTTTTAACTAACTGCCCGACTAGCTAGACATTTTTACTTTTAGAATATATCAGAACACGATGCCAATGCATTTTTTTAATACTTTTAGCCATCTTTAATTAGAATTGAATTTTTTCAGTTAATTCTGTTTTGTATGAAAAGTTATTTCGACACCATTATTGGTTGCTAAGCGGATAGTCCTAGCAACTTAATTATTATTATATACGTGCGTTACTATGGAAATCAATATGAATGTCAAAATGACATTTCAGTATTATTTCTATCAAGTACAATTTTTTTTGATCGTTTAAGCTAGTCAAATCAAGTTTATATGATTCAACAGAAAATTTTAAAACGTTGTGTATAAAAAGTTATTTATTTTGCAATGGTCTTAAAACGGTTGACCAATAAGATTTTTTTTTTATTTTGAAAATAATATTTTTCTTTTCAATTTTTTTCGTTAAATCCAATAGGTATGCTACGAAATCGATATCATTCTGTTTTTTTTTAAATTATAACTTTTTAGGTAGTTAGTATAATAATAATATAACACCCACGATGGCCGCGTGGCTTAAACGCCGGCCTATAGAGTCGAGGGTCCCAGGTTCGAATCCTGGGTCTGGTAAGAATACATATTGTTTTTCAATTTGTGTATGAGTCAGAGTATGGACCTAATAGGTTGAGCAAGTGGCTGACATCCAATTCTCGTAAAAATAAATTAAAACAAACCTCTACTCAGTCTACTCTGTGGAGACCCATATCGTCGTTGAAACTAGAAAATTGTGTAACTCCAAAAACACTACTTTACAGGAGAGACAAAAAACATTATGGTTTCCTATACAAATGTATGGTTTTGGAGTGAAATCATCCATGATTTAACAATGATAAAATTTTTATGGAATTACAAAATTTGCAAGACGGATAGATATTATCAACGGCCACTAGATGGCATTCAAAGTCAATTTTCGATTAAAACGGAGTTACACAATTTTCTAGTTTCAACGACGATATGATCCTATTAGGATCGGACATGGTCGAAAGAATAATAATATGAGATAAAAATTAGACTCTTTTGAAATGTGGTGCTGGAAGCCGATATTGAGAGTTTCATTGATGGTTAAGTGAGTCCATCATCAACGATTTTTACAGTAGTGTTACTTTTTACTCGTCAGGACAAAGTTAAAAAAAGTTGTAGGGGCCATGCCCTACTCACACGTACTATTATGAGGATAGGTAATAATAAGTTTGACAATAGGAAATATTGATATAATTCGTGGATATTTAATTAAAGGTGCGGTAAACATGTGTCTGTGTTACTTTAAGATTTGTTATCAAAATTAATGAAACAAAAAAGCAGTTAGGTATATTATAATCTTGTGAAATTTATTTGATTTTGATCACGGATTGACGCAATAAAACTACGTCGGCTGCTTATTTTTACTGACCAAAATATTCTTATCTTAATAATATTATAATGTGTCTATGGTTATCTATGATTTTCAAACGGACAAAAAATACGCGGTAGATCCGTGATAATATGGTAAATATGTAGATAGGTAATATGTGCTATAGTAAAAAAAAAAGTAGCATATAAGTAAATACCATAAATAAACAATGCGCTTTAAGTCATCATTATAACCAGGCCACTCTGTCCATAATTATATCGTTGTCAAATCAAATATTAAAGAAAACAATAAACATACATAGTTGAAATAACTGGAATAAATCTGATGACTAGTTTTAACCAGGTATAACAATTTACATTTACATAATACTTCCTAATATCTGTGTCCATTATTTACTTCTTTGTCGCATTAATTTGAAAGATGTGCTCATTATATTATGTCTCCAGCCATGGCCCCCACAAGGGGGAGGGCAGACAGGGCCCTGGCCCGGGGGCCCGGGATCAGAAGGGGCCCGGCGAGGCGAGTCGATCAGATAAGTGAGATAAACACTCATCACAAATTTGCTTTACTAGTAAAAAAAAAGTCGCCTGCGGGGCTATTATTATTATTATTATTATTTAAAATTATGTGGTCGTACGATACAATTTTTAACTGTGTATCAATACTCGACTACTATAATATATACATATAAAATATACAAAACACACTAAATATAGGTACACATTAATTTTATCGCATACACCATTTGGAAAACGTTACTGTAGAGCGTCACACTGCCTTGATCCACACACCGCTTCAGGATGTGGGGGCCATGTCTCCAGCAATCTCTACAGTCTAAGGGGTCGAGATGTCCGCAGCGTTCTTCACCTGATCATGGGACATATATCTTTCATGTCGTAACTCGATGTTCCCGCGGCTAATGAGTCTCTCTAAATTGTCGTAAAATCTCTGGATACATACTTGGAGAGATGATCTTTCAACATTTTCAATGTTTTCTATGCCTGAAATAGGTACATATTTAATGGCAGATTTATAAACGTGGACGCCCCAAGCAATGCGACTGCCTAATCTGCAAACCAGCTAACTGAACTTTTGACCAAAAATGATATTTTGTTATAAAGCATTTGTTTTCTATACTCATACAAAATTTCAAACTCCTAAACTTATAAATAAATGCGCTATCGTTCTTCAGACAAAACAGCCAATTGCAGGTGACAAATTTTCAATATCGTAAATGGAACAACTCCGTTCTTTACATAAATTTTCTTTATATTAGAAGGAAAGCTAAAAAAATTCATAGTGCAGCTTATTTGTAAAAAAAATCTTTTAGTGTATTTTTGTTGTTAAATTCCGCTCGATAGTTAAATTATTAAGTTTTTTCTCCTTCCTGAAGAATTTTCCCAAACAGAGTTAGCCGGTTTCCAGATTAAACAGTCAAATGATTGATTTTGAGGGCCCCCGTGATAAAAAAAAACAAATGAAAACCATAAACTACAGCTACCAATCTACTATGATTTTGGTATAATTTAATAATTATATGACTGATTTTAACTGTTTCGAGGTCTCCTTTCTCCTTTGCGAATATCTGCGCAAAAGAAAATCGCCGCTGTGCCTATTGTAACCTTATTAATAATACTATCACAAATCTTGCTATCCACTGAATTAAGAAAAACTTAAATTTTAAATCATTTCCTGATCATAATAGTAAATCGGCTTACAAGCCTTTTCTTATGTACTTACTTTCACTGTAATTATTGTCAACATGCAAGCTTGTTTAAAAAAAATGTATATTATGATTAAGTATTTGAAATTTGGTTCACGAGTAATGCACATTTCCAGTAGGTATGCCTTTATTCATAGATGTTTGAACCTCAAGTCTTGAACTACTTTTAAATGATTCGGAATATTCCCATCCGACGTCCAAAGTGATAGATGATAACCAAGAGTAATCGGATTGGCAAAGTGTCAATGCCACGACATCAAATCAACTTTAGACACATCAGTCATTCATAAATTATAACACGATCTATCTAGAATTTTTCAAACTATCAACATAACGTTTAGGATTCGCGCATGCGCACAAAATATCTCAAATCAGTTTGTGATATTCAAACAGAAACAAACCTTATGTGAAATATATCTACTACCCATTACGCTTGATAAATTAACTGTCGGTTAAGATAATTTGGTTCAGTAGTAACAACATTTTTCAGTACCTTTTGGCGGCAGAAGGCATTAACTCTTAAACATAAACTCGTCGGACAAAGTCACGACATTGAAACATGAAATATGTCATTGGTACACGACACATGTCATTGGATGAAGAAATATGTCACCTTCTATATATCACTATAATCGTTGAATATGTTTTGATTATCGGTTTCCAAGAAATCAAAACAAGTTCATAATATAAAATATCATTTGCTAGTAATTGAGAAAAAAATAGATCTGTATATTATTTTTATTCAAAGTATAATTGACGTAATTACCTGAAATGTATCGTGTAATCAGTGTAAATCATATCGATTGTACCACGATAAAAATTGTAGTTGCTCGGATTGTGTAGTTATTAAATTGTACCACTGTCTATTTTGATATCAATCAATAGTTTCATAATTGGCAGTGTGTTACAGACAAATTATATACAAAGATTTATTTTTAAAATATTTCATTAAAGTGGAGTGTTGTTAATAGTGATTAGTGACATCTACGCAGAATGTTAGTTGTCTCCATTATAGTAAAGTAGTAGGTACCAAAGTATGTAGGTACATCTTCTTCTTTTTCTTCTGTCATCCTGTCACAATCCAGCATTGGGGCATAGGTCAAGCACAAGTTCGCGCCACTTTCCTCGTTCAATCGCCAACTGTTGCGCCTATCACCATGCCCGACCTGCAGCCCGTAGATTGCTTTTGCAGTACCGCTGCAGGGTGAGGGAGGGCCGGCCATGGCGAAGGAACCCCTGAGGCTGTGCCACAAGGGTACGAAGTGTCGCACTTTTTGGCGGCATCCGAAACACAATGTCCCAGCCACGTAAAGCGTCTCTTCGTGCCTCTGCTGCTGTATCCAGTCACGAACTCGAGTATTTGTAACGCGGTTGTACCAATGTACCCTAAGATTCGGCGGAAACATCGATTGTCAAAGCTCAAAAGCCGAGACCTTTGAAGCTTAGTAAGATGCCATGTCTCAAACAAACGAAAAAGCTGTATTCTGTGAGGACCAAATGTCGTTTGTTTAGTATGTAGGTACATAGTAATTTTTAGCCTCCTACACTTAATTTTCAACAAAACTACTACAATACTTTTACTTTTATATTTATATGAGCTTTTTTGAGATCTTCTGGCTAAAAAAAATCTGGGATATTTAAGGAATTGCATTCAGGTTGAAAATTGAGAGCTTTTTTTTAGCTCTTCCGTTCAAAATATTTTAAATGATGATACGATGAAAGTCGATTTATCCTTGGACATTAAAGAGTTTCCGTTTTTCTAAAAAAAAAAAAAAACATCTTGCGTAGGTACCGGGAAAGCTCCAAGCGGGATCCTGGATAAGGACTTTGGAATTACGGGACGATCCCGGCTACCATAGGCCTAAGCATGCGTATGTTTATGATGACTCTGTGAAAGGCTGGTCATCACGCGGCCATCCGTGAGTAGGTAGAAAAAAATGCTATTTCACTGTACCTATTTTCTAATGTGAAAGAATCAACTGGGCTAGACAAATGGCTTACAACCAATCTTCGTAGAAATATGCTAGTATAATCTCCACTTTGTGGATGTCAATAAGCTCTGCTTAGGAGCGAAAATTGTTAGGTAAGTATATACTTTTTCAAGTTTTAATTATGATAAATTTATTTGAGAATTTCTTAATCGGTACTGAAAGTGTAAAAATACCATACCTACGTACCACAGAATGTGACATTGTGAAAACATCTACTTATAATAAAATCATTATTAGAGGAGAAAAATATGATTTCAGCCTGTCGCAGTCTCGGGTCTTTATTGCCTGCCCGGGGCGATTTTTTAACATTTTTTTTTCAAACTGTAAATCTGATTTGACTGTCATCATTATGTAGTTTGGAGTATGGACAAGTGGCTCTCATTATTTTATGGTGAAACGAGACAAGATCAACTCGAAATGTTGTTGTGTTACATTACGTTATGATGTATTGTGATAATAATGATTTTTATATGCATTAGTGTTGCTTGCGACATGCGCAGTAATGGCCGCCTCAAGGGAGAAAATGTAGATCTAGAGAAACAATATAATATTCTTTTGTAAGAAATTCGACACGCTATTTGCGATACGTAATTGATATTACTTAGCAGTCGTGATTAGTATGAAATAGCGTGTAGAGGGTCCCAGGTTCAATTCTTAGTTACATTACTGTCCCCTATCCACACAGAGGACACTAAAATGTCACTAAAGATAAATGACGACAGAGCAAGTCAAGATTCTTATTTTATTTTCTAAACTCAAAGAAATTTTAGCAGTAAGGTGCATGGTTGCTACATCAGTCTCATGCAGCTTCGTTTCAGGATAAGGAAGTGTGGCACCAAAATCTTTTCATTTAGACACGTTGAAGTACGTTAAAGTCGTTTTTAAATTAACCACAAAGAATACGTGTAACCTTGTCATATAAATTGGATCGTATTGCATCACTTACGGTCTGCCATAGAAGTGAGAAAAAGATAAGCTGTGAGTATTATCCGCCCTTTAAACTTAGGCTTTTTATTTCCATTACCGTCACGCAGTATGCTTTTTTTACAGTAGGATAATATTTTGACGATAAACATTTTCTTTACGAAGGGTAGGTAAATTGAGTATGATGGTGAAAGAGTACTGAAAGACATATTATGTTGCTGTTTAATTTATGTCCTCGGCCACTATAATAAGTTTGTTTAAGGCTATATTTCAGCTGAGGCATGGTCTAAAAAGATCATGACTAGGCGATGCGCGGATTGTGCAAATGACGCCAGCAGAACGAAATATAATTTGTCATAAAAATTCAACATGCGTCCTTTTAATGTTACGTTTATTATTATATTCGTAATAATAATAGTATATTCATTGACATGTTTTCTTTTTCAATTACATGCGGAACGTTTTATAGTCATCTTTACACGACTGCGAAATTTTGTTCCACCTACTGTTGAAAATTATTTGCCGTTTCACTTATGTATGCTCTTAAGCTAAAGATTGATAATGGGAGAGTATATGGTAGATCACTCCCATTTTTGATAATGGATAGTAGATTACGGCCTACTTGAAGTAGGATATGCCTGGTGTAGGCGTCCTCTCAATTCCTTATTGACCATCGATGTCTCCACTGACGATGAACATTTCCAAATGAGCACTGACACGCGTGAATAATCAAGCCTCGAAATGCAAATATGTAGGTATGTAGTAAAATACAGCTGCTGGCAAAAGTATGCAGATTAAGTTAAATGTTCCGATGTGCTTGTGTAGTTATAGCTTAATACACCTAACTTCCGATTATTCAAGTTAATTAGTTCATTATAATTTTATTACCTTCTATTAAAAAAGCAATTAAGTGACAATGCTAACTACTCAAGACCGTGTGACGTTTTATAACGATGTTATATTTTGAAGGAAATTAGGCGCTTTCCCATTGCGCAGTGCACCATAAATCATCTCTGCGCAGTTCATTGTCCCATGCGGACAGGCAAGATGGCGTACGGCGCGGCCTAATCTTAATTTGAATTTACGGCGACATAAATTTATAAATTACCTGTGCGGCGGCAATTATTAAGCTTGGGCAATCTAATTATTGCTTTGGTAACAAGGTAACATTGCCTGCCTATAAGCTCGGACGTTGAAACAATGGCATTAAAAAAGTCATCCGATGATAATCTCAACACATTCTCGACTCGACTTTATTACATTTAATACTAGTATTATTATTATTTACAAAAGATGGATGAGCACAATGCGGTGTTGTAGGTATTTGTTAAGGACCTCACGAATTGCAAGAAAATGAATGTCTCCGTACCTACTGGTATAAATACAGATAAAATCATAGATTCAAATACTGACTCTTCAAATTATCTGTCCAGCAGATCTGCAGTTATTTTGACAAATACCAAACTATGAAGAATTATTAGAATGTGGTATGGTAAAACATAGAGAATTGACTTACGAGTGAGCTCAATATCTCGATAGTACGACAAGATGAAGGACGCCATGGACATGTCGATACCTTAACCCTCATTTCACATTATACGGTTTTGAACGTACGGAAAAAAATCGAATGGTAAAAATCCTAATCGGCAAAAAGTTCACGCTCTTTTCTCACGGTTTATGTACGATTTTTTTCGGCAAAAGCTCAGTTTGTGGTGCTGTTTGGTTATAATTAATCGACTGGCCGTTTGATTTAAAACCGTCTAATATGAAAACGTGAATTAGGTCACGTACACTACTGACTTATAGGTGACCGTCCGGCCGCCGTGCTTGTAGTGACAATGGACGGCTGCTATATGGCGCCGTTTCGGTTTTGAACCGTCGCCGTGTAATGTAAAAAGGTCCATGCACTTCTTCACGCCACTAAAAGAAGACAATGTGAAAGGAGCGTTAGACACGCTGACAACGAAATGACGAGATTGTGTGAGGGTAATAGTGAAGGACGATCCTCGACGGTAATGTACAATGAATAATATTATTTACTTGTAATCAAAACAGTAAAGTTGTATGCATACAATATCAATAATATTGTGAAACAAATTCGCTGAAATTTCTGCAGGAAGAAGTGTTCGTATTTTTTTAATATTTTAAAGTATTACATAAAATAGAATAAAAACTTCTTAGTCATTGCTTTATTACTGATAGGTAATTTTGCTCACGATTCTTCTTCAACTATTGTTCTTAGAATTCCAGTTCCTTTTACCAATAGATACCAATGGAGATCAGTTGCATTTTTGGTTTGATCAATACAGCATGTGCGTATGCGTAGCCTTCCTATAGTATAGACTGCGCTACCAAGCATGCCGGATCTCTCCAAGCTGTCATCTTTGTTTCCCTAATTTATTGTTTAATATTTAACTATTATGCCCTCTCACCATCATTGACAGTGCGATGAAGATATTTGCCGAGGACATAGAGCGATGTGGATCCTTAAAAATTTCTTAACATATAATTACGAGAAAAGTTTATTAAGCATCCATTGAACCCATAAAGCATATGTTTTTGATCCAAACATACATTGAGGGATAAAATTTCAATTTTCCAGATGCATGATTCGAGCCCACTCGTTAATCTCGTTTTAAATATTATTTTTTGTTCAAAATGGGTAGGACCTATATCATTTTACATGGCAATGTATTTTCACTTCGTTTATTATAAATAAATAGAATAGTATTTAGAATAATAATATTTTATTTATATACCTACGAAAAATGTATTAAAAATAGTATTTTGCGGTCTTGAAGGTGTTTTTAAAGCATACAAGACTTTATAATGAACGCTAACTGGACACATTATCTTGATCAGGCCTTTATTAAAGTAAATAATAACAGGAGATTTTTGGAAAGAAATCAAAATTGTCTGAACGTGCCTTGGGCAATTAGTGTCTATGACAATTATTATTATCTACTGTTGAAACAGGGTGTTTATAAAACTCCTGTCAATTAAATATTAACCAACATTTACTTCTTCCGAATATTAATATATTTTTTAAAGAACGTGATATTATTATTATCAGAGAACGATAAATCATTATTGATCTGTTAATACTCTCAATTTACTGTGAACATATCAAAGTTATATTATTTTAATATTTAACCGTAATAATTCTGACTATATAATATACTTATATTAGTTGTGAAAAGTCTAGCAGATATATACTATTATTTAATGTTATATAAACAAAGCAAAGTATGTGAGTACCTACATATTATATTATATTTTTGTGTTCCTTGCATCTTGGGTACATAATATTTTTTTTTTTTTAATGAAATAATGTTAAGTAATTTTAAGGTGAGTTAATACTCACCGGCAATAGTGTTTTATTTTACATGAAATCATTGCTTCAGTCTTGTAGAACTTCAAAAGTAATGTTGATTTTTTATGTCTGATTGCGACCTATTTTGTATGAGATTAACTTGTAGTTAAATAAATTAGTAGAACAAGAAAATTTTATTCAATATTTTTTTTAATAATTTTAAAATATTGTTTAATGACAGTCTTGGCTATCTCCAAGAAGTCCCCTCAACTTAAAGCCAACACTCTCCTCAATGCCTTAGCATTAGGGATATGTACCAACTGAGTGCTATAATAACGCTTATTATAGGTCACTACTTTGTGGCCACATTTCATTATATGGCTCCGAGACACTT
Source organism: Rhyacophila brunnea (assembly GCF_057557595.1). Classification (NCBI taxonomy): domain Eukaryota; kingdom Metazoa; phylum Arthropoda; class Insecta; order Trichoptera; family Rhyacophilidae; genus Rhyacophila; species Rhyacophila brunnea. Next base: position 38,290,727 of record NW_028232848.1, on the reverse strand, counting down.
TTTTCAATATGAAAGTTCCAGCTACCACTCGTTTCAGTAAGATTAATGGACAATAATAAATTGATGCTAAAAATTTATTGAGTAAGCCTTATCCTACGTAGAAAAGAAAAAAATATTTATACATTTAATGTATACATGGACCCTTTACGTAAAAGAAATAAAAGACAAGTAGTAAATTGGGATGGAAATGTAGACGTTGGGCATAGCTTGGACCAATGGACAAGGAGGTAAAAAAGACCATGCAAATAAAATACCAATACGTTGGACGCGTTGCTTGGCACCTGGAGAACTTCTGGACAAATTCAGTCATACAGTGCTATTATTAGGTGACCACCAAATTTCCTTAAAACCAATTGAAATTATGAGCTCGCCAAGTTCGGTGGATGTAGGTCCATCATAGCGAAGAACGAGGGCCAAAAAGTAGAATAAGCAAATTGACAGATTATCGTCGATTCCCGAGTTGGTACCTACCTAAATAATTATAAAAAATCTCATCTCATTGCGTGTCTATTTATTTGTTTGATATAATTTCAGTGTATAATACTTACCTACCTATTCATATACCTACTTGTTAAAACTAACTAAGTACACGTCATATTATCATCTATGCGCTTTTCTAAATTTCACCAATTTCTTATATTGTATTCACAAATGGAATTATCATTTTACATACTATATCAGGGTAGACGAACCTTTTTATGTACGCGTGCTAAAATATCCTAAATATTATTTTTTGACTGTCTGACTGACGTGCTGAGCAGTTTTTCATATGGCAAAATAGTTATAAGAATTTTATTAAATAAGTTCAAAAATTATAATTGAGTTCTTGAGTATTACTGTATTACTAAGTTTGGTTCTTTAACCACAAATTGACTTAAGAATTGCTCCAAACATATAAGGCATTCTCTCGCTACAGTGGTCTCAAGCTTTGTAAAATGATTATAAATCGATCAAAATCAGAAATTCGAGGCGCAGCTTCACCCGCCGCCTGGTGAGGTCAGTCCGATAATATTATGTCTGATGTATAAAACATAATGACCTATCTATGCAATTTAAATGAAACGTAATGCTTCATCTTGAAGAGTATCTGCCTGCTATTTTTATACAATGTCATCTGTTATTTAAGCATGAATTTCATCGTTTTCCTTTGCGCATCGATTGGTAAATATTATTAGTAAAACTATTTTAAAAAACCGAAGAAAATACTCATGGATATGTTGTCATTATGTTTTAATATTATATAAGTAATATATATTTATTTGTAAAACATTCGCGTGTCACGAGTGGCACGCGTGCCATAGGCTCGCCATCACTGTACTATATGAATTGAAAAATATTTATAAATATTGCGACTGTCTGACTGAAGTGTAGCACTTACTACTATTTTCAGTTACGCGTCGTAACAGTCAGCCTTACAAAGTTATGACTGCGACACATAAATGTGTTTCCATTTCCGAACCACCGTGTAGTCATGGTTTAAAATATTTGAGTACATTATTTTGTGACGATCAAGTACCGTAAAAATTTGTGGTCCGCTGACCATAAACCCAATTTAATATTAGTACCATAAAGTAGTCATATCTATTTTGTGAAGTGGATAGTGAGTTTTTCACACAGAACGTACTTTTGTGGTGGGATAATTAAATAATGGTGACAATACAATGTAACTAGCTGATTTTGGTGACTAGATTATTTTCCCAGGATTTTATGACACTTAATTAATTACCAGCGATCGCCTGCGATTTCTTTCGCGTGGAATACGGAAATTACGTGTCCTGAAACTTGTACGTATGCAGTTCGCCGTATCACACTTCACCATGAAATGTTGTATCGGAAATATATGGCCGTACATTAAAGACCGTCCAACCTCTTTCGGTCGTATAGTACTGACATACAATTCATATCTAAATAAAACACTATTTTTATCGGTTTACACTTTAAAGAAAGCTAGCAGCAAACAAATTTAAAAAATAGCCGATATACTGGATTGTTTGTTAGGTGAGGTTTTCATTCTTGAATTCATGAATTTTGCCAAAATCAACTATGAAAATTGAATTAATGTCCATATTTTAATCTAATAAAATTGGAAACCCTATAGTATGCGGTCATTTCTTTCCGATAAGAAAGCTCACGGCAAACTGTGTTACGGTGAAATGTTTTACGTACAATTTACGTGTAACCACCTCAATCACCGTTCCACTGCTGCTATTTGAAGTTTTATTTAAATTTATTATTAACGGAGTTTTTTTTATTTCATTTCTTATTTTTTTCATATTATGTCCGAGTATGATTCTATCCAAGACCCATTATAGTCAGGTCATGACACGAAACTGTAAACTTCAATAGTAGTGCTACTTAGCTATTTTTCCATACTTTCAATGGAATAATATTCTAAACTGTTTGTAGAAAATGATGATTGTTGCATATTGAAATGGTTATAATTCGATTGAAATATAAATCTTTATTTATTGGTAACAGGTAACCTCATTGTATTTAAAGATAATTAATATCTAGCTCTACCACCGCAATTCGCAATTCCATGTCCCGGTCTATATATAGTTTTCCTTGGATTCTATCATAATTTGTACACCTCGCGAGAAAAAATTGTGATTAACATGAATATCTTATCCAATGCAGTTAGATTAGACATCAGACGATAGGATGGCTTCCTACTAGTGCCAGATGAAATGAATCACAATGCCCTGTACCTACTACAGAGAACTCATTTCAATTTATTTAAAAATGTATAATTAACGCTTTTGTTTACCTATATAATAATACCCAACTTATATTTAAAATACAGGTAAGTACGCTAATACGTTGAATTCAATAGGTAAGGAATACTTGGAAACGCATAGTTTCAAAACCCCCAAAAACGATTTTACATAGTTTTGAGAAAACTGAGAAAAACTCATAAGCTTTATGTATTTATTATTTGATTCATAGATACATTTTAAAGGGTATTTTGTTTAATATCATTTACTCACTTTAACATACTTCACTAAGAGAATAGATTAAAAATCAAATGATTTTCATTTTGGGGACTTTGAAACTTACCTATCATTTTAGGGGGTTCTGAAACTCACATATTATAGCGATGTATGAAGAAATCGCCAAAGGCGTCTTGTGGTTATTTTATCGGAGAGAAAATAAATGTGGTTAGTAAAAGTTAAAAATATATTTTGGTACTGTTCGGTTATACCGGAGGCAGCGGAAAACGCATTTTGAAAATAGCCGATAAACTGGATTATTTGTTAGGTTAACCTAACCAAACCTAATCTAACCTAACCTAACCTAACCTAACCCAACCTAACCGAACCTAAACTAACCCAAACTAACAAATAATCCAGTTTATCGGCTATTTTCAAAATGCGTTTTCCGCTGCCTCCGGTATAACCGAACAGTACCTATATTTTTTCAAAAAATAGTCAAAGTAACCAAAATTATCAATAAAAATTATATTTAAAACATAAAATTTATTGAATATACCTACCAGAAAAGACCTTTTTAAAAAAAAATACGTCCGACGTATAAACTCGCCCATTTTAGCGGGTTTTGAAATTCATCCTAATTTTTGATCATTCATTTTGACTTTTTTGGCGTTTTTTAAAGCTAAATCTTTGGCCAACATATAGGTAACAAAAATATCTATCTAAATACATAGGTATTATCTAACTCAAAATTGTTCAAAAACCGTTTTAGGGGGATTTGAACAAGGCGCTTCTGATATTCTAGAAAGTTCTACATCTACTAACCAATCAAATATACTCTGAAAAATTCGTCTATGAATAATTTCCACGAATGAAAATCGGTTAATTTTTATCAATTTTCATTAGCATTAGATTTATCTCTTCTCGTAAACGAGATCTGACTTCGTGCCAAATGGCCAGGACCTAAATCTTTCGGCCGCGCCATTTGGGATCGCGCCAGAGAGCATTAAATTCGAGCGCGGATCCGCGATAAGGACATTTTATTGGACTGTCTGGAGAATGTCTTGCTTAGTATTTGGAGTGAGAAATCGATGCGCCGAGCTATTTTGATCGAACGATTTATTAATGCTGCCCTCGTTTCACACCCGCTATGGAGTAGTGACAATTCATTAACTTTTACTCCAATAGCTTATCCAGAAACACGAGGTTATTAAGCCAAATGACTAAAAATTAGATTGCTTAGTTTTTTATCTGCAACGGCTCAGAGCTACATCGGATTAAGTTACAAGCAATTTTTTGTAGGATAATCAATGTAAAGTATCTGTTTGTTTCACCTAATTTGCACCTGAACTTTAAGGCCTTGTCCAGATGGTGCGATTTGACTTGCGCGTAAAAATTCACGTGCATTCTAAGTACATGTGTCCTCATTGAGCCGTCCGCATGTAATCGCCGCGTGTCACTTCTCGCGTGCGTTCGAGGTACAGGTGACCTCATTGAACTGCCCATATGCACTCTCGTTATCAAATAAGTGTAAAACAGAGAGTTTACGAAGCAACACCTGATCAATGTAAAACTAAACAAAGACTATTTATGACCTTTACTATAGGTATGTGTCGTAAATATAACTTGCTTCGTATTCTAATGATTAAGCAAATGTACCTAAGCGATTTTCTAAAAGACTCGGCGTTTCTGTTATTATCTCAAAGCTATTGCTGTCATTGGGTCTCTTTATAAAATAATAAAAATTTTGCAAATCAAGACTAGGTACATCCTAGGCATACGACCTCCATTCTAAGGCTTAACCATTCATCTTTTTAGATCAGTGTCCACCATCATCTATCTACACTAACTCCACCCCCTTTCCTCATGGTCGGAATTACACCTATTGCTTCTTTCAAAACTATTGTTATCAAATTTTAAATGTACTTCTATAAAGTTACAGATTAGGTCACATGTCATAATAGCCATCCATATAATTAACTTCACCTCTAAACCTATGTCCTTTTCTTTGACGTAACTGAATCTATGGCTTTATTTTTTATATTCGACATAGTGCTATGACGTATCTACTACAATTATAGCTCTGTAGCACTTTAGTGCATTCAAATCCAGGGTAAAGATTAAATGGCTTGAACGAATGACTAACAACGATTGCTCATAAAAGTTTGTGATGGCCATTTGTTATGCTTTGGATCTATATATTATAATATATAGGTTTTATACTATTTCTAGGACAGTAATCAGTAGCAATTAATAGCCAATCTTCATATTAGATCAAGATTATCCGAAGATGTTGGACAATATCCTAGTTGGTATTTGACGTTATGAATTGATAGGTTTGAGGACGTATACTTTCTACCATAATCATCAGCTACGTAGAAGCCAGAGAAAAAATGTTGATAGGGCGCCTGCCTGTAAATCCCACCTGGTCTGTCCTTCCTGTGAACATAATACATTTATGAAGTAATATATTTCAAAGGTTAATATCGGTGTTATTTTCCATCCGGAAAACCATTTTAAATTCCACACGAAGCGATAAAAAAAGAAAAAAGGAATAGGAAAACATGCACCATCAATCTGGGACTAGTAAAACTTTTAACGCGAGCTTTTAAAAGCTACCGTAAGCTCGTTTGTCGCTCGGCAGTGGCCCACCAGATGATTTTAATGTCAAACCAAAAGCTCTACAGTGATTTTTATACTTGCCACTATATTAACTGTGCAATGCTAGGGTGACTTGAGTTTATGGAAATAAATTATTACTAACATTAATATAATCGAAATATTTGTAGTAAAAATAAGTTACCAGTACAATTATTATTGAGTCAAATTAACTTTTTCTTTTATTGAACGAATAATTCACAAAATTTTAAGAATGTACCATTCTAATTATTGAACATACATAATTTTGAGAGCGCTTACGAGCAGGTATTAAAAAGGCCAATAGTTAAAATTTGTCGCAATTAAGCATGGTAGTCGTAGCATAGTGGTAATGCACAGGGTGCGATACTCAAGAGACGCAGGTTCAATTTCTGCCGGGTGTCTTACTTTTTTCGAAAAATATTTTTTCTATTGGCTTTATTTTTTCATGAATGATTTCAAAATTATGTACCTATTATTGAGTCTTTCGCGGTTGTTTGCTATCGTAATAGGTTTTCGGATTTTCATCATGTGTTCTTCTTCCTTCTTTTTTGCTTAGAGTGGCGTTTGTATTCGTATACGTAACAGTACCACTTCGATAAATTTTACTTTTAAGAATGTCCTCTGCAATATTTTCGAAGCGCTAATGAAAAAAAAAAACGGTGACAACTCAACAATCTATTACGATAAGTTAATAGGGTTTGAAAAAAAAATAGGACATACCGAATAAAGATTAATATTGAGCCGGATGTACTAAGGGAACAGCAAACTCTGTAAAACAAATTCAAGTTAGGCAAATTCTGTAAAACGTAAAGACTTCGATGGGCTATGAAATTGAAAGAATGACACGTGACAGTGCATCAGGGATTCTGGCCATGTGTGAGCACAATGGAAAGCAAAATTAAGTGATTTTTCTGTGTGGAGGAGAACTGAAGCAAGATAGGAAAGCCAGGAAACTATAGAAGACTCGGAAAGACACTTTTTCAGTAGTTCAAGTACCGCCTTGTGTGTTTGCCGAAGAAGGAAAAGAAATTATTACATAGGTATTCGATAAGTATTGAATACATAATGAATAAAGTCTCGTTGAAGGCAAAGAGATCACCGTTGTACTCCATGAGTACCACAATATGTTCATCGTGTGCGTAAAGCGGTGTCCACATTGGTAAAAAGTTTCTGGCAACCTCATTAAATTTCGAATAAAATCATTTATGGTCATATAGATTATGATAATTATCGTGAAATTTAATGAGGTTGCCAGCAACTTGTTGCCAATGTGGACACGGCATAATATCTGTGATTTTGGATGGCTGTGAAGCTTGGCAGTTGACAAAATTTCACGACTATCGATTATTGACTTTTGTTTATAGAATCTTGGGGTATACTGATAACATGACAATCCTCTTGACAATTTGGATCACGAAGAGCCAAGTCACGTGACTGGGACATATAGGTACCTACTTACTTCGGAGGATGAGTGCAACACTTCTTCTATATCCCCTAGTACAGCCACATGAATTTCGTCATGATTAGAAATTTAAAATAAAAGAGAACGGCACACTAAGTATGAAACTTTGTTACCTAAGGGCGAAACTATGCCTAAAGAATAGAGGCTGTAAGGGTGAATTTACTAAATAAGTGAGTATCTATGTAAGTTTGTTTTAATAAATTTAAGATTAGCTTAATTAATTGATATTGTTTCTTGGCTACAATCGTCGTCTGATTGTCACCCTAGTGTAGAGTGTTCGGGCGTCGACAGGGCGTCGTTTCGAGGAACGGGCGCCGCGGCGACGAGAAAGACAAATCGCTTGTTTACATTTCGAGATATTTTAAACGATGGCACGCGTCGTTCCAGCTTATAAACACATTTGTTTTCCGGAGAGCTGGGACATTATTCTTACTTGGCAGAAACACGTGTTTAACATAGTTTATTAATGTCGCCGTTTATCACGTTGGAAATTAAAAGGAAGATCTGTTTTATAATTGCCAATGTCAAATAATTCTTCCATACATTTCATGTGGCACCTACCTAGGCACATATGGCGATTCTATTTACATAATATATTAAAGAAAAAACACTATTTTTGATCTTTGCTCTTATGTATCCCGATCTATCCCCATTCACTTCACTCTTGCGTCTCGATTTTATAATAAATAGAGTCAAGTCTATTTCAATCAAACATTGAAAAAATAATGTGTGATTTTTTCAGATAGGTACGCTATTTATCTGCGTATATAACTATATACTAAAGGCTTTGGGGAGAGAAGTCTACCCCACTCACATCGTGGGGTAAGACTTATATATTATATTAGACATATTAGATATATTAGACCAGGAAACACAAAATTAATGGAACTTGGCTTATCCTACTGGGTGTGGTATTATAACAAGCTACGAATCTCAAGTACCTACCTAGTTATGGAAAATATGGGATAAACTTAAACTTTATATTAAACAATATGATATTTGAAAAAATCATAATACAATGCATTACATTTTGTCACGTTCAATATTTGACGGCAGTTGAAGTGCTTTATTTTACTTAGGTGTTATGATCTGACCGTCGTAAAGTATCCTGCATCAAAACCTTGATCCAGCGATGGCTTTTACATGTGCGTTATATGGAACCTAAAATCATTTCTATCTTATTAATCTGCTCTGTGAAATATTATTTGAAATATTATTTGAAAACATTTAGCTCTGTGAATAAATCACTCACCTAGAAGGCGAGAGTTGTGTTCTCAAATCCCACTGGTTAAATACATGACTATTCTAGAATTTTTCTTATATTATGTATGATTCGAATGCTGTTGCCAATCAACTACTGACATATCTTAATTATAATATAAAAATAAAGCTGCAGTCGTGTGTGCCTATATTTAAAGTATTGAATAGAAAATTTATAAATTTAAGTTCTTCTTCTTCTTAATTGGCAGCAGGGCACTTAAGTCAACGCAGAAAGAAAATCTCAAACACCGATTTACACGCACAATATAACAGTAGCGAAGGGTGGAGGTAGGCTGTTAAGATCCGTCATAAATAGTGCATACGTATTAAACTTTGTTAGTCATACGTATTTGGTTTTATTGAACTAAGACTACAATTTACAGATGGTATTGGTATTTTTTTTTAAATCAATTAAACCATGCCTTAACCAAACCATAATAGTTTTGGTATATTTTAGGCGATAGGTACGACATAATTGTGCACACTTTTTCATGCATAGATACTTATATGTTTTCGTTGGATTACGATATTATTATATATTACACATATTCATTGACCTGTCTAAACCAAACTATAATAGATAATAAATATTATTCCACCCATAAAATATCAAAAGAAATTAATAATTTAATTGCATAATTTTAGATATTTTATAAATAGACGAGTATTTTTGGACTATTATCTATTATGGCTTTGTTTTCGCAGGGTTTAATTGCATTTTAAAAACTAACTAACACCATCTGTAATTTGTAATCTTATTTCAATGAAAACAAATACCTACGTATGACTGGCAAAGTTTAGTGTGCTCTATTTATGGCGGATATTATTAGCCTACCTCCACCTTTCGCCACTGCAATATAATATCTTGATGAGGTTGGTATGAAGGTTTTTTCAAAATATTTGGTTTAGTATCAAAATTTTACTTGTCTGATGACTTTTACAGTTATTAAAATGTCGTATGTTAATATAATACTTAATATGTAAACTCGAACTATCAACTAACAAAACGAACAAAATGTAATTTCAAAGTTAAGCCATAAACGAGCTTTCAAAGGAATTCCTGAAAATATTATCACAGCATATTAACGACTACATAATAACTTTATTAATTGTCTGTCGAGTCGAGTGAGCTTTGACTGTTGATACTAAATAGTGTAACTGTGGACCACCCACGAGTTTCCGCCGCGGCGCTCTACCCAGCGGGCGTCGGTTTGGAACGACGCCGGCGACGCCTTGTGACGTTTTCCGCTTGTCGCACATCTGTTATATTAATACCGCAGCTGAATATTGGTCAACGAATTAATTTTAATTTATTATGTCATTATCAATGTTGTATCTTTAATATTATCACTTAACGGTGTTATCTCTGTCAACTAATTTTATTTATTTAATGTTTCCCTTGACTTATAAAAAAAAGTTTTAAATACTTTATTAAACCTACCCAATATATTGCGTAATGTAACAGTTGTCACAAATATGAATAAAAATGATTTATTATTCTACCCATTGAAACAGGATCTGATAGTAAGTAACCTAAAATTAAATGTGTAGGAAAACATTAGCGCTGCACTATTGTAAAATAAAAAATTCGGTGTGTGTACTTATGTACGCGCGTTAGAAGTTATACTTATTTGGCGTAACAAAACAAAAACAAAACTTGTGATAACCTAGATTCTTCGACTAGCTCTTAATTATCTTATTGAATTACACACTCGAAAAAAAGGGCCGCTTATTGGAGCGCCGTTTGTTTATTTCTATGTACTTTAACTTATATTACTAAGTTATATAATTGTTTCTCGTTATTTTTATTTTTAAAGTAAAATTGTCTTTCTGACGTTTAATAGTTTGTTTACGCAAGGAATTGCAAATGGCCGACAATAATAAATTCAAGAACAATTCTACTATCGTATGCGTTTGTACACAGCTGACTGATTCGCAGCTAACTTCATAATATACTAATTATACTAAACGGTTCAGACTAAATATACTCGAATATATTGACGAGAGTTCCTTGGATATCTATTAATTATAGATATATTTTAAAAGGTAGATCACTGTCCAAATAATTATTGTAATTTATCCGTTTGTATAATTCGTTTATCTATATTCAACAAGCAGTCTTCGTTTCGGATAATGATTAGTAAATTAGATAACCTAAGTACCTAATCCTTATTATCTACCTAGATCGCTCTGGCTGCACCGTTGCCGAAACTCAAAATATTATAAAACGTTACAAGTAGGTAGATAGGTCATGGCCACCACGTCCTGAAGCGGGCCCGCAGGCCAGGATTTATGGCGAACCTCCCTATCTATCGCAAAGGTTAAGGGCAGTGTGATTGTATACAGTAGTGTTCCCAAAGTGGTTTCCACGGAACATATTCCGTGTATTTTTAAATAAATCCAGTTGAATTTTTGAGTTGTCGGCACTTAGCATATTATTATGAAGCACTGATCGCGACCTCCTTCTGTGGAAATCAAGTAACATGCAACCCTTCGCCATATCGAATGAAAAGTCATTTTAAGTTAGGAAACACACTTAAATTAATTTTAAAATAAACTTCTACACGTGAATTATCATTTTAAGTAAATTATATCAATCATCAAATTACATTGCACAGCCATATATTTTTAAATGTTAATTAAGGACATTGAAATGAAAATTAAGGAAAATAGCACCGAAGGCGATTTTTTTTTACGAATAGATAAAATTTATGATGTGTATTTTTTCACTTAACTGGTCTACCCGCCACGCCAGGCCCCTCTAAGTCCAGGCCCACAAGCTAGAGCCCTGTCAACCCACTCTTGTGGGGCCATGGAATATGTAGGTACCCATTAACGAAGGCGACTTATATTTTAAATTTCTTTTTTTTAATATTAATATACTTATCTACAATACCGAGTGCAGGAAGAGACTTTATGCTAATTTATTTTGAATTTGATTTAATTACCTACGTAGAGTTTTTAAAGTGCGTACTACATATTATATTGATTGATTAAGGGGACCAAAGATTTGCTTTTTTGCAATAAACCCCCCCACCCAAAGTCAGTTTTAAAAAATATTTTAATGTTATAGTACCTACATAAAGAAAAAGTAAAATTTCACTGCTTTCACTAAAAATGGCACTGCACTCTTATAATCACTTCTGATCATTTCGCAAGTTAAAAAATATTAAATTAATCAAAGATTTTAACTTGGTTCTAATAAAAGATAAACTACCTACTAATAACTATGAAAACAAATACGAAAAAAACAAAATTTGTTTCTTTCTTGTTTTAGCTTTTGTCACGTCGTTACTCTTGTTTCAGTCCGTTTAACCTCAAATTGAGCTTGTAGAGGTGTCGCCAATAAAGTTCCCCACACTAACCCCTTTATTTCCACTGATATTTAATTTAAAAAAATCCATTAATTATTATTTATTATCCACCACTTTCGATATCTTATTTTTTATGATGCGTACCTAGTCTTAACGCGGTAGTACCAATGTACCCCTAAGATTCGACGACCGCGTTACAAACACCCGAGTTCGTGAGCAGACACAACAGTCTTCGGTGATTGAAGTTAACACGAAGAGACGCTTTACGTGGCTGGGACACGTATTCCGGATGCCGCCAAAGAGTGCGGCACTTCGTACCCTTGTGGCACAGCCTCAAGGGTTCCGTCGCCGTGGCCGACCCTCCCTCACCCTGCAGCGGTGCTACAAAAGCGACATACGTGCTGCAGGTCTGACATGGCGGGAGGCGCAGGAGTTGGCGATGGACCGAGGGAAGTGGCGCCAACTTGTGCTTGCCCTATGCCCCAATGTTGGGACGTGACAGGGTGGAAGAAGAAAAAGACCTAGTCTTAATTTAACTTATCTTTACCACTCAACCTTATTTAAATTACAAAGTTGGTGCTCGTTTATAGACGGAAATTAAAATACTTAAATAAAGTATATAGTATGCTTTATAACAACAATGCACTCAGGCTCAAGGATGAAAATGATGTAATATATACTAAAAATCTTTTTTTTACATGTAGGTATTATATATTTATTTATTACTACAGTATATTAATAAAAGTGAATATATTTTTTTGATCTAATTTTATGCGTCGTAATCAGGCAAAGAGGCGTATCAGTGTAGTAAAAAGTGCAATGTTATAAAACGTATACTGTACCTATATAATATATCATCGTCATCAGCCGGGTCGATCCACAGTCGGATCTTAGCCTTTTAAATACTGTTTGGTCCTTAGTAGTTCTTCGCTACATTCCACGTACATACACGAACTTTATTAATTCGTATATCGAGCTGGTTTGGGTATCATTGGATCACCAGCGACCTATCCATCCCATTCCCATTTCATCTATTTTGCGACCTCGATTACATCGCGCACTCTTGTTTGCTTTTTTATCCTTTGGTTAATGTTATATTCTTTCGCCGTTATGTCCATGCCACTTGCGCTACTCGTAATTTTTGAATTTATCCCACATTAGGGTTCGTATTTGACACGCATACCTGAGCACCAGTAGTACACATTAGTTGAACAATTTACGCTTAACACACAGTAGGAGGTCACTTTTGAAAATACTGTTCAGGCGCCCAAAGGCATTCCATGCCATTTTGGTTTATATAATATAATTTATAACCATTCGATAACCATGTTGTGTTGATCGATAATGGACGTGTCTAAATATGGGATATGTAGCCATCCGGAAAAGTGAGGTGTCCGCGATTGAAGCGACGAGAAGAAAAAACGAGTAGGTGGGGTAAACTAGAAGAAAATGTATTTGGTGAAAAGTATTTTGATAGCTGTTTCAGGGTTAATTCAAATTTCAAAACATAATCATACTTATAGATATACGAACATGGCCGAGACATAAATTTAGTCATGTTTTATGACGCCTCACCACTTTTGTTCTATTTGTGGCGACAGTAAACAATTCGGAGCGAACTCGGCGCGGTGAATATTTCGTATGGCGAGCTCGTGGTGAAAATAAAGATCATTCCGACACGTGTAGTTGGACAGAAACAGCTGGGAAAATTTTGATCAGCAAAAAATGAATCTGACTTTTCATAGTGAAGCTTATTTCGACAATATATCATAATAATATTATATAAACTCTAAGTACTTAGGTACCATAATCATCAGCCAGGGTCGATCCCTAGCTCCCTCCACTCTTATCGGTCCCTAGTTCTTTGCCGCCACGTACATCTATCAAATTTTATGAGTTCGTCTATCCAGCCGATTTTACAGCATCACTGTAGGCGTTTAGTACCCCATTTGCATTTGTCCAACGGTCGTCCACTCGTCGAACGACATGTCCACCCCATTGCCATTTCATCTGCTAAATATCCTCTCTCACATCGCGTATCTAATCTTGTCTGGTTCCTTATCCATTGGTTTATTTTGTGATCTTTACGCGTTATGCCAAACATCCACCTTTCCATGTCACATCGCGCTACTCGTAATTTGTGAATTTCTCTCACATTAAGAGTATTAAATGTAGTAATAATTATATACAATCGGTACATTTTTATTAATAGTAGTAGGTAGGTACAATTAGTACAAAAAATTAAAATTGAAATTCATTTAACTATTTATTTAGTATTTATCAAGTCCTTTGCAACGTGATTTTATACATTTTTGGGTAAAATGTATATATCTGAAACATAGGTAAATAGGTCTAAGTACTCAAAAAAATCTTCTCAGTGGTGTGTACTCAAACGCTCGTCTTTCATTTGCCGGGCGACTGTTTTATCCACTAAGTCAGGGGTCGGCAAACTCTTGAACCAAAAGAGCCAAATATGAGTGGCACAACGGTTAAATTTTTTTTCGAGAGCCATACGTATATTTTTACAACGTTTTTATTAGCTTATATTCTTATTTGTCCGGTGGTTGTTTGACCAGTACAAATCTTGCAATCGATTTTTAACTAACTTCCCGACTAGCTAGTCATTTGAAACTTTTAGAATATATCAGAACACGATGCCAATGCATTCTTTTAATACTTTTAGCCACCTTTAAGAAGAATTGAATTCATTTTCAGTTAATTCTGTTTTATATGGAAAGTTATTTCAGAAATATTCGTAAAAAGTAAAAGACTATTATTGGTTGCTAAGGGGTGGTCTTAGCAACTAAATTATTAATATATACGTGCGTTACTATGGAAATCAAAATGAAATGTCAAAATGACATTTCAGTATTCTATATTTTTGTTTGTTTTTTATTTACTTCATATCAAGTACAAGTTTGAGCATATTGAGCATAATAATTCAACAGAAAATTTAAAAACGTTGTATATAAAAAGTTCTTTATATCTTGCAATTATTATAAATATGATTCATTTAAATGAATTAATTACATTTTGTAATAAGTAAAGAAGATTTCCCGAATAAAACTAACGTAAATACTTAATATTATATGTTTTTATTGTTGACATTATAAATATAATTTTTACAGAATATAAATTAAGTACATACAATTTTTACGCATTCCTTAAAACTAATGTGAACAATGACCTTCCTTGCATTTCTTTGGAGACTGTGTATGTTATGTATGTAACTTGTAGTTTTTAATTTTCAGGCGCGACTCCAAAAAATTCTCATCGGTTGTTTGGCTTCTCTAAATGCTATTTATATTGTTCATGTTTGAAAATGATTGTTCACATACATATTATTATGTATTCCATAATATGTATTAAAAATAGTAATATCTACTTTATGTAGATCTTTTAGAGCGCCTCACTTGTGTTGTGAAATTAAATTGCATTTTTCTCTCTCTAAATCCTCAATTTTGGTGGCAAGACCTACAGATTTTGAGCTCCATAACTATTTGCTTGTTAAATCCACCAATAAAATTGTATTTTAAAAGTGATCGTGCCAATATCAAATGGTGAAAAATTTGATTTGTCGACTTTTGCAATGGGCAGATTTAAAACAACTACAATAAATTGGGAATTTGGCAAAGAGCCGCACGCCAATACCCAAAGAGCCACATGCGGCTCGTGAGCCGCGGTTTGCCGACCCCTGCACTAAGTTATTAACTCAAGAACCAACCCTGCAGATATTTTAACTACGCTATCTGAGGTTTGTCAGTTTTTACTAGTTTTTTACTATGGAAGAATACTAGGTACATTATTACCCACATATTTTGTAGGTATCTTCAGACATGCAGAAATTACTAAACTTATCTATCATCAATAGACATAGGATTGAACAATGGTTACTTAAATTATGCTCCAAATCTTCGCCACTGCCATATTCAAATTTAAAACAATAATAAAACTAGTTTCCATTCTCACACTCCGTGACATGACAAGTCGTATGAATAAACAAAATAAAAACAAAAATATATATCGTCCTTTGTCAATTTAGTACGGATGAAATAACATAATACGAACCTTTTAAAAAAGAAGTCACCTCATAAAATAATGTCTACCGCAAAAAAGACAATGTAAAGTTATTCTGATATTAAAACACGTATGGAGTGGGCAACAGCTGATTTAATTGAAGCAGTTTCTATCAAGTAAAAAAGAAGATTTATATAGTAGTCAATTTCCATGTCTATTGTTACCATGGTGGTGAAGGTTAGATGTGCCGATTTGAAAAAAAATGATTTTAAGCAACATATTTTTTTTTAAATAAATATATAGGTAGGTACATTAAAATTTTGGATAATTATTTTAAAAAATCTCTCTTGATTACGTTATAAAAGTTTTATTTAAATTTTAAAAAGTTTTTAATTTTTTTTTTAATAACGTTGAGAGTGCCATGAGCGAGTTAACGGCCCACGTGCTCGTCGTAGGTCAAAATTGAGTTTTTATTGTATTTTCAAACCATGATCCTGGACACTCCTTAAACGTTGTAGATAATCTATTTATATAATTTTGAAGCCTTATTATCTTTTATAGTTATTTTGTTTAGTGTTTAGTTTATTTAATGTGTTAATCTTGCCGATTTTTTGAATAATAAAATGCCTAATTCTTGTCAAATTCGGGATCACAGTGATTATCAATATAATTTTTTATCGTGAATATTTTACAAAAATTATCTCGTAATAAATTATACTAATGGTTTCATAAATGCGTTTAAAAATTAATAAATGTAAAAAATCTTAACACCACTGCACAGTTATGTACCGAAATATGACTATATTCTAAAACATTAGAGCGAGAGGTTTAAAAGAATACTATTTTATGTAACAAAAATACTTTATGCAGTCATCAAATGTTTAAAATAACTATAAAGGATAATAAGGCTTCAAAATTATATAAATAGATTATCTACAACGTTTAATACTTTGGACGCGGAAGACGCACACGGCGCGTAATGACCAGGCGGCCGATCGATGTAATTAACGTGCATTTTAAAGGGGGCAATTAAAATCTCATTATCTATTCAGCAGCGAATGCGTTAAGGAGTGTCCAGGATCATGGTTTGAAAATACAATAAAAACTCAATTTTGACCTTCGACGAGCATGTCCCCCCAGAATTTTCTTTTCAATGTCATCTTTATTATCTGTCTGTTTATGGATGATGTTAACAGTATTTTATATTTCGTGTGATTTACAAAATACATAAGAAACATGGTGATTTTCTTCATTCCATGCGCATTTCACAGACTTATTTTATCCCAAAAATAGGTGGCCCACAACTTACAGGTAGACATAATCTAAGAGGTAGACATAATAAAATTCGCTGTAGTGAAAATGCAAAATAATGTTATTAATCTCGTTAATGAATAATTAAAAGATTAATTTTAAAGATTTTTTTATTCTTTCGATAAATCGTACAATTAGTAATTCTATTAATTGATATCTCTAGTAGGACTAAACTTTCTTTTAAATAAAAAATCCTGACTTTTCTATTTATTATAAGGATGAAACGTTTTTACAGAGTTCTTTGAATCGAATAACAATAAATTAGGATTGTTAAACATTGAAGAAAAATTAATTAATTACATTGGTAAGCGCTTTCACATATTATATCTAAATTATACGTATTACATTTCACCGTATCACAGTTCACCATGTGATTCGAGTGATGAAAATAATTCTCGTTGGTCGTGGAGCATTGCAGATAGTAATTTTCCAATTTTGTTAGATTCAATTAGAACATTAATTTAAAATTCAAATATCTGATGACAATATTCAATTTTCAAGACTCAATTGAAACTTCGGAGCTTAATAAAAAAAAATATGTCATTATTATCAGATATTTGACAGATTAGACTTAATTTACATAAATGTACATTATCTACCTAATGCACATAAATAATTATATGATATGATTGTACTCGTATTTCCAATTTACTTATTTAGATAACTATATTCTTCCGTCTTTCCCTTGTATTCCGGTGGGCTTATGACGTATGTTTAGTGCTTTATTTAGACATGAATTTGATACTAAACGACCTTCTCTTTTTGACACATCATATTGTGAACTGTGATACGACATAATTTAAAAAATCGGACACGGCTTGCTGTAATCTTGGGGTAGCAGCTAAGACACTCATATTTATATCTGCGGTACGAGGGTTCAAACAACGAAGGTGGGTCAAATATAGCTATGTTTTAGTATTTGGGATCAGCTCACATACTTATTATATGCACTCGTTTGATCGAACAGCTAACAATCAATACTCGTAAAAATGCATCGACACTTTAGAAGTCCATATGCTTGACATGCATAAAAAAATCCGTATAAGATGACTTTTGAATTTTTTTAAAGCACAATATGGAAATTGATGATAGTAAGTTAAAATTAGGAGAAAAAGTAAGGATTTAGTCACTCTTCTTTATGTGAGTGCGATGAAATCAAAACCGCTGAGCATGTTGTAGATACCTTTACTGTGGGATGAATAGGATACATTGGCATGGATTGAGGCTTTTCTGATGCTTATGTAATATTGTTGTTATTTTGACATTGTGACTTTGTGTTCCTGTGAATGCGGATTGGTTTGAATATATCTCCTCTATCGCTGACACCCTGTCGCCATACGAGTGAATAATTTGGAATATCGTATCAATACGTGTGCTTCTCGCGTTGTAATATCGATATTAACAAATAAATTGGATTACTTTTTTGTAGCAATTAGGTCAATAATTATTATATGGTTCACAAATTCTTGTTTTTGTACAAGTTTGCGTAAACTTCAATATTTTATTCCAATATCTTATCCAGTGTTTTCAATAACACGCGTCCGAAGCCGCTCACCACCAGGGCAGGACTCGAAAAGTGACCAGAGCAAATTAATCTGTAATTTAATACAAAATGAGCCAGCTACTGATGGCCCATTTGAGAACATGACTAAACAAAAGCTTCTTTGTAATGTGGGCGACATTCGATTTGTTACAATGTAACGATGTCAAAAAAATAATACATAAAAAATTTAAAAGGTCGCGTTTCTCTTATAACTAAGTGCTATGACAAAAAAGTTCGAAATAGTGTTAGGTGAGTTTGTAATTTAATGTGTGTGTGTGTGTGTATGTACAATTAAGTAAATAGGTACAGACCTACAAACTTATCTGTAGAATGCCCAAAAATGGAACTACGAACTACCATATGACGCAATTTTGAAAGTTTCAATCGAATGTCAGATTTTGTCCAGCCACGAGTCTTGATTGCGTAGTTTTCGACAGTGGCTCCCCCATCCCATTCTTCAGATAAATTTTTAGGTATGTAGGTAGGTAAGTACGTATTTTAAATTTGGAACATAAGGATTTTAATGTTTGGAGGGCATTCATTTGAAAAAGTATTTAGTGAATAGTTATATACTTAACATACATTATATTTAGCATATTTTGGAGTTCACGTCATTGTCAAGAGTATAATTTTATTTGATTATTGAGTGATTTTTAAATTGGGTTTTACTAAGTAAACTTGCCTAAATTACTCGTAAGCTATAGCTGTAGGGGAGAGGTGTACAAAATGGCACAGTGTTCAGCTTATTAAGAATAAACATATCAAAACATGTAATTTATTATAAAAACGGAGCATGACTGTAAAGCAACTATTTTTTAATATATCGACATATTTTTAATAATAAAATACATACTTATTACATAAGTGGTAGTAAAAAAAAAATTAAATGTGTAGCTAAAAACCATTTTACCCACCGGGTGTACAAAATGACAAACCACATAAATATTTGTCAAAAAAACATTTTATTTTTCATTCAACGAATAGTTCATAAGAATTAAGAATATTCCATATATTGAACATATATAACTTGACAAGAATTCAGACCTACTAGTGAAAATCACATTTGAAAAAAATTCGACTCCCGACATTCTTGTTAATATTATTCGTTGAATAAAAGAAATGGTTTAAGTATTAAAAATTGTTAGCAAGTTCAAGTAGACGTTATAACTAAATATTTGGCGAGAACCGGGTGTCGGTTAGTGGGTACCTGACTAAGGCAATTAATACTCCTTGATTTAAACCACAAAAACCGACAGGTAGTCTGGTAGTCAATAATAACGCAATTTGATAAGCATTTCACGAGGGATCTACCAGTTTAAATTATCGTAATTAAGTAGGAGACTTGTAGGTTAATTATTTAAAGCATATTGGCGCGATACCAGTGGATATACGGGTTTAAATCCTGTTGGGCGTCGTATTTTTTTCAAATGTGATTTTTTTCTAGTCGGTATATTATATTATCTGAGGTAAGTTATGTATGTAGGTAATAGTAATTGTTGCAATATACCTATCAACCTACAGATGCACTGTGTTGTTTTTATATTGATAATTGACCAGTAATACTCGTGCGCCCAATAATCCGTACGTAAATTTATCACGTTTCTGTATACCTATACAGTGAAAATTATCGTGACAGATCTGCAAATTTTACCTAAGTTGAAAGCTTTTTATTATCAGCCTTCAGACAAATTTAATAAGTAAGTAATTAAAAGTTAATTTATTTCAAAAAAGTTTTTCTACGGCAAAGCTATATTAATTAATCTTAGATATTTAAAAAAAAAAAAAAACAAGAATATTATCACTTGCTTTAATTGCAGGATTCAATTAAATTTTAAAAACTAACCAACCCTTACTATTTTATTATTTTATTGCAGGATAATATTGAACGTTGACATCTTCCTGTGTCTACCTATTCATCGAAAGTCATATCATATTAATATAATTGTCTTCCTAAGTCTTGTTAGTAAATAAATACCTAAATAATAATAATAAATGCATTATTATCCCCTGATCACCATAGCTTATCTACTTTATAAAGTCACTCTTCCCAACATCTTCTATACCCCCATGTTAATATATTATCATAAATTCAATGGAGTAATATCTATGTAATGAATGTATTTAATTATTAATAAGTACATTTGTTTTATTCAGCATAACTTATAATATGACTCAAACAACCAGTGGCGAAAGGTGGAGGTAGGCTGTTAAGATCCGACATAACTAGTCCACAATAAATTTGTCAATCATGCGTATTTGTTTTCAATGAACTAAGTATACAATTCACATATGGTGTTGGCTAGTTTTATTAAATACAATTAAACACTGGGAATACCAAGCCATAATAGATAATAGTAAAAAAATAGTCGTTTATAAAATATCTAAAATTATGCCATTAAACCATAGATAATTTCTGATATTTTAAAGATAGAATAATGTTTTTTTTATCTACCATGGTTTGGTTTAGGCAGGGCTTAATAATTTTAAAAATCTAACCAATAACATGTGTAATATGGACTCTTAATTTAACGAAAACAAATAAGTATGAATGAAAAAGTGTGCACTATTTTGTTTAATCGCCCATAACATGCTAAAGCTCTTATGGATTGGTTGAGGCAGGGCTTAATCGATTTTTAAAAAACTCAACACCATCTGTAACTTGTAGTCAGTTCAATTGAAACATATATGAATGACTGACAAAGTTTAATGTGCACTATTTATGTCTGATCTTAACAGTCTTCTCCACTGCAAACAGCATCACATACTTACATACATTACTAAATCATAAAAAGATTGTTAATATAATATTATATACTTATTATTTATCATAGAGCTATCAATCTTGCATCCTATTTCTCACGGTAAGGTACCTTCTTATACCTAAATATAATATTATTATTATTCTCTCTAGCCATGTTGCACGGGTGGTTGCATAGCCGGATTACCAGAATCGACTTCTTTAATTATCATGTTATATAAAACTACATCTTTCCATGTCGTTAAGCGCATTTTAAAACAACAATAAAAAATGTGGTCCAATAACCGGTCCCCGGCGATATTATTTATTGCTCAGATCACATTTGACACTTGTTCGAGTCGCTACTGCCGCTTTTGAAAACAGACGACCTGGATGTCACTTTTACATATGACTTTTTGACAACACCCGTATTTCCACGTGGGTACACCTACATCATACATTGACAACATTTTAGTTGCTGAACTCTGCGCCCGCAGTAGAGTAGCGTCAGAGTTCGTCTCTAGAATTATTGTAGATCATAAACTCAATAAAGTCAATTTATTTTTAAATATTTATTTAATTTAGTGGGTAACTAATGCAGTGGCATTTCCAGTCCGGAAAGTTTTTGGTGAGAAGCAGACCCATATTGTGATGGATGGATCGCGTGGGCCGGGATACGGATGCGATGGGAATTATGGATGGGGGGGAGGGGTTATGGATGATAGACCTAACTGGAGACGATGATTTTAGGGGGTCAAGGCCCACCCCGGGCTATTGCGCCACGAGAGAAAAAGAAGAATAAATTTATAAAATTAAAATAAGTCATAAACTAATTACATAACAATTAATAAATTATTGTTATATTATGTGCATCCGTTATATCTATTAAGTAACTATTACTACCATCGTTATTTAGATGAACAATCACATAGAATACAGTAATAAAATAACCAAAGTAAAATAATAGGTGCGTCAATAGAAGGCCGCCACACGCATTTTATTTACAAACAATGCTGCCAAGCTAGAATATTTATTAGCTTATCTAAAGTTATCAATTCAACCAATCGTTACCATGGATTGCAGGTAGGTAGGTACCTTACAAGTCTTTCATAATAAGTATTTAACTTTCCATTTTCTTTTACTCTTTTTTTATTTAAAACGGTAGGTACCTTCACACCGACGTACATATAATTTAAGGAAAGGTTTGTTACCGCTTTATTTTTTATCGGGGGAAACTGATCATAGAAAACCCACAGTTTGTGAAATAATTTAACAAATAATAATTATGTAGATTATAAATTTAAATAAATATTAATAATTCAAATATTTTGATACCCATTAGGTAAATATTTTCATGAAAAAAATTATAAGCAGTAACGGTTCGACGACTTTTTATGTGGTGGGATTTAGCCATTAATTATTAAATATATAAGCTATAATAATATAATTTTATCAATGGGAAATGAGTATTTTTTCAGAATAAATATTAAAATTATGTTACTTAATCACACTTAAGTGCTTAAAATATTACTTAACTTAATTAATAGGTAATAATAATTAAAAATTTACCATTATCGGTTTTGAACAACGACATACAGCGAGCTTTTTTACTCACATCGGGGTTATTTGAATCGCTCCCCGGTATGCGTATATGCACTAATGTACTAATGTTAATGCATTCGTATCCTTTGTAGAACGAGATTTGTACTGCGATGGGATGGAACCGAGTCATGTCGGTCAGCGAAAAATAGACGTCATATCTTTCTTAATTTGTACATAGGTGTCACCGCGGAATAGGTATTTAATTTAATTAATTATTCTATTACCTCGTAAGCGTTATGTTATTACATAATTTACAAGCATTGATTTATTTATGTTTATAATAATAATAAATAGTTATATAAAATAGGGACCGATTTAGATGGATAAAATAAATTAAATAGTTCATTAATTTTAATCGTGTAATGTAGTACCGACTTAGGTATAAGTATTATTTATAATAATAAAAATATTGGATATGTATTTTTGACATGATAGGGATGTAGGGATGGTCCCTACGAACCTTTAAGGTAGAGCCGCCCCTGCTTATAAGTAAATTAAATTTGTAGAGAACTAATTTAAAGATGTAATGGGACATAGATTCGGTGAGTCTGGTTGTCCAATCGATGTCTCATTGTGTTGAATATTTTTAAGACAATGATAGGTACATACAATGAAACATATTATCAACCAAAGATCTTGTATCTTTCGATGATAATAATACATACCTACATACTTATGTCAGAAATGATACTGTTATACACATAACAGTTAATGTACTTTACAAACAAACATTCCAGATATACATACTGTAATAAAGTATATTATAAGGGAGTTGAATTAGTCATTAGGTGTACTTAAATAATTATGTTGCCCTGGCCTAATTAGTATAGCCAAGTATTCATGTTAATACAAACGTTTGAGAACAACATTGTTGTCTAGGACTTTTCAGCTCGGTGGCGCAGTGATTTGATCAGACACGCCGAAATAAAATATTACGAGTTTGTGTCTCAAACATTTTTTTTATCAAATTTATTTTTTATTAAACCATGGGAGTCATTTTAAGATTGTGTCATACGCAGGAGAGTTGACATACGACATAAAGTGACTGGTACACAATCGCAAAGTCCCATCGGCGTGGCTTTGTGTTCGGTTTTCAAAGTAACTTGTCAAATGGTATTTTATCTTTATTATTCCAGGTATTTTTGACTTTATTAATTTTAGATGAACAGCCATAAGTAAACTTATTTAAGGTTTCAGGAGGCTTTTAGCCAATTAACCTTTATTTTATCATTCTTAATAATTATTGCAATTACCTATAGATATGAAGAAACTGACATTCAGGAAGCCAAAAAAGTTAAATTACTAAGTATATTACTATATTTTCCTATCGATAATTCGTCAAAAATTATTTTCAGACTGCCTTTCTAAAACAAGGCGTGAATCTTATAGCTTACTTCTGCGCTCGAGATATTTTTCCTTGCTCTCACGAGGTATGGTTTCCATTCCAATGCTGTTGTTCTAAAGAATTTGAATTTATATATATTAGGGATCATTAGAGAGGGGTGCAAGACTAGCCAATGCGCTCCAGATGCGAGACGTAAGATATTTTTCTCAAAAGATAAAATTTAATTTCATTAGATCATGACCGATCCTAATAAGATTATAATATATGGGGTTCCACAGGGTGAAGTTTTGTATCAACAGATTTTTATTTTTACGAGAAATGGGTATTGGCCACTTGCTCAACCTCCATACACTGATTTCAAACACAAAATGTGTATTTTCCAGATTCAGAATTCGACCCCGGGACCGATGACATATAAGCCGACGCGTAAGCCGCTCGGCCATCGTGGACGTTGATAAAAGACAAGACATAAAAATTCAAAAACAAAATACACAGGTATCAAATAACATAGTGCTGAATATACGAGTACCTACAGATACATTTAAAATGTAAATCGATCGTAAGTAGGTCATCGTCATATATGAACACTTTTCTTAGCGTAGGTACCTACATATCGTATAAATTTTAACTTTATAAAATAAGTACTTATAAGTATGATTGTGATCATTTTATTTAATTCAGGTTTTATCAAAATGTTTTGTATTAAGTCGACACTGATGCAATGCGCAAAGATACCTAGTGATTGGGATAACAAAGCGTGATCCACGAGTCCTGATCAAACGTGCCAACCATCATTCTTCTAAAATTATCAAAAATCGCGATACGCTCTTCGTTAGTATAAACGAGTGGTGGGTGTTATTATACTTCTTGTTATGTTGAATTGGTGTCTGCTTAACAAAAACTCACATCTCCATTCTGTGCGATGCTCATAATATATTATTTATTAATCAAGAAATCTGATACGTTCATTCGGTGACTAGCGTGGTTATGTCACAGCGACAAGTCCCATACCTGTCGCGTCCTATTTGGACATATCCTGTTTTGTCCTCTAATGCCGACAATATTTACATATAATCGGACTGTCAATCTCCATTAAGTATGATATACTGATATACAGTGGTTCTCTAAATTCAAAATGTAAATCAATTTAATTTATTAATTTCATAATCTCTATATATATAAAAATCTCGTGGCACGATGTTTGTGGTCGAACTCCTCCGAAATGGCTCGACCGATTTTTATGAATTTTTTTTTGTATATTTGTTAGGTATGAGAATAGGTCAACAAGTATATTTCATACCGCTAAGTGATTAGGGTATCTCTATCCAGAATTTTTTTGCTTTTATTTTTTTGAAAATTTCTTTTTGTATTTTTTTTATTATTTTGCATCAAAAAATACCTATAACCCCAAATTTTCACCCTCCTACCCCCACCCTCCCATTTTTAATCGCGATTTTATTATTTTTGTATGAACAAATTTAACCGTCGTTCGTATTTCAAACAGAACGAAATTATTTATGTTGTTGAATGGCAGATGGCGCTACGTCCGAGAAGAATCCAAGAGAAGCGTTGCGTCATTTTGACATTTCATTCGGCATATCACAACGCAGAGCGTGCAAAATTTTGTACGATTTATTTTAATTTATCTATTTTTATGTGCGTGTATTACAGTGCACAATGCCATCAAGACGCAAGGGGGGCCGTCGAACGAATAAAGCAACAAACAGTAGAGCAGAAAGAACAGACGAACAAATCCAACAAGATAACAAAAACTTGCGTGTAAGCATATCGCAATTGCGTGCATCCCAATCACAAGAGGCACGAGCTGAAAGAAATCAACAACGACAATTGGAACGGAGCCAAGCGCGCCGGTTCGTAGTTAACACACGCGGGGCAAATGACCGACAACGCCAACAAGTACATCGAACATTTACATCCGCTTCGTTCCTTCGTATCGCATTCGAGTACGAGCCAGATATTGAATATTCCGCTCATCCGAAAGTACTGATTGGTGCTATGGACAAAGAATGTTCTCATTGTCATGCGCTCAGCGTCAGCCGGGATGTGTTGCGCATCAGGAAAAGTGCAACTACCAGAAATTGAGATACCACCAGAACCATTGAACGGCTTGCTCATCGGCACGGTTCCAGATTCAAACCTGTTCCTGAAGTCCATTCGCACATTCAATTCATGCTTCCAAAAGACTTCGTTCGGAGCAACTGAAATACTTCACAATACTGCGGCAAATGGTCAACAATTCCATTCTACGTTCAAAATCAAAGGCAAGGAAACCACAAAGTAGGCTCATTGCTGCCAATGCCAAACGAACCACATAAATTTTTACAAATCTACTTCATGGGCGGTGAGGACATCAATCATGTGGATGCACGTTGCGGCTACAATAGCCTCAATTTGCCTAATGCCAGGCGCATCGTCGGCGAACTGGACGCCCTGTTGAATGAGCACAATGAATTATTGAAATTCTTCAAAGCACACATGCACGAATTGCAAAGTAACAATCACGCTATTGTCATCAATCCTGATAAAACACCAGCTGGAGAGCACGTGCTTCGATTCAATGCGCCTGTTGTTGACGACATTGCTGGAAACATGGTTGGCGACCGCACATCGACGCGAGAAATCGGGATTCGAAGAAGAAACAATAATCTGGAGTTCATCACTGACACACACCGTTCATACGACGCTCTCCAATATCCGCTAATTTTCTGGAAGGGACAAGACGGATATTGCATAAACATTAAACAACGAGATCCTGTCACAGGTAATTCATTCATTATGAACATCATTACTCATTTTGAATTGAGAAAATGAATGGTTGATGTTTTTTTGTTTTTATCGGCGGTCATCGTCTACAGCGCTCTATTCCTCTTTCTGTCATATATCCCATCTCCACACACTTACGATACATTCGTTATTTTTTATTTAACAACCAAAATATTCACTAGAAATAATTTATATGGCAGAACAACGTAATAAATAATAATGCCTCCCAAACTTATATATTGACAGTAATAATTATTATCAAGTGCAAGGACTTAAAAATAAACATTTTATTGACGGAATTCTAAATCACTTTCAATAATTACGTACACCTGGCTTGGTAGCTTTTTTTTTTTTTCTTTCTAGATGCTTTTATGGATACCTCGCATTTACTATCGAGGTTTCTTAAGGACTTTGGCACGCAAACTACTCTACTTGATGCTAGTCAAATGAAAATTGTGCCGGCTGAGAGAATATGCCTTATTGAAAACTGTTCTTTTACCCGCATCGGGTATTGCTAATTTTCAATTCGGCCAGGGCCTATGAAACCGCCTTGCAAAAACCCTACAGCAGCGCTGTCCAACTGGCGGCCCGCCAATTTTTTTTCCGGCCCGCGAGCTGTACAGAAAATTTTTCATCAAACATTGGGGAGCGAATTACCCATCATACATTAAAATATAAAAACATTTCATTATAATACTAAATATTAAAAAGGCATAGGCTTCAGGCTGACCCATTTATTGTATCTAGTGGAGCAACTGGAATAGAAGTGTTCAAACTTTTGGATATAGACAAATACCCAAAAATTATAGATTTTGGATTTCAAATCATTTCTATGTTCTGAAGTACATATTATATCTGCGAGAGTGCCTTCTCTGACATGAAGTACATAAAATCAAAATATAAAAACAGCTGGAGAGACTCCACGCTTGAGAATATAATTATTAGACTTGCCACAACAAATGTTGATATTGAAATAAAAGAAATTGTTGCTCAACAACTAAGACCACAATGCTCCCATTAAATAATTTATAAGTACGTATAAGTATGATCTTTGTTTTGTAAACGTAATTAATTTATGGTGAATATTTTTTTTACAAAAACAATTAAATAACTTAATACTTAATATTATTGTTTTTATTATTTCTAGTTATGTGTTATTTTTGATTTTTTTTGTATGAAAATAACTTTTGAATTGACATTTATTAACTGAGTTTTCATTTACCTATCCTCTTTGGCCCCTAAATTTTTGCTAAAGATAAAATGGCCCGCGGCCTAAAAGAAGTTGGACAGCACTGGCTTACAGGATTAAGTTGTATGCTCTGACCCCACTGGGACAGCGCTTTTTCTTATAAATTCTGTGGACATATTTGAAAGACTGTTGCACATATAGATAGGTACATAATATAACTTAATATGTTCAATAAAAAAATAAGGTCCTATATAATTTGTTCGTAGGTGCATTGAAATTCGCATGTTAGAATCAAATTGGTAACAGTTTCGACTTCTTTGCTATTTGCTTTAGAAGTCCCTATGCTTCTAACATTAAATTTGTTTTGCTACAGTTAAGAACCACAGTTTCTTTTAATAGCCGAAAGCAATTGACTGTAAATCTGGCATAAAAAATATGCTGTATTGTTGGTTAACTGGTAGCCAGCAACCACAACAACTACTTACAATGTAAATCGATACCGATGCATGCGTAAGACAGTAATACTAATAAGACACAGCGAGCTACCTACCTACATACGTTGGGTAATTAAATTATTAGATTAAAATATTATATTAGATTTATTAAGACATCAAATCAACTGTTATTCGATATAGGTAAGAGCTACTATTATGGGCCAGCTTCAATTATTGGCCACTTGCAGACAAAATCTAGTTTTTTAAGATATTAAATGAACATTGCCATCTGTTAAGTTATTAAAAAATCTTGTCAATTATTCCTCCGTTGGTAAAACAGATAATTGTTACTTTTAGCATTATAAAACAACCTCAAAACCGCATTTGTATCTGACAGTTCGAGCGAAACCGTGAAATAAGTGGGATTTGTTGTAAATTGTACAAGGACATGACTTCTGTTAAAAGGTATGTTAAACATTTAATATCATACAAAATGCTAATCCAATTGATAAGTATATATGCATTTAATAAATTTATGTAAACATCATTAGACATATATTTTGGAAAAAAATAGGTGGGTAGGTATATTATGATGGTGGCCAATAACTGATTCCAAAATATGTCGATTTTCCTTTATCGGCCGGCCTTGCTAATAATAGAATATGTGACTAATTAGTAAAGTATTACATTTATTTGTATTAGCTGAATAGTGTTTTAACAGTATTATTAATCATTTTTGTTTTTATTATATTTCTCCGACATTCTTAGATAAATGTTGGCCACCTGGCCCATAATTGTAGTTTCGATGGCCGATAATAGAAACTTTTTTCTTGATTGTTCTAGAATAAAAATGCATCAAAATAAACGAATGAAATATAGTCAAGAACTGAAGAATAAAAGAAGCAATAGAGTATATGAAAGACCATAGTGAAGAGTCTTTGCGTTCAGTAACAAGAAGATTTGAAATACCAAGAAGCACACTAAAATTCCTTCCGCAAAAATCCTCTACTGAAAAGTTTTGTATGCTGTTCCGACTGTGAGAAAACTTCAATGATTCTCATTTATCCTTTATGCTACGTCAAGATGTTTGTTAACTTCTATTAGCTAGGTATAAGATTTCTTTTGAATTTTTGAAATCAATTTCCAACAAGCTCTACGTATTTAATTAAATATGCCTATCTCACTGTAACTCAATGTGAATGTGTTCTTTGTATTTTTAAGTAATATGTTACGTATGTGTAACAAAATGACGATAAAGTTGCATTAAGTACTCGATTGAACACTTAATAATGATGTGTGATCATAATATTATATAAACTGTTTTTTTAATTTTTGTTTAAATTATGTTATTACAGCAATTTCGGGGTGGCCAATAATTGCATCTTTTGGTGACCAATAATTGAAAAAAGTGGCCAATAATTGTAGATTTCTGCCTTTTTTTTGATTATTTTTTTTATGATGTAAAATATATTTTTTTAAATGTTCTGATAATTGATTATTATAAACAAATAAACAATTTAACAAATAATATTTTTTTATTTCACCTTCCTAATGATATCTGTCCACAAAAAATTAACAAAGTTGAAAAAATCCTTAACTGGCCAATAATTGTAGCTCTTCCCCTATCATAATATTATACTGGACGTTCCATTTTTAAATAGTTCAACAATATGCTTATCCATTGATAGTTGTTTTATGAATATTTTTTAAGCAAACAATGTATGCAATGTGGGTGTTCATAGTTACAGATTTTGGGTCATTATCTTAATGATTAATAAACCAACAGGTCACTGTGCGTATTATACAATATAAGTACCCAAGTCCTTAAGTAGGTACTTGGTTAAAACACATATTATTGGAAAATTACAAAGGTAACTATGAATTTGTCAGACTCGGGATCCGAACTCAAGGATTTATTAGCTGATATATAATCACAAATACCCATTGCATTCTCATATTTTAGCTTTGTTACTGTCTACCACTTTGAACCGTATATTACAAGCATGTCCAACTTCCATTAGTAGGCTATGATCTACCATCCAGAGTCAAAACTACCCATTGCACTCATCATCAAACTATTCTTATATCTGCTATGAAAAGAGCCTACTGCGCAACGGTAAGAGGAAACTGCACTTCATTGCGCTTATTTTTCTATCACCCTGCGGCAGTTATGAGTAGGGATTCCAATCCCGGGATCCCGGGATCCCGAGCTATTTTCGATACCTATGAATCCCGGGATTGGTAAACATAATCCCGGGATTTCGGGATTGATTTTTTTACCAATTTTTATGGAACATAAAATAAAAGAAAAAATATAACAGAAAAAAATACTTGTTATAAAAAATAACTACATTAGAAATAAACTGAGTTTGAATGAAATTTGATTTATACCCATGTGTAAGATGCCGATTCACTTTATTTTTTCATATAAATTATTAAAAATGAGAAAGATTGGAAAAAACAATGCTTCTCACTTTTAACAAAGTAATTCCACATGATCTCATACATTTTACGGGAGTTTTATATTTGGCTGACTAATTAGATTTATGAAGCGGAAAAGCCATAAGTACGCCATGATTATTTGCTTTACTATTTTAAATCTCGCTAATCCATTCATTAAGTCTTTACTATCAGAAACAGCAATGTCATATTAAATTCACATTATTATTTATATTAGAATATTATTTACTCCATTAAACTTATGTATTTCCAAGATTGAACGTAGATATACAATATTAACCATAAATTTCTTAAATAGTATAAATTATACTACATTTATTTTTGACCGATTTTATCAATGTTATTTGTGAATATAAAATTTTTATATTAACAATGGAAAAAATGCCAATCCCGGGACCAGTCCCGGGATCCCGAGATTGTCAAATTGTAATCCCGAAATCCCGGGATCAGAATTTTGGCTCGGGATTGGATTCCCTAGTTATGAGTGATGCAATACGAATCGAGTGATACGACGAGGCCACGTGGGGTTCCTCGAGAGTAATTTAAGATAAACATACATAATTTTGAAAACACTTTTGAGAAAATATAATAAATAACCAATAGCAAATATTCTTTTTTGACAAAATGAGACTCCCCGCAGAAATAGAACCTACATCTCTCGGGTTTCACGCCCATGCACATATACCACTATGCTAAAGGCGAAATACTTAATTGTGACAAATTTTAACTAATGGCTCTTAATACTCTCCGAAGTGCTTTCTAAATTAAGCTACTATTGGCGATTTTGCTTTTTTGTTCAATAATTAGAATAAGTATTACATTTTTAAATCTTGTGAATTTTTCGTTGTATAATAAAAGAGGTTGATTAAAATTTAAGATGGCATTTACGTAACTTGGTTAAAGAAATAAAAGTAGAAATTGTTAACGCTACCCCTTAAAAATCTCTTTAATGTTATCATAATATACTCGTATTACAACTGAATGTACATAGGTAGGTAAATACACGTTATTTACATTTTATTTATATTCTTTGGTGCAATCGACCGGTAATGCCTGGTAAAAAAACAACTGGTCACGTGAGTATATTGTAGATAAGTCAAATTAATTGTTATATTAATTTGTTGTTTTTATTAAATAAAAACAACAATACAATGTAGTTCCACCATGAATTGACAGTTAACAAAATAAAAGAAATTATATTAATTTGACAGCAGATGGCATTTTCATAGAAAGTCCCTGTTTGCTGCGATCCTGGTTCCCTTCTATATTTTCGTTGAGTTTCCTCACTACTTATACATACTTTTATTATCGAGTTTATTTTTTAATATCTTTCTTACAAGAAAATTCCGCCCCTAAAAAGCCAAGTGACAGTACAGAAATGCTGTCATTTATTCAAAAAAACAATCGAGTATGTTGGATTCACCTCCCAGAGCCGACTTTAGGACTAATAAAGCCAAATAAATAATGAACTAGGATTTTGCACCGAATAGGTGTGTTTTTTCTCTCTCGGCAATTGCTCAAAGATGGGGAGGTGTTTGGATTAAAACTTGATTTGTATTAAAAATTTTGAAAATATTAAATAGAAAATGTGTGCCGGTTGCCACAAGTATCAAATAGACAGGTAGGTACGTATTATTTTCGTTTTTTCTTGTAATTAATAATAATTATTCACAGTACTTACCTATCTGCTAGCTTCGTCTTCGCTTCTCAAAGTTTTGGGGTAGCAGACTTTATTTTCAAAAGATATTAATACTTAGATATCTACTATATAAAAAATACAAGAAACTATCGCGTCTCATCTGTTTACGGATTAGGGATGTTCAGATCTTGCAAAAAGAATGATTATTTTAATCGATTTAAATCAAGTAGGTACCTAATATAAAATCGACTATACACAAAGTAAGAAAAATATTGATTCTTAAAATATCAGTAGGGTGCGGTAGTGCATCTCCCCAGGGTGGGCCCTAATCTCTTCAACACGTTGTCCCCAATCCTGTCAACCCCCCCCCGATGCTACTATTAATATCCGAATAAATAATTTAAAAAATAATAATAAATCTTTCTATGAATAATATATTAAATGCATATACAGTGTACTCACATACAAAAAACCAATTTCCTCAAGATTCGATTTTAATCACATATTATCATGTTTGAGGCTTTCATGGTTGTTTTTTAACGTAGTAGGTTTTTGGGTTTCCACCGTGTGTCCTTCTTCCTTCTTTCCTCGAAGTTTTCACGATTGGTAAAGGAGGCCATCGAAATGCATAAAAACCCTGAAAATATTATTATGGATGATGGATTACGGTTAAAAAGTCATGGCTTCAATATTCGAGCCGGTATCTCAGGTCGTAACGATTGACACATACTCTGAGCAACGTTTGGTCTTAGCTAATCGGATTCCTTTTGACATTCTCAGAGCAACGTTTACATTCTTATACCTAACTAGAACGTGGCACTGGATAAGGGAAAATAATGCAATATAGCAAAATAAGTATTTAAAGAAAATATTGAATACTGATTATGGTTGTGTGTATTTGTTGTTTATTATGATTGTTTTCCTCTGTCCAACAGCCAGTCTTCGCCACCGGAAAATAAGTAATATATGCATATTATTTCAAATAATATTAAAATGGCATGAGGTAGGTACGCACTATTGTCTTTATTTTCTATTGCAATTGTTATAAAAGGTAATTTTTTAATATTCATTTACCAATTTTTAAATTTAGACGCCCTTCCAAAGGCGCAGTTAGAATTGGCAGAACCGTAGCGGGTCGGGAGGTCCCTGAGGAAATTAAATACCTCTGTTTATCTCACCTCTGCGAAATCATGCGCAAATAAGCATAATCCAGTTAGTACAGCAGTGCTACCCAGATATATGCAGACATGCTTATATTATGTAAAAAAGATTTGCTTACGTACCTATATTTTTTCATATTTATGTATTTTAATGTGGTAAACAATGCTTTCCACTTACATAATTTCAATGTGAGATATCCCTGTCTCCCGCAGTTGTTTCTTTGGTGTAAGTATGTAAAACTCTACCAGTGGCAGAATCACCCGTGATTTTATAATAATATTTAGATACCAACTTGTTTGAGATGTCAATTTCAGCGACTACATATCTCAATATAAGTATTTGTCTTTTCCGCATTTTTCTTTACAACATTATTTCTCAATGGTACAGCAGCGTTTGCGTCCAGTGACGTCCCTAGACAAAATGCCGCCCCTAGGCAGCGTCACAATGCCACCCCATTATACAATTTTTTTTATTATCCTTTCATGACTTCAATATCTAAGAAATACATTATTAACAAAATATATATCACAAAATTTAATTTAAATCTCATCTCTACTTCAATAGACAATATTGCGATTCCATGGTTTCAGATACATTTAAAAATACACCTGACAACGTTCAAAACTTGCGAATGACTGCCAAACATATTTGGATAAATTAATTAGGTACCTATTCAAATATAATTCGCAAATCTGCACGTATCATTGCTGGTCATCAAGGAGTGATGTCCAAAGACAACGGAAGTAAACTAGACATCGCGAACCCGACCCGAAGTCCTGTTAAACCGTTTATGCCAATTAATATGTACATTTTGTTTCTAACCAGTGAGCTGATTTGTTTAATAGAAAGAAATTTCCGTTATTACTAAGTTAAGGTACCTATTCCTCTATATATTTATTGATTTTCCTCGATTTGCCGCCCTTCGAGTAACTGCCGCCCCCAAACGACGCTCAATCTGCCTACCCCCACGGGATGTCACTGTTTGCGTCTACAAGCTCAGCTGTTTTGAGGTTTTATTCAATATTAATATAATATGCCAGGTTGTACAGTTAGAATCAACCATTTCCCAGAAAAGTGACCGGTGTATACTTATACAATTATTTAAAGTATTTTCTTTCCGCCTTTCACGGTTAATAATAATTCTTGGTTCACTAGTTTTGCCACGTTATTGTTGAAATTTGTATAGTCCACACCAAATCCCTACACCCAGTGTAGGCCCTGGACGTCTCCAATATTATTCTTCACATTCCTCTCCCTTGCTCAGGAACACAAACTGTTTCTGGAGGTCCTTTTCTAATCCGTCCAGTGATGTACTGTTCGCCCCATGGCCCCCACATCCTGTAACGGGCTGCCAGACTAGGATTTTTGGCGGGCTCCCCTACCTATCGTTAAAGATAAAGGCAGTGTGACGCTCTACAGTAGCGTTTTCCAAATGGTGTACACCGTAAAATTAATGTGTATATTTGTATACGAGGGTGGGTCAATAATTCCTTAGAAAAAAGCATTAAAACAGTTTTTATTTTTGTATTTTTTTTTTATTTCTCAACATAATCTCCTTGGAGCTCAATACACTTGGTTAGACGTTTCTCAATTTTTTTTTAAACCGTCAGAAAAATAAGTTTTCGGAAAGTCCTCAAAATAAGCATTTGTCCGATCGATGACTTCTTCATTTGAAAAAAAACGTTGTCCACTTAGCCATTTTTTTAAGTTTGGGAAAAGGAAAAAGTCACTGGGGGCTAAATCTGGCGAATACGGTGGGTGGTCGACCAATTCAAACTTCAATTCTTCAATTTTAGCCATTGATCGTAAACATGTGTGAACACGGGCATTGTCCTGATGAAAGAGGATTTTTTTCCTGTTTAAATGAGGCCGTTTTTCTTCAATTTTGTTTTTTAGCTGGTCCAATAAAGTTGCATAATAATCCCCTGTTATTGTTTTTCCTTTTTCCAAATAGTCAACGAAAATAATTCCACGTGCATCCCAAAATACAGTAGCCATAACCTTACCAGCTGATTTTACGGTTTTCGCCTTCTTTGGACATGGTTCGCCTTTCGCAATCCACTGCTTTGACTGTTCTTTCGTCTCGGGAGTATAGTGGTGTATCCATGTTTTATCTACAGTCACAAAGCGACGAAAAAATTCATCCGGATTGCGTTGCATGAGCGACAACAGGGCTTTAGAGGCCACCACCCTTTTGCGTTTATTGTCGACTGTGAGCAAACGCGGCACCCATCTTGCAGAAACTTTTTTCATGCCCAATTTGTCATGTAAAATAGAAATGACGCTACCTTTTGAGATCCCTGTAACCTCAATTATCTCACTCAACTTTAATCTTCGGTCACTTAACACCATATCGTGGATTTTATTGATCATTTCTGGTGTAGTCACCTCTACAGGACGTCCTGAGCGTGGTTCATCCTTTGTTGATGTACGACCACGTTTAAATTCATTTAACCAGTTATAAATAGTTGCAAGTGAAGGAGCAGATATGCCGTGAACTAAATCCAACTCATTTTTTATTTCCTTTGCTGTTAACCCTTTTATATTAAAATGTTTAATAACAACTCTAAACTCAATTTTCTCCATTCTCCATTTTTCCATTTTCCACAAGCAATTTTTTTTTTAAAATGTACGAGAAACACACAACAACCCGACCAATCTGATTGAAACTTCGCAGCATACTGAATCGGTAGTGCCGCTGCATGAAAACAAACCGCTTACAGTACTAGTCGCGCCACCTGTCGGCTTTTCTAAGGACTTATTGACCCACCCTCGTATTATAATCAATGACATTAATATGGACGAAGCATCTGGAAAAAAAAAATGACACTCACTTTTTTGTCGGGTCTGCCGAATGGCATAATCTGTTCTAACGCCATTACAATAAAGGTGATTTTGCTATAAATTTCCGATGCTTTTTGTCGGGTCTGCCGAATGGTTCGGTTCGAACGGGTTCGCTCAAATGAACGTTGATACTAGAAATACTGTTCTAACGCCATTACAATAAAGGTGATATTGCTATAAATTCCCGATGCATGATATCGCATAATGGAAATTGCGTGCCGTCTACCGATACATGTGCAAATGTCGCTATGCGCGAATTTACTTGCTAGCTACTGTATTGAGTGCGTTGTCCATTAATAATGTCAATGATTTGAATGCATCCATTAGAATTATGGAGTTGTCGAGTATCGATACACAATAAAAATTGTATCGTACAACCACATAATCTTAAATAATAACACCTTTGAAGAAAAACAGCGATATGTGTTTATAGCACTTATTTGGTCGACTCACCACGCCGGGCCCTTTGTGAGCCCGGGCCCCCAGGCTAGAGCCCTGTCAGCCCCCCCCCCCCTTTGTGGGGGCAATGGTTCACCTTATCTACATACGTGTATACCCAGAGATACCTTATAAATTTCACGATATCCCGCTCATCGTAGACGAAACTTTGAATAATGACGCGTCTATAGATATAATATGATATACCTACTTAAGAAAATATATATTTCTAGCCAATCCATTGAGTTCTGCAACGGAATTACTTCTGACTTAATAATAATTAAATATCCGTGTTTGAAAACATCCTGTAGTGTATTTAAAAATCTGCTGGTAAATATTATAACGTAGTTCAATTCCGATAATATTAGATTGACTTATGACAAAATACCGTCGATATAAATCTGAATAAACACAATGATGTTAGCAATGAAAGAATAGTGTGTGGTAGTATTTTCTGAATCGTTATTTTTCTAGTCAGAGCGCGACTTCATCAAGCATTCGGCCACTGGACTCATCTCAAGATAGCGGAAAAAATTAGAGTGAGGTTAATAATATTATGTCATGCTGAAAAAAGGGCGCTTTAAAACATAAATAGTTAAGTTAATAGTGTTAAACTCTATAAAACTCTAGGTACATAGGTATATTCTCAGCAAGTTAGGCTCACTCTTCTATGCAGGATGTACAATGCGAGATATCTATAGGGAGGTGCTATACCTGACTACCTTCAAATGTCTCATGTATATACATTCGTCGGTAAATCCCCATTTAAATTACGTAAGTGTAGATTCAAATCTCTAGACAGCAATCATTTCTTTTTATTTCAGTGAGAGTATACATTTTTTGCTATGATTATAAATACTATAATACCATACAGACATTTTCCGGTGTCGTTTCCCATTTTTTACGTAATCTTGGTACCTAAGTAGGCACCTGCCCATTAAAGCCGTTGATTGCATTTGTAGATTTTTTTCCTAATGAAATATTTATCATAATAATAATCGACGCCATGTTAATGTGACGCAAGAATTGTTGCGAACTCCTGTTCTGGAATCATTAAAGACAGTCAAGTGACTCAAGTCAGTGGTCGGCAACCGGAACTCGATGCAATACTTACACACGTACAATATCTATAATTTTTTAACTGTCTGTTATATTTTTTACACATGTGTGCGTGCATCTGTGTTCGTCGTTTTGACGTAATTGCATCAGTGGACGTGTTACAACACGTCCGTAATGGGCAGAGACGAATTCAGGTTTTCTATAGCCCGACGATGTTTTAAAATATCAAACACACAATATCGTACAAGTAACATTCAATATGAATGTTAAGAAAACTTCAAATGTCAATATAAACTACCACTCTACAGAAGTTCATAATATGAAGGTCGGTAAGTACCTACTTTGATTAGAAGAAAACGTAGTAATTTATTTTTGCATTACTTTCCAGCAGAATTGACATTTGATAAAGTTCATGATAGTGCTTAATCTTTCGATAGATTGGATGGCTTCTGCGTTATGGGATATTAAATATGATCTACTATTTACAATAATTTTAAATGATCACAAGTTACTAGAAATGAATATCTTTTAATCTACACAGTAAACATTAATCAACAAAAGACAAGTCTAATAAAATTAAAACGAAATATAATATACTTACTTAGAAAGGTACCTACTTATAAGATTGATTCTAATTCATTTACTAACTTTATGAATAATAATTAAACTTATGAAAAAATATATAAAATTAAATGATATGCTTATATAGATAGGTATTATATTACATTATATATTAATATTTATAATTGTTGTTTAATTTAATAAAACGCAATTTTTTATAGTACTTAGGTATTCCACTTTTAATCAATAAATTAGGACCGGTTTCGTCCACCTCAGAGGGACATTTTCAACTCTTTTTCAAGTTTTCAAAGTTTTCAAATTTTCAAAAGTGGAATAAGTACTAAAAAAATGCGTTTTATTAAATTAAACAACAATACAATGCAGTTCCACCATGAATTGACAGTTAACAAAATAATATTTATAAAGCTATTGATCTACTAAGTCTGCATCACAGTAATTGTTGATTTCATTCTTCTTCTTCCGAGTTTTTTTCAGAGGTACGATATTATGAAAAGCAGACAACGCATCTAAATGGTCTAAGATTCAGAGCTGAAGTAAGATTAAAATAATGATTCAAATATAGCTCCAGTTGTAAATTAAAAGATTTTCATCATATCTGAAAATTAATGTTGACTAAGTCAACATATATGTAGACACGGCTTCGGTCTCAGATCCGTATAAGTAAACTGTGATACTTGAAAAAATAATACTTATAGATATCTACCTATCTACATACTTCTGTACCTAATGATTCGTCGTACAAATTTGCTCGACGCATGATAAAAATACGCATATAGGTAGCAAAACTGAGCAAAAAAGAAGAAAAGTTTAAAAAAATCTGGTGATAAAATCACTCGCGCCGACCCTGCCCGAATAAGACAACGTAATGAAAGAAAAAAAATGAAGGAAATATAAACTTTATACGGTCACACGGGTGCTTTAATTGATGGTGAAAATGAATTATTCATCAGTCAACGATGCGTGGCGCTGGAAGTAGGTACTCCGCCGGCCAACACGAACGAGGAAATGACACGTCGTTGACTGGAATAATTCATAATGCCGCACTGGTTGTGAAGCACCTATAGGACATAACTCGTGTCGTGATTTGTCACAGTCTATGGATATAATGTTATGTGGTCTGTAGTTAGGTGGTTGTATTATATTGTTTTTGATGAGGCGACCTATCACAAAGTGTCATTGCGAATGAGGTAGATGATACATATTATAAGTATTGGTAGGTATCTACTTTATCAACATACGTGTGGTGTAATGTTATAGCGTATTGTTTTCAACACTAGAGTGAAGTAAAGTGTAGATGGATCATCTCGTAGCTAAACCTTTTTGCCAACTAAAATAACACCGATTTTATTTTAACGACATGCATTTACTGATGAGTAGGTATAAGAAAGCATTATGTAAGTGTTAGTAACTATATGTTAGCCAATCAAAACTTGTCGGAAAATTAGTCGGGAAAATCTCACTCATAAAATAATATTTGTTTAATTAGGTTGTTTAAGTACCTGCGTCATAGTTTCGTAATAATGAATAATTTTCCACGGACTGCCTAAACATAAGAAATGTACTTAGGTCCTATGCGAAGAAATGCGGTTACACGTAAATTGTACACATTATATTTCACCGTAGCACAGTTCGCCGTCAGCTTTCTTATCAAAAAGAGATGACCGTACCGTATGTATACCTACTACACTATACGGTCATCTCTATAGCACCGACATGAAAAGAATACGCGTTGTTCTGTATTTCTAATTTAATTACATACTTATCTATTTTCTACTGCCTTTTTCTTGTATTTTGGTAGGTTTTATTGCGTATTTTGTATGTTTTAGGCACCTACAAGTTGGTTTACAGGAAACCAGAAAGGAACCCCGCCAATTTTCACAGCCGATTTTGGCAAAATTCATGAATTCAAGAATAAAAACCTAACTTAACTTAACAAATAATCTAGTAAATGGGCTATTTTCATAATTTGTTTGCCGCTGGCTTCCTGTAAACCGACAAGAACCGTGTTTTATTTAGACATGAATTTTATCTCTGTACTATTTGACCGAAAGAGGTTGGACGACCATATATTTCCAACACAACATTTCACGGTGAAGCGTGATTCGGCGAAACGCATACGCATATCGTAATAGATTTTTGGGTTTTTGTGTGTACCTACTTCATCCAACTTTCCTCGACGTTTTCGGTCTCAAAAATTACGTATAAATTTCTGGACACGAAGAAATGCAGGTGACGTAATCTATGCTAGCTGTGATCCACTCCATCGAACATTATCCGTAGGTATATGTACCAATGTACAGTAGATTCATACCAATCACAGTCTAACTCTAGCTGGATGTGATGCTCTTGCCATGCAGTTTTTCATCCGCCATCGATTACCTCACTGCGCCTCGGTGCTTTAATAGCTAAACCCTGGATTCCCGCACGTTCATTCCTCATGTCGACAGTCAGTGAAATAAACACTTGGCATGCAACCTGTCGGATCCGCAAATAGTTTGTTAACATAGTGTGTTACACATGGCCGATGATGAATATACCTACATACTTCCAATACAATATTAATGAAGTCAATAACAACGGATAGGTACAAGAAAGAAAACAGAAATATCTCACGACTCAGTGGCGTCCCATCAAATCCTGAAGCGAGCAAAACCCACGGGCGCCATTAACCAAACTAAAAGGCTTATTATGTGAAAAACTTTTATACTGATTGCTTTTACGATACTTTGCGAGTGTTGTGTTCCTGCGCTTTTTCTGTCCGCCTGGTAGGGCACGCCCACTCGTTTGATCTGACATCCATCTAGTTTGTAATATCTCCTCCGCGAAAGCTTTTTATCTGATTCGTAAGTCATAAATGGATTTTAAAGATTAATTTATTGGTTATTTAGTTACATTTTAGACAACTCTTGACCTGAATGGTAATGTGGATAATTTGAAAAATAGCAATCAGTTTATTCTTTTTTTACTATCTTTTTTTAATTATTTTATTGTTTTATATTTACCAATTTCTTTAGCGAACTTCACAAATAACAAATTCAAAACGTTCACATGAC
Organism: Rhyacophila brunnea; assembly: GCF_057557595.1. Lineage (NCBI taxonomy): Eukaryota > Metazoa > Arthropoda > Insecta > Trichoptera > Rhyacophilidae > Rhyacophila > Rhyacophila brunnea. The sequence goes on along the minus strand of NW_028232848.1, from coordinate 38,248,923 downwards.
ACGAAAAAATTAGTATTAAAAAAGTAGTTTTAATATATGCTTTAAAGTTCAACGTTTATTATTGTAGAGGTTTGTTTAATTCTTGACATGCTGACTTTGGTGAGTGATACAAATGGAATGAAAGATTGTCATAAAGAGTTTTGACACACTGGTACCCAAGAGATAAAAAATGTCCTAGTAGACCTAGAGGCCCCTGTATCGATGAAATGATAAAGTTATGTGAAAGTACGTGGCAACGCAACGCACAGGACCGAGAGAATTGGAATCAGCTTTGAGAGGCCTTCATACAGCAGTGGATAGATTCAGGCTGATGATGATGATGTATAATATATTTTTATTATTACTCCAAGAGCTGTTTCGTTTTAGGACATCTTCACAATTTGTAAAAAAAGAATTGTGTTATAAAATTTGTTGAATCTTAGGTACATATCAAAGTAAAGTTAATACAATCACAATTCCGAAATGATTTTGAAACAATGATACTTATCAATATATTTTTTAAACATCTATAAGAATAATAAATTAATCGTTAGATTAAATCAACAACTAATATCATATAATGACAATTTATTAATTAGTTTATTTGGGAAAAAAATACTATCGCTTTGGTGCTGTGTGGAAGAATTTTAAATACGTAAGCTTAGTAGACGATGGATTTGTCCTGGTCACCAGAGCCGCAGTAGTTTGACATTTGCATAGAAAGACTTGAGTGCTTTGTATGTACCTACGTCGTATAATTGTAGGTACAGGTATTCATTGAATCCACTTTTTAGGCGTATTCTTATAAGTAGGTATAATATAAATATTTATAATTAATAACAAATTCAATAAAGGTAGCCTTGAGCCCTACAAGTAGGGGAACGAGTTGACATTGTCTGGTTGACCAGCCTGGTGGTCCGGCGTGGCGGGTCGACTGGCTAAGTGAGATCAACATATATCATAAATTTGCTCTAATTGTAAAAAACAGACACCTGTGGCACTGTTTTACTTCATATATAAACATTTGAGAATATTTGGTTGTTTGATGCAATTTGGTGTAATATTATGATGGTTGATAAATTTAAATGATAATTCCTGATTATAATAAAAATGGCTATTTATCCAACATGGCGAGGGGTCGCATGTTACTTGAGTAGGTGCCAGAAAAGGGGGTCGCAATCATTGCTTCATATGATGTCGAGTGCCGATAACTAATTCAAGTAGAATTATTTTAAAATAGGTAGGTAGGTACCTAGATGAAATAATTAAAAATACACGGAAAACGCTCAATTTTGCCTGACGGAGCCGCGGAATACCATTTGAGAAACGCTGATTGTAGAGCATCACACTGTCCTTAACCTTAGCGATGGGGACCTATGGGGTCCCGAAAAATGGAGCCAACTTCAGGATTTGGAGGCCATGAGGTAGATAGTAGGTATTTACCCACAGTCTTTATTGATATTTATATCCTTGGATTTGTAGTGTGTAGTACCTAAGTTTTATTCGCTGATGTTACCATATTTCGGCGGGTGCTTTGTGTCTTTCTTTTTGTGTGTGATCTTCGGTCATATTAGATCCCATAAAGGTTAAACTATCCACTGGTTAAATAATTAACATAATATAATAGGGTTTTGTGGTTTGGCTTACCAACAAAGGTTACGTGTTTTTCACTTAAATCACTCTATCTATACAATCCAGAACTAAGTAAGCAGATAAGTAACTACTTATGTCAGTGTAAAACTGTAAAATATGCCTAAGGGTTTAGACACACCCCAGCCTCAAAGTGGGCTATATGCATGTAGAAAAACACGATTGTATACTCGTAAAAAGATAACATTGTATGAAAATATTAGTCTGCATTCAACGATCGTATTTGTATGTATTATATAGGTATAATGTGTCTTGTTTAACGGCTGATACGTTGCAGACCAGTTTCTTAGAATGGTGATTATCTATATTTATTAATTATTTATACCTATAGTATATATTATCACGTAGTATGTATCATTTTGTCGTGTTCTTTGCCTTGTTTATTTCATTTATTTTTTATTTTTTCATTTATTTCATTTTTTTTTTTAACATATTGTGGACATTACAAATTATAAGTTTAAGATGTTCACAACATGACATTTAGAAACAAAGATATATAAATATAACTGTATTACATAAAAAAAGAGATATATCAGTAGATGAATTAGATAGGTACAAGGAAGTACATCGGATGAGTTAAGCAGACCCTATTTTAAGAATTTATAAAACAACATTCACCTAAACTCATTTTCACGTAGGTGGAATATATCAACACCCGAAGCAGTTTCGTTGAACATAGTTATCACTCTCCCAATAGGCATTATCAGTGGCAGGTTGGTTCTGCACCTTGGGAGAATAAACAACTGATGGTCTCTATTTCTAAGATAGTTATCAGGGACACACAGGTCAACACTGCCCAGAATGGCAGAGTTCTCATTTATACCTTGTATAAGTCATGTTCTGTTTTGTCCGGTCACCGTAAGGTGCATGGTTTGATACTTTGGTCATATTGCTCGTAGTTTGCTGATAGTCATCGGTTTAATCGAATCATGAAGAGGACTAGGAAAGATAAATGTTGGTGTGTATAGGTAAATCATTCTACAGTGGCACCATAGGCGATTCGCGCGTGGATTTTATTGCTTGCGACAATGCCTGTTTCAATGCCAGAAAACAATACCACTACAACTGCAAGCCGCATTTGCTGTACCCATGGTGCCACAGTAAAACGATTTACGTATATCAATGAAGGATACCGTAGATTTCAGACGGTTTTTGAGGGTAATTTTTAAGTTGACTGATGTTGCAGCACTCAGTACTTACATATTGAGTAATAAGCCTCAATTGCATTGAGCTTCTTTACGAGATGTTTGTTGGCGAATTTATAATCTGCCTGTAAAGTCGCCCAGTGTAATCATCGAACATGTTAGCTTGTGTCCCTCGAAATTATAAAATGTGTGATTACTATCCTCACTCCTGTTACGAATTTCATGTTTAACCACAGAACAGATAATAAATACACCTAATTCTGATAGGCTATATTCAATACGCTACATATTGATGCAGTGCTTTGAATGTGTGAGTGTCCTACGGAAATGAAACACGCATTATGCATGTGCAATAGTGTGTATAGTACCTACACCAATATTAAATAAGCGTCAATGCATAAACCGAGAGCAGTTGTCAGTATTCGGCGTATTCTTGACACGTGTTTAAGTTTATCCCGGATTCTTCCTTACTCGAGATCGGTTACCTGCTACTCCTTACCCGTTAGGTATTTCAGTTCCCAGTATTTCTGAGTTCCTGTGTTTAACCAACTTATATTTTTTTATAAAATGTCAACAGAACAAATTTATTTTCTGTTGTGGGCACATACTTATATATTAAATAGGCATAACTATCCCGATACCTACCTACTACGTTTTATATTTTTCATTTGTCAGTCAGCTTCTGGCAATTATCTGCCTTTTACAGGTCTTAAAGGTACAGGTACATATATGTATAATAGTTATATGTTTAGAGAAGAACGTTTCAGCATTTATGTCTACTTGGTAATGTTTATTTTGAGCTTTCACTTACGCTAAATTAGCTTTTCTTTGTAGTTTCCTGGATACAGCCAGATAAATAAAAAACGTTATGCTTTGAAATCATCAAACGACGTGACCATTCATTTCATGGAAGCTTTTAAAAATCGTCAAAGGTCAAAGAGCCTTGTAATTTTACAAAATATAGCGACGGTAAGGGGAGCTTTGAATGAAGGACTACCCTCATTGACTTATATGAACGAGGATGATTATAAAATTGAGATACGTACGAATTTGTTGTAAAATGGGCATAGCTACCTATAATTAGTCAGGTAGATACATAGGTATCATATAAGTACATTTGAAGGTAAGTAAGTAGGTACCTACAATGTACGCCTATAATAAAATTTCATTAAACAGTGACATGGACGGATATGTTTGTCTATCGGACGTCAGATAATAGGTACCTACCTACTTACCTACCAGCACGAATGCATACAAACGACATGCTTCATCGTTATTACTAGTACCTACCAGTAAATCGCCAATCAAGAAAGTTTTTTGTGTGGACCTTATTTTTAACATCAGGTAACAAATGTCATGTTGTTAAAGTTTTGAATTAATAATAATATGTTATGTAGTTTCTGCAATTATTTGGACAGTATTATTCGCCGCGGACCAGCTAACTCGGAGAGATTGGTGGTTTAGGGTAGCCTCTAAGGAAGGCGAAGCAGATGAAGTGTGTCGGAGCTCTGGAGTGACTATAAGAAGCGTGAAGCATCTTACTGACAGCAGCCTTCATTCTATCCTGAGAGAAGCAGAAGACCGGAAGAGATGGAGTGCCTTGATGGGAAGAGTGTGTTCAAGATCCTCAGCCAATAGGGAACAACCGAGAATAGAGACAGTAGGTATAATAATAGAAAATTCCCAGTTTTTTTTTTTTTTAAATAATTTTGTTTTACTTAAATAGAATTAGCCTTGGATAGATACATTTGTAGCAGTGACGAAGAGTAAAGGTAAGTTGTGGAGATCCGAAATAAATAGTGCATATTAAACTTTGTCACTCATATTATTATAACTAAGAATATTTTCAAATTGCAGATGGTGTTGGTCAGTTTTTAAAATTCAATTAAACCCTACCTAAAGCAAACCATAATAGATAAAATTAGATTAAAAAAATATTCTACTGTGTCTCTATCAGTGGCGAAGAGTGAAATTAGGCTGTTAAGATTCGACAGTGCACATTAAACTTTGTCAGTCATACTTATATGTTTTTATTGAACTAAGACTACAATTTACAGTGATGGTGTTGGTAACTTTTAAAAAAAATAACTAAACCTTGCCTAAACCAAACCATAATAGTTTTGGTATATTATGGGCGATTTGAGAAAATATTGCACACCTTTTCATTCATACTTATTTGTTTACGACACGTTGAATTCAGAATATGAACGAGTAGATGCATATGCTGTTGGTAAGTTTTTTTTTTAATTCATTAAGCCCTACAAGAAATGAAAATATAATTAATATTAAATTCTACAGGTTTTTTTAAAAAGGTTTGTCGATAGCTATTTCGGTTGTAACACCATTATCAAGACTATTCAGATAGGCCGTTTGCCTTTGCTTATATACTATACGTGTATAGATAGAGACAGAATACATTTTCTTATTCGTTCCAGCAATATTATGAATTTTTACATTATTATTAATTGTAATATTATTAATACTTTGAAAACCCTAAGTGGGTTTTTTAAAATGGATATCGAAATTTTCAAAATTTATCAAAATTACAGTGTTCGATGGTTATTTATTGACATTATTAATCAATTAAAATATTATTAGTATAATTGTCTTAATCGTGTGTTTAGATTATATTTAATAGTGGCGACGAATACATTACCAAATTTTCATTAATTATGTGATTACTTTTGGATAATTCGCGATTAATTTCCAACTGTTCAAGTAAATTTAATTTTAGACCTTTATTACATATATGCAAACATTGTGGCGTTTCATTGTTACTGATGCTATGCGAGTTTGATATCAAATGTTTAGCAAACTGAGAATCTGTTTTACCATTCCTAAAAGACCGGAGGTGCTCTTCAAAACGAGTTTTTATTGACCTGCCAGATTGACCAATGTAGCATAGACTACATGTGCCACATGTTATTTTATAAACTCCGCTTTTCTCCAGTTTGTTGATTTTATCTTTACTATTTTTTAAGTTTAATCCTAGATTATTATTAGCTTTGAATGCTACGTTAACGCTATGTTTAATTTCTTGATAAATTTTGTCTGAAATAATGCCGTGATAACCAATGGACTTGTAATAACGATTTGAATCTTTAACGTTAGGGTATATTGTTGATCTAGCTAATTTAAGTTGTTTTTTATATAATATTTTATCTACTATTGATGTTTCATATCCATTACTTAAGGCTATTTGTTTAATGGTATGTAGTTCATCCTCAAAATCTAATTTGTTCATGGACACGCTAACTAGCCTGTGGATCATGGCATGGTATGCCGCCAACTTATGAATCCATGGATGTTGCGATCCTTTATGTATAGTAGTTTCAGTATAGGTGGGTTTTCTATATATTTTGAAGTTATGTTTATTATTAACCCTCTGAATAGTGAGGTCTAGAAAATTAATTCTGTTTTCTATCTCTACTTTGACCGTGAATTTAATATTACAGTGCAATGCGTTAGCCCTTTTGACGAACGAGTTAAGTTGACGGTCAGTTCCTTTCCAGCAAATCAAAATATCATCTACGTATCTATGGTAATATAATATGTCAGCTACTGAGTCTATTTTAAGTGATTCCGATTCGAATTTGTCCATAAAAAGTTCTGCGAGCAAAGGACTTAAAGGAGACCCCATAGGGACTCCGTCAAGTTGATTATAAAACTCTGAATTAAATGAGAAATAGTTATTTTCTACACATAATTTCATTAAAGAATAAATTTCTTCTAACTCGAATGGGTGTACTTTAGCTTTTTCTAGTTTTTCGTACACTATTTCTAAACATTCTTTAACTGGAATATTAGTAAATAAACTGGTTACATCTAATGATACCAGCTTACAGTTGCTAGGTAAATCTATGGTATTTATTTTATTAATTAAGTCAACTGAATTTTCTACGCTTCTTTTGGATTTGAAATTTGTTAGATGTTTAAAAATTTTATTAATATAATATGCTAATTTGACTGTTGGCGTATTCGTATATGATACCACGGGCCTAATAGGAATATTAGTCTTATGTATCTTCGGTTGACCATATAGTAAGGGTGCCATAGGATTCATAAGAGTAACACTACGTTTGATAGCTTCGGTGGGGAAAGTGATAGTGCAATCATTTATTAATGTTTTAACTTTAGATGCGATTTTAGACGTAAAAAACCTGTAGAATTTAATATTAATTATATTTTCATTTCTTGTAAAATGGAATTCTACCAAGTAAATGCTAACTCAATTAATCATTAAGCCCTGTTTAAGCCAAAACTAAAAATATGATTCTATCTATAAAATATCAAAATTGATGTATGGTTTAATGGTTTACGGGTATAATTTTAGATATTTTATAGATAGACAATTATTTTTTGACTATTATCTATTATGGCATGGTTTTCGCAGTGTTTAATTGAATTTAAAAAAAAAAACCAACACTATTTATAAATAAATTGTAGACTTAGTTCAATGAAAACAAATAGATATGACGGACAATGTTTATTGTGGACTATTTATGAAGGATCTTAACAGCCTGCCTCCACCCTTTGCTACTGGTATCCATAAAATATTTTTTATCTAATATTTTAGTCTAGGCAAGGTTTAATTGAATTTTTAAACTAAACAATACTATTTTGCAATATGTATTCTTAGTTTAATGAATATAAACAAGTATGATTGAAAAATTCAGTGTGCACTATTTATGTCGGATCTACACAGCCTACCTCCATCCTTCGTACTGATTTACATATTTATGTTGAGAAAAAAGTAACCGGGTGGCATAAATAAAAATCGGTTAATTAGCAAAAAATGAATTAATATTTCCATGGCGGATACCTGTAACAAAAGTAAATCAATACGAACGGAAATATTGTATCAGGCGGACAGAACACGACACCGGTACACATTCCAGTGGTCATACTTACGCGATAGAAAAATTCCATACAGATAGAGATAAAATAGCCGCGGCCATGTAATACCGGAAAGCAGTAAATAAGGTTGCATGTCTCGGAAGCATTTCCACGGGAGTGGACGCACTTTCCTTGTTACGAGCCAACGAGCTTATATGGCGCATGACAGGAAAGAGTTTCCCCTTCGTATTGCTACAGATAATAAAGTACAAATGAGGTCGTAGATATGACGTTTTCAATGAAGCGTGGAACGGAGAAATACCGCCATAATAATTACCTATGTACATAATATTATATAACTATTGTTTCTGGATGTATTTTTTTCACTTACCACTTACGAGTGAACTTGTATTTCCGATTACTTTATATACTTATAAGTACATTAATATAAAATTGTAATACCTATCTTTAAAAAGTATGCCTAATAATTATAGTAATTTTAGAACAATTCATAGATAAAATTAGGTAATACATATCTATAATTATAATCTGTGGTCTTGCAAGGCAGCATGAATGGTGCCCCCAGTCAGCTCTATCACTAGGTCGCTCCTGCACGCAGACGTTCTTCCTCTGCTTCGCCTTCCCTGATTTGCACCCAAAACCACCAGTCTCTCCAGGTTGTCTGGTCTGCGCCGGACAATATGTCTAAAAAGCTGCAGAATTCATCTCAGATTATATTGTTGAGAGCCGTTCCTTTATCTGAAGTCTCTGGATGATCGACTGGTTCGCCTTGTACTCCGTCCAAGAAATACGAAGCATTAGGTGCCAAGACCACATCTCAAAGGCATCAATAATTGCCTTCCGTTCCCATGGCCTCAGGGTCCATGACTCGACTCCGTATAAAAATATAGAGAACACACATTGCACAAGCATCATTTTTGTGGCAATCGAAATTCCCCGATCTTTCCATATAGTGGTAAGACGTGTCATTGCATTGTTTGCAATCTGTGTGCGCCTTCTTACATCCGCTTCACATCCGCCCTTTCCACTGATGGTCGATCTCAGATATACAAACTCGTCCACTGTTTCTAAGTTTTGGAATGTACTTGCTGTTGGTAGAAGGTTAGCCCGATCGATAACCATTAACTTGGTCTTATTCCTATTAATAAGGTAGCCGTATTTGCGACTCTCTTCTAGAGGTGGGAAAACTGGTCGATTTTGAAGACTAAGTATACTTACTACCAGTATAAAAAAATACTTGGTATCTAAACTTGTTCCAAAATACTTACTAGTATTTGAAATATCAGCTTTAATAGAATCGTTAAAAATACGTCGGCTTTTTGAAATGTCCCATTTTCGAGACAGGTACAGCTAGAACTGTGGCGCTAGTCACTCATGTTTCAGTAGTTATCCATTTATACAATCACGCATATAATTTGAATTCAGTTTATGTTTACAAATTACAATTATAACACTAAAAAATCGAGAAACTTGACGTGACGAAACCAGATAAACGCGTAGTCAGTTAACGTTATCAGAACTCCGTTATTCCGGCTTGCGACTGACGTCAATTCGATGTAAATGTCTTACTCAACTAAAACTAAAATTAAAACCCGTCGCATACTAAACATACGCGAGTCGCGACACCGAAGCGATGATTTCAGACGTGGCAAAACTACGAACTAGCTAGCGGTCGGCGAGATCTCATACCATGTGTCGAGCTCCTGGACTCGATAAAGTTTCATACTCAACTAAAACCAAAAACCAAAAACTCAAACAAACCTAAAACCCTAAGGCGAACTCAAAAGTATCCTATAAAACGAACACGTGACCATTTCTGTCCTTCACTATACCAACTTTACAACAGAGGAGAAAGGGAGAACAATGACAGTTGAGTATAATATCACGGCTAGACATACGTGTATCATGATATCTCGCTCGCGCGCATTTAATATCAATAGCGCTGAATAGCGAGTCACGGCGCATATATTAGCGAATGCGTTCGAATTCGAACATCTAATACGTTTCAAGTTTCTTGAAACAAGTTTATTGGGCAACAAATACTTAGTATGGGTATTTTCATCCGAAACTTAAGTACACAAACTTGTGACAGTATTTCCAACTCACCTCTACTCTCTTCCTCTACCCGGTGTAGCAACTCTTTGAGTTCTCTTTCATCAGCGTACGTATACCTACGCATATACGTATAAAAATATTAACACTTTTTACCAGCTTCTTGCCTACTAAAATATTTTTCACGAAAATCATTGTTTTTAAAATAAATAGGTACCTATGTGTTCATATTATTTAGATACTAATGAACTAACGATAATCCGCGATTCAAGCCGCGTGAAATACCAACATAAAAAATAGGCATACTTACCTACTTATATCTATACCTGCACAATGAAGTACCTAAGTAAACACAGTAAATTTAAATGTAGGTCATTTTTACCATGGCCCTCTACCCGCACCTCACCTCACCACTACACCGTTACTGTATGGAAACTTCACTAACTCGTGATGAATATTGCCCTAGGTGCGTTATTTTAAGTTGATAACGATTGGATGTAGGTAACTAGTCATAATCCTCTACCATCATCTCACCTTACCACCCCACCGCTGATATCTGACCACTTTACCTACTCATATTATTGCAAATGCGTAATTTGAGATACCTACTAAATTCGCAGCAGACATCTATTATAGATGAAATGTGTCAGTTTCATCAATTTTGCTTTGTAGTTTTTCAGTTGTAACTTATAACGATAATGGAACAAACAGACATAAAAAACTGTACATATTTTCAGCTTATGTATAGTTGAAATTTAATAGTCGAAACTCTGATCAAAAGGAAAGTATTTCAAAATCACAGATATGCACCTACAGTGTATAGACATATAAAAACATCTTTATTGGGTACCTAGGTATTACTTTAAAAAAATCTTTAGATGCATACATACCTACATATCTATAGATGCGAACACGCTATCAATAATGAATAGGTACTTTCGTACATATTCCTACTAATAATTCATAATGGTAATTATAGGTATTTTCACATTCGTGTTTTGTAATCGTCAAACAATCGTCTCTATGAAAATGTAACGTAACCATTTTACTTGTATGCTATTGCGATCCGAATCGGTTTACGATTTCCTGGGTACTTTTCAGTCAGAGTGATTATGTAATTTACATTATTTAGCTAGATCATATAAATTTAAATACCTATAAGTATATAAATGAAGCAGGCCTACTTTAATATTATGTAATAGATAGTACCTAATACCTACCTACATTTTTAAATTAACGATTTAGATGATTTATTTTAGTTGTTAGTACCTATTACTTCTACTTCACCATGTTCGTTGTTTTTACAAGAAATGGATGTTAGCCACTTGCTCATACATACTATTAGGTCTATACTCTGACTCCAAACACAAATTGAAAAAACAATATGTGTAACTATTTTCCCACGATACAATAAGCCCACGCTTAAGCCGCTCGGCCATTGTGGGACTGTTAGTAGTACTTAAGAAAAATATTTTGTTGTTGCATGGATAAGAATCAACACTGTTAAAAAGGTATAAAGGTAAAAAGGCTAGTGATTAAACTAGATGCGAGACATTTCGTCAGTGTTGCCAACCGTACTATAATTATAGTACAATACTATAATTATGAATCCGCGAAAAATGTAAAATATTATAATTTTACGCCTAATATGCCAAAATACTATAATTTTAAAGGATTCAAGACGAAAAATGTTCCTGTAGTATATTTTATACATAAATACTATAATTTTTACGCCTTTGTCCTATAATCAGCATATAAAAAGATGACAACACTGTTTCGTATTCTTAAAAAAGGTATACCTAATCGTGCTTTGAGATATACATATTTGCAATGACTGTACTGAGCATGGCCCCCACATCCGGAAGCGGGCCCCCAGGCCAGGATTTTTGGATGGCCCCCCTACCTATCGCTAAAGTGAAGGGCAGTGTGATTTTTTACATTAGTGTTCCCCAAATGATATTCCGCGGAATCCCAAGGTTCTTTGACGTCAAATTAAGGGTTGTGTATTTTTAGCGATTTTTGTATTTTAAATTTAATTTATTGAGTTGTAGCCACTCAGCATCATAATTTGAAACACTAATCGCCACCCTCTTTATGGTGGTCAAGTAACATCGATCCTTTGACATACCTATTGGATAAATGGCCATTTTTATGGTGAGGAAACACATTAAAAATAATTATAAAATAAAATTCTACAGATGAATTATCATTTAACTATATCAATCTTCATATCAAATCAAATTGGATCGCACATCATGTAAATATTCTTTATATATAATAGCGCCGCAGGCGACTTTTTTTACTATTACAGCAAATTTGAGGTGTATGTATATCTCACTTAACTAGCCACGCCGGGCTCCCCCCTAATCCCGGACCCCCAGGCTAGAGCCCTGTCAGCCCCTCCCCTCTTTTGGGGTATGGTACTGAGATGTGTACTGAAACCTATATCTAAATATACGTAATAATATGTACATCTGTTTGTATATATGCAACTATGTAAAATGTAGTTTCTTAATCATTTTGCATCATTACGACATACATATCCGGAATTCAAAAGTTACACAAGGTAGGTAGATAAAGATATAAATATGGCATAACGTGTATTGAGCCAGGCTCCGCGCGACACCTGAAAAATTCCCCCCACTACTTAACGAAATCAATTTAAAGTTTGTGAAATCGTGACTGAAAACTGCGGGTGGCTAGAAACGATCTACCAGGCTGGCAGAGGGGGGAGCAGGGATAAGCGAGTTGATCGCGATAAGCAACTTGATCGAGTTTGTCGACTAATTACGACCAGCGATCAAGTAGAGTCGATGAAGGGTTGGGCTCCGGTGTATGGTTTGGGGTGTTTAACCTTTAATTGACCGAAATCTGGAAATAACTTAAGACAAATTACATTTTTCCCCTGTCGTTGCTTGTCCAGTAATGGACATTTTACCGTGACGACCCATTTAACGTGTATTGTTTCTCATGTCGTGTCTTGTACGAAATAAACTTTTCCGAAACTTACAATTAATCAATTTTTTATCGAGCGGCTGTTTGTCAATCGGGTATTTTTTATGAAGCTTAAAAATACATAACATTAATTTGAGATACCAGAATTAATAAATAGTATGGTCTAAATAAGATTATTTAGCAGCCTTCCAGGACGCCGGAATCTGGTCGGCTTGAAGAACAGGCAAGCCAGGTTGAGGTTCTCTTCTGGCATCCGCAGCACATGGCCGAGCCAGGTCCAACGTCTCCTCTTCACTCTCAGCGTATACGGCGGAGCTACGGGATGCTGGTTTGACCTGGAAGAAGCAAGAAGACTGGCGAGCGACATTGGAGACGCCGCGTGGTATCCATATGCTCCAATAAGGGGCAGATATGGCCGAAGAAGAAGAAATAAGATTAGTGTTCTCTATATTTTTTACGACGTTGGCGTGTGAACACTGAAATGAAGAGAGTGTAATATTATGGTAATTGGTACAGTTTAAATGTGGTCTTGATATTGACGAATACTTCAAATCTCTAGGACATAGAGCAGAATGAACCAACCAGTCATTCACAGACTTAAGAAGCAGCGAGACAAATAAGAAGCGACTGTGTACCTATAGCTAATATTATATTTAACACGCATTTCACATTTTAAGTCGGCTCTCGCATCAAAAGTCGTCTCGCCTACAACGAGTCGAATACGTCGATGTGACGTCATCGTTATTCACAAAACATACGTATGTGAGCTCGGAACGTTGATGAAAAAAGGCGTAGAATGAATACACAGGACAGGCCATAAATGAAATTCAATAACAAATAGAAAGAGGTAAAACTGATGCCATATTATTAAGGTTAAGTAAAGTGAGTTCGTTCATTTGATTTTTAGGATAAGATGTCATGTTTAGGGTGGGACTACAATTTCCCATGTTGAAAATATTTGACTAAATATTTAGTAGAGCTGCGTTCATTCATTTGATATTTCCCGTCCCCATGTAAAAGAACAGGTAGAATAAACGAGATCTGCGCATCTATTCTATACACAAGACTGCTATCGGCCGCTATCGGGAGCTATCGAGGGTAGTTTTTCATATTTTTTATCGAAGTATTATAATAAGTTAGCCGTCTAAACAGTGAAAACTATCTATCTCGCTCTAAAATGTAGCACAGCGAAGAGAGGTGCTGTTATAACTTAGCACTTATTGTAACAATCACAACCAACTTATTGTAATTATTACAATAAGTGCTATGCACATTACACATCTTATGAACCTTCGCACACTGCTGCGTAAGCTGCAATTTTGACGAGATCCTAAAAGCCAAAGAAAATGGTGTTGCCTTCGCCAACTTCTGGAGCGACACATTGTAGCTATTCAAGACCCGACACGACGAAGAAAAAGATGAGATTTTACAACAGATAGTGGCTGTACACTGTCTTGGTTTGGTGAAGATACTCAATGGCTTGTAGACTATGACAACGTGAACAGAAAACGGCAAGATTGCGTTAGAAATTTTTACGCAGTTTAGTTTCCAATAAGAGTAATTTTTTACCCCACCGCACGAAAGAATACTATCAATGCCGCTATGTGAAGGGTTATATTTTAAACCACGCAATGTTATGTGAAAATTAAACAACTTGTAGGTAGTGACTGGTTGTACGTGGATATACCTACCTACTAGCGAAAACTAGTCGCAATCACGACTTTTAAACTATCTTCGCTCTGTGATCGTTCTAATTACACGTTGGAAAAGTTTGTGAGACGTTTTGAGATATTCATTTTCATTGAATTCAGTACCGAAATAGAGCTTACGTAACAATCAGTTCTGTTAAATAAACACATAAAGAACCTCCTACAAGAGGTTGTGATCGAGAATAATTTTCTAAAAACATTGATTTTATGAAGTTTTGTTATTCTTAACTCTCAGTAAATTCTAAATGAGATTCTCAAATTTCGAACATATGCCCAGTAAGGAAAGTCCACCCCATGGCCCCACATTCTGAAGCGGGCCCCCTACCGATCGTTAAAATTAAGGGTAGTTTGGTGTCCTATACTAGTCTTACTTAAATGGTATTCCACAGAACCCATCGTCGGCACTCGTCATCATAATATTATTATGAAGCTCTGATAGCAACCATTTTAAAAATACACTAAATACCCTTAATTTTACCGTGAACACCATTTGGCAAACGCTACTGTAGAGCATCACGCTGACTTTAACCTTGGCGATAGGTAGGGGGGGCCATGCCTATCACCTTTGTGGGGGCCATGTCCACCCCATATATTCCATGGATGCGAAAGCACTGGTTTAATTTAACAATAATACGGAGTAATACGAACATGTTGTACCTATTACAACATTTGAAAACGATTCAAAGGCGTTTTTGGAGCGGTTGAATTATTGGTAACTAAAAAATAATAAAAATTCTCCGGGTTGGCAGCATCCAATGCGATGTTTTTATATAGGTAGATAAACTTACATAAAGTAGCTGCATGTTATTGGGGTATCATTAGTCTATGTTATTACAAGTTTACGTGATTTTTCATCTAAATAATGACGGTTCATTATATTTAAAAACTTAGAATATAAGAGATTGTTACAAATTATTTTGCAATATGAAAAGAAAGGGTAATTTAATTATTAGCCTCTTAGGACTATAATAGGTACCTATTAATGGCAATATCTCGATACTGGGATGGCAGACGGTTATAACTGCAGTTTTTTTCACTTTTAAAGTTTCCTTCAATAATATTTTCCAAATTGTACATTCTTTGATGAGGCAAAATATTAGAGCTGCAACTTTATTGGTCACAAAGTAAGGTAAAAATATATCTGCATCTGACCAAATGTGAAAAAAGTTGATATGGCAAAAAGATATAACATCTGCATAAAAGGCAAGATAAATAAAACTTCAATTTTTTAAAAAGAAATGATTTGAGTTTTGTGTTGGAATGCTGATTCCGCTTATTTGGATATAAAATACTTCAAAATAATTAATTGAGTTAGCATTTACTTGGTAGAATTCCATTTTACAGAAATGAAAATATAATTAATATTAAATTCTACAGGCTGTAGAATTACTACAACCTGTAGAATTTAATATTAATTATATTTTCATTTCTGTGACTTCAAAATAACTTATAAACTAACTCTTGTCAGGCTGATTTTAAAACTTTGTTTTTGCTCTCCTGTAAAATTGTGTAAACAGCAGTTATAACCGTTTGCCATCACAGTACCGATCTTTGAAACTACCTGTCACAATCAAACAATATTTAATTGAATAAAAAATCAAATATTAGCACTGACGAAAACTGTTTCAGTATTAACTGGGGCCGAGGTGGCGTGGACGTCGTTTTGAAATAAGAACGCGCGTAATGTAACTACTTCCGGCGTGACGTCATGCGATCCCTTAACCGGAAATTAAAACGCTTCCGATATTCTAAGCTAAGCTTTACTTTTCTTCGCTCAAGTTATTCGAGTAGCATATTGGCTTGAAGGGAATTATTTCATTTTCAGGCAATTAAAATTACATTAATTATTAAAATTCTATTTTCAATTTAATATGAAACCTTCTCAAATGGTTATTTTGCTTGATAAAAAACTATAACTAAACCACACGATCGTCATAGCGCGAAAACTCAGCATATCACTGTGTCCTGGTTTTCTCAAACAACACTTTATACTTGTCCTCATCCGTAGTGGCAGTGGCGGTTATGATTACGCGGAGGCCTGAGGTGCAGACAGGCTTAGAGAGCAAGATCTTTTAAAATGGTTCTAATTGTCTTACTGCCTTGCCAGCTTTATGGAAATCGAGTGGTGGATTTAGGAACTAGGAGCCCTGAGGCACTGACTGGTTTTGAAAAAAATTACGTAAAAACCAACTAGTATCAAAATGTATCTCTATCCTAGAATCACATCATGTATCTAATTCTCATTTACAGTGCATTATCATTCATACGGTGCACATAAACCAAATCTCGAGATTCGGGATTTCCCGAAATGATGAAATTTTGAATTCTCGAGATTCAGGATTTCCAGAAAAGAATTCTCGGGAATTCTCGAGATATCGGGAAATTTTAAAAAAACCTGTAAAAATCCTAAAATCAGTGTAAAAACAGACAAATTCCAAAAAAATATGATTTTTTTTATTTATGTAAGAAGACAAACAAAATAGAAGTAGAAAAACAAAAATTATTCAAAAAATTACTTATTAAAATGGGATTTTAAAAAGCACAGACTGTCAATCGCTGCGTCTGACAATCGCGTACGCTTTTGAGACACAAAATTCTCTGATGTTGCAAAAATTGCGCTCATTTTGAGTCGACGTTGGCTTAATTGTGTTACATGCCCCGATCAGTCTTTGAACGTTTTGTGTTTTTTGTCCACTTTTTTCATATAGAAAATCGTTTTTTCAATCAATATTTGATAATAAAGAAATCCCGAGAAAAGATTCTCGAGATCCTGGATTTCTCGAAATGTTTAAAATTTAAATTCTCGAGATTCGGGATGGAAAATCTCGAAAAATTCTAGAGAATTCCTGAAACCCAACTCTAGGTACACATGACATATTCACCCTAATCTTAAAATCTTAATTGAGTGAACTGATTTACAGTATTTTTATATACCATAGACACCCATAGAGTTTAGTATTGACTAACTACCTACACACCAAATTATAATATTAGAAACCAGTAAGTTTGAAATTTGATTTTTTTTTTACTTCTAATTTGAATTTCATTATTTTTTTGAATGAATTTAATTTTCTTTTGCTTCTTTCCTATTCACACCATACATTAAAAGTAAAGATACTCCTTTAGGAATGCCATGTCTAAACGATAGAAGACACACAACTGGATAATTTTTAATTCATCGGGATATGTACCTACTCGCTATACTTTCTTTCTTAAATTCACCAACCAAAAAGCAGATAATATGATGCATACTGACTGCTAAGAAATTTGACAAACCGTTCGATAATAAAAAATATAACTTATTTCATATGACTGTATGCTACATAGGTACAGAGGGTAGGTAATATATTGTTAGGGCAGTTTTTCACGGTAATAAAATAATATCGGAGTCAAAACAGGACAAGGAGGGAATAAATTTTACGAAAATACATTATGACGATATCGAACAACGGAGTGTCCAAAAATAAACAAATCCATTTTATACGAATGTATTAAATTTGATTAGTAGGTATGGTACCTAATATTATTGTGACCATACCGAAACTCAATTAGATATAAATAAAAAGAATATAAAGTTTAAATTGTTATTTCATAGTTAAAAAGATTAAAATTATGATTTTGTTAAAAAATATCATAATTATAAACATGGCCCCCATATCTTTGAGCGCGCCCCCAGGCCTAGATGTTTGGCGGCCCCCCTACCTATCGCTAAGGTTAAGAGCCGTGTAATTTTCTACACAATAGTGATCCCCAAATGGTATTCTGCAGAACTGCAGGGTTCTGTGTAAAATAAAGGGTTTTTTTTTTTTGGCATTTTTAAATAAATCAACTTGAATTGTCGGCGATTGATCGCGATCCCCTTTTGCAAGTAACATGCGGCCTTTCACCTTATTCGATAAAATAGTCATTTTATTAGCCAGGAAACGCGCCGCGATAGCGCCGCAGGTGACTTTTTACTATTAACGCGAATTTGTAGTGTATGTTTATCTCGCATAAGTGATTAACCCACCACGCTGGGCCCCTCCTAAGCCCGGGCCCCCAGGCTTGAGCCCTATCAGCCCCGCCCTTGTGGGGGCCATGATTATAAAAGTAGGTAATCATAAACATGTTTTGAATATAAAGAATATTCAACTATGGAATTTTTTAATTGTAATTTAATTTTTTAGTGTTTGAAATCATTGCTGTAGATACTTCCGGGTGAACAGGTACCTACCTAAAAGCAGCTTAGTACAATATTATGGTTTTTAGCCATATCTAATGGAATATGATTTAATATTTATTATTATTTACTCAATAGACAGGTACCTACTAAGTAGGTATTAGAAAACCAGTTTACGAGAAATTTTGTTATTTACATGCTTTTCCCTCCACAACCCGCCACGTCTCCACACTCGTTATGCAGACGTATACCGTGGCGTAACGAACGTTAGGCGCCCTTTAATGTTGTACTGTGAGTGTCAGTAGCAACTTCCCAGGATCTTGTCTAGCGTGCACTATTTATATAGTGTGCGTGGTTCTTATTTTGATATGCATACTATATTGCGGTCAATACTCGATGAGAATAGACCTTATCGGTCACCGTAAAATGCCACAAACTTTTTGAAAGCTGAGAAATTTTCCCTCCTAGATAATAAGTCGCAATGACCGGCCGGTTCAACTGCGGGTCAGACGGACTTGAAAAACTCTTCCCTTTCAGTCGATATAGTAATGTGATCGGCATCCTGCAATTCGCCACATAAGGAAGTTGGATATTCTATTAGCCAAGCTGACACAGTTTGCAGCCAAAACTACCGTATCAGGTTAAGAACTGAGAAGTCCAACAAAAGTCTTGGCGAGTTGATTGAAGAATAATTATTGGAAGTGATTACTATGAATTTTTTATGATGAATTATAATTAAGTCAATTAAATGAAAGACAAAGTGGTCATATGTTTTGGGAAGTCTGCACCTATAGAAAGGGGTGGGGCAGGTGTGAGGAAAAATGCAGCTTGACCTTAAGGAGCAATTTTGTATGCAATAGTTTATGTGAATATCAATGCCCTTTATTCTCCACACAATGGACCTTGTTAAGCAGAAAGCGGCCTAACGCAACCAACTGTTTTGATTAAACAAATGGAAAAATGGATTATCTACCAATTGAAAATATATTTTGAAACTCTTAGTAAGTATTTAGACGCATCAATGGAAATGGATGCTCTAAATATTATGAGATAGTGAGGTAAAAAAAATATAATATGACGGATCACTATAACATGCCCAGAGGTCCAATGACAGTAGTGTAGTATAACAGTAGTATATTTAGTAATATAAATGAAATAATCACACACTCAGGCTTTGAGAAAATCACATAATATGTTGTGTCCTTACCGGGATCGATCCCGGAGTTCCCTGTTGAAAGGCCAGCGTCTTACGAAATGCACCATGAGGAGCCATAAAGGAGCACAGGCAGCATCCACCAAACATCATTGGTACTCATATATGTGCAAAATTGACCTACACGTGACTCTGACTTAGCTGAATGCAGACACCACCATGCCTATATTATGGAGTCCGAGATCACTTTCTTCTTCTTTTCTTCTTTGACCATATCCGCCCCTTAATCGGAGCATATGGACACCACGCGGCGCCTCCAAGAATCCCTGTCGCTTGCCAGTCTTCTTGCTTCATTCCAGGTCAAACCAGCATCCCGTAGCTCCGCCGTATACACTCTGTAGATTGTATTTAGCGGTCTTCCAGAACACCGGAATCTGGTCGGCTTGAAGAACAGGCAAGCCAGGTTGATGTTCTCTTCTGGCATCCGCAGCACGTGGCCGAGCCAGGTCCAACGTCGCCTCTTCACTCTTAGCGTGATGAGAGGCTGCTTGGTGCGTTCTATTATCTCCTCGTTGCTCCTAAAGTCATACCACTGCACACCCAGTATCCGTCGCAAGCATCTGTTTTCGAAGCTCAGTATACGGATGCTCTGAGCCTTCGTAAGGTGCCATGATTCGCTACCGTAAAGCAGCACCGTCAGAATGCAAGCGTCGAATTGGCGGCATTTGGTTTTGACCGAGTACAATCGTGAGTCACAGACATTCCGAATCGAGTTGAATGTTTCTCCAGCCATTCCCATTCGGATAGAGAGCTCTTTCTGAAAAATGCCATCTCCCGTGATGTGTACCCCCAGGCAGTGTTGCCATGTCTACTGAAATTTCAGTAGATCTACTGATATTTTTTGCCAATATACTGAATTTTTGTTTTTTTTTCGAAATTCAAGAAATCTACTGATATTTGTGTTTCTCCATAATTGTAAGTTTACTGATGATTATTTTAATAATAAACTTGAAATGATTTACGCACGATCTTTTTTAATGTGTTACACTTCGAAATTGACGAAGAAAGCATTGTAACTCTACCCAAGAGCGCCATTTTACCCATTAATATCATCATTGTTTACAATAAATTAATATTATTAGTTATTTTTATCCTTATTAGTCTTAAATTATATCTAATATACTACATTTTCCAAAATCTACTGATATTTTATGAAATCTACTGAATTTTTTGTCAAAATCTACTGAAATTTTAAATTTTGACTTGGCAACACTGCCCCCAGGTACTTGAAGCTGTCGACCACTAGATCACTAGAACCACTTTTATCGATGGACTTTGACATCCCAAGGTAAACTGAAAACTCCACTACATTCAATTACAATTCAATACAATCTTATGGTGATCTGGATGTTTTTGAGTCTTTTCAATAGCAGTTATTTTATTGTTTTTTTAGAATGTTGAGTAGTAGGTATTTACAACTGAGAAAAAATGAACTCGTTATTAATATACTTATAAATGGTTTTTAGTTGTATTCAGTTAGTCACAACTACAGTAGATAACTGAAGAACCATACAAAATATTCGGTGTTTCATTATTTTTTCTTACATTTGCCGCCCTTCAAATATCTACCGCCTCTATGCGGGGAATAGTCTGCCTACCCCACGAGCTTCCACTTTCGATGGAAACCGTTGTAACATGGTCAATAGCTGGCAGTGGCGAAGACTCCATACTAGGCGATTACTTGAAGCCTTCTTAGGAAAAATATTTTTTAATTGCATATATTGCCAACGAGAGATGCGTATGTGTATGAATGTATTACACAGTAATTACAAAACAATCTGCAAAGGTTTAAAAAAAATATACCACAGCGCGCCATCTGTCTTGGCGTAAATAAAGGTCGGATTATGTTTCAAATTATTCTCATTTTTTTTCATATGGACTACGTCACGTAGCCCAGTCTATCGAATTGTATGAACTAAAGTAAGCTCCGACCGCAGAGCCTAAAACTAAATAATTAATAATTAGATAATTTAAAAAAATAATTTCTATGGTGTTTAATCGAATATTAATAAATATAGACTGTTTTTTAAATAAAAAGAACTTTTATCTAATGATTTTTGAGGTGTATAAATGTTTTGAAAAATACGTAATTTAAACTGATCGCTTAATTTTATGTCGTCAGTGATTTTTGAAGTTTCATTAAATTGGTGTATCGTTGTCATTGGTGTGTACTTATTCATTAGTATTAATATCGTATTACCTTCTTATTTCTCATAAATACCTATAGCTGACAAGTGTCATTTTTTATTTTTAGCAGATTTTAGCGATTTTAGCAGATTTATCAAATCTTCACAGCCTACCTCTTTCCAAAAGTTACCCTTCGCCACTGAGCTGGACAGGCATACTAATTGATTTTGCTCACACTTGCAAGTATCTGGGTAAGTATATTGTATTATTTATTTTATAATATTAATTTTGAAGTGAATAAAGTCTAACGGTCGCTTCCACTTGTGATTTTTTCTACTCGACTAGCGGTTACATTCTTATTTTTATGTATGTCCATCCTTTCCGAAATATTTTACCGGGGCATTATTATTTGGCACGGCGGCGGTGGAGAGAAACGAAAAGCCCGGGGGACCCATAAACCTCACTATAAAGGATATGCAATCGAATTTTTCATCTGTCCACTCGTTTCGTTGTGAAAGGGGTCAAAAACTGCAACTGATATATCGAATAACATAATTCAACACATTCGCCGCGATGGAGTGACGAATATGTCTTAGATCTATTAATGGATTGACAATATTGTCAAAGCGTATTTTAAGACTATACGAAGTTAATTATTGCTTTTATCAAAGTCATCTAGTTAACCAGCTGAGATGAGTTATATGGTTCTGATTTCGGATCAGTAGGTACTTCTTGCCAACTACACATACATACTAGACAACAGTAGCGAAGGGTGGCGGTAGGCTGTTAAGATCCGCAATAAATAGTGCACACTAAACTTTATTAGTCATACGTATTTGTTTTCATTGAAATAGGACTGCAATTATTTATAGATGGTATTGCTTAGTTTTTTTAAAAATCAATTAAGCCCTGACTTAACCAAACCATAGTAGTCTTGGTATATTTTAGGCGATCTGATAAAATTGTAAACACTTTTTCATTCATACTTATTGTTTTCGTTGTATTAAGAATACTGTTGTTGGTTAAGCCCTGCATAAACCAAATTACATAATTTATGATGATATTTTATAGACATAGGAGTATTTTTGACTATTTATCATGTATTGGTTTTCGTAGGGTTTAATAGATTTTAAAAACTCACCAACACCATCTGTAAATAAAATTGTAGTCTTATTTCAATGAAAACAAATGCGTATGACTAACAAAGTTTAGTGTGCACTATTGATGGCGGATCTAAACAGCCTACCTCCACCCTTCGCCACTGCTAGACAAGGTAGTAGGTAGTGATGACTTTAATTTATCTGGTCGTATGAACCCTGGTAGTGAATTAACCTTTACCAATTCACAAAATTTGCAGTAGGTGCGTGATCTGGCAAATTTCTTTATAAATTGAACTTCGTACCTATTTGTGGTATAACTCTAGTAATCCACTATGTAAGTACATACTATTTTTCTAATATCTTTACAGATTACATTCTTACTTATTGTTTACGTAAAATCCACGTAATATATACCTACGTAACGTAAACATTTAACGCAACACTATGATAATTGCCAATATTTTCATTACTTTGCTTTAAATAAACCTGAAATCTTGTGTATAGATTTTTTCAGTTAAACCGGTTAATTGTGAGTCAACTATATAATAATTATTTACGCTACATCATTTAAATGCCCCCCTTTAGCCACAACCACCCCGCACTATACCCAGATTTAATCAGACATATCACGGAACCCCACGTTTGATGTGAAGCATCTGTATTTTTAATGTCTGAGAATGTCTCAAGAGCAGACACCCAGGACTGAGGACACCATGCACTAAAGTGTGCTTTAACCGAATTTAAATACTTTATGTTAAGAGTGACCATAGGAGAGAAAAGCACATAGTGACATCAATAACAATCCAGTGTAGGTAATCGTTCATTTCATATCTCCCTATCCTGGACCAGTGTCATCTAGGTGTCTGTACTGGCCGTTCTAGCATCCTTGTTGACATCGTCCAACAATCAAGATTTGGCACTACAAGTCAACTTGCCTCCGCCCGGGGAAGGTTTCTTCTAATATGGGGCATATTATCTCCTACACGGTGCATTTATTTCGACTAACCCGTTACTTCTTCGATTTCGGTTCAATTACCTCCTATATAAATAGAATTGTATCGATAAAAGGTTTAAAACCTTGTTATATATTATATTAAACTCCATAGCATATTATTTACACGTATGTCATCATACAATTTAGCGCTGTAAAAAACTAAATAAGTACTCTATTAGTAAAATATAACTGATTCACGTTACTGTATACTAAATATTATTATTAATAATAATAATAATAATGGAGGAATGAATGCATTTAATTATGTTGCAATTATGCAATTATGTTTAATTGTATCCAACAGGAACGCATAGTTAAAAGCTGTTTTTGTAAAATTGCTCTCATGTGAAGTTGATAAATTTGATTTAGGTACCTACTTGCACAGTTTTATCTGAACACCAAACAATTATTTACTGTCTAATCTTAGTAATATAAAATGAAACAGGTAGGTGGGTACTTAATAAATGAAATATTGAAATACTTAAGTATAATTATTATTGTATCGCAAACCTTTTATAAGTAACCTCTGTTTAGGAGTGTATGTTCACGATCTCCAAAGAAAAGTGACCTGTAAAATATTTATGGTGATTACCCCTGCGTAGAAATTTTACCCTTGCTTTTTACCAAAAGAGAATAGAGTTCTGGCGCGAAATAAAAATAGAAAGCTACTACTTTTCAGATGATAGAAAATTTATGACAGACACGTGACGAGGTTCGGGAAGTGTGATGATGGAGAGGCTTTGCGGAAGATTATGTCTTACTATATGAGTGTGCCCACCCTAGAGCGGTGATTAGCATACACGTCTCTTCGTTAATGGGTGGTGGGTGGTAAATTTGACAATTGTTTTTCAATCAAAATAAACTTGAATTCGAAGCATGGAACTAAGAAGTTCATCAAATAACTAAAATATATTTTCTTAATACATAAATATTGGGTTATCTTCCAATCCGTATTAATAAATACCTACGTAAAATTATAGACGACCTACCGTCTAACTAAAGGTCGATTCATAAATGACTAAGTGTTCATATTCATGTTCACGTAGGTTACTAGCGTCTGTGAACGTCCCACATAAGCACGTCATTGGAAATATTTACCAACAGATGGCGCCACAAGTGGTTACACAATTTAAAAATTGGTTGATCATTGTTATGTAGAATGATACTACCTGAGTACCTATACCACAAACCAGATAATAAATAGAATACCGATAGGCTAGGCCGATGATGCAGGCTTTTGAATGTGTGAGTACGAAAATGAAGCACGCATTATGCACGTGCAATAGTGTGTGTAATACACTAACATTAAATGAGCGTAAATGCATAAACCGACAGCAGTTTTCAGTATTCGACGTTAAACGTATTCTTGACACGTGTGTAAGCTTAACACGGATTCTTCCTTACTCGAGTCGGTTACCTGCTATCGCCTTACCCGTTATGTATTTCGGTTCCCATTATTTCTGAGATCCCTGACCCATACCAATCTAAATCGTTATAATTTATGATGGAATCCTATGGTATCAGGACGCTTCAATAGATCATCATATATATATACCTACCTAGGTACATATTATTGTATTTTAAGTCTTAAATTTATATATTACTAGCTGAAGTACCCGGCTTCGCACAGGGTCGCTTCGTGGTTATATTTATCTTAGATATTTGAAAAATAATAAGAGGTAATTATTTTATTAATATTAAAATATCTGTGTAATACAATATGGCAATATGAAAAATAATTCTAATAGGAGTAAAGGTCAAACATAAGAACACTAAATTAAAATCGAATCCAAAATATGAAAACGTTATTAATGTTATTAATATATATTTAAAAAAATCAAAATTGGATGGAACAAACAAACAACACACTTTGTATTTTATATAATAATAATTTAGAAACATTCGCAGGTGTGCGCACAACAACTGACAATAGTTTCATCGCAATCGGATGAATGGTATAGGAACGCATACGAATAGAAGAAGAATAGGATGGTTGTACTAATTCAAAAACCTTTGCGGGCGTGCGCACAACAACTGGTCAAAATTTCATCACAATCGGATGAATGGCATAAGAACGCATACAAATAGAAGAAGAAAAAGATGATTGTACTGATTCAGAAACCTTTGCGGGCAAGGGCACAACACTTGATCAAAATGTCATTGCAATCGGATGAATGGTATAGGAACGCATACGAATAGAAGAAGAAGAAGATGGTTGTACTAATTCAGAACCCTTCGCGGGCGTGCTCACAACAACTGGTCAAAATTTCATCGCAATCAGATGAATTGTATAAGAGCGCATACAAATAGAAGAAGATAGAATAGAAGAAAAAGAAGAAGAAAATGGTTGTATCAATTCAGAAACCTTTGCGGGCGTGAACACAACACTTGATCAAATTTTTATTGCAATCGGATGAATGGTATAGGAACGCATACGAATAGAAGAAGAAGAAG
The DNA here is from genome assembly GCF_057557595.1 of Rhyacophila brunnea. Lineage (NCBI taxonomy): Eukaryota > Metazoa > Arthropoda > Insecta > Trichoptera > Rhyacophilidae > Rhyacophila > Rhyacophila brunnea. Next base: position 38,222,529 of record NW_028232848.1, on the reverse strand, counting down.
ATGGTTGTACTAATTCAGAACCCTTCGCGGGCGTGCTCACAACAACTGGTCAAAATTTCATCGCAATCGGATGAATGGTATAAGAACGCATACAAATAGAAGAAGATAGAATAGAAGAAAAAGAAAATAGTTGTATCAATTCAGAAACCTTTGCGGCGTGAGCACAACATTTGATCAAAATTTCATTCCAATCGGATGAATGGTATAGGAATGCATACGAATAGAAGAAGATAGAATAGAAGAAGAATATGGTTGTACTAATTCAGAAACCTTCGCGGGTGTTGGCACAATTACTGACGAAAATTTTATTGCAATCGGATAAATGGAATAGAAACGCATACGAAAAGAAGAATATAGAATAGAAGAAGAAGAAGAAGAAGATAGTTGTACTAATTCAAAACCCATTGCGGGTGTTACCACAACAACTGACGAAGGTTTCATCGCAATTGGATGAATGGTATAGGGACCATACGAATAAAAGAAAATAGAATGAAGAAGAAGAAGAAGAAGATGGTTGTACTAATTCAGAAACCTTCGCGGGTGTTGGCACAATTACTGACGAAAATTTTATTGCAATCGGATGAATGGAATAGGAACGCATGCGAATAGAAGAATATAGAATAGAAGAAGAAGATGGTTGTACTAATTCAAAAACCATTGCGGGTGTTACCACAACAACTGACGAAGGTTTCATTGCAATCGGATGAATGGTATAGGGACCATACGAATAAAAGAAGATAGAATGAAGAAGAAGAAGAAGAAGAAAAAGAAGATGGTTGTACTATTTCAGAAACCTTTGCGGGTGTTAACACAACAACTGACGAAGGTTTCATCGCAATCGGATGAATGGTATAGGAACCATACGAATAAAAGAAGATATAATGAAGAAGAAGAAGATGATGGTGATTTTTCTAATTTAGAAACCTTCATGGGTGTGCATACAACCGCTTACCAAAATTTCATTGCAATCGGATGAATGGTATAGGAACCATACGAATAAAAGAAAATAGAATGAAGAGAAGAAGAAGATGATGATTTTTCTAATTCAGAAACCTTCATGGGTGTGCATACAACCACTTACCAAAATTTCATCGCAATCGGATGAATGGTATAGGAACACACACGGGACAGACACACAGACAGATAGACATACAGACAGACAGACATTTATTTTTATATATTAGTATAGCCTATACTCTTCGCGCAAGTGCAAGCAATAAGTTTACAAAGTTTTATCGCAATCGGATGAACGGTATGGCTGCGCATTCAATACGAACAAACAAACACACAAATATTAATTTTTATATATTAGATGTAATATTATAATAATTTATATAAATACACTAATAAATTATGTATCTATAATACGTTATGTCACTACTTACTATTATTTTTATACTTTCTCTACAGAATAAATACCCCAGAAAGTTTCACATCACAATGATAATTTTATTTGACATGATTTCAAAATTCCTCCACAAAAATATTTTGGAAATGTCTAAAATAGTTGGAATATTTACGCATGGCAAATTTGAAGCGTGCACATAGGCAGCTGAACTTAGTTAACTATTTTATAATGTGGTCGAAATATTTTTGGTGAGGTTAAAGACAGGCATTTTTGTCGCCCGTGGCTGTTTTACAAAAAGCGAGAGACAGGAAAAATAGTTTTAGTTTAGCAAAATAACTTACATAGTTTACAAATGGAGGTATGTAGGTACATTCATATACCGTGATATGTTATATTAAAATAAATAAGTGTGACCTATGTGATTATAAGATAAATGGCTCTACAGTTCTAGTCATAATCATGAAATATCTACTAATTAGTAAAATCTGGTGTAGATAATAAAACATTTTTTTATTGTAATGTCATTAAAATAAAAATGATATTGCGAAAAGCTGTTTTCATAATCAGGAAAAACGTACCTACCTGATTTTTGCTGGGTACCTAAGCATAATTTTAGAACTAACATTAACTCAACGTTGATTGAAAGCTGAGGGCACATCTAACTAGTATAACTAGTATTTAGTTTAAATTTTGTTTTTTTTTGATAAATATTAACAATCAATCTTTGTGCCAACGTTACCAATGAAAATTGAAATTTTTTTTTACATATAAGTATGATAAAACAAAAAAGATTATTCTGGTACCTCTAATATTTATATAAACTCTGAGATAGTTTGTATATTTTTGTACACACAAAAATGGCACGTTAGTGGATTGTTATTATAGGAAAACTAAAGAAAGCTACATTTTAAAGAAGATTCAATACATTTAGAAAATAACATAATGTTTTCATTTTTGTTGGTATATATAATAATATCACAAGATTCGCTGCAGTAGCAAAGATTCTGTAGGTACCTACCTAGGAATTATTAAATTTGAGGTTTATACTTTAAAAATAACTACAAGAATGTGCACAAATTATTTTCACGGTGTTCTATTTTCAAAATAATTACAAAATAAGAAGAACTTTTTATATACCTACCACGTTTTTAAATTTTCTGTTGAATCATATAAACTTGACAATTCTATGTATTAATAAAAACTTTTTATTGTACTCGATAGAAATACTGAATAAATATAGAATACTGAAGTGTCATTTTGACATTTCATATTGATTTCCATAGTAACGCACGTAATTTAGTTGCTAGAACCCCCTTAGCAACCAACAATAATAACTTTACATACAAAACGGAATTAACTGAAAATGAAATCAATTCCGCTTAAAAATGGCTAAAAGTATTAAAAGAATGCATTGTCGTCGTGTTCTGATATATTCTAAAAGTTTCAAATGTCTAGTCGGGAAGTTAGTTAAAAATATTCCATCGTCCAATACAAATCTTGGACAAATAAGAAAAAATATGTACCTACTGGACACACAAAACAGAATTAGTACTGGACAAACAAGAAAACGTGGTAAAATAGACTAATCCATGTCAATAGCAGATTACAATGGTGATAATAATTATGTTATGTCGAATGAATAAAAGTATTCTCCAGGAATCTCAGAAAAATATATGAAAACAGATACTGCCGTACTATGCACAAATTATAAATATTTAATGAATTTGTCACCCATATATGGTTATGTACACTGACAGACAATCTCTGCTTGGTACTCCTACGCTGCGTTCACGTCCAGGACCTTTTCATTTTTTAATCCAATAGGTGCCTACCTACGGCTGTATGTATGAGATTCCCAAATTCTTTATAAGCTATTTAACCGATTTTCCACCATATAGCGTATAGCACTGTTTTTGACGTAAGCAATCTGACGTCACACGTCTTTAAAAATGGCTGCTTCATCTGTCACTTTCAAATGTCATTTTAATAATGCATTCATTACAACAAACGTTTGCTTGAGGCCCTCGTTTTTTTTGTAGACTGTAAAACATTTGCGAACTTTAAAAACAGTTCCCAGTCGTGCTGTTTACAAAATACCTATAATTTTGATCCATAGTCCATAATCTAGATAGTAGGATGGTAGATAGATAGTAGGATAAGATGGATTTACGTAAGATTACGATAAAATACCTCCGCTAAACGACCGCAAAGATAGGTAGGTTCCTACTGCTGTATCTGTATATTATTATACACAGATCATTACATCACATTCTAAACTAAATCCATTTTCATTTCTTATTCCGTTTTGACATCTCATAATAATATAAGTGATTGAAGTGAAGTTAGTCATAATATAACTGTATGTATTGCCATCAAATGGAAATGTTTACCGGGAATACTTTATCCTTCCGTACAATAGAATTATAAGGTAAATGTGATAAAATAACTGATGACGTCACATCGTGACGTCGCTAACCAACAGATTACATTTGCACTCATGCATACAAATGAGCAGTATTTAGCCTATACAGTATTTGGGAATCTCATGCATACGACCCCTAGTTTGATAATATTATGTCAGTCAATATGGGTCTGAGAGAGTTGTTTCTGTTCTTCTGTATTATAGTCAGACATTATAAATAATAGTTAACTTGAATATTATAGTCAGAGTCATCTGTATGATTTAAAATGTGTTTAAAAATATCACGATAATCTTTTTGAAAAAAAAACTTCCGAAAGACATTTAATTATTTAGTTTAAAACTCATAAATAACGAAAGAAGAATTAAATAAAGTGGCTAACACGTCATAACATTTTGTTAGAAGCTATAATGTAGGGTTATGTTATCAAAATATGAGTTTCATGACTAAGTTTTATCAGATAATTATTTTACGATATTTACACAGATTTTTTTAAATCCAACAATTAAATGATCAACCCGTTATTCTTCTTCTTAGCTCTCTTCTAGGGTCTTAAATTAAGTTAGGTACCTAGTATTTATGCTAAAAGTCCAAATTGGTATTTTTAATTTTTTAAAGGCAAGCTTTATAGATTCATTTTACCCGTCTTCTGTGAAAATAATAATGAACCTTCATATGATAATAGAAGTACAAAACTGTAATAATATTATTATTATATAATAGATATAAAGGCAAATACGTATCGGAAAACGTTGAAACGTCTCCAAAATTACGAGTCGATTTTAAACTCCATTGAATAATTTACCGAATATATTTGATTATTGGTAATGCCTATACTAATTCTTAAAACACTCATGAGAAAATATAGCCAATAAAAAAAATCTTTTTCGAAAAAAGTAAGACATCCGGTAGGAATCGAACCTGCATCTCTTGTGTATCTTGCCCTGTGCATTACCACTATGCTGTGTTTTCATAATTATGTATGTTCAATAATTTATTATAATGATATCTTTTTAAATCATGTGAATTATTAGTTGAATGAAAGAAATAGTTAATTAAAAATCCTATTATACTGCGTATGATGACCAAATAATTGAAAAAATACTGTTACTACGGGCTAACGGGCTACAATATGGCTTTATTAACAATTTTAACACGACGATGTCTACAACAATACTCTTTTATGGTACTACCTAATAAGTATATTTTTTGTAGTCGTTATATACCTACCTATGTTAATTTATAATATGAGAAAAGAAATATTATCATAATGACATAAATATTTTTTCTAAAAACTCCACAGATTATCTAGGCTAAGTTCGCAGAGATTTTCAGAGATAACTTTTGGCTTCGTTTGCCGAACGAGCGCTCTTACCATAATGTTATTTAATAATTTCACTTTTTTGTAATTTAAATCAAGAAAATAACACTATTGACGTAAATTCGTAAATGAAAAACTCTAAATTATAAATAGGTACCAAATCCTGGCATCATGTCCATTTTTAAAAAGTATTTTGAATAATAAAACCTTAAAATTATCAATATCCACGTAAACTTGATTAATATTATTTTTTACATTGCATCGACTAACGTTATTATTGAAAATGTAATTTAATATATATATAAATAAAGCCCTGAAATATATCTCTGTTTTGCCAACCCTGGCCGTGGCTCTTTGACAATATTTCGCTGGAAGCTAAAACAACGATGAAGGTACGAACCGAAAGACAGTGTTTATTATTTATTTGCATAATATTCAAATTTTTGATATTAAAGTATGACCCTCGGCATCCAAAAGAATACCATGGGAAAAGAATGTGTTAAGTATTTCTCAGACGTGGAATATTTCTCATGGCTTACCCGTGTAGGTATGTCACAAATTTATGTAAAACTGGAATATTGTTTTGTCAAAGATTATGTGAAAAATTAAAAAAATCTTTATGCTGATTGCCAAATTGCGTGTATGGGTGTTATATATTATTATTTGCCAGAATATTCACCTTTATTTTGTTGTCAATAAGTACCGTAATAGATAAAAATATTCATAAATTAAAACCCACATACGAAAAATAAATTATTAATATAAGAACCAAACTGGACCCCACAAAACCTGTATAATTATGATTTGTTAACTGCCAATTCATGGTGGAACTGCATTGTATTGTTGTTTAATTTAATAAAACGCAATTTTTTTGTAGTACTTATTCCACTTTTAATCAATAAATTAGGACCGGTTTCGTCCGCCTCAGAGGGACATTTTCAACTGAAAAGTTGAAGTTTGGTTAGGGTTGGACAGTTTCAAGTTGAAAATGTCAATTTGAGGCGGACGAAACCCGTCCTAATTTATTGATTAAAAGTGGAATAAGTAATATGAAAAATGCGTTTTATTAAATTAAACAACAATGTATAAATTTGGTTCGAAATTCATCTATAGTTATCACGTTTATAACGTGCATTGAAAGTAAGTAGGTAATGAGATTACTATTCATAGTTATATATTTTTATTAATTCAAGAATTGTGTTTGTCAAAAGTAAAAAGCTCTGGCCCGCCCCCAAGTTACACACTTAATAATAAGAATAATCTTTGTGATAGCATCTATTAGAAATGAGATGAATGAAATTATTAACAAAATCTTTACCAAACATGGTCGATAACCGTTCGATCTACATTTATGCCCACGCCTTGTATCAATACACACACATTGAAAAAACAGCATGTGAAACGACCCCACATGAGATTCAAATCTGCCTTTCTTGAAGCGAATGTTTTAGTCAATGAAACACCACACGTGCTATCAGTGGGGAAGACTCCATCGTAGCCGATTATTTAAAACCTGCCTTCTTAGGAAAAATAGTTTTTAATTGCATATGGACCTAATCACTTTATTTTATAAACATAATTTAATTTTCCAACGACATACGTCGTATATGTTGAAAAGTAGGAATGTATTGTAAAGAAAGGTTGAAATAAATATGCAACAGCGCGACATCTGCCTTTAACAAATTTATCTAATTATTTGCCGTGAATAGTGATATTTTTTTGTATGAACGTTTGTATGTCACGTGACCTTAGACCTATACAAAACGATAGGCGCTAATGCGTAAAATATTTAATAATTAGATAATTTAAAAAAGTCATTTCTATGGCAACCTCTTCTTTTTCTTGGTCGTGCACTCATGGCTGAAGATCGTGACCACATTTAAATTTCGCCATCCTTTGAGCGACCAAGACTCCATCCTTCTCGATTTTCCGCTTCTCTCAGGGCAAAATGGATGGTGCCCCCCCCAGTCAGCTCTTTCACTTGGTCGCTCCATCGCGCAGACGCTCTTCCTCTGCTTCGCCTTCCTTGGAGGCTACCCAAAACTACCAGTCTCTTCAGGTTGTCCGGTCCGCGCCTGACAATATGTCCAAAAAACTGCAGAATTCTTCTCAGACATATCGTCGAGAGCCGTTCCTTTATCTTCAGTCTCTGGATGATTGACTGGTTTGTCCTGTGCTCCGTCCAAGAAATGCGAAGCATTCGGCGCCAACACCACATCTCAAAGGCATCAATTGCCTTCCGTTCTCTTGCCTTCGGGGTCCATGGCAACCATTCACATATAAATAAATACAGATTGTTTTTAAAAATAATAATTAATTTATTAATATAATGATTTTTGATGTGTATAAATGTATATAAATACACATAATTTAAGCCTATCGCTCAATTTAGAGTTTTAAGAGTTATTGAAATTTCAACGAATTAGTGAGTACCTATTCATCAGTAGTAATATCGTATTATCTTCTTATTTCCCGTAAATACATACCTACCTGACAATTATGTTCTTTTTCTCTGATCTCCGCAGCCTACCTCGTTCTAAAAGTCACCCTTCGCCACTGCGCGCTATACCTACCTACTACATCGACAAAGTATCCCATTAGAAAAAAAAAAATAATGATAGTTTCAGTTAGGACTATATAATACATATTTTATTTCTGATTTCAACAGTCTCAAAAGACACTTTAAAAGTTAGTTTAATTTTTTAGATAAATCAGTCTATTACTGGAGGGCAAATAAATTCCTTGGAAAGGGTTTCAATTCCATTTAGCTAAAACGAATCTGTCCACGTGCGTTGTTTTGTGCTTCTGTATTAATGTTGTTCCAAAAAACAAAAAATGGTTATAGCAGCAGACCTGACCCTAAATCAGTTTTTACACATTTATTAAAAATAATTAAGTATATTACACGACTTAAATTTAATTTAATTTGGGTCTTATACGTTTCAAAATCATATTTTCTCAATTAATATAACGAGAAATTAGATTTTAAATAGCCTAAAGGCTTAAAATCTTATTAAAAAAAGTAATAATTTTTGAAGAAAAGTTTAAATGTGATAGGTATACCTAATAATATTATATATGGCCAAGTGTTCAAATGCTACTGTTTAAGAACATACGTGATAACAAATTACATGTCTTCAAAGTATATAGATAACTATTATGAAAGCGTAGCGAATAATTGATTGTCCTTGGTTATCATTTTAATCTTTAGAAGATGCACAGAATAACTATCATCCCTAAAGTACTTCTATGTATTAAAATATACAGTTATTATATCATAATTTTAAAAACATTTTAGTATGTAGAACTCTATTTAATAACAGTAAATAATCAATAATTATAATTTTACGTATTATAAAGTACTTTAATATTATAAGGAAGAAGGTTCTTTATTTCTCATATGTTCGATCCATAGTTGAGTTTGCTCCTGGCTGTGGGATCCACAGTAGGTACGTTACATACAAAAACCGTCTCGAAGCTGTAGGTACAGAACCGATTTCGTAAGCACGTCAATTTTAAAGCTTACTGTTATGATTAAATTTATATAACAGAAACGACAAAGCTTATTCTATTTCGACCACTGTAACTTTTATGGTACTATCTTTGGAAAGTCGACGTTCTCTATATGATCAATATTTTCTTTTCAAAATTATCAATGGTTTTGTTGACTCACCAAACCTACTCGAAAGGGTGGGTTTCCATTGTCCATCAAGATGTACGCGAAACCAAGCTTTGTACCATGTCATTCGTAGTGATTCTAATAATTATGCACGAAACTCTTTTATTCGGCGCTCTTGTTTAAATTAGGTACAATATGTAGGATTTCTCCACCGTTGATCCTTTCAATAATTCACCTGTTTCATTTATTAAACGCGCTATCTCCAAAATTTTGTATACTTAATCAAAATTGATCGAATTTTTAAATGTTATGTTTTTTCTCCTTCTTTTTATTCTCTTGTTCTGTACTATCTTACATCACCCATAGTATGTATAAATTTCAATAATTCTTAACATACAAAATATAATACGTATAGATATAAGCATATACCAACTTATATATTTTAAGAATATGATACTTTTTTGTCTATAAGTATTCATTATTCTTCCTCAATTTCTTTATATTTATGTTCTTCTTACTTTCTATCTTGTTAGGATATATATATTATAATTTATATATGGAGACTTTGCTTGTTGCATCTTTTCATTATTCTATTTTTAAACATAAATTTTTGTAATCAAAATGTAACTGTTTGTTTCCTTAATAAATAAAATTAAAAAAACACACATTTGCATATCACCCTCCCCTATGTGGGGCATATGAATTTTCACAGAGTGGACATAACATACTTCCTGTATTTACAAAGAATACTTGTTAGCCATTCGTCTAACCCTCCAAATGATAAAATAAACTGATAATTTTTGCAAATCCAGTTTCAAACCAGCACCACTTTCCAATTTTTAACATGCCACATTTTTTTAAGAATTAGTGATCGAAATTTTAAAATAAAATTGCAATGAGAACATGTCAATCTGAAAATGTATTAAGATGTTTTTATTCTATACTATGGGTTTCTCTGTCATTTAGAGATTTACTTTACGATACCCGTAATAATTTATGAGAAAAATACTTGAGGAAAAGGTTTAATTTATTTACATAGACTATTTTTAAGATGTCTTTCTTCCAAATAAAAATATATAGGTATTAGGTAGTAAAAGTTACTCTCGTGGTGCATTGAGTAAGGCGCTAGCCTTTTATCCGGGAGCTCCGGGATCTGTACGCAGTGAGGAGACAATATTATAAATCATATAAATATATGATTTTCTCAAAGCCTGAGTTTGTGATTGTTTCACTTATACTAAATAATACAACACTCTCATTGGGCTTCTAGGTCTGTGGTGTTTTTTTTCTAGCTGTCTTTTTGGATACCTCACATTTACTATCGAGGTTTCTTTAAGGACTTTGGCACGCAAACTAAAACTCTACTTGATGCTAGTCAAACGAAAATTGTGCCGGCTGAGAAAGATGCCTTATTGAAAACCATTCGTCTACCCTCATCGGATATTGCTAATTTGAATTCGGCCAGAGCCTATGAAATCACCTTGCAAAAACCCTGGAATATTCTTTGTAGCGCAAGGCAGTGGTGATTCTGATGAATATTTCGTCGTATTCATTGAGAACCAAGAACTGCGATTATTTATGGCCGAGTTTTTCCCGTAGCAAAAAAAATGTCGCATAGGACCGATATTCTGAGCAAATACTTATCCTAACTTATATAACTGCAATCACTGGATCTGAAAGACATGAATCATTATTACATTTTCACCGTTTATTATTTTTATTCTTTTTATTACATCAATACAGAAATTAAAAAGTGTACAAATATATACTTATTATGTTGTTATCTATCTATAAGTCGAGATAGTTGATTAAAAATCCTGCAGTTCCTATTCCAGAGTTATCACCTTTAGTTAGTGCTGATCTTAGATTGGTGCAGATATTTAAATACAACTTTTATATTTTTCCTTAGTGGTGGCGACACCATACTATGCGATTATGAAAAATAATTTTGAATTGCCTATTAACGTACCTATTTAAACAATAATTTCATTATTTAAGGCTATACTTCAGCTGGGGCACGGTCTAAAACGATCGTTACTACGCGACGCAAAGATTGTGCAAATGACGCCTGCAGAATAAAACAAAATTTGTCATAAAAAGTCAACATGCCTCCATTTAATGTTATGTTTATTGTTCTATTACTAATAATAATAATATATTCATTGACATGTTTTCTTTTTCAAGTAAATGTGTAACGTTTTTTAGCCATCTTTACACGATTTAAGAATTAATTCCCCCGTCGCCATCACAAAATAAATTGACGTGTTCACAGCTCGACTTTCGCTCTCCTATTGCCAGCGAGTCAGAAATTTCGTCGCGCCTATAGTTGAAAATTATTTGCCTTTTCACTGAAGTAGGTACCGTCTTAATATTCTTCAAAAATGATATAATTTGCCAACGACATCTGTCTTTAGGTAGGATGTATTATAAATTGACTGAAGCTTATTTGCTTAATTGGATGGACATAATACTTCCTTGACTTGTTTTTCCAATTATCTTTGCCTGTAGCGTTGAGAATATTATTTCATCATTAAATAATGGTTATCATTATATACCTACATCTACCGATACAAAACGTCCGATGTCCCCTGTCAATAACACCAGGCAAGCCTTACAATAGATAAGTATCAACACTTGACATAAGAGTAAAGACCTTGGCTATAAAAAATGTTGTATTATTCCCATTGTCGCAATAAAATTGCATGTCATGGCGGCCGAGAGAACAAAGCCTCTTATTTTGAGGAGTTTCAAGATTTGAATCTGTATTGGAGACAAAATTTACAGCACATGAACTTCGAAAGAACAATAGACTTATTTTAAAGTAATTTTATTATTATCGTATATCACCTTCTAATATGGAGGTAGCTAAATTTGACTAAAACTTAAATGGTGGATACCTAGATGATTTTATGACGCCATTTGTCCAGCGGTGCTCATTTGCCGAACGAAAGGTCCAACCTCAGAGTAATGATAAACTATTTTTTTTATTCAACGAATAAGACACAAGATTTCAGAATGTAACATTCTATATACCTACTGAATATACCCACATAATTTGAAAACATCTCATGCATATACGCGTTATATTAAATCTATGATATACTTACACACTAGAAAAAAATCGTTTTTGTAGGAAAAAATGCGACACTCGACGGGACTTGAACCTGTACCTATCTGCTGGATTCGCGGCAGTATATTTTACCAATTAATCTACGAGTGCCTTAGATAATTACGACGATTTTAACTAGTTATGAAATGCTCATAGAATTGCGTTATAAGGTTGGCTATCAGTTTTGGTATATTAAATTAAGGTAGATAATCAATTAATTCCTTAATTACAAACCGACGTCGCGGATTACTCCATTATTTAATTTTTATAACCTACTTTGACTTGCTAATAATTTTAATAAGTAAACTATTTTTTTTATTCAACGAATAAGACATAAGATTTCAGAATGTAACATTCTATATATATATATATTGAATATACATAATTTGAAAAGATCTCATGCATATACACACTAGAAAAAAGTCGTTATCTAAGACGCTCGTAGAATTGGTAAAACATGCTGGCGCAAATTATGTATATTCAGAATAATAATATAAAGAGAGTGGCTATTGTTCGGAAAATTGAAGCCGTGTTTCTCGCGTATAACGCAAGGTAGAACCTCAATTTTTATTATTATTAACTTAACTTAACTATGAACCATTATATTGCTTCTCAGTACGGCTACCAAATTTAAACACAACATACATATTTTCTACTAACTACTACTACAAAATGTGCTCGCAGTTTTTAAATGAATGTAATCATTCAAATCAATATTTACCTTATCATTGGTTTATTTTGTGGTCTTTCCGTGTTATGCCCAACACGCACTTTACCATGTCACGTTGTGCTACTCGTAATATTTTAATTACTATTGAATTAAGAGTCCATGTTTCACATGCATACGTGAGCACTGAACCTCACATCAGTAGAATTACGGTGTTATGGTAGAAAGGATGCGGAAGAAATGTTTGAGAATTTTTTACTTTCGGCTGTATCGATATAATCCGTGGCTCTATCCGACTGACTTTTTCTTAGGTATACTTAACATACTGTAGCATAAAGTGTAGAAGGGATCTTTATTTAATTACATATTTTTTCCGACTTATACCCGGCGTGATTGGAAACTCTGCCAGTCTTGGTAGTATTGATTTTTGTGTATCTGATAATTATTTTAGAAATCGGGGGCATCTGTTGTTTAAGGCGCAGAACCAGGGAACTCAGTAATAATGAGAACTGAAATACATAACGGGTAAGGCGATAGCAGGTAACGGACTCGAGTAAGGCAGAATCCGGGTTAAACTTAGGCATGTGTCAAGAATACGTTTTACGTCGAATACTGAAAACTGCTCTCGGTTTATGCATTTACGCTCATTTAATGTTGGTATATTACACACTATTGCACGTGCATAATGCGTGCTTCATTTTCGTAGGACACTCACACATTCAAAACCCTGCATCAAGATGCGGCGTATTGAATATAGCCTATCGGTATTCTATTCATTATCTGTTCTGTGCGCAGAACTAACCTTCCTTTGATAATGCTAATTGGGGAGGGCAATAATTCTGTCCAACCAAATCGCTTCAGATGTTGACATATTACACCTACGTGAGGATGAGTACAGGTGGGCGCTATTTTATAAATTCTTAAAATAGGGTATAGGTACTCAGTTCATTTATCTTTGTATATTATTTATAATTTGTGTATTTACTAATTCTTTGTTTTTAAATATCATCATGTAAACGTCTTAAATTAATAATTTGTAAATTTCACTATAAGTAAATAAAATAAATAAATTCAATTTGCCTCATTCAGAGAGGGTGGTGGTGGCAATTCTGTGAGACGACCAAGAAACATCATCATATTGTTACAAATAGTGCCAACGTTGGTAATAATGATGAGGATACAGAAATCATTGATACAGACATGCTTCAGTGTTTCATTTATATTATGTATTTTACAATGTTTTTATTAGCTCGTATTCTTGTTTGTCCGGTGGTTGTTTATAGAGTACAGATCTTGCAATCGATTTTTAAGTAACTTCCCGACTAGCTAGATATTTGAAACTTTTAGAATATATCAAAACACGATGCCAATGCATTTTTTTAAATACTTTTAGCCATCTTTAAGCAGAATTGAATTCATTTTCAGGTAATTCTGTTTTGTATGAAAAGTTATTTCAGAAAAATCCGTAAAAAGTAAGAGACTATTATTGGTTGCTAATGGGGTGGTTTGTGTTTTATTTACTTCATATCAAGTACAAGTTTGAGCATATTGAGCATAATAATTCAACAGAAAATTTAAATACGTTGTAAAAGTTCTTTTTATCTTGTAATTATATTATGTATTTTTAAATATAAAGATGAAATTATTATTTAATGTTATTCCATGTCTTACCTCAATGCCCAACGCCTTTCGCCGCCACGCATTTTGAGATACCAACGTCGTTTTGAACTAGGTATATCAGCGGTCACTTATCTAGATTGACACAAAAGCAGAATCATGATTCGAGATGTACGTAACTAAAAAAACAGCTTTGTTTTAAAATGGCTTTTAAATTGCTTTCACATAAGCGTTTATTTTAAATAAGTCGTGAAACTACAAAATCTGCCGATAACACTTTCTGCACAGGTGTATTTTAAACGCTAATTTTTATTTAAAAAAATCAGTGTGCATACTTATGTACGCGCGTTAGAAGTTATACTACTTTGGCATAACAAAACAACTTGTGATCAACTAGATTCTTTAACTAGCTCTTAATTATCTTGTTAAATTACACACTCAAGAAAAAGGACCGCTTATTGGAACGTCGTTGGTTTATTTCTATACACTTTAACTTATATTACTAAATTATATAATGGTTTCTCGTTGTTCGACGTTTAATCGTTTGTTTACGTAAGGAATTGCAAATGGCCGACAATAATAAATTCGCTGCCTAGGCAACGGAACAATTCTAAAATATAATATTATACTGTATAATCGTCACGATTGCAGTATCATACTGCGGCGTAAAGGTAGTGCGTTCGGCTTATAGCCGAATCGGTGGTTCGAATCCAATCGAGTGCGTTTTTTTTTCATGTGAAAAAATAAATTATGTGTTAGATGTCACACGCCAAAAATACACTCTGATCTGATTTTCCAAACGCGTCAAAAGAAGTATAACTTCAATAAATCAAAACAAAGATACCTACTGTTGTTTTTATTTAATAAAACGCAATTTTTTATGTAGTACTTATTCCACTTTTAATCAAGAGATTAGAACCGGTTTCGTCCGCCTCAGAGGGACATTTTCAACTGAAATGTTGAAAATGTCCCTCTGAGGCGGACGAAACCGGTCCTAATCTCTTGATTAAAAGTGGAATAAGTACTACATAAAAAATTGCGTTTTATTAAATAAAAACAACAATACAATGCAGTTCCACCATGAATTGACAGTTAACAAAATAAAAGAAATTAATGATACCTACGTAATTTAACTACATATTCTGCATTTTTCTATCACATGTAAGGTATTATATGGATATTATCTGATTGTCGGACAGTCGGAACTGGTGAACGTTAATATTTGAAGTGATTTGCTTGAAAACAATATCTATATAAGCATTATTTAAACATTTATTATTGCCAATCATAATCAACTTCATTTTCTGACCATGTCCGATCCTAATAAGATCATAATAATTATGGGCCTCCACATAGTGGAGGTTTGTATTAACAGATTTTGTTTTTACGAGAAACGGATGTCAGTCATTTGCTCAACCTATTAGGTCCATACTCCGATTCATACACAAATTGAAAAACAATATGTGTACTTGCCAGACTCAGGATTGGAACCTGGAACCCACGACGCTATACACCACTTGTGGGCAGGATGAGTTAACGTAGATGTTGTTTAATAAATTCTTAAAATAATACCTATGGTCTAGTTAACTCATTCGATGTAACAGCTTGTCCGTTTTCTGAGTTTTGTATTTCTTTTTAAGCTATTTTTCTTTGAATATTGCCACCACTATTGTTAAATTCGTATGTAAAGTTTACTACATATTATATATTTGAGTTCATTTTAAATTTAGTGGTCTAGAATTAACCAAAGAGGTACATATACCTACAACAACAGCTGTAGTCAAGTTTGTTGGTCTGCTTTCAGTAAGCTGAATGATATTATCATGAACGCCAATATTCGATCAATATGTGCTCCTCGTGATGTAAAATCGATCGAGATACGAATAAAAAAGGTAGATACTTACAAGGTACAAATAAAAACTAGACACTTACGTAGGTACTGGACTGTATGAGACGGAATAATTCAGATTCTTCGGAGGGGGGAGGTTATATCAAAGATGCGATGCCTTTTATGATGCTTAATGCTGAAGCTGGCTCCGTTGTCTAGTTGTCAATTGGTCGCACTACCACTCTCGCACAATGTTTATTGAGTCACCCTGCTCACGGTATTGACGTCTTAATGTTTTACAGGTTATAAGTGTTTACAAACAATTGATTGTATTAGGGCCGCCATAATTGACCTAACCATACATGTGTCAATTCTAAAACTATGTAGGTATCTAAAAAAAGCCTCACGTGTATAGGTACAATAATGACAATTCGGTCGAACGCTCCACGAACAACATGTCATTTGGTCTCGATCTTGTACTGCTATCTGGTATCGGTTCAAAAGCTTACGGTGATTATGTATACGGCAAACTGCGATACGTATTAGTCCAAGGCGCCTTTAAGGAAGTCCAGGGCTGTATTAGTACTACTTTTTAAAATTATTATTGAAAAGATTTTCAATTTAAGTCATGCGCACCAAACGTGTTAATATAATTCAGCAGTCCGGGGGCCATCGTGATACCCATTGACAGGCCGTCGGCCGCGTCCACATGACGGCGCGGGCACCAGCCGCAGAAATGACGGCACATGATGATGATGATGATGACTAAAAGCCGATACCAATCAGCGAAATGACTCGGCGCTTTTCGCCCCACTTTTGGTTGGTACAATAATAATATTGCCCCGTCCGATGTGCCCATGTGCCGACGACATACAAATCGCTGCCGATGATGTATTTGTTTTTACCGCGCTTTATTTTGTCGCAATCGATTGGAATTAGCAAGGAATTTGGACTAGAGATAACGTGACTATACGTCCCGTTTTAAGGGAGCCTATCCCGTTGTGCCCAAGCACAGTTTCGGGACGCCGAAATGTCCCGTTTTCAGGAAGATAGCATCCCACGGTAAAAATTTAAAAAAAGCGCGAAAAATCAAAAAATCCAAAGAAGTAAGTCGCAGTTCAAATCAATGTTAATTACCAAAGTAAATTTTAAGAAGTCCTCCCAAGAATATCAGACAAATATAAGACCACACAAATTATTTGTTATCGTGTGTTCATTCCTGGTCTTTTAATTAATAAATAAAAACATGAAGAAATATGCGTTTTCTTGAATATAGGTACTATTGCCTAAAAAATAGTAGATTTCCCGTTTTGAGTAAAAAAATAAATGGTTAAGTTAACTATAGGTACATAGAATAAGCCGTAAACGTTATTTTATTGTTATGACATTTGAAAATATTTCGCAAACGCATGAAGTAGATATGGTTATGTTGTTAAACTCCCAGTTGTGATTTTCTATGACGCAGATGAAGCAATCGATTCATGAGATGATTTAAAAGAGATTTTTATTTATTAAACAGTTCAAACGAGGCATAGAGTTAGTTATTAATTAATTATATTAAAAACTTATTTTTTTAATATGATCAGATAGTGCCTCGAGCCTCTACGTCGCTAAACGCGGTGCTGATTGGTTACTTGTTGTTTCAAATGATAACGTTTATGTATTTTTTATACTTACTTAAAATTACGTTATACCTGATCATTCAGGTCCATGACTGATTGCACAACCGTCTTCCAGCTGTGGCTCTCCATACGATCACACTCAGCATATATACGTCTCTCTTGACGTAGTCCACCCATCTCCTCAGCGCATCTATACTATTCACAAGGATGGCTACCGGCGGCTATCGGCGGCTTTCGAGGATAGTTTATCATATTTATTTTTCGAGGTGTTATAATTGTTACAATAAGTAAGTCGTCTAAACAGTCAAAACTGTCTATCTCGCTCTTAAAGTTAACACAGCCAATATAGGTGCTATTAAAACATAGCACTTTTCAACAGTTCAGACGGTTAAATCATTGTAACAATTAACCGCCTTAATACATAAATATGATAAACTACCCTCAATAGCTGCTGATAGCAGTCTTGTGTATGGAATATATGCGCAGGGGTGGCTTAGGGGCGAGTATCTATTAGGGTTCCTTGATAAAACATAGGTATGAATAATTTTAGATCATTTCTAACAAAGTGACCGGCCTATAATATGAGTCATTACGCCCTCGAGACATTTTAATGCCGTCACCAAGATCTGACGCTGATCTGCGAAAGTCTAGTTGTAGCGTCCAGATGGATCTCATTGTCAGTAGCGCAGCGGCCACAAGATACCCCACTGTAATGTGTTTGTACCTACCACAGAACAGATTAATAAAAAGAATTCCGATAAGCTATATAACAATACATTACATTTTGACGCAGGGTTTTAAATGTGTGAGTGTCCTACGAAAATGAACCACGCATTCTAAACGTGCAATAGTGTGTGTTGCAACCTTCAATACACCAATATTAAATTAGGGACAATGCATAAACCGAGAGCAGTTGTCAGTATTCGACTTATGACGTATTCTTGACACGTGTATAAGTTTATCCTGTATACTTCCACACTCGAGATCGGTTGCCTGCTTTTCCATACCCGTTAGGTATTTCAGTTCCCATTATTTCTCAGTTCCCTGGTTTGTACAATTCTACATAGGTATAATACGAGTATCATATTTTTGTATGACTTCACTTTGAAAAGCAAGAAAAGTATATCTTACCAGCTTAGGTACATATCTTTTTATACAATATTATTATTTTCCGTTACCTACATTAAATTGGTACCTATCAACTTAGGCACATACCATCAAATCCATAATAAAAGATGCTCCTTTATATTGAAAGGTTTTATTATATTATAGGTAGGTACTACAGTCATATAAAAAATAATAATAAATGACAGTTTAGAATCGAAAGATATAATTACTTGTCCTATTTCAAAAATAATTATAATGATGCTTGAAAATCTATTGAAATAAAATATCGAATAATGATCGAAATAGTTTTTTAATAACAATAAAAGATACCTACCTAGGGACGCGTACACACAACAACGTGTAATATTATGCATACATACATATAAAATTACACAGTGAAGAAAAAATCCTATTTGTGGCATAATGGGAGAAAACAAAAAGACACGATAATAATAGGTGCATCACTGGATTACCAGTTATTGTCAACCATTACAACAAACGGTTTTTCCTTCTACCTTGAAACAGTTTATGATGTTACAAATTAATAATAGTAGCTTCTCATCAAATGATATTTTTTAGAATAATTATTAAAGAATGAATGATAATGGGATTTTTTTCCATATAAGTAGATATATCTAATATGTATAATAGGTAGGTCTGAGTAACCTAGGTCTGAGACTGCGTATGGTACATTGTTATGTTCTCTCAATTCTTTTCTATGGTATGGAAGTATGGACGCTAAACCAAGAGATGTCACGGAGACTTGAAGCTTTCGAGATGTGGCTGTATAGACGCATCCTCAAAATTCCTTGGACTGACCGGGTGACAAATGTTGAAGTTCTCAATCGAATGAGGAAGGACCGAGAAGTTCTACGTAGTATCAAAACCAGGAAACTACAGTACCTCGGCCACATTATGAGAGGACAAAAGTACAGCATTCCCCAACTTGTCATTCAAAGAAAGATGTATGGTAAGCTTAGCAAAGGACGGCGCCGCATTTCGTGGCTTAAGAACCTCCGTGATTCGTACTGAACTGTTCCGGGTAGCAGACGACAAAAAATCTAAGATCACCTTGATGGTAGCCGACCTCCGCTAGGGGATGGCACAATAAGAAGAAGAATAATGGTTGTTTGAATTTGAAATTGTTCATACGTGGTTTAGGTGCCTACTTTCGAACACTTCTGCCCGATCGATATGCTGGTCTATCCATATGACGTCTTTCAGTGCTATCTGACAATCTATATTCAATCTGTCATATTTCCGGGGCAAACTTTTTAACCATGCACCCCCATTTAATTACGTGTTAAATAGTGATTGACTTATAAATCATATATATTTTCTTTCAGTGGTTAAATTCTTTTATAAATAAATACGTTCAGTAACAAATGGTAAATTTTAATGTTATGAAATGCACCAATATTCTAATTGAAATCTCGTATGGTAACTCTTGCATCTCTATAGTGGTAGGTGCCTGGAGGAGGGGAGGTTAAATCACGATACAGATCAGGTGCATAGCAATTTGTTTTTGCGCCCAGGCCAGTAGCAAAAAATTCATCCCTTGCGTAATACAAAATTTGGGTAAAAACAGAATATGACAAAACAGAAAATGACAAAACAGAACACGACAAAACAGTGAGGGGAAAAATTAAACATTAATTTTTGTGGAATCTGTTTAGGTTAGGTTAGATTAGATTAAGTTAGGTTAGGCTAGGTTAGGTTAGGTCATTATTTCGTTGTACCTAGTCACCAAATCATTTTGAACATATTATATTGATTAAGATGAGATATCCTAAGCTTGCCGGCAACACCGAGTTAAGTCCCGTTTATTTGAGGCTTTCTAGCGATTAGGAATGCAGAAATTTCGTATATAATTTGATTTATTGTTGCGTATTGAAAATCTGTGCTTTAAAAATTTATCAGACAATTTCAATATTAAATTTATATTTTTCCTAAAAGGTCATAGTTATGTTTATCGTTGTTTTGTCACTGTTCTGTTTTGTCATGGAACCAAAATTTGTACCCACCTACTATTAAATTAACAAATAATCAATAGCCAGACAAAACTGCTTTAATAATCGAAATCTATAAAAATTGGGGATATACTTATAGGCTATAAAAATTTTTTTTTACTAATACAATATATTTTTACCGACCTCATAAGAAAATGCGTTTCTGATGTTTTGGTAATTTTGAGAGGAAAATTTTGTTTTACTATTTTCGCTTTCCATTTCTTTCATTCGATCGGTTTCCTACGATCTTGAAACACATAGGTAACAGTGTGGAGATTGCGGAATCATTGGAATGATTGGGGTGGGGGGGGGGAGACAATATGTATTAAATTTAGTATCACTATACTCTAAGCCTTATGTAATGTATCACTAGTTATCAATGTATGAAAATTGTATTTTTTTATATTAATTGTACGTTCAACGAAATTTCACAGAAACAGCTATGCAGTAGTGGCGAAGGGTGGAGGTAGGCTGTTAAGATCCGCCATAAATAGTGCACATTAAACTTTCTTAGATATACTTTTTTATTATTATTTCACTAAGCTTACAATGTACGGATGGTGTTGTTTAGTTTTTAAAAATCAATCAAACCCTGCCTAAACCAAACCTTAATAGTTTTGGTATACTTTGGACGAAACGATATTTTTTTTGTTCATAATTATTTGTTTTCGTTGGATTAAGAATACATATTAGGTACTTACACAAATTATTGGTTCATTTTTTTTTAAATTTATTAAGCCCTGCATAAACCAAACCATAATAGATAAAACATATTATTCTATCTATAAAATATCCAAAGTGAATTCCATAATTTAAGATATGTTACAGATAGACGAGTATTTTTTGATTATTATCTATTATGGCTTGGTTTTCGCAGTGTTTAAATGAATTTTAAAAACAACCAATATCATCTGTAAATTCTAGTCTTATTTCAATGAAAAGAAATACGTATGACTGACAAAGTTTAGTGTGCACTATGTATGGTGGATCTTAACAGCATACATCGCCCTTCGCCACTGTGGTGACAGTATGGAGATTGCGGAATCATTGGAATGATTGGGGTGGGGGGAGCCAATGTATTAAATTTGGTATCACTATTTATACTCTAAGCCTAATGTACCATCACTTTGTTCTCGACGTATGAAAATAAGTGTATTTTTTTAATATTTGTACGTTCAACGAAACGCTACTGAAAAAGCTGTATAGTGCGTATATTATCGTAGTAAAGTTCGCAATATTGATATAGGTACCTACATAGAGATATCGCTCTTTGTCCATAATAAATATTAGGCCTTCTTACATCGCGTCAAATGTTGTCTGTCACTGACACGCCACATATTACAGATCTGTATCGCCGGGAGGCAATTAAATATTCGAATTTTTAAAGTGATATTTAAAAAAATGGTGACTTGCAAAAATCGAAAATGATATAATGTCATAGCCTGCTTTGAGGGCGGTATACCCTTCTTTAAGAAGACTCGAGTTTTTAGACCTTGGGGACGATTGACGTTTCGGAGTACAAAGGCGGTATTCATCTTCGGACGTCGGGTGCAGTTGATATTTTTGATGTGTACATATGAACAAATATTAAGTACCTTAAAAAAAACAATTATTGGAAAGAAATACATTGGTTCGTCTTTCCTCATTATTATAGTTAGTTTCTTAATTCGAGGCAATTCCTTGTCTCCAAAAGTAGTCAATTCCAAGTTTCACGGTCTTCTCCGCTGCCAAGCTAACACAAATTCTGGACACCGATGCACCTAACATCGGCGCTGATACCCCCCAGACTCGTCATTAATCATTATCAATGCCCTGCACTTGTGTGACCAGAGGGTTGAACCCATTGATAAATTGCTGGAGCGGAGCCTTTTTTGAGTTGCTCCGTTCCATCTCCGCTCCGGGACTTAATACTTGCTCCAGCTTTGCTCCGGGTAAAAAGTTTCATAATATTTATATTATAATAAAAAGTATTATAAATGTGTACAAATGTTAAAAAAATAAAAAAATAAATAGTTTTAAAATAAGGTTTATTAATCGTCATTTTCATTATTCAAGTGTCAAAAAGGTGAAGTTATGTATCACTCGGCAGTGTTGCCATATTTCAAAGAATTCCAGTGTTGCAAAATGTCAAATATAATATTATGTTATGTTCACTGGATTTTAGGACGAAAATTTTATATTGATAAAAAAAAAACATCCGGACCAGTGGAGCACATTACGAATTTTCAATGCTCCGGGTAAAACCATATGAATTCTCCACTGCTCCGTGCTCCTGCTCCGAGTTCCGCCCCAACGCTCTGCTTGTGTCCACCAAAGTTGTCCAACCGAGATATGGCGTACAGTAACTACTCTCTTTTCCAGCAGTAAGTAGTATCTACATACAATATAATAAATTAAGAAAGTAATTCCTTGGTTGTTTAATTATCGTCTTGTTCTTACACTTATTAAAATCATATACCTACCTAACACATTTCGGTGGATTATCAATTTTGATGTCCAGAAGACATGTTCTGCCTCTTCCTGTCGATACTGGATATCACAGACAGTATTTCATATTATTTAAATGTCATCACTCCTGTGGCAACCTCACGTTTTTCATTTACAACCATCGTCATCCTACAATTCACCTTGTTCAATAAATCAGAGTTAAAATTTAAATATTAAATGAATTTAACGATTACCTGGTCAATTTCTTAACTAAATGGTTTTTAAAATGAAATTAAGTTTTCTGCCGTAAGCACCGACTCGAATCTAATATAATTTAATATTTTTAATAATACTCATTTCGTCATTAATATTTAACTGTTCATTTTAAGTTTAAGAGAATATCAGCATCGCGCGTTTGAATTTAGCTTTGTCCGCAAAGTCAGGTTGTAGTTCAATCAAGAAAAATATATCTGATGGAGGAAGCTAAAATTTGTACGCATGCATTTCTTGACCTGTTTTGTGATTAAAATCAATGCAATTAGTAAACAATCAGCTGACGAACTCTAGTGTTACCTATAACGTAGTAGTACACGTGCATCTTCGAATAACAAAGCTCAACCAATTAAATATGTGAAAAAAGAATGCTGTTTGTATGGCCATATCTCAGGATAAGAAAATGAGACGCTAAATCTTTTCATTTATACACGTATAGTGTCGTGAAAGCTAACCATGTACAAATCGTAATTGCATTATATCTAATCGACTATTAAATTGATTGTTTGGTAATAACTGATCGTCAGGTATATTATAAATTATAATATTGCCTGCACCTTGTGTATTACTAAAAACGCATTATAATCGTATTTACTTAGGCAGTGATGTAAGCGTGAGTGTGATTTCTGTATCATTAAAACGTGTGATTGTCACCTCCTTTATTGTTTGACCGACGTTCTTCAATCGAACCAACTCTATCTACCTGAGGGGACTTGATACTCAGTTGCACTTAAACTTTTACAATTATTTTTAATTAGTTAAAAAAATAATTGGACATGTGGCAAATTATTGAGAACATGTTAATACGTGATTAAGATACCTACATTTTAAATATATAATGATAATTACCTAACTCACATAAATATAGCATTGTCAAAGTCGAGTTTTGCTTCTTTGCTAATAGTACTAATAACATTGTATCATCATCAACCGGGGTCAATCCACTGCTGGATGAAGGCCTCCCCAAGCTTCTTCCAACTCTTTCGGTCCTGTGTCGTTCGCTGCCACGTATTTCCGCCGAACTTTATCAGTTCATCAATCCAGCGGCTTTTAGGGTGACCCTGTGGCCGTTTCGTACCCCTTGGGTACCATTGGATGACGGCATTTGTCCAGCGGCCGTCCTTTCGGCGAGCAATGTGCCCCGCCTATCTCCATTTCAGCTGTTTTGCAACGTCTATTACATCGCGTACTCCTGTCTGCTTCCTAACCCATTCGTTTCTCTTACTGTCCTTTCGCGTGATGCCCAACATACACCTCTCCATGCCTCGCTGTGCGACTCATAGCCTTTGGACATCTCTCGTGTTGAGGGTCCACGTCTCGCAGCCATACGTGAGCACGGGCAGCACACATTGGTTGAACACCCTACGCTTAAGACATAATGGTAGGTCATTCTTGAAGATACTATTCAGACGTCCGAAAGCACTTCATCCCAGCTTTGTTCTGCGAGCAATTTCATCGTGCATGCTTCCGTCTATGGGCACCTGCTGTCCGAGATAGACGTAACTGCTGACTTGCTTGAGTTGGGTGCCATTAATACAGATAAATGCAGGGTCCGAAAAGCAGTTCCTCATCACTTTTGCCTTTGAGACATTTATCTTTAGGCCGACCGTTTGACTGACATCTGCGAGTTCTTGCATTCTACCTTAGAGGTCCTTCGGGTCTTGTGAGAATATAACACTATCATCTGCAAAGCGCGGGTGACTGAGGTGCTCCCCATCAACCCCCATAACATTGTATGAGTATATTCAATAAATAAATACACACGACGTAAACCCGAAATCAATTCGCCGGTAGCTTTGATAAGGCAAAAAGGCGAAATATTTGATAAGCTTGCTTTATTTTAATTGAAATGCTTTCACATGATATGCCTTTTGAAATGTAGGTATAAGTAGGTTTGGGTATCATACAGTGGTACAATTCGCATGTGTATAGATTGTGACAATGCATGTTGCAATGCTAGTAAAAATACCAATACAGCTGTGAATCGCTTTTACCGTAACCATGATTCCACTATAGAATGATTGACCCATTCTCAGGAATTATGTTTTGTATTATTAATAATATTTTGGCCTTGAAAGCTAAGGCTGGGGTTTCTCGTAAATTTTAAACGCAATCTCATATTATAAAAAAATATCAAAAATTGTAAATCGTTTAACGTAGACCCTTGGAAAAATTCGATAGCATCTTCAGAGACTCTCTCGAAATATTTTAAAATGAGGTCATTGATATCTTAGGAGATGCAATATAAAACACAATTATTGGGTAATTGTAATTGGTAATAATAGAACACGAGGAAGCAGTATTGAAGAACATTATGATTTTTTTTAAAATAATTATAAAGAATTTTGCTGATAATATAAAAGTAAAAAATATAATCTTCATTCGGCACCTATAATTTTTCTTTCGGTGGAGGTTTGTATTAACAGATTTTGTTTTTACGAGAAATGGATGTCAGCCACTTGATTTAACTATTAGGTCCATATCCTGACTCAAACACAAATTGAAAAACAATATATGATTGTATTTGCCAGACCCACGATTTAAACCTGGGACCCACGAACCTATGGGCCGACGCTTAAGAGCATAAGTACATAAGTGAAACGGCAAATAATTTTCAACAGTTGGTGGGACGAAATGTTTCACTCTTCGCCAATCGGAGACCGATAGTCGAGGTGTAAGCACGTCAATTTGTTTTGTGATGGATGGCGTCGGAGGAATATATTCATATATCGTGTAAAGATGACTAAAAACGTTACCAATTTACTTGAAAAAGAAAACATGTCAATGAATATACTATTAACAATAACATGGCATTAAATAGACGCATGTTGAATTTTTATGAAACATTATATTTCGTTCGGCTCGCGTCATTTGCACAATCCGCACATCGCCTAGTCACGATCTTTTTAGACCATGCCTCAACTGAAGTATAGCCTTAATAAGCCGTGCAGCCATCGTGGGTGCAACTATAGTTTAATAGTAAAATTATGGTTTTATTTTATCAATATGTCCAGTAAACATAATTTAAAACTTACGAATATTTAATGCAATCGTTTTTTCATCTATTAGCGCCACTAAGCAACCCTCATAATATCTTCATAACGCTTTTGGGGGGGGGGGGGGTAATATAATATTTAATACCTTACCTAATATTTAAGGTAAACGTTAAAAATGGTTTATTATTAAATCTTCGCCACAGATTAGCCTCAGTAAGTTTATACAGATAACGATTATTATTTCGTCGTCTTGGATCTTGGTTCCGGAAAGAATTGAGAAGCTGTGACCTCGCAGAATGACTTGAACAATTTCGTCTTTGAGATGTCTCCAGTCACC
This sequence comes from Rhyacophila brunnea, assembly GCF_057557595.1. Classification (NCBI taxonomy): domain Eukaryota; kingdom Metazoa; phylum Arthropoda; class Insecta; order Trichoptera; family Rhyacophilidae; genus Rhyacophila; species Rhyacophila brunnea. Next base: position 38,195,829 of record NW_028232848.1, on the reverse strand, counting down.
GAAGAGATATTCATACTTCACATGTTATTATTATCGGCGACTCTGACTCGACTTTGATTAAAACATAATACACTTGTCTCGCATAGTGGCCTTCTATGTTGACAAGTCGTAGGCACTGAATAGAGACACAATATTCCTTAATTTTTAAAAGAAATGTTATATTATAATAATACATCTTAAAAGTATAATAAAATAGACGTATGCGAAGTAGGAAATTAATGATATTTTTAATAATTATTGCTGAAAATTTCAAATATACCTACTAGCCAGGGTGGGCTATAATCACTGATAGTACCTATACTCAATCTACTGCCAAAATGTATGTTTCAACCACAAGTGGTTATCAAGTGGCGCAGTTTTATTAATAAGAGTGGTCCAAAAACTTAGATTGTTACAGCGTGGTAACCGGAAGATATTTAGAGGTAGGTGCTGGGCATATAGGGGACAAAAACGATATAATATAACATGGAAATAAACAAATGTGCCATGTAATACTATGTAGAGTTTACTGTTTATAACAAGAACGCAATGTACCATACCAAAAAATTGGATTCACTTTAAAGAAATTACAAAGATAATAATTAGAACATCTACTACACAATATTAGTGAGCGCAGCGTTGTATGAAAAAGTGTATACCTACTGGGCATAACACGAAAATATTGATCACATGATTTAGTACGCCAGATGTCGCTAATAATAATTGGTGAAATCGCATAGAGATGGCTTCATTCAGCAGTGGATTCAGCGACATTCTGTCAATTAAAATACTTGTGCTCTTAATCAAATTAAAATATAAATAATTGTCAACAATATAGAAAACAATTAAATAATTAATTTTGTTGACCCATCTAAAATTCCCTTTGTACATAACACACTTTGCGTCTCAGTCCAGAAATTGGTCAACAGTCTGACAATTTTTCTGGTATGCTCGCTTGAAGCTCGTAGGTCACTTCTGGCTTTAAGCATTCTTGTCTGCTCTCAGGTGGGGTGGTGTCCAATCCTGTTGATCTGAAGAAATGAATTTGTATGCACCTGTCATTTGCCTGTGTGACCTCTTCGGGATAAAAACTGTTTTAATAGCGAGTGATGTGGGACTGGTCAATGCGCTCTGTATATGTAGACATTTTCAGGGATGCGCTTTTTATTTTATTTTAAATATTACTTAATTGTTATTTTTTCCAAGAGTATTCTTTGCATTGTGTTTTTATTATAGCTTGCTCTACCTGTTTTTTTATGTACCTACATGTCATATTGTAATCAAGTTTTTTGTATTATATTTTACACAATATGTTTTTAAATAAATAAATATATAATGTTATTGGTGTGCCCACGACGTGGGGCTTTTTATTGTCATAATACTCGTGACTTTATTCCACGTATGACTATTATTGGCGCCCAGACCTTATATTCAGTTGCTATATTTTTATCGGTGAAGATTGACACATGGTCAGAACTGGTGACGTCCAATTTCCAATTCATTGTAAGAGCACTAGAAGTCCAAAATGACAATCACCGGCATGACGTTTTTTCTCGGTAAGGACGCAACTACAAAAAAGGTAATGGACAATAATAATCACAATCGCCTTCGTTTGATGTGTTAATAGAGGTGTTTTTTGATTGACCACATCAGTGACGTGCTAACGCAAAATTTATGTGTAAATATATATGTATATTATTCAATTAGATAAGATTTAAAAAAAATAGCAACGTACCTACATACGTCTTAAATCATACTTACATAATTAATTATGCGACTAAATACATTTAAAATAGAAAAAATCGGGGCAAAAACCGCAGGGCAATCTTTCTAGCAGTGTGGTAGGTACCTATACGTAAAATATATGACATATTTATAGGTAAGGATTAATCCTTAACTCATTTTTCAATTAATTACCGCATCACAATAATACCTACTTATATATTTTTTTAAATTTGGTGTTTCTAATAAATTCGGCGTTATGTAAAATTTCTAGGTATAATCTTTGAAATATATACGGGAACCTGGTCTATACTGGTCCAATAAGAAATAATTACAAGATAAAAAGAACTTTTTATATACAACGTTTTTAAATTTTCTGTTGAACCATATAAATTTGACTTGACTTGAAAAATTTGTACTTGAGATGTCATATTGATGTCCAGAGTAACGCACGTATATATTAATAATTTAGTTGCTAGGACCGTGGTGTCGAAATAACTTTTTATACAAAACAGAATTAACTGAAAATGAATTCAGTTCTACTTAAAGATGGCTAAATGTGTTAATAAAATGCATTGGCATCGTGTTCTGATATATTCTAAAAGTTTCAAATGTCTAGCTAGTTGGGAAGTTAGTTAACAATCGATTGCAAGATTTGTACCGGACAAAGAACCACCGGACAAATAAGAATACGAGCTAAGAAAAACGTTGTAAAAAAGAAAAATCAATGATCAGTAGTTTATTGTTATTTAGTACTTATTTATTACAATGTTTGAAATTTAGGCATTTTTCATACTCGCAATGAAGAAAATTATTATCTTATCTTTAATAAAGTTATAACTATTTTCGAATGTGATATGTGATTTGCAAACACTATTAAACAAAAATTAGCATTTCGTATTACGTTCATTTACATTTACCCTAATACTATAATTGAGATGATTTCTTTCTTTCTTATAATATGTCGCTGTTATCTAAATTCTAAAGGAACCTAAATATGTATGAGACATAATATTCTAACATCGATTCTTCACCAATTTTTTTTTCTCATTTTTTAGACCAAATAATTACAAGTTTTGTTATCAGAAAACTTGTGCTCATTTATTTTTTTGTTTTGAACACAGGTATCAGGAATGGTGCAATGTAGGTTGACGAAACGAAAAATATAGATAAATAACCCTTCATATATTTTAATGGTTACGCCAATGTTTGAATCACTTCATCAATTTTAATGACAGTGAATATGTGAGATACGTTGTCTAATTTCCAAAACTTTTTTAGTTAATAAATTGACTAACAATTACATATTTTTAAGTAACAAAAAACAGAGTTATTATAAAACACAAGTGTGAATAATAATATTTTTTAAACAATAAATTAACAATAATGGCGAAATCTGAAGGCGAGCTTTGTATTGAGCTGCTGAATGTCATATTTAAATACCTATTCACATTCATAAGAAAATAATGCATTTTATTTTTACTCAGTTAAGACGGGATCAGACGATAAGATTTTATAACGTTTTTCTTAGCTCGTATTCTTATTTGTCCGGTGATTGTTTGTCCGGTACAAATCTTGCAATCGATTTTTAACTAACTTCCCAACTAGCTAGACATTTGAAACTTTTAGAATATATCAGAACACGATGCCAATGCATTTTTTAAATACTTTTAGGCATCTTTAAGTAGAATTGATTTCATTTTCAGTTAATTCTGTTTGTATGAAAAGTTATTTCTAAAGAAATCCGTAAAAAGTAAAACTATTATTGGTTTTTAGTGGGTCCTATCAACTAAATTATTAATATTAATATATACGCGCGTTACAATTATAGAAATCAATACGACATTTCAGTATTATTTCTATCAAGTACAATTTTTTTGATCGTTTAAGCTAGTCAAGTCAAGTTTATATGATTTAACAGAAAATTTAAAAACGTTGTATATAAAAAGTTCTTTTTATCTTGTAATTATTTGTTAATCAACTTTTTTTGAGCGTTGAGAATCGAACTGAATGTTTAATAGGAAGTATCTGATACCTATTTCAGTTTTTAATTAAATTATTCATATTCAAGACATACTCAAGATTTCGTAGCGTAGCATTTTTTTAATTGAAAATAAAATACAAAATTGTAAACACCTCAGACAGTGTAGGTAAGTACCAAAGTACCTGTTTGATATTATTCGCAAGGTAAACATTAAAGTTAGTTATAATGGATTTAAGTTTTGTACTATTTCATTTGAGTCGTTCTTTGCGATCCGGGTTTCGCCTTTAGGCATCTTCAGGCGCTATGTGCCCTCACTAAAAGATAAATACATAGTTATAATGAATACATTTAATTCTAACTTATATATAAAAAAAACTCTATCATTAATAATACAATCAATAGGCGTATACATTGTCAAAACCCTAATAATATATCATTAGATAATAATCAATTAGGTACACTGCATTCTATTACTACATTCAAGAGGTGTAAAATCATCAATACTGGGAAAAAATAATGGCAATATATTGAGAATTGATCCTTGACTTAATAGGTAGGTGATAAAGTTTTTACCTACTTGATTTATTAATTTATTATAAGTATACGTTAGAATTAACTGTATTCATTGTCAGTGTGTATTAATGTTTTGGTGAGTGCACATACTGCCTGAAGATGCCGAAAGGCGAAACTCGGGTCGCAAAAACGACTTAAATGGAATAGTTCAAAACTTTACTCCAGTAGAATTTAAATGCAAACTCCATCAAGTACCCTCGGTCGATAGTAATAATATTAAGTTTGGTAGTTTAATTAGTTGAGAGAATGCACCCGTAACGAAAGAGAGATATAAGTATTGTGTTCAAATCCTAAATGGTCCAAGTTTTTTTTAAGATTTTTCTTATATAATTTGTTTCTGAAGCTTTTCAGAAAATCGCATAATTTTAGTTGCCTTGTGTACCACGTTTCGACGTGCCTTAATTCTGTAGCAAATAAAATGAGAAGATCCCCTCATAGTAGTGTTAGGTGCATCACAAGAAGAATTTATAAATACCTTGATGTTGAAGAACGCCCACCGGGGATGGACAAGATTCTTGTCTAGATCTGAGGGTTTGTGTTGGAATAAATTGAACACCGCAATTTAGTCATTGCAATAAATGAATTCATGTTATTAATTTATAAGCGATAAGTATTGGAACATGAGTTATTATAGTATAATAAGGTTTGATTGTCAAATATAGTGAACTCATAGTAAATACGATAACTAATAGTTTTGTTTTTTGATGTAACTGAAAAAGTTAGGGTTGTTTCACTGCAAGTAAAAATCACTTTGTAAATGGTTAGTTCAAATAATTATTATGTAAATAAGTTGATCGAAAAATGTTTCGTGTGAATGCCCCTTTATTTAATTATGTCCTCGCTTGAAATACCTTGAATCTTTACACAATGGTTATGATCAATTTAGCAAGCTCGATAGACATACGAGAGAATAATATAGGTACGAATCTATTAATTTATAGGGCGGCCTTATTCTAGTCAACTACATAATATCATATAATATGAACCACTAATAGAGTAAAATGTTATACAGATTGCACTCTCTATATACATTTTTTCAATTTTGGAATAATTATCGTTTACCGGGATTTTTTTTCAATATTTTATACTACCTAACTATATATTCCGGGATTCGGGATACCGGAATTACAAAGCCTAGTATGTAAAACAAGAACACTGTATAGTAGTGAAAAATAAAGTGTTTTACATTAATTTTCTCCTGAATCAATCAAGCTATCTTATTTGACAATATATTATACTAAATTCACTCTTCTACACTCCTTCAGTCAACCCCAATTGACAGAGTGGTCCATCAAAATGCAAAATAGATTCACAACCCTCCTTAAAAGTGTCACTCAAAAGGTTTGACTTGATCAATGGATGTGTAATAGATTCACCCTTCGGTTAAACTAACTTACCCCATTCTGTGCTTTTGATTCAGATGAATAATGACTCATATTATCAAGGGTAGATTTTGACATTCAAGAAAACGATATCATTGTATTTAACTTTTAAGATAATATGAAATAAATAATGATTTTTAAATATACTTACCTGCGTTTTATTCATTAGTAATTGAGTGACTACGTTGTTTTCCCACCACCACCTCTCATGTATGTACAGCCGTGGATATGCACGGACGCCTTCCATGGCGCTATAAACGTGTCTGAAAGAAGTAATTTTAAGTGCTCATTCCGTCCCGAAACGGAGCCGCACGGGACTGATGCTACAACTATACACCGTAGTGCTTAAAGAAGAATGTTAGGAAGAAAGAAAAAAAATCTTTTTGGACTAGCTCTGCTGTCCGCTGTCATTAAGCGCTCTATGTATCCGCATACTGAGTGTCACGAGTTAAAATGGATGAGTTTATAGAAGAGTTGGGACTATCCCGCTCCCTATACGACGCTGCAAATTTATCGAATGCCGCAAAGATGAGTGACTAGCTCATGTAGTCAGTAATGTAAAATAACATGGTACCACAAAATAGTGACGCTATGGATTCGTTTGAAGATGAATTTAAAGGAGGCCTCCAAACAGTTCAAACCAGTCATAGAATTATTAATTCAAAGAAAAATCTTAAAAAGATGAGTATGTGTTTCTCACAAACTGGGTATCGATAAAATATTACCAAAAGCATAACAAAATTCCTGCAACTAATATACCTATACTTACTGGACTATATTGTGTGGCGTCATTATACGCATTCTTTGGTTGTACCTACCAACGTGTCTACCATGTTTATTTGAATAATATTTTGAGTTTTTTTAAAGACTCAATAACCTTAAAAATAATTAAGAAACAAGTATGACAACTTTAGATTAATTTTGAATAATTCATATTGAAATGTCAAATAATAAAACTTTAATTATAATATTTATTTTTCTAGATTAGGTATTAATATTCAATTTGGGCTTAATTACGTGGGACTGGAAAAAGGCGTAAACCGTATGATAATTTACTTTGAATAGTTAAATAAATAATAAAAGTTGACGCTTAAAATTATACATAATAAAAATTATAATAAATAATAATAAAAAATAACCTGAATGCCCATAGGCGAATATTATTAACTAGAATACCGTTGATGTATTTGAATACAAATAATGCCCATATAACTGGTTTACATAGGTAAGTACAGAATATAGTGTATTAAAATAGTAATTCAACTATATGTGATAAAAATAAAAATATAAATTTACTAAATATAACTACCTACTTAGGTATATCTCTATGTTACGAGTACCTAACTACATATTTTTGTGATGCATCAGTACCCAGGCTTACGCCGTATTGTAATCGAACAAGAAAGTCTATAAAAATCGAGCTAATTAATATTTTTTCTTTTATACGTTACCAACAAATGCCGAAAATAAATTGGCCATGTACCTATAATGTCCGCAATGATACATATTATAATATACATCAGTGGTAAGGGGTGGAGGTAGACTGTTAAGATTCGACATAAATAGTGCACACGAAACTCTGTCAGTTATATTTATTTGTTTTCAATGAACTAAGAACACAATTTGGAGATATTGCTGGTTAGTTTTTAAAATTCAATTAAACCCTGCCTAAACCGTACCATAATAGGTGTGCCATGGGCGATCCGGAAAAATAGTATCTACATACTTTTTCAGTCTTACTTAGGTACCTATTTGTTTCCGTAGAATTAAGAATACATATTACAGATGGTGTTGAATAGTTTTTTTGTATTCATTAAACTCTGTCTAAACCAAACCATGTTCCAACATTGCCTCTTCACTCTCAGAGGCGACGTTGGACCTGGCTCGTTCACGTGCTGCGGATGCCAGAAGAGAATCTCAACCTGGCTTGCCTGTTCTTCAAGCCGACTGGATGCCGGCGTCCAGGAAGGCCGCTAAATACTATCTATAGTGTATATATGGCCGAGCTCCGGGATGCTGGTTTGACCGGGATCGGGATTTCGGCCATTCGGGATTTTGGCATTCGGGATTTCGGCTTTCGGGATTTCGGCCTTCGGGATTTCGTCCGGCACCCAAATATAGGTACACATTAATTTTACCGCGTACCTACACCATTTGGAAAACACTACTATAGAGCGTCACAGTCCCTTTATCCTTAGCGATAGGTAGGAGGGAGGGGCGCCAAAGATCTTAGTCTGGGGGCCCGCTTCAGGATGTGGGGGCCATGCAGTAGGGTTTATGGAAATGCTCTTATAGTGTGTAGGTAGTTAATCTAATTTAAATATGTACGATGTATTTGTCTGTCTAAGATGGAATTGCATGAAAATGACTACCTACAGTCGGTTTTCTGGTCATATGAGTATTAATCGACCGCGTGTTGCGAATCGTGTATCTCGACCCTACTGCAGTGGCGAAGGGTGAAGATAAGCTGTTAAGATCTTAATAGCCTACCTCCACCCTTCGCTACTGCACTACTGTTAGTACCTATGTATAAGTATCTATGTATAAACGTCTTGAATTTAAATAACTCATCAGTGGCTACAAAAAAAACTCATTGATTATTCGGTAGTTATGAGATATCAACAATATTCGCTGATGGGATATCTTGCCTAATGATACGTGCCGCGACATTTCTATGGGCGGCTGCTGATGATGACGAATCCGCATCACATCTCCCATTCAATCAAAATGTAAATTCATATAAAAGCTCATGACGGCTGAGGACTGACGACGCTTCATACCGACAAAGCTTTGCCAACTAGGTACTAACTTATTGAGTATTGCGTTAGCTATGTTGTACTTAGGTACTAAAACTTGTCCTAATCTAAGCATATTATTTATTTATTAAAAAAAAAAAAACCACTGTGGACATAACAAATCGGAATTCAGTAGGTACCTACGTTCACAACATATGATTTAAATTGAAAAAATCTGGTTCTAATCAAACAATAAAAATACTTAGTTAACTATTTCCCTTATTCAATGAATAATTCAAAAGATTTAATAATGTACCAGTCTAATTATTGAACATACATAATTCTGAAAACACTTATGAGAAAATATAGCCAATAGAAAAAATATTTTTCGAAATAAGTAAGACACCCAGTAGGAATCGAACCTGCGTCTCTTGGGTATTGCGCCCTCTGTCGGTGTCTTACTTTTTTTCGAAAAAGATTTTTTCTATTAGCTATATTTTCTCATGAGTGTTTTCAGAATTATGTATGTTCAATAATACTTAGGTTCTTATCTAATACTCATATAATGAATATTACCCTCATAATAGAGAAAAAAAACATTAATAGTGTTATAGGGACAATAAAATAAAATTTCAAAAACAAAATACACAGCACATCACTGAAAATGTATGTCTCTGGGTAGCGCATTGACTAGTCTTACACCTCTCGCTAATGGTGCATGGTAAGCTTGACACGGAGAAACAGTTCTTTTCATAACATTGTAGTGAAAATTGCTAATTATTAATTTAAGAAGTTCACAACATGACATTTATAAGCAAAGAATATAATATATAAACAGTACTTATTATATAAAATTAATAGTTCACAAGATTTTGAGAATGTAATATTCCATAATATATTGTATCTGAGGTGTTTACAAGTTATGTACCTATGTTCAATATAGGTATGGAATATTACATTCTCAAAATCTTGTGAATTATTCATTGAATAGAAGACATGGTTTATTAAAAATTGTTAGCAAGAGTTAGAAGCTATAACTAAAATATTTGGCGAGAGCCGGGCGTTGGTTAGAAGGTAATTAAGGTAGGTATTTAATATTCCTTGATTTAATACACAAAAACCGATATTCAATAATAACGCAATTTGATAAGCATTTCATGTATGACCTACTAGTTTAAATTGTCGTAATTAGACAAAAGGCTCGTAGCATAATTGGTTAATGCACAGATTGGCGCGACACCAATGGTTATACGGGTTCAAATCCCGTCGAGTTTCGTATTTTTTTTAAATGTGATTTTTTCTAGTTGGTACCTAGGTACCTCTATATCTGAGGTGTTTTCATGTTAGGTATGTATGTTCAGTATAGTAAAATAAATGAATACATAGTAAAATATGATTGAAACTCGGTAACAGCTGACCGATTCGCAGCTAACTTCATACTGTCGGGCACTTTCGTATCGGTGTGCGCGCGCAGCTCTCAATTTCACTCTCTACCAAACGCCCCAAAAGAAACATAACTTCAATAATATACAAATAATTCTTTTGACATCATTAAGTACCTAGGTATAAGTGTCGCTAGATTTAAAAATCAGCCAAGTCCATAATGGATGAATTGGAGAAAAACAGCTTTTTTGTTTTCTCAAGTACACAGTCACAAGGGCTTGTATTATTTAGAGTATAGAATATTTGAAATTAATAAATTCCACATTTCGATAATGCAGAAATGTTAGAAAGCAGTAGTTCTTCAGCAATTCACAAAAAGGTCAAAAATACCTAAAGGTGGACTTGGCTGATTTTGAAATCTAGCGACATAAATATTAATAACAGTTATATTGGAAAGAATTAAGTTTCTTTGTTCAGGTCAGAGAACGCAATTACAGTCGGTTCGATGAAAATACGCTCTTCTCATTACGCAGAGCCGCCATGACACAGCGATTCGTTAATGTTGCCGCCACAGAAAGAAGAATATTTCTACCCCTCTTATTTATTTGGTGCAGACACATCAGCCACGTTATAAATCAACGCTGCTAAGAAAAGAAATCACGTTCTTGACAAGTTAGTATACTGTCACTCCGCAAACACCCAGTAATCCTATCCCACAATACCGACACGATTTAAAAGACTTGCTACTAGTCTTCCATCAATATGTTATCCTTACTTTAATATTTCATACTACCTGCAGCATGTCGATCTCCCTCATAGCAGCGCTCAGTGGCGAAGGGTGGATGTAGGATGTTAATATGAGCCATAAAAAGTGCACACTTAACTTTGTCAGTCATTCGTATTTCTTTTCATTGAAATAAGACTACCATTTACAGATGGTTTTGGTTATTTTTTTTAAATTCAATTAAACCCTGCAAAAATCATGCTATAATAGATAATAGTCAAAAACTATTATAACCATAGATAAATTTGGATATTTTATAGATGGATTACCTAATATTTTTTGCTTATTATAGTTTGGTTAGGAAGGCAAAATTAACCAACACTATATTGTGTAATATGCATTTGTAATCCAAAGAAAACAAATAAGTATGAATGAAAAAGTGTGCATAAATTTGTTGCATCGCCCAAAGTATACGTAAACTATTATGGTTTGGTTTAAGCAGGGTTTAATTGTTTTTTAAAAACTAACCAACACCATCTGTAAATTGTACTTAGTCTTAGTTCAATAAAAACGAATACGTATGACTAACAAAGTTTAATGTACACAATGATTTATGGCGGACTTTAACAGTCTACCTCCACCCTTCGCTACCGGCAGCGATACAGTATGATGTTTTTTTTTAACTGACAAAGACGGCCGCCGTTCTACGCACTGGTGACTAAACCAACGTGGGTACAAAAATGCATGTGTATTTTGATCTAGTGCACGGACCCAATATATTGGACGAATGGCTAAAAATTTGTCTTTGTAAAACATCTTTTAATACAACCTCCACTCTGCGATACAAACTCACCCTAGATAGCTGCCGTAGTGGCCGAAAGCAGTCTTGTGTATAGAATAGATGCACTGAATGAAATAATATTATTTAAAATAGTGATATAAAAGAACTTTTCATATTTAATGGCTTCAAATTATTGGGTAAGTATATATATGCATTAACAGCAAGTATTTTAATAAAAAATCGAGCAAGTATTTTATTAAAAAGGTGGGAACTATTTAATATGAACAGCAAGTAAAAAATGATTATTGGTAAGTATTATAATATAACAATGGAAGTATTTAAATTAAGATAGGGAATTATTTAAATAATTAATGGTAAGTATAAATATCAATTTGTCAGTATAAATTCTATTTTGGACAGATTTTTTCTTTTACAGAAATAACTTATTTAGTAGCTTCCTTATTATGTTAAATTTAGTAGGATAGTATTGTTCTTTCTATCTGGCTCTCCAGAATAGATTGTACTATTAGAATGGTATTTCTCTATTATTTCATCCCTTACGCCCATTTAGTGTAGCAGCATTTGTGTATCTATAAAATGGCTCAATGATGCAATGCGAGTCTCCTGAGCAAGCTTCTAGTGCCTTTAAGATACTATTTCATTTTAACTATCAGCTGTAACTTAACTTAACTGCACCTTCAGAACCATCAGTTGTAGGTACACTCTTGATCTAAGCGCACTTCAAAGACATATGTAACCTTACCTTATGAGATTCAAACCCCTAATCTCTACTTCATTGCAGAGTTAAATAAATTGTAGTGTCTATTTACTATTATATACATTTTCAACTTTGCAATAATAACAAGACATACTTCAGACTTGTATAGTGCTTATTACATATTATTTTCAGTATCAGAATTAAATAATAAGACAGACTTCAGTTGTTTACAATAAATGTATTTATGGTCCCAAACATATGACAGAATAAGACGTTTCCTTCAATGACATATCAATTACATACAACCTATTACTAAAGACGATCGATGTCGATCAATGTGAATGATTGAAAATGATAATCTAGAATACACACCCAGTCAAACGATAACATAAAAATCTTTTCCTTCAATTACGTACAACCTATTACTAAAAACGTTTATGAAATTCATAAAAGAAAACATAAAATTTCTGTTGTTTTTACTGTTATATTATTTTATGCAAGTCTACATATAAATAACACAACATTTAAGGATTATCGGAAAACATTCCGATAATCGCAACTTTTGACTTTTGACAGCTCGATTGTTTTATTCGTTCGTTGTATAAGTCGATCAGATTAGAGCATAGACAAATCGGATGACTTATGCCAGCGCTCCATTGGCAAGCCAAAAATCCGAGGACAATAAGTGCTCGGCCGTAGTCATTTGGCGGGCGCGGCGCGGCAGCGTCTTGCGAAACTCAAACGTATAACCGTGTGTATTATGCCCCAAAAAAGACACTGTCTACGAATATTGCGTAGATCGCGATCCTGCGCGATCACTACGTTCTTGCACTAAATCATCCGATTTGTCTATACTTTGCTACTGATCAACGAACGAATAAAAAAGTCGAGCTATCAAAAGTCAAAAGTTGCGATTATCGTAATGTCTTCCGATAATCCTATAATTTTGTGTTATTTATATGTAGACTTGTATAAAATAATATAGCAGTGAAATCAATACAAGTTTTACGTTTTATTTTATTAATTCCGTAAATTCAAATCAAAAAATAATTGATAAATCTCTCATTGTAATGTGTAAATTAACAAATTAATCAATAAAAATGTTTAAAACAATTACAGATTTTTTTTCGGTCTGAATAATCGCGTATTAATGTGAAATCTAATTTCCATAGTGATCGACGGACGAAGTCTGGCAACTCGGAGAGTAAAATATCAAACATGTTTGAAATCCAACGAGCCTGGTCTGCGGATTATAAAGTCCGCAGACCTGGGGTGCTCCACGCGAGAAAAAAAAAGTCCGAAGACTGTAAATCGTCTGACTTGCGTGCCAATGGAGCGCCGGCATTATTAATTGTCTTCGGACTTTTGGCTCGCCAATGGCAATACGTTTCACGGTCTTGTTTACATTAGATACTATAGTAAATTAACAATATTAATACTTTGGACGCGGAAGACGCACACGGTGCGTAATGACCAGGCGGCCGATCGATGTAATTAACGTGCATTTTAAAGGGGGCAATTAAAATCTCATTATCTATTCAGCAGCGAAAGCGTTAAATTATTATCTGATTCGGCACTTACACTAATAGTAAAAATAATAATATACATTTTATATAAATAATTAATCTACTTACTTAAATTAGTAATTTTAAAAGACGTTGAAAAAAACCTTTTTTGTGGTGATGAGTAAAAAACATGTAAAATATAAAAAATCCACGAACCCTAACTAATTAATTTAGCATGCAATTTTAATTGGATAAATTTGATATCATACTATTAATTATTGTTGTACCCAAACTGAGATTATTTTTTTTTATAAAATTAGACAATAATAGGTAATAAAAATGTACTTAGTTTAAAAAAAGGATGTCTAATATTTGTAGTACCTACCTAGAGAACCTATATTTTTGATCAATTATTAATTTAATCTTTGAGGTTATTCGCATTTATTTTGTGAAATGTCCATCTAGCTCTTTTTTCTGCACCTCTGCGACTTCTTATTTGATCTTCTTTTAATAATAATGTAATGATAAATAGTTTGTTCTTACCGATATTCATGAATGCATAGACTAATATACTTTATATGCGATAATGGTAACCCTAAAATGCCGTGCGCCCCATTGAATGTTTTTTACTTTTCATACTATCAAAATAATAATGGATATTGATTTTATCTATTGGCCCGTGTCATTTAAATAATGATTATTTATTTTTACTACTGATTTTTGAATATTATTTCTTGCTGTACCAATATTTTACATTCAACATTAAAACTGGCGGGCTTATACCGCGACTTTGAAATAAATACTTACCATTCATTTAAAATTCTGACAGTTGTTATTTAAAAACTTTTCAAAATTGTCTATTAATGCTTGCTTCAAAAATGCACGCCATATTTAATGCAGGTAAGTTCATAAAAATCACATTTAAAATTATTAAATTAACATTGGCACCTGTGAATAATAACTATAACTATTTTGTGAGTACACTTTGTCTACAATAGACAACCGCAAGTTTTAAAATAAAATTTCGTTCACACAAAAAATATAAAAAATAAAACTGTTTATTGCTGAAAGGCAACATCATACAAATTAAGGGTTAATGGATAAGAGCACTGATCCGTACAGTGCAAATTTGAGTTCGAATCCTACTTGGTCCACCGATATTTTTCTATATTTGTTAGGTTTTTTTTTTTTTAAATATATACCTATACGTATTCATAACTTGTATGTTATAATGCACCTAGTTAAATATAGACGCAAAGTGCAGTTTCCGTTCGTTTTTATCACCTTGTCAAGGTAGCATTATTTGCTATGTTATAGTAGTTAATTAAAAAAACTAACACAGTATTCATAATAATATGATAGACATTTCGCGAAATTTCTATGCCAAACGATGAAATCAGAATAATCAGATTAAAAGTCATAATTACGATGACCTAACTTGGCGAATTAAATGAGTTAAAAGCATTTCAAAGAAATGACAAAAAAATGCTAACAACTGTTGAATTCATACAAAGAAATGTATGATGTGGCAGATTGCAAGTAATGATTATTTTATTTTATTTCACAGCTACCGTTATGAACAATATACATTTGGATATGGTACGGTTTGTCGGCTTCGGTGACTCCACATTAGGGTACTAGACTACACTGATTGAAACATGAAAGGATTACTATCAATCGGCCTTTAGAATTAGTTGTTGTAAGTAAGCATGGCTACCAAGTTTTTGATAGGTAGGTATGTATAATATGGTAACCTGAGAAATTTAGACATTTTTCTGGAAAATCGATCTGCTCCAGAGATTTAAAAAAAATATTTGGTGTGGCTTATTAACAGCAAAAGCCAAGAGCGAACGACAGGTAGGTAACTATCATAAAACGTGCCTCATGGCTAAGGAAAGAAAACCCAGGAAAAACACTTGATTGAGCCAACCTTCAAGTGCCACGTGACGCATGCCCCGGGAGCGCTGGACTAATCATATTGTCTCATTAAAACAAGCAGATTAACAACACACCATGTCTTAACTTTACTTTAATATATACAGAAAATTTGGCGGTAAAGGGACTTAACCGCAAGTTACAACTTAAAAAAGGTACATGCTTTATTAGGTTACTAAGTTACGGGATCTTAGTAAATGAAACGAGATTAATGTTTAGATTATTAAGTTTATGATGTTTTCTCTAATATACAACATATTCGGCTGCTGTACCTATGTGGAACCTGTTGAGATTTTTAAAACTGTAGTCTATCCGATTGACGGCTTTTAATATAGGTATATCTAATAATATTTGTGGTTCATACATTCTGACATAGTTGCGGGTAACCAAGATTTTGAAATTGTTCGCTATACTTATATTCTTTTCCAAATCTTTGGAAGGTTTTTCGTCGATACAAATCAACAGACACCACAATCATAGAAATTGGTTATGCAGGACGTTTACTATGGCCATCGTAAATTAGCAGACTGGCGCATCTGGTGCTTATCACCTTCCCCCAGTTTAAGTGCCTCCCACCAGGGGCTGACAAGGCGAGGCGAGTCGACCAGATAAGTAAGATAAACACACATCGCAAATAAATTTGGCTGCGGCACTATTTTCTTTCAATATGTAATGTTATATTATTTAAAATTATGTGGTTGTAGGTACTATATTTTTTAAAATTGTGTATCGTAACTCGAAAACTCCATAATTATTTAAAACTGATGTAAGTATTAAATAAATTCATAAATTTGACCGTGTAGGTAAACTATTTGGAAAACGCTACTAAAGAGTATCACACTGAATAATTTATCCTTAGCAATAGGTAGGGGGGCGCTAAAGATACTAGCCTGGGGGCCCGGTTCACGATGTGGGGGCCATGCCTAGTGTCCTAGTGTCCTAGTGTCCGAACGTTGTCTTACGATTGGCATAATATGGCTTGTGCGCTGCGTCAGCCTCGGTGGCACCCTCATGTGAGACCGATTTTAAAGATATACCTACTATACATTTAAAAAAAGGAAGGTTAAGGCTATATTGTATTAAGCTAGTACGTAGTTTGGCTGATATTTTTCTGTTCCATACCTCCCGTTCGGTGGTACCTACGCACATCATCTAGTATTGTTTCATAACGCCGCATCCTTCTATTCCGTATGACATAAGTTATATGACACTGCTATAGCTAGCTATATATTACACGGAAATGTTGAATAAAGCATCGGTACTGCTCTTTAATTGGCGCGACAGTGGATAATAAAAAAAAAATGAAATAAAAAAACCAATTTTATTTTGCATCGAAAGTGCTAGGTGCTGGAGATTCTAAATCATTTTTAACCGGGTACCTACTCATTTTTTTTTTCATCAGTCGACAAAAAAGAATGTGAGACTAAAATGAACGATGAAATAATATCATAATATATTAGGGCTTCATGATATGACGAGAATGATACTGAAATAAATAAGTACACATTTTATTTAAAAAAAAATGCGACCAATAATGTTCGAAGACTGGGTACCTACCTAATATTATGAAAAATACAAGAAGAATGGATCTAAAATATTTGCAATAGATTGACTATTGAGTGTAGCTCAGATGATCAGGGCAACATGATACTTATGCGAGAAGGTGTTTTACTCTATGCTACCTGGTAAATAAAAATAATATATTTAATTAACAGACAATAATATGTATAAGTATCTAAATTTAATTTTCCTCATAGAGTACTGCATTGATTATAACACAAATGCTCGTATGTATTATTTAAATCTTATATAGAAATGAGAAGATTGAATTTTTCTATAATTTTCTTAAAAAATAATATATTAGGTATTACCTAAAACTTGTGTATTTCAACACGTTTCAAAAAGTTTATTTAAACTTTAATTGGCATTGAACATACATAATTTTGAAAACACTTCTGAGAATATAATATATTATAAGTAACAAATAGAAAAAATCTTTTTGAAAGGAGGAATCGAATCTGCATCTCTCGGGTACCTATTCAAAAAGATTTTTTCTATTTGTTATAATATATTTTCTAAGAAGTGTTTTCAAAATCATGTATGTCCAATAATTATTATAATGTTACATTCTTAAATCTTGTGAATTATTCGTTAAATAAAAAAAATAGTTAATTTAATTGGCATAGTTTCACAAAATATTATGTACCTAATAAAAATAGCAGCGAACTGTTTTAAATTCGCGCATGTCTATTTAATATAGGTACAATGTAAATATTGTAAATCAAACGCGAAGGATCTCCTAAAATTACATTTTGAGAAGCGCAGTGTCGTACGCGGATTTCTTATTCGGTGGGTAATTAACCAGAGCTTAGATTAGATTTAGGCGGGAAAAAACGCGAATGGACGCATGGACGTGTAATTATTTCGTTTCGTACATTACGCTATTATTTCGGACGACGAGTGTTTTTTTTACTAACGAAATTATTAACTGTGACCAATCTAAAATGACAGCCATACAACGGCGCTCGATCCAGCCGTAGTTGATATGACCCAGTGGTGTGCATAATAAATTAATATAGTCATAATAATATAATCAATAAATTTTCATTCCCAGCATATCCAGGCCCATCAGACCGTCCGACCTGGTCACCACAAAGGCAAATTTTATTGAATTTATAAAACTTTCGGCGTCATATTATCAACGTGAAGATCTCTTTACTTAGATTGCTTGATAAGTAGTAAAGTAGTTTTGAGGTATTATAATTGTTACAACAAGTTAGCAGTCTAAACCAGTGGTGACAAACCAGCGGTCTTTTAGGATCTCAAGTGTGGGCTTTGACTGAATCCAAATTTTACGAAATAAGTCCTTTTATTTTTATATAACTTTTTATTTGTTAGGTATTAAAAATGTTATATATGTACCATTTTATTGCGTTTTTACATATAAATTTATAATAATATAATAAAATCTCGTGGAGTATCAAAGGATTGAATGCGCAAGCATCGGGATAAAGACATTAAAATGATACCTGGCTTTAAAAACTGTCAAATTAATAAATAGTTTTCATTAGCTATAAATATTTACTATATCCGTGTAAATATATGTATAATATTATAATGTATGTATAAATTTTAAAGGGAAAACCCGTAAATAAATAAAATGCAATGTTTTCCTAAATTTACAAAATAATGTAAGTACACTCATCACTTGATTTACGCTATTCACTTTTACGCGGTCGAGAAAAAAATAAACATTTTTTTCTTTAAAATCCGTTGGAATCTATCTACAGCGTAAATTAAGGGATGATTGTGCATGCATTTTATGTATATTTCTTAAATGCGGCCTTATTTGATTTAAAATAAATGAATACGGCCTTCTGACAGGAAAAGGTTCGTCACCCACACCTGGTCTAAACAGTCAAAACTGTGTATCCCGCTCTAAAAGTTATCGTAGCAAAGAGAGGTACTGTAGAAATACAGCATTTATTGTAAAAATTATAATGCATTACTACAAAAATATGAAAAACTACCCTCGATAAACGCCGAAAGCGGCCGATAGCAGTATTGTGTATAGAATAGATGCGATGGTTTTGTCTTCTCAAACTAGCCATATAAACCACCGACGTGTTATTTTTTGTTATTTATTTATATATACTAAGTTCTTTAAGCTGATGTCACACTAGGGTGACTCTTTGCCTGTTCTGTTTTACTGAGATCTCGGCTTAGAATAAGGAATGTTTCAACGGGTAAAGAACTGGGAAAACACACTAAGTATACAATTAATATATTTATTAATTTCGGGTAGTTGTTTCCCAGTTACGTACGCCACTGCTTAAATGTAACCGTGTATATCGGTATAAAATATGTGTCACACTGTTGTTTTGAATAAGATTTGAATTTTTTAGATAACGTCTTCATGTATCCGCCTCATTGTTAGGGAGGTATTTCAATTCTGGCCACTTTGGCAAAATTAAAAAAAAAAAATCTTTAATACGTAAAATGAATTAGAATACCGTCAAATGTCTAAATGCCTACATTATTAAATGACAATGTCAAAAAAACAAAGAGAGCATTATTCAAAGATCCAAACTTACCAAAGTAACAAGATGGTGGATGCTACGGGAATTTAATTTGTTCTGGCGTAATGAAAGATGATGATCAGAACTATTAGCAATGAGGATACAATATGATTTCGTAGACGATTTTCCATTGACACTCACTGAATAGTGATTTGGGAATATCTTATTTAAGTGGCTCTACAATTCGACATGCATCTTGTCCACCAAATAAAAATGGTTCTCAACGTATTTTTAGGAAAAAAATGATTGCTAAATTATATTAAGGTAGAAACACATATTTAAGAATAACATAAATTTGCCTGACACAAGATTCGAACCAAAGACTTACGACTTCAGACGTGAATATTCTGCCACTACCATAGATTTATCACACCTGTTCTATATTATAAATATTGTACTTGGGCACATTAAAAAAAATCATACCCTCATGAAAAAAACGTGATTTTCATTAATTTAGACTGTGGACACCTACAAATTAAAATTCTTATTCAATTGTGCTATGGGTCATTTGAAATTGAGCTTCCTATTTTATATTTATCCAACCAGCTCGCTGTTTTATGCCCCCCCCCCCCCTAGCTGCAGTTTTTTTTATTATCGAAAGACTTGGTTTTTCGAATTGTATCTTTGCCTCTGGATTCCCTGTGAGGACAATTGTCGGTACCCGTGTCGCTATCATACACTATCTGGACCGCTTACTTCATCATACACATCTCCAGTAGTTTTAATAACGTGCAGATCTTCGATTCTCGTTATAAACGGTATATTTAATCAATCAGATCCGTAATATTAATCAAAAGATCCTTTTCAGACCAGTTCAGTGGTTATTACTCTTATTGCCAACTATGTATTACCGCTATTGAGCGATGTGTGTGACAACCCTGCAAAAATAATTGTATAAAAATTTAAATATAGTTTCTCAGATATCGTGCCATATTGCCAACTTCCGGTGGCCATGTTGCGAAAATTAATTATTTTTTATAAATATTGGAAGCAGAGTTGGTATTAAAATTAAATAATCGATGTATTATTATATTCACTGCACGTCTCGATGAAGCCATTAAAATTTAACTGAATTACGGATTATAATAGATTTTAATTAAGTAATAAGGTTATGTAAAATATTTATGAAGTAATAAATAATAATACTTAGGTAGCTATCTAGGAATTTAGTTAATTATAATTGCTATGGTTAATTAAATTTGATTTTATGAAAAGGTATCTTCCTACTTACTTCATCATCATACAATCTAACATAATGTCATAGACGCTTCCAAAGCAATTGCACAATTGTAGTCAATACCCTTTGTCTGCCGCAAGCTCCCTTCACTACCTTAGCTTGATGCTATGTTTCCTACACAGTATGGCTTACCTAACGGAGTTGCCTCACGAAGGGTGATCATCATGATATAATACGTATATTCCTTGGTTATAGAATTCTTGCCACGTAAGCCAGCTCGTACATCAGAACTCGCTCGTCTGCAACGCGTCGAATACATCGATGTGACTTCATCGTTTTTCACAAAACACACCAAATGGAGCTCCGCACGTGGGTGAAATGCCACCTTTTAGTTTGAAAAAAACATCTAGCAACAAATCGGATGCGTCTCGGGTTGCGAGTCGAAGCCGCCAAAACGCATACGCACACCTACGAATTCGCCATTCCTATACTGGCTAGCCGGTCGCGGCATCCCAACATAATAATATCTACGTTTTGAGTGCGACTGTCGCTTGGTTCCAATGTGCGCGTGTATGATATACCTATGCAACATCGTAGCGACCTTCTTAGAAGAGGAGTTTAGATGTGAGAGCCGGCTTTTACCGTCTCAATAGATTATGACTTTCAGCGTCCTCTGATATTTTTTCATAAGCCCTAACATTCTAAATAAAGGGTAAATATTGGTGAATACAAAATATTAGTAGGGATTTACGTAGCTTTATTTAAGTTTTCCTTTCTTTGAGATGAGTTTTGATTTGGTGTTTCTGTAGGTAGAGTGATTAGGCCGTAGTAGGAATTGTTTGCCATAATAATATGTAGGTACTTTGCTTTATGGGTTAGAATTCCTAACCATTGAGTGGTAAATTTGAAGTACTTTCACTCTCGTAGAAGAAAAATCAGCAGGATCTCATGCTTTCTGTGAAGAGGAAAATTTATATTACTAAACTCAAAGCACTACTTTTGACTCACATGGATTAATAGTAGAGTGTTATATTTTTCTTAGGAATTATTAATTATTTTCAAGTCTTCTCTACCTTTTGTTTTAGTTTTGAAACTTGGACAATAAATTAACAAAAATGGGGTTGGCGAAATCAGTAGACGATAAATAATATCTGTACCTCAGAGGCAGACGGATGCAAGTGCCAAATACCCAATTGTTCAGGAGAGCCAAAAACAATTTTTATTTTAAACGAATACTCATAACTGCTAAGAAAATATACATAGAATAATCATTATTTTTTTTATTCTAATTCAATTAAAGTAGCTACTTCTGGAATATGTAAGGAAGGAATAAATATAATACAATTTTATATCTAAAAAAAATAAAATAAAAAACGTAGTGTGGATTTGCATCCTTCTGCCTCTAAAGATATTTTGTTAATGTGGATTTGTATCTTATTTACCTAGCCAAATTAAAACAATTTATAAGTAAATTATAGGTAAAAATATAACAAAGCATTTTTTTTTTAATTTTATAATGTCATCATCATCATCACCAACCTGAATCTATTCACTGCTGGATGAAGGCCTTGCTAAATAATTAACTATTTCTTTTATTCGATGAATAATTCAAAAGATTTAAGAATATATCATTCTGTTTTATATATGTTCAATAAATTATTATGTTTAAAAAACCGAGTTTAAATAAACCATCATCATCAGCCTGAATCTATCTACTGCTGGATGAAGGCCTCTTCAAGCTGATTCCACTTCTCTCGTTCCTGTGCGTTGTGTTGCCAAGTTTTTCCGCAGAACTTTATCATTTCATCGATCCAGCGGCCTCTAGGTCTACCTTGCGGATGTTTTGTACCTACCTTTTGGATTACCACTGGTTGACTAAATTTGTCCAACGATTGGCCTTTCTTCGAGCTATGTGTCCAGCCCATTTCCATTTGAGGTTTTTAGCAAACTCTATCACATCATTAATCCTTGTCTGTTTCCTTATCCACTCATTCCTCTTTTTGTTTTTTTGCGTTATGCCCAGCATGTACCTTTCCATACCACGTTGTGCTACTCTAAGTTTCTGGATCTCTCTTTTACTTAGGGTCAATGTTTCACACGCATGTGATTACGGGAAGTACACACTGGTTGAACACTTTGCACTTGAGGCACAGTGGGAGGTCATTTTTGAAGAAATTATTCAGGCGGACAAAAGCACTTCTGCCTAGCTTTACTCTGCGAACAATTTCATCAAATATACATCCATCTATAGACACTTGTTGTGCCAGATAGATATAGTTTTTCACTTGTTCAAGCTGAATGCCATTGATAAGGATCTCTTTTTGGCCCGCAAAGCAGTTAAACATGACTTTCTTCTTTGATACATTTATTTTCAAGCCTATTTTGTTGTTTACTCCAGCGAGTTCCTGCATTCTGCTTTGGAGGTCTTCTGAGTCTTGCAAACTACTATTTATTATCATCAGCAAAGCGCAGATGACTCACGTATTCTCTATTTATGGGGACCCGTGTTATTCCAGTCAAGTTGCCTAAATAAGTCCTCAAGTGTAGCTGTAAAAAGTTTAGGTGAGATTGTATCACCTTGTCGGACTCCTTTGCTGATAGGAAAAGCGCGATGGTTTATGGAGATGTTGTTGCGCTACTGTATATATTATTGAAAATATTTATATAGCGCCCGGGGATTCCATGATTTCTGAGTACATCGAGTATTGAAAATTTCTTTATGGAATCGAACCCTTTCTCATAGTCTATAAAACCCATGGATAGCGGCAGCTTGCATTTCTGTTACCACTCTGATTTCTCTGATGACTTGAATATGGTCCATAGTGCTGTATCCTCCTCTAAAGCTCGTTCTCCTGGCTGGTTCTCGTCTAGTAGGTACATATTGCAGACGGTTTGAGAGAATTTTATCTTAGTGGATTATTGGATTTGCATCCTTCTGCTTCTAAGGTAGGTATGGCATTTGCATCTTTATGCTATGCATATCTTGGACTAGGACTTCCATCTCTCTGCCTCTGATAAATAAAGCTTTTAGCATGACGATTCTTAAAAAAACTCATTTTCCCCAAAAATGGAGTTGCATCCGTCTGCCTCTGACGTACAGATATATTCTCCTACACCAGAAGAAATAAAACTGAATGAGAAGTTTATTATCAAAAGCAACACAAAAGATTGAGGTGTATGAAGAAGTTTGCCTACACCATTCATTAACCAAGTGAAGAATCCTAAATGCCTTCTGGACAGCACAATGCAGAAATCTTCAGAGAAATATATGTAATTTGGCATAGAGACACTTTCTTCTATATCGAGACTACGCCAATGGTTTCAATACCAATTAACATTCAATAAAACTTATTAGAATATACCTATCGCTTGATCTATCAATTATTCCTTATACATAATATAATATTATGATTATACGATCCAATTATATTATTACATTTGCACTGATGGTAATTAAAACAAGAAATATAAATATAATATTATGATAAGTAAGTAGGTACATATTTAATACTATAATGCCTATTCAGAGACATATTTCTAAGAATTTCGACTGAGTAGGTACCTATTATCTGAATTTAATAATAGCATTTTTTATTTGGTAATAGGTACTCTGCACTTACCTCATGACAGTCCACATTGCTTCCAGTTATGAGATTTGATCTGAAAATGGTATTTAAAATTTTCTTGGAAATTTTACAGCTTAAAAATGAAAGAATATGTGCATAATAAAGATTGGCTGCGAATAAAGACTATTTTAGGGTTGTACCGTGAAAATGAAATGCATTCTGTATAAATAATAAATGCTTGTCTTGAAAACAAAAATATGTTAACAGTTATTAGCACTTAATGGGGGGACATGCTCAGCGTACGTCAAAATGAAGATTTTATGCTATTTTCAGAGTATAACTCTGGACATTCATTAAACATTGTAGATAATCTATTTATATAATTTTGAAATCTTATTATTCTTTATATTCATTTTAAACACTTAATGACTGCATAAAGTATTTTTATTACATAAAAATAGTATTCTTTTAAACCTCTCGCTCTAATGTTTTAGAATATAGTCATATTTCAGTACATGAATGTGCAGTGGTGTTAAGATTTTTTATATGTATTAATTTTTTAACGCATTTATAAAACCATTAGTAAAATTTATGTTGACATAATTATAGTGAAATATTTACGATAAAAAATTATAATAATAATTTCTGTGCAGGCATTTTTATATTCAAAAAATGGGCAAGATTTACACATTTTAAGATAATTCTAAAGATACTGATTATAAGCTATGTCTTTGACCATTTGAATGTGATAAACATTCTACGAATAATATTATTTGCTATATAATAACTATTGACCTAATAATAAGGAAGTATTTTTTTGATTTCCCAGTGGCTAAGCTACAACATACGGCCGTAGACATAAATTGACAAACGATAAAATAATGAAGTAGGGAATATGACCATGGTAACGCGCGTGTTTGAACATGAACACGACGTACGCTGAGCATGTGGGCCGTTAATAATCATGGTTCACAGTCTCAAAACACATGTCCCCTAAACTCACAAGTTGGGTTTTCAATACGTAGGTACATTGAATCCAGGGCATGGGCCTAATGATAAAAAATGTGCTATCAACCATTTCTCATATTAAAGTAATCAAAGTAAATTTATTCAGAAGGTAGCCAAGATAAACACCCAACACCGGATAGTAATTACCTATGGTCTAATCTCTAATGGATTTAAGTTTTGTACTATTCCATTTGAATATTCCTATTTGTACTATTCCACTCAAATGGAATAGTACAAAACTTAAATCCATTAGAATTTAAATTCAAATTCCATCAAGTAGGTACCTTTGGTCGATAGTCTTAATATTATTAAAATAACCTATGTACCCAGTTGTCTACCTTGATTGTTGTCAGGTAATTGACAATATGGACTTGAAGACAATTTGGCATCCAATGATGATAATCACCATCTTATAATATGAGTAATATGACACTATTATATTAATGCTTTTATTTCTTAGATTAAATTTAAAGCACTATCTATCTACTGGAAATATCCATTTGATATAATAAAAATAAAACTGAATGTTCAAAAATAAAGGTACAATATTAATAAAATTATGATAATGACAATTTATTGACGGCGGTTTTACCTTTCTGGTTTTGGCCAGTCTACTGTACTTTTTGTATCTAATTTGGTTTAAATGTATTAATTTATCTCGCGCAGTTTTTACAGGTTGAGCGGAATGGTAGAGCAGCTGCTGTCTATGAAGCCGAGGGTCACAGGTTTTATCTCACGGCTGGATATTTTAATAAAATGTAGGTATATTGTTTAAACATAAATATAATAAGTATTAAGTAGGTATACCTTTGTGTTCAGAAAATCGTACAAGTAACACACTGAAGACGAAACAAAATTTAACGTCATGTATCTACCACAAGTATGACTGTCCTTCCGTTTTTTTCCGTTACACATCACCTAACACCTTCCAACAGGCACTATTCACCATTGATCAGTAGGTATTACTCTCCATAATATTAAGGTGAGTGCATGTTCAAAGAAAAAAATTGAATTCTACACTGATATTTGATTTTAGTTTTGCGTAATATTATAATCCCGGTAGAACGTATATTTGTTACAGTTAAAAACAATACGCATTATTATTCTTTGTTGGAAAATACTATTAAGTAAATCAAAAGACAGCCTCGGGTGGAAGTTGAACACAAAAACTTTCGATTTCAAAGCAAATTACTCCACCCATCTACTACCTACCAAAGACAATCATTGTCCAGCAAATAATTGACTTACGACATAGAAAATAATAGTTAAAAAAATCTTTGTTTTAGACGCGCGCAAATCTTATTACAAATGTCAATTATTGTTACTTGACTATTTTTTATTAGGTACACTGGAATGGTCATTGTTAGTTTTTTTTTGTTTAAAATTTAATAAACGTAATATTAGGTACCTACCAGATACCTAAGTAATAACTAAGGATATAAAAAATATAATTGAAATTATTTCAATGTAGGTGTGTTTTTATACACTTAAATTATAGAACAGTTGATTTTGTCACTGCTGCCAACCGGAGAGGAACACGGTGTATATCGGACACTTCTCTGCTGAATTTCAAAAAAAAACAACGCAAACAAATAAAAGACAGATCAAAACTATTTTACCATAATAGCTATACTTATAATGGGACTTCCTCATACACAGCGAGAAGTTGATCTTGAATCTTTGTTCGTCCTTTTGAAGTTTAGTAGCTGATTGAGGCTAGGATATGTCATTCTAAAATAGTGACAAACCTCAGAGTAATGATATATAGAGAGCGTCTATTTTTCGGCAAAATGAAGCCGTGTTGTTTGCATATAACGTACAGTAGAACCTCAATTTTATTATTATTAGGTACTTAACTATGAAACATTATACCATATTAGATTGGGGCAGGCGTAACAAACTAGAATTCAATATTGATAAATGCAATCTTTTGTCTTATTCCAGAGCCTCAAAAGTGTTGTTTTTCCAATACTCAATGCATGGCAGAGTTCTGTCACGAATATCATCTGTAAGGGATCTTGGCATTACGTTTGAGAGTAAACTGACATTTATTAGCCATATAGTTACCATTTGTAACAAGGCGCTTAAAATGTTGAGCTTCGTCATACGTACTTCCCGGGTCTTTTCGGATGTACGGTATTAAAACTTTTATTTAATTCTTTAGTTCGAAGCAGACTAGAGAGTGGGTCTATTGTTTGGGCACCGCATCAGTTGAAGTATGGCCTTATGGTGGAGAGGGTTCAGAAGAAATTCTTGAGACTCCTTTATTTGAGGTTGTACGGATACTATCCGTGGCTTTATCCATTATCCAACTTTCTCTTAGGCATGCTTACATACTGCAGTTTGCAATTTAGAAGAAATCTTTATTTAGCTATGTATTTTTTTCGACTTATTCGAGGTATAAATGAGAACTCTGCCATTCTGGGCAGTGTTGACCTGTGTGTCCCTGATAACTATCTTAGAAATAGAGAACATCAGTTGTTTATTCTCCCAAGGTGCAGAACCAACCTGCCACTGGTAATGCCAATTGGGAGGGCGATAACTATGTTCAACGAAATTGCTTCGGGTTTTGATATATTACACCTACGTGAGGATGAGTATAGGTGGACGTTATTTTATAAATTTTTAAAAATAGGGTCTGCTTAACTCATCCGGTGTATTTCCATGTACCTATATTATAATTAATATTTTTGTATGTAGGTACATTTTTCTACTGTTTAATAACATACTATCTATCTCTTTTTTTATGTCATGTTGTGAACGTCTTAAACTTATAATTTGTAATGCCCACAATATGTAAAAATAAATAAATTGAATTGAATTAAATTGAAAATTGAATCATGTTGCTTACTCACTATGGCCACCAAGCTTAAACACAAATATAATAACTTTTAAAGACGGATTAGTTAACTCATTATTTAACTCCATTAGTTAGGTACCATTGTTTCCAGAATGGACGATTTTACACCTCTTGAGTATAAATATTTATATTGTTTATAATTACTAATGATCTATTATTAGGTTTTGACGATTTTCATACACTTATCGAGTGTATTATTATTGATAAGGTAATGGTTTTTTTTACAAATACTTCAACTTTACTTTTCATAGTTTGCTTGTGATATTTTTTGTTTTTTATTGTGACCCTTGACTTAATAGGTAGGTGATAAGTTTTAACCTACTTTATTGTATTGATGTTTTTTTATTTTTTTTATTTGTTTCTTTGTTAAACACCACAACAAGGCGTGAGCCCAATAACAGTGGTAAAACTCCCAGACTTGAGGAATTTACATATAAGATTATGTAAATATATTTTTACCTCACCGGGAATCGAACCCAGAGCCCTAGGATAGAAGGCCGCCAATATACTTATTACTTAGAGTTAATAGTATTCGGTGTCATTATTTATTTGCATTGCAGTGAGTGTACACAGTGCCTGAAGATGCTTATAGGCGAAACCCGGGTCGCAATAAACGACTCAAATGGAATAGAATAAACTACAATCCATTATAATTTAAATTCAAGTTCGATCAAGTACCTTTGGTCGATAGTAATTAATAAAGTATAATATACCTGTTGTTTTGCTTTTTTCAAGAAGCTGTGTCTTTGAAAAGCTTTTTGGACCCTGTTCTAGGATTTATTTGTGACAAAAGCTTCAAGACAAACAAATGACACGACACTTTAAAAGGTATGATACTGTTGTTATTGTCAAATATAGTAGAACTGTGCAAACAATGAATTGTATATTTCTAACGATATACATTAGGTGATTAACATATTGCAGGAATTATGAGACGACTACTGAGGAGTTCCTATAGGGAGTTGGAAAAGTATAGAGTGGCAGTGGGCGTTGGTAAAGGTGTACCTATTCAATTTATCATGAGTGCTCCCGACCTCAGCCGACAGACGGATTCATTTCGAAAGCATTGCCAGAACCTACGTAACTGTATAAGTGGATTATATAAGATGACCAAATATTCAGAATAAAATGGGAAACAGATATGAAGAACCGGTGCTGAAAAAAACGAGACCTTCCGATAGCCAGTTATTCTTACTTCATATGATTTGGGATTCACCGATGACCACATACACTGCGAATGTAACTCAAAGTAAATAATGATATGTTATTGATCATCAACGTCATATTGAAAACAAATATCATCACTATTTCTTTGATTCAAATGAATAATTCATAAGATTTTGAGAATGTAACATTCCAAATATTGAACATACCTACCTACATATCTTGAAACACTTCAAATATAATATACCCACTAGAAAAAATCACATTTTAAAAAAATAAGAACCTCAACGAGATTTGAACCCGTATAACCATTGGTGTCGCGCCAATCTGTGCACTAACCAATTATGCTATGAGACTCCTATCTAATAACGATAATTTTAACTAGTAGGTTATACATGAAATGCTTATCAAATTGCGATATGGTTAACTATCGTTTTTTGTGTATTAAATCAGGGAATATTAATTACCTACCTTAATTACTAACCGACGTCCGGCTCTCGCCAATATATTCAATATTTAGAATGTTACATTCTCAAAATCTTGTGAATTATTTATTTGAATAAAAGAAATAGTTTAATAAAAATTGTTAGCAAGTTCAAGTAGACGTTATAACTAAAATAATAACAAGATAAAAATAACTTTTTATATACAAATTTTCCGTTGAATCATATAAACTTGACAATTGATTCTGTTCTTTGATGAATGACATTCATAAATATAGAATACTGAAATGAAATTTTGACATTTCATATTGATTTCCATAGTAACGCGTATATATTAATAATTAAGTTGCTAGGACCCACTTAGCAACCAATAATAGTGAGTAGTAAATATGACTTTTAATGATTTTTTTCCGAAATATTCAAAACGGAATTAACTGAAAATGAATTCAATTCTGCTTAGAGATGGCAAAAAGTATTAAAAAAATGCATTCCCGCCAGTGATGCCAACCGTACTATAATTATAGTACAATACTGTAATTTTGATTTCACGAAAAATGTAAAATACTATAATTTTACGCCAAATATACCAAATTCAAGATTCAAGACGAAAAATGTTCCTGTACTATTTTTCAGAAATACTATAATTTTTACGCCTTTGTACTATAATCAGCATAGAAAAATATGGCAACACTGATTCCCGTCGTGTTCTGATATATGCTAAAAGTTTCAAATGTCTAGCTAAAAATCTTGGACAAACAAGAAAAAATCTGTACGGGACAAACAAGAATACGAGATAATAAAAACATGGTAATATTAGCGAGAACCGGACGTCGGTTAGTAATTAATATTCCTTGATTTAATACACATAAACCGATAGGTTTGAAACTAGATTTCTTGAAAGAAAAATAAAATTCTTTATGCCGTGGTTGTAAAATCAATGGTCACCCTATTAGAACTGTTAAGACATACGAAACCAGGAATGATTTCCAAAACACACGATGACTTTGCGCAATCTGATCCGTGATCCACGCTTCGTGAGTAGCGTGCCATTGTCAGGCCGAGTGAGGGAACGAGACTTCTTTACTAAGGGCGGGAGAATTTATATATTTTATTTCAACATGAAATATTAAACCGGAGAGCAAGGCTGAATGATGGTCGACCTAGTCATAAACAGCATGTCCTGGATTTCATTATTTATTTTTTTGAAAATGTGATTAATTTTTAATTCAGCCGGACGATGTAACTATACCTATAGTATAAGAGCCGGACATATCAATATGTACTGTTTGTATGGGAAATTGGCGCACTAGGTACATACAGCGTATTTCAATACTTAAGACTGCCCACAGATTACCTTACTGCGCCTTGCCGTGCCGCTTCCACTACTGAGCTAATTTGTCTTGTGATTGCGCCACACCATGCCCCTCACATCTTGAAGCGGGCCCTCTACCCATCGCTAGGGTTAAAGACAGTGGGAGTTTTTACAGAATCGTTTTCTAAATGTTGTTTCAGGTAAAATTAAGGGTATTCGGTGTATTTTTAGCGATTTTTTTGTATTGCTGAATAAATCCATTTGAATTATGTATCACCAATATTTCTGTTTGATAGAGCGGTTGGTAGCGGTAGGTAGGTTGAATATCAGCATTTTACCTGGTCATGTAGATGGCCATTACCTACTCGACGATTGAACGATCACAATTAACAGGATCGCCACTATCTCGAACCCTGTGAGTCTTCGTCTGAATGCGGCGTAGAACAATTGAATAGATACTTCAAATAAATAATATATCCCAAGGGCCGTATGTATGAGATTCCCAAATTCTTTATAAGCTATTTAACCAATTTTCCATCATATAGCGTATAGCACTGTTTGTGACGTGAGCAATATGACGTCACACGCCATTCAAAATAGCTGCTTCATCTGTCACTTTCAAATGTCATTCTAGTAGGTAACTGATACAATGCCTCGTACCTATTTCGATTACAAAGCGCAATATTTCTCATGGAGAGATAAGATGGATTTACGTAAGATTACGATAAAATATCTCCGCTTAACGACCGCAAAAATAGGTACCTACTGATGTATCTAGCATTAAAATATGCAATTGGAAGCATTCTTAAAAATACTATGGTACCTACCTACCTAGTTAATTATTGTAAGATAATTATTGTAATAAACAAGGCACAACTCTTAAATACACTGGATACATCATTAGTGTCATACGGTGATTGGTATAAATGATAATATTATACAGAGATCATTACATAAATTATTATCTAAATCCATTTGCATTTCTGTCATTTATTCTTATTCTGTTTTGACATCTCATAATTGAAGTGAAGTTAGTCATAATAATATGTATGTATTCAGTATTGCCACCAAATGGAAATGTTTACTGGCATTATTTTATCCTTTCGTACAGTAGAATTATAAAATAAATATGATAAAATAAGTGATAAATTATTTAAATTTCAAAATAATTATTCATTTATAATTATTAAATTTATATGGTACCGTTCGCACACTTTCAGACACATTTACAATTTCAAAATTTTGAATTATTGATCGGGGAATGTAATTTTATAAGATTGCCATTATCTACTAGTCACTAAACAACGAATTACGTTTGTACTCATGCATACAAACGTGTAGTATATAGCCTATAAGGTTTTTGGGAATCTCATGCATACGACCCTAAGATAGCCTCAAATAAAATAATGTTCTGGGTGTATGCCTGATCAGAACACGCTGTGTTACGAAAGTACAATATTATCAAAAATATCGCACTTTTTAATATTCCGTCCACAGTATCAATCGAGCCGAGGCATTAATCAGCAGTGGTAACTGTCACTCATCTTTTTCATCTTTTTTTTCGATCGACGGATAAAAGTTTCTTCCACACTTTGACTGAAGCACAAAAAAATGACCGGCAACGTGTGAACAGCGCCTAACAACCGACTTGTGTGTGGTGGAATGATGAATTGATTGATGACGATTCCTTTGAAGAATCATTGATGACGGCTATTCACGTGTTTGATGACGGGTCTTTCTTGTCGTCAAACGAGAGCTGCTGATTTCTCTTACATTAAGTGAGGAAGCACATAATAGGTATCTTCTGGAATTCCGATACTTGTTTTTTTTCCCTTATTCTATTTACAAATCTTATAATATGGTTTCGGCTACATATATGTATGTTTTTTTTATTTACTGTAGACATTGGAGAGGATCTTGGTCGTAATCAGTGGCAATACTTATCATAAAACCAGTGGCGAAGACTCCATACTAGGCGATTTTTTAAAATTTAAAGCCTACCTTCTTAAGAAAAATATTTTTTTAATTAGGTACATATCAACGTATTTGTACTATAATCACTTGATTATTTCATATTCTATAAAAATAATTTAATTTACCCATGATAGATTTTGCATATGTAGGAATGTATTATACAGATTACAAAATAATCAGCAAAGATTCAAAAAAATATACCACAGTGCGCCATCTGTCTTGACGCGAATAAAGGTCAGATTATGTGTGAAAGAATTGAGATTTTTTTCGTATGGACTCCACGTCATGTAATTTCAGTCAGTCTATCGAATTGTGTGAAATAAGGTAGGCTCCTATGGCAGTGCCAAAACCTTCGCGTAGAATATTGTTGTCATGATAACAATAACAAAATAATTAAGTAATTAAAAAAAAATATATGGCGTTTGTTAGATTATTTTTAAAAATAAAAATAAATTTTATCTAATATTTTTGTATGTGTATAAATGTTTTCAAAAATACTTAATTTTAACTCATCGCCTAATTTTATGTCGTCAGTGAGGTTTTGAAGTTTCATTGAATTAGTGTGTCGTCATTAGTCATTAGTGTGTACCTATTCATTAGTAGTAATATCGTATTATCTTCTTATTTCTCGTAAGTATATCTGACAAATACTTAGGTACCTATGCTCTTTTTCTGAGATCTCCACAGCATACCTCTTTCCAAAAGTCACTCTTCGTCACTGCATAACACGTTCATAGGAATAGTTAGTTTATAAGTAGAACCTGTGAGATCTCGACTTTAAGATTTATTTTTTCTCTAGAAATTGAGATCGATTAATTTAATTCTTTTTTATATTTCCGTTTGAGAGCAAATTCGAGACATTTTCTTTCATATTTTAAGCTTTCGTACCATATTTTGTTGCTCCTATGAATTTAGAAAATTTTGTACCTGTTCAAATTCAAGAGCTTTTTTTAAACTTTTCTTGGGAAAGATTAAGTTAACTTTAATTTTTCAGTTACGTTTATTTGATAATAAAATAATGAAATTTGTTTGTGCAGATTCAGATTTCTTCGAGCAGGCTAGTTTCCTTGGGCCATTAAATTCCCGATTCAATACGACGTTCTGTTTTAAAACGATATTGAAGATGCTCTTACTAAGTCTAAAATCTATAAAACTTTTATTTGTATTCAACGAATAATTCACAAAATCTAAGAATATTTTATTGAACATAGGTAATTTTAAAACACCTCACAGAAATTTACTACCACTAGAAAAATAATCGGTGTGTGTACTTATGTACGCGCGTTAGAAGTTATACTTCTTTGGCGTAACAAAATAAAATAATCGCACACCGCGTTAGTCAAAATTCACAACAACCAAAAATATTCAAACAGTTAGAAAATAGTGTTCACATAAACTAAAAATACCAAACAAACTCACACAAAAATCACACTTAAAAATATTAAGCTTATCTTTGACAGCTAATCACATATAAAAAGGAGTAGGTACAATTCACAACGCGAAAGAATATTTTTCACCAAGGAAAATAATCCATAGTCTATACTCTATAACACCCACGGTGGCCTCGCGGCTTAAGCGTTGGACTATCACGCCGTGGGTCTCAGGCTCGCATCCTGGGTCTGGCAAATACACATATTGTTTTTCAATTTGTGTGTGAGTCAGGGTATGGACCTAATAGGTTGAGCAAGTGGCTGACATCCATTTCTCGTAAAAAAAAACAAAATCTGTTAATACAAACTCTACTCTGTGGAGGCCCATATTATTATGATCCTATAAGTCGGAAAAAAATATTCTATGGTCACTATGGTCGGCTATGATCACATCATGTTTCAGATCTGTCAAATAATTAAGTATGATATAAGATAGAATTGACGTTTTAATAGCCCCAAATCAATAAAAACTAGAATAAAGGAGGGCCGCTTATTGGGGTGCCGCTGGTTTATTTCTAGACACTTTAACTTATATCACTAAATGAATTATTTAATTATTTCTCGTTGTTTTTATTTTATTTTGTCCAACAATAATAAATTCATTTCCTAGGCAACGGAACAACTCTTCGTACATATAATGATAAATTCGCTGCCTGGGTAACGGAACTATTCAAAACTATAATATTATACTGTATAATCGTCACGATTGCATTATCCTGTGGCGTAAAGGCAGTGCGTTCGGCTGATAACCGAAAAATCGTGGTTCGAATCCAATCGAGTGCGATTTTTTTCGTGTGAAAAAATAAATTATGTGTTACATGTCACACGCCAAAAATACACTCTGATCTGATTTTCCAAACGCAACTTGAAGAAAAGTATAACTTCAAAAAATATTTGCAAGTGCAAGTACGTACATGGCACTATTGTGGCGTGTATAAAAATGTATTATATAAATTAAAATTCGTGCAGTGTTTTTTGTTTATTACCACGTTTTTCTTAGCTCGTATTCTTGTTTGTCCGGTGGTTGTTTATCCAGTACAAATCTTGCAATCGATTTTTAAGTAACTTCCCGACTAGCTAGACCTTTAGAATATATCAGAACACGATGCCAATGCATTCTTTTAATACTTTTAGCCTTCTTTTGTGGAATTGAATTCATTTTCAGTTAATTCTGTTTTGTATGAAAAGTTATTTCGGAAGA
Source organism: Rhyacophila brunnea (assembly GCF_057557595.1). NCBI lineage: Eukaryota > Metazoa > Arthropoda > Insecta > Trichoptera > Rhyacophilidae > Rhyacophila > Rhyacophila brunnea. The sequence goes on along the minus strand of NW_028232848.1, from coordinate 38,160,194 downwards.
AATCCTTAATCCAATCCACTATTATTGCCAATACCTAAAACTCTAATAGAGTATAAACTACGTTCAAATGTTTATGCTTGTTTTTCTGAGTAGTCATCTTTACAAAGGATTCATAATTATTGTTAGTTATTACAACGTTTTTATTAGGTCGTATTCTTATTTGACCGGGGGTTTTTTGTCCGGTACAAATCTTGCAATCGATTTTTAATTAACTTTCCGACTAGCTAGACATTTGAAACTTTTAGAATATATCAGAACACGATGCCAATATATTTTTTAATACCTTTAGCCATCTTTAAGTAGAATTAAATTCATTTTCAGTTAATTCTGTTTTGTATGAAAAGTCATTTCGGAAGAAATCCGTAATCCAATCCACTATTATTGGTTGCTAAAGGGGTGGTCCTAGCAACTAAATTATTAATATATACGTGCGTTACTATGGAAATCACAATGACATTTCAGTATTCTATATTTGTTGTTTTTCATTTGTTTGTTTGTTGCAAAATAGCAAAAAAATGATTTGTTGACAATTGCCTTATTTGTCCTAAATTATTAATACATAGAATTGTCAAGTGTATATGATTCAACAGAAAATTTAAAAACGTGGTATATAAAAAGTTCTTTTTATCTTGTATTTATTTAATATGGTCATATGGGCCTCCACAGAGTAGAGGTTTGTATTACCAGATGTTGTTTTTTTACGAGAAATGGATGTCAACCACTTGCTCAACCTATTAGGTCCATACCCTGATTCACACACAAAGTGTGGAGGCCCATATGATCCTATTAGGATCGGACATGGTCAAAAAAAATATTTATATTTTATAGTTGGTATACAGGTCGAAATATTGGTTCTAAAATCTACCTAGGGCCTAGGCAATCGGTCTATACTTGTGCCTTATGGACAAGGCATTCTGAGTGCAATAACGATTCGAACTACTGTTAGACGATAAATATCACATCTGCCTTACTGTTAGTGAACATATCATTATCACTTGACCGAATTAATTCCAAATCTGCGAGCATTCATACTAAAATGATTTACGTTTTTATCTCTCACGTGCTAAAAAATCCTAAGTCGGCATGAACAGCATTCTGATTTAGGCTGTATTACTTCTAAGCAGCGCAGAATTTCAACCTACTGTTACAGTAATTCTTTGACTAACAAAATAATCATATTTTTCAATCATAAATCTTTACGCTCCGAGGTTGTAAATCCGCGGTCGCAGACAATAATTGTATTTTATTTTCTTGTTATTAAAGTTATAACTCACAATAAATGAATTAAGTGGATACAATTTAATATTGATAGGTGCCTAATTAAATTACGGGCCGTGGGATTTTTACTAAAACTCTAAAAAAGAGCATTACTTATGTACTGTAAACTTTTGAACAAACCTTTTTACTTTATGCTTAACACTGAGGTGAAAAATAATAATACGTAGGAACATTAGTAATTATTGTTAGAATCGACCGACGTAGACTAGAAGTGACAGAACGGTCACTAAACACTGTGGGTCATGTGTCCATGCCATTTGTCTGAAAAAAATATAATGTTGTTTTTAACATGTGTTGTTATCCAAACCTGGTGTATAGATTGTATAAATTGCTTGAAATATTTTTTCGTAAAAAAACTGTTATGACAACTTTTTGGGGCAGCAAAGTTGTAAACATAATATAGTTACTATTTATTATACATTTGAAGGGGTTATCGCAAGACAGATATGCCACATAATTATGAATTGGTTGATTTTAAATAAAACCAATACTCAGGGCATACACTCACGTTTTACTTAAGACACTTAAAAAAATACACAAATATCTATATAATTATGATCAATGCTCAGTTCTTACAAATTCAAATATTGCTATAAATGGTTATAACAATAATATTGACACCCCGGAAGTCCGGGTAGGGAGGGGAGTCGGGGCCGCACAGCCCGATCCGACCTCCGCGCTCAACTCTCCGGTCGACCTGACGATACGTGTGAGTCACACGACCAGCTTCCACCCTTCGACTAGCTCAGTGATGGTAAATCGTTCAGAGCGGTCAATCGAAGCTGGGTTTGGTTTGGTAGAGCACGTTCAGTGTAAGTTTAGGTCTTGACAGTTGGGTTAAGATGTAGGATTGACGATGGTGGATATTCAAAATGAATCACACGTTGTTCGTATCACAAATCTTAGCAGAAAGTTTTATTTTTACAATTTAGGTTCACAGAAAGGTTACTCACTATTACTCACAGATACACAATATCAATACACATGAATAATTTTTGCAACAGCCCTAAATTTGTTAATGATGGGCGCCGTGGGCTGCGGCAACTATAGTTTAAGGATCTATGAATCACTTGATTTGTAGCTCTAGCACACGAACTCTGAAATTATTTTACGATTCAGCAAAAATTATTACACTAGGAGTAGTGCGCGGGGTCACCGTGTCCATCACGGATCGAAAGGCTTCGGCTTCTGACGGGCAGCTCGCACCACTGGCTATGTCCCCTTTTCAGCCTTATCGCTGTCCCTCTCGATCTACCCCTGAACGCTCACCCCCTCTCTGTCATTCTCGCCCGTGGCAGAATGCTTGGCCTTTACTTGGGTTTTACCAAGGGTCGTCCAAGTCACCTTTTTGCCAGGTAGTCGAGCGATTTCGGAAGAATCGAGCCCAAAAGAAACAACATTAGGTATGGTTTTTGAAATATTCGAATTACGACTATAAATATTAATCCTGCGTGACCAACCTTTATCTCGCCCCTCTGGTAATTTGAACATTTTTAGTTAATAAATGCAGAGCATTTCATATGATCGAGCGGCGATAGATGGACATTTGGCTTAGCGGATTATAAGAAACATGAATATGGCATCCATATCTTCGCTCGTACTTTACCCTAAAGGGGTCCTCCATACACATAGAAACGTGCAGGTATCAATATGATATGCTATGCCAGTCAAAATTGATATCGGTCAGTCATCCACGCCTTCTGCTCCAAACAGAATAATTAGATGTGAGATATATCGAACATTTTAATGAGGGTAGTAATTTTTCCTGTTACAATAGTGAACGAACAAGAACATTAAATTGCTCATATCTCCAAACTATATTTCTGTGGCATATCCATTGTCTTGCAATAACCCTTCATTTATGAAGCGATCACTCACGACTTTTTGCGTGCGAAATACGAAAATGAAAAGTAAGCAAATCTTATACAAAAAGAAAAAAATATACTGATTCGATTTGTTTTTCTTCAAGCCAATGTGATAAAGAACTGTTTGATTGTGACAAAGACCATTCTACCCACACGTCACCTCACCACACAACCGCTGCTATCCACGTTACCTAGTCGTGATTCAAGCTGTTAGCTAAGACTAAGCCTATGCCATCGACAACGGTTGGATAAAGACACCCGCCTCTCTACCCATACCACACATAATCAGTACACCGTTGATATCTGATGACTTTTTCTGGTCGTGATGAACTGTTCCAAATGCGTTATTTTAGATAAGTTTTGTCTCTATTTGGAACCTTTTCATAATATATCAAGATGAATCTTGACTAAATTAGTATTACCAATATAATAAGCTGTGAAAATATTGTCAATATTTATTGTGAAGTTTTTTAGTTATAATTTAACAAACGCCTAAGTAGGTACCTGTTAAATTAATAAGGATAAAATTTAGAAAAAAAATGTTTTAGAACTAGTCAAAACATTGATCAAAAGGCAAATATCAGTTATAATTGAAGTTAATGATAAGCTACTAAAAATGGTTTTGGTCCACGAAACTTAGCTTGCACTTCCAGAGGTCGTCAAACTTTGTCTTAGTTGTAGATGAAAAAAAATAGGTAAGAACCGGTACCATAGAAGTCTTCCAATCGTTAACATATTATCAACCAGACGTTAAATTTACAACCTTGAGTTGCATAAAAATATCCCCATATTATTATTAAAAAAAAACTTATCTGTATTAAGATGTATTGCTTTGCCCTACTTTATGTTATCTTCTAAATAAAGTCGTCCCATTTTTCGGCAAAGTTCATACAATGTTTTTTTCTGCAAGTATACAGCCACTATAAAATAAACATGTTTTCATTTTATTCTTTAGTATCAATCTTTATTAGCGATTTTAATTATACTGCTTTATGTTTTATATATCCTGTGCATTGTTTGAATGTTAACTATACTTTTATACCGGGATCTAATAGAATAAAAGTTTTTTTTATATTATATAAAAAAATAATGTAATACGCAGGTACGTTTGTATAATTAATTAGACTACATAGTCACAACAATTAATTATGATCATAATGAGATAAATTTTGTTACCTACCTAATAAAATAATCAAGTAGATAATATTGTTTGTTTAATTTAAATATTTCGATATACAAGTGACTGTCATTTGGATGGCTAAACAGTTAGTAGTGATTAGTAGTGTGGCAGTTATAGTATGTTAATTAGCATTACCATCGTTTTCCTTGAACCATACCCAATAATGCGTCATATTCGTTGAAAGTATTTCAATATGTCAAAAATTTGTAATGTAATGATATTCTTACAACTAGGGATTCCGGATTCCGAGCTATTTTCGATACATATGAATCCCGGGATTGATAAACATAATCCCGAAAGTTTCGGGATTGATTTTTTTATCAATTTTTATGGAAAATAAAAAAAACACGAAAATATAACAGAAAAAATACTTTTAATAACAAATAACTACATTAAAAATAAACTGAGTTTGAATGAAGTTTGATTTATACCCATGTGTAAGTTGCCGATATATTTTATTTTTTTCACATAAATTAATAAAAATGAGATAGATTGAAAAAAAACAATGTTTTGCACTTTTAACAAAGTAATTCCACCATGATCGTTGACGTTTTACGACGTTTTATGACGTTTTACAGCAGTTTCATATTTAGCTGACTAATTAGATTTATGAAGCGGAAAGGCCATAAGTATACCATGATTTGCTTCACTATGTTAAATCTCGCTAACCCATTCATTAAGTCTTTACTATCAGAAACAGGAATCTCATATTAAATTCACATTATTATTTATATTACAATATTATTTACTCCATTAAACTTATGTTTTTCCAAGATTGAACGTATACAATATTAACAATAAATGTCTTAAATAGTATAAATCGTCTCTGTTTTGGCAGAACACACTAACTGGAGAATACTAGTTTTGAGTAATTTGACTTTGAAGTTGTTAAAATGTTTGAAATGGTCTATCATGTGAGTTTATTAAGTAATCGTAAAAAGGCTGACTTAAAGTTAAAGACTGTTTATTTATTAAGAAGGTTTCCAGACGGTAAAGTTTGAAATAAGGAACATTTTGGTGTAACTAACTCAATATTTAATTTTTTAGAATTAGTGTCTTCTGCCAGAACAGTGACGAAATTATACTAGACTTATTTTTGACCGATTTTATCAATGTTATTTGTAAAATAAAAAAAATATATTAACAATGGAAAAAAATGCTAATCCCGGGATTGTCAAATTCTAATCCCAAAATCCCGGGATCAGAATTTTGGCTCGAGATTGGATTCCCTACTTACAGCTAGTTATCATATTATTTTAGGCTAAATAAACACAAGTCATTTAAAATAGTTTGTTTACTATTTGTTGAAGATATGGGTAGGTATCTACAGAATATTTACCAAAAATTGTATCCTGTTTGTATTATAACTTGAAAATGCCTGATAAACGACCGTTATGGGTGACTCTCTTATCAATTTTACATCTTTACATCTTGCCATAATGGCAATCACAGCCACAGTGGCAATTATGGCCATTGTGGCAATCATAGCACTTGTCGTGAAGATGACCGCTGCATTAATTACGAGCATAAAATCTTCGGATGGACACTAATTGTGAAAGTAGTCTACGGAACGTAGTTTTTATTATTACTTCTTGTTACAATGGTAGAATTATTACATTTTTTATGGGTTTGATTGCAGATGTTGTCTTCTTTATAATGAAGAAGCAATTTTTTTACTGACATAACAGATGGCGTATATTGAATACTGAAACAAAGTCAGTTAACTCTATGACTCAAGAGAATAATTCCGTAAAATACGTACCTGTCCTACTAATTTGGAGAAACAATGTAGGTACTTACTCATCACATGGAAAATGAGGGAGCGACGTAGAAGCTGATGCGGCCACGTGCCAAGGATATTCTTATTTAGCTACGATTTTTTTCCGACTTTTTTCTTGTTGTTAATATGACGTGTATAACCGTATTCTACCGTGTGACGTGTACCCATAAACCCGGTGGCATATTCAAAATCGTCTTTATTGGGATATAGTCATAGAGACGATTATTTTTTATTTTCAGAAGAAAAAGAGTGTAGGACCTACTTAATTAAGCTACATTATTATAATTTATTGGATTTATGACGGTATGTTTTTGTTTTACATCCTATTGGGACGTGACATCATATATGGACGACCCTAACTATAGCAAAAAAAATCGTTTTCACGTTACCCCGAGTTAAAAACGTATCTTCAAATAGAATAGGTTACGTTAAATCTACGTTTTTTTTAATATTATACCTATCTGTTGATTAAAAGATTTCTTTTACTGCGCATAAATTAGGTACGCAAGATCTTCTTCTTCTTCCACCCTGTCACGTCCCAACATTGGGGCATAGGGCAAGCACAAGTTGGCGCCACTTCCCTCGGTCCATCGCCAACTCCTGCGCCTCCCGCCATGTCAAACATGCAGCACGTAGGTTGTTTTTGTAGCACCGCTGCAGGGTGAGGGAGGGTCGGCCACGGCGACGGAACCCTTGAGGCTGTGCCACAAGGGTACGAAGTGCCGCACTCTTTGGCGGCATCCGGAATACGTGTCCCAGCCACGTAAATTGTCTCTTCGTGATAACTTCAATCACTGAAGGTTGTTGTGTCTGCTCACGAACTCGGGTGTTTGTAACGCGGTCGTACCAATGTACCCCTAAGATTCGGCGGAGACATCGATTCTCAAAGCTCAAAAGCCGAGACTCTTGAAGCTTAGTAAGATGCCATGTCTCACAGCCATACAGGAGCACAGGTAGCACGCACGCGTTAAACAAACGACAAATTTTAATTATTGTTACCGTTATTATTTCCGACTGTTCTTCTTACATGAAGCTTATTGCATCGTTTTCTCTCGCTCGGCGTCATATAAATACGTAATATTATTACCTTCTGTCAAAACTATGGAGCTTCACGCTTGTGGTATGTTTATAGGAAGCCGAATACTTTCAACATAAGCGGCTCTCTGTGTAGGTAGGAATCTCAAATATAAAATAAAAAGAATCGCTTTTTATAATTATTTACATATAATAAAAGAGATTGTTGATACCAACCCAAAATGCTATAATCATTAGAATTATATATTATATTATATTTTACTACGTTTTTATTAGCTTGTATTCTTATTAATTTGTCCGGTACAAATCTTGCAATCGATTTTTAACTAACTTCCCGACTAGCTAGACATTTGAAACTTTTAGAATATATCAGAACACGATGCCAATGCGTTCTTTTATTACTTTTAATCGTCTTTAAGCAGAATTGAATTCATTTTCTAATTCTGTTTTGTATGGAAAGTTATTTCAGAAAAATCCGTAAAAAGTATAAGATTATTATTGGTTGCTAAGAAGGTGGTCCTAGCAACTAAATTATTAATATATACGTGCGTTACTATGGAAATCAAAATAAAATTTCAGTATTCTATATCTGTTTGTTTGTGTTTTATTTACTTCATATCAAGTACAAGTTTGAGCATATTGAGCATAATAATTCGACAGAAAATTTAAAAACGTCGTATATAAAAAGTTCTTTTTATCTTGTAATTATTTAATATTGTTAGGTAATATATTATGATTGTAAATATGTGTGGGTACTGTACGATCCTGATTTTTTAGAAAATACTGTTTATGAAACTGTTGATTAATATCAATAATCTGAGAGCAAATCCACAAATGTTGCATTTTCCAGACATATAATATAACTTCATCTGTTTATATGTTTCTCTTTTGTATGGAGAAGATAAAGTACATTGGTTCATATTATGTGTCTACATATTGAAGTCCCCGGGGCGCTTTTGCAGTCCAGCGCTTATTTTAACACGTCGCTAATCGACAGCATAACCATTGATTATTTAGCGCGTGTTCAATTTGTCGACGCACCGTCAATTTTGATGTAAATATGCAGCTTTATGAATGATGAAGGGATGCCCAAAATTAAAAGCATACAATTTAATAAGTATAGATACTCTTTATTATATTATTTTCTTTATTATTATTACATTTTTGTTCAGAATTTCAACTCAAAAACTTTGACATGATGTATTGATTTCTTCGATTGTATCTTCTACTACTTCTTCTTCTTCTTCTTCGTCTTGTTGCGACCATTTTCCATACATTTTTAGTAAATAAATTGGAATATCTTTTTACTTTGTCGTGTCTGACTTTCTTAATTTATTTTTATTCCTCTAATCTTCTGATACAAAGCAACATGAAACATCGTCATTAATATTCTAATATTCAATATGCAAAGTGCCGCCTTTAATCAGAAAGAATACCATCGCTTCATTTTTTGTTTCAAATTGAATTAAAATTAGTTGGATACCCACCTACCGACCTATTATATTAGTCATCGTCTACTGAAGAATAGAGAACTCAGCGACGTCCCGTGGGGGTAGGCAGATTGAGCGCCGCTTGGGGGCGGCAGTTACCCGAAGGGCGGCAAATCGAGGAGAATCATTTAGTATAAATATAGAAATAGCTACCAAAGTTGAGTACCTATTTATTAACAAAAATATCTTTCCTTTTAAAAATTCAGCTCAGTGGATAGAAAAAAAAACGTATTAATTGACATAAAAGGTTCCACATGACTGTATTTTTTGTCGGGTTGGCGATGTCTAGTTTACTTCACTTGCCCTTCGACGTCGTTGGGGACCAAAAATTAGACGAGCACTGATGGTAAAAATTATTGTATAAAAAATGGGGCGGCATAATGGCCCTGCCCAGGGGTGGCATTCTGTCTTGGGACGTCACTGAGAGAACTTCTACGTTACATAGTCTCAAACAGCGACATTTTTAGGTATGTGAAGGTATGAGATCATAAAGGTTATGGAGGCCCTCTATAGACATTTTTACTTAGCGATACACTGCCATTGAGTATTACAATACAGAAATAGAAATAATATGATAGGAAATCAGGATGATCAATACTACGTCTGCTTCACGGAAAACCATGAAAAACCTCAAAAGTTATGATACTCGTAATTGTGCCTTGTATTGCCGCCCTAAGCAACGCATGACCTGCCTGCCACCACTAGACGTCACTGTATAAAACATTGTGTTTGGATAACGCGTGTGCTGGGAAGAGTTTTTGAGTACACATTTAGAACGCATTCAAATACTTATTATTTCTCTCCTTGTAGGTATAACGTATGTAGATACATACAGGAGAGGAGTATGGATCAAAAACTCGTCTTGATCCCACGACCGGAAGATGCATAGGTACTTATTAGGTGGAATGAATTTTGTAATTCTGACTTCATAGTAATCCAAGTGCACCTCAAATCGGTTTTAATTACCGTATGTGTCATCATTAGCCGGGGTCAATCCACAGCTGGATGAAGGCCTCCCCAAGCTTCTTCCAACTCTCTCGGTCCTGTGTCGTTCGCTGCCACGTATTTCCGCCGAACTTTATCAGTTCGTCAATCCAGCGGCTTTTAGGGCGACCCTGTGGCCGTTTCGTGCCCCTTGGGTACCATTGGATGACGGCATTTGTCCAGCGGCCGTCCTTTCAGCGAGCAATGTGCCCCGCCCATCTCCATTTCAGCTGTTTGGCAACGTCTATTACATCGCGTACTCCTGTCTGCTTCCTAACCCATTCGTTTCTCTTACGGTCCTTTCGCGTGATGCCCAACATACACATCTCCATGCCTCGCTGTGCGACTCTCAGCCTTTGGACATCTCTCGTGTTGAGGGTCCACGTCTCGCAGCCATACGTGAGCACGGGCAGCACACATTGGTTGAACACCCTACGCTTAAGACATAATGGTAGGTCATCCTTAAAGATACTATTCAGACGTCCGAAGCACAACCATACCAGCTTTTTTCTGCGAGCAATTTCATCGTGCATGCTTCCGTCTATGGACACCTGCTGTCCGAGTTAGACGTAGCTGCTGAATTGCTCGAGTTGGGTGCCATTGATACAGATAATCGCAGGGTCCGAAAAGCAGTTCCTCATTACTTTTGTCTTTGAGACATTTATCTTTAGGCTGGCCGTTTGACTGACATCTGCGAGTTCTTGCATTCTACTACTACGTGAAACTACCAATTTATTGAATCCCGCATCATAACACACTTTCTCACACAAGAACTAGTATCGCGCAACTAATATAAGATTAAAAATATACCAATTCTCACACAAAATCAGTTAATTTATTTTCAATTTCTCTGTTAATAAAAATGTTATGGCTTTATTATTATTAATCGTATGGCGTAAATTTTTAATGGCTACGTATCAGCTGCTGCTAATATGCTTAATTAATTACAGTTCACATACAATTCATATTAAAATAATAAGTGTTCACGGTTGAAAGAGGGGTAAAAATAATTGGACATTGATTTTTACCTGTTTTACATTACGGAGAACAGGTGTTTCAGTTTACCGTATCAGAACCTCGGGCGCCTATTCACTTACCTTGTAAAGACCGTGGGTTTAATTTCAGTCATCATAGTGTAACGTCATTGAAAATGCAAATTTATTACGTAAATACCAAAGAGTTTGCACTGAAGAGATGCATAGATGCAACTAAACGAATACTTGATGGCGACTTCAGAACGTTTGTATTATTGAATCGCTAATAATTATTATTCGTCGTATCTGCAAGTTATTAGAGAATAACTTGCTGCTGTTGATGTTTTACAATGGTCAGTTACTTATATATAATATACTTATACTGTAGGATGATAACACAGATAACAGGTATGCATGGAATTTTTATCTCAATGTGACCCTGGAAAATAAATATCAGACTATAAATTTAAATGTCAATTTGCTGCAAATTTATCTGTCATGTGAAATAATTTGCATGTTATTTAGTTACTAGCTTCAGCATCACTTTCAAATATTTATTCACACTTAGAATATCTTTAGCAAACATAACAAGAGAAAAATATTAGGTACTTAAATAAGTAGTGTATCATCTGTGGACATGCAAAAAGCTAGATACAGACGTATTTTTGGAATAAATCCATAGCTTTGGCTCTTGGTGAGCTTTGATTTCTTCAAGAGTTTTCAATTAGAATATAGGTATGCTTCATAAGTTTGCACTCCGGCTCTGGGATAAAAATGATGTAATATATTCTAAACATATTTTTGTTACATATAAGTATTATCTATTTATTTATTTATTAAGTAGGTACTACATATATTAATAGATACAAGTAAATATCATTTAATTTAATTTTATGCGAGGTAATCAGGTAACGAGGCGTATCAGTGAAGTAAAAGTGCAAAAAATGCAAAGTTATAAAACGTATAGGTACTCTACTTCAGTGTATCCTTCTCAGCAGAGATGTCCCTAGATAAAATGCTGCCCATAAGCAGACTTAGAATGCCACCCTCTTTCGTTTTTAGTTTCAAATTATTGTCTGAAAACTTGTTTGGTACATACTTTTACTTACGTTATTATTTATTTTCGGCTAACTAAAACAAATACATGCAACCAAAATCTTTAAATTTAGTACACAGCATAATATACATACTGATAACAATTAGAACATTTCCACAAAACCTTCTCGCAAACAGTGATAATTTTATATACGCTTGTGGTTTGAAGGTACCCTTGTGCAATAAACTGCCATTACAATAATATGTACTTATTACAATACTTACCTACAACAATAAATATGTTTTCAGATTTTTTACGCTTCGATTATTTTTTAAAGTAAGATATTTTATAATTAAGCCACTGCATCGTTTCAGTGGAAACTGCCACTGCTCTCAAAAGTCAAAAGTTGTAATATTGTATTCGTTACCTCATCCGCTGCCCTTTACAATAAATGTCGCCCGTGTGGATTACATGACCTGCCTATCCCCGAGGGACGTCACTGCTTCACAGTCATTATTTTGATACCAATTCCAAGTGCATCTTCCATTATCCAACTATTTGGGTCTCACCATTCGTCTAAAGAGGTTTGCTTCGATGCATGCCTTCCTTATCATAATAATATAAGTGATCATTATTTATAGAAGCCTTGACTACCAGGTTAGCTTGAAGGAAAGACATGCTAGTTTGAGACTTTTCTAATAATCCAAGTGGACAAACCAACTCTACGTCGTACCTTTACTGAAGATTGCTCTTATCAAGATATCAAAAAAAAAATTTAAGTAGTCACGTAAAATTACCCAATAATATATTTTTATACATTATCTTTGTCATCAGAATTAACAAATGGTTTATTAATATAAAAAAAACTATGAGTAAGTACGTATGAGTCTTTGAACATTTTTCCATAAGTAAATGTATCCGGGATGGCTATTATTTCATTTCGAAATCTCAAAAATAAATTCACGACTTTAAATTATTATTAAACGTTATCTCGAAAAGTAAAAAGGCAAACACTCCCACCTAATTGCAGTGTATGTCAGTGGCGTGCTGGAAAATGGAGATAATCTTCAACTTTTTATAATTTAATTTATAAGTTAATAAAATTACCTAGTGGGTACATTACACATATTATTATTATCAAGTATTAAATCAATCCCGGGCTGGAGCACGCGGTACTTCCTGTCTAGGGCACACCCGGTGATAATAATAAATAAGTACCTAATATGGTAATCCTTCTAGCAAAGTAATCTTCTTTTGTTTTTCATTATTTAAATTTTTAAAACCGTGTTAAAGCAGAATCATCAGTGTAAAAACTATAATTCGTTTTCTTGGACTATGTTATTTCAATTCTTCTTCTTATTTCTATAACTTACCTACCTGCAGTGTATATTTTTATTTTCCTTTCGATAATTCGTCAAATGATTATTTTCTTTCTTCCTTCCTTTCCTTTCTACAAGGCATGCTTACTTTTCACTCTCTTTAATCTCATAGGTCTCTTTTGCTCTTGAAACACTATTTCCTGTTATCGCAAGGGATGGTTTCCATTCCTGGTGTCCTAATAAATTTTTATTTACATGCACCTGTCAATTACCTACGTGGTCGCAGCCATGATTTATTATGGATCAGAACCGTTTCCTCGTGTCAAGCCTATCAGGTACCACTAGCTAGTGGTGTAAGATTAGTCAATGCGCTCCCCAAAGACATAGACATTTTCGGTAACGTGCTACGTATTTTGTATTCGAAATTATATCTTCTGTATAAAATTGTAGGTTTGTTTTTTTAAATTTATTATTATTATTAAAATATTCTCTTCTTCTCTTTTGTGAGCGTAATATTTGTCATAATGTAAATCTCATGTTGTGAACGTCTTGAATTCAGACTTTATGTCCACAATGTTTGTTTTCTTAAATAAGTAAATAAATTATATTAATTAGGTTTAAAGATGAGTCTTCACAATAATTAAATTAAAAAGTCTGGCTATAAATAAGCCGCACGCCACTGTCCACAGGTGATCGTAAACGTGGAATTGTCATGAGGCGGATATACTGGTTGTTTTTATTACTTCATTAATGGACCTCACATAATAATTATTATACTCAGTGGATTCCAATAAGGCCAAAGGAGGACTTAGCTCATTGGTCGTTCTGCAATCTCACGACAAAATGACAACATTTTAGTGTCACCTTTCAACTTGTTTAATTGCAAATTGCGACGAAGGCCTTGGTGCATAGAATATCGACATTATGTGAATCTAGTTACGTACATGCTATTTTTGCGAAATCATTCATACGAATACCTACATTTGTACGCATTACAGATGGAAGACATCCATTAAGACCGAATGACACGTTATTTGTCTAACATTTCACCTAACGGGAATTTATAAAAAAAAATAAAAAATGAATATTTATGTACCATTTATTTGCGATACAAAGATTAACTCAAGACATTTGGGTGATATTATAATTAGAATTGATTTTGAAAATAACATATTTTGATGAGTGGTTTATCTAATTTTCCAGCGTTCGCGATGGTCGAGACTCGGGTTCGAATCCCGGGTAGGGAAAAAATCACATGTTGTTTTTAAATGTGTGTATGGATCAGCACATATAGGTACCTACCAAATTATTTGAGCAAGTGGATAACACCCATTTCTTTTAATAAAATGTTACACACCCGATTGTAGAGCCAATGAAAAAAAATCACCACACTCGATAATCGTACCTACTTATCTTCTCACAACCACGCTCAGAAGGCAACGCACATATTTATGTTTTCCCTGGTGTATCCAGAAAATTTCTAGTTTTATTATTAAACGGTTGTTAAAATTATTCAACTAAATTCTAAGTTTATTAAGTGCCATGTTTAAATTAGTATTATAGGTAATAATAGTACCCAATCAAATTCTTTTAATCAGTAGGTATCTACCTACATATAGGTAAATCATTCTACAGTGGCACCATGGGTACAGAAAAGGCGACTTGCAGTTGTAGTGGTATTGTTTGTTAGCATTAAATCAGGCATTTGAGCAAGCAATTATTCCAATACATACGCGTAACGCCTATGGTGCCACTGTAGAATGATTTACCTATACTAGGGCTAGGCAATTCGAGTAGGTACCTATTGACTTATTTACCTACAATAAATACGCGATTATCTTGTATGATAAGCTATAGAAATCATCATAAAACAATAAATAAACCAAGCCCTTTTTACTTTTTATTTAATTACAACTTAATAATGATTTTGAATCATTTCGTAATCTTTTTATTGATAACATTAAATTAAATTTTACCTGATAGGTATGCTGCTTTAGTAAAGGTAATCATTTTAATTTGTCCGAATGCTTTTTATTACTATTTGTAAATATCTAATTCGTTCAGGTGCTAATGTCATAGGTGTACAAACAAGGTCATGTATCAAACCAGCTTAAGACTTGAATGTCGTAAGAGCCCCATAGGTACCTACTAGTTTCAATTTTTTTTTTATTGATTCATTCCTATATGATAAAAAGAATGTTTTTTTTATTAAAACACTTTTGATAGCTACTGATTCCAAAACACTTTTAATAATAATATTGTTGAAATAAAAACAATCTTTCCAACAATAGATGCACTGTGAATATTTAATATTATATCTATGTATTATAAATATTCTATTAAATAATCATGAACGCATCTAATTTTTCTTTTGGGAACTTATTCTTATACGGAAAAATTCGTGCTTTTTCGTCTGAATAATTGTTGTCCAATGCAGTTTAGTGCAATTTTTTAATTAGAGGACAAAACTCGATGAATCGTTAAACTTCCACGCTTTTAAGTCAGGTACCAATTCACTCTATCGACATTTGTTATTGACACAAAACAAATAATACAAAAATCTAAATTAATTAAAACTTATTTTTATAGTGTCTATAAATAACAGTAGAGTGCGGTCCATAGATGCTGCAGATTAAGAGCATCACCGGAAAAAATAAATATTAGTACCGAGTACCTACTAATATTATGTTATTATTATCGAATTGTGTGGTAAATTTAATCAAATTGTACTACTTCTAAAATTAGTATAAGTATGTACTAGGTATATTATACTATATTATATACGTATTATATTATAATTACGTATATTGGTGTAGTTGTAGACTGTAGCATTACATAGCATGCCCAGATACCTACCAAATATTTTAAATGACCCCACATTTATGTAAACGAGTAAAATGTTGATTTGTTTGTATGTTGCTTAAAAAATGATTTAAAGTGACATTTCTCGATCGGGCCAGACGTTCGGTGGGAGTCAAAAAGTTAACGTGTAATTTGAGCATTTCACAGAATTATTGAGTTTTGATTCTGTGGAATAAATCACGTGTGATGGGGAAAGAAACTTGGTTAGGTCTAGCGACCTAAATACCTACAATTAAATTGGGCTCGCGTCGATTCTCTCCATGCCTTTCATAAGGTAATGTTTACTTTGAATAAAATGTTCCTCTTAAGTCTGTATGGTTATGAGCTGTGTCTATTTTTCATACTGTGAGAGAGCAAAAACAGTTTTTTGTTCGAAAGTGAATTATGAGGTTGATTGTTCTAGCATCAAAGATGTGGTCAATACCTTATTGATATTTTTATGTTCGTAACCACTTTTTTTCATACATAAAAACAGATGCAACTACTCAATGTAAAACACGCCATAACTCGTATTATTTTCAATGATTATCTAGTTAATTGTCAGATATTGCAAGCTCAACTTTTTAAACAAAATTAAAATCAAAAAACAGTATCTATCTTGACTAATAAGTCAAGTCGCAAAATCGAAGCAAATATGAAGCCTTAATGAGGTACCTAAGTGCTAATTTTTAGTTGTGAAACAGGACGCCTAACATATAGGTAGGTACCTTAGAAGATTTATTGGGAATATTTGAAAGAAAAATATTTCGAATAATCCTTGGACTTTATAAAATGGAGCCTACAGAAGAAGAAAAATAACTATGAACTGGACATCTTAATGAACACCAAACCATCGGTAAATTCGGATGGATCGTATTGAAAGAATGCTTCATAAATCCTTACCAATTGGGTTCCTGAAAAAAGAGGTGGAGTGACTATACGGAGGATGACTGGAGTATTATGGGTAGGTCTAGAAACTGGTGAATACTAAATAGCAAAGGGTTGGATAAATAAAAAAGCACTTTCTAAATAGTCGATTTTTTTAGACAGAGCCTTCTCCGGCTTCACTATAAAAATGACTGAAGAATGTTTCAGATTGACTTAACTACCATTTATATGCATAAAATTTATAGTAGGTACTTCTCCATTTAATTAGTTTGTATGAAAGTTGGTAGTTCCGAAGGTTCTTTTTTGTTTTAATGCAAATGAATTTAGTTTCCATCTCAAGAGAAGAACGATTTCTTTATAATATCGTTGAATAAATAATTTTTACACAGAAAATTTTAAAAGACGAATTTTGTTTAACCAACCACTTCTTATGAGAGGCTGTGATCGAAAATTCCAATGTGAAACGGCCAATCTAAAATTTCGTAAAATACATTTTTCGAGAAATCATCAATTAATTGTCTTAAGGATAAGCTGCTGACCGCAACTAAAATTGAAGAAAAACTGAATGGAATTTCTCGATAAAATTTGATTTCTCGGAATTTCTTAAATTTCCTGGTTAAACATTTTTGGCCGAAGAGTTAAAAAATATACCTAGTCTCGATTTTTATTCTGAACAGAATTTCTTAATTTTTTCGATATTTTTTTTTGACAAAAAAATCGCTAAAAAGTACCTAATATCTTAATTATGTCGATTTCGGAGAATTTCGAGAATTCTCGAGAAATAAAACATTCTTGATTTTGAGATTTCTTGAATCTCAAGAAATGAAATAGTCTAGAAACCACAAGCTCTACTGCCTATGACCTATTTTAACGTTTATTATTGAACTATTTAAAATTTATAACGTTTTTTGAATGAAAATAATTATAATTATTATCTTGTGATATTAATGTATATTATGCATGTTGTGATGTTTTCTTTATTACGTCTCAAATAGATATTTTTTATTGTGCTGTAATTCAAAAAGTCGTGTTGGATACGGTATTGAGTCAAATTTATAAACAGTAAAACCTGTGAATGCGGACAAAATATGCAAAAGTCGTATTTTACTATCAAATGTAGGCAAGTCCCATGGCAAAACTAATAATAAAGGTAGAGAGAGGACAACAGATCCAAGTGCATTGATGATCAAGTTGAGTAGGTAATAAACCTTTGAAGTCAAATGTGCAGTTATAAATTATTACAATAATAATATTATCGAATGAAGTTGTGTTTCAAAAAAACACGTTATTACTATTACTAAAACAAGAAAATTAATGCGCTATTAACTCGTCACCTGATATTCTAAAAATGTATAAATTTAAGTATAGCTTTATTCTCTCTTCATTAGGTATTGCCATATAATATTTTATCTATCAACAAAGGAGTTGAAAATGTCCCTCTGAGGTGGACGAAACCGGTCCTAATTTATTGATTAAAAGTGGAATAAGTAGATACTACAAAAAAATGCGTTTTATTAAATTAAACAACAATCAACAAAATCTTTGCTGTGCGGTATATAATATAAATATTCAAACTTGTAGACGGGGTATTATGGCCCCCACATCCTGAAGGGGGCCCCCAGGCTATGATCTTTGGCGGTCCTACCTATCGCTAAAGATAAAGGCAGTGTGACACAGTAGCATTTTCCAAATGGTGTACGCGGTAAAATTAATGTGTATATTTAGTGTTTTTTTGTATAAGTATTTACATCGATTTGAATTATGGAGTTGTCGAGTATCGATACACAATTAAAAATTGTATCGTAGGTACGCCACATAAGTTTAACTAATAACATTATTGATGAAAAATACCACCGCAGGCGACTTTTTTACTATTAGAGAGAATTTGTGATGTGTGTTTATATCACTGATCTGGTCGAATCGCCACCCAGGGCCCCTAGGCTAGAGCTCTGTCAGCCCCTAACCTTTATGGGGGCCATGGGCCATGGAATCTAATGAAAGTAGTAGAAATGAAACATTGACAGAGTTAGTCAGGCCTTCGAAATCGAACTTGGAGCCTCCGGATTAGAATCCAGTGCGTGGTCATCGAGGGCTGTTAGAATGAAAAATAAAATTATATAAGTATTATAATTATATAGATTTATCTGTGACCTAATCAAGATGCCAATTTTGTGATAATCATTTTTATTTTAGTATCTGCCTATTTATGCACATTACATTTTTTACACCGAAGTTACAGAATGTTAACCGTCCTTCGCTCATTAGTACCTATTTTAGATACCTATAATAAAAACTTAAAATCTGCATTCAATTTTATTTTTATTAGTTCATTAATTCATTGTACTGCATAGGGTCTTAGCCGTACAATTAATTATTGTAGATCACCTGTGGCAGTTTTTTTTTTATTTTTTATACTTTTGCGAAATAATGTTAAACAAAAAAGTACAACACTAATTTCTGTGTGTCTCCGTTGTCTTGCCTACCTACATTTAATTCACGACCGGTTTTTAAATGATAGCTTCTTTAGGAAATATTTTATCACACGATTAAGAATAAATCATAGTTTTTTTTGTTGGAAAAAGACCTCATTATTTTATGGAAGTAGGTACCTATACAAAAATAAGTAATTCGGTAGTTATTTCTTCTTCTTTTTATGCCATATCCATCATGATAATTTTTTTTGTTTAATATGTACATTAAATTTACCTATGTAAAAACCTACTTAAGATATTATAACAAGTCCAGTAAGTAATGTATGCAGTTTCCTGCAAAAAACTCTAGATTTAAAGCCATACGCCAGTTGTGTATTTTGCAAGCTATATGTATAATGCTTAATAAAAAAATCTAAATCTGGCAAGAAAATTTATAGGTTGTACCTCATGCTGTAATCGCAGACAAATGGTTAGGGAGTGAGGGTTCCATTTCAAAAAAATATCCATAATTAATAATTTATTTTTTTAATATAAAACCTAAGCTTCAGGTGTGATTTCCGAATTCACGTTACCTAGATACTAGCTTCAACTGCGGACTCTCGCACTTTTCCTGGTACATTACGCATACCCAGATACTCCGCTTTGTATTCTAGCAATAGACACCTGGCCTGCAGTTATAATTATGGTGCTAACCTACAAGTTATAGCGATGTGTCGCATCCACAAGTGGTGATCCACTGCGCGTGACCTAACGGTTATAGGTAATATCTAATTGTTAAGTTCATTAGTGTCCGTTGCGCCGTCCGCGCTATCTTTTGATTTAGTTTGTTGCGTCGGGATATTAAAGCAAGCATTGGGTGCCTCAGAAGGCTGCACCAATTCATGAGTCTTCCACTCACTCGGACCCTGCGTGCCGTAGAATACCGAGAGGAGTGGATCCAATTCTCTGAGAAGGCTGTTCGACAACCAAATAATCTGTGCCACGATCTTGTCATGAGTTCCTGAGGAGAATCAGAAATAGATGTTTTTTTATGATTTTACCGAGGCTCTGACTGCGACTTGCTGTCATATCGCCTCTTCTCATCTATAAGAGGATCCGCCGATTAGTTCCTCACTCCAATTCTGTTAAAAAAAACTTTACAATTTTGCCAAGCTCTTTAATTTTTATTTTTTTATTTGTTTCTTTATTAAACACCACAACAGGCCGTGAAGCCTAATAATAGTAGTAAAACTCACATGCTTGAGGAATTATTTACATATTAGATTATGTAAATATATTTTGACCTCACCGGTAATCGAACCCAGAACTCCGGGATGGAATTCCAGCGCGTTACGCACTGCACCACGAGGGCCGCCTTTCCGTCTTACCCACCACCAGGACGGGCACCTTTCAATTATTCGTCGACATTCTCAAAGATATCCGCAATTCGCAGCTGTACTGTGTACATGTGTCGTTCATATTTAGGTAATTGTACTGCTATATCTAGAATGTCTATATTATGTAATATGTAAACCTTAACAATTTGTATTTTTTTTCGTTCCTGTGGGGCGGTCCGGACCCGAAACCCCCTCTCCCTTGTATTCGCATCTGAAGTACCTACAAATATAAGAAATATAAGAATGGTAATAAAATATTTTTTAAGTGATTTAAATAGATAACGCGAAACGTAGTAGGTAGGTATACCTATAGGTAAGTGCCTACCTGTCGTGATATTGGTTTGACAGTTTTGTGACAATGTTATTAATTTATTTTTAATAAACAGTTTGCAACAATTTGTTACAAATGTTTTATTTGTCTATTATCTTCTGAGCATATAAAACTATAAAACACGCCAATATTTAATTACAAGCTGTTTCAAAACGTGCCATAAAAAGTGACATATTTTTTTTCACACTAAATCGTTTCAAAAATCGTTTCCGCGTACTGTCAATTTTAATATCAGCCGCAATTAGCTGGCAATAAATTTAAGCTAGCATGAATGTCCGCGGTGCAATTGTTTTATTGCAGAGAAACTCAGGTGAGACAGGTTGTTGGGTCAGGTTAGATAGGTTGACATTAATACAGGAATGTTGTGCTCGTAAATATCGATTTTAAACTGCTTCGCCATTAAAATTTATTATTTTAGATCGGCTATCACGCGAAATTGTGACGGCGAAAGTATTTTGACAATCTATTTTTGAACAGAGGCGGACTTTAATAATAAATACGTATGGGTCATTTAATCAGCGACATCCCGTGGAGTTAGGCAGGTTATGCGTTGTATAGGGGTGGCACATTATAACGGACGGCGAATGAAGAATTTAAATTCAAATTCAAATTTAAAATGTATTTATTTTTAAGACGTTCACAACATGACATTTAAAAACAAGAAACAGTGTAAAGAAGAAATAAATACATATACCTATGCAGTATCACAAAAACAGTATGAAAAGTATAGTAAAAGGTACAAAAATTATAAAAAAATATAAATTATAAAGCATGGAAGCACACCGAATGAGCCTAGTGGACCCTATTTTAAGAACTTATAAAACAACGTCCACCTATCTCACGTAGGTGGGATATATCAACATCCGAAGCGATTTGGTTCAACAGAGTTATTGCCCAGGCTAGTTCTACTCTTCGGGAGAACAAACAACTGAACGAAACTACGAATACAAGTAGGTATTACCTACAACTTTTGACGATGTGATGCGTTGCTTCATTGTATCGACATCTCAGTTTAAAAAATTACCCAAGTATAAAAAAATCCCGATAACATAACTACAGTTGTTTAATATTTGATGTTAATGGCAGTTTATCGCATAGAAAAATTCGTCACAACGGTGTCTCCAAACTTGTCAGCGTCACAGTGCTCCACGCCCCTAAAACCACCGTTATTTGAGAGTTGGTTTTGTGTATATGATCTACTTTTCAGTAGATAGTGTGTATCTAAATTTTGGATGTAGGTATTTGTCTGTTTAATACTTTGGACGCGGAAGACGCACACGGTGCGTAATGACCAGGCGGCCAATCGATGTAATTAACGTGCATTTTAAAGGGGGCAATTAAAATCTCATTATCTATTCAGCAGCGAAAGCGTTAAGATCCTACTAAGCTGAAAATAAATAACAATAAGTATATGTACCTACCTAAGTAATTAGATTAGATAAATTTACAGATTGAAATTGAATTTGAAACTGACAAAAAAAGGGGACGGCATTCTAAGTCAGCTTAAGGGCAGCACTTTGCCTAAGGACGTCACTGCATTTAATAATTTGCAGTCATATAAATTAATTAGCAAAAGACATTTAAGAAAGACAGTAGAAAAAACAAAGATTATAAGCTGAGCCTTACCTACTACAAATGACTCTGTCATCAGATTCTACAATCGAGAAGATATCTTCGGCTTGCTTGCGTAGGATTCACCATTTTATCATAAATGAGAAAAGGCTACCTCTAGCAGTGATAACTAATTTGTACTATTCCGTATGAGTATATGGAATAATACCAAACATAAATCCATTAGAATGCCATACTTATTTATTTTCATAAAAACTAATAATACAAATTTCAGGTGGTGTTGGTTAGTTTTTTTTAAATTCAATTGAGACATTATTCTATCTATAAATTATTATCTAAAAAATTCCCATTCAATTATACATTATATTTCGTAGATATAAGAATATTTTTTATTTATTATGGTTTGGTTTAAGCATGCTCAGTTCTATTCCAATATTCTCAGTTTAATGAAAACAAATTCTTATATATAACTGACAGGGTGTGCACTATTTTTATCGAATCTCCAGAGCTGATCTCCACTATTATGGTTTGGCTTAGGCAGGGTTTAATACTTTAACTGAATTTCAAAAACTAACTAACACTATCATTCTGTAATTTGTATTATTAGTTAAATGAAAACATATAAGTATGACTGACACAGTTTAGTGTGTTTTATTTATGTCGGATTTCCACATCCTACCTCCACCCTTCACCACTGACATACATACATTCAAAAGTAAGGTTTATTTTTTTGCTACAGCCAATGTTATAATAATATGATACCTACTCAAACATACAAATTATTTCGTCTCTGTTCTGGCAGAACACACTAACTGGAGAATACTAGTTTTGAGTAATTTGACTCTAAGTTGTTAAAATGTTTGAAATTGTCTATCATGTGAGTTTATTAAGTAATCGTAAAAAGGATGACTTTAAAATAAAGACTGTTTATTTATTAAGATGGTTTCCAGACGGTAAAGTTTGAAATAAGGAACATTTTGGTATAACTAACTCAATATGTAATTTTTTCGAATTAGTGTCTTCTGCCAGAACAGTGACGATTTAAACTTTCACGTCTTTCAAAAATGTAATGTTTATACTCGTACCCACTGGCGGCTCCCTCTATAGGTCATTCGGTCATTGACCTGCCAAAATAAATACCTAAAAGTGCGGCCACACCGGCAACAAGTCGCGCGACAACTCGTTAAATTTTACGATAATTATCATAATTGCTTAAGAAATTTTACGATAATTATCATGCTTATCGTAAAATTTAACGAGTTGTCGCGCGACTTGTTTTCGGTGTGGACCCGGCATTACAATCGACATAATAATATTAATACTATGTGCAATGTCATATATAATAATATTAATAATAATCGGTGGATTTGAAATTATAGGGCGCGCAATATTGTGTCAACCCAGTCTATTGGGCTTTTTTGTTTGGGCGATAATTCCCCGAACAAAAATATTGTGTTCGCCGGCAGTCTGAAAATTGACCCAAATTGAATATTTTTATAAAATTTTCTCTCTCGTTTCTCATACATAAGACAGAGATCGATATAACACAAAATACGAGATCGAAGCTTGTAACGGTGCGTGAATTACTGTAATATCGGCAATGCCCGAGTGTGAGACAAAAGATTTTTTCACCTAATTAAATGAAACAGAATGATAACACTGACTAGATAATTGGTCTCAAGACGCAACTGTGTATGCGGTTCGGATTCGTTGACAGGTTTTGATGAATGCCTTTGGTTATTTTAATAATATATAAGGAGTTTTTGGTGATTTATAACATTTTTGTGAAGCAGTTAGTACGCACGCAGTAGCAATTGAAGTCTGTGATACAATTATAATGGAAATGGAAGCACGATTTGCATCCAACGATCATCTTATTATATCCGATTTGTTCAATAAAGAAAATTACACTGATTTTAAAAATAATTTTCCCACACGTCAAGTAAATTTGGTAAAACTGTTAGAAGAAATAAACATAATAAAGTTAAAAAATGAATTATTGGTGTTTTATCAACGAGATGATTTGCATGGCGCTATTAGTGCAGTTTCTCTTCTACATTTTTTACTCAGCAATAATTTCAACGAAACATTTTCCGAGTCGATCAAAGTTCTCCAATTTATTTGCGTCATACCAATGACAACAGTTGAAAGTGAAAGATGTTTTTCCACTCTCAAAAGAATAAAAACCTTTCTACGCAATAGGGCCAGGATAGACTGACCGCTCTTGCAATGCTCAGTATTGAAAAAAAATATGTGGGAAAAATAGACAATTTTTATAATCGTGTGATTGATGATTTTTCAAAAAGCAAAGAAAGAAAAGTGGACCTGATTTACAAAAAATTATAACGCGTTGTGTGCAATTTCGGTTAACGATGGGTTGGCGTTATGAAAAACGGACATTTTTTGAAGGGTTAGTAGGTACCGACCTATAACAATTTCTAGCACTTATTCTATAATGTATAAAAAGTCAATTTGCAATACGTCTTTTCAGTATACAACGAAAAGGCAAACTAAAATAATATATTTAAAATTGACCTGCTAGGTTTTTCCGGATTAAGCCGCCAATGCTCGTACCTATAAAATATATCACCAAGGAAAAGCTGAATCCTTTAAAAATGCTAAGTAATTGTCACGGCTGTTGTTCTTCAATAATAATGGAACAGTCAATTTACAGTAAAAGTAGATATTCGACTATTAGGGCAAACTAATATTATGAAAATACCTCATAATAAATGATCCCAGGCTTTATCAGACCGATTTCTTGAGTATGTTTACATACTGTCCGGCTGTTAAAATTAGAGGAGATCTTTATTTGGATACCTATTAAAAACAAATTTTCATTTTTCACAATAACTGTAGGTAATAAATCAATTAAACCATGAAAACGTCATAGTGTACAAAAACTTAAAAAAATATAATTATGTGATTTTACTTACGCAATGATCGCAGTACAATTTTGTTCAATGTAACTAACTGCTTGAATTAAAATAAATGTACTTATAATAATAGAAAATTTATTGTTACAAAATCAAATGAATTCAATGAGCAGTTCAATTACAGTGAATGTACCTACTATAAAACAAGTAGGTACTTGATTACGGACATGATGAGTGGGGTCCGGAGTTGACACCGTGACTTTTCATGTATACTATCTATAGTCTATGGGCTCCATGGAATCCTAAGGCTACGCGAGACTTTGTGAGTGAAAATCGGTTTAATATGGGCCTATGTTTAATTAAACATTAAATAATACAATATTTTTACGTTTAAGATAAAAATCGAAGAATCAAGTTGCCAGCATTGAAGGTGAACGCCTAGATAGCACCTAATAATTCTAGTTTTACATAAGTATCTACCTATATTATTTTTTACCAGTGATTTATTTATTATTAATTTATAAAAAAGAGTATTACGGCATTACAGCTATTGGCCAATGCGCCATAAAACATAATAAATACAAATATATAAAAATAATGATGCCTGCAACTTTGTCAACGTAACCTACAGAAAATTGATGTAGACAGATAGATAATATCATAATGAATACTGACGACTGACTCATTTTTTTTTTAATAGTAACAGTTAGAACTAGGCGTGCATCACTTTACTTGCACCTCACCTCACTACTCTACCGCTGCAATCTGACCATTTTATCTGCTAGTTCTGAATTATTGCAAGTGCGTTATTTTCAAATAGATTTATCTTAACTTCGTAACCTTTTGAGATATTTAAGATGAAACTAAATAATTACAACTTAATTATTACTTTATATATACAGCGTTTTTAAATTTTCTGTTGAATCATATAAACTTGACTTGACTAGGTTAAACGATCAAAAAAAATTGTACTTGATAGAAATAATACTGAAATGTCATTTTGACATTCATATTGATTTCCAAGGTAACGCACTTATATATTAATAATTTAGTTTCTAGGACCCCAGACCCCTGCCAACCAATAATAGTGGATTGGATTGCGGATTTCTTCCGAAATAACTTTTCATACAAAACAGAATTAACTGAAAATGAATTCAATTCTACTTAAATATGTCTAAAAGTATTAAAAAATGCATTGGCAATGTGTTCTGATATATTCTAAAAGTTTCAAATGTCTAGCTAGTCGGGAAGTTAGTTAAAAATCGATTGAAAGATTTGTACCGGATAAACAACCACCGGACAAATAAGAATACGACATAATAAAAATGTTGTAAAATGGCACCAACATTGCTGTAAAAGCTTCATGAGTAGGTATAGGTAACATTCTCCATTGAAACTACATACTTATATTGAACTAGAGTCATCTTACTTCTTCGAAAAAGACATGGACCGAATGGATCTTAAACACCACGTACCTTCATTGCAATCCGAGAAACCGATTAATTAAACAATTTTCTATTTGATAAAGTTCTCACCCATATTGCGATGGATGTGAGCTTCGCATCCATCGCAAGTTTTGTTCAACTATTTTCATTTTCTCGACTTGGTATATTTTTCAGGCTATTCCAAATTATGTAGGTGGGTAGTTATACTGTGGAAGTTGGTTGATATAAAATATAAATACTGCATTGGACCGTTAATTAATTGTACCGTTCCACCTAACCTAACAACTTGCTAATGCTATAGGAGTGATAACGTGTATTACGTTATACGTACGCGTACATACAATATTATGAACACGTCCTAGGGCGGAGCAAGTTGATGATGACAGTAATTATTCAGAAAATGTCACCAGTCACCTGGCGAAGAGTGTCACCGCATTGTCACGCAAGGGCGTGGCTTCTTCATGCATGCGCGTTACCTTCATGATATAACTAATTAATTATTCGTTGGATGTACCTACATGGCAGCAAAGAACTAGGGACAGAATTTAATGCTTATTTGAATATTAGAAAATGATTTATTGCTTATTTATTTAGTATATCCATTTCATTCAAATAAAAATACTAAAGAGGTATCTAAGTACACTAAAACATTTTTTTTTAATATTCGCAATTTTCTATGGATAGTGGTACAAGAATATATAGTAAAAGTTTCAATTCTATCACGTGTGGTCGTCAGATGCTTCTTATTAAAATGAAATATCCAAATAGGGTATTTTTAACTCAGGACATCATGGCCCTCGTAGTCCAGTGCACTGGCCTTTCACCCGGGGGCTCCGGCTCACAATATATGTACTTATGTGATTTTCTCAAACCCTGTGTATTTGTGATTGTTTCACTTCTATAACTGACTACACTAGGTACCTACCTACTTAACTGTTTCACACTATGTACTGTCGTTAAGCCATGCCATGGCCTGAAAGTTGTAGTGTTAAAAAGAATATTATAATTACTTACTTAGGTACTTACCTACTTATATATTTCAATATACCTTTAATTTATACTTTAAATTTAAATAGGTACTTACCCTAATTAAATTAATACCTAATTATTAACATTGCTATTGTATTTTTAAATTGTATACTTTTAATAATCGTTTTCACAAAGGTCACAATATTAACTTTTAAATTACAACTATTTTAAAGTCTCAATAAAGTAAACAGTTGAAATCGAATAAAAGTAAATTTAAGGCGCGGGTAACTAGATATCAAAATAAAATACTATTGCCTAGGTAGGTAGGTACCTAGTAAAGCTTGATCAAATTTTGATGAAATATAATGACATATTACATACAAAAATGTTTTTTATTGTTACAATTCAATATGATTACTATGAAATATATAATTTTGTCCAACACAATTGATCGAATAACAGATTACTTATTTCACTCATAACTTCCCACGTAATTGTATTTGAATCCAGAGTTTCGAAAACTATTTATCAATAGGTACATACTACTTAATAAATTATTGTTGTTATCGTTTATGGTCCCAAGTCTCAACACCATAAAGAAACTGTCGAGACTTATCCCATAAAAGAAAAAGAAATGCGTAATATGGTGTTGAAGGAGCATTTATTTTATAGTGTTAACTGTCGATTCTTGGTGGAAATAGGTACATTGTTTTATTAAAATAAAACACAATAAATATGTACTTCCGACCATGTCCGATCCTAATAGGATCATATGAGCATCCACAGAGTAGAGGTTTGTATTAACAGATTTTGTTTTTTACGAGAAATGGATGTCAGCCACTTGCTCAATCTATTAGGTCCATACCCTGACTCACACACAAATTGAAAAACAATATGTGTACTTGCCAGACCCAGGATTCGAACCTGAGACCCACGGCGTGATAGTCCATCGCGGCCACCGTGGGTGTAAATAATTATTATATTATATTATAATAAATAATTATTATATAGTTGAAATATGTACGTACCTACCTAGTACTAGTTTAACTTATTTTATTAGTTAAAACCGATTTAAAGTGACCAGTTGACAATGTTATCTTGAAGCAGACGAGCCCGGTCTTGACTAATATTTAAAAAAGTAATTGGAACTAGTACCAACTACATAGTGTATTTTATTTTATTAATTGAATGAGCATACTAAGCTTGCGACCATGGTCATAATTCAAAACGGCCGGCAAAGTTGCAATTCTCTTCCGAGGACATTGCCAAGACTAGGCTCAGAAAGTGACGTCACGCGACTAGCTGAAGCGAATGATTGACCGCGAAAAGCCGCATCTGCGCATGCACAGTCCTATGTAGACATGAGCCGCCTCACGGAGAGGTTTCTTAATAGATCTTGGTTTTACGATAAATAATGAATGTTAGTCATTTGTTCAACCGATTAGGTCCATACTCTGGATCCAACACACATTGAAAATGAGTTTTTGCTAGACCCGAGACCCACAACATCCGACGCCTAATGCTTGTATATATATATGTAGGTACATATATAGGTATAGGTACCCAATATTATGTATTATATTGTTTAACTCCATAACAAACCACTCGACAGACCCATCCAAATTGTATAATATGTAATCAATATTGGAATAGATATGATGCTGACGAATGACAATATGTACCTATATAGTTTCATGCAAAGCATGATTGTATAAGTTATAAATCAATCAACTTATTTCTTTTCCACATACCTAACCATATTTTCACGCCCCTTTGGTCAGAATTATACTCTGGGGCCTTGAATATCGAATGAAATGCACCCATGTAACTTGCATTTCAATTACTCCTTTTGCAAAGTTGGAGAAACTCTAAATCAGACAATTTGACATCGTCTGAAAAAAATGACGAAAAAAATATTATGTTGATTTGTACTGATCGATTTTGGGTCCGTAGTAAATAATCGGGCTTGGACCTCAATTAGGAGTCGATAATGGGGTCCCCACTTCAGTGGCGTTCGGAAAACTGGTACGTTCGGATTAATATATTAGGGGGTCGAGCGATATACCTACGCCAGTACGACGAATTGTTAGGAGTTGTCACCATTAAAGTATTAGAGTAGTAGATTTATGTTAAATTTCTAATTAAAAAAAGGATATGTCTATATTACACATCAAGATTTTTTTTTCTTAGTCTTTGATTAGGTATTTACATAATATACCTACATACCAACTTATATATCATATTTTGCATTTATTTAGGTATTTATTGTATAATAATATTAAAATTAATTTTTATTTAGGTATTTACTTTTTCTTTGCGAATTGGGGTGACATGAACAAACAAAGAAATAGTATTAAAACAGTCAAAAAATAAAGAAATAGAAGCACTATATGATATAATTAGTAAAGCAATACATTAGTATTATAAAGAGTAGGAAGCACAAAAATTATAAAGTAGGTTCATGGAAGTACGCCGACTGACCTAAGTACGAGTAAACATTATTTTGAATTTATTTAACATTGCCAATCTACATAGGTAGTGTGACACCCCCGTATGGTCCCCATTTGGGGATGTCTTTGTGTATCTGAAGAGGCCCGAATCGGTATCGAAGCCAGCAAATAATAAAGCGCTGATTACGAAAATAAATAATAATAACAGAGCCGAGCCGGCAACATTGTCTTTGACCGTTGGAGATATGCAACGTCGCCCAAGAAAAAAAAAACCGTTGGGAATGATTTTTCAAGATGGCGCGGAGATCGCGACAAGCAGCAAAATCGCGAACGCGTACATTTCACCCTCCGTAGAATTATATTATAAAAAAATGTAACCATATAGTATATTAACGTAAATAAACTCGCCGCTTCCATCACAATTCCGGTGTATCAATTATCTACCTCCAAATCCTAAAACGCAGACGATAAACCAGAAACTAAAAATAAAAGTGACAGTTGAGAAAATAAATCTCTTACCAAAATGGAGGGAAGTGATAAGTGGCCCCAGTCAACGTGGGACTACGCTTCTTGATTTTGATCGTCTGGAATCAAGAAGCAGGTGAAATTTCTTTCACCCGGACACACCCTGAGATCCAAACACCGGAATAGGAAACGGCGAGGAAGAAACATCCAGAGGCTTGCCTCTGGTGGCGCTCAACAAAGTATAATAATAAGCAGTAGAAAGAGGATGCTGCTAAAGCCAAGCCAGTGAAGAAAAGTGCAGAAACACCCGGATTGCGAAATCAGGGCTCCCGATGTACTCCCGACCAACTGCATCCGCCAGCGAACTTGGCCCACGGACGAGTGTATCGGGCAAGACCCTGGCTCCAACGAGGGAAAACGGCATCAATTGCCCTACATCATCAGCCGCTTGAGCCCTCTTCGTCAACAGCAGCGTGTCTGTGAGCCTTGCAATCAGCCCTGGCCCAGATGCACCATGATGAAGAGAGCTACAAAGCGGCCTTCTTCAGCTGAGCAAAGCAGCCTCCATCAGCGGATAGCAGCCAAGCAGCATCCTCAGCCATTAGCATCATAGATTAGTTAGTTTTAAGTGTTTTGTGTTTGGAAGCGATGTATAAGTTATTTCAGTGCTCGAAGTGGAAAATTTTACAACCCGGAGTGGTTGTATGAGGCAGAATGGCGTTCCGGTCCATTTCGGGCCCTGATATATTTTTAAAATTATTTTTATAAACTTTAAAGCCATTTTAAGTATTAAATTAAGTTTTCTGCATATTATATTAGTATAATATCAGTGTAGTGCGTGTAATTCGATAGCCGCGGCAGGGCAAGCGAGCAAAAAAAGGGGATCGACTGATTTTCGGACGGTCGTTGTTGGGAAGGCTGGGTGCGACGTCCTCTCTCAGCATCCGCCCGTACGGTAGACATGGGGAGCCGCGAACCACTACGCCCACAAAGCGGCGTAGTGCTGCATCCGAAACTCTCCGGTTGCCGACGGTCCGAGGGTGTTGAGAGGGCTGGGCGCGACGCCCTCCTCTCTCAGCAGCTTTACGGTAGGCCTGGGAACCGCGAACCACTATGCTACAGTGCTGCATCCGAGTCTCTCCAGCCGCCGACGTACCGGGAGGGCTTCGATCCTTCAACGTCTAGAGACGCAAACACCCCTTATCAAGCCGCCGCACTGTCCAGTTACACACGCTATCGTAATCAGCCCTTAGTTGGCCCGATCCCCATTCGGGCCTTTCCGGAGAGGTGCGCTTGTGACACCCCCGTATGGTCCCCATTTGGGGATGTCTTTGTGTATCTGAAGAGGCCCGAATCGGTATCGAAGCCAGCAAATAATAAAGCGCTGATTACGAAAATAAATAATAATAACAGAGCCGAGCCGGCAACATTGTCTTTGACCGTTGGAGATATGCAACGTCGCCCAAGAAAAAAAAAACCGTTGGGAATGATTTTTCAAGATGGCGCGCAGATCGCGACAAGCAGCAAAATCGTGAACGCGTACATTTCGCGCTCCGTAGAATTAAATTATTAAAAAATGTAACCATATAGTATAATATAAACTTAAATAAACTCGCCGTTTTCCATCACAATTCCGGTGCCTTAATTATCCACCTTCATCCCAAATACAGACGATAAAAAAGAAAACAAAACACAAAGTGACAGTTAAGAAATTCTCTTACCAAAATGGAGGGAAGTGATAGTAGGTACTCATCTTCACATAAGTGGAGTACCTATATCAATATCCAAAGCGGCTTGGTTGAACAGAGAATATTACGAACTTATCAACTATGATGGCATCGGCGACCTTCGTAGTCCAATGCGTAAGGCGCTGTCTTTTCATCAGGGGGGCCCGAGTTCGATCTCGAAGAGATCACAATATAAGCGGATATTGTTTATGTATTTTTCTCAAAGACTGGATATTTGTGATTGTTTCATTCTATAAGGTACTAAAATACACTAATGCTTCGCTACACTACTGTTGACAATATGTAAGTATTCAATTTTCATTTACATTCTTTCATATCTATATGCCACAAATAATAAATCAAATAAACTTTAATTTTAATGTTTAAAATTTTAATTAGGTACCTATCTAAATGAATAATTTTTATTTTGCGTGAGATTCAGTAGTTTTGACCAAAAGCTAGAGATAACCAATATAATAATATACTTAGCATTTTTATTATAGAGGTGTAAATCATCATCATCATCATCAGCCTGAATCTATCCACTGCTGGATGAAGGCCTCCTCAAGCTGCTTCCACTTATCTCGGTCCTGTGCGTTACGTTGCCACGTACTTCCGCAGAAATTTATCATTTCATCGATTTCATCTTTTCTCATTCCTCTTTTTGTCCTTTCGCGTTATGCCCAGCATGCACCTCTCCATACCACGTTTTGCTACTCAAAGTTTCTAGATCTCTCCAAAATAAACATTACAAAATTATAAAAAATACACTAGTACTGAATGGTAGATGACCCTATATCCATATCTGTTGGATGATGTTATTTGTCCCATTCAGGACAAAAAATATTTTTACTAATAATATGTTTAAAAATATATAAGTATGTAATTTTCTTTCACTGTCAAACCGGCACTCCACTGTCGCCTCCAACACAAACGATGGTCACGTCTCGCGTCTCATCAGATCTGAGGTCCGACATCAAAACTAGGTACTACCTAGTAATCATGGTAATGAGCGTAATGACATATTGATGTATTTGGGGAGGCCTTGTGGTCGCCGGCTCCTAAGACGCGTTCCGTGACCTCAAAACCATTTCAGATACGGATATAATGACACGAATTATTCTGTCCGAATTCTATGCATACGGATTAAATTATTGAGTAAAAATAAATACTGTAGTAGCGGTCAATGACTTTAATGTCACGCCAACATACAACTTTACTCTGCTCACCGAGCAATTTTGTTGTAATAAAACGCATTGATATCTAATACACTATTTTTTATTCAACGAATAACAAAATTCACTAGATTTAAGAATCTAACATTCTTTTATTGAACATACTCGTATATGTTACATTATTTATGAATTATAGTTTGTTTATAAAATTATTAGCAAGTTTAGTGCAAATACGTTATACGGTATACCTACCTACCTAACAACAAATTTGGAGTGATCCTGACACCAGTTAAAATTTAAGATAATTTAACACTTTGACTTAAAATACAAAAGCTGGTTACTAATGAGAAACGCAATTTAGAAAGCGTTTAAGAGAGTATTGTAAAAATCATTAGGTAGTTAAATGTGCCACGATCAGATATGATGACTATAGCATAGTGGTTAGTGCACGTGGGTGCGATTCCCCAGGAGCGTAGGTTCAAATCCTGCTTGGTACCTATCGTATTGTATCAGAAAGATTTTTTCTAGTGGTTATATATTTTTATCTAATGACGGCACTTGTTTTATTCCAAAATACTTGCGTAGGCACACAAGTACAATGCTAAATACTTTTTTTACAAATTTATTTTAAATAAAAAAAAATCACACACATCTTCTCTACGCGATGGCATCAATGTTAAAAATCGCTAAAAATACACGAAATTACCGCAATTTTGAGCGAAACCCTGTGGTTACGTGGAAAACAATTTGGGAAACACTGATGTAGAGCATCACACTGCCCTTAACCTAAGCGATTGATAAGGTGGAGGTGGGCCTCAAAGCTTGGGGCCCGCTTCAGTATGTGGGGGTCATGAAGTAAGCACTTCCATAATATACATACTCACGTGAAATTTAATTATTGCCGCACAATAATTGCCATTGACAGTTCTATGGAAACGTCTGGTGGCCGCACCAAATTTCACTTTTGTTATGATTGAGCTAAATTTTATTTACTAAAAAATGGATCAATTTATTTATAGATAAGTCCATTTAATAAGAGACATTTGAACATTTTAGTACATATATATTTATTTAAAAATAATGCAAATGGAAATTCCTCAATACTTACACCTTTTTTCCAATGAGAGCCGCATGGCTGCTTTAGTCGGAATTTTAGAAATTTCGTTAAGTCAGAAACCGAATATTTCACACATGATCTCATCACAAGAACACATTATGGATAATTTGTGCGTGGAAAGAAATTTAAGATAAGTCATGTGTATTCCACCAATTTCATAATTTTATAAATAAATTTTTGAAATATTATTCTGTAAAGCGCTGGTGGCCGCACATGAGAACCACTGCTCCATACTATATTTAAGATCTATATAGGTATTATTTAGATTCCATCCTAGCTATACTTTGGAGCTCCTTATATTCGATCGCCAGGCGGAAATTAGATTTTCTTAATTTTATTGCTCATGGTGTCGTTAAGTAGTATTATTTTTTTCAAATGAATAATTTTATTGTATAGAGTTTTTACGACACGTTTTCTGTCTATTAAATTTAATATTTTTATTAATGATATGTTATTAGAGATTCGTTCCGCTGCTTTACGCTGTGGGTGCATTGTTCCGAGATGAATTATTATTAATTTCGAAAATACTTTTTGGGAACTTCTGCGTCGTAAATTATTCATTATTAGGTATTAAATAGTGATATAATACCTTGAGTCTTGATCCAGAGATAATAATAAAAATAATATACTTTGTGATGTTGGTAGGTGCCTAGATAGAAATAGTTGTAATTTTTTTTAAAGATGAATAAACGAAAATAAATTTTAAAATCATAAAATAATTATTGGGTTATATTATAAAACCTAACAATAATTTTACAGTGTTAAAAGTTGATAGTGTGCCCATATGTAGGTTGAAAGGGAAGAGCTGCTCAAGTCGGTCCAATTCTCAGTTGGACCGGTCGCCTATTGCCACTTGGTATCTACAAGGGAAATTTTCTCAGCTTTTAATAAGTTCGCGGCATTTTACGGTGAGCGAGAAAGTCTTTTCTCATCGAGAATTGAGTAGGAATCACGCACACTCTAGTGCACGCCAACCAAGGTCTTGGGAAGTTGCTCCTGGGATACTTTCGGCACAAATTTGAAGAGCGCCTAACGTTCGTTACGCCACGGTGAACGCCTTCATAACGGGTCTGGAGACGTGGCGGGTGGTGGAGGAAAAAGCAAGTGTTAAAAGTAGATACAAAAAACACCAAATTTATAAGAAAATAATATTGAATGTGTCTCATATTATAATATTTATATCTTAATGGGGCATATCTTGGAACCATACATTTTCATCTGAACCATCAATTTTTTATAACTGGAAATGTCTCAGGAGCTATTACCTAAGTCTGAGATCGCAAAGCAGTCAAGTGTGATTTTGCTGAATTAAATATTACTCTGGACTAAGTGTGACACAGAACACACACAGTTACACAGAAATTAAATGATAAACTAATAAAAGCTAATATAAAATAGTTTTTATTCTTTTGGTCTTTATAAAATAAAATAAAAAATAAAAATAAAAAAGCCTTTTTATTTCATACAAATAAAAGTAAATGACAGTTCATTGACTATATCTAATGAATATATACCTATATATCTAGTTTATAAAATATTAATTATTATTATTTTTTAAAATTTTTGTGTAATACATATTAAGATTTTTTATTTTGTATATAATAAGTACTATTAGATAATGTTTATAAATTAAACAGTGGTATGTAATTAGTTTGTTTGATTTGTAAGAACCCCTCTTCGGATGAAGGCCTCCTCCAAAGAGTGAATCTCTGGTCTCTCTGGTTTCTTTCTCCATACCCGTTTGATTTCTAAGCTAAGTATTCGTCTTGTGGTCTCTTCTGGTCTTTACATTTTCCAAATGTTTTTTTTTATTGTAGGTATTTTATGGCGACCAGGTTGAACGGCTCTATAGGCTCAACAGCAGGTTGGACTGACAAACTGATACATTTTCTATGGCTCTCAAGTAAATGGCAAGTGACAACAATATCTAATCGTCGACATTTCCCGCTTTCTCTTCTACCTGGAGCTATTAGTCACTTGATCTTTCTCAAAAAAGCTCAGTGGTAAAGGTGTATTATAATCATTTATAGCTAATCAAATAGGTATTTAAAGAAACATTAAATGTCTAAAAGTAAACATTTATGTTATAAAATATTAAATTTATGATCACTCCTAGTGATAAGACCACCAGAAGACGATTCCAGCCTAATCCCCGAAGATGAGTCAATATAGTGTTGTATGCTAGGCCGCCCTTTATTTCGGCCACCTTTGTGATTCCTTTACAGTTTACACTGCTACACAATACTGCGGTACCCCTGATGACAACCGAATGCCTGAGTAGCAGTGACGTCCCGTGTGGGTAGGCAGATTGAGCGTCGCTTGTGGGTGGCAGTTACTCGAAGGGCGGCATATCGAGGAGAATCATTTGGTATACATATACATAGCTAACTAAACTTAGTAATAACGAAAATACCTTTCCATTAGAAAAAAAGCGACACTGATCGCCCTTAATTCTAAGAAACTACTGTATTAACAACATCAAAAAATCCACACTTTTGGGGGAAAATATTTATAAATTTAATTTAGTAAGTTTTCAGGTAGGTATATATTTTGTTAGTAATGTACCCATACATCACATTTCTTAGATATTGGAAATATGAAAGGATGATAAAAATAATGTATACAAAATGGGGCGGCATTTTGGCGCTGCCTATGGCCGGCATTTTGTCTAGGGACGTCACTGCTGAGTAGGTACCTAATTTTTAAATTAAATACCCCTGCGTTAAACTACTGAAATGACACGGATTCTAACAAATGTTTGCAAAGTACCTACATAAGTATTCTTGAAAGGTAATAATACGTACTTCCTAGTTGAATCTTATTGAAGTGACTGTATTCACAAAGAAATAATCCAGATCACAATCTCGGAGAAGTGTTTGATTAAGCTTCAGATTTGACCTTAAACCAGCTGACGTTATTCCATTGTTGTGAATCTGAAGATCTTTCGTTATTCTTGGACTTAGATAACAATCGACAGTAGTCAACATAGTCATTTTTCTATTTGATAATAACAGTAGAAGAGTATTTTTAAATTTTATATTATATATCTTTGTTATGCATGTTTTTTACATAGATCAAAATTAAGATACCTACCTAATTCTCCCGCCAATTTTAAGCTTTTTAAATGGTTGTTAGATTTTTTAAATTTTAAGCGTTAATAGAAATTATTATATAGGTATAGTACAGAAGTGGATACCAGTAGCGAAGGGTGGACGTAGGCTTTTAAGGTCCGCCATAAATCGTGCACTTTGTTAGTCATACGTATTTGTTTTTATTGAACTAAGATGACAATTTACAGATGGTGTTGGTTAGTTTTTTAAAAATAAATTAAACCCTGCCTAAACCAAACCATAATAGTTAAGGTATACTTTGGGCGATACGACAGATTTTTCTACACTTTTTCATTCATACTAATTTGTTTTCGATGAATTACGTATACATAATATTATTATTAAAAATATTGTTGGTTCATTTTATTAAATTCAGTAAGCCCTGCATAAATCAAACTATGATAGATAAAAAATATTATTCTATCTATAAAATATCCAAAGTTATGTATGATTTATTATGGATATTTTATAGATATACGAATATTTTTTGACTATATTTATTATGGCTTGGTTTCGTAGGGTTTAATTGAATTTTAAAAACTAACACCGTCTGTAAATTATTGTACTCGTATTTCGATGAAAACAAATATGTATGCCAGACAAAGTTTATAGCTGATCTTAACAGCCTACCCCCACCCTTCGCCACTAGTGGATACAGTTTGCAAAGGTATTGGCGTAGCAGCGCTTTTCATTTACGTTGAATGAATGGTCCATGTGTAATGAGCAAAGCCTACTGAAAGTTGCACATATGGCTATAAACCTCTTAGGTATATATACGCAAAGGTCTTTTATTGCTGTCAAAACATTCCTTCATCGTTGTTGAAATATGTTGGCAAGAATCTGCCGTTGCCAATCTAGTAAAAACTAAGAATGTCAACTTGATTTTGTATTAGTGCCTGTGTTAAAATTACCTTTCATACTAAAAATAAATTTCAAAGCCATAGCATCGTCATTAAAATCGATCAAATTCCTAAAGAATGATTGTCCCTTTGATATCATTAAACCTATAGATACGTACCAATAATAATGATAGACGCAGAACAATTTCGTGGTTCTAGGAATGTAATTATTTTCATCTAAAAGGATGTGAAGTAATTCCTTATCTTGTATAATAATGATAGCCGTCTTATCGAACCTCATCGTGCGACACGATTGATGATTTATAGATACCTGTTTTTAATTCACCTGATTCCTGCCAGTTAAATTGACATTGCGATACGTTCGCACCACCATGGCAAATTATTAAAAGTGATATTAATTTTATTCGTTACATTTTTTTAATAAGTTTTCAATAACTCTTCTTCTTCGACCATATCCGTTCCTCAATTATACACCACTCAGCAACTCCAAGAATCCCTGTCGCTCGCTAGTCTCGCATCTCCCCAGGTCATGTTTATATAATTTGTCTAGTTAAATAAATGAAGATAATAGTTATGCGAAAATCTTAAACCGTTAATATAAAAATACAGGTTGAGCACACAACAAAAAAGACATGTAGGTACCTAGATACTGTAGTGCTTGAGTACCCAAATGAAGGTATTGAAGATGCCAATAGACGAAAAAATACTGCAATTATGGATGCAGTATGTCTGTGTACATACTTATATAACTGAAAATGATAAGAAATTATGTATCAGCTGTCTGTTTTTCATAGACGTGTATATAACAAGAGCCTTTCGATGTTTATGTTGATGAAGCTGATGATGTGGAAGATCACAAATTTCAGACGTCGTCTACCAAGATAAGTATATAGGTATTAATTATTATATGAATATTAAGAACACTTCACCGCTGGACTATGAGGAAGAAATAAGACTGGGACAACTTATTATGTCAGTGGTGGCATATCTATGTCACGCGTGCCACGTTTAACTCGCGAGGGAATACTGGTGACACGCGAACGAATTGTAGAAACATGTAGGTGGCTATATCATAAAATCCTGAACCATTGGCACACACATAACGCAAACATTGGCGTTTTTGGCAGATCTAACAGTTTTGATTGGGCATCTAGTTTGTTAGAAATGCGTATTGCTTAGAGAAATTTATGATATGTATATAAAATCAAATTTAGCCACTAGAATGATAATATTGCTAATTGACTACACTATTACACAACTGACAAATATTAAACTGGAGAATTTTAATTTTAAAAAACAAAAACATAAATATAATAATATGTAATGTCTGCCAATAAATCATAAACGCTTTACAAATTACACCTTTCATAGAGATGCCTATAACTTGTCGTACGAGGTAGGTGAAGTGGTAAATTTCGAGAACGGGAGACAACTGACGCCTTTGTGATTATTGAAATTATCCCCAGCATCATCAGCAGCCGCACATGTCATCGTCGTCCGACGTGAAGACCGCTCCACTATTATTATATTGACAGCTACTCGATAGTACAGGGTGGCCGAGCACCTGCTGGCAAAAGAACCCCAATGATTAAACAAACATTACAGATGATGCTTGCCCGCACCGAGAAAGAAAACTGAATGCTGGAATTCCAGCACTTAATAAAAATTCTTCTTCGTCTTATCTTTTTATTTCGCATTATTCAATAAGCGTTTTTTCCAATGTTATTAATAATAATTTTACAATTTTACTGACGTTTTCTGTCTAATTCTAGAAAATATTATAATAAATTAAGGGGCGTATTTTCAAAGTGAACTTATTCCACTACTTGACGAAAATCAGTTGTTAATGCCAAAATTTAAAGGATAAAATATTTTTTGTATAGAAGAATCTAATAACATTCAATCCAGTAGACAAATCAACATCAAAATCGGTGAGAATACAAAAAACACAGGTAGGAATGTGACATTAACATCGTAAATAGTTTTTTGGCTTTTGCCAAAAATTTATTGAAGTGGAATAAGTTCACTTTGAAAATACACGCCTCAATTCTTCGATATTTTTAAAGACATCTGGAACTTCTGAAAGTCACAGCTCTACTTTGTGTCGCTCAAAGTTGAGACACTGTGCCGCTATGTGTACCGACACATTCTCATGAATATCGGATTAATCTCATACTTGCAAAACGCGCTATATTAGAACATCAAATATATTCTTATCTACAGTGTAGCCTGATTTTAGTCATGAGAATTCACTGATCCAATAATTTTTAAATATACCTTTTGATGTTTTGTACAAATTATTAGTTTTGTTCTTGTCAGGGACCGAGAAGAGTGGAGAGAGCTAGAGAAGGCCTTCATCTAGCAGCGGATCAACCCCAGCTGATGATGATGATGATGATTAGTTTTGTAATGTACGTATTAATAAATTATTGGCAGAGAATTCTCAAGTGTGAACGAAAATGAAAATATGTCTTAATCTGAGAGTAATAATATAAAGAGAGTGTGTATTCTTCAGCTATATTATGAAGCCGTGTTTCACACAGTAGGTACCTAGAACCTCAACTTGTACCATCATGTTGCTTCTCAGTATGGCTACCAAATTTCAACACAACATAGTAAGTTAACTATATTTTAAAATAAATTTTCTAAAAATAATTGACGCTAACTTTATATTGAACACAAAAACAATAAATTTCAGCAATGCGTACTCGTAGTTTTTGAATGAATGGAGTCATTCAAACCAATATTTACCGGCGACGTGTACAAAAACTATTTAATTCAGTCGTAGAAATTATATCCTACTCTAACAGTCTAACGCATATTGCGGAGAATATAAGCGTGCCGATTGCTTTCTCACTCGCACGTATGGTTTGTTTAAAAGTCTTGAATAACTTTGTTTAGGAACTTTGTATGTACTCAGATGTAGATAGTGTGATATTTAGTAAATTAACGAGGTCGATTCGACTAGTTCCTTTTTACTAATAATAATGATTACTTTGGCTAACATACCTCCATTTTCATTATTTTTAGACACCATCTTTTTTTGTTACATGGAGATTTATTTTATCCAGTTTATACCCAAGTAAATACCTACATACTTATACAATTTAGGATGTTCCCTATTATTTTTGATCCACTGTGCATCCGAAACAAGCAAAATCGATTACAAGTGCGGTTAACCCTACAATTTTGATTCGGTCCTTTAACTTGGTCGCGTCGCGCCGTTTCTTCGGTATGGACGCCCGATGCACGGCAATTAGGGTTGTCACCTCACTCAATATTGTTGGATTCATCGCAGGAAATTGATTGTGGGTAGTTAATTGTTTCACTCTTATATAGTTTTAACTCTACTAATTTTGAAGCGATAAAAAAATAGTTAAATAAAAACCTCTTTCCTAGAATCACATGCTATAAATTAAAAAAATATCTAATATGGAAGATGGCAGTGATGAGACTATACAAACTATTATTGATTTACGTGTTGTGGACAATGGCATATTTATTTGAGCGATTATATTACTTATAGGCTTTATATTATATTTATATGATTATATTGTACCCACGATGGCCACGCAGCTTAAGCGTCGGCCTATAACGTCATAGGTCCCAAGTTCGAATCCTGGGTCTGACAAATACAAAAGTAGGTACACATATTGTTTCTCAATTTGTGTATGAATCTGGCTAACATCCATCTCTCGTAAAAACAAAATCTGTTAATAAAAACCTCCACATGGTCGAAAAAAAATATATATATATATATATTATAGGCTCCTTTGGTATTGATTGGAGGGATTTTGATATACTTTATAATATTTAAAGAGAAACATGATAGGTATACTCAATATGTAAAAAATACGTTTTTTTTTATTATGTTGGTAATTTAATATTCGTATAACTGTTGTGAACCGTTTCAAGGCCCCCTTTTAATTCTTCTGGCGAATTTATTGCGTTATCTGCGTCATAAAAAATCGGAGTTGGGAGTATTATCTTACACTGGAGCACGCTGGAGCGACATGGTTATTCTAACTAGAAGACGAAAGACTGAGGTCTGCAAAAATCCTGAAATATCGAAAAAAGAATTAGAAATAATAACATACAGCGATGGCCGAAAAATCAAATATATTCATATCATTGGATAATCGCGTTTATAATAGATAGTACATAATATTAACTAAAACATCATAGGTAGATAATAATTGTTATTATTACCTAGGTACCTAACAATTATGTTGACGAAATTTGTTGTACTATTGCGATGAAACATTCCCACTATCAATTTATTCATCGCGATGAAAATTTTGCACTACATTGCATACGCTCAATAGTTGACCGCAATCATTATTTGATGGTAGACAATAAATAATAAGGTCCGGCCACCGCTCGAATTTGACCGAATCTCATTTTGGTACCTAATCGATGTATTTTGTCTCTACACTGTATGATTTCATATTTTACTCACAAACGTGGTTTTAGCATTCAGAAATTATAAATTTAATATAATATTCTCCATGTATCCTTCATAAATCTAATTTATGTAACTATTCTACACACTAATAATTAATCAAATGATATGTATTTCAGTAGATAGGTATAATATGTTTATGATATTTACTATACATTTCTTAGATAGATGATGCATATGAGCACCGCTATACGCATTTAAGAGTATTTAGCGGTCTTTCAACATATAGGAATTTGGTCGGCTTGAAAAAAAGCAGATCAGGTTGAAACCCTCGTGAGGAATCCGCAGCACGTAGCTGACCCAGGTCCAACGTCACATCTGCACCAAGCCCTGTCGCACATACAAACTCGTATTGACTGCAACACTTTGAATTTGACGATATAATTTTGTTGGTATTCACAAAACACATGTAACTTAATAAACCGTAGCACACAGCATAAATGCGACATTTTTATTGAAATAAACATCTGCTGTCACATGCGACAAATTTCAAGTGCCAC
Source organism: Rhyacophila brunnea (assembly GCF_057557595.1). Taxonomy (NCBI): domain Eukaryota; kingdom Metazoa; phylum Arthropoda; class Insecta; order Trichoptera; family Rhyacophilidae; genus Rhyacophila; species Rhyacophila brunnea. The sequence goes on along the minus strand of NW_028232848.1, from coordinate 38,116,657 downwards.
ATCTGAAATACAGCAAAAATATCACTGCTCTGACTGTGTGCGTGGAAGAGGCAGTTTTGATTTATGGCCATGTTGCATTCTGGAGCGAAGTGATAAGATGATGCATGTGCGATTTTTTTTATCTCCAAAAGCATCTAATTTTATTAATACTATCGACCGAAGGTACTTGATGGAATTTAAATTCTAATGGATTTAAGTTTTGTACTATTCCATTATTAGTCCAGTCAAATTAGACCGAAAAATACGTTATGGTTGCAAAAGGTCGGGTAGAAGATTTTTTTTTCTATTTGTATATATGGTAATGAGTGACAAGAAAACGAGTTTTGCCAATTCGGATGACTTCGGCACAACTTTTGGCGGGCAAAAAACCGCAAAATTTTGGGTGTTTTTTGGTTTTTCGGTTATATCTCAAAAACCGTTGGTCGTAACAAAAATTTTGTAATTTACAAAATTAAAGCTTATTAGATTTCCTAAAATGTTTATGTAATACGTTTTTTTCTATATCTGACCGTTTATGAGATACTTGCTGTTGAAAACAGTATATCGTCGCTCTAGGATTATATTGTCCAAAGCGACAATATGTGAAATGTTCAGGAGACGAAAAACAAAGTTTATTACCTTATATTTCAATATTATTATTTTATTTTTACATTTAATAAATATGTTGGGTAGGTAATGGTGGGTTTATTACATTCATGGAATTTGGGCCACATGTAATGGAGTGACTAGTTAGATAAAGTCCATTACTTACAATTGAAATTGTATTTGACGGATATCCATCCAATGCTGCATCCAGTGGGACAAAGTTTGTAGAAAGATTACGCCGTATAAATTTAAAACCATGCCCTGAAATTATGTTTCAAGGAAACACTGTCAATCAGGTGGGCCAGGAACTTTTTTTGAGCAACGGAAGTATTAAAAATCGCTTGATAACACTACTTAAAACACATTTCTCACGGGTTGGCATAAAAGTGAACCAACCAGAAGAGGATGCCGATGTTTTAATTGTCACTACTGCCATTTTTTTTTTATTTAATTTAAAAGCGTAGTAATAATAGGTGAAGATATTGACCTTCTTGTACTGATGTCGGCAAGAGGACAACTTATTCTTTCGAAAACCTGGAAATAGAAGTAAACCAGATGTGTTGTTCTCGACAAAATCGTTTAAATATGACGCACGTACCATTCTTTTCACACACGCGTTCAGTGGGTGTGATACAACATCCTCTCTATTTGGCCATGGAAAGATTAAATTGTGTGTATTTTGGAGAAGAATTTTCAGTTGAAGGAAGTGGTCACAGTATTCAACAATCCTGATGCCAGCACTGATGAAATAGCTGTAGCAGGAGAACAGGTACTTATGAGGTTGTACAGTGATGCCTGTAGACCTGAGGAAACACTGGACACTGCGTTATCGGCTATAACTCGGCCAAACAGATTAAATTTAATCTATCAAGACTACCACCAACTCGAGACGCAGCGGGACACCATTCGCTGAGATCCTACTACCAAATACAAACTTGGCTTGGCAATGTTAACAAACCAGAAGATTGGGGGTGGCAGCGAACCAGCAATGGCATAATACCCGTGGAGATATTAAAGATCCGGCGCCTGAAAAAATACTGAAAGTACTTTCTTGTGCATGCAAGAAGGTAGTAAAGCATGTACCTGTCGAAAATCAGGGATGAACTGTTCGTCAATTTGCAAGAGCTGCAGTGGAGTAAATTGTGAAAATGTAGCAGATATTTCTGGATTGGAGGAAGAGGACGCTGATGAAGATGACTTTTATACTCAAGCAGAACTTACCAGTAATAAACAGGTTATGGATGATATGAAATTAATATATATATATATATATAATATCTCTCCATTCTTTTCAAATTAATGGAATATATATAATTTTGTAGGATAATGATCCTGACGTGGGAGCTGCATTGCAAGACTTTGACGACATACAACCTTTGCCTATTCCACCTCACCAAAGCGGCAGAAACGGTTAAAAAATTAAGATGTTTGGTGAATATTAATTATTCTGTACATATTAACATTTGTTTTGCAATCATTACTAAAACTATGAATATACTTTATTTGTAAGATCTTAAGTTTAGATTAGTATTTCTTCTCATTAAAGTTTGATTTTTACTAAAACGCGTGTTTTCAACAGCAAATATCTCATAAACGGTTAAAGATTAAAAAAAACGTGTTATATAAATATTTTTAGGAAATTTAATAATTCTGTGAAAAACAATATTTTTCTACGACCAACCGTTTTTGAGATGTAAGCGAAAAACCAAAAAAACACCCAAAATTTTGCAATTTTTTGCCCGCCAAAAGTTGTGCCGAAGTCATCCGAATTGGCAAAATTCGTTTTCTTGTCACTCATTACCATATATACTTACAAAAAAAAAAAAAAAACTTGCGACCATAAAGTACAGATTGACTGGACTATATTCCATTTGAGTTGTTTTTTTGCGATCCAGGTTTCGCCTTTCGGTATCTTCAGGCACTGTGTAGATTCACCAAAAGGAAAATAAATACTTTGTTTATAGATACATATTACTTCAATCACTAACCGACGTCGTGGATTTCTCCAATATTTTTTTCAATTCTGATTATTGAACATACGTAATTTTGAAAAACAATCCACGACGTCGGTTAGTGATTGAAGTAATAGGTATCTACTTTGAATAATAAAAACAAAAACGAATTGCCAAAGTAGCCTGATTTAGAAGAACGCTGATGAGTAGGTATTAAAAAGGCCAACAGTTAAAATGTGTCGCAATTAGTATGTCACTGCGTAGCATAGAGGTAAATGCGACGGACGGGGCGTAAACCCAGGAGATGCAGGGTTCGATTCCCGGCCAGGGTGGCTTACTTTTTTCAAAAAGATTTTTTCTATTGGTTATAATATATTTTCTCAGAAAGTGTTGTTCAAAATTATGTATGTTCAATAATCTATTTTTGATGTTACTACAATCATATGTGGACCTTGGCTACCTCCCTATCAGATTTCGTAACATTACCAATGCGCGCCCCATTAGGTCCAACTAATTATTGATTTAAAACACATTGACAAACAACTTTAAATGGTTTTATAAACACGGAATTCAAACTCGCGACCTGCGAGCTACGACTGCATAAGGATCATAAAGCGTCTATTAACTGTGAACACCAAATCTATTTTCTACAATCTTACACAATCGTCAACTAATATAAAGTTTTATGAAGTAAATAATGTAATCGCAGTTCGGTTAATAATAACTCTCGTAAATCACTTCCATATACCTACCCTCTTAATAATATCATCCCTTCGTGTCACCTAATATTTCAAGGCGTGGAGATAATTCCATATCTAGTGCTGGGACTCCCGCCAAACGGGCAATACGTCACGAAGAGTTTGCGTGCGCTACTTGTGCACGCTATTTCACTTCTTTCGCAACATTTATTTTAGCGTCACGCTTCGATCGCAAACACTCCCCTTCTGAAAACAGCGGTATTAGTGACATAAGTAAGTGCTTCGTTGCAAGTTGTAAATAGTAAACGACCATTTTCGATCCTAAGCGGAGCGTATGGGTCCCCACAGAGTAGAACTGTTAGCCCTTTGCCCAACCTATTAATTGAATTCATAATCACACATAAACACACATGCATACATGCATGTTTGTTTTCCTAGCCGAGAGGTAGGTACAAGGTACAAATCAATACTAGGATATAGGTATAAATGTATTTATATCTATTTTATCATGCAGTGGCGAAGGGTGCATGTTTAAGGTAGGTAGGTAACATATTATAAAAATCTAAGGCAGCCATATTTACAGGACTTTTGTTGATGTTCAAAGTAGGTACCTACTTACTAAAATAGATTTAATAAATTTAATAGATAAAATAGATTAAAAGTAATGCCCGCGTTAGAACTCGGGATATAAAATTCTACTGTCACGATAGTCGAGCGTCTTGGCCGCAAAACTATTTGACATCGAATCCAGCGGATTATATTTTCAAAATTTATATCGCAGTAAGCACGTTGGGCTAAAATATCTACAGCCCCAGGATACGTGATACTATGACACTAGTTTTGATATTGTGTGTGTATGCGTGAAATGTTCCAAATTACTTGCAGACTTGTCTTGTTTTAGTGACATAGCTGATTACGTATTAGTGCCATATACCTACCTACATATCGGTCTAGTTAAATAAGCGAGTAATCAATTACCTAAAGACAGTTGAAAAATTATATAATTTTTGTGCAGTATAAAGTAATGAACTTATTATTTAAATACGTTAATTCATAGGCAAATAAAATTTATTTTTCTGAAGAAGTTATTCGCCATAGATATCACATTACGTGTTCTTATCTTCCACATTATCCATTGGCTTCTTTTGTTATCTTTCTGCCTTATGCTCAATATGCACCTTTCCATTCCACATCACACTGCCTGTTATAAATGTTTGATATTATTTGTCACCAAGGGTCCAACAGATTCGCTAAACATAATGCCTGAAGCACAATAATTGAATGTGATATTTAAACAATCTCGTGATTAATACATAAGTCTTGTGCTCCGAGATGTAATGTACCTAGTTGTTGTACACCCTCTCGATTTGAGTGCTTTTGAGTTACCTACATAGTGTATTATTAATTATATTTTCTTCGATAATATAAGAAATTTCATCAGTGTATTTGTACTTATTTCAATGAAATAAAAACTTCATAAAAATAAATACTTATTGATTTTGATTTCATAAATAACAAAAACAAAAAATAAATAATAATATATCCATAGAAAGTCTGAATTATCGATATTAGGTCCATTGATTTCCAAGGTAAGTAAGTTACAAATATTGATAGTAGCAAAGAAGTGTGAATTATACCTCTCTATTTAGAAAATTATAATTTTTCAACCCCTAGAGTTTTAATAGTCGTGACAGCCAGTGACATTCCCTCTGTCACCTTTGCACATTTACACCTTTAAGGCTCTCATGGGTCAAACCCAAGCTTTCCAAACTAAAGCCATTTATATAATCTAATTATTATTTTGATTTATTTTCGGAGTATGTAAATGATACCTAATATTCTAATTAGGTATATGGTTTCGACACTTAATTTTTCAATTTTACCACTTTCATAGTGTGTTTTTTTGCTACTGTCATTTTAAAAATTAAAATAATTATTTCGCTAGATTTCAAAATCAGCCAAGTCCATTATGGATGAATAGGAGAAAAGGAACTTTTTGTTTTCTCAAGTAGGTACATAGTCACAAGGGTGAAAGTTTATATTATTTCGATTATAGATCATTCAAAACTAATAAGCTCCACATTTCGATAATGCAGAAATGTTAGAAAGCAGTAGTTCTTCAACAATTCACAAAAAAGTCAAAAATACCTAAAAGTGGTCTTGGCTGATTTTGAAATCTAGCGACACAATTGTAGTCAGTCACCGTTCAATGTCACTAAAGTTGTGTCAATAGAAAAAATATAGTAATGGCTACATGTAAATTTTCTATGAGACACGTGAAGCCATTAATTATGTTCAGGTGTGGAAGGTATTAGGTTTGGCTATATTTATTATTATTCATCGTATATGATTATAAGCGATTTGAGTCAGTAGGTAAAATTACTATTTAGGTATAACTTACAATATACCTACCTATACGTATGTAGGTACCTAGCTACAGTATGTTTTTTTGCGATATGTATTTAGTATTATGATAACTATTGTTTTAATTTATTAAATAATTGAGAATTAACTGCCTTCGTTGTCAGTGTGCATTTACCTTTTGGAGAGTGCACATAGTGCACCAAGATGACAAAAGGCGAAACCTGGGTCGCAAAAAACGACTCAAATGAAATAGGTAGTACAAGACTTAAATCTATTAGACTTTCAATTTAAATTCCATAAAGTACAAAGTTCCCTCAGTCGGTAGTATTAGGCAATATTAAAAACTATTATATTTTAAATGAGTCAGATCCTTAAAGACATGAAAACCAAGAATATATATATTGATTCATAATGAATTAATTATATCACCCAATTATATACCTACTGTAACTCTATTCTGAGCAGAGTGACGTAAGTTTTATTTTTTTTATTTTGATAGTTATGTAAGTTTGTTATTAATCATGTAGAACCGTTCGATTGTAAATACCTGTTCTAGGTTTGTATGTTTTTTTTTATATTATTTTATTTAAGCTTTTACGTACTTGAACATTTGAAGGACCACTGATGTTAATAATTTACGTGTTCGATGTTTACGTGTTCATGTTAAAGTGTTATTAAAGGAAGTAATCAACGGGGTAGCTTGTATTTTAATTGTTCGAAAAGTACTGCCACGTTCACCACATTTTTAATTATGTCACATAAAACAAAGTTTTCAAATCGAACAGATATGTAGAAATCAGCTTATTTTTAATTAATAAGTATAAATTTAATATAATAAATACTATTTAATCATAATAACATACTTAACCATATTATTCGAAATTATTTATTTTAAATATTATTATAGTGAACAATTAATTTTAAATCCAGGTCATTCAACAACATGATGACCATTAAGGGCATATGGATTCTTTCCTTATGATAATGATAATAAAATGAATTTTCCGACTAGTTTTCTTCTGGGTATGCTATCAATGCAATCCTTGTCCACCCTAAGAGTGATTGCTCTTTTAAAGCATTTCTTTTTACTTCTTCGAGGGTTTATTTACAATCCGTATATACTGGCAAATATTAATTTTCATGTTCCCACCAATATCATTAGTAACTCTACGGTCTACCCCGCCGCAGGACGGATGTGATGTTTCATGATGCTGTGTATCGTGCGATTAACTTATTTGATGGCACCATAAAGGTTGATTTATTTTTTCTTAACTATATAATGTTTGTGGACGTGTTAAATAGGTTAAATTTATAATTGTATTATTTATCATTCTACTTTAATATCTACATAAGCACATACTTTCTTGATATATTAATTGTTATTTGTAATTAAGTCAATTTTATAATTTGTATTTATTATGTATTATGGCGCATTGGGCAATCGCTGTAATGCCATAATACTCTTTCCTAAATAAATAAATGATTATGTCTACGAGGTTTGTGTTTGACCGATATCTATTTAGAGGCTCATTCAGAAAATGCTTAATTTCCAAAGTTCAAGTTTGTTTTACCTCTTGAAAAAAATGAATTAAAATTATATTATATTATTATTTATGTAGTGACCTACCTGGGCACTTGGATAGTGATGCAAAATCCAATGAAACAAATCTTATGTATAGTTGTACATAATCCCAATAACAAGGTAACCAATCAGTGTTAAGAAACCCCCCACATTTCCGGTTGCACATTTTTTGTAAAAAAAATATAATTAATTAACAATGAAAGCCTGTCGACACTTTGAACACCTGCCCCTTTGATACAAAATGCTTCGTGTCACCTGCGACGACGTCGGCGGCAAAATTTTCATTTGTCACAACAAAACCCAACAAAACAATACGGAACATGCTATTTCACGCTTTTGTGCCATCAGCGGCGGTGCCTGAATAAAGGCGACCAATTTAGGGGTTGTCATTCTTTTTAAAATTACACACCACGTGTAATAACACCTTCAACCACAGATAAAAGTCTAATTCATAATGTTATTATCATTTTATCAGATTGTTTTTCAACAATCTAGGTCCTAGTCTACTGCTGTAAAACAAAGATTTGATAACAGAATTCATTTATATTACGCCCTGGAATGTTGATAGACGTAGCAAAAGTGACGCCATTACAGGATGGCATTTATGATAAAAAATCTAAATATCTTTTTCTTTGTAGTTGCAGCAATCATACTACTCAGTATTAAATTAGTAACATACGAGTACTTTAATATGTAGGTTTTGTTGTTAAAATAAAACATTAGAACAATAATAATAATTGTCAACGTTTCCTCAATCATAACTAGATCAGTATTGTTTGTTTTGATTAGTAATTACGACAATATTTTATATAGGTATACTGCATTAATATAAATAAGAAGGACAATCTATCAATTCTCACTCAACTCATCGAGTTCGTCACGAGACGTACTGCTATTGTCACGAGTAATTCACTCGACATAGTCTCCCAGTTCATTCTTATAACTAATCTCTTGATCATATCGATGTCACCAGTACTACATCATTACCGCGATTATAATCATCCTTATTATTGTATTCAGTGCATACTTGTAGGTATCAACCAATAAACTCTCATCTTAACAACCAAGCAACAACGACCTTCTAACTCCACCACCTCATCATATTGCTAAATAGTCGTTATCCTCTCTCCTAAGGGATGTGAGCTCCACTAATCGGAACAGCTCCGTTACCCTCGACGATTCTCCACCATTCACTCATGCATTCTGAGAACTTAGAGAGAACACCGCATATATTAACTGATCACTATCATTCCATGTCCTCATAGTTACTTGACCGTTCCACTGACTACTAGCATCTCTAGATTTTCGGTTCTTCTGCGGGAAATTTCTCTAGTACAATAAATACCTCAAAAACCAGTTGCCTTTAGCGTCCATATTTCTACATCAAAAAGACACAATATGAAGAAATCTTCAGAAGCATAATTATTAGAATAAAAATTGGACCAAGTGAGATTTTAACACATCTAGTATTTTGTCTAATAATCTCAAATTCTCAAAACTTGTGTTAACATTATTTTTTATGAAATACATATTTATTCTGTATACAGGGTGTTAAGTTGTGTCACGATTGTCATTGGGAAGCAAAGGTGTCACCCTGTGTCAGGAAGTGAACTGTTTCACGCGTTGCTTCAGCCTATTAAAATAACCGAGGGGGTTGGTGAAGCTTTAAGCTCGCCTTGTCAAACTTTCAAAGCTCTTTTGTATGAATTATTATTGTTGTCAATTATCACAGTTCACTTTCAAAATTGCGTGTAATTAAGGACATTAAATGGCAGTTAATATAGAAACATTGTAGTCTGTACCTACTAACCTTAGATTAACTACTCAAGATGTATGTATACAGTATGTATTTATCATTTTATTCAAATTGATTTTTCATACATTTTTCGAGTTCCATAATATGAGAATATTGGTTGGCATTGAGTAGGGTTTTTAAATAGTCGTCCATTAAAATGAACGTTTTTTTTAAATATTCATCTTGATCCAACACGTCATAAGTTTCGTGGTTGGTTTAGTATTGTTTCAAAATAAAATACTAAAAGGTGCTTCATGGAATTAGAATAGATTTTTAAATTGAAGTATATTAGTGACTTATATTTACCTAGTGACATTTTCTATAAAATTATTTTTTGCTTTGTTTTTTTTTCTCTAGCTTGTTTTTTCTTCAGTTGATTTACTTGTAGGTACTTTTTATTCTAAATGTCATGTTGTGAACGTCTTGAATTAATAAGTTGTTATGTGCTCAACGTGTATTTTTTAAATATATAAATTTCTCATAACATTTTATTAATTCCCCAATACCTTCCCTGGTTCTATTATTTATTAGAAATGACATTTTAATGCGCTTACTGCATGTATTAATAGTGAGTAGGTATATATAATGTATCTACTATGTTTTTTTCCAAACACTTGCTTCTTTACTTAGTAATAAAGTTTTCAAAAGCTTTTATTATATTCATTTGTTATATAAACGAGAACTAACAACTAACTGTGAGTTCGCATAGTGCATGAAGATGCAACCCGGGTCACAGAAATGACTCAAATGGGATGGTATAAAACTTAATCAATTACTTAGTTTAATGTAGTTATTCGTTTGACAAATTCAAATTCGACACTTTAGGCTTTGTGCACAATTATAAGTCGTTATTATACAACCACATAAGTCCTTAATGCACTCTGCACCAGTTTATTTCTGTACTCAATCACGACATAGGTCCTTTGTCTATAATATACTATTTTTTAAATAAACATTGGTACCTAGTTGTTACCCAATCTACGTGCTTTTTACGAAGACCTCCAGATTAGCCATCTTCGCATTTTTGTAGATGATATTGCAAAAGTACCAATATACTGGAGGCCCGCAAGAGTTCGTAAAAGAGGTTTAATGATGAATGTCTAAAGACTCTAAAGTCTGAAGTAAGCACCGTAGTTATAAAAAATCAGTTACAGCCCGGTATGAACCTGATTGTCTACGTCTACAATATCTTTCTTCACTATTCTAACTACTCACATCTAAACTTATCTCGTCTGCCGCACAGCCATAAATCAAACCTTCCAAGAACGTCGATCCGGTGTCGCATATGAAGACCGTGCACATCTATTGCACGCAACCTTAGAAATGTAATGATATTTGGATGCGGCGATCGGCGAGCCAGTATAGGAATGACCAATTCGTAGGTGTTTAATTCTCATTCACTGCTGACTAGATAATGATTTTTTAATTACCACCTTTAAAATGCACGTTAATTACATCGATCGGCCGCCTCGTCATTACGCGCCAGGTGCGTCTTTAGCGTCCAAAGTATTCGTCCTGGCGTCTTCCACTCGCGGCTCGAGAAGCATGCAACTTGTCGAATGCAAGGGTACCTAGATGTTTGTTTTTCAAACTAAACTAAACAGTCACATTCGACCAATATGCGGGGCTACATTTGGCTACGTATATTTTGTGAACAACGATGACGTCACATCGACGTATTCGACACGTTGCAGGCGAGACGAGTTTTGATGCGAGAGCCGACTAATGGCCGTCTTCCACTTCATTCAGTTATCGGCGTCGTGGTCTTCCATCGTCTCATCGTCCCTTCTATTTCAACTTTCAGCGACAACGCATCGTTGATTCTTTATACGTGTCTCGCACTAATGTAGTCGAAGATGAATAAACATGTCATCAACATCAGTTGATCCAGTATCGGATGGAGGCCTCAATAACTCTCTCCCTCCCTTCTTGGTCTCTAGATCTTCACTGTCATGTAGGTACATTCACCGAACTAAACATAATATTATAAAAGCATGCTATATTTATAATTGCATACTATTATATAGGTATAATATATTTAGATTATATTAAACATTCATATAACAAAAGAAATTTTCTTATGATAAATATAGACTAAGGTCACATGTATTGGGAAAATGTAATAAATTGCTTCATTATTAAAATATTTGATCACTCGCCAAATTTATCATAGTCATATTTTTTTTTTTAAAGTATGAATCTGTTATTTCTAAAACTGTACTAGCAACAAAATATAGATAATAGTATGTGATATAAATTTGTTTCCGCGGTGGAGTTGTTTTCATTAGTCTAAATTACCCTAAATTACATAATATATACCGACAGATAATAATATGAACTATTTCAGAAACATAGGTACCTACCTAGTAAAAAAAATCAAATATTGGTAGGTAGGTAGATACGGAGCAGGACACGAACCCGCATCCATTTGAATCGGGCCAACATAATTTGACAAAACAGAACAGTTACAAAACAGAACATGACAAAACAGAACAGTGACAAAACAGACCAACGATAAATATAACTATGACCTTTCAGGAAAAATATAAATTTAATATTGAAATTGTTCTATCTCTATTATGTTGATAGATTTTTAATAGCACAGATTTTCAATACGCCATAATAAATCAAATTATATACCTAATTTTTGCATTCTTAATCGCTAGAAAGCCTCAAATAAACGGGACTTTGCCGGCAAGATTAGGATATCTCATCTTAATCAATATATGTTCAAAATGATTGGGTGACTAGGTACAACGAAATAATGACCTAACCTAACCTAACCTAAATAGATTCCACAAAAATTAATGTTTCATTTTTCCCCTGGCTGTTCAATTACAAATGCTACATTCTTTAATATTATATTATATTATTCAATTTAAACAATATACAATTGAACGCATAGAGATTTAGTAAAACACATTATCAAGACCGTAGAGTTCAAGTAACGCATACAGAATTGACCTTATCGCCTTTACTGCAATGGATACCGCAAACATAAATCAGCTGTTAGAAGACTCATAAAAGAGGTCATTTAGCTGTGACCTCACGCAGTAGGGGATGGACATTTGGGTCTCGAAGGGGTGCTATTTCACCACCACTTTATGTTAACAGCCTCGTTCTCTCGACACATCTATACATAACGAGTCTTCCTTCATTGCCTTTAGAGTTATACGCTGGTAAGTTATAAATACATAACAAAATATTCAATAAATTGAAAAAAAAATTGGTAAATAAGTTTGACTGATTTCATCCAGTTTAATAAGATATTCAAAACAGACAGACAAAACGGGTTCTGATTATTAGTACAAAACACATTTTGTCAGCCTCAATTTTCTTTGACGCAAATGACATAATCAATTCGTCAAAATATTTAAAAGAGGTCGAAACAGAGCAAACCTATCATATTTTGTTTTTTTTTGGCCATGTCCGCCCCATAGTTGGAGCGTATGGACACCGCACGGCGGCTCCAAGAATCGTTCGCCAGTCTTCTTGCACAATTCCAGATCACATCAGCATCCCGTAGCTCCGCCGTATACCTACACTCTATAGATAGTATTTAGCGGTATTTCAGGATGCCGGATTGAAAAACAGCCAAGCCAGGCTGAAGTTCTCTTCTAGCATCCGCAGCATTAGTCCAACGTCGCCTCTTAGCTTGCTTGGCTCGCTCTCTTATATCCTCGTTACTCCTAAAGTTATGCCACCAAACACCCAGTATCCATTACAAACATGTTTTATAAGCTCAGTTACAATGAGCCTTTGTAAGGTGCCATGATTTGCTACCGTAAAGCAGCACCGTCAGAATGTAAGCGTCAAAGAGGCAGCATTTGGTTTTAACCGAGTACAGTTTTGAGTTGACTTTGCCACTCAAACCAGTCATACAACTATCCAATTATAGCAAACTAACTAATAGTAAGTAGGTACCCAATACATAACATAATCTCCGCATCTAACATCAGAGGGCAAATAACATAACCACTCAAACATAAGGTACTTGTACCTACACAAGAGGATATAAGCCGCTACCTAATATTAGTATTTGTCATAACTGTCATATTAATATTTATTATAATAGTACCGTATTGTTTTTAGTTGAAAGATTTGCAATTTTAGGAAAGAGGTAGGTAGAAACAATGACATTTTACTATGTACGTTGGTAGTTAATTCAACTGGTAGTATTGTCAACTAATAAATCTAGTGGTCAACTAGTTGACAATGTCTCTTTGAAGCGGATTAAACTAGTCTTGACTAGAGAATCCAATCCCGAGCCAAAATTCTGATCCCGGGATTGGCATTTTTTCCATAGTTATTATATTTTTTTATATATCTATACGTATAACATTGACAAAATCGGTCAAAAATAAATCTAGTACCTATAATTAAATTTATACTATTTATTGTTAATATTGTGTACGTTCAATTTTGAAAATACATTGGTTTAATGGAGTAAATAATATTGTTATATTAATTATAATGTGAAAGTAAAACAGTCTTATTTATTTATGAAAAGATTACAAATAAAATACAATTTCAATAAAAATAAAAAACAACATATTGTGTTGAAAAAAAATTAAAGATTTAAGTAATTAAAACATTATTCTGAATAATATATGCCCGAATTAATCTCCAGAATAGCATTTTCTGGTAGTGCTCAATGGTTTACTTTCTATAAAAAGAAGACAGCTTAGGTGTAAATGGCTGAAACGTCTAACTAATAGTCCAGTCAATGAGTGCATGGAATATGCCACAATTTTTGACTTCGAGACTTTGTTAGGAGTAGTTAGTAGGTAAACATACTAAGAGTCGCCGTCCCAGGGAGGTAAACTAAAGGCGGGAGAGGGATCGAAAGGTCCCATTTTTTGGTTTTTCGCTTATATCTTGGAAACAGTGCATGTAGAAAAAAAATGTTTCAATAATTTTCAATGATAATTGGCAGCCAACGAGTAAATGGGCAAAAACTTCATTGATTCAAACTCAGTTTATTTCTAATGTAGTTATTTGTTAAAGTATTTTTTTCTGTTATATTTTCGTTTTTATTTTATTTTCCATAAAAATTTATAAAAAATCAATCCTAAAAGTTTCGGGATTATGTTTACCAATCCCGGGATTCATAGGTATCGAAAATAGTTCGGGATCCCGGGATTGGAATCCCTAGTCTTGACTAATATTAAATTTGTGAAACTAGTTCTACAATATACAGTATATTGTGTTTTATTTTAATTTATTCCAAGAAGTAACAGTTTACAGTTTTACACCATTAAATATATTATTATGTAAATAGTTAGTAAAAGTATGTGGTGCCTAGCCCTTGAAATAATAAGATTTTTTCCAGGTTAATTCCAAAATAGCAAATTGAACAGTGCACACTAAATTTGTCCAACAGTTGGGTGGCATTTCTTCACGCCTGCTGTGTCAACAAACTCCTATTAATAACAGTCCAGCGGACCTCAAAGAAATAGTTCCACTTCCTCAGCAACCAGAAGCTTGTGCATTGTGTAAACATTCGCAACTATAATAATACTTCGGCGAGATATTATTCCTAGTTGGCGGGAACGGGCGACATGTTTCCTCTCGTGGTTAGTGGAATGTGACTACACAGCCGATGTTACAACTCCATTTTTTTTTTACGTAAAATATAATTTGTACATTTCTGTATGCGTAAGAGGGTCACTTCGGCGCTCACAATGTCAGGTTTTTGATTTACCTATGTTCGTTCATCATGTATATGTTTGCCATGTATATGCAGTCGCAGTTTGTGCACGGCCGCCTTCCATGACGCTATAAACGTCTCAAAATGAAAATATTTTAGTGCAACACTTCCTTGTCCCGAAGCAATGCTGCACGGGACTGATGTAGTAACCACGCACCTTAGTGCTTAAAGAAAGAGTTTAGAAAATAAAAAAAATCTTGACTTGCTCTGGCATCATTTATCTTTAATGACATGAAGTGTCCTCTGTACCCGTGTACTGAAACTCTGCCGAAACAGAGGAGTCAGGAGTTGAAAGTAATGAATCTAAGGAGGGATCGGAATTATTCTGTCCTCCATATGAAGCAGCAAATTTTTCAAATGCCTCAAAGTTGGCCTTAGTCGAAATCAAGTCGGCGTGGCCAATCGGCCCCGTGTGTGAACGAACCTTGCCAAACAGCTCCGCTCGGTCGGATCCCATCAACGGGCTGTTCCAGAGTACGTGTTCAGCGTCAGAGCAGTGCATGATACACAGTTTGAAAAGTAAATATGACAACACGCTAATAAAATATGTATTGAAAAATTATGAAAATCGTGGAAATGGCTGCCATGTCAAAATCAATTTCGATTGTGGATTGTCATACTCTCAAGTATATCTCGTGAATCACTCACGCTTATGAAATAGAACTGTGCTTTAGAAGTCTCTAATGTTTCAAATTAACATCGTATAAATACTATAAATAAACCATTAGGTAATTCTTTTATTCAACGCATAATAATTCTCAAGAATAAAGCAAATTGGCGCGAATCCAGTAGTTACAGGCTCTAATTGCAACAAAAAAGCAAGAAAATTAACGAAATCTGAAGAAAGAGGTAGGTAGAGTTGGTATAATTTCTACGAAAAATATGAAAGAATCGTTTGCTATCGGGTCATGTAAGTACTATTAGGATTGATAGTTGATAAAGAATAAAATAATATATATTTGTTCATAAATGGATATTGGACTTACGAATTGTACATTGGCGTCCGTGTTAGTAGGTAGCGTCGCCGGGCGTCGGCGTCGCGCGTGTGGCCCAATTGAACTTTAATAGTATGTCACCACATATGCTCCATCCAAATACGAATGGATATTATTTAATTCATTATTCTTGTTTTTCTATTAATAAGTGTGAAGATAATTTTGCATTTCGTCTGTAAACAGCACCCATAGATAACTAAGTTTTTCCTCAAATATCAATAATTCTTTCAAATTATATACCTACAGCTTTATTATATTATTTACTAGTAGTTTTATCATACCCACATTAAAAAATACATCAGTATTTGGTGTTCTTGATCAAGTATCAAATTTACGCTCGATGGGGTCTTAAGTTGGCACATAAGTATAAATTAATTGCCTCTACCCTTCAAAAAATAACATAATGAGAGAATTTATAATTACTTGTACAATTGTTTAATACTTCTCGTTTTTGTTTTTTGTTCACAAATCAGTTCACTATTTATTTATATAACTTTAAAAACTCTTTAAATTTTGTACAATTCTATTTGAATCATTTTGTGATACGGAATTCGCCTATCAGCATCTTCGGGAAAAATGCACATTAGTATATACAGCTTAATGCATAGTTTCTTTTGGTGTCGCTTTGTTTTGAAATTTGAGAGGGTAGGTACCTACCTACCCTCAGTCGAATATTTTAATAGAATAATATAATTTTAATTCACGACAATGGCGAAAATGTCTTTTCGTATTGACAATAAGTTGCAAATTTATTGAGAAGCGCTACCTATCTTTTAGCGATTTTTCAATTATATTAGGTAAGTACCTACTTATATGTTATTTAAAACAGGCGGTCACCTACTTTTGTTGACATTTTAGGGTTTAAGACCCTCCGAAATCATTATGGCGCAGGCTACTGTTTCCTTTGGCTATAGGTTTTTTTTTAATAATATTTTTTCTGCAGAGTTACCAGCTGGGTGCTCCATACAATAGTTCTTTTAACTCAATAATTGGTAAATCCAATTCTGCCTAGATCTTACAAATTAAAATAACGACTAACCGTAATATACATTACCTGTAGACTTTTTTACAATAAAATTAAGATATCCCTGCCGAAATATTGTTTATTCACGTGTAGGAAACCATAAAATGTCACTGTGGCAACCAGGGAACTCATGGGAAATAATGGGAACTGAAATACATAACGGGTAAGGCGATAGCAGGTAACCAACTCGAGTAAGGAAGAATCCGGGTTAAACTTCCACACTTGTCAAGAATACGTTTTACGTCGAATACTCAAAACTGCTCTCGGTTTATGCATTTACGCTCACTTAATGTTGGTGTATTACTCACACTATTGCACGTGCATAATACGAGCTTTATTTTCGTAGGACACTCACACATTCAAAACCCGGCATCAACATGCGGCGTATTGAATATAGCCTATCGGTACCTATTCTATAATATATTATCTGTTCTGTGGTGGCAACAGTATTGATATTGTACCTATGCAAATTCCTAAATAATAATCACATCACATATAATTGCATTGCTACATCTATCTGGGACAACAAGTGTCTATAGATCAGTGGCGAAGGCTCCATACTAAGCGATTATTTAAAGCTTACCTTCTATTTTTCAAGTATTTAATTTAAATAAATATCTATATCGTCTAGGACTAGGTTATAATAAAAATATTGATTGTCATCTATCGTCATTATTTATAAGTAGAGCGTTTAATTTAGTCAAGTTTCGAATCAAAAATAAATGACGAAACGTCACAACGTGAGTGGCTATTTTTAGAATTATGTCGACCATAATCCAAGCCGAATTTTCTACCGCAATTCAGTTGCCAACTTCATGCATGTCTGCGTTTTTGTTCCCGAATTGGAAGCATAACAACAACATCAACATATGTTGATTTCTTAATTGTCTATGAGTATCTTTTAAAGCAAATAATAAATAATAAGGATGATTAAAAAAAAATAATAACTATTGTGTTCGATCACATATAATTTATAAATCGTTATTAAAAAAAAATATTGTATTAATTCGCGATTATTATTTAGGTTAGTTCAGTCATAGACAAACATAACATGCTATTCACAGTTCATGTCATTTTGACATTTCAAAGCGGTGATAAAGGTTTATTTTATAATACAAAATTCAGTATGTTACTGTGTTTTGAATGTGGATAAATTATCTCATATTGTACCGAAATCATTCGCCAGTGCTTTAAATATATAAGTATTTATTAAATTGTGTAGTGTCCCGATAGAAAATGTGCGAACGGTGCATTTAAAAAAAATCATTCCCGAGTTTTCTTCAAAAATTAAAAATTATCAAAGCTTGACCTTCCAAGAGTTCATTTAGATTTGAATACAGCAAAAAAACTTATTTTAGACATTTTCACAACAGTTTATATAATAAATATTTGTTTAAACAAACTTTTTTGTTGGTGATGCGTATTGTTTGCTAAAGAAAAGTCTGCGTGGAATTCTACTGCCATAAGTGATTTAAATAATTTTACAAATTCAGCGGTGAAACCTATGACTAGTGTGTCGTTGTCATTAGTGTGCACCTATTCATCAGTAGTAATATCGTAAGTATTATCTTCTTATTTCCCGTAAGTTACCTGATAAGTATGCTCTTTTTCTCTGATCTCCACAGCTTATCTCTTTCCAAAAGTCACCCTTCGCCACTGATATAGATGGATATATATTTGATGAAATTGTTCGCAGAGTAAACCTAGGCTGGAGTGCTTTTGGCCGCCTGAATAATGTCTTCAAAAGTGACCTTCCACTGTGCCTAAAGCGCAAAGTGTTCAACCAGTGTGTGCTTCCCGTGATCGCATATGCGTGTGAATCATGGACGCTAAGTAAAAGTGAAACTTAGCACAACGTGGTATGGAGAGGTGCATGCTGGGCATAACGCGAAAGGACAAAAAGAGGAATGAGTGGATAAGGAAGCAGACAAGGGTTTGCGATGTAATAGAGCTTATTAAAAGCCTTAAACGGAGGTGGGCTGGACACATCGCTCAAAGAAGAGACAATCGTTGGACAAATCTAGTCAGTCATCCAGTGGTATCCAAGAAGTACAAAACGTCCGCAAGGTAGACTTAGAGGCCGCTGGATCGATGAAATGATAAAGTTCTGCGGAAGTACGTGGCAACGCAATGCACAGGACCGAGAGAAGTGGAAGCAGCTTAAAGAGGCCTTCATCCAGTAGTGGATAGATTCAGGCTGATGATGATGATGATATAATTGCATGTTTCTTATCACATAATTTCGTTTGAACGCGTAGATGCCCCATCCAAAATCTGACTATGATAACTGATAACCATGATAATTGCTTCTATTGTAACTTGACATTATACCGAAAGCTCAGTTAGACAAACTATAACAAGACCACCACAGTTGAGAAGAAAGCTCGCGCGCTGACAGCTTTTCAAAATAGGTTTATGGGCACACAAAAATAATGAAAGCTCATGAAGCAATAGTGAAGTTATAGGTCGTAACAATGTTTTATGAGTCGCCATGTGTCAACGATCTTCTCTCATCTCTCATCATTGTGACACTTGTTTAGTACCTAGGTAATAGATTATTATACATAGATTTATACTACCTAATATTAATTAAATAAAGTTATATATATATATATATATATATATATATCGCATTGAGAAATGTATACAATATTTGGTTCGAATCATTCAACCTGAATCAAACAAATCAAACTAAACCATAGACAATATACGTACAAATTGTATGAGTAGAAAATACACCGGAAATGGTTTGAGATTTGACGTTAGGTTCAGTGTATTAGAAAATCAAACCATTCTCGGACCATCAGAAATGGTTTGACATGAAACGTCAAACCGATTCGGACGGTTCATAGACTAATGACGATCTGTCAAACGTCAGAAAGGCGTTTCCGTGGACATTCTACCAAACGTTCCCAAATCCAACAAATCCAACCGTGCGATTTGATTTGTTCAATTCAGGTTGAATGATACGAACCTGTTAACATTATATAAAAATATAAATAACTAATAATTATGAATCTTTTGTGAAGATGACAACTCAGAAAAACAAGCATTAACATATGAACGTAGTTTTAGACTATATTAAAGTTTAATTAGGCGATTACACTTTTTCATATAGGTATATTTTTTTTAATTGGCATGCAATGGCGAATGTATGACAACTGCATACTATATTTTGAATTCTGATTATAAATTAATCATTTATTATATAATTTAGTAACTTAATGTTTTTTTTGTCAATGGTTCACCGCGAATAAAGTATTACTAGTGGTTGGACACAACTTCTCATATTTGAAGTATTACAACAAACCGTTAGTTAACGCATGCATCTAAATAATATCACACTTGTTTCAATAGTTTGTATAATTAATAGGTATAAACTTCCTGAATAATCGATTTTTCATAGTCGGTTTTTACATTTCTTTCAATTTATTTTCGGCATAATGAAAGGTAATTATTTTATTTCTTTGTCACTAACGTACTTAATAATATGCAGTGAGGAAATAAAATGTCCGATTGTGTGCGCATTTAGCAATGCATCGCCAAGCACCTAGCAAATTGCATACGTTGCCACACCGTCTCCTGTGGGCTTTCTGCTTGAGGGATATGGCGATAAAAATTGAGGGGTATTATACCCAATATAATAGAAGCAAAGGCAGCAATCTTGGAAAATTGGCAAAATAACCTATGAATGCAGAAATATAGAACTGCCCATTATACACATGGTAAAACAATATTTGAGGCGTAAACCATGCATTCCTTCATTCAAAAATTACTTTAAAACATCACATTAGAAGTAAAGGCTGCATTCTTCTAAATTCAATATTATTTCCATACAAAAAAGTCACGTGACAAAATGGCCGCTCGGTACAATTTGGGAGCAAACACAGCAAACTTTCAATTAGTTAGACGCAAAACCAGTAATCTTATAAATTTGGAAGCAAATGTTGCAATATTGACTTTTATAATTAAAATATCTTAATAAGTGTAGTGAAATTACTGATTTTTATTATACAGATTATCTTTTTAACCTTATTTCATTGAAAAAAAAAGAAAAATTTCTACATTAAACTTATCTACCTTAAATTAGTTTTATAGCTTTTTCTCCAAAACACTGTTTTAGTAGAAAGCTGCCTTTGCTTCTATATTCCTCAATTGTGCTTTCCTATGTTTCAATAATTATGAAGCGTAGAAAACTACGTAATGTCTCTTGAAACGAAAAAAAAAGTTTTTATATTACCTAATTCCCAAATGCGGCCATGTTGGTGCCTCTTGCGGATTTTCAATTAACTAACATAAAGTAATTCCAAGAACAACGACATTAGACGTGACAATTATTGATTGCCGAATAAATTGGCAATTTTTCCCGCGCTGTCAAAAATCGGCGGGAAAAGTTATGTTCGGCGGTGTCGCCCCGGCGGACATATTGCGGCGGACGCCAGCAACATTAGTCACGTGATTTAATCACATTAGGGGGCGCGACCCGCGACGCGGCGCATCTATCTTCATTTCTTATTATTATAAGTTATAAGACGCGACCTCCCCGGCAATCTCCTGCCCTCCTGATACTTTGCGAATCGAAGGGAGGGATATTGCTAGTTTATTAGAAATATGAGAACGATTTATCAAGTTGTCATGTCGTGGGAGACAGAATTATATTCAATTAAAGAAAGATAAGTTAGTTTAGTACCTACCTATTCGCATACATACAATCTAGGAGCGGAATGCAGAAAAATTTGTCTTAACTAAAATTTCCTTTGCAGAAAACATTATGCAGAAACATTGTCCTCAGTTAAGATCATTTCTATTGAAAATAATACCATATTTAAAAATTCTCTTTCCTATAGTTTAGGTAAATTATTTTATAATTGTTAAACGAGGACAACAATATGACAACTGCATTTTATAAATGCAATAACTATAAATACATATTAATATTTAATTATAATACTCTTATGCTTCCGTTATAAGTCATTATACGTAATTCCACAGGCACCGCAAGATATTTTTTAACATGGTAACACTAGCGTCAAGTGTCATTCTATCACCTGGCATCTTGTATTTCTGCGGGCTGGCGTATAAAAGTAAAATCATATTCCGCAAGTAAATGCCAAATGAATTAACAGTATTAATATCCATATTGAGATACATTGTTAAATGAATTTGAGTGTATGGACTGTTTAATAGACATGCGAATTTATTTTGACAGCAGCTGTCAGTGGTAAATGGTATTACAGAAGATTCCTTAACTCTATACTCAGGATTGTCTATAGTTAAGTCATGCTTTTCGGCGACTTATCCGTAGGATCGAAATTTTAGATTGTGCATGCCGCAGTAGAAATTTTTTTTCAACTTGTCTTATAATAATAAATTCAGACCTTTTTACACAGATGAGTTACGAAGCGTGATTATGATGGCCTTCATATGAACACACATTGAATAGGTATCGTTTATATTATATAACTTGGAAAAACTTTTAAAACATACCCATGGGCGTGCCAAGCGGTGGTGCTAGAGGTACAAAACACCCGGATGGCGGAATTCAGAGAGCGACAAAATTCAGAAGACAATTTTCAATGTTACCTATATTTAAAAATATACAAGTTAGTAGGTATGTACTCGTAGGTGTGTTACCAATTCAATTACATAAAATGAACATTATGATGAAATAAAATCCTTCTGTACAATTAGGTACATATTATAGGAACTTATGTTTTCGTGCTCTTTCGCTACATATCATGTCATAAAATATAATAATTATTACAACTTTTTTTTACTCCTGTCATATTATTTAAATAAGTATATAATATATGGGGAGCAGTCACCCTTGGCGCGTTCTTGAAGATACCTATTAGAAGGTGCATGTGGCATTCGAACACACGTATTTTGTTTACCGAGCGAGGGCTTTAATTATTAAGCTACTGACCTAGGTAAACTCTGCTTCAGATATTTTGTCTACAATAAGTTGTTTAAAATTTGCTCGATGCCTAACTGCCATTTTTATAGTTAATAAAAATGCTTCACCAACGCAGTCTTGAATAAGAACTATACAATTAGGTAAAACTAGGTACCTACATATTGTTAATTAGGTCCCTAGTATAATATATTAATACCTAATACCATATTTATTTTCACAAAACATGTTTTTTAATAGATTGTTCCATTTTATTACAATGTTTTTCTTAGGTCGTATTCTTATTTGTCCGGTGGTTGTTTTTCCGGTACAAATCTTGCATTAGATTTTTAACTAACTTTCCGACTAGCTAGACATTTGAAACTTTTATAATATACCAGAACACGATGCCAATCCATTTTTTTAATACTTTTAGCCATCTTTAAGTAGAACTGAATTCATTTTCAGTTAATTCTATTTTGTATGAAAAATTATTTCGATACTATTATTGGTTGCCAGGGGTCCTAGCAACTAAATTATTAAATAATACATACGTGCGTTACTATGGAAATCAATATGAAATGACATTTCAGTATTTAGTATTTCTATCAAGTACAATTTTTTTTTGATCGTTTAAGCTAGTCAAGTCAAGTTTATATGATTCAACAGGAACTTTAAAAACGTTGTATAGGTATAAAAAGTTCTTTTTATCTTGTAATTATTTCATTCTATGATCAATTATGTTATCTTGATGTTAGTGTTACAACCGAAATAGCTATTGACTATAAAAGTTATTTTGTTTTTAATATTATTACTAAATGACATAGTTGTACAAAAAGTTGTGAAAAATATAGTATCTATGAAATGTGGCATCAATGGGAACCGGACCAGTATCCCCTAGTATGAGCTATTCGATAGCTCAATGCTTGAATATAATATTTATTAAGCAACAATGGTACGTTTTGATTTAATTAAAATCGAGGGCTACCAAATCGTAGAAATAATAAATTTATAAAAAAATTGAACCTCAAACTTACACCAATTAATGATTAATATAAATACCTGTTGTAAACTACAGGTTAGGTAACAGTGAGATCTTTTAATTTTAATAAGTAAGAAAATTTTTTATACAGTACGTATCTACTAAAGAAATATTTACCAACTGACATAATAATTGCACTTTATAAGTAGATAATATCTATTGCTAGTATTGTGATTAACACTAGAAACCCGTTAATGACACATTATATTACTATAAGGTGGTATTTTCTCACAATTTGATTTTGAGATTTTCCCCTCCTTTTGTGATATCGCTCGGTTAATTTTGAATTCATGAGTCATGGAAATAATGACATATTGAAACAGGGTCAATGGAAGTATCGTTGACGCTCCACATCCAGAAGCGCCGTCTAAATCCGTCCATTGTTTATTTTCCGTTGACTTGTGCCATGCCATGGTGCCGCCTGGAAACTTCCACATCGCAGTTTACATTTCACACTTCCACCTCGCTTCTCGGAAAGTAAACCAAACTATTCTGAAACACTATGAATCAGGTCGTGCAAGCTACTCGATTTTTTTTTACATTTATTGAATTCAAAGTTTCATCATCAATCAGAATTTCGCTTTGTGATAATATCATCATTGAAATTTCGGGTCCACCAAACCACACCTGCGTATCTATTTTATATACAAGACTGCTTTCGGCCGCTACGGCAGCTATCTCGGGTAGGTTTGTATTGAATTATTAATACTTATTGTAACAATTACAAATTTATTTCCATAATATATAGGTACATAGGTAATTAGCAAATTAGAATTGACTATTGGCAGCTTACACAGAAAGTACCCTTACAGTGGATATTTCAATATTAAAGTATATACATTAACACAATCTTTATTATATCAACATGCATTTGGTGAGTGCTAACTGAATTAAATAATTGAACATACATAATATTGAAAACACTTCTGAGAAAATGTAGAATTATAAGCAAGTTCAAGTAAGTTACAACAAATTCCTTGGAGTAATTCGTGGCTTCGGTTAGTAATTATTAAAGTAATATCTACTTTGATTTAAAATACAAAATCCGATCGCCAAATAGTAGCTCAATTTAGAAAGTGCTTCAGTGAGTATTAAAAGCCATTAGTTAAAATTTGTCGTCATTAAGTATGACTCCTTTAGCATTGTGGTCAATGTGCGTGGGCCAGTTTCCCGAAAGATGCAGGTTCGATTCCTGGGGTATAATGTCATAATGTTAACACGTGCAGTTGAATCGACTATCTATATTCTACGTCAGTGGTCGGCAAACCGCACCTCGCGAGCCACATGTGGCTCTTTGGGTATTGGCGTGCGGCTCTTTTTTGCCAAACTCCCATTTCACAATTTTTACAAAAAAAAATTCAAAATTTACAATTTTAATTTTTTGCCATTGATATGTACACTTATTATAATTATATTATATAATGACATTATCGCGAGCCTAATTATTCCTCCGTGATGTTTTATGCAAAAAGGTATGATTGTTTGTTTACTTTATGTCTTGTTTTTTTAATAAAAAAAAGTCATGTACAACACATACAGTGGAAAATATACCTACATGATGTGTATGTGAACAATCATTTTCAAACATGAACAATATGAAGAGCATTTAGAGAAACCAAATAACTGATGAGAATTTGGAGCCGTGCCTGAAATATAAAACTACAAGTTACGAACCAAATATACAGAAACTGCCCAAATAAATGCAAGTTTGCACATTCGTTTTAAGGAATGTGTGAAAATTGTGTGTAATTCATATTCTGTAAAAGTTATATATTTTATAATTTCAACAATAAAAAACAGATAAATACCTATTTACGTTAGCTTTATTCGGGAAATCTTCTTCGCTTAATAAATAAACAATCATAACATTTAATTAATTCATTTAAATAAATCATATTTATAAAAATATATATGTATGGCTCTCGAAATTTTTTAACCGTTGTTGCTACTCATATTTGGCTCTTTTGGTCCAAGAGTTTGCCGACCCCTATTCTACGTAATAATATGAGTGAGGCCACTAAATGTACCTAGGTGTTCGGAGTCT
The DNA here is from genome assembly GCF_057557595.1 of Rhyacophila brunnea. NCBI lineage: Eukaryota > Metazoa > Arthropoda > Insecta > Trichoptera > Rhyacophilidae > Rhyacophila > Rhyacophila brunnea. Next base: position 38,090,973 of record NW_028232848.1, on the reverse strand, counting down.
GCTCAGTATCTACAATAGCATTCAAAGTCTCTCTACTAAGACATTCATTTCTTGAAACATTAGCAATTAATAAAATGCGATATTCATTTGACTATGACGTAGCCGTGACTAAATGCACTCCCAGGTAAAGCTCAAACAAAGAAACTAAACTTCTGTGGTGAACTAATAAATGATTATTAATTTTCTACTTAAACTTATTGTTCAGACTTGGACAAATCATCTAACAGTTAGTAGGTACGCAAGAAGTAAAAATTCTTCGAAAGGTAGACTTAGGTCAAGTATTCCCAAACGTCCTCTTTTTCGAAATCAATATCCGTGTCCGCTATCTTTTTTTCATTCTTATCAAGTAATGCGTAATATGTCCTGGTTGGGCCACTTATGTTCCCATTCCACTCCTTATCTCCTCACCCACCTCCTAATCCCCAGTGTTATTGTTACCAGACAATCAATAAGCAATTACGGGTGATGAGAGACGGTGTTACAAAGAACATTCAGTTGCATCTCGACAGCGGACCAGTGCGGGCTTCTAATAGCTTTCCGTCGCTTAAGTAATTGACTCAATAGATAAAGACTCATTCATAATCTATCATCATCATTCATACACCCTCACATATAATCCACACAACTGTGTCACAAAGTGCGGGAGTGTACGAACCCGGTAACCCAAAACAACTATACCGCGCGAGCGATAGTTGAAACCAAACCACGGAGCCATCATACATCATCACAAAGGTCAGTGTCTGCCAATCTGTTCCATCGCTCCCACCCCTACATCTTCGACCTCCTCATCTTCCCTTAAAATAATTACAGTCCACTTAAAAAGCTCAACCATGTCCTCTTTTCCGTTATGATCATTATATGCTCGTATTTTTTAAAATCGATTGACAAAATATTTTTTTCATTCATTTATTTGTATATTTTACTAGTTTCCTATACACTACAATTACAATATCTTCTTCTTGATAGTACCCACATGTCTGAATTTTGCCATCCTTTGAGCGACCCCGACTCCCCATCCCTCTCGATCTTCTGCTTCTCTCAGGGCAGAATGAATTGTGTCCCCAGTGAGCTCCTTCACATTGTCGCTCGCCGACAATCTTCCTCTGCTTCGTCTTCCCTGGAGGTCACCCAAAACCACCAATCTCTCCATATTGTCCTGGCCGCGCCGGACAATATGTCCAAAAAACTGCAGAGTACGTCTCAGACATATTATACGTAGCAAATTTATACTACATAATTATTCGAATTTGAAAATAAATAATATCTTGTTAAGCTTCGTAAATGAATAAATCATTTGATTTTTCTTTGTTTATTACCACGTTTTTCTTAGCTCGTATTCTTGTTTGTCCGGTGGTTGTTTATCCAGTACAAATCTTGCAATCCATTTTTAACTAACTTCCCAACTAGCTAGACATTTGAAACTTTTAGAATATATCAGAACACGATGCTAATGCATTATTTTTATACTTTTAGTCATCTTTAAATAGAATTGAATTCATTTTCAGTTAATTCTGTTTTGTATGAAAAGTTATTTTGGAAGAAATCCGTAATCCAATCCACTATTATTGGTTGCTAAGGGGGTGGTCCTAGCAACTAAATTATTAATATATACCTGCGTGCGTTACTATAAAAATCAAAATGACATTTCAATATTCTATTTGTTTGTTTGTTGTAAAATATCAAAAAAATGATTTGTTGCCAATTGCCTTATTTGTCCAAAATTATTTATCATCATCAGCCGGGGTCAATCCACTGCTGGATGAAGGCCTCCCCAAGCTTTTTCCAACTCTCTCGGTTCTGTGTCGTTCGCTGCCACGTATTTCCGCCGAACTTTACCAGTTCGTCAATCCAGCGGCTTTTAGGGCGACCCGTTGGCCGTTTCGTACCCCTTGGGTGCCACTGGATGACGGCATTTGTCCAGCGGCCATCCTTTCGGCGAGCAATGTGCCCCGCCCATCTCCATTTCAGCTGTTTGGCAACGTCTATTACATCGCGTACTCTTGTCTGCTTCCTAACCCATTCGTTCCTCTTATTCCTAAATTACTAATACATATAAATGTCAAGTTTATATGATTCAACAGAAAATTTAAAAACGTGGTAAGTACATAAAAAGTACTTTTTATCTTGTAATTATTTTTTCTTTTATTTCTCTTAGAAAAGTAAAAAAAATAAATACATGATAATATTAAAGAATTATGATGCTATACTATAGATACTTCTTAATTGCAATAACTATTCGATACTTATTCTTGTTTGTTAATAAATCTGATTATGAGACTACGTGATTGTAAAATTATTACATTTCGAGGTAAATTATCGAGATCAAGCAATCATTAGCATATCTACCATGGGTTCAATTGCAGTGGCAAAATACATCGCAGAAATACTCAGGATTGAGAAAATAACAAGTATAATATATATTTTTTTATTATTTATTTAAGAAAACGAAACATTTTGGACATAACAAATCTAAATTCAAGACGTGCACAACATTAGATTTACTTTATAACAAATATTACCCTCACAAGAGAGAAGAAGAGAATATATAAAATAATAATAATACTTAATAATAACAAAACATACTTATTGAGACTATACATCAGTGAAAAGGTAAATAATTTTCAACTCTCGGACTCTGGAGTCTCGGCTTTTGAGCTTTGAGAATCGATGTCTCCGCCGAATCTTAGGGGTACATTGGTACGGCTGCGTTACAAACACCCGAGTTCGTGAGCAGACACAACAGCCTTCGGTGATTGAAGTTATCACGAAGAGACGATTTACGTGGCTGGGACACGTATTCCGGATGCCGCCAAAGAGTGCGGCACTTCGTACCCTTGTGGCACAGCCTCAAGGGTTCCGTCGCCGTGGCCGGCCCTCCCTCACTCTGCAGCGGTGCTACAAAAGCGACCTACGTGCTGCATTCCTGACATGGCGGGAGGCGCAAGAGTTAGCGATGGACCAAGGGAAGTGGCGCCAACTTGTGCTTGCCCTATGCCCCAATGTTGGAACGTGACAGGGTGGAAGAAGAAGAAGAAAGAAGAAGAAGAAGCTATGTAGTTTGTATTCAATTTTTTTGTTGTATAAAGTTGTAGGTACTTAAGGCTATACCTCAGTTGAGGCATGGTCTAAAAAGATCGTGGCTAGGCGATGCGCGGATTACGGGTCGCGGGTGCAAATGACGCATGCCGAACGAAATATAATTTGTCATATAAATCCAACATGCGTCCATTCTATGTTCCGTTTATTGTTCTATCCACGGCTGTGCATATATGACGGGTGGTGGTGGGAGCTATGTTCTATTAGTAACAAAAATTTCTTTCTTAACTTTCTTCTTTAAGCACTACGGCGCATGGTTGCAGCATCAGTCCCGTGCGGCTCAGTCTCGGGACGGAATGAGCACTTAAAATCACTTCTTTCAGACACGTTTAAAGCGTCATAGAAAGCGGCCGTGCATATCAACGGCTGTGCATATATGACGGGTGGTGGTGGGCACTTTCTGTTCTATTAATTACAATAATAATATATTCATTGACATGTTCTCTGTTTCAAGTAAATGGGTAACGTTTTTAGTCATCTTTAGACGATTTAAGAATTAATACCCCCGTCGCCATCACGAAACAAATTGACGTATTCACACCTCGACGTTCACTCACCGAATGCCAGCGAGTCCAAAATTTCATCGCGTCTATAGTTGAAAATTATTTGCCGTTTCACTGATGTATTGTCTTAACGCTAACCCTTATTTTCTACCCTAACTGTATATTGAAAAAGAGCTGGGTGACAAGATGTTTGATAACCTGGAGTCAGTCAGTTCTACTTTACACGTTAGAGCATGAAACAAAATTACGAAGATTTCAAAGAAAAAAAAATGTTTTTATAATTCCTCGAAGTGTTTATAATTACTAGAAAGTCCTTCCAATCTTCTAAGTTATCCTGCAAAGTGGGTGTAGCGGTAAAGGGTGGACAAGGGTGCAGGTTCGGATCCCGGGCGGGTCACGAGCAGCGCCTCTCGCGGCCGGTCCAACTGCTATTCATGAATAATTATTACTGCGCCGCACGCCCTCTTTTGACTGCCTGCGAAAACAACTAGCGGACTGCTGCGCCGATACATTCCAATTAATTAATTATTTTAATCCCTTGCGATGTTTATTAGTTTTAGAATATAAATTATAAAATATTTGGGTATAGTACATCAGAAACATATTATAATACTAGGAAAAAATGATAGACAAATATTTTCACCGTATGGTACTTGAACCATCACCATCGCAAAGCCACAGCTCGCAGTGCCCGAATTTAGATGGTTGTATGTTCAAGTCCTATTCGATGTACCTGCATAGTTTTATTTTTTAGATATGTGGTCAATGACTTCGTGCCTTCTCAGTATTATTTCGATAGTGTAAGAATTCGCAAATCATTTAAACTATCGTACAATACTCGCATCTACAGCTAGCATATTCTACACGTGTGACATCAAAGTGCAATAATGCAGAGTATAGCAGATTATTTCTCAATTGCAAACTTCATGAGCAATGACTTGCAATTTACCAAATACTCATGCACATAATTAGCAGGTCATAGTTGATTAGTGGCTCAGTCTAAATACCTTTTAGTATCAATCATAATCTCCGTCCGGTCAGTAGGTAAGCTTCGTGTAAGTCGCTCCTGCGCTCACGGGCTCGTCCCACCAACCACGAGACTCCGCGAAAGATATGTTTCAGGTCTAAAATTGGAGAAATGCGACTATGGACAGACATGGATGGAGACAAATGCTAGAGGAAGTCAAGTTCAGCATAAGGTTGTACCTCTAATAAGAAGAATAAATAGTTTCAGATGTGTTTAATAAAATATAAGTGTGCATATTATTATAAATTCAATTGACAATGCTTGTATACTTATTATTATTCATTTGAATATAAAAATAGTTTTAATAATAATTATGAAATAGGTACCTACAGATATAATTGTCTGAAGCTTCCTGATTTATTGTACATTTTCGAGTCATTGGCTTATTTTTTATTAAAAATTGATTGGAAAAAAATTGAAGCCTGAGTTTTTTTTTGATGTTTGTATATTTCAAGCGTAAAACACGAAATTAATTAACCTATCTTTGACGCATAGCAGAGTTCACGTGATAAGTGCATCGCGCTGTATGCAGCAGAAGTCTGCATAAAGAGGGGCGTTGGGCGAGGTTGAATCGCATCTATAACTCACTCGACCTCTAGGAAGTGACTCCGGATGAAGCCGAACCAGAGGACACGAGAGGTGTATGCTGTATGATCGTTTCTAGTGGCAAAATACCGCTTATTCACTTGTCCAATTCTGAATATTTTAATAAGGACTCATTTGCTTAACTTATTAGATCTAAGATGCTATGTATTTTCAGTCTTATTACATAGAGTGGAGGCGTGGTCATTCACAGAAACAACGCTCAGAAATTTTTAAACTTTCATACATACGCGTACTCTATATAAGATGGAAATACAAAATTACGAATGATGAGGATAAAACAGACAAAAGAAATTAAAACCAGAATTTTGACATAGTTTGGCATGCAGAAAATGGAAAGATATCAACTTCGTATCGTATCATTCAAGGGAAGATCTTCAGTAAGCAAAGCCTTGAAAGAAGAAGAATGTTCTGCTTTGAGAATCTCAGAGACTCATTTGAACTCAGCACCCCATCCCTATTTGGAGCAGCGACATATAGCTAAGGAAAAATAGCTGATTATACATTGCCGACGTCCAAAAACGGATATGGCACAATAGGTAGGTACATTGAAACATTTTTGACATTATGCTCTGCGTACAAACTACAAACCCATTGAACACGAGAATGCCTTTCGTCTGACATTTTTTCAGTATGGCTCGCCCATTGCAGGTTTTGTAACTTCTCAATCTAAAAATGATTTACCTACTTGTTCAACCAGTTATTATTCAGCTCGTAAGTTCATCTTTGTCAGGAACACTTTTTGATATCGCTAAAGCCTTGTCCAGATGGCGCGATTTGACTCGTGCGTAAAAACTCCTGCGCATTCCAGGTAATGACGTGACCTCATTGAGCCGTTCTCATGCACTCGGCGTATCGTGGCGAGATATGCGTCATCTCGACAAGCTCTAAGCAATATTTGACTCGCTACTCTACCATTTTTGTTTTGGGTTCGACGTCATGTTACACTACCATAATGTGACCACAGCTTTTATTTTTATCCTTTATGGATACCTCGCATTTACTATCGAGGTTTCTTTAAGGACTTTGGCACGCAAACTACTCTACTTGATGGTAGTCCACAGGTCTTATTGTAGTTTTTTTGTTTATGAAAATATTCATCTTACACATAATAGTATGTACTTCCAGTAAAAGAGAGATCCTGAAGTAGAAGAAGTAGTACCTACATCATGCTATATAGAGTTGCATGCTGAGAATAACGCATAACGATAAGGTATTGCTGTAGTAAAATTTGGTGAAGGTATGGCAGGATTGCATAACAAATAATACTTGTTTGAAGAAGAAAAAAGTCGCTGAACAAATTTAATTACTAAAGGGTACCCAACATGTACAACTTGGGTCGCTGGATCGGTGAAATAATTAAGACGTGAAAAACTCAACACACATGAGTAAGAAAGGTGGAGTCAGATTGGAGATGCCGTCATCTAGCAGTGGATTAATCATTTATAATTTGCCTCGTAGGTATACTTTTGAATAAATGTAGTTGAATTTATTAAATTTGTCCTTTTAGAAGTCATGGATTTCAATTTCACGTGAGAATTGTAATTATTCTGGAAGCAATCTTTCGAGGGTGTTCGCACTTCTTTGACAGTGTAGCGAGAATTTTCTAATTAAGGGACTACAAGGAGTATAAGAAAGCTTCTCGTCAGATTGGCGCCCTGTGACTGTTTTCTTTTTTTGAAGGCGCCGATTTGCCACACTCGCGCTCATTTCACGGGCCATTGTAAACGCGTTAAGGCGCCGATATGCGGCGACCCTGCCGAACCATTGTCTCGCTAAACAATAGACTCCCAATCTTTTAATTACTGGTACCCCGTTTGAAGATATTTACAAGTATATAATTTAATATTTGTGGTTGGGTCATTTATATTTGCATTCATGCTTTTTTTCCACCAACCAAAAATCCACAATTATTGTCACAAGACCACCAGTCACGAGTCACGATCGACCGTGATGAAAGTTGAGTTTAGTTAGCTCAACAAAACGTGTGCGTTTTGGACTGTTAATGCTAAATCACAGTTTATTGATTAATTCAATATATACAGACTGATTCAGAAGTTGTTCGTGGGCCACGGCCTGGTCAGCTTGATGTAGTGTGACCGTCGTCCAAGCAATACTTCTGAATACCTGGTAAGCCATGATACCGGCTCTCATCATTCATACCACTTCATATATCATCAGTTAACAGTGTACCGTCAAGTGCCGCGCACCGGATAACCCAACAAACAATACCGCGTGAGTGATAGTGCAACCAGACCACGGAGCCATCATCAACATCATAAACGGTCAGCGTCTGGCATTCTGTAACCCAACCCCCAAGAACTGGAATCCACCAGCATCACCTTCAAATTACAGTCCACCGCTAAAAGCGCCACCAATTTCTATGATGTCGTTTAGGTTGGTTTGTAATTATTAACTTGGACAAACAGTTACTACACCAAATTAAATATTATAATATAAGTTGCAATATTTTACACATGCAACTACAAACATATAAGTAGATAGGTAGGTAGGTACATACTTAGAAATATTTTTGCTTGAAGAATCCTCTCTAGATTGCAGGAATGCTGTCTTTATCCAAATTTTATTACTACAATATAAAACCAAGAAAATACCAACACCGTGTATTATTCAACTGTGTCCCGAATACACCATGTCACGCATTACACACCAAGCAACCATTAACATCGAACGTAACATCAGTACATACCTTCATCCCCTTAGCATAGACAATAATACGTCAGTTGTAGAGTTGAGTAAACCTCTACAATGTTTATAGAATATAAAATTATTTTTATTATAAGGTAAGTTTGAGAACCATACTTTCCAGTGGTCCCCAGAGAAATGGTTCCCGCTCAAATCCTTTGTGAGTGTATCCAAGTCATCAATAACGTACGCGTATAATGATATACGCTCTTGTCAGATACCAGCCGCATTCATATTGTATTTTCTTTTGATACACATAAAATAATAATAAAACCATCTCTACTTTATCATCAATATAATTTTTCAAACAAAAAGATTGAATAACATAGTATATTTTCCCATCGTATTAAATTGTCATTAAATTTAGTGTTGTCCTCCGAAGCAAAACATTGAACTACCTAGCTAGATCACTGCCGCATCGAATTCCTATGAATAAAAAATGTCCTACTAAATAACCATATTTTTTTTATTTTTATACTTTAATTAGCTAGTATAGTACAGCTATCAGTGATTGGCAACCTTTTCTGTTTGGTGGAACCCTTAATACATAACCCCTACTTACTGCCGTATTCATACACTTTTGAACCGCATTCAATGCAGTAAGCGGTTTATCGACCGAATAAGAAAACTATAAAAAATGCATACGTCACGAAGATGCATACAGGAATGCGCACCAAACTTTAAATGGCGGCGATCTACGCGAGCTGTCAGTGTTACTAATATACGTACAGTAATACAGCACAACAAGCGTTTAGTAGGAGGCTTGAAACCTTCGTAAGTTTTATAGATTATTGTGAAAATGTGTGTGAAACAGAAAGGAGAAGAAACTGCCCGTCGTCGTTGTGCTATAATCGGATTCATGATGATGCTAAATGTTTGTAAAAATGTATACAGATCGTGGATCGATGGAGATGTTATGTAATATTGTCAATGAGTCCGCGAAGCTGTATTGCCATATTATGGAAATATTTACTGGGTATACTTTATCATGTTGTGCATTAAGAAGTATAAAATAAATATGATTTTATAACAAATGAATTATTTAAAGTTCATGATAATTATTCATTTGTAATTATTAAATTTATATGGTACCGTTTGCACATTTTTACACCTATTCACAATTTCAAAATTTTAAATTAGTTATCGGGAAATTTAAATTTAAAAGTTGTTAACATTATCCACGGCATGACACGTATTACGTCAGCGACGTGACGTCACTATTCGACAGATTCAAATTAGGTTTATGCATGCAAATTTGCAGTAAATAGCTTGAATGCAGTTTGCTGTTTTATGCATACGCCAGTTAGCCGACACCAGCTATTAAGGTATAGATAGGAAAATTACACAATATGTAGAGCAGTGACATACTCGTACTCGTACCGCAGACAAACTTCTGTTTACGAGCCTTTGAAATTATTACTATCACTATTTTTGTCTCAAAGTCTATTGTATATAACTATATGTACCTATGTAAGTAGTACCACAGGCGATTATTTAATGGGTTAGTTATTTCTAGGTGGGCACTTCAATAAACAAATTACTGTACAAATTAAAAGTAAAGCAATAAAAATCAATACTCTGCTGTAACTATAACATTATCGTGAAAATTTTAAGCGATTTGAAAGAAACTGAATAAAGAGTGCATAGTAGGTGGTGACACTTATTGCCCACAACTTCATTTACAAATGTTCACTTTAAACTTAAAATAAATTAGTGTTTAAACATAGGTCACGGTAAATTTTACTAAGTTCCCCCGATACGGCTTGCAGTTGTTCAAAGTTGGGATCACTAATATAATCGATTGTATTGACTTTTTTTGATGATCATCATCCAGGATCACATTCTAAAAACCTTCAACTATATTTTCTCCCTTAGATTTAGTGTCCATACTGAATATATATGTCTTGATAAAACCACATAGAGGAGACTAGCGATCGTAGTAGACATCTTTTATGCTAGAAACACAGTACCGTCACGTCACATGAGCGCACGATAAGCTCTCGCCTCGGGAAACGGTGTTCAATGTTATTTCACTTAGTATTTTGTTATCCGGTAGCTGCTTCCATCTCGTGGCACACTTTGAGCCGAACGAATAGGTATGTAGTGTTAGTTAGCAGAAGCTACCAAAATATAACAGAACCACACTAAAGACACCTCACGCATATCACGCCACACCACCAATCTGAAGCGTGACATCACGTTTTTTGTTGAAGTCTAGTGATGTGGAAGAAAGCAACAAATGGCACGTAATTGACACAATGATTTTGTATGTTGTTTGTTTTTGTTATTGAATGTTCAGTCTATTATACCACATGAGCACACGTGACGTGATGGTAATGTGTATCTAGCATTAGTGTCACTAGCTTCTTGCTCTTCCAGCGATTCTTGACTTTCGACGATTCGGAAAACAATATATTCCGCAAAGATTTTGAACAAAACCTTCTTTTAAACTCTATAGAGATGTATACAAAACGTATTATTATGAAATTTAAGGAGAAAAAACGACCCCGTCTCTACTAACTACGTTTTTCTTAGCTCGTATTCTTTTTTGTCTGGTGGTTCTTTGTCCGGTACAAATCTTGCAATCGATTTTTAACTAACTTCCTTACTAGCTAGACATTTTAAACTTTTAGAATATATTATCAGAACACGATCCCAATGCATTTTTTTAATAATTTTAGCCATCTTTAAATGGAATTGAATTCATTTTCAGCTAATTCTGTTTTGTATGAAAAGTTATTTCGACACCATTATTGGTTGCTAGGGCTCTGGGGTCATAGCAACTAAATTATTAATATATACGTGCGTTACTATGGAAATCAATATGACATGTCAAGTACAAATTTTTTTGATCGTTTAAGCTAGTCAAGTCAAGTTTATATGGTTCAACAGAAAATTTAAAAACGTTGTATATAAAAAGTTATTTTTATCTTGTAATTATTTATATACAACGTGTGAAGACCGATGAATTTTTATTCACAGCAAACTAAAACTTGATTAACGATTTTGATAAGGAAATCACAGAATAGTCCATAATGCAGAATGAGGTGTTTCTTTAATATCTTTGATCTTTCCACTTTAATAATAATACTATTCCTAGATACCTATAAAAGACTACCATATTTTAGCAAATTTGGTGAAATTATTGAATCATAGGTAATATCTGCTATTAATTATTTTCTATTAATTCTTTATATAATGAAAAGCCATGTCTGGGAAGATGTTAAATTTGGTCACCGTCTCGTAATGATAAATCTAATGACCATGATGGCCTATCTAAAATTTAATTTATTCAGCCATCCACTATTTAATTAAAAGCCCACCATGATAAAGCAGTTTTCTGTTTCAGAACTCAAATTTATATCTCACGTAGTTGCTTTGTGTGGTATGACAAACGTGGGACAGACGAATCGAAATCTCATACCTCATTTCCATACTATCATGTATATGAACAGAACACAATTTTACACCTTGTATATTGTACATAATTAATTAATTATATTTCTATGGGTAGCTCATTTAGACATAGCTAATATTTCGTTGAATGTTTCTTCACCAGTGTTAACTTGTCTGAATAGTATTTTCAGAGGCGATATTTCATTATACCAAAAAGTGGCAACGATTCGATACTAAACGATTATTTGACCTTTAAATAAATAATTTAATAACCAACCCTTTATTAACTACGATATTAATTTAGTACAACAAATGATTCAAATCGATTTATTTGAGAGTAGATACTTATATCCATTAGTTACAGCGCGACATTAGAGTATCTACCTATACGTTTTATAACTTTGCACTTTTTTTACACTTTTTACTACACTGATACGCCTCTTTGCCTGATTATCTCGCATAAAATTAAATCAAATGATATTCACTTATACCTACTTATTAATAGGTAGATATATTATGTAATAATAAATAAATAAATAATACTTATATATAAAAAAATATTTTAGAATATATTAGGTAGGTACATCATTTTCATCCTAGAGCCGGAGTGCAAAGTTATAAAGCATAATACTCTACTCTATCACCAAATCTAATCTAGGTACTCTTTATTTATTTATTTTTGGACCCTGTCCGATCCTAATAAGACCACAGAGTGGAGGTGTGTATTAACAGAGCTTTTACGATAAATGGATGTTAGCCACTGTTACGTCCATACTCTGACTACAAACATAAATTGAAAAACAATGTGTATTTGCCGGACCCAGGATTCAAACCTGGGACCCACGACATTATAAGCCGTTCGGCCATTGTGTGCTATAAAATTCTTAAATCCACCCATTAATCTGGCTCATCCAACGCTTGCTTTAATAATGAAGGTGCTAAATTTGCGAGCCAAAAGTCCAAAGACAATAAAAAGTCCGATTTGTCTATGCTCTGCTACTGCCCAACGGAGATCAACGAATGAGTAAAAAAGTCGAGTTGTCAAAAGTGAAAAATTGTGAATGTCGTAATGTCTTCCAATAATCCTGAAATTTTGTGTATTTTACAATATGTAGATTGGCATAAAATAATATAGCAGTGAAAACAACACAAGTTTTACGTTTCATAAATTCAAATAAAAAAATAATCTCTCATTTTCTAATGTGTAAATTGTAAATTAACAAATTAACCAATAAAAAAGTTTAGGACAACTTTACTATAAGTTTTTTCGGTCCGAATGATTGTGTAATAATGTCAAATTGAACTTACTTAGTAGCTAATGGACGAATTCTGTCAACTCGACGAGTAAAATATCAAACATGTTTGAAATGTAACCAACCTGGTATACGGACTTAAAGTCTGCAGATTTTGGGTACTCCACGCAAAGAAAAAAGTCCAAAGACTGTAAATCGTTATACTTGTGTGCAAATGGCACGGGTATAATATTTCGATGCGGCTTATCTAAAACGAATAGAGAGCGCTGACGACACAACTGGACACTAACAAATCTAATAATTATAACCGTTAAGCCAAACACAATTATAGATGACCAATTGTAGATGCGACAGCTCGCAATAAGTCGTAAGCGAAAACCCTTTATACCTGCAAATCTGATGTTTACAGCTAGATTCAAAGTGAGGAGTATCTGGGTATGGACAATGTACCTAGAAAAGTTCGGTATTTCTCGGACTGTGTAATGTGAAAGTTAGTGGCAGCCGCTAGATTTTGTTAAACCAAATCAATAAAATAATATTATGGATATTTTTTCAAAATGAACCCCCCCTCAAAAAAGTTTTCTGTATGCGTGCCTGGCATAGGTCTTATAGTTAAATACATATACTTATACATAATATACGATCTACATATTATACCTACACTTGATCTTGCACGTTAACTCAAAATGCAGTCAGTAACAAAATATGTAAAGAAATACTATATTTTTCATTACACTTCAGAGTAAGATACATATCCCTGACCATGTCCGATCTAATAAGATCATATGGCCCTCCACAGAGGTTTGTTTTAACAGATTTATTTTTACGAGAAATGGATGTTAGCCAATTATTGCCCAACCTGTTAGGTCCATTCTCTGACTCAAACACAAATTGAAAAAGAATTATGTGTATTTGCCAAATCCAGGATGCGAACCTGGGACCCACGACGTTGTAGGCCGATGCTTAAGCCGCTCGGTCATCGTGGGCTACATAGACACATATAATATTGTTGTTAAAAGCATGTTTATTATATATTATAATGATTTTACTAATTATTCTGATATCATCATCATCAGCCTGAGTCAATCCACTGCTGGATGAAGACCTCTTCAAGCTGCTTCCACTTCTCTCGGTCACGTGCGTTGCGTTGCCACGTACTTCCGCAGAAATTTATCATTTCATCGATCCAGCGGCCTTTAGGTCTATCTTGCGGACGTTTTGTACCCCTTGGATACCATTGGATGACTAAATTTGTCCAACGATTGTCTCTTTTTCGAGCTATGTGTCCAGCCCATCTCCATTTGAGACTTTTAAATACCTAATGATCTAATGAACAAACATGTATCTTATGTTTTATATTCCGACGTCCTTTTATAATATAAAGGCCAATGTTTTAAACTTGTTTTCTTTACCCAAAAAATAGTAAAAATAACAAGTACTTTCGTAGGTAAAGTTTGAATGTATGTTAAGTATATAATATACTTAGTTAGAGAGTAGGTACTCTTGTGATATTTTGTCGTAAGTCAAGCCGCCGCATCGCGTCATCAAACCTGACAAAGGCTACCAATTTGGAAGTGGCATTGTTGGAAACACCCCTACCTGCGTTACGGAAGGTATGCACTTCGATCACGGGCAAACAGGTGCGGGCACGAATTGCCGATCATTCAGATATTCATTTAGATTACATCCCTATTTATATTAACTGTTTTTATTAAGGAAGCTATTTCAATTTCAATTTTTTAACATAATATTGTTGACATTACAAATTATAAGTTTAATACCTCCACAACATGGCATGAAATATTATTATTAAGAAGAAAAGTAATAAAAAGGATAAAAATGAAAATATAGAAAGAGAAAATAATATTATAAACATACAAAAGCAGTGATATTACAATTATACATCTATGGAAGTTCAAAGAAGTAGGGACACCGAGTTTGCTAAGGAGACCCTATTTTAAGAATTCATTAAACAGCGTCCAACTAAACTCACTCTCACGCAAGTGGAATATATCAACACCCAAAGCCATTTGGTTGAATATAGTTATCCCCCCCCCCCCTAATGCCTAATTGGCATTACCAGTGGTAGGTTGGTTCTGCACCTTGGAAGAATAAAAACTGATGCTCAATATTTCTAAGATAATTGTCAGGGACACACAGGTCAACACTGCCCAGAATGGTACTTCATATGAAATCTTAGAAAGCTTATTCAGCTGTGCATTTATAGAATATTATTTAATACGCTATTGTTACATTGACCCGTCGACGCGACTTCCACCAACCGTCTGGACCGATATGTCATTTTTAATATTTTTACCGAGTTGTATAAAGTCGGTTGGCTACTTTATTCATTATTCCAACTGAACATTTAAAATATTAAAATATGTGGGAAGGCTGTTCAGTGTAGTAAAGTAACAACGATCGAATTGGTCCCTGAATCGTTGCATGTAATTTTAATTTAAAGCTAACAATCACCGTGAGCCATCAAATCTACTTGAGTAACTAGAGCACCATGAACACGTAAGGTTAATGTGAAAAATAAAAGATCACTCCTAAATAAACCTTCTCATTGACATCTGAGTCTATTCATAGAAAAAAACATTGAATTACGAATATTAGATACCTGCCTACATTTTTATGGGAGATTTCGTGGTCGTGAAATTGTATTTTTTTCGTAAGATCATGTTAACGCATAACATGATTTTACTCCCTACTTCAGTTTTAGTTTGTCAATTTATGGCTACGGCCGTATATTGTAGCTTAACCACTGGGAAATGCCAAAAGACATGGCGTATTTCAAAAAAACACTACCTTATTCTTAGGTCAATAATTATTATAAAGCAATCATTATTCGTAGATCACACTTGAATGGTCAAAGACATAGCTTATAATTAGTAACTTTAGAATTATCTTCAAATGTGTTAATCTTGCCCATTTTTTGAATAATAAAATGCCTAATTCTTGTCAAATTTGGGATCACAGAGATTATCAATATAATTTTTTATCGTAAATATTTCATTATGTCGACATAAATTATACTAATGGTTTTATAAATGTGTTTAATATTAATAATTGTAAAAAATCTTAACACCGCTGTACATGCATGTACTGAAATATGACAATATTCTAAAACATTAGAGCGAGAGGTTTAAAATAATACTATTTTATGTTATAAAAATACTTCATGCAGATATAAAATGTTTAAAATAAATATAAAGGATAATAAGGCTTCAAAATTATATAAATAGATTATCTACAACGTTTAAGGAATGTCCAGGATCATGCTTTGAAAATGCAATAAAAGTTCCATTTTGACCTACGCTGAGCATGTCACCCCTTAAAGTTTAAAAGTTTGAAAAAGGAATGCTTAGAGAGAATAATGTTATAAATCATTGTAGGACAACACACTCGACAATGATTTTAGATCGAAGTAAGTAATTCCTATTTATCACGATTTTTGTTATTAAAACTTTCAAAAATTCACACTCTGATTAGGTAGATACTCAGCTGTCACATAAAAAAAATTCCTGATGTCCTTTTTTCACATTATTTATACGCATTTCTGTTCGTAGCTCATATCATTAACACATTAACAATAAAAACTCATGTATGAATACCAAGTGATAGATTAATTTTGTTTATTCAAAAAGTACTAGATATAATAAATTGTGACTTAACACCCACATATTATGTATAATATAAATTATTATTCAATTCAAATACATAGCATAGATAGACATACACCATCTTTCTAAATAATATAATAATACGATTCCCCGCTGAAATTCGAACCCTGCTCCGTCACGGCCAAATCGCGTCATCTCCTCTCACCACTGTTGATACTGGTAAGTCATGATGGCGTCTCCGACACAAAGGAGCAGCCAAGAACCAAGAAGCATCTCCCGTTTCCACAGAAACACATCACCAACTCCGAGAAACACATAAAAGTCATCCTTGTGAAGCAGCGACGATTCGCCATAACAGGGCGCGATCAACTTTGGTCGTCGTAAGCGGTTAATATTTGTCATTATTTACTTTAACGTCATTTTCGTACAAATACGTATCTAATCATATTGACGGATGCACCCAATATTTTCGTTTAATCTTCAGCATTCATCCCGAACAAAGAATAATTACTACCAAAAGGGAAACTTTCTAATTGTATTAGAGACGTTTAAACAAACAAAAAATACAATTAGATCGGTACGTTAATTTATAGTTAACAAACGATGTATATCAGTTGCGCAAAATAATTACTGAGGATCGTGATCTTTGTAAGCAGTTTATAGTCTTCAGACGATTCATCTTAGTTTTCCTCGAAGTCAGCTGAGTAGATTGCCAACAACAACACAGATCCTTTAACATTTTTAACGTGATCGGTCCAGCGTGATGCGGGTGTTCTTCAATAAAGAGCTGATGAGTTTTATCCTTATCTAAACCAAAGATTAATCTTGAACATAATAACTATTTTCTTTTCGATAATCCTTCAAACGATGTTTCGATGTTCTCTTCAAAACATGCTCGCTTTTTACTTTCTTGAAGATTGTAGGTCACTGGTCTTAAAGAATTTTTGTCTGCTCTCACGTGACATGGTGTCTATCCTTGATGTTCTGTAAAAAAATATATGCACCTGTCGGCTGTCCATTATACCTATGCGTGGTGGTAGCCACGATCTCTTCTGGATCAAACCTCGTGTCAAGTTTATCAGGCCTACCAATAGCGAGAACGGAGCGGCTGGCAATGCGCTCCCTGGTGACGTAGATACCTATTATTTATTTTTCAAAATTATATTTTATTGTTTTTTTCTAGATTAATTCGATGTATTATATTCTTTTAATTTTCTTTTCTCGTGTTTTGGTATCTAAAATATTATTATCATTTCGAATATATCCATAAAGATAATAAACTATGTTTGTCCGAATGACAAGTCCGTCTCGTAGTTTAACGAAAAGATAGTGTGGCCGATGTGAACTTAATGTACAAAAGTTGTCTGATCCCTGCACTATTTATATTATTATTAGATGCTACACTTCCAACAAAAGACGAAGTCGGGGCATACCCAAGATCTATTCATGGTATAATGTAGTAACTACTTCTTAGAATTTTAACTGAAATTCTTGGATCCCTTTAGAAACGCTTGATTAGATTTTGTTTGATGTACCTAACACGTATTAAATTCAAGGGACAATATGCCGTGAAATTTAGGAAACACATTTTTTTGTGAAGGTTTAAAACGGTATTTTAAAAAAATGTGAAAGAGGATAAAACAATGCTTACAAATACTCAGGGACAGTTTTTGTTTGTGTTGCTGCTAGCCAGAGCTTTAATAAAGTTATCGATATATTAAGGTCTTTCGCTCATGGAGAAAGTTAAATCCGACGTACTGGTTGCTGATGGAACTCATTAACTGGTCAATGACTGATGACTACTGAAACCCACTTGCAATAATAATCTCATAACTTCAAACGTCAAACCTATTGTCTTTCCTACTTCATTCTAAGCTTTTTCCGTAATATTTTACGGGAATATTGTGGCATCCTGTAACTATACAGGCAGGAGTATATCTCATCTTCTGCTACAAATTTCAAATTAAAAACCGGTTCGCCCATCTTTAACTTTTGGCGGATTGACTTGTAATAGCTTATTAGGTTCAGTTCAGTGCTACCAATTTTGGTAAGAAAATATGATTTTTCATCGAATCTACTGATATTGGCACCCCTGTTTTATGGGAGACTGGAAACTGAGAGACTGGGAAACTAGCATGTCGCGTCTCTTCAGTTTAGTAGCGAACTTTTTTAAACTGAGAGATTCCAGTCTTACCGTGAGCGAGCCGCCATTGAAATACATTAGCTAGATACTGGTTGGAATTTTAGTTTCAGTCTCATCTTTTTTTAGTATTCTCGTGAGCAGAAGGCCTTAGTCTACGTATTTAAACAAAGTTTCTTCCTATTTCATGTACCTACATTATATTGTATGGAAACGAATGGGATGGAGAATAAAAGCAGGTCTTCCACGCCAACGGCATATATTAATGAACCAACATTGACAAAAACATGAACAATGGACATTTAACCAATGTGTCCTACCAACGTTAACATATGTAATGGAAATATGGACTAGAGAGAAATCTAAAAATAACGAGTAGCGTAACATGGCATGGAAAGGTTCATCTTGGGCATAATGTATAAAGATCACAAAAGAAACCGATGGATAGGGAATCAGACAAGAAGACCCAGTGTAATAAAGGTCGCTAAGCAGGTGAAAATGCAATAGGCTGGACATTTCGCTTGGCGAATGGATAGCCGGTGGATAAATGCCATCATACAGTGGTACCCAAGGGACAATAAACGTTCACAGGGATGCCTTAAAACCCTCTGGATAGACGAGCTCATAAAGCTCGATGAATGTAAGCGGTCGCAAAAACCTAGGGACAGAGAATAGTGTAGAGCGTTTGGGGAGGCCTTCATCCAGCAGTCGATCAACAACAGTTGGTGATGATGATATTAATAAAAGAAAATCCTTATTTTGTGCATGAAGTTACAATATTAAAAGTAGAGACACAGTTTGCGACTTGTTTTGGACTGTCAAATTTCGACCATTTTTTTTAACTATACCACTAATCTATCCGAATCTCTACCGAAGCTGCAATATACATGCTGTCCTGTTTTCACATTTCTATTGCACAGTGACCAATAAGTATAATTTGGTGCAGTACCTACCTACCATTTGGTAATTATCTCATCTAGCTATAGGTATAAATAATTTCCAATCTCTAACTATGAAAGTACTTTTATACTTAGGTATACATAAAACCGTGAGTAAAAGTATCAGGCTCACATAAATCATTCGGGATGGAATCAAAGCTTTATCTTATTCAAATGATGCGCGAGTTATTTGGTCACGCTCGCGTCAGGACCTGTCACCGCTCTGCACTCTACTTCGCAAACGCACACGGATTTATTGGCCCGCTATGTGATGCACTTAAAACTGGACTGGATGCATGCTCGCCTGATACTTATTCCGTTTTTATAGAGCGTTTTATCTAGTGCGTGATGTATGAAGATTCGATAGAGATAGTGTTTAGAGTTTAGACTTTAGACCATGTTTACTTTGCGCAACCCATGCTGTCCCAATACTTTTTGTAAATTACCTATAGTTTAATTATCAGTTTTCATTAATTCAACGGTAATGCTTTAACGCCTAGAAATAGAAACTAGAAATCTTGTATCTGGATTAATGGAATGCAAATTCATGTCACAATCAATAAAAATTCAATGATTGTCCAGAAATCATCCATCAGGGTGCCACCATACTGTTGTAAGCTCTGCCTTGTATCTACAGAAACTAATAGTTATTGTCTACCCAGTTTTATGGTAACTAATGAGGAAAATTTAAGGAAAGTCTCTTAAAATAATTTCCATAAAGGTAGGCACCTATCCTTAAAGTTGCAGTGAACGGTTTTTGAAAGAATAATTATTGTTAGCTGTGTGATAATTTTAGGGGTTACATGTAAACTGTACGTAAAACATTTCACCGTGGCACAGTTTGCCGTGAGCTTTCTATCGGAAAGAGATAACCGTATACTATACGGTCTCCAATTCTATTAGATTCAATATGAATATTAATTCAATTTTCATAGCTGATTTTGACAAAATTCATGAATTCAAGAATGAAAACCTAACCTAACCTAACAAATAATCCAGTATATTGGCTATTTTCAAAATTTGTTTGCTGCTGACTTCCTGTAAAGTGTAAACCGACAAGAACCGTGTTTTATTTAGACATTAATTTTATGTCAGTAGATACTACACGACCCAAAGAGGTTGGACGGTCTTTAATATACGGCAATATACCTATTTCCGATACAACATTTTACGGTGAAGTGTGATACGGCGAACTGCATACGTACAAGTTTCCGGATACGAATTTTAGGGATCATGAAAACAAGGTAGGGATAAAAGTTGAACAGAGAAATAATTAATACGGAAATCAAACCAATGACCTTCTGAGTTTCTGACCCATAGACAATAATATATTTTTATCCTAGACTAGATATAACAGGTATGGCAACTACTTTTTGAATAAAATTAAATATGTACCTACCTACTTAAAAGAATACAATTATTACAATACCCACTTATCAACATTATTATAGGTAGGCCAAAACCAGGAAGCTCAAAAGCTTGCTGTATTGCAGCATACATCACGATCGAGCAATCAAAAGGCGAGATCAATGAATTTATAAAACGTTTGTCAAAAATTTTCATAATGCCATTATAGTATTATACAACGTTTACACGTGCATGGATTGCTGCTGACAATACGTATTATTGCGGCCATATCAAAAAAATTCACGTGTAATCACGTATTATCATATGGCAAGCACATAGCAAGATTGCATGCATGAATCAAAAAAGTACAGAAGCTCTTAAATTGTTACGTGTCAATTAGATCGTGCAATATCTGCGCCTGCGCAGTAAAACGACAGTAGCGAATCTGCCGGTAAAAAAAACTAACTACACCGCGCAGAGACTCATTTTGAGGTTAACCGATTTTCACGACCTGTCATGTAGTACCTACCATAAAATGACAACATCGCGTCTCGCTTACTATTGTAGAATGTGATTGGGAGACAGTCAGCACTCTTACGTGTAAACAGTTATTATCGCGATTGTTTAAAATACACACTATTGGTGTAAGTAACTCCATGCACGTGTACGTGCGCTATTATAACACAAATACGCAGAAAGCTAGGTAGGTACCTAATACCTATGTATGTAGGTTCTAGTGACTGGAAGAATCAACTAAAATGATCAGAATAAGGATGAACGATGGACGACCTGACGAAGATCATCCATTTGCGCTGAGTTGATGGATAGGTAAGCCAGAGCGTGATCTCTTAAAGAGTTAGGTATCTACCTAGGATGTCTAACGAGAAATTTCAGGGTTGACATATTAGCGTATTAATTGTAAATAATATAAGATAGGTACCTAGTAGTTAGGTGTACCTTTTACTTATATACCTACATACAAAGATGACAATATGCCACAGAAATTAATCGTTGAAATTGTGTTTTTTATGCAAATAGTGTTTTTTATGCAATATTGTAAAAGTTTTTTAATAATAGATTTAAAAAAGAATATATAAGTAAATATGTAACACCGCCTTCATTTCTTTGTCTAGTGTCCAAATCCACATTTTTTAAATATATCTATCGTTCTACACAGGTGGTAGAACAGTAGGTAGACAATAATAACTTACTTAGTTTGAAAGAGTATTTAGGTACCTACCTAATTCTAATAGAAACAATAGAAGGTTGTGTCTTGGTTATATAGCCAATAATGAAAATATGAAAATGTTTTATTTGGTAGACAGGTATGTTTCGTCACCCAGTTTTTAACGTTTTTTAAGGGGAAATGACTATTTTGAATCCCAATTCTTACCTATATAAAATTAATTTGCGTAGGTTATGTCAGTTTTTCGTCAACAGGTAGGTATTTAAATTTTTTATTTTAATTCACATTGTCGTAGGTAGATATATAATTGTATGGTAGATCCCTCTTCAATTTGCCAGCCCATCATACTCCCACCGCAAGGAGGACGTCAACATTGAGATTGGTAGGTATTCGTGGTATTTTATCAAGTCGAATGTCAATGATTTTGGGTTCCCTATCTCCATACGCTATGTACGAGTATGTACAGCCTTGAATATGCTGATCCGCCTTATATGACACTTAAAACGTGTCTGAAAGAAAAGGCTTTACGAGCTCACACTGTTATTTCGATACGGAGCCGCACGGGACTGATATAACAACTTTACTATGCAAGTTACTATGAAATACTGAGAGCGAAGGGGCCAAACCTTGGATAAGTCTGTTCAATGGCCATGTCATTCTCGGTTATAAGGTTCCGATAAAAATAAAAATAGTCATTGCCAAAATTCATTTAAATTTTAAAGAATAGGGCAGCCCTGATTGATTTCAAAAGACTGTGTGGACGTCAATAATCATCTCTCACCAACGCTGACGGACATACCTACTGTCCAATCTAAATAGTCGTGCACTTTTCTGACGCCACACTACCTCCCTGGTCAGAGATCACCAATGCGATATAGTTTTTACTAAAACTAGATAACAATTAATAACATAGTGTTGGCAGCTATTTTTTTTCTATTAGGTTGGTACTTATTGTAGGATTTCGTCGAACCAGACATAAAAATAATTAGTTATTGCTATCTATGACTATAAAAATCGATCGATTTTTTTGCTGATCAGACATATTTAACATGAATTTTGTTAACCGTGTAGATACCTACTTACCTTGATGAGGCGCTATATTACACAAATATTACTTTGCAATTAAGGGGGAGTGTAGTGCTACTAGCTGTAGGTACTTACCCACCTACCTATCTAGCGTCAGATTACAGGGCATGCAATTTATAATAATTTATGATAACTTACATGTTTGAATGTTTGAATGTTGATCCAGCCAATCCCACTATAGTGTGATGTGCACTCCCAGGCAGTGGTGGGTTTAAGGACGCGGAAGTTCGACGCACTGACTAATTTTGATTCCCTACCACGATAAAAAAAATAATTATGACAGTGATTATAATATATAAAACTATTAGCGATTGATTATTTGTCTTGAAGTATGTATCTGTATGAATATTCATGTAGGTAGTAGTCCTCTTTGATATTGGTTGAAGGGCATGCATGTAGGATTTGAACCCGAGACCCTTGACTTACCAGGCGGATACATTACCATTCGATCATTGCGGGTCAGTGTCATAGCATAATAAATTAAATGTTTCTGGAAAATATAATTCTTTGTAGGTACTTATTAAAGAGTTGCCAGAAGAATAATTGAATCATAGGGGTACAGAAAAATCATTTCCTCTCATGACACACAAAATAGTTGCTTGCAGCGCAATTTTATTTTCTTTAGTTAATTCGGAATTTGATAAAATTTGTCATATTTTTTGTTATAAGTAGGTACTATTATAATATATAGTTTGATGACGGTAAAATTTTTAATTCTATGGGGATAAACAATAATGAAAATTTCCTCAATATCCGTTTTTCCACATAGTCAGCCATATACAATGACCCAAACTACATATAGGACTCAATTGCAATAGTTATTTTATAGATATTCTTTTAAGATATTATTTTGATTGTGAGTACCTACGTCAATAAATAGCGGATCATAATTGATCGACCTCCACATGATGAGCAGATTCATACAGATTGTGAAGAAAAAATTTGACCACCTCCAAAGGGCCGCACTAGAGATTGGCTTAAGAGTAAATGAAAACAAAACTAAAGTCATCGTACAAAGCCGACAAAATCAGAGTAGGCTGGGCCAAAGATCCAGTTTTGGAAACCATCAATTTGAAGTTGTCAACCGGTTTACATACCTGGGTTCCAATATTACAAAAGAGCACGAGGAACTGGAAGAAATAAATGCCCGATTAACCGCTGAAAATAAATCGTACTTCTCATTGCTGCCCATATTCAAATCCAGAAATGTCCACAGAAAAACTAAGATCCGGCTCTATAAAACCATGGACGCTAAATATGAAAGCAGCTGAAATGGTGGACTGCTTTGAGAGAAAAATCCTGAGGCGGATATACGGACCCATGAATGATGGTGGGGAGTGGATAATTAGTTACAACACGGAACTAACCGCTTATACCAAGATTCAAAACTCTCCACCTTCATAAAGAGGCTAAACTGGGCAGGCCATGTCCAGCGCATGCCTGAGTCACGGATACCGAAGAAGATCCTCGAAGGAAACCCAGGGGGGAAAGGCCAGTGGGAAAGCCATGCACACGATGCGGTGATAACATTACAAAAGATGCCAACCAGCTGCTAAAAATCAGGAACTGGAAAAGACGTACGGAGGACCATTCCGGCTGGAGGACGGCGGTGGAGGAGGCCAGGTATCGACTTGAGCTGTAGCGCCATCGAAGAAGAAGAAGAAGAATTGATTGGACATGTCACTCGATTATAACTTTACGGACTGATAGTATATCAGTCTCTGTATCGCTCTGCACGGCATCTCATTCTACATACCGCTCTTGTAGCGACTGTTTACGCTGCAAATAAAACTCGCCCCTCCATCCACCGAAGCAACCATCAAATCTCGACTTGTAATCTCTCCTCCTGATGACTCTTCATCATTCCCTTTGGTTTTTCTAGTATAGTGGTCTCGTCCCTCTACGTCTACAATGAGACTGCCAAATTTCAATTGCTCTTTGATTTCTTACTTCTACTTTTTTTTCGTGATAGGTGTGAGGTGATAGAGAAAAACGGAACACAACCTGTAGGACTCCAATCCTGACCCCAAACCATTATATGTGATTGTTTAACAAATTCTACCGAATATATTTTAACTTTAAACTAGAGTTTGAATACACCTGGTTTATCGTTAGAGTCACTTGGGCGAACCGCCGAGCAGAGCACTGTGAACAAAAAGGCAAAACAATTTCTTTGAGGTGCATTTAATCATGGCTGGGACGTCAATATGTCAAACCAAACACTAACACACCTATTTGATCTTATCGGACAGAGGTTATTGATGGAATATGACTTTTCATAATGCCTTACACGATCTCAATCAGAGATGCGATTTGCATAAAACCGAAATGAAAAGATTTCGAAACAAAGTGTTAATGAAGGCAAGCCGAATTAAATTGAAACACCTTTAATCTTTTCAACAGATTCAGCATTTACCTACTCGATGGTAGTGTAATATATAAAATTATAATATATATTATAATATCAATTATTTGAAAAATAATAAAAAAAAAACTTGATTTAACCATTCAGAGACTGGCTGCTGTGCATTTTAAAAATGAAGAGTCGCCCTTTTGCTTCTAGCTTACTCATTTGCAGTATTGTTGTTTTATTCTGTTGGTACAAATGTAAGCGTTTGCTAATATTTGTACCTACATATTATCAGTAGCGCAGAGTGACTTTTGGAAAGGGGTGGAGTTTTCAATAAACATAGTATAAACATTGTTTGTCTCTCTAAAAGAAACAATAAGAAAAATATGTAAAACTATGTGAATGAGTGGATAAGGAAGCAGACAAGGGTTTGCGATGTAATAGAGTTTATTAACAGCCTTAAATGGAGATGGACTGGACACATAGCTCGAAGAAGAGACAATCGTCGGACAAATCCAGTCATCTAGTGGTATCTAAGAAGTACGAAACGTCCGCAAGGTAGACCTAGAGGTCACTGGATCGATGAAATGACAAAGTTTTGTGGAAGTACGTGACAACGCATTGCACAGGACCGAGAGAAGTGGAAGCAGCTTGAAGGGGCCTTCATCCAGCAGTGGATAGATTCAGGCTGATGATGATGATGATACCTATTGTATTAACCATTAGGGAGTGTGATTTTTTTTAACCATGTCTGATCCTAATAAAATCACATGGGGCTTCCTTGGGGTGGACAGATTTTTGTTTTGGGAGAAAGGGATATTAGCCACTTCCATACTCTGACTCAAAAACACAATGAAAAACAATATGTGTAGTTTTCTGAACCAGGATTCGAAGTTATGACTCAAGACATTATAAGCCGACTCGTAAACCGCTTGGCCATCGTACTGTGCATACTGGGTAGGTACCGAAAGACGTCGAAAGGCGAAATCCAATTTACAAAACATGATTTAAATGGAATAGTACAACATTGAAATTAACTTTAAATTCAATCAAGTAGGTACCGTCAACGCGATTATTAATTTTTAATTCATTATTTAATAAATATACCTATTAAGTACCTACCTAATTAAAAAATTCCATATTAAGGTACCTAAATAAACCTAGATTCTAAATAATTGCCTAGTAAAGTCAGTGGTCGGCAAACTCATTAGTGAATAGAGCCAAATATCAATAGTACAAGGATTGAGATTTGAGATTGAGAGCCAAATTTTTAAAACTTAAATTATATATGTAGGTACACTGTTTATTAACAACAAACTTTAGTTAAAGTTTTAAGACTTATTTAAACTATAGGTATATCTACTGAATAAAACTTGATAGCACACGTAATAATGATCTTATGTATTGATAAATAATTAAATTGTAAGTAAGGTACCTATCCATAAAATTAAATCATAACAATGACTGACAAACACTCAATGTGAATAATGGTCTTGCATCTCCTTGGAAGGTTTGAGTAAGTCAGGTTTGTTTGTTGTTTTTAATTTTAAGCACGATTCCAGGTCCTCGCCAATAAGACGAGTTCTCAATTAACTCTTGATTTCCTCTCTAGAAATCTCTTTATTAACCACAAAACTTTTTATGTTAACATTATTGGAATATTGTATTCAGTAATTAAATACCCTTTGACACCCACGGTGGCCGCGCGGCTTAAGCGTTGGACTATACGCCGTGGGTCTCAAGTTCGAATCCTGGCTCTGGCAAGTACACATATTGTTTTTCAATTTGTGTGTGAGTCAGGGTATGGACCTAATAGGTTGAGCAAGTGGCTGACATCCATTTCTCGTATAAAACAAAATCTGTTAATACAAACCTTTACTCTATGGAGGCCCGTATGATCCTATTAGGATCGGACATGGTCGAAAAAAAAATTAAATACCGAACTTGATTTTTCTTGAATCTTCTAAAGCTTCTCAACTGCTTTCTTACTTGCATCACCGACGACATGACGCGTGTTTAGTTGTAAAGTGTCTCTCTTAATTTGAATGTGCCAATTTTTCCCGACAAATAATACAGGTCGGTAGGCTATTTAAGTTTTGAATAAACGCGAAAGTCTCGGTCCATTCAACTTTAAATTCACGGTTTTCGTCTTCCGTTTTTCTTTGCTTCTTCTTTGTAGCCATGTCAAATAGGGCAGGGGGAATTTGTGGCAGAGCCGCAGTCAAGGGGCCAAAGAGCCACATGTGGCTCGCAAGTCGCCGTTTGCCGAACACTGGCCTAGTACTTACATATCTAACTAAGGAGTCTTCCCTTCTACCACATATCAAATTAGTTATGTTGGTGAAAAAAAACCTGTTAACATTGCTGTTAACTTGTAAAGGAGTAAAAGTCAATAATAATATTGCAAATTCGCTTTCGTCTCTTTGACCGATTCAGCCAACCTGTCCACATAAATATTGAGACTTTATATGGAAGAATAATATGTCCTGGTTGATGGAGGTAATCAATCCGTAACATAAAATAAAAGTAGATAGGTAACACACTTTATGACAGTGCCATTATGGTCACAAAACCTGTATGCGGTTCTATGGTATTGTAATAAATGAATATTGCATACAAAAGATATAAATATAAAAAGGCATTTCGTGATTTTATACAAAAACGTACGTAAAAAATGACAATGATTTTGGGGTTATGTCAGTAGACGTCATTTTATTTCTGCGTTCTCTCTTATATTCTGCCACCATACGACTGATTGTGAAGCGGAGTATGTAGGTACCTACCTACCTACCTATTGGTTAGTTTTTGAAAATCAATTAAACGTGCCTAAATCAAACCATAATAGTTTTGGTATGTTATGGGCAATTTGACAAAATAGTACTATAATACACTTTTTCATTCTTACTTCTTTGTTTTCGTTGAATTAAGAATAGGTAGGTACATAGTATTATAACAGGCGTTGAATAGTTTTTTTTAAAAAACCCTGCCTAACCAAACCATAGCAGATAATAATTACAAGATAAAAAGAACTTTTTATATACAACGTTTTTAAATTTTCTGTTGAATCATATACACTTGACTTGACTAGCTTAAACGATCAAAAAAAATTGTATTTAATAGAAATAATACTGAAATGTCATTTTGACACTCATATTGATTTCCATAGTAATGCACGTATATATTAATAATTTCCTAGCAACCAATAATAGTGGATTAGATTACGGATTTCTTCCGAAATAACTTTTCATACAAAACAGAATTAACTAAAAAAGAATTTAATTCTACTTAAAGATGGCTAAAAGTATAAAAAATGCATTGACATCGTGTTCTGATATATTCTTAAAGTTTCGAAGTCGGGAAGTTAATTAAAAATCGATTGCAAGATTTCTACCGGACAAATAAAAATACGACCTAATAAAAACGTTGTAAAAAATATTATTCTATCTATAAAATATCCAAAATTATGTACGATTTAATAGCATGATTTTTGATATTTTATTGATAGATGAGTAATTTTTGACTATTATCTATTTTGACTTGGTTTTTGCAGTGTTTAATTGACACAACTGTGATTAACACCATCTGTAAATAATTGTAGACTTTGTTCAATGACGACACATACCTACGTATGACTGACAAAGTTTATTATGGACTATTTATGTCGGATCTTAACAGCCTACCTCCACCCTTCGCCACTGCTACCTACTTAAATTGAATATCTTATAGGCTCGTGATCGGCGTGACACTTGCCGCTTGCGTGATCAGTGACGGCGACATTTGCATAGTCCACATGATAAGGAGTCTTCAGTAACGATACCTTAATTACCAGAGCATCTCGCTAAATCACCGGACGCCTCTGAATGTTTTAGCATTATTTACATGAATTAAAATAAATAAGATAAGTAAAAACTGCATTACACTGTGACAGATCGTCGCTATAGTACTTGTTTTCCGAATATCCATTTTTATCAAAATCGACATTTTAATGCAGTTATATTTCTTTTGTCTAACTACACCGAAATCATTTATAAAAATTGTATATTTTCATGTAGAAACAGAGATATTTTTTAAAAACTCCGAATACGCCATGTTTCGCAACGATTGCTTTGTGCTTATTTTCCGAATGTTAAATAGAATAGCTCGGTCTCACTCTCGCATATCGCTTTCATATAGCGCTGTCTACTTCTAATGTCGCTCACTTCATATGTGACTGATGTCTGTTTTTCGTCTTTCAAAGCGCGCGATTTTGACTACTATTGTGTTATTTTAAGTTTCTATCGTTTAAATAGTGAATTTATCAAATTTAAAGTTATCAATCTTGTCTGTTACATCACCAGTTCGCTCTGAACTTCCAGCAGAGTTATGGAAGTAAGTATTTTAACCTAAATTACTGTATTTTGTACTGAGAAACAGAGATAATATCCCAACGGTCATACGATTTGTACAGTGTGACTCGGTAACTACTGTCTTAAAAAATAATTATTATTAATGTCTATAATCAAAACTTTTTCTGTTTTTAATTTACTTTTTATCTATTCATGCTAAAATGTACGCGAATATTTAATCTCATTTATTAATAAGATGTATGTTTATACCTATTTTTTTTTGGTGGATTTCCATTGAATAGTACATTTGATTGTATTTTCATTAAGTATAACTATAATACTATTGGCTATCCAATAGATATTTTGATAAATGTACGATCTATTAAGATTAATTCTGGTTTCGTGAGTGAATATTTTATATAATAATATTATACTCAGGATAGAATATTCGCATTCAATGGTTATTAAATAACACATGCCCCTATTTTTTGTTCCATGCCAATAAAACATAATACCTAATATGCAATATATGGTTTGTAATAAGTTTAATTGTATCAAGTTCGATTAAAATCCATAATGAAGCATTATTTGTGACCAACAAAAATATCATTGCCACCGTTTTAATTAGAAATTAGGAAAATTTTACTACCTACATTATTATTACGTAAATCTATGGATACAGATTTTTTATAACTATAATTAGGTATATAATTTTATGTTGATTCCCAATTTTGTAAACAGAAAATGGTGAATGGCATATTTTATAATTACCTATGAAATTAGGTAAAAACGATCATTGATACAACTTGATCACCTATTTACAAAAAATCATGTACCTATCAGTAAATTTATTAAAAATTACGTAAATAAATATTAAGTTTTTAAGTTTGTACTTTTTGACCACACGGTATACCGTGGTCCATGCAACGATACGCTACGGTCTTACATTCCGAATGTCCTTGTTTTGTTCCGAATATCCACTTTTCGGAGCCAGCGCTGAGAATGATCCGTATATCCACATTGCTTACTTGTAAATAAAACGTATTTTATCTTAGTTTAATGAATTATACTAATATATTATTCATCAAATCTCTTCTTGGATAATGTGGCAATCATAAAAAGGAGACAGAGTGCTTGATATATAAACTGATATTTAAATATAAGACAGGGAACTTTGTTTTTCGTTTCCTGAACAATCGACATTTGGTCTTTTCGGAAAACAAGTACTATTGCGACGAGATTCCAAAATTTAAAATAGCCACTGCCCAAGTAAACGGCGGACCCTTACGTGACCAGTGGCGGCTTTCCATGAAGCAAACTAGACATTCGCTACGTCAGATATGAATCTTTAAAAATCCATATACTTTACAATATAAACAATAAAACAAGGTATAAAAGATCCTTGAAACATAACAACTAAGTATTGCTGTAACTTCAACACTCGGTGGCGATTTCATTCACGGGAAAAAATCCCAAGGCTCCCCAAATCTGTCAGTACTTTGAGTTTTGCGAAAAAAATAAGTATGTTGGAGTTTTAGTAAACTTTTTAGGTGTCATTGACTTATATTTTCTCATAGTACCTACCTATGTATCAGTAATATCTGTACTTTGGCGGCCAAATAAGCGGAGTTAACTGCAACTAAAAATATATTCCTGTGAGTATAAATTATGTAGTTTTTTTTTTTTTTTTATTAAGCTACGAAGTCTCAATTATGTTAAGTTTTAAAATATTAACACTAGAGTAAGATATTCGGATCTAAATTCACGACCTGTCGATAATTAGCCCCGTTTTAGACGGGACACCGGTGTCGCGGTGTCAACGCGTGTTTGGTACACTTTTCTGTCGGCCGCTACATTCTCAAGCCGCCGATACACTTGTTTTTATTACCGCAGCCAGTTTTATGTTCTAATTTATAACGCGAAATTATGCGTTGACTCATTAGCTCTGGGCGTTCATAAACATAATACAAAGGCCCCTTTATTCGAATACAAAGACCTCCTATATTATATCGAGCGCGACACCGGTGTCCCGTCTGAAACGGGCCTTAATTAATTTGACACTCAAGCGTACCCCGCTGTATTCGTTAACTTTCTTCAACAAACATGATTATTTGCAACAATGGTTGATTAATGTAACCCGCCTTACACTGACCTTCTGACCAAGCCATTGTTATTTACTGATTTCTTGGTTACGGTAGGTTCTGTTATTGTTTACAGAATTTCAAATAGTCATAAAACTTTATTAAATTATAGGAACCTGTAACTTGTCGACGTATCTACGTATTGTTTGTAACACTGACAGATGAAAAGATGTAAAATAATGTAAATCGACGTATCCCATTACCTGACCAGTGTGTCACTTAAGTATTACAGGTGTGGGTACGCAGATACCTATCTAAGTGCATTTTGGTGTCACAGCAAATTTTGATATCACCGTTATCAGCCATTAACGGCGAAACTGCTTTGCGGAAAGTAATTATATTATCGACGGCTTATTTTTTCACACGAAAGACTTACTTGGACAATGCGATACGGGTATATACACGCGAGGATTTATATTCGGACTGACACCTAAATCGAGAGTTGCAGAATAAACCATGCTAGTAATCTCAACACCAGTAACCACTTCCGCCGGGGATAAACGAGTGTATGTCAAGATATGCATTTCCAACACAAATGAAAATAGAACTTAAAGCGAAACCAAATACCCAAAACCAATTAGCTATTAATTGAAATGTGGACAGCATTTCATTATAATGTTTTGGAAACAGAGTTTTGTCCAATTTTACAACATCGAGCTATTTATGTTCACATCTGTTTTGATCTATATCTAATTATTAAATAAATATCCAAATAAGACGTATATTATAATGAAAAAAGTGAAACGCGAAAGAAAATGTCATGCATTTGTTACAATTCACATAATATAAACGTATTATACGAAGTGAGAGTAGATAATAATGCGATCGGCATGATAGGTTACATGTAAATTGTACATAAAACATTTCACATTGAGTTTTCTTATCGGAAAGAGATGACCGTATAGTACCTCTACGCCATACGGTCTCCAATTTTATTAGATTCAATAATAATATAAACATTATTTCAATTTTCATAGCTGATTTTGGCAAAATTCATGAATTCAAGAATGAAAACCTACCTAACCTAACGAATAATCCAGTATATCGGCTATTTTAAGAATTTGTTTGCTGCTGGCTTCCTGTAAAGTGTAAACCGACAAGAACCGTGTTTTATTTATATATGGATTGTATGTCAGTAGGTACTATACGACCCAAAGAGGTTGGATGGTCTTTAATATACGGCCATATTCTTCCGATACAACATTTCATGGTGAAATGTGTGACACAGCAAACTGCATACTTACAAGTTTCCGGACACGGTAATGGTAGTCGATGCCCAAAACTGTGTTTTAGATTTTTTAGTAATAATTGTAATGTGCTTACTTCACCCAATTGAAAATGACTTTTCTTATGCTAATGGCGTTGCAGGTAGAGTTGGGTATTTCCCGAGAAAATCTCAATCTCGAGATTCTGGATTTCCCGAAATG
Source organism: Rhyacophila brunnea (assembly GCF_057557595.1). Taxonomy (NCBI): domain Eukaryota; kingdom Metazoa; phylum Arthropoda; class Insecta; order Trichoptera; family Rhyacophilidae; genus Rhyacophila; species Rhyacophila brunnea. The sequence continues at coordinate 38,057,823 of NW_028232848.1, read as the reverse complement.
ATGACATTTTGAATTCTTGAGATTCGGGATTCCCAGAAAAGGGAAAAATCTGTAAAAAATCCTAAAATCAGTGTAAAAAACAGACAAATTCAAAAAAATATGATTTTTTAAAATTAATGTAAGAAGAAAAACGAATAGAAATAGGAAAACAAAAGAAATTAAAAACATTACTTATTAAAATATTATATAAAATAAACAAAGAGGCAGATAATGAAAGACGATTTGCTGTTGGTAATTTTGTTTAATAGAATTAATAATGAAAAAGACGAATAATAAACCTCATTTTAAGACTACTTATTTTTTAACATTTGTATACTTACATAATATAATACCTATTACAATTTTTACCCAGAGCAGAGCAGACCCTGGAGCGGAGCTGGAGCAATTATTAGATCCCGAGGTCATTAGGAGCTACTCAAAAAAGGGCCCGCTCATAGACTATATATACAGGCCCGCTCTAACTTCTGCACTGCTATGTGTGGTATATCTAACAGGTTACTGATGTCGAGTGTGGAAAAATAGTTACGTCTGTATCATACATAATAAGCATATTATGCATAACAGTTTGTCACATAAAGTAACGTGCATTCAATATTGAGACCAGTCTGCACGCTTTGTTATAGGTATCTGGGTTTTATGGTGGCTTTTACATTTATGATTATTAATCTTTTCTGTAAACGTAGCTATGGGAGTATGGCATGATCAGGGTAGTTGCGAAAATATTGGCGAGCAGCATGGATAGTTGGGGATGAACTCCTTAGTTAGAAGCAGACTTGAGAGTGGGTCTATTGTTTGGGCCCCGCATCAGTTGAAGTACGGCCTTATGGTGGAGAGAGTCCAAAAGAAATTTTTGAGACTCCTTTACTTTCGGCTGTATGGATATTATCCGTGGCCCTATCCGACTGATTTTCTCATCCGTATGCTTACATACTGTAGCTTAAAATTTAGAAGGGATCTTTATTTAGCTACATATTTTTTCAGACTTATACGCGGCGTAAATGTGAACTCCGCCATTCTTGGTGGTGTTGGCTTGTGTGTCTCTGATAATTACCTAAGAAATTGAGGGCATCCGTTGTTTGTTCTCCCAAGATGCAGAACTAACCTGCCATTAGTAATGCCAATTGGTAGGGCAATAACCATGTTTAATGAAATCGCTTCGGATATTGATATATTCCACTTACGTGAGGGTGAATTTAGGTGGACGTTGTTTTATAAGTTTTTAAGATAGGGTCTATCAAAGTTCACTCTGTGTGCTTCCATCTACTTTTATTTTTTTATTTCATTTTATTTCTTTTTTTATTTTATTTCTTATTTTATTATCTACTTATTGTATTATTAACTCAAACTTCTTTGTATTTTTATTTTTAAAAATATTAACACTTATTTTATGTCATGTCGTGAACGCTTTGAATTTATAATTTGTTCATTATATGTAAAATAAATAATTTTGATTGAAATAGAATCCAAACATACACACGTGAAGATTGCTTTTGAATACTTATCTACGTCATGTTAAAATTTGATTACTAATTTAATAAAATTACACCTCGTCTTCAGTTTAATGTTGAATTTCCATAAATAAAATGTACATCGTCAAATACATTTCGTCGTGAAATTACTTCTTTCGATAACACCACATATTAAATTTAAACAGTACTCGATTTGGAATTTATGTGAAGTTTGAACATTAAACCTACTCACATACAAGATTATTGTGCTGCGTTCAATTCAATAATAATTTTAATTGATTGTTCTCTACCGCTTCAATATCAGTGGCGAAGGGTGACTTTTGGAAAAAGGTAGGCTGTGGAGATCTGATAAAAAGAGCACACTTGTCAGGTATACTTACGAGAATAGTACGATATTTACTACTAATGAATAGGTACAAACTAGTAAATGACAACGACACAATAATTCAATGATACTTCAAAAACTCATTGACGACATAAAAATGAGCGATGTGTTTAAATTACGTATTTTTCAAAACATGTATACCCATCAAAAATCATTAGATAAAGTTTTTTTTTATAAAAACAAACTATACTTACTTATTTATTAATATTCGATTAAACGCCGTTGAAATAATTTTTTTAATTATCTAATTATTAATGATTTTGGACAATGTGCGTAGTCGTGACAACATTGTTATGCGCGAATGTTTTAGGCTCTGCGATAGGAGCTTACCTTATTTCGTACAAATCAGCAGACTTGCTGAGGTTACGAGACGTAAAGTCCATACGAAAAAAATTCAGAATTATTTCACACATAATCGGAGATTTATTTACGTCGAGACGTTGAGGCGTTTATTATTTATTTACGGCGCGATGTGGTATATTTTTTAATACCTTTGCAGTTGTTTTGTAAACTGTGTAATACTGTAATACATTCTTACATATACGATATCTCTCGTTGGCAAAATATTTTTTTTATAACATAAAATAATGAAGTGATTAAGTATATAAATATTATGTCGATATGCAATTAAAAAATATTTTTCTTAAGAAGGTAGGCTTTAAATACTCGCCTAGTATGGAGTCTTTGCCACTGTTCAATATAAAGGTTATTTGGTTACATTTTAATTGGGTTTATTTAATTAAAACAAAATATGATCAAAATACATCAATATCGGTGATCATCATCGATTCGTTACTGGATGAAGGACTTAAAAAACAATACTTTTTCAATGTTAGATCATCCTTGATAACGGTTCATGCTAATTTCAATTAATTTCAATCGGTTTCTACGTGTGCGTACGTTAAAATTACTTCTTGCGATATTGCATATATAGATAATATTTTGAACAGAGTCCAACCTGCAGACCATAGATAATAGACAATATTCTTATAGAAAATATATAGTGCCAACCACTAAAAATAAAAACAAGTGAGCCAAAAATATGTAGGCATGTAGAAAATGATAAAGTCATAAGAGTCACGCGGGTGTCGATGTAGCGCGATATGCGTAAGGTGACCTCATTGTTGTTCGTTGTCACAATGTTCGTTTAAAGACAGTTTCAAAATGTACGACGGGATGGGAGCATCAGTCTGATGACATTTTAAATACCGATAAAAACTCTATTACATACTTTTCCCGTAGCGGTAGCTTACTGTGACAGCACATAATGTGATCATAATGTATTTGAACCTTAACACACATAAATAAGTGTGTTAAATATTTTTTAAGATGAGGATATAATACAAAATATTGTTAGCGCCACAGGCGAACATCAGAGTTTACTATACGTTATAAATATTATTTTTTTTACCATGATTTAGAAATTATTTTTAGGAAATTTTAAAATATAAAGTGAATTTACTTAATAATTTTTTAATCTATCACTGCCAGCCAGATTTTACTAGGTGAACACTTGTAGGGCAACTATTTTCGGAATAAAATAAATCTTTTCAAAAATATAAAATAGGAACGGATTGATAAATATTTGAGAAAACTTACCAACACAACATGTTTATCGAGTTTATCGTGAATATTTTCACACTAAAATGATAAATATTGTTTAGAAAATATACACAGAATGTTTATTCAGGAGTTATAACGTTTACAAGAACCCGCGAGTTAATTCTTCCGTGGCACGGATTAGGTTAATAATTCACAAACCGGAACTGCGCTCCGGATCATTTCGAGCCCTGACAGAGGATCATACTGCAGGAAATCGATCATAAGAGAAAAAGTGATAAATAGTGATATATAGATATTCAATTCCAGCACTGACTTTTATGAATCTTTACATACGGAATTTTATGAATACTGATTAAACATGACTGTTTTATGTTTAAACCGTAAATTGTTTCCAATTATAGCGAAGTTTTGCAATTATTATTATATGACTGCGACATGGAATATTATGATCGTCGTGACATTAAACAATTATAATGCCTTTAATTTTATCTCCACGTAATATTGTGTGACATAAATTATGAAATCAATAAAATACATATTGCTGTACAAACTTTATGATCTCGCAAGAATATTTAATGATGACAGTATTATTACCTCTATGTTCCGTATTTTACATGTTATTAAAAATAAAATAATAAACAAAAAATATTACAGTTTGGAATATATCATAATAATTAATATGAAATTTTTGTATTACCATTGTATTATACCTACACCCCACGATGGCCGCGCGGCTTAAATGCCGACCTATAGGCCCGTTTCAGACGGGACGCCGGTGTCGCGCTCGATATAATTTAGGAGGCCTTTGTATTCGAATAAAGGGCCCTCTGTATTATGTTTATGAACGCCCCAGAGCTTATGACTCAACGCATACTGTCGCGTTATAAATTAGAACATAAAACTGGCTGCGGTATTAAGAACAAGTGTATCGGTGGCTTGAGAATGTAGTGGCTCATTAACTCATAAACATAATACAAAGGCCCCTTTGTTCGAATACAAAGGCCTCCTATATTATATCGAGCGCAACACCGGTGTCCCGTCTGAAACGAGCAATACAGTCGTGGGTTCCAGGTTCGAATCCTGTGTCTGGCAAGTACACATATTGTTTTTAAATGTGTGTATGAGTTAGAGTATGGACATAATAGGTTGTAGCAAGTGGCTGACATTTATTTATCGTAAAAACAAAATCTTTTAATACAAAACCTCCACTCTGTGGAAGCCCATATGATCATATTAGGATCGGACATGGTTTTGTATTACCTACATACTAGTGGCGAAGGGTGGAGGTAGGCTGTTAAGATCCGCCATAAATAATGCACACTTAACATCATGGGCCCCACATCCTGAAGCATGCCCCTAAGCTAGGATCTTTTGCGGGCCCCCTACATATCGCTAAGAATAAAGGCAGTGTGATGCTCTACAGTAGTGTTTTTCTAATGCTGTACGTGGTAAAATCAATGTGTTTTTTTGTATATTTTAATACATTTATTTGAATTATGGAGTTGTCGAGCATCGATACACAATTAAAATTATATCGTACAACCACATAACTTAAAATAATAACATTATCGAAAGAGAAAGGCGCCGCAAGCGACTTTTTTTGCTATTAAAGCAAATTTGTGATGTGTGTTTATCTCACTTATCTGGTCGACTCTCCACGCCGGGCCCCTCCTGAGCCCGGGCCCCCAGGCTAGAGCCCTGTCAATCCCCCCTTGTGGGGGCTATGCTACGTCACTCGTACGTATTTGTTTTTATTGAAATAAGACTACAATTTACGGATGGTATTGGTTAGTTTCTAAATTTAAATTAAGCCCTGCGAAAACCAAGCCATAATAGATAATACTCAAAAAATACTTTTATATCTATAAAATATCTAAAATTACGCAATTAAATCATACATAACTTTGGATATTTGATAAATAGAATAATATTTTTTTATCTGTTATAGGTACTTTAGTAATTTAATGAATTTTAAAAAATAACCAACAATATGTGTAATATTTGTATCCTTAATCCAATGAAAACAAATAAGCATGAATGAAAAAATGTGCACAATTTTGTCGGATCGCCCAAAAAATACCAAAACTATGGTTTGACTGAGACGGGGTTTAATTGATTTTTAAAAACTTGACTTACTTATTATATCTGTAAATTTTAGTCTTAGTTCAATACAAACAAATACGTATGACTAACAAAGTTTAATGTGCACTATTTATGGTGGATCTTAACAGTCTACCTCCACCCTTCGCCACTGGTCCTACATAATAACCATGTAGGTACCTATAATGAAAAAAATCTTCTTTGTAAAAACTTTGTACCTTCTCATCCATAAAACATTTGACAATTGGCACAAGGAACACAAAAATAAGAGAAATAACCTTCTGGGTATGGCGTGGCAATGAGCAAATAAAATTTTGGTGTGGAGAAATTAAAAGTGTGGAGAAACTTGAGATAAACTTAAACAAGCCTGAACAGTAAGTACCTATATATCTACGCATGTATCATGATATGCTTTAAACTTTAAAGTCTGTTAAGTAAAAGAATGTTTATTCAATATTGGTTTAATTTAATGACATTCCTAATGTTTTATATTTCAAGCATTTTAGGCCTGACGTCTAAGAAAAACTTAAACATGTGTTAAAGTATATTATGTTGTTTTCAATGTTACGCCTATATGCATTATAGTTTGTCACGTACCTAACTAAAACAAGCATTATTTCATTTAATATCAGTATTATATAAGGACATTCTGGAGGCTATATGAGTGTTTCACAAGCATAGTGAACCAAGTCCATTTTGAATATTTTTGGGTGTTAGGTTCAAACATATTATTTGAGTATTTCTAAACCTGTAAGGGTGTGATTGCAATTCTTAAGTGTTATTTAGAGTTATTGTGTAAGGGAAATCATACCCTTACAGAATAAGAAATACTCAAAAATTATGTTTGAACCTAGCTTACTCAAAAATAACCAGATTGGACTTTGTTCACTATACTTGTGAAACACTCATATTATATATCAAGCATTTTTCTTCTTTGCCCATATCCGCCCCTTAACTGGACCATATGGACACAATGGTGTCCATTTTTGGGCCTGACAAATAATTCGGCTTCAAAATCTAGTATATGGTGAGAGGCTTTATATTTTTATCGTATTACTCTATCGTCTCTATGGCTAGGATACACAACAGGTTTTGTTTTTATCCCAAATGGATCCAATTGAAATCAAGCATACAGTTTGCGTCAATTATTTGCTGCAAATTGCAACGCCGTATACCATCCCTTATAAGGTTATTATATAAGGATGTAGGTAGGTAAATATATCAAAGTTTGTCAAACTTTGCCCTTTTCAAAATTCTAACCACTAGTTCAGTTCGAATGCGTTTTCTGCACTCGCTCGCCTGTGATTATTACATTATTAATCGACCGTACCAGTTTTAATTGCGTCATGAAATATTCATCAGGTGGCATGGCGACGAGACACGAACGCCAGCCCATCCGGACAATGGACTCCAAGAGTGACAGCGGCCGACGCGACTGCCTCCGTTTGTTTCCCCGTGACACTGCGCTTCTAAACATAAAACAATCCTTTCAATGACTTACTCGTTTATAGTATTCGAGTCGCAAAATCCGCTACGAACATTTTTAAAACTCCTTTTATTATAAATCACACGATATGTTATCATTGTATTTGTCATCACATAAGGTGAGAAACCTTAATTATATTGAGAACTCCGTTTTATGTGATTTTTATAAGTATATATAATAATATAATGTAAGTATGACAAATTCAAGTAGAAATATAATTAGTCAACCCAGTCGCGAATACTGCCTGTTGGATGGAGATAAACGATTTTAACGAACGAACAATAAACACATATAACAATAAGCAGGTACTTCCATTTACCAATGGCGAAGGGCGGAGGTAGGCTGTTATGATCCGAAATAAATAGTAGATATTAAACTTTGTCAGTCAAACGTATTTGTTGTCATTGAACTAAGACGACAATGTGTAGTCTAGGTAGTGTTTGTTATTTTTTTAATTCAATTAAACCCTACTTAATCCAAGCCATAGTAGATAATCATAAAAAATATTCATTTATCTATAAATATCTTAAATTATTGCATTATACATAGATATTCTATTAATAAAAGAATATTTTTTATCGATTACCTATGGTTTGTTATAGGCCGGGCTTAATGATTTTCAAAATACTAACCACACCATCTATTATGTATGTATTCTTAATTCAACGAAAACAAAATAATAGTATCTATGAATGAAAAATTATGCACAATTTTATCGGATCACGCAAAGCATACTTACCACTACTTACCACTATCAAACTATTTAAGTTTGGTTTAGGCAGGGTTTAATTGATTTTTAAAAACTAACCAATACCTACCATCTATAAAGTGTACCTATACATAATCAATAAAGCAAATACATACAACTGACAAAGTTTAATGTACACATGTCGGATATTAACAGCCTTCCTCCACTCTTCGCCACTTCCACCTACCTATAAATGTAGTACCTGACAGTAGGTACTCAAAAATAATATTTTTTGGAAATCCTGACGCTATCCATGTATCAAGGGTAGGAACTATTGTTAATATCTTGATTTAAAATATGCCAGTATTAACGGAATTACAAAAAACACCGTTTGCTTATTGCTAGAAATTTTCATCACGAGTAGCTAAATTTGTAAATAACACCGCCCGGCCTGCGATTGTTGTGGGTTCAAGTCCCATTCTAAATTGCCGTTGAATAAAAATGGTTAATTTAAAAATCATATAATATGTAGGGTCAATACCCTACCATCCGCATGACTTAATTTATAATTACAATGTGTCTTGCAACATAATATTGTTAAAATTGTAAAACAAGCGATTTATGTGAATCAATCAAATTTTAACAGAAAGCTAATTTAGCAAAAATAATTTAATAATTCAATTATTCACCAATATTGCAACCTAATAAATAATGCTATTTAAGTTTGCGATATGCACAAAAGTTGTTCTACTTACACAATTGTTAAAACTGCGTAATTGTTCAAATTAAAATCAATTATTTATAATTTAAAAACGAATCATGCGTTACACAATAAAGCATAATTATCAAAATATTCACGTAGTGATAGCAGCATTTTCTATTGTATCGAATCACTATAAAAATACGCAGTACATGAAATCAATATTGTCATTCAGTCATCAAAGATTTAACCTTAAGGTTATCGTTTCGCTTTGCCCGATCGATCTCGTAAATTCATCAGAACGCATAATCGTGATTTCACCCAACTAAATTATAATCTGTAAAGATATCTGTAATAATTAAATTAATATTTATTTGGAAGGAGATAATAAAACTAGGGTTCATTTCATTATCGCATCACTCAATTGGAGTCATTATTGGAGTCAAACCAACCTACCCTGCCTGTTCCTTATTCCATCTCACTTCCGACAAATATTTTGTCATATTGTTACATAGTGCATACCTAATACCTAAAACATAAGAAATCCACGAAAATATTAAAGGTCCTTGACAAATAATAATAGGTAATATAAATAAATAATATTGTGTGTTTTTAAACACTTAAATGAACATTTAATGACATAAACCCAATATCAAGCCATCAGTAGGCAACTATGAAAAATGCAATTTTTATTTAACCACACATTATTACACACCCGGCAATACTTTGAAAGATGCTTCTCGCTCGTTCCACCACGGTATACTGTCAGTATTTTATGATTTCACAGGTGGTAGTGTGAAAGTATGTGTATGAATACAACTTATTTTTAAACTCCAAACGATTTATTCTACGATGAGTGAGTTATTGACCAAGAATTCGTTTCGTGATGAAATATTAATTTTTATTATTATAATATTTAAATACATTTCTATTATTATGAGAATATTTCAATAATAATTAGTTAGTAATTAGTGAAACTTCGAGGCTGACAAAGTTTGAGGAGTGTTGGTTTAGCGGGATATTAATATGTAATAATTAACATCGTCATGCTTTTGATTTTCCATGTAATAAAAGTTGTCTTGTCGATAGAAGTACAATTACTCTGGTTCAATAAAGGGTTAAAAATAAGTAACACACTCATCTATAAGTAGGTAGGTTGAAATATATACTTACATTAAGATGTATTGATAATAATATTATTATGGGATTCTTGGAGACGTCGCACAGTGGCCTGGGGAGCAAACATAGATGAAAATGGCTGGAATTAGTTTATTTACAACGCTATTTTCTCTTTTTTTTTTAAATTTGTAGATGTACATACGGACTGTGCCAAGTAGGTATATAATATGTACCTGTCTACTTAGGTATTCTATGATGAATATCCGAGTGATATGCATGAATCCAGGATGACGATTTTTTAAATTGTTTTCAATATGTGATTCATTCAATACAGCAATAACCTCGGCTCGACTCTGCATAACCCTGAATCTTCACAGTGATCGAGTGGATCTGTTTTGTTCTCTTGCCTCTTTCAAATTAAGTTGCTCCAAAATCCACGACTAACTATTGTATCTGGACGACTGTTTATTTTTATTATTATTGTATTTTTTTTAAATTGTATTTTTCTTGGTATCGTGGTATCCTATCGAATAGGATATGTCCAGCTTTTGCATCGACCCCCGTCACCCCGTGTTTCCGCAAACGATAAATTTATTATCATCATCTCAATGCAGAACTCTCTGCAGACATTTTAGAGAGCCGCTATTTCACCTTTATCTTCTCTGGTATGAATATAGATATTAGTTCTTTTCACTATCCACAGTATACTCGGCCTCTAGCGCCACTCTGGCGATTATGTAGTAAAATAATATTATTAGTTTATTGTATCATAAAATTCATTACTTATATAAACTGTTTATTAAACATAATATAAATAATGTATAAGTATTCCTATTTTAAATTGCACCTATAGAGTAAACCGAGACTATTCGGATAAATGTAACCAATTAAATTGCTTTTCTTCAAAACGAATAACACCTCTATTTACCAATATCGTATAATATAGGTAGTTTACGGCTCGCGATGAATGGTAGGTATATATGGAGTAGGTAGGTACCGACAGAACATATAAATTAAAATTATAATAATGTTTCGAGTGAAGTTGAACTAAATACAATCTTCTTTAAAGCATAGTCTAGTTTTTTTTTCTTCCAGAGGGTGGAATTTTATTTTAGACTGTGTGCGTAGGTATATAAATTTAAGCTTTAAAATAAGAGATTCCGTTTGAAAAATAGTATTAGTAATTTTACTGTTGTATATGTGTACCTAATCCAAATAGCCCCAGTCTACCCAACTTATCATTTATCTGAGATGCAAATTACAATAGAAATTAGTTATCTACATTGGCGTTTCAAATCTCCTTATTTTAATTCAGCCACTTTATGCAATGGACTTCGGTTCTGGTCTCTGGTTTCAGTCATATTTTTCCATTAAGCCCGTCATTTTGTTGTGATGCCATTATTAAAATTAGCATATAATGGGTAAAATGGAGTCTCATTTTTATTATCATCATTATGAAACGGAGTGTTGCTGACATAGACGTAGATTTCTAATAGTAAAACCGTCCTAAGGTCGCTCGTCAAATAGCTCATTTTACATAATAATAATATAGGTAACTAACATGATTCGGCAGCAAATATATAGCCACGTATGTATAATAATAATATGTGAAAATTAGATTAGGTATTTCGGGACAGGTCGAATAATGTTTCATGATGTCTTTTATTTGGTTAACCCAATTATTAAAATAATGATACTACGTAGGTACTGATATCCCCTTTTTATGACAGGCAACCACCTTGATGCTTCCAACACGTACTTGACCGCATGGCCCCCACATCCTGAAGCGGGCCCCCAGGCTAGGATGATTGGCGGCCCCCCCTACCTATCTCTAAAGGTAAAGTCAGTGTGACGCGCTGCAGTAGCATTATCCAAATATTGTATTTATAGCGATTTTTCTATATTTTTTATATGTACGAGTACATCCATTTGAATTATGGAGTTGTCGAGTATCGGCACACAGTATAAAATTGCATCGTATAACCAAATAGTTTTATTATTAATATCACCCAAGTAAAATAGCGCCGCAGGCGAATTTTTTTACTATTAGAGCAAATTTGTGATTATCTCACTTATCTGGTCGGCTCGTCACGCTGGGCCCTTTCTGAGCCCAGGCCCCCAGGCTAGAGCCTTGTCAGCTTGACCGATTCGCTACACATTTTGGGTTTACGATGCATTCTAAATGCACAAAGTTCAGTCCCCTAAAGAGCAAAGTGATTATCTATCATTATTATTCAGTGATTGACTTCGGGCCGCGGAACCAAAACGCGTTTTTATTCCATATTCTTCCTCTGTACACGCGTTGTAATTATAATGAGAGGCATAATATGTAAATAATACCTACATTGTTCCGACTCACGATGTCGGTACCAACATACATGTCAAAGCAGTTAGACGCGTTCTTAACACACGCGTTTTCCAAACATTGTAAACAAAATATTATAAGTAAATCAAATCCGTAATTCATCTGATTTACCAAAATACTTATCCTGACATGACCTCACCAAAAACATTAGACACTCTCTTTCACGATTAATATTCATCAGGGGCAACGAGGACAGTAGGTATGTCAGTAGGTAACAACTCGTATTAAATTTTACGATTATAAGTACAAGGGTGGGTCAATAAGTCCTTAGAAAAGCCGACAGGTGGCGCGACTAGTACTGTAAGCGGTTTGTTTTCATGCAGCGGCACTACCGATTCAGTATGCTGCGAAGTTTCAATCAGATTGGTCGGGTTGTTGTGTGTTTCTCGTACATTTAAAAAAAAATTTGCTTGTGGAAAATGGAAAAATGGAAAATGGAGAAAATTGAGTTTAGAGCTGTTATTAAACATTTTAATATAAAAGGGTTAACAGCAAAGGAAATAAAAAATGAGTTGGATTTAGTTCACGGCATATCTGCTCCTTCACTTGCAACTATTTATAACTGGTTAAATGAATTTAAACGTGGTCGTACATCAACAAAGGATGAACCACGCTCAGGACGTCCTGTAGAGGTGACTACACCAGAAATGATCAATAAAATCCACGATATAGTGTTAAGTGACCGAAGATTAAAGTTGAGTGAGATAATTGAGGTTACAGGGATCTCAAAAGGTAGCGTCATTTCTATTTTACATGACAAATTGGGCATGAAAAATATTTCTGCAAGATGGGTGCCGCGTTTGCTCACAGTCGACAATAAACGCAATAGGGTGGTGGCCTCTAAAGCCCTGTTGTCGCTCATGCAACGCAATCCGGATAAATTTTTTCGTCGCTTTGTGACTGTAGATGAAACATGGATACACCACTATACTCCCGAGACGAAAGAACAGTCAAAGCAGTGGATTGCGAAGGCAAACCATGTCCAAAGAAGGCGAAAACCGTAAAATCAGCTGGTAAGGTTATGGCTACTGTATTTTGGGATGCACGTGAAATTATTTTCGTTGACTATTTGGAAAAAGGAAAAACAATAACAGGGGATTATTATGCATCTTTATTGGACCAGCTAAAAAACAAAATTGAAGAAAAACGGCCTCATTTAAACAGGAAAAAAATCCTCTTTCATCAGGACAATGCCCGTGTTCACACATGTTTACGATCAATGGCTAAAATTGAAGAATTAAAGTTCGAATTGGTCGACCACCCACCGTATTCGCCAGATTTAGCACTTTTTCCTTTTCCCAAACTTAAAAAAATGGCTAAGTGGACAACGTTTTTTTTCAAATGAAGAAGTCATCGATCGGACAAATGCTTATTTTGAGGACCTTCCGAAAACTTATTTTTCTGACGGTTTAAAAAAAATTGAGAAACGTCTTACCAAGTGTATTGAGCTCCAAGGAGATTATGTTGAGAAATAAAAAAAAATACAAAAATAAAAACTGTTTTAATGCTTTTTTCTAAGGAATTATTGACCCACCCTCGTATCTACATACAATTTACTATTGAAATTACTTTTTTTCGGAGTTTTCATTGATAGATTAATGCTTAATTTTCTAATTCTAATGAAAAATCAACCTGTCAATGAATGTTATTTATGCAAATCAATAAAAAATATTCATATTTTACCAACTGCGTCATATAATCTCAAGCTCCAAATCACAAAACAGATAATAAATAGAATTCCGATAGGCTAAATACCAATACAGTAAATTTTGACGCAGGGTTTTGAATGTGTGAGTGTCCTACGAAAACGAACCACGCATTATAGGCATGCAATGGTGTGTGTAATACACCAATATTAAATGATTGTCAAAGCATAAACCGAGAGTAGTTATCCGTATTCAACGTATGATGTATTCTTGACACGTGTTTAAATTTATCCCATATTCTTCCTTACTCGAGATCGGTTGCCTGCTTCTCCTTACCCGTGAAGTATTTCAGTTCCCACTATTTTAGAGTTCCCTGCTCCAAATCGATATTATTCAATTTGGTTATGCGACCCAAGAAAATAAAATCCATCCAAAATCAGTCAAAAGCTTTTTATTAAAGCTTTTCTTCCTAGACAAATCCGTAACTGCGGTCTTTCCGCATACAAATATTTTCTACCTTTCTAGTGTCTTTTATTACGTAGGCTAATAGCAGGTGTAACAAACTGTCATTGGTTACTAACAAAAAAAATCAATAAAAGCAAGATGACTGCGTTGTTTAATTGTCTATAAAATACAGAGGGGGGCCAGTAAGGAAGGACACATCGTTCATAGACATCCAGCTGTTATCGTGGGAATAAATAAATACCTTATAATTATTCGATTCATTGTTTCATGTATTTTTTTCACTTAGCATAATAATTATTGTCTCGTAGTAAGTATTGTTATATAATGAGCGACAATTAGGTTATATTCATATTTTATGAGAATATTTGATTGCTTCAAAAACGCCTTGGTGTACCTAATAGATCTTATCGAACCCACCTACTTAGGTATTTACATGTAGAAGAATTATTGTGTTTCTATAATTTGACTAAGTAGTATTCTAATGGCAATCTTCTTGAAAAAAATATTTTTCTTTTGACCATGTCCGATCCTAATAGAATTATATGAAGCTCTACAGAGTGGCGGTTTGTATCTATTAACAGTGATCGAAGCCATGTTTTATTCTGGATCGAAACCGTTTCCTCGTGTCAAACCTATCAGCCACCATTAGCGAGGGGTGCAAGACTAGTAAATGCGCTCCCCAAAGACGTATACATTTTCGGTGACGTGCTATGTATTTTGTATTCGATTCGAAATTATATTTTTCTGTAGAATTATTAAGTATACTTAATATACTCTTATTATATATACTTAGGTACACTTAATAAGAGTATATTAAGTGTAGGTACTTTTATCATATTTTCTTCTTCTCTCTTGTGAGGGTAACATTTGTTATAATGTGAATCTCATGTTGTGAACGTCTCTTGAACTAAATAAATAAATAAACAGATTTTTGTTTTACGAGAAATGGATGTTAGTCACTTGCTCAAACTATTGAGGTTAATACTCTGACTCCAAACACAAATTTAAAACAATATCTGTATTTACCAGACCCAAGATTCGAACCTGGGACCCACGACATTATAAGCCGACGCTGGGTAGTTATATCAAATCTCCAACGCCTTGGACATTGAGTCACTCACGGAGCTTATAGACTCCCCCATAACTCCTTCCAATCTTCTCTTGTTCATCGCTTACACGCACAGGAACTACCTAAAATATGTTGAATTGAAAAACAAATAGGTAGGTATAATAGCAAGTGCTAATATTGCCAGAATTTTTAAAAATGTATAAAAATATGAACATTTAAAATATTTTGTTCCTTTATGATAAATCGATTGTCTCATCATCTACAACATAAAAAAACCGACACCGACTATAAATATTATATTTGGATGGCGAGGAAGAGTTAGTCACGATGTTTGATTCCTGTGACATGCAGAAGACACACTCAAGCTTCGAGAACAACCTCTTTATGATATTGGCTGCCATTCAATACTTACGTGTCTACTCAGAACAGAATGCTGGGGACTGAGTAGTCATGACCTGATGCAGTCCTACCTGTGTAGTCACGTATTTCTCGAATCTAGTGACTCGGTTTCCTGGAACCTTACATGATAGAAGCAGATGTCTACACACAGAACACATAATAAATAGAATTACGATAGGCTAATATACCAATATGGTAAATTTTGACGCAGGGTTTTGAATGTGTGAGCAGGGGTGGCTCTACCTTAAGGGTTCGTAGGGACCATCCCCACATCGTTATCATGTCAAAAATACACGTCTGATATTTTTATCATTGTCATAATATACCTAGGTACTTAATTACTTGATTAAATGAACTATTTAAATTATTTTATGCATCTAAACCAGCTATATTCAACCTGCGGCCCGCGGGCCACTTGCAGCCCTTTAAGCTTTTGTGTGCGGCCCGAAACACATTTATTAACAGGAAATTCATATATCTTGAGATTCGTTTCGACTTTTTCGACACCCGAAGAGGATTGTCATTATGGTCCACATCAGATCTGGTATAAGAGTGTTGCTATTACACACGATTAATTTAAAAAACACTCATAATTTTTAAAATCTCAAAAATGTGTTGTAAAAAACGTGATGCGGCCCACGTTACTTTTCATTGATCTAAACCATCTCAATTTTATAGAGATATTTATTAATATTATACAAATAAATAAAGCAGGCGGCTCTCGTGGTGCAGTGGGTAAAGCGCTGGCCTTCCACCCGAGAGTTCTGGCTTCGATTCCCGGTCATGACAAAAACATTTTTCTCAAAGCCTGGGTGTTTGTGATTATTCAAAATTTCTAACAACCACCTTGTACGAAAAAGCAAGGACATTGTTATTAATAATTCTAAAAAAGCGATGATTGTAAATTATGTAATAACATAATGATGATTACGCGGTATTTAAATAATTAATTTGATTAAATACCTACTTAGTGCACCTATGTATTAATAAGAAAACTATAGCATTTATCTTACGCTGAATAAATCTTATTCTAAAAAGGAAGTTAATGCATTAGCGTTAGTATACGCATACTGGGAAGCGACTCAAATAACCCCTAGGTGAGTAAAAACGCTCGCTGTATGTCGTTGTTCAAAACTGATAATGGTAAGTTTATAATAATAGTTATTATTTTTATACACTCTTTTAAGATGTGATTAATAAACGACTCAGATAATCATATTATTTATTCTAAAAAATACTCATTTCCTCAATAATAAAATCATATTTGTATAAGTAGTTTGTTACATAATTTGTATAATATGAGAAAGTAGTTAGGTATGTATGTTTAATAATTAATGGCTAAACCCCAGCACCCAGAAAGTCGTCGATCCGCCACTGTGTGTGAGTGTCCTACGAAAATGAACCACGCATTATAGGCGTGCAATAGTGTGTGTAATACACCAATATTAAATGAGCGTCAATGCATAAACCGAGAGCAGTTGTCAGTATTCGACATATGACGTATTCTTGACATGTGTTTAAGTTTATCCTGTATTCTTCCGCACTCAAGATCGGTTGCCTACTACCTACTTCTTACCCGTTAGGTATTTTAGTTCCCACTATTTCTGAGTTCCCTGGGTCCTACCAGTATAGTCACGTATTACTCGAATGTAATGACTTGTTTTCCTGGAACCTCACACGATAGAAGCAAATTTCTACCTATTCAGTACACACAAAATTTCAAGCATCCAGATAGTAAATACGGATGTTTATGTCAAGTGTCCTATTTTGGTTTCATTATTCAAGCCAGATGTTTTAATCTTTAATCGTTCAAACCAGATTGTTTAAAAAGCTGACGGTGACACACGACCTCAGTATAAACAATTGGCCACGTCGAGCACTGGTTTTACGTTGTAAATCCGCGTCTATTTTGGGGACATTTAAGCTGCTACCTACTTGCATTATCGTATCGGAATTATTGGGGCCATGTGGACGGGCTATTAAATTTTATATTTTGATGCACGTGTCATACTGTATTTTTGGGAATTGACAACGCGTAGTTAGAATAATATCAGCACCAATTAAATGGTTATTTTGATAACATTGTCAGCCGGGGTCGATTTGCTGCTGAATAAAGACCTTCCCATAGC
Organism: Rhyacophila brunnea; assembly: GCF_057557595.1. Lineage (NCBI taxonomy): Eukaryota > Metazoa > Arthropoda > Insecta > Trichoptera > Rhyacophilidae > Rhyacophila > Rhyacophila brunnea. The sequence goes on along the minus strand of NW_028232848.1, from coordinate 38,040,240 downwards.
TTCCTCCATTCTTATAGGTCCCTAGCACAAAACAGATTAATAAATAGATTTCCGACATGCTATTGCCCAATAGCTACACTACATTTTTACGCAAGGTTTTGAATGTGTGAGTAGAGTTGGGTATTTCCCGAGAAAATCTCAATCTCGAGATTCGAGATTTCCCGAAATGATGAAAAATTGAATTCTCGAGATTTGGGATTTCCAAAAAAGAATTCTCGAGATATCGGGAAATTTAAAAAAACCTGTAAAAATCCTAAAATCAGTGTAAAAACAGACAAATTCCAAAAACCTATAACATTGCGCTCATTTTGAGTCGACGTTGACTTGATTGTGTTAAATGCCCCGATCAGTCTTTAAACGTTTTGTGTTTCTGTCCACTTTTTTCATATAGAAAATCGTTTTTTCAATTAATATTTGATAATAAAGAAATCCCGAATGCCGAGAAATGATTCTCGAGATCCGAGATTTCCCGAATTGTTAAAAACTTCAATTCTCAAGATTCGGGATTTCTTTCCTCGAATCTATCCTTAAATTCTCGAGAATTCTCGTCGGGAAATTCCCAAACCCAACTCTATGTGTGAGTGTCCTACGAAAATGAACCATGCATTAAAGACGTGCAATAGTGTGTGTTGCAACTTTCAAATACACCAATATTGAATAAGCGTCAGTGCATAAAATGAGAGCAGTTGTCAGACGAAGGACAAGAATAATATTTATATGTGTTTAAGTTTATCCCATATTCTTCCACGTTCGAGGTCGGTTGCCTGTTTCTCCACACCTGTTAGTTATTTCAGTTACCATTATTTTTGAGTTATTTGCTGCCATTTACATTCACCGAACCTTACAAGTTCGTCTATCCAGTGGGTTTTAGTGTCGTTTAGTGCCCTTTATGTAACACTGTAGGTCGGCATTTATCCATTGGTTATCCACTCGCCGAGGGACAAGTCCAGCCTATTGCCATTTCATTTACTTGGCGACCTCTATCATATCGAGTTCTCTCGTTTGCTTCCTCATCAATTGGTTTCTTTTGTGGTATTTTCGCGTTATGCCCAACATGCACTTTCCATGCCATTATGCGCTGTGCATTATTTTTATATATTTTTTACAATAAAAGTCCATGATTCACACGCATATGTGACCACTGGTAGAACACATTGGTTGAATACTTTACTTTTAAGACCAGTCCTTTTTGAGTTTCTCCACTCCTTCCGGGACCTAATACTTGCTCCAGCTCCGCTCCAAGTACAAAGTCTTAATATATATTATTATCTTATAAAAATGTAGAAATTTAAAAAATACTAAAGTAGTTTTGAAAATAGGTTTATTATTCAACCTTTTCATTATTAGGTAATTATATTAAACAAAATAACCGTCAGCAAATCGTCTGTCATTATTTGCCCCTTCTGTCAAAAAAAACGAGGTTATTTTATCACTCAGCAGTATCGTCGTACCTATTTCAAAAATTCCAGTGTTGCAAGTGTCAAATATAATAGTTTCATTGGATTTTAGTACGAAAATTTAATAATAAAAAAAACATCCAGAGCAGTGGTACCTATAACCCGGGTAAAACCCCATTGCTCCACTGCTCCGTGCTCCTGCTCCGAGCTCCGCTCCAACGCTCCATTTAAGACACAATGGAAGAACGATCTAATATTATGATATAACTTGAATAAATTGATGCTACTCAATAACTAAATTTTACAATTTGTATCTAGTAATATCCTACATATCTTTAAAATTCCCTGGATTGGCAGGGTACAATTAATAATGTTAACATTCGTAATAGACCGGAGTTTTATAAGTATGTATAGGTATAGGTACAATCAAAACCAAAACAACTCTAATTCAGCCATATACCAGCTAATGAGAGGACAAAAGTACAGCCTTCCCCGACTCATTATCCAAGGAAAGCTCTACGGAAAACATAGCAGAGGAAGACGCCACACGGCGATGACAAGTAAAAATGAAAACTTAATTAAGATCTTTTATATATATATATATAGTAAAAATATATTTACGAATAATAAATAATAATTAAACATTCATAGACAGAGAGATATATCTATTATTACTTTAACATAGGTAATTAATAAGTACATATACCTACGGACCATACGAGTAAAAAGTAGGTAGGTAGATAGATACATAAGGACATAATTTTCTCGAATAGCTAAACAAACACCGCTAGTCAGTGTAAACTGTAAAGTAAACAATCAGTTTATATGATGCCATTAAGCTGGGCTTTACCAGCGTTAACAGCAATTAAGACGGGTTTACTGTAAAGCTTATGTCTAACGGATCAATAAATTTGATTTTACTGCTTAATTTTGGCATAGAAAGCTCTATAAAGAGTCATTCAATGACGTGACATACTGAAACTGCAAAGTGAAAATCAATTTTCCTTATAATTTGAATTTGGCTTCCTGCATTTTATAATAATCCGTTTTTTTTATTTACCGCAAAACGTATACACCTACATCTACATCTCAATATTTTGGTTACTATGTTCTTCTTTTAGAGTAAGTTAAACTCTTATTATTATCGACAGATAAGCACAAAAATTACAAAAGTAATATTTTTAACTCTCGCATTAAATATGTTAACATTATTTTTTTCCGTGGAATGATAAATAAAATATACCTACTTCCAATTGCGGGTAATGGCATAGAGACCCGAGGTGATGACTGATTGGACGTCTATAAAAATAGATAGTTGGCTTCTTTAAGTACAAGTTGGTAGATACCTACATGCCTATTGACTGATTAGATTAGTAGATAGCTTTGGTTTTATGTACCTACCTACAGGTATTTTATTACGCATTTGGTAATATTTTACTCTCAATTTGAGAGATCTGCATGCTTTCTTAACATATTGATATAGGCGGCTCTCGTGATACAGTGCGTAGGGTGCTGGCCTTCCATCCGGGAGCTCTGGGTTCGATGCCCAGTGAGGAGACAATATATTCATCTGATTTTCTCAAAGCTTGGGTGTTTGTGATTGTCCAAAATTACGAACAACCGTCTTGTATGAAAACGCCATGACATGGTTATTAATAATTACAAAGAAAAACATTGATAAAATTTAATAATATCTAATTATTGTATGACTGGTTTGAACTGTTTGCCTCAATTGCTTTATTTATATTCATAGGTACCTGCCAACTTCATTTCATTTTGTGACATACCTAGATATTCTTTGTGAGAAAGTCTAATGAGATATCATCCATTCGGTGAATGCCTAGGCCCTAGGGCCTAGATCAAGGGTAGGTACCCAATCTTTTTGAGGTACAGAGTTACTATATTTTTCATTGTTTGACATTGTGTATTATCGGCAATCTTCAAATAATACGGCTTATAATTAATTGCTGCAAAATGCAGTCATCAAGGAGATCATCCGTCAAACGTATTGGATATTTGGGTTTAATAAATTTCATATGAGAAAAATGAAGATTCATATGAATACCTATGTCCTTCAAAAACATGATAAAATTCGATGTAGTTTTTTTTGGTACTTTCCATCATCAGAAGATTTCGAATATGTCAACGTAACGTCATATTATTTTCGACCGGGATATCATTATTTCATCCATGGTTGTAAATTTAAACTAAGTAGGTATGTGAATCATTATTATTTTCAAAATTCAAAATCGTAATCGGGATCGACCAAAGTTTGCTTCGCGATCGACCGGTTGGGAGCCCTTGGGCTCTAGGGCCTAGATGTTATGCTTTACTTTTGAACGTAAGGAACATGAGGCATGTCCAGCCCGCTGACCTGGGCAGCTAGTAATGCTTCCCAAATAAGTAAACAGAAAAAATATGCAGCCTCCATCCATTATTTATGAATTTGATGTCAGTTATATTCATGCTATCATAAAAATAATCCAGTTTGGTTAATCTACTCATGACTTTGGTGCATTACTGGAAGTGCTAGCCGAGAAGGAACAACTAAACTAAAGCTAATGGATTCAAGCTCTGTACTATTCCATTTAAATGGAATAGTACAGAGCTTGAATCCATTAGAATTTAAATTCAAATTCCATCAAGTACCTTCGGTCGAAAGTATTAATATTAAACTAAAGCTCTTGCACTGAAAGCTAAATAATCTCTTGATTTTGTGCCTAAATTTAATGTGACCTATTGAAGTCGAAAGGCTATAAATCTATGATCTAGAGTAGGTAGATAGATTCCTCCGTATTTTTATAGTCAATAAATATAGTAAAAAACAGTTGATTTTCTATTGATTCTATAACTAATCAGGACATCATGCTGTAAGAAGCAATTATTGGCTATTTTCATGACAGTCTTGTATTTTGGATACCGACGATGTAAATAGAAGTAGAAAGGCAGTTTGTGTACCTACCGCCTACCGGTGATAGTGGTCATGTAAATTGTACGTAAAATATTTCACCGTGGCACAGTTCGCTGTGAGCTTTCTATCGGAAAGAGATGACAGTATAGGTACTATACGGTCTCTGATTTTATTAGATTCAATTTTGGCAAAATTCATGAATTCAAGAATGAAAACCTAACAAATAATCCAGTATATCGGTTATATTATATATAATATATAATATACGGCCATATATTTCCGACACAACATTTCATGATACGGCGAACTACATACGTACAAGTTTCCGGACACGGGTGATACCTAGTGCCTTTCTTAAAACAACCGAAGGATTGAGCTAATAGAAATGAATAGGTGTGTAGGTACATAGTAAGGTAGGTATAGATATATAGGTATATACCATGTTACTTATGTATCATTATTTTCAGTAGGCGACATCGTACTGTCTTTGGTGTTTACAGTTTTCTGGGTGTGGTTTTTGATTAGTGCCGGAACTTTGAAATATCGGTTTTTCGCGTGATAGAAGAATCTTCGGCGTTGTTTTTGCTACAGATACAAGAAGATAACAAAATAAGTTAATAATTCTTATTGTAATAAATATAAATGGTTAAAAATTTACAAATATTATCACTACCACTACAACCGACTCAATAAGAGTTAAAAGCCTGCTTCGAATATGAATAAAATTAACTCATATTGGTAAAAAGAAAAAAGGACAAAGATTAAAATATATTTTTTAATATTATTCTAGAACCTGTATAAAACAATGTCAAAATTTTCGTAACTACGTCATCGTCATAATATAAATTATATGAGCGTTGGTACTTTCATCAGTGTCGACTAAATACGATAATGAGTATTAGATTGCAGCATTTTTGATAAATCGATAATTGAAAAATACATCATATTTTTTTTATGAGTGGCTATTTTTGACAAAGCATTTATAAACCGTCTGTAGTTAATGCCTTGTCGCGTGTCTCAGGGCGTTTAAAACGATGCACCCCCTTTCTTGTTTCTCATAAACTTGTGCGACCATCCTGTACTATAAAGACCCTCTCGGGACTAGAAGAAAACACTTCACAACCCTCGTTTAATAACACAATACCTACTTGTATGTAATAAATATTGTGAAAACTTGGGCGACTATTGAAATATAATTAATTATTGTTATACCAGCTGTCGAACAAACTTAGGGGCAAGTTGTGTTCCTCTGGACAATCTCCAGTTTTAAGCTTTCCTGATTTTTTTTCTCAAAAACTATAAAAAAATTAGAAAAAAAGAATAAATTATTTCGAGCTCAGATAAATGATGCATCTCTTTTTATTTTTTTGTTTCAGTGAATGTTTTTCAATAAGCGAGATATAGACACTTTTATAAAAACCTCTAAATTGTCCATAGGAACATGCCCATGTATGTGCCTCTGGACATAGGGTCATGTTCTTCTGGACAGTGTTGTTCCTCTGGACAGCGCAAAATCAATCATTTTTAACTTAGGAATAATCTATATATAAAACGATATTTATTACTCAAGATGTTTTTATTTAAATTGACAATAAAAACAATACATTTTTGTTATACATAAATACTATTTAATGAGACAAACATAGTCAAATTTGATGTCTTTGTAAGTACATCTGCAATTATTAATATATGCTCACCACTAACAAATTTGTCCAATTCATTATTTCAAATATTACACTTTTCACACACAAAAAAACCTTCACGTCACTCCCTGGTATGTTTTCTCTATGATTCTTAGCAATACATGACCTGTGAACGTATTACTGGCATGTATCGATCACATTTTACTAGGTACTCTAGGTTCAGTACCCAACCTTTTACAAATGCTACAAGTAACCATTAACTCATTACTTAAAATCTCTCGATGCATGATTTGTGGCATTTGGCTGATACCGAGATCGACAGAATGAATAATTGTATCTCTTTTTTCAGTTTAAGTTTTGGCTTAATATATCCCGTATAATTTTGTTTTTAGATACCTTTTTTATGTTTCTTTTCAATGTCACTGATATTAATGCATTTTTCTCTGGTGTGTTAGTATTGACTAACACACCGATATTGATCCGGGATTTTCCTGGTTTACTTCCATGGACGATTTTCTTTGGGGGTGCTTTTAGGTAAGGACTAACTATTTCAGGTCATTTGCTTGTATGCACCATTTTCCTGCAACTCGAGGTAAGAAGAAAATGTCTCGTGCACCTGCTCAGTTGGCATCTGAGCAACTTCGATTGACTCAGAATTCTTTGTTTCCATGACTGAAATAGAGCCGTCCTCCTATTCGTTTATAATAATTGGTTCAAGATTTTGCGGAGGATCTTTAACGTATGCTGATAAAAATCGTCTTCTTTAAAAATAGCATCGTTGAGAGGAGCGTTACCTGTTACTTAAAATTGCTTACGACAGATTGTCAGTAAGTTATGATCCACGAGGTGAACCCTTGTCTTTCCAAGTTTGCTGCGTGACACTTTAATATGAATTGGGTAGAGATTAGGTTACTTTGTTCATAAAAATATGATGCATTGTTCCTCTGGACGTGTCCAGAGGAACAATTAAATATTTGTCCAGAGGAACATGACATGGCAATTTTTAAGGGTTTTTAATGTTATACTTTTTGGGGTTAAGTTATCAAAGAGGTAATTAGCTCTAAAGCATTCTAAAACAATACACTATTATATGACATTAAATAGTGCCATATACAAGGCGTCTTTACAATAAAAAAAATCACTTGATTATAAATAAAAATACTTACTTTTTCATTGAAAAAAAGATAAACACTATGATTGTCTTTCACTTTGAGACATGAGACTAAACGTCAGGACAGTTTTGCCTGGTGTAAAAATGTGCATTCGAATGTGTTGAAAGAAGAAAAATATGATTACCCGTTTACGAGAAAACACCACTGTCCAGAGGAACACAACTTGCCCCTACATGAAAATACTTGACGTCTTGTTGTACATAAAAAAATCTTAATAACTAAACAATTACCTTCGTCTTCTTCGGCCATATCCGCCCGTCAGTTGGAACATATGGACACCACGAAGCGCCTCCAAGAATCCCTGCCGCTCGCCAGTCTTCTTGCATCGTTCCATGACAGCATTCTGTAGCCATATACACTCTATATATAGTTTTTAGCGGCCTTCCAGGACGCCGGAATCCGGTCGGTTTGAAAAACAGGCAAGTCAGGTTGAAATTCTCTTTTGGCATCCGCAGCACGTAGCCGAGCCAGGTCCAACGTCGCCTCTTCACTCTTAGCGTGATGATAGGCTGCTTGGTGCTCTCTCTTATCTCCTTGTTGCTCCTAAAGTCATACCACCGCACACCCAGTAGGTATCCGTCGCAAACATATTATGTTTTCGAAGCTCAGTATACGGTTGCTCTGAACCTTCGTAAGGTGCCATGATTCGCTACCGTAAAGCAGCACCGTCAGAATGCAAGCGTTGAATAGGCGGCATTTGGTTTTGACCGAGTACAATCGTGAATCCCAGACACTACGCATTAAGTTGAATGTTGCTACATTCATTCCCGTTCGGATAGCGAACTCTCTTTGCAAAATGTCATCTCCCGTGATGTGTAACCCCAGGTATTTGAAGCTGTCGACGCTCTCCGTGCTTTGCTAATCAGAAGGAAATCTGGATCGGGACAGGTGCTGGAGACGACTTGTCATGTAGGTGAATGTCAGGAACATTTTTTTATTGAGACTTAGAACCACTCTCGCGTATATTATCTGCAAGGGATCTTGGCATTACGTTTAACATTTTGACGTCTAGTAGCCATATGGTTTCCACTTTCCAGTTACCATTTAATTTTACAAGAAGGTGCTTCAAATGGGCTTTGTCTTACGTAATTCCCGGGTCTTTTCGAATGTTTGACAGCATCCCATAGTCTACCCTGTGGGTGGTGTTAAGCGATATTCAAGATATAATGGTCATAGTGCAGATCAAAAGTGGAAATCGGAAATCTGAGGTATGAATATATAAGTAGGTACATAAAAAATTGGGGAATTATTAGTTCAGCACAGCCATAATTTTTCGTGTATCTATGTATAGTAAAAATTATACACAACACAGGATTTATAATTTGATTATGTAAATACACCTAACGTTATTTTTGTCGACCATTTATTTGCTTGCCCAGTGTGCATGGCTAACTTTCCAATTAGAGGGCAATAACTATGTCCAATTAAATTGATTTTGTATATCGCTTTAATTCCAATTTTAAGAGGGTTGGTTATATTAGATTAGGTAAGGCAAGGTTAATTAGGTAAGTGGACGTTGTATTAGAAATTATTACAATACAAATTGAACATTGAGTGTTTGATCCAGCCGTCTAATTCAAACCCACAAAACACATGGGTACCTATCAGAAGTTGAACGTGGGTCCCCCCCTTTCATTACCAATGTGATACAGGTACCTACATATTGGATGTCATTTGTTGGTGGCAAAGTATGTCGGTGTAATAAATAATTGTCATGATTGCAATATATTATAACAATAATCTATAGAAATATAATTTTCAAAAGAAATCGAAGCCATAAATATATTACACGCATTAAATATCTATCGTAATAAAAATCTTTACATGTCAAATATTAATATGATGCCATCTCTTACACGCATTTAAAAATCGATTGGTCCAAAGGCCCCTTAATTAACTTCAAAGAAAAAATCCTTTCGCACGCTTTTGTATTGGGTTTGACTACATTTTTCATAGTCTGTCATTGCGAACGTTTCCATTTGCCTCTCTTTCTGTCGTGGTGTGTCAAGTGTCTCCTTCGCACTCATTTTGTGGGTGGTAATTTATCTCGCTCACCCGCTGACACGACAGAGACGGAATGACTGACGCGCGTTTTGGATTATTTATTATTGTTATTTGTCACTTGTCGCTTGAATTTTGCGAGGCCTTTTTAAACGAGCTAACGCATTTTTTTTCTTTTTTTATATTTTGTAACAATTATGTTTTTAGCTCGCTTAGGACAGACCGAGAGTCCATGTAAATTATGGAACTCAACACTACCCCTAAAATTATATACTCATCGAGTGATCAGCATGTACCGGGGTGAATTCCTGTTCCATAACTTACATTAATTAAACTTTACAGAAACAGTTTCCTGTTGTCATAAAAAATCATTAAAAAAATAGTGGTTCATTATGGCCCTAACACATTACCGTCACCTCACGTGCTATCACATAATATTGTCACGCTGAGATACAAGAATAAAAACGTTTGTACGTACTGATATCTTAGCCTGACAAGTGACACTACGTGACGTGATGGTAATGTGTTCGGGACATTGGCGGAATGAGCCAGAGGCATTGTAAATGCGGAGCTATGGTTCTAAGCGAAGGCTTCTAAAAGGTGAATTCCTTCGGGATGTAGTTTTTAATACCTGTTTTTACGCACGTTTTGCTGACCTTTAGTTTCTTTGTGTAAATATTTATAATTTTTCTTTCGCTATGTTTCTTGTTACAAAAGTTATATTCAATTCTAATGTTACTGTTTTTTAGACATCATTATTAAGGTGACGCATCAGTGAAACGCCAAATAATTTCCAACTGTAGGCGCGACGAAATTTTGGACTCGCTGCCATTCACTGAGAGAATCTCGAGCCAGAAGCACGTCACTTTGCTGCGTGATGGCGACGGGTCAATTAATTCTAAAATCGTGTAAAGATGACTAAAAACGTTACCCATTTACTTTAAAAAGAAAACATGTCAATGAATATATTATTATTGTTACTAATAGAACAATAAACAGAACATAAAATGAACGTATGTTGGATTTATATGAAAAATAATATTTCGTTTGACAGGTGTCATTTGCACCCGCGACCCGCAGTCCGCGCATCGCCTAGCAACGATCTTTTTAGACCGTGCCTCAACTAATGCATGGCCTTAAGTGATTTTGTGACTTGCCTTGCAGAATATAAAGACGTAGTTCTACGTTTAAAAAAACACTCAATTGGGAAATTCCGTCATAAGGTACAGATTACAGCAAACGAGAATGCGCTGACTATCATTGAACCCACCTTTGTCGAAAGGTTATATCGCCATTATTATCTTGTTCAAGCGGTATCGATCCATCACTTGGTAAAAGCCTCCTCTAACTCCTTCCATTCTTCTCAAACCTAGTTATCCGTTCCCACAAACTTCCAACAAGATTACTACACTGTGTTCTTCCTTAGTTATTGTAGTGACCCCTAAGCGCAACTGTGTGACTCAATTTTTTTCACATCGCACACTCTTATCTGCCTCTTTGTCGATAAGTTTTTTTTTCCTTCGTAATACCCAACATGACACCTTGCCACCTTGGAAGTTTTATAGATTTATTGTATGTTTTATTGTCCTAATACGACTGTATAGAGGAAACATATAGATATACGTCTTCTCGTTGGTAACATAAGGGGTGTAGTTGTTATTTTGTTTAGTCAACTACCCCGTTATTATGTTATATTCAGACGGTTGCTTTTGTATGTGACATGTGATAATATTATATGGACAGTGTCGAAGGACGGCACGCGTTGGTATTTTTATCGTTTATATGGCACAACTACATTAGTGGTTATTTATTACACGGCAGATAGCATGAAGTTATATTAAACTATGTTTTACGTGTACCTACAGGTTTAACATACTTCTTTGAACTTGATAATTTGAAAAAGGGCGGTGCGTCCTTGTAACCTCTACATAGATTCAAGGTCTCTAGACAACTGTCATTTCCGACTCGCCATTGTTTATGCTCTAAACATGAACATGACTATAACATATCAGTTGTAGAGTTAGGCAAAACCTCTACAATACACAGTCACATTTTGAAGTTTCCTACAATCAGTGTAGGAGGCTTATATACTTGAGGATTACTTTCTGGATTGGCGGAGAGGAACGGCGTAGACTGTAAGCAATCAGAAGGATGTCTGGAGAAGTCACTGGCAAGCATTAGGCGTGAGGAAATCCTTCCTAATTGCAGAGCGACAAGAAAAAATGTATGGCTTTAGAATTCCACGTATAAAGTCAAACCGAACACGGTCTGGGTATACGAGGTTATTGTTATATTATGTTTCATATTAAATAGGGCTTAAATGCGTTTTCACGTTGCGAGTATGGTGAGATTCAGACAACGAAGCGTATCATAGAGTCCGGAAGTTTTCCAGGTTTCGCTGTGACTTTTTGCAATGTGATTATAATATCATTTTATAGTGTAGGTCAACCTTAATAGAGGCAAATAGATACAATATTAACGTATACATTTACTATATTGTTACAATTATAAAAATATATAAGTAAGTACTATCTTTACTTTTTATGTCCTAATTAGAAGCAGTTAAGCAATCCAGGCCCTGAGTGTATTCAATCACGCCTGCGATATTGTGGCGTCGCCATTACATGGCTGAAGCATTTGTCATGTCACGCGATCAGATTGCTTCGGCATCCCCCACCTTGGGAGTCTTGGGACAATAGCCCATAGATTTTACTCAGCAAGTACTGAGGCTGTTTATTTAGACATCTATCATAACGGATCATGCATATAAAAGAATTCGTGAAAAATATAAGCATAATTGAATACAACTATAATTTTCCTCTTCTTACCTGCTTAAGGGTAGATCTTAGATAGAGCATAATATAATCAGTATTGCCTTAAACCAGTGATGTATCTAGGTAAAGTACGGCCCTTAAGCAGTATTAAAACAGCGCCCCCTTCAATTTTTATTCTCCTATATCATTAAGCACAAAGCTCCAAATCTATAAATAATGCAAAATGATGTAGGTAGTACCAGTGGCGAAGACTTCATACTAGGCGATTATTTAAAGCCTACCTTCATAAGACAAATAATGGGATTCAATCACATATAAATAATGATTGTTGTTAAAAATAAAATAATAATTTATCTCGTGATTTTTTATTTATCAGTTAGTTCATTCATAGACTAAGATAATTTATTCAGTCTGTTATGTCTGTTGAGATCTGATATTGTACCAAAGTCATTAGTCGGTGTTTTAAATATAGAAGTATTTTATTATGTCTAGTGTTACGAGTGAAATTAAAAATTGTTATGGAACGGATAGACAACAAAGGATTTTTTCACAGATGATAATATTATTTTGAGCGTATGTTACGTATATAAAAATGTTTAGCAGAATATATATTATTTATTCAAACTCTTCACCTAATTTTATATCGTCAGTGAGCTTTTGAAATATTATCGATGCAGTGTGTTGTTGTGATTAATGTGTACCTACCTATTCGTGAGTAGTAATATCAGATGTATCTTCTTATTTTCCGTAAGTATACCTGACAAGTCTGACATTTCTCCACTGCCTACCTCTTTCTAAAAGTCATCCTTAACCACTGGTAGGTAGGTACATTAGATAATAAATCATTATGTTTATATTATAATAGTGCATGTCTGGATTAAATATATCATATTCAATCCACGACAATTTTTGCATAATGAACGCGTTCCAAAAACACACAGTGTGGATTTCAGATTTCATATCGCGTATGGAAAGAAAACAGTTAGAATATGCAAATAGAGTTTACTGGATATATGACTATTTTGTCCCGACAGCTCGCTTCCCCTATTTCATGAAATATCGGTTTTAAATTATACCCCTATGCAAAATACGGCAAAGCACTCAATTACAGTGCAGTTTTGCGTAATGATACTGCAATGAATAATGAAAATTTGAAATCTTGACATAACGCGATACCTAGCTGCCAAGACATTATATAAGTAAATGTCTGAGAGCAAAATTCAGTTAAATTGCATTTATTTAAGGAATATGTACCTAGATAGATTAGGCATTAACTTAACTATAACTATTAAATTTTATATTTAACCAAAAGTGGGTACATACCTACCTACCTACCTACCGGTTTTCTTCAAAATTTCTGAATTAAAAGGGTAGAGTAAATTAAAACTGATTTTGAGCAGATAATACTCGTTCAATGCAGAGCGTTGGAGCGGAGCTCGGAGTAGGAGCACGGAGCTGTGGAGCAATGTGTTTTTACCCAGAGCACCGAAAAATTGTAGTGCTCCACTGCTCCGGATGTAAAATGAAAATCCAATGAAGATACTTGTTCCTTCCTATCGAATATGATTTTATGTACAAATGCAAAAAATCGTCTTTTGATATAGGTAATACTGATATGAGGTACAGTTTTACAAATACCGTAAATTATTTAACAAGAAGCTTTCTGCTTAGGGCCAAGATACACGGCGCATTGAAATGACCTTGCTAGATCAATGAACGCAAGTAGTGCGGATGTAGTTCAGTGTAGACCTAAGCACCGAGAAGAGTGGAATGAGTTCGGGTAGGCATTCATCTAGCAGTGGATTAACCCCAGCTGATGATAATGATTATCATGTAGGTAGGTATTATAAAATATGACGAAGATCTATTTTATATTTCTCAGAAAAATATTTTATTGCAATAATACGAGTATTATGATCAGCTAATTATGGTAATCGCCAAATTACTAAGTAGGTATTTAATAACGTGTCCGGAAACTTGTACGTATGCAGCTCCCCGTATTACTCCTCACAAAATATTGTACCGGAAATATATGGCCGTATATTATTAAAGGCCGTCCAACCTTGTATAGTACTAGTTGTATAGTACTGACATAAAATTCATGTCTGTTTACTTTACAAGAAACCAGCAGCAAACAAATTTTGAAAATATATATATATACGATATACTGGATTATTTGTTAGGTTAGGTTAGGTTTGGTTTTAATTCATTCATGAATTTTGGCAAAATCAACTATGAAAATTGAAATAATATATTCATATTGAATCTAATAAAATTGGAGACCGTATATAATATACGGTCATCTCTTTCCAATAGAAAGCTCACAATGAAATGTTTTATGTACAATTTACATGTATTCATATAATAAATGGCGGCAAACTTGACATCGCGTTATGTCGTCTGTACGCGTCAATGTGCTATCCGAATCACGATCATCTTTGAATAATATGGCACGCCGGTCAAACTTTTACGCCATCTCGAGTCAGAGCTTCATCGATCAATTTTATTCTACTTCCATCGATAATTCCAGGTATCAGGGTCACAGAATGTCAATCGAGATCAACATCCGTCCGATCGGAACACGGTCGAACAGCGAAATAATAATTCTGACGTCACAGTCGGACTTTTGTGACAGTGTCAACGTGACGCCACCCGCTGTGATCTTCTGCTCTCTTGTGACATGTACATTTTACTGTCAAATCGATTTTAAATGTTATCGGGTTATCATTCAATTTTTTAAACTCCATTTCGTGACTATAATCATAATGAGATGGGTATTTCCTACGCTTGTGCCTAAGTTGTAGGTACACGTTGTAGGTACGTACCTAACGGATTTTTAAAAATTAATTATTCCTTTTGGTTTAACAAGTAGGTACCTACCAGTAGCGAAGGGTGGAGGTAGGCTGTTAAGATTTGCCATAAATACATTAAAGTTTGTTAGTCATACGTAGAGTTGGGTTCCGGAAATTTCCCGACGGGAAATCTCGAGAATTTTTGAGATTTTCCATCCTGAATCTCGAGAATTGAATTTTTTAACATTTCGGGATATCCCGGAACCCGAGAATCTTTTCTTGAGACTCAAGATTTCTTTATTATCAAATATTAATTGAAAAAACGTTTTTACTATAATATGAAAAAAGTGGACAGAAAGCACAAAACGTTCAAAGACTGATCGGGGCATTCAACACAATTAAAGGCTTTACTTCAGCTGGGGCACGGTCTAAAACGATCGTGACTACGCGACGCGAAGATTGTGCAAACGACGCCTGCAGAACAAAACATAATTTGACATAAAAATTCAACATTCGTCCATTTAATGTTCTGCTTATTATTCTATTAGTAACAATAATAATACATTCATTGACATGTTTTCTTTTTCAAGTAAATGGGTAACGTTTATTAGTCATCTTTACACGATTTAAGAATTAATACCCCCGTCGCCATCACGAAACAAGTGTTCACAGCTCGACTTTCGCTCTCCAATTGCCAGCAAATCCAAAATTTCGTCGCACCTAGGTATAGTTGAAAACGTCGACTCAAAATGAGCGCAATTTTTCAACACCAGGGAACTTTGTGTCTCAAAAAAGGGGCACGCGATTGTGATTGACAGTCTGTGTTTTTTTGATATTCTATTTTAATAAGTAATGTTTATAATTATTTTTGTTTTCCTACTACTATTTGCTTGTCTTCCTTAAATAAAAAAAAATATTTTTTTGGAATTTGTCTGTTTTTAGGATTTTTTACCGATTTTTGTTAAATTTTCTCGATATCTCGAGAATTCTTGTGAATTCTTTTCTGGAAATCCCGAATCTCGAGAATTAAAATTTCATCATTTTGGGAAATCCCGAATCTCAAGATTGAGATTTTCTCGGGAAATACACAATTATACGGTCATACGTATTTGTTTTTATCTATGACTACAATTATTTACAAATGGTGTTGGTTGGTTTTTAAAAGTCAATTAAACCCTGCATAACCAAACCATAATAGTTGTGTTATACTTTTGTCGATACCGATACGATAAAATTGTTTACACTTTTTCATTCATACTTATTTGTTTTTTTTTTTATTAAAAGTACATAATATTATTATCTACACATACTGCTGGTACATTTTTTAAAGTTAATTAAGTCTTGCCTATACTAAACTATACTTAATAGACAAAAAATATTATTCTATCTATAAAATATCCGAAGTTATGTATGGTTTAATTGCATAATTTTAGATATTTTATAGATAGACGAGTATTTTTGACTATTTTTTTATTGTGGCTTAGTTTCACAGGGTTTAACCGTGTGTATTCGTTTGTATGTGTTGTATGCGTGAAATGTACTAAATTACCTAGATGAACACTATGTTTGAGCTTGTTACGTATTATTGAACAAGTCAACAATCAATTAATAGTAGATACGTACCTACATATATACAGATAGATTTTGTTAGCAAACTAGTTATTATTATTAAGGTAGGCTTTAATTAATAATCGCCTTGTATGGATTTTTCGTGACTGTATAGGTACTGTATACCTAGGTACCTCGCATAATATGACGAGTTTACCATCCTACCAAAACTAGGAAATAACAAAAATTTATTCTTTAAGTTATTATTAGTTTTAAAATATGCAAAGTAATTAATATTAATGACTAATGATTGTGTTGAACTTTAAAACAATATTTGACAATGCAAGTATAATAATATACATACTGCTTTTTTTTAACGACGATGATTTTATAAAAATGACAATTTTATTTATTGCAATAAGTATTTAACAAATGAAAAATGTTTATCATAAATCATGCATGCCTTTTTGAAATTTATTGTCGCGACCACAGTACAACAAAATGTAAAGAACGGTCACATGCCAGGCGCGCACGTTTTTGGTTCCGGACAACCCCCCCCCCCCCCCCCCCCCCGCCCCAGAAATGAAAAAAATACAAATTATTTACGTAAGTGGAATATATTATTAATTATTCTTCTTCTATGTTAGAGGACCTCATGTTTGAGGATCGTGATGGTGATTTAGCTGTCGACCAACCTTCTGCATGAGTTGGCATTATACATTACGCAAAACCTCTGTTTACTGAAAAACACGTAGAGATCATAAATCGGTGCAACTAGCTAAAACTGAAGGGAGTCACAAACGGACACTAACATTCCTAAAAAATATGACGATTAAGCTACACGCTTTTGATAATCACTTGTGACTGCGCTAGCCAGCAATAAGTCGTAGGTGAGCACATTTAATTAATAAATGTAGGCCAGGTGTTTATTGATTGAATCTAATTGTCTGTGTATGGAAAATGTATCTGGAAAGTGCAATATTCTGCTATTGAAGTGACTAGACTAATAGGGTGTTCATCCAAAATTTTCGAATGCGATTTTACGCCAGATATATAATACGCCCGTCATCCAAATTTAGTACATAAAAGTGGGGCCACACCGGCAACAAGTCGCGCGACAACTCGTTAAATTTTACGATAATTATCATAATTGCTTAAGAAATTTTAAGATAATTATCATGCTTATCGTAAAATTAAAAGAGTTGTCGCGCGACTTGTTTTCGGTGTGCCCGCACTTTTAGCATCTCGCCGAACCCGAACACCTAATGCCCCTCTACCATAAGTTTAGCGAACCGATTGCTAAATTCGGCAGAGTCCATTTTTGACAGATCGCAACTGACAGCCCGCGTTTGTTGATAATTGTCATAGGTACTTGTTTTCTTCCGTATTTCATTATGATTCAGTGTATTATTTTGATTATTGTCTAATGGTACTACCTATTTTACAATTGATTTTATGATTGGTGCTTCATTTTATTCAATCATGAATGCTTTATTTATAGGTACTAAACTTTGCTTTCGTAGATAAAGCTAATCTACAATGCCGCAAATTTCGTAAAAGCGGCGAGGCTTTCAAATTTAAGAGTCTCGTTAGTAAATACACATCAGACGCAGATTCATGAAATCAAATAAATACAAGTAATATAATATTTTGAGCAACTCAATTCACATGATTATGCTGGAATCGATTTATGCATAATAATTATATGGTAGGTAGGTATACTATCACGATAACCATTTACTTTCATTTGTTTATATTGTAATGATTATTTATTCAATAACGTTTATTCGGCACTCGGATTATCCGGCCATAATGTAGTATTAATCGAAAAATAAAAGAAATCATATGAAAGTAAATGTAATAGCGAGTTCAAAATATATGGACCACTAGGGATATCTAGCGGCAAAATGTGAAAAATTGTCATTTATTTGACAGTTAAGTGCCAATAAACATCAAAAACTGACCAAAGAGAAAAAATATTTTTCTGTTTTAATATAAGGAATACTTGTTTCAAATAGACGCGCATGTACAAACACCGTTATTTGAATGGAGCATAATGGAACACGGCGGCACCCGTATATACAAATCCGCAGATAAGTGGGTGAACACTCGACAAGTTTTATTACGGCAATAAACGGTTTCGGCGTAAGGTGAGACCGTCATAAACCATTCGGTTCGGCTTATTTCCATGGATACTTGTAAGCTAGACTAGGCTAAAGGTATGCAGGTATGATATTGCTTTTTATGGCAATACTTTATTATTCCGACCATATTTGACTTGATATGTATGTCAATATCTCAGAGTAATGATATTAATATAATATAGAGAGCGCCTATTTTTCAACAAAATGAAGCCGTGTTTCTTGTGTAAATAAAGCACAGTAGAACCTCGATTTTATTATTAACTTAACTATGAAACGTTATACCATCGTGTTGCTTGTTAAGGTTACCAAATTTAAACACAACATAATTACCAATATGTTCTACTAAAATAACTAAAAATAATTACCACTAACTTTGTATTTAACACAAAAACAATAAATTTCAGCAACACGTACTCGCAGTTTTTAAATGAATGTAATTAGTCAAATCCATTTTTACCGGGGACGTTTAGACAAAATATTTAATTCAGCAGTAGAAATTCTATCTTACTCTAACGCATAGTTCGGAGATATATATAAGCGTGTAGAATGCTTACTCACTCGCACTTATGGTTCATTTTTATTCAGGCCTTGGTCAATATAGTTTTTCGACGGTAGACCTTTATCAATATGTAAGGTAGATACTATCGAATAATTTCATAGCCACACCCAATAAATAATTGCTATTCTATGGTTTATTAAAGAAAACTTATTCATCATTAATAAAATAACAATAATTGTGGCGATTTTTTTTTTGCAAATACTAAGGCAATTTTGTCGATGTCATCATGCCATAATAATGGTGACAATGTGTGGGCCGCCTCGTGATTTGGAAACCATTAAATCAGTCATAAGAATCTCCAATTCACTATTTTTTTTTTAAATATTATTTCATCTTTATTATTTTAATTAAAATTTTGTGAATGAATAAAATTAAAAAAAAAATTGGTTAGGTAAGTAGGTACCTACCTAGTATTTTTATTTATAAATTTAGTAAAACAGCATTTATCAAACATATAAAATGCTAGTAGGTACCTACATACTCATTTATAGATTTTACCAGCCCTTCCCATTCAACCAATTGAAAATATTTCCTTCAAAATCATATTAGACACATATTTTGTAATTTATGTTATAATTAATTTATATTTTGTCATAAAATAACTCAAAGGATTTAATAACCTGTACGTAAATTTGAAGTTTTTTAAGAGAATATATTAAGTTATATGACATTCACCGACAAATTATCAGAACAGATCGAAAAATTGTTAAAATCTTTTTTTTTATAATTAACATTCAAGAAAATAATTTAATATTTATTAATTAATTTAATAAACTATTTCTTTTATTGAACGGATAATTCACAAAATTTAAGAATGCAACATTCTATATATTGAATATACCTACATAATTTGAACATCTCATGCATATGCATCCACTAGAAAATATCTTTTTTTGAAGAAAAAAAACGACACATGACAAAACTTGGATTCGCGCCAGCATGCATTTCCGATTAAGCTACGGGTATCCTATTTAATTACGACGAATTTAACCAGTATGTCTTACATGAAATGCTTATCAACGCATACGTTATCAATAGTGTGTTTATATTATACCTGTAGTAATGTCATAAGTAGGTAGGTATAATTTTATTATCATTTTAAGTTTTTTCTGATTCCCATCGCCTACCTCTTTCCAAAAGCTACTCTCCGCCACTACCGTAGATAAACGTTAAACAATCGCTTACTATCGAGGACCTAGTCCATAATGACATCAAACATCCAAGAAACTTCTTCTTTTTTTAAATTTTGGTAACGGACTCTACCTCAGAATCCGTTTACATAGTAAATAAGTTAGCATATTTTTAATCAACATTATCAATCAAGTTTTGTATTATTTGATGTTTAAGAGATGAGAGTTGAATTGGCTCTCACGTTTTGCTGAGCGACGAGGAAGTAAATCTCCAGAAATGGTTGACAGCCAATCGCTTGACAAAGATAAAGCGGTCCATACCGAATTTGGCGATGTCAAATCGCATCGTGTAATACTTGCTTTGTTTCGAAATTTAGCCTTATTAAATTATATCGCTAGCATTCGGAACGATGGTTACAACACTCTTAAAGTCTCAATGCACTAAAAATGGTTTTCAAAAAACTAACAATAACTAGGTGGTACCTACCTACTTACATAATTTTAGTGATCTAAAAATTTAAAAAAATCGACGATATATCTTATAAATACTTAGGTATATACCTATTAAATCAACAGGTAGGTAATTCAATAAATATGTAGGTACCTACTTAGGTATCCCATTCGGGTCGATTTAAAAACCTATGGTCGATTTACTAACAATGCAAAATAATTTCCAGCTAATTTAATCGTTAGCCGTAGTAACACTTTTTCATTATTCATTTAGCTACATAGGCACAATTGCATGCTCTGCATTTTAATAGAACAAGGTTTCCTTGAACAGAAGTCATCGGTTAAGTATGGCACACGGTGCAAAACCACATCGGCAGAGTTTCTGTCTACGGATGGCGTCTAAGTAGGGTCTAAGTTTATGCTTATGATCATTAATATTATTTGCCTGTTTCAATCCATTGTTGGATTACGGCCTTCTCATGCTTTCTGTGCCTAATCTTGCCAATTCCTCGTTAATTGCTGCCACATATATCTGCCGAAACTTAATATGTCGTCAATCCAGCATACCAGTTAGGGCGGTCTATCGGCCGTATTATATCATTCGGATACTACTGTATACACTCGTCGTGGCCCCCACATCCTAAAACTGGCCCCCCGGCCAGGATCTTTGGCGGCCCCCCCTACCTATCGCTAAGTTTAATGTGTGACGCACAACAGAAACGTTTTCAAAATCGTGTTAGAGGTACAAGTAACGGACTTCGGTTTATTCTTAGGGATTTTTGTGTTTTTAATACATCTACTTTTAATTTGTAAAATTTTCTATCATGAAATAGCGCCACAGGCGACTTTTTTACCTACTATTAGAGCAAATTTGTGATGTGTGTTTATCATAAATATGTGATTGACCCGCCACGCCAGGCCCCTAGGCTAGAGCCCTGTCAGCCCCTCCTCGTGGGGGGCATGACATTCGTCCAGCGGCCATTCTTTTTCCAAGTTCCAAAAGTTTTCCAAATTCTTTTCCAAGTTGGTAATGTTTTTTATTCAAATCAGTATTTAGAAAATAGTGGACCCTTGTTAGAGGGGTTTTATCCTGACCTGTATAATAAAATCTACAACAAAAACGACAGTTTCTATTTTTGAAAAATTCTGGTAAGTAAATAAAAAATTCTTATTTCTCTTTTATATGTTTAATATGTTACGAAAATATTATTAAATGTTATGTGTTATTAATAAATATAATATGTACAAAATTTTAAACTATTTTTTTAGAAATTATACCTATAAGATATAAGACATTTTTAATGAAACGCCAATATTTTACAAAAATGGAAACTAGGTACCGTTTTTGTTTCTAAACCCCTCACCTATTTGACGTAGCTACATAATACCAAGGAAGACTTGAAGAATTTGATGAACGACAGTGAATCTCAGAGACATCACGTGGTGTCTATATGCTCCGCCTTATTAAGCTAAAATTATCTTACCTTAAAAATGACAATATTAACTTCAATTAATAGAAAATGAATACCTTTATATTACTATCAATTCAAGAAGTCAATTTTGTTGTGTGTATTGTTGTAGGTACCTATCTCAACAAATCATTTTCATGATTACAGAATGTCCTCGAATTATATTCCAGGCACTTATATGGGCCGGTTCTTATAACTACGTGAGTCCTTTTTGGCTGTGATTCATTTTACTCTTGGATTTTGTCTCATCCGAGGATTTCAACAACCAAAACAGCAGTGGTGGCGATTTCAATATTGCCATAGAGGGTAGTGTAGTGCCAGCGAAATACCTAGACAAAGTGCCTCCTTCGGGCATATTTAAAATGCCGTCCCCTTTCATTTTAAGTTTCAAATTTTATACTACATTGCCAGGTTGGTAGATACCTAGTAGGTATTACCTACTTAACATCTTAAACTGAACAAATGCTAAAAAAATCTTGAAAAAATGACATAGGTACGTACACAATAATCTACTGAGGATTAGAGCGATTCCGCGAAACATATTATTAACCAGCGATAGTTGTAGGTACGTGGATGCCTGAGGCGCTGACAAGTATGGAAGCCCGTTTATGATGTTTTTGTTTAAAACTAAGATATCAGTTGTTTCTAAGGAAGCGACCGCTTCGCCGGTTTCATGTAAAACCGTCACTGCTTCCTAATGTTGTAATGATAGTATTCGTTCCTTCATTTCCCACTGTTTATATTTTTCCGCATCTAAGCAACGTATAACCTGCCTACCCTCACGGGATGTCAGTGTAGTGCAACCAGTGGTAAAACGTGGCTGGGGCAAAGAGTGCAACACTTCGTACCCTTGTGGCACAGTCTCAAGGGTTCCATCGCCGTGGCCGGCCCTCCCTCACCCTATGCAGCGGTGCTACAAAAGCGATTTACGCGCTGCAGATCTAGCATGGCAGGAGGCGCAAGAGTTGGCGATGGATTGGGGGGAATGGCACGAACTTGTGCTTACCCTATGCCCCAATGCTGGGATGCGACAGGGTGACGAAGAAGAAATAAATGGGGTGGAATTTTTTATTATTCTAAGGGCGGCACTTTGCCTAGTGAAGTCACTGATTAAACTTATGTACCTACCTAATAATAGAGCGATACCAGGGAATACAATAGAAAGTGGGTTACCTTCTGGGTGAGGCTGTAAAGGGTTAATTCTCGAGTGTGGAGAAATATGGGATACCTTGTTAAAGAATATCTATGCTATTTTCATGATTTACGTATGTTTCATAATAATATGCAAAAGGTTATCACGTAAATGAAACGCCATATTTTGAGAACTGACCTTCATTAAGTCGTAAACTGAAACTGGCTTCAAAGACTCAGTCCATGGCTACAGGCTTTCGCATCATTATTATTTTTTCTGTGGACAAGTCATAATAAACTGAAAACGCTCAGTTTATTTTAAATAAGTACTTGTAAGTACCTAGGTACTTATTATTTTACCACGTTTTTATTAGCTCGTATTCTTATTTGTCCGGTGGTTCTTTTGTCGTTACGTTGTACTAAAACCACTGTGGAGTTAATGGGGTACGGTTGTGTATTTATATAGTCGCGTCAATTGATGTAGATGAACATAATAATATGTAATAAATAATTATTTCACGCACATGACTACTACATGACTAAGTTTAAAAACTATTTTCCGTCACAGGCCTCCACAAAGTGTTGGTTATAGTATACTAGCGAAACCCCATGACTTCAACTACATGAATTAATACGGAAATAAAAAACGGACGGATATATCTACACATTGAAAAAAAAACAATTACATAATAATCCGTATCTGTAATAATAACGCTAAAAAAGTAAAAGCTTTGACAGAATCAAAATGAGCAGTGCATTGTAGGCGGTGATATTATTTAATAACGAAAATTACTGATACCTACCTCATTTTTTCTTACTTCATTCCTTGTTAAAAAATTGTCCTTCCCAATTAAAACTCGCTAATTCAATAATAACTATGGCACAATATCTAGCCCAAAATTTCAAAATTCGATAGTTTTATAATGGGCCACAATCATCCTAATACTAAAAAGATTTCTCACCGTGCCCCAGGATTCCGCGGAACCCTGGTTGGGATTCACTCGTATTAACAATAAAAAAGAATTTATCAGTAATTGTTTCATTAGATCTTTCTTACTTACACGCATTGAAAGAAATAAATCAAAACAACTGTTAACTGACTTTGAACCCGCACCACTGACTCTATACACGCGTTTACCAACTATTTCACTGTGAGGCGGAAATATATGTCATCTTTTGCCTCCCATTTTCCCATAATATATTTATGAATATAATCGTAATGCATATCGCACTTAAATATTTTTTATGTACTTATACTTATGTTTATTATCTCACTGTTTTTTCGGGACGTCACTGTTAAAGACGTGACACAAAGGCTGAGATAAAAAATCAAAATAAACTTTGATTGGATATGGTCACTCTACTCTGCCCCGCGACGAGCTTCCAACCAAAATAAATTTATATAACTATCCAACAGCCACATACAAAATACGATTCGGTGTATTATTATCCTGGCGTTACAGTTCAATCCTGACAAGAAATTTTACGAAATATCTACCCATTTTTTTGCAAATTTTATTGATATTTTCCCAAAAATGGACGAGTGAAGTGTTATGAAGCTTATGAAGCCGTAAATCACGGGTCTATCAATATTTTATTGCACCTACCATTGCCATCAATAAACTCAAATGATAACAGTTTTGCCCTATTCCATATGAATCGATTTTTGCGACTCAGGTTTCGTCTTTCATCTGGTAGTGAGATTTTTTTACTGTTTTTAGATACGAGTATGTAGGTATATTGTAAATATGTGTATACTTACATATAGGTAAGAAAAACATCAAATTTATAATATTTATTGATTTATTTAAAAAAGACACACTGACAACATAACATATTATTAATTCTAGACGTTCACAACATGACATTTAGAACAAAACGTACCTACAGGTATAAATCAAATTAGTAGAGAAAAAACAAACGAGAAGTTAATTTTATAGCGAAAGAAATAAAAAAAACAATATGTAATTCATGAAAAATACATATTAAACAATAAAATAGAATTTTAGAAACAAAATCATATCTTCCTATTATAATGCTAAAAATGTCTACAAATCTAGGGAGTGCATTGACTAGTGGCACAGCCCTCGCTATAGGTACCTGGTATACCTGGCATGGGGAAACAGTTTTCATCCAAAATAGGTCATGGTATAAGTAGGTAGGTACGTAAAAGAATTACCCAGGAATTCTCAGTCTCACGTGTAAAATCTCATAGTAAAAGTTTGATAGCACATAATATTTTTTTGGTGTTGTAGGGTTTGATGTGGGTCTTCAATGTGGTATTCGATTTGAGTTACCACTGTGGGAATCGTCGACGTGTTGTAGGATATGGTGATGAAGAAGTGGAAAATGGATGCAGGAGCGAGTTTTATTTATGGCGTAACGGTCGGTACAATAGTATGTTACAATACTTATGATATGGTTCTGAGGTCCGCATCTCTACAATGAGATGTTGTGCAGGACGATACGGAAATTTAACTAGTAACAGACGCTATTTATAAAATCAAAATAATATTCTTTTTATTGCAATAATCGAGTCAATTATCCGGCGTTTACGTCAATGGATGAGTGACTAAGTAAAAAACGGATATGCGGAATGTATTATTGCAGTCAGGTCCTTACCGAGTTTGCTATAATTTGACACTACGGAAAATAGATATTTAATTTGTAATTTTATTATATATCTCTATAGTGTTAATAAATTTTTACACCTCTTTCCGAGTAGTGACTGTAACCCTACGTACCATCTCCGATTTGTTTGTTTGTATTGTGTCTTTGAAATTGAGATCCGTATCGAGATATAAGATACGTAGATACCTACTTGAAATTTGTATTTTCTTAATAGCTAAAGCTGTAAACTAATTCTCAGATTCGGGGGTCGTTTTCTTCGAAATATACGAGAATTTCTTAGAATCACAATGGTAGGATATCACGATCTACCTATTCTGTACTAGCTTCACTTGGTAAGTAAATTAAATGTTATGATAACCCACATAATTATTCATGATAATATTTTGGAAATATTATATTCGATACTAGGAAGCATTTTGACTGCTACGCCTAGGTACGTTTTCACTTACGTTTCTCATGATATTAAAAACCGTGTCCGGAAACTTGTACATATGCAGTTCGCCGTATCACACTTCACCGTGAAATGTTGTATCGGAAATATATGGCCGTATATTAAAGACCATCCAACCTCTTTGGGTCGTATAGTACGGGTCTAGGACGATTTGGCGCCGAGACATCTGGACGCCAAGCAATTCGAAAATAAATAGACGTTAGTTACTTATACGTAGGTACTTCAAAAAAAATATTTAATATTATTATTTATATTTAAATTATTATAATATTATGATTTAATAGTTCGAGAGAATTTAAATATTTTGCACACGTAAATAATGATTTAATCGTGCATAATATGTTTAAGTCCCAACGCAAAAAGAGTTTTTTATTTTTCCTTAGGCATGGTAACTCTTAATCCGCAATAAAAAAAAACATTATGTTAAGAGTAAAATGAATTAAAACTACTAAGTATTCCTCGTCTACGTTCTGATTACGTGTCTACGACAGTGCGGCGTCCAGTTGTCCCATTCCCTATAGTACCTACTGACATAAAATTCATCTCTAAATAAAACACGGTTCTTGTCGGTTTACACTTTACAGGGAGCCAGCAGCAAACAAATTTTGAAAATAGCCGATTTACTGGTTTATTTGTTAGGTTAGGTAAGGTTAGGTTTTCATTCTTGAATTCATGAATATTGCTAAAATCAGCGATGAAACTTGAATTAATGTTCATATTGAATCTAATAAAATTGGAGACCGTATAATATACTGTCATCTCTTTCCGATAGAAAGCTCACGGCGAATTGTGCCACGGTGAAATGTTTTACGTACAATTTACATTTACCTAACCATTAAAAACAGTGTTAGGTGGGTGTTATAATTAGGTGATGATAATATATGGTTGACATTCTTAATAATTGGTAGGTATCACTACCAATGTGAGAAAACCATATGTTACAACGTTTTTATTAGGTCGTATTCTTATTTGTTCGGTGGTTGTTTATCCGGTACAAATCTTGCAATCGATTTTTAACTAACTTCCCGACTAGCTAGACATTTGAAACTTTTAGAATATATCAGAACACGATGCTAATGCATTTTTTTTAATACTGTTAGCCATCTTTAAGTAGAATTGAAGTCATTTTCAGTTAATTCTGTTTTTTTATGAAAAGTTATTTCGGAAGAAATCCTTAATCCAATCCACTATTATTGGTTGCTAGGGGTCTGGGGTCCTAGCAACTAAATTATTAATATATACGTGCGTTATTATGGAAATCAATATAAATGTCAAAATGACATTTCAGTATTATTTCTATCAAGTACCTACAATTTTTTGCTAGTCAAGTCAAGTTTATATGATTCAACAGAAAATTTAAAAACGTTGTACTTATATAAAAAGTTCGTTTTATCTCGTAATTTATTTTAATTTACTTCATTACTGAGTGTATCATTGTCTATGGATGACCAGATAAATCATCGATTAAATCATAATCGAGACAGACTCCCCTATTTGCAATCGACGGAATCTTTATTTTTTTTGGTAATTTAGCCCACAGGTAATTTATGTGATGATAAATTTAATAAGTATCTAGTGTTTTATCAGGTCGAGTAATTAAGGTATACCTATTACGTATGAAATTATTGAAACTGTAATCATAATTAATATTTGTATGGAAATGGGTTATCAGCGGTGCATGTAGGTACCTAGTATAGGTATCAAAATACACCGGCCAGCGTATAAATGCATATTATAATCTATTATTAGTTTCATTTGTTAGGTATTATTAGGTAGGTATATATTGCAACTAGGGAATCCAATCCCGAGCCAAAATTCTGATCCCGGGATTTCGGGATTACAATTTGACAATCCCGGGATCCCGGGACTGGTCCCGGGATTGGGATTTTTTTCCATTGTTCATATAAAATTTTTATATTCACAAATATAATTGATAAAATCGGTCAAAAATAAATCTAGTATAATTTATACTATTTAAGACATTTATTGTTAATATTGTATACGTTAAATCTTGGAAATACACAAGTTTAATGGAGTAAATAATATTGTAATATAAATAATAATGTGAATTTAATATGAGATTGCTATTTCTGATAGTAAAGACATAATGAATAGATCAGCGAGATTTAAAATAGTAAAGCAAATAATCATGGCGTACTCATGGCCTTTCCGCTTCATAAATCTAATTAGTCAGCCAAATATGAAACTGCCGTAAAACGTATGATATCATGGTGGAATTACTTTGTTAAAAGTGCGAAGCATTGTTTTTTTACCAATCTTTCTCATTTTTAATAATCTATGTGAAAAATAAAATGAATCGGCAACCTACACATCAAACTTCATTCAAACTCAGTTTATTTCTAATGTAGTTATTTTGTATTAAAAGTATTTTTTCTGTTATATTTTCCATAAAAATTGATAAAAAAATCAATCCCGAAATCCCGGGATTATGTTTATCAATCCCGGGATTCATAGGTATCAAAAATAGCTCGGGATCCCGGGATCCCGGGATTCGGGATCCCGGGATTGGATTCCCTAATTGCAACTTATGTTCAATAAGCAGTTTTCATTAGGTACTTGTAAACTATAAATAATTATACTTATAGTTATTTGCATCTGTGAATCTTTAACCATTATTTGTATAAGAACGCCACTTTGTCTTTAATTTTTTCGTTATTTTTATCATTAGTTTATCATTGCAATCCCTGTCCACCCGTGATTACTCTTTTAAAGCATTTCTTTTTACTAATTTTTCGTGGGTTCATTTACAATCCGTGTATACTGGAAAATATTAATTTTCATGTTCCAACCAATTAATATCACTCGTAACTCCACGGTCTTCATGACACCCCGTCGTAGGACAGATCTGATGTTTCATGATGCTGTGTATCGTGCGATTTACTTATTTGATGCCACTATAAAGGTTGATTTATTTTTTATCAGCAATAACTACATCATGTTTGTGGACGTGTTAAATAGGTTAAATTTATAATTGTATTTATCATTTTACTTTAATATCTGCATAAGCACATACACTTTTTTTTCTACTTTCTTGTTATATTGGTTGTTATTTGTAATTGAGTCATTTTTATAGTTTGTAGATATTTATATAGATATTTATAGAAGAGACGATTTACGTGGCTGGGACACGTATTCCGGATGCCACCAAAGAGTGCGGCACTTCCAACCCTTGTGGCACAGCCTCAAGGGTTCCGTCGCCGTGGCCGGCCCTCCCTCACCCTGCAGCGATGCTACAAAAGCGACCTACGTGCTGCAGGTCTGACATGGCGGGAGGCGCAGGAGTTGGCGATGGACCGAGGGAAGTGGCGGCAACTTGTGCTTGCCCTGTGCCCCAATTTTGGGACGTGACAGGGTGGAAGAAGAAGAAGAAGAATAAGATATTTATTGTGTATTATGGTGCATTGGTCAATCGCTGTAATGCCGTAATACTCTTTTCTAAATAAATAAATTATTGTCACTAGCGAATAATTACACTATTATAGACTTCTTAGAAAATAAAACAAAGTGTAAATGGATACTAGATATTAAAATCAAATTCACTCCCTCAACCAAAAGTCATTCTCGATTAAGAACTTTGAGCAAAAAACAAATGAGGTGATTTGACAACGGTAGAACGACGACCTTCCACCGGCGCCGATGGGACACAAAGACGCTTTTCATTTAAAAAGTCATCCATCATCGTTACTCATTTTTACTACAATTAAATTACTCAATTATAGTTACATAATTATTAATTACATTAAAATATTAATGTAAATATATAACGATACAAACATAGATATGTCATTCTAAAGTAGCTAAGAGGATGAAACCATTGTTGATCGTTATGAAATTAGATGTTTTAATAATAATTTCAACATACCTACATAATATTGTATTGTATTTCAATTCCTTACCTAATCTTTCATTTTCATTTACTAGTCATAGCAGTGGCAAAGGGTGCCTGTTAGAGGTAGGCAGGCTATGATAGATAACTGAAAAAAGTCCTAGGACAGCGAAATTCCCAGTACCTACTTGAATTTGACTATTTGTCATCTTCAGTATTTTACTGAAAAAAAAACTATATTTTACCTTTTGATAATAGCTTATATTAAATGGAACAACAAACAAAAAAACAACTGGCACTAAAATAGATAATAAACAAGAGTACCTAATATCCAACAGGGATTCAAATTCGGGCTAGAAAATTGTGCCATCACGGTAGTCGGGCGTTTAGACGGCGACACTGTTAGGATAAAAATTACACCCCCGTAAATGTAGGCTTAAATACTTACAGCCTCGAGTCACGTGATAGTATGACACTTGTTTTGACTTCATGTGTGTGTGTTTTACAATATGTGTGTAATCCTATGTATGTATTGTATTCGTGGAATGTACCAAATTAGTTGAAGCTTTTTTGGATTATGTTGGTGAGGTTGGTGTACCTAATAGATGCATACGTATTAGTGCGAATAGCTACCTACGTCATGTCCGTCAAGTTAAGCGAGCTAGCGGTCAATTTATAATATATAACTATGAACCGACAAATTATTGGAAAATTAGGTAAGTATATAATTTTTATAGAATATAAACTAATATTAAAATAAAGAATTTAAATTTATATGCGCCCGTCAGTTAGCTTAGGTCAGAACTGTTTGCTCGAGTCAAGCGTATCAGGCACCATTAGCGATGAGTGCAAGAAGTAAATGCGTTCCCTAAAGCGATAGACATTTTCAATGATGTACTTACTTTGCATTTTTTGTTTTTGAAACTTTATTTTATTGTATAAAATTGTTAATTATTTTTTTGATTATTATTATTGTTATTATTATTCTTCTTCTTATCTCTTGTGAGAGTAATATTTATGTAAATCCCATGTTGTGATCGTCCTAAATTTTGATTTATTATGTCCACAATGTTTTATTTTCTTTAATAAATAAATGAAAACTAGTTGTACCTACTTAAGTATCGTGCATAAAAAATCACTTCACCAGTGTCAAGTGTTAATCAACGCACCGTGAGTGTAAAACCAAGGCATCTGCAAATTTTTCAATTTCGTGATTAAATGCAAAACAACTGCAAAAGTCGTGAACTTGATAATGTAAAAGTGAAGTAAGTGAAAGAACATGCAATATAATGTTTTTTTTTAGAAGAAAATTTATATTTTATCCAAAATATGTCTTCTGCAGATGCCTTGGTTTTACACTCACGGTGCGAAATATTAGAGAGTGTATTTGTAGTTATTTTGTAATTTCTTCAATATCATCACTGTCCTACGGAGCTCTCTGAATTGTAGACACATCCTGCGTCGGTATCAGCCAACCAAATACCCTTTGGATCAAAGGAGAGGCGAAACTCCTTCGTCACGTTGGACTGTGAATCGACAAGTCACCGCCCGGCAATTTGGCCACGCAGCTGCCGCCTCAAGATTGCGACTCGGCTGCTGTAACTAGTCGCCTGGAATAAGGGGTTGAAGCACCCGGGTATAAGGCCATATCACCTACATCGCAATCTCTAGACGCTTTTAAACGACAGTAATATGTACTTAATTGTACAATATATAAATTATTTTTTATTATATATTCGTATATGCGTATATTTTTTTCAGACAGAATATGTAGGTACAAAAGGATAGGTATATTATATTTTCAACAGAAATAAATCTAAATTAATGACATTATTCTTCTTCTTTTGCCATATCCCTTAACTGGAGCATATAGAGACCACGCGGCGCCTCCAAGAATCCCTGTCGCTCCCCAGTCTTCTTGCTACGTTCCAGGTCAAACCAGCATCATGTAGCTCCGCCGTATACACTCTGTAGAATGTATTTAGCGGCCTTCCATGACGCCGGAATCCAGTCGGTTTGAAGAACACGCAAGCCAGGTTGAAGTTATCTTCTGGCATCCGCAGCACGTGGCCGAGGCAGGTTCAACGTCGCCTCTTCACTTTGTTAAATGAAAATATAACATCCGAACATCATTCAACACTGTTATCCAAGCTATCTGGATAACAGGCACCGCTAGCTCAGGGTACTGGGTTTCCACACTATCTCTCTGATGAATTCCAATCCTGTTACGGAAAGGACCATCGAAATCAATTTTTATTCGATGGATAATGTCTACCATACCGCTGCAGCGGTTAATTGCGAGCACTGAAAACTTGACTCTATTGGACGCCAAAGCCTTTTCTATGAAAGAAAAGAACATAAAAGAACATAATATTACGGGATACAATTAAATTAAATGAAACACCGTGATAATTTTAACCTCACTGTATTTAAAGAAAATGCAATTAAAAGTCAATGGTACATAAATAGCGACATGACGCCATAGAAAAATCACCACCGTTCACAAACGACGAGGTAATAATACATAAATATTTACGTTATACAAAAGACACAATATCAGCGTCTGCAAACTAAAATTTTAACACAATAAGTTCTCAGCAACTAACTTAAACTTAAACCAAAATATCCACATGTGAGTGAGGTTATAATTAAAACAAAAACTTAAAATTAATTAATACTAAAAATGAAATGTATTTACAGCCGCATAGCGATTCCGCTATGCGGGATATGCTCCTCCCACGTCCACTCGTGTCAAGGGTCAATCAGAAAAGGGAATGGATCCAAACAAAATTCGATCGCCTGACATCGATCCCCCCACCACTCATCCAACCCGGAATGCCAACCGCAGGATTTTTGTGTTGCCCGCGAGAGAAAAACCTCTCCACTAATTACAATGGTTAATTAGCCCGTTGGTGACGTCTGCAACGTCACAACTTTCAGCGCGATGAGAGGCTGCTTGGTGCGTTCTCTTATCTCCTCGTTGCTCCTAAAGTCATACATAAATTAATGACATACTTATGATTAACTATTTTTTTTATTAAAAGAATAATTCACAAGATTTAAGAATGTAACATTCTAATTATTGAACATATCTACATAATTTTGAAAAAACTTCTGCGAAAATATATCATAACCAATAGAAAAAATCTTTTTTGAAAAAAGTAAAACACCCAGTAGGAATCGAACCTGCATCTCTCGGGTTTCCGCATCCATGCACATAGACCACTATGCTATAGGCTCCATATTTAATTGTGACAAATATTAACTTATGTCTCTAAATACTCTCTGAAGCGCTTTCCAAATTGAGTTAGGTACTATCGGCGATTGGATTTTTGTATTTTAAATCAAAGAAGGTATTACTTTAATTACCAACCTACGTCACGGATCACTCCAAGATTTTTTGTTGTAACTTACTTGAACTTGCTAATATTTTTTAATTGACTGTTTTTTGTGTATAGTGTATATAGGTATTGATGAACGTAAACCCTTAGTAAATGATCCTGCTCATAAATTTTCAATCTAGTTATTTAAATTTCACTTCTTCGTAAATAGATAAATAATTTAGGTACTCTTCTCTTTCAGTTACTCTCACTCTACTACAACTGCAGTGACTTCCAACCGAGTTCCCGCGAAGCGTGTTATGGGCTCTGCCAGAATTCGCAAACGCTACAATTTGAAACAAATTTGGTGATAGAGTAAAAAGGTTTAAGGTGGCCTATTTTTACACAAAAAAGTATTTTAAAACTTCAAGTAAAAATCAAGGAATCCAGTTGTCGCTAATAAATATATCACCGCCTACTATGCACTGTTCACTTTGTTTCTATCAATGCTTTTAAAATTTGCACGATGACGTTAACAGTTATAGCATATGCCTAAGTACTATTTATTGTTAATTGTGTATTTATTGGCCTGCCCAATAGTTTTGAACAAAAATTATATTAAAACAACCGCTCCATCAAAATTTTCGCCTGCGGTGCTAATTCACCATATATCTACTTATAACCTACGCAAAAATAGTAAGATATGACATATTTTTTTAATCTATTTAAACGACTGCTTTGCAGTACCTACTCTGTCTTGGTAAATCACTGTTTACTGTTATACAAGTATTATTTGTAATTTTCTTACCATTAGCGTAATATGCGTCGGCCAGGTATTGGTTTCTCAAGGGTCTAGAATATGACCCAGGGGCTCCGCCAAATAAAAAAAGTTGGGAATCAATGTAGCAAATAGATGAAAAATGTGACTACATTTATATT
Organism: Rhyacophila brunnea; assembly: GCF_057557595.1. Classification (NCBI taxonomy): domain Eukaryota; kingdom Metazoa; phylum Arthropoda; class Insecta; order Trichoptera; family Rhyacophilidae; genus Rhyacophila; species Rhyacophila brunnea. The sequence continues at coordinate 38,005,931 of NW_028232848.1, read as the reverse complement.
ACGATTTTGTATGTGGCAGACTGTCTTAGTGTTCCATCAAAAATTGCAAAACTTAAGGCATACTCGAATAAAAAAATACGAGCAATAAATATTACTATTTACACGCATTTAGATAATATCTAAATGCGTCTAAATGGTTAAATTCTTAATAATTTGAAATACTTAATACATATTATGTATTAAGTATTTCAAATTATTAAGAATTTAACCACCGGTCAAGTCATAGTTGTGAGACTGTTATCTTCAAATATATTGACAGCACATTGTAAACCCATATTATCGCCAAATCTATGGTTTTTTTTATCATCCAAGGACGCGATCAAAATTTAATAATGAGTGTTAAGTGGTTGGCTATTGTTTGACAGAATAGGTATTACTTACCTATTGTCTAAAATACATATAATGTATTCGAGTCGATAAAGTAGACGTTTTCTCCTATCAAAAGCCGCAGACACGCAGTTTTGTAAAAACACGTCACAGTGTTAAAATATTTTCAAAAATGGAAAACGGTTTGGCCCCCAAATCTTGAAGCGGGCCCCAGACCAGGATTTTTGGCGGGGCTCCCTACCCATCGCTAGAGTTAATGGCGGTTTTAAATCGTTTCCTAAATGTTGTTTCAGGTAAAATTAAGGGTAGGTATTAGATGTATTTTAGCAATTTTTGTATTTTTTAATAAATCCACTTGAATTATACCGAACAACTAGACATTTTAAAACGTTAAGACTCTACAAATAAAATAGCACCGCAGGCGACTTTTTTCCCATTAGAGCAAATTTGTGATGTGTGTTTATCTCACTTATCAGGTCGACCCGTAACGCCCCCCCCCCCCCAGAGACCTGTCACCCCCCCCCCCCCTTGTGGGTACCATGGTTTTAGTTCTATAAATATTAGGTAAGTATATAATATGTGTTTCGTTTGTCTTGCGAGTGCCCTTAACCAATTAACCTACGAAAGATTGTCCTTCTTTTCACTATTAATTTTACATTATGTACTTAGGTACAGAGTCACGTACAAGATGGTTATCAGTGCCAGCGCTAGTGAGATAGGTGACATTGTATAATGGCAAATTAAAAACTATAATTAAAACCGAGCATTTTCTATATTTACCGAATACCTACCTAGTCTGGATTATAAATATAATTATTATGCTAGAAAACATTTCCGCATAATACATGTTTTATTTAGTCGTTGATTATGCACCACTGAGTAGATATAATACGCTCAGTAAGCGTCGGCCTATAGCGTCGTGGGCAAGTTCGAATCCTGGATCTGGCAAGTACACATAGGTATTGTCTTTTAAATTATGTATAGATAGGTATAGGTTGAGCAACTGGCTGACATCCATTTCTCGTAAATCTGAATACAAACATCCACTATGTAGAGGCCCATGATCTTATTAGGATCGGACATGGTTGGAATAAAAAGGTAATACTGACAGTAGATGCATTTTGTCCATTGCCCATTCATATGACCCCACAAAATACTATAAAAAAACACATTGATAACATGTGAAATGTGAAAGCCAGTTGCCGAAGACCATAGTTTTATTTTAGTAGTGAATTGTAGAGGTAGGTTGTTCAGATTCGACAAAAATAATGCACACAAAATATTGTCAGTCATACGTATTGGTTTTCATTGAACTAAGACTACAATTTACAGATGCAGTTGGTTAGTTTTTAAAATTCAATTAAACCCCGCGAAAACCAAGCTATAACAGATACTTAATGGTCAAAAAATACTCCTAAAATTGTGCAATTAAATCATATATAACTTTTTATAATTTGTAGATAGAATAATATTGTCTATCAATTATATCTAGTTTGGTTTAGGCAGGGTTAATGAATTTAAACAAATTAACCAACAACATGTGTAATACTCGTATTTATTGCGGAATCAACGAAAACAAATAATAAGTATGAATGAAAAAGTGTCCATAATTTTGTCGGATAGCCCAAAGTGTACCAAAACTATTATGGTTTGGTTTAGGCAGGGTTTAATTGAATTTTAAAAACTAACCGCCACCATCTGCAAACTGTATTCTTAATTCAATGAAAACAATTACGTATGACCGACAAAGTTAAGTTTGCAGTATTTATTTCGGATATTCACAGCCTTCCTCCATCCCCCACCACTGCTTAATGAGGGGCAAACCATTAAACGCAATAAATTCAAAACCTCATTGTATGTCCTTAAATATTACTAATATTTTAAGTGCTTGCCGTGACATGTATTTATTATTATGATGCAGGCGTAACTAAATATTGAAAGTAACATATTTTTCTTTAATACGTGTTTAAATTCATTCCAAATTTATCCACAATCAAGAATCGTACCTTCTTAAAGCCACACCTAGAAGGTAACGCACTTATTTATGTGTTCTCTATATACATACTATTCAAATAAAATAATTAAAAAAAATATATAACAATAATAATAACTAGGTACTTAAGATATCTATGAAGTCGTTGTTCTGATCTCTCATGATTTTGCAGTGGCATGACATGGCGTTTATTTAGAAGCGCTAAAAGATTGTGGCAGTAATAACTTGGCAATATTTCATACTTGACATCTCCAAATATTAAGAAGAGATTTCGCAATCTGTCAAAACAAAGTGACGGCGAGCGCCTGATAGGGGAGGGGGTGCTGGAATACTACTTAACTTTGTGGAATGACGCCAAATTTTCTTGAATAGGGTCGTCGTAGTAACTACCCCAGTAACTATCGATAGCTTTTATATCACAATAATAGAAAATAGGGTTTTGAAAAACAAACCTTGCTTATATCTATATGTTTTCTTTATTTTTTTTGACACATAATAGGTAGGTTACCGTGTAGTTATATTACCTATTTATAAAAACCTAATTAATAACAGATTCATGTAAGAGTTGTGAGACTATTAGTTTCAAAGTCAGTTAAGTATCTCAATATTTCGTCATTTTGAGATAATCGAAAAAAACCATCAAAAACAATAATAATTAATGACTATAAATAGAATATTTTCTTTTTGCAAAGATAATTATAAGTTTAATTAGAAAAATACAAATAACCAAATGAAATTATCGATTGCCAACATTAATGCGATGTGTTATGTGTTTCGCGGCGTAAATACTGCTAATTAATTTCATCGTAATTAGATGGTACGTACATGGTTAAGTTGGTAAGGAAAATTTGAGCGTATCTCGCGGATGCGGGTTCGAGTCCCGAGGTGTCAAATTTTTCGAAGATTTTTTCTACTAGGTATAAGTATTATCTAGGTGATTTCAAATTATATGTTCAATGAAGAATGTTACATTCTCAAATCCTGTGAAATATTAATTGAATAAAAAAATTAGATAAAAATGGTAATAAAGATAATATTATCTTGTCAATCTTAGATAACCTAATATGCATTGTCTCAGAAACTAAAAAAACACGCAAATTGATAATTAATAATACATATGGTGTTAACTGTCAATTATTGGTGTATTAATAAAAATAAATTACAACGTATAGTATTAGTTCCACTTATTTTAATATTAGGAGTTAGTACCGATTTCCTCCGCTTCAAACGCTTCAAAGTTACAAAGCTACAAAGTACTACCTACTTAAAAGTCATTAAAATAAAAATATAAAAAAATCTTCGCTCATGAATTCGTATAGTCGACTTTGTAATCGAACTCCAGTTTGACATTATTTTACTAACATACAAAGCTTTTCTTTATAATTAATGTGTTACTGATATTCTCTTATAATCCAGTAGTTTTCATTAGGTACGTATTTGTAAGTGTTTTATTAAGACAAGATTTTGATCTCAATGGTATACGGCCATCGGTTTTCGATACAATAACTCACGGTGAACGGCGAATTGTAATACAGCCAATTGCACCCTACAATTTTCTGGACATGACATGATAAAATATAGATGAAGATGCAATCTTGGACATGGCTAGATGACGTGCTACTGATATCTCGGAACGCATAATTAATGGGAACTTAAAAACCTAACAGGTGTGGAGTAACAGGCAACCGATTTCGAATGTGGAAGAATATGGAATAAACTTAAATACGTGTCAAAAGTAGATTCTAAACTTGTCCTTCGTTCTGACAACTGCTTTCAGCTTAAGAACTGACGCTCATTCAATATTGTATATTTGAAGGTTGCAAAACACGCTATGGCACTTTCCGTAAGACAGTAAGACACTCACACATTCAAAACCCCGCTTTAAAATGTAGTCTATTGGTATAACCTATCTGAATTATATTAATTAATCTGTTCTGTGAGATAGTCTCAACCTGGCATGCCTTATCTTTTACCCAACTGAATGTTTTCCAATTTTTACATTGCGTATGTACCCATGGATAAAATCAAGCAGCTAATATATTTATGACTTAATTAAAATAAATACAAGGTCAGTGCAACATCCCGGATTTTCTCACGGCGACGCATGGGTCGTACAAGAAAACACTCGCTCAAATTCGCCTGGTCATTGCATTAAAATTAAACCGACTGACAAAAACAATACAACGACAGCGGCGCGGCAGCGGTAGAAACAAAAATGTTGACACGAAGCGACAAAAAAAATCTCGTGTAATTTGCTCGATCCATTAGCGACGGAGCTTACGACATTGTGCAATCGGAAATCTTCGGTCAATTAACTTAGTGGCCGTATTACGCGGGCGGATCTGTCACAGACAAATATTTCGTCGTCCGAATGACCCAATTATTTATCTTAAACTTGTTTTACCTACCTATTCTATATTTAATTATTGATACTACAATACATTAATAGAATGTTAATATCATTGGTGGCGCTTTTAGCAGTGAACTGTAATTTGAAGGTAATGCTGGATTGGTGGATTACGGATCTAGGGAGGGGGGGGGGGTTACACAGGATGCCAGATACTGACCTTTATGTTGAGAGGGTTTGCGCACGCTGGGGCCGGTTCGGTGTTCACGCGCTCACGCACTGGTAAACGGACGGTACACATTTAATGGATGATATATGAGGTTGAAGAATTATGATGATAAGTTCAAGATGGATGATATAGACGCAACGTTCACTCAAACCGTAACAGATTTAGTGCAACGGAGGTCGAACAGATATGTTTTGAGTCACTCGTTAGTTAAAGACTGCTAAGCTATAAAGAGACCGCAATGCGAGCGCTTTCTTGATGTCACTCGAGCTAACTTCCTGTTATTCAATAACGGTTGCCTGATGACCCGTAATTGCTCGTCGTCTGGTCTTGTAACAATAATAATTAAGGGATTTTGAAGTAGGTAGGAATACATGAATGAGGGCTAGCATATTTGGCCCAACCAATAATATTCTATTAATTATTGATAATACAATAATTTATTAGAATGGTAACACCATACAAAAACTTGTTAGATAACTATAAATATATCAAGAATGTCCAACTTTAAGTATGTTGAATCAAAACTGGCAATAATGCAACACACTCCCAATGTCATTTTTTAGCTTAAATAAAAATATTATATTTGGCTAAGGATATTAAGTTGCTAGAATTTTAATTTATAAGTAGACAATTATAAAAAAATTCTCAATATACCATTTATTTGTCTTAAAAATGGTAACTTATTATCGTAAACTATTATCCTACTCTGCAAAGTCCCAACTGCGTGACGGTAAGGGGAAATTATGTCTGAGTGTTATATTTTCAATATTTTCTCTTTCGCTCACCTCTGCAATAGGTCGTAAGTGAAGTAATACGAATCAAGCGATAGTCCCACAGCATTCCTCATGGTAAGTTTTATTGTAAATACAACTTTTCTACACTTTTAACAGGTTCACGATTCAATTCCTGGCCTATGGTGAGATCGATCACGATTATGCCTCTTATATAGACCAAAAGGTTTGTTTTTATTCGGATACTAAAAACTATTAACAAAACCTTTAATATATAGACACCACATTATGTCCCTTGTTAGATACTGTTAGATATTGTATTTACCCTACAATCCTACCGTGTAATATTCTGACCAAGCGAAAAGCTTTAGGTTTTCCGTTTCAGGAATAAGGAATAAGCTTCTTTGGTTCGGAGATTGTCGGTTTTATTGTTGTTTTTTTAAACGGGACGCGCGTCAAAGTGACATTGCGACAAGTTAATGGAATGATGTTTTTTTTCGGGATTTATTTTGTGAATGTCATTCGGCTGTCGGCGAGCGGGGAAGTCAAAGGTTTGACGGATTTTCTGCGCACGCCACTGCAGCAGATGCTTTCAATCGCTACTTATATAAGTACATTATTTATGAATTTGGATTGTAATAATTTAATTGTTCTCACATTTGGCGTTAATTTTAATAGGTTCGTAGGTAGGTAATATGATAATAGAGAAGTGGCTGCTTCTGAATTAGCGGGTCTCTGCTTAGAATTCTTTCACAACAATATTTTTTTGTAAGAAAATCTGTCATGAAACCTCATCAGATTGAAGCCAAAATAACTGACGTCGTATTATCGGGCCAATAATAAAATAGATGAACCATTTTAATGTGTAAGTAGGTATATTAAACGAAAAGTCAAAATAACCACCGAAGATGACGGATTTTAACAATTCCGCCATATTTCAAAGCGCCAACTTATAAATTATTATTATTTTTCAATGGCCACTAGGTTATATTACAAAATATCATAAGAATCCTTCATATAACAGACAGAAATCTTTGTAAAATGTAATTACTTACTTTGTTTCCTACGTAATCTGATTTTGAGCAGTTAGAGGTTTTGATCGTGAACCGATTTCTGATCATTTTCAATCATTTCGTTAGCGTTAGAGCTTTCAGAAACAGAATTGAAAACCCCGTTAACAGGTATGTACAAATAACTTTGGAAATATGATATGACTCGGATATGAATATTGAATCGAAACTCGGGTAGTGTTTCACAGCGTATTTCTCGTATATTTTTCCATAATTTTTTGTCCATGTCCGATCCTAATAAGATCATATGGGTCTCCACAGTCCACAGAGGTAAAAGTTTGTATTAACAGATATTTTTTTTACGAGAAATATATGTTAGCCACTTATTCAAACTATTTGGTCCATACTCTGACTCATACACAAATTGAAAAATAATATGTGTACTTGCCAGACCCAGGATTCGAATCTGGTACCCACGACGTCATAGGGCAACGCTTAAGCCGCGGGGCCATCGTGGATAAACTTCAATAATAACATGTGAATTTATGGTCAAAAGTAAATCTGACCATTAATAAATATCAAATACCTACTACGTGCCAGTATTATCAGGATAACCTCCTAGAATTATTGCAAAAAATCTGCTAGTTACCACCAGTAAACTACCAGTAAACTTACGAAAGGCTAAATGAAAATAACCTAATATTAGAACATAAAAACCATGTTGAGAACACCTGTCTTGACAACAAGCTCAAATACGTACGATTTTATTTGTAAAAATGACAAGGTGATATTTTGTGTTGATTTTTTTTGCTCTTTGATGACTGACCAAGAAAGCATTTTTATGAGCGATGCTTTTATTATAGAATCTTGATTGATTCCTCGAATGCAATGCTTTTTTCAAAATAATCACTTTTACAAACCTTTGTAGATTGCATTAGTTGTGTAAATATATTTTTCTAGTGAAACGTTGCACCAATCATAAAAAATAGAGAGCTTTTTTAAGTCAATAAAGACATAAGTAGGTAGGTAAGGTAAATATGTACCAATTTAGTGTGTATATACTAGTATAAAGAATCATTAGTCCTACGCTCTTAGTGGATTACCTAAATGCTAGAGTGCATATTTTTATTGAGTCTCTAAAACTTAGTGGACCTATTTCGTAGATAACTTAAGGCTATATTTTAATAATTGAGGCATGGTCTAAAAAGATCATGGCTAGGCGATGCGCGGATTGTGCAAATGACGAGTGCCGAACGAAATATAATTTGTCATAAAAATCCAACATGCGTCCATTTAATGTTATGTTCATTGTTATATTACTAATAATAATAGTATATCTATTCATTGCCATGTTTTCTTTTTTAAGTATATACCTACGTAAAGTTTTTTAGACATCTATACACGATTTAAGAATATTTTCATCCGACGCCATGACAAAACAAATCGACGTGCGGACACCTCGACTATCGGTCTCCGATTGGCGACTAATGAGAAATTTTGTCGCACCTACTGTTGAAAATTATTTGCCCTTTCGCTGAAGTACGCTCTTAAGTAAAATGCATTGAATTTTATTTGATAATAAATAACTTAACCACATACGTTGTAAGTAAGAACTCACGACTGTACTTGGATAAAACCTAATAAAACAAAATATGCTGCCTATTCAACGCTTGCATTTGACGGTGCTACCTTACAGTAGGTACCTACCTGCTTTATTTATTTATTGTAGGTATGTTTTTTTTAATTCCATTTTTCTTTAACGTTTTTCAATAACTCTTATATTCATTACAGCTGTAGTATTTGATCTAATTTAATTTGATTTATTATGCTTTTTGTATCCGCCTGTTATTGGGACCATCACATATTATTTTTTTCTATATTATATTCATCCTCTGTGATTGATCCTGTTGGTTGACGTAAATAAAAAAAAATAAAAAATAACACCTTACAAACGCTTGTTTAGAGAAACAGTAGGTATACTTAACTTTGACAACAGATAGGTATTTATGGCAGATACTGGATGTTAGGTGGTATAACTTTAGGAATAACTTGGAGATAAGAATCTGGACCAATTATCCTATCATCACGCTGCTAGTGAAGAGGCGACATTGAAACTGGCTAAAAATAAAAAAAAAACAAAACTTCAACCTGTGGGTCTATTCTATACTTATCGAACACTAAATTGATAAATAGTATCAAACTTAGGGTAGGTTTGTATCAAAATATTAGCACTTATTGTAACAATTACACGAAGCTGGTTTTTATTGTTGCAATAAGTGCGATATTTTAACAGCAGCAAGATAGGTGCTGTTAAAATATAGCACTTATTGCAACAATAAAAACCAACTTCGTGTAATTGTTACAATAAGTGCTAATATTTTGATAGAAACCTACCCTAAGTTTGATAATATTTATCACTTTATCACTTTAGCGGTCGATAAGCATAGAATAGACCCACTGGTTTGCCTATAGCTTTACTATCATGACATGGAAATTTACAAGAAAACTGATAAAAACTTAAAATTTGTAGACGCCATTTATCTATATGTCCAAGACCCAAAAGATCACATATTGGCCAATAGTGGAGATTGTATTTTTGATTTTCTTTTTGTTTTAGGTGAAATAGATGTTAGCCACTTCCTCAACATATTAAGTCAATACTCTAGTTCACACATAGTAAAAAAAAACATCATGTGAATTTGTCAGACCCCGGGACCCTCGATATTATAATATGCCAACGCGGTAACCACTTGGCTAGTAACTGTTGGCGTACATGGTCGAGAAAATTAATACTTACACATTATGGAAGTAGGTTAGTCAGTACAATGTTTCCACCACGTGTACCTACTTTTTGGTTCTTTCCTCGACGTTTCGGGCGCGTTGCTATGGTCGTAACGAGTGACACATAAGGCGGCTCGCACATTGGAACTCGTCTCGCCTAAAAACGTGTCGAATATGTCGATGTAACGTCATCGTTATTTAACGAAACAACATAACACGTGTTGCCAAATGGAGCTTCGCAGATTGATCGAATGCAACTGTTTCGTCAGAAAAAACATCTGGCTGTTGCATTCGACATGTTGCATCCTTCTCGGGCTGCGAGTCGGAGGGTCGAAGTCACAAAGAAACACCTACGAATTAGTCATTCCTATACCGGCCCGCCGAACACCGCATTGAAATATCCATACGTTTCGAAGGCTACGCGCGACTGTCGCTAGATAGATGTGCGAGATTGTGTCATGCAACACGTCTTGCCGCCCGTTCTCGGAAGTTTTGATTTATTGCGGTCAGGCACACGAGGCGAGTTGTGATGTGCGAGCCGGCTTACTCTGAGCATCGTTTGGTCTTAGCTAATAGCTAAGTCCACATTTAGTCACTTCATCACCCAATTCCTCTTCAACTTTTAAATTCTGGTTTTACACCGAGAAGTTTTGTGCATGCGCACAGTGACGTCCCGTGGGGGTAGGCAGATTGAGCGTCGCTTAGGGGCGGCAGTTTCTCGAAGGGCGGCAAATCGAGGAGAATCATTAGTTATAATATATAGAAAACAACTACCTACCTAAACTTAGTAATGGCGAAAATATCTTTCCAAAAAAAAAATCAGCTCACTGGTTGGAACCAAAATTTATTAAATAATTAACATAAAAGGCTTAACAGGACTTTGTCGGATTCGCGATGTCTAGTTTACTTCCGTTGTCCTTGGACGTCACGTCCATAATGAGTAGCAATAACACGTGCAAATTTTCAAATTTTATTTGAATTATAGATAGGTATTTACATAGGTAATTTAAAATGTATCCAATTATTTTTTACTAAGTATACCTATTACTCGCGAGTTTTGGAAGTTATCGGGTGTATTTTAAATGTATCTGAAACAGTGGACTCGCAATATTGTCTATTGAAGCAGAGATGTCATTTAAATTAGATTTAGTTGCATATATTTTGTTTTCATACAACACATTTCTTAGATATTGGAGTCATGAAAGGATGATAAAAAAAAATGGGGCGGCATTTTGGCGCTGCCTAGGGGCGGCAATCTGTCTAGGGACGTCACTGCATGCGCAGAAGAGATGAATCCGTTTTAGTGTCTACATTCGTTCATCACTGCTTTCACTTCGTGAAGTCAGATAATATACCTACCTGCGCTTCAGTTTGTTCGTATAATCTTCTTGGGTTATATCACATAATGCGCAATGTGCCCTATTATACTCCTCAATAAAATTCATTGTCATCATTTCAGTCGACATTTTGCAAAAAATCGTAATACTTTAATACTAATACGCATCCAATATGATCAACAACTATTCTTAACATCGACTACCAATAGACTAAAATAAATATATTTATTGACAAGCAACTGCACGAACAACCCGAATCTTACCAAAAAAATATGAAGCTGCTGGGGTGTTGAACAGAAATACTTTCATGACAAAATGGCGGCCATTTTCAAACCGATTTGAGGGCCGACGACGCATGCCCTGTGTTCAATTCGTGAGACGTACGGAAAAGTCCCGAGTGTAGACTTGGCTAATCGGATTCCAAGTGGCATTCTTAGAGCGACGTTTACATTAATATACCTACACAACACTTCATCATAACACATTATATATTGTGGAAGTTTTGGAAAAGTATATTATGTTGTATCTATACCTATTCGATTCATGTTATGAGAACAACATGAAGGCAATTGACCACCGTTCCCATCCTTGCGGTGGATATAAAGACACAAAAGAGGTTGCTGGCATATTCAAAGAATGAAATATAAGCAACTACCTACTATTTAACATTTTTTTTTTTAAATAATATGTTAGTTAAAAACTGAATTAGAGGACAGAAGACCAATACTTACTCAACATTATCATTTTATTATTTTTTTGGGTCCTCGACCAGAATAAGACTGTGAACACCACAAAGGGAGAGTAAATCCGACATAACGACCGCTAAGTAGGGGGCGGTATATAATTCGCAGCGTCATTGTAGGCCACTGGTAAAGGTAGGAAAGTCAATTGGTAGGTAGATATTATTTTGTACATTTTGAATGTTTTATCTTTACAGTAACTAGAATCAGTACTGAAACTTTTGATCATTACCCTTGATTTGCTTGGTCAAGACTCTGAACTTATCAATCTTCCGTTATGATTTTCAGAGATAAACCTTGAAAAAAATAAAAGCGTAATGTATTGAAGGCGTACCTACGTACGTCAAAGATTCCGTAGACGACAAAGAGAGCAAGTATGTATGTTCTGAAAGAAATAAACGTACCTTTGTCGATGTGACGTCATCGTCATTCGCAAAACACACGTTGCCCAATGGAGCTGCGCAGATTGGTCGAATGTGACTGTTTCGTCTGAAAAAAACATCTGCTGTTGCAATCGACAAGTTGCATCCTTTTAGGGCTCCGATCGAAGAGTCGAATTCACATACAAACACCTACCAATTGGTCATTCCTATACCGGCTCGTCGATCACCGCATTCAAATGTCTATATGTTTCGAAGGCTACGCGCGACTGTCGCTAGGTAGATAAATGTGCGCGGTCTTCACAAGCAACACTGGATCTCAGTTTTCGGAAGGTTTATTTTATGGATTTACAGCACACGAGACGAGTTTTGATGTAAGAGCCGGCTAAAAGTTCTACAGTTCTTTGACAAGGAAAAATAATAATTTAAAAATATCATCAGCAGTATCATCAAAAAAAGAGGTTTAGTTACATGATGATCAAATCAAGTGAAGGATGCTACTTATTCTTATCGTGCCATCTACTAACGGAAATCGGACACCATCATCTGCTACCTGGAACGGTTTGGTAGAGGTGTACTCGTACTAATCATGGAGGTTCTTAAACCATGGAACGTGATGTTTACCTCTGCTACGTTTACCCAATGGTATCAAAATGTTTCCTTGTATAAGAAGTTTGTGAATGGTGTATTTTTGTCCTCTCATAATCTAGCCGAGGTAGGCACTGTAGTTTTTTGGTTTTAAAACTAAGCAGAACTTTTTGTTCTTTTCCCATTCGTTTGAGAACGTCAATATTTTGTCATCCGGTCACATCTCGAAAGTCTCAACTCTCCGTGACATCCCCTGGCTTAGCGTCCATATTGGGAGAACGTTACAGCTAGCCATACTCAGTCTCAGATCTAGTTTAAGATCTAAGAGAAAGACACTCCTTGCTATCTAAATTATGGTTTTTGTTTCCTATGACTGATTTCTATTGGTTTCATTGACCCAAATTTCTAAATATTTATAGTGGATCACACGTTCAATGAGTTCGCTGATGCCACTGATGCGGACGGCTTGAGGCAGGGTTTAATGGATAGATCTAACTAGGACATTAATTTAAAAGGTGAATAAAGCGTGAAGTACCTACCTACATGAAATCGAATTTAATATTGAATAACAACATTAATTATTCAGTCACAATACTCATAATGTCATGGCGATGGCTTTTTGTATTTGTTTTTATTAATAACAAAGCATATCTTTAATGATTTTTCCCGCGAGGCTTCGCGGAATATCTTTTTATCGCTATTTGTTCTCATGGAGGGCAAAAACAATTGGCATTGTTCCTGGATCGCTTCTGGCACATTCCAATCACACAAAGGGTACACTCGCAAACGCGCAACGACTTACGATTGTTACCGCTTTTTTACGCCCCTTGCCACACGAAGGATTGCCCTTTTCCATATAAACTCTTTGTGCCCCCGTTACTTTCTTTCAATAGACACACTGAAAATTTAATTAAATTTAATTTTGGAACATGTATAACTTATTTCATTTGTATTGAAACGTATACTATTAATATAAATATACCTACCCTTTATCTTTGGTGTGCGCCTGATAATTCCAAATCTATAAAAAAACAATTAGGTATATTTTGAAAAGAAGAAGAAATTCATTTTTCATAGCAGAAACCATAATTATGAGGGGGTCATGGTGTTGTGGATGAAGAAGTCATAAGAAGGAGAGATGAGAAGTCGAGATTTGGTGGTTGCTTCGATGGATGGAGGACCGAGTTTTATTTGCAGCGTAAACAGTCGGTACAAGATATGTTACAGTAGTTACGTTACAATACTAATGATACTGTTCCGAGGTCTGTAGAATGAGATGTTGTGCGGAGCGATTCCGAGACTGAGATACATAGGTTGCCGTTTATATTTCGGGAATTTGCAACACTGGTGGTGCTAGGTGCAATTTGACTTCTGTATTTTAAAGTTTGACATTTTTAACGACAAAAGTACTCAGAACGTTTTAACAAACGGACGCTGTTTGTTTTTTTTTAATTCATTTGAAAAATTTATCTCGGCCAAAAAATAGAAAAATGGAGAATCGTGAAAATTTTCTTGCGATTATTTTTAACAACATTCGACGTGGATCAACACGGGAACAGTGCATTGCTGAACTTAATGCTTTATATGTGTCGCTAGATTTCAAAATCAGCCAAGTCCATAATAAATGAATAGGAGAAAAACAGCTTTTTGTTTTCTCAAACACACAGTCACAAGGGAGAAAGTTTATATTATTTCGAGTATAGAATATTTAAAATTAATAAATTCCACATTTTGATAATGCAGAAATGTTATAAAGCAGTAGTTCTTCAGCAATTCACAAAAAAGTCAAAAATACCTAAAGGTGGACTTGGCTGATTTTGAAATATAGCGACACATATGGAGATAATGCACCATCAAAAACTACGGTATATCGCTGATTTAGCGAATTTTATCGTGGCTGTCGTTCACTCACAGACGAGCCGCGTGAAGGTCGTCCAAAATCAGTTGTTTAGAAAACATCGATGCTGTGCGTGAACTGATAATGCAAGATCGTCATGTGATATACCGTGAGAATGAGGCATCTCTAGGCATTAGTAACACTAGCGTGTATATGATCTTGTATGAATATTTAGACGTAAGGAAGCTATGTTCGCGTTGGATCCCGCATAATTTGACAATCGCACAAAAAGAGGCGCGTGTCGATTGGTGCAATGAAATGCTCAAAAAATACGATCGAGGTGCTTCAAAAATCGTTAATAAGATTGTTACAGGTGACGAATCTTAGATCTATGCGTATGAGCCCGAAAGTAAACAGCAGTCGACCGTATGGGTCTTCCAAAATGAGTTTAAACCAACAAAAGTTGCTCGCGCTCGAAGCACTTCGAAGCAAATGGTCGCCTGTTTATTCAGAAAAACGGGCCATGTCGCAACTGTACCTTTAGAGAATCATAGAACAGTCAGTTCTGAATGAAACACAACCATTTGTTTGGAAGAAGTTTTTGGTGAAATAAGGAAAAGCAACCGTCGGCGTCAAATCATCCTTTATCAAGACAATGCGAGCTCTCACACATCGGCTCAAACAAGCGCCTAACACACCGGGAATTTATATTCGAGTGACATGTCCAATGAACTATGATCCTGATATGATTTTACTATTAAAGCTAATTTATGATGTGTGTTTACCTCACTTATCTGGTCAACCCGACACGCCGGGCCCCCCACAGCCCGGGCCCACACGCTAGAGCCCTGTCAGCCATCCCCAGCCATGACCTACACCACTCCGGAATTCGGGTGGACATCGAGAATTTTTTGACAGTTCCATTAGGGATTGGGTTTCTAAAAAAACCCGACATTAGTGTTTCGAAATTGTTGTGCTAGAAATTAAAATCTAAGAAATTTTTCTAAAAAGGGTGCTGGTGCATTTTTTATAGTTTATTGGCTTTCAATTTCAATGTTTAAAATCATTCTTATAATTTTAATGTTTGGGGGTACCAGGGCCCCTTGCCCCCCCCCCCCCCTGGGTGCGCCACTGTTATCTACCATCCTAGCTATATACATATCATTTTAAATCGCATACCTACCTGTACAATTCTTGTTTCCTTGATAGAGTTTATTCTTGAAAATTGTAAAGCTGTAGAACACTCCTTGGTTGTACCCCTCTCAAAAGGGTTTCGCGTACCCTCACCATTTTCCTTCGTGACGGGACGGTGACATGACAAAGGTGTTTGTACCACAGCAAGAAAGATTGTGACCACAGCGCCTTGGAGCGATAAAATAGATACCTTGGTAGAAAAACAACATTGCTCTAACATACGATTTTCATTTACAGCACGTAAATTTTGCAACCGATTCGACAGAAAAAAATTAAAGGGGCTTTAAAACTAGTCGTAGAATTATTAAATTATAAAATAAGTGACATGCTGTGGGAATAAGCAGCATACATTGTATTTTAAACCTACATCTTTGATAGTAGATTACGTGGAAGCGCTTTATTGAATTAAATATGACGAAGTCATTTTTGTATAAATCATACAACACAAAAATACTAAATTGTTCAGACGCATGGATTTATTTGACAAATTAAAATTCGATTGCTAATTTTTTAGCGTAGGGGGCTTCAAAATCAGTCATTGCGTCAGATATCTACGTCACTAAATGCACTAATATAGTTCGCTTTCTTCTGTACCTAAATACTTACCTGGTATCTTCTAAGTACCTAGATTAATTTATCAATTAGGTAAGTGGTTGTGCTATGTATTTATTTTGTCACTGCTTCCCCACTCTCCCGTTTCATTCGCCTATGACTAATATGCAAAAATAACAGTTTAAAATAAATATTCAAGTGCGATTATATTCTTTTCTTTTCGAAAGCAAAATATTATTAAATACCAACTTACATGCAGAAATATAGTGTGATTTATATTAGGTATGTAATATTATGTAATATAGGTATGCATATGAAAATGCAAAGACTGCGGTGGATCGGCCACGTCCATAGAATGCCGGAGAATATACTGACGGCTGAAATTGATATGGCTGGACTGTGCCACGGGAGATTTAGAAATACTCGCTCAAAGTAGTAGGAGAGAATTGGCGCTGGATCGTCCAAGATGGAGGAAGTTTTTGAAGGAGCCCAAGACCCACCAAGGGTTGTAGTGCCATAAATGATAATGATATGTAAGTAGGTACCTACCTAATCGAATGGCAGTCATCAAAACAAATGCCAAATAAATGACGTCAAGATATTAAGCCTCCCATACTAAGAAAACTATGACGGCAGCACCAGCAAAATACGATCAATTCATATATCCCTTATATTAAGGTTATACCTACCTCTACCTATTATATTACTTTAATTTTAAATAACTAGCCTCCTGTTTTAGGCTTATACGCAAATATATCGTATGTCTAACTAAATTACTAAACCAACTGATTGGGCATTATAGATATGCTTAGGTAGGTATACTTCGTTTACTCGTGCATGGATTCACTGCTAACAGTACGTATTATCGAGGCCATAACAATAAAATGTACGTGTAAATATGTACATATTATCCTGCAAGTTGCAAGATTGCAGGCACGAATCAAAACAGTTCGGAAGCTTCTAAATTTTCACGCGACAGTCTGCGTCTGCACAGTAGAACGATAGTGGCGAACCTGCCGGTAAAAAAACGAACTGTATCGCACAGAGACTTATTTTGAGGTTTACCAATTTTCACGATTGTCAAATAGTAGTAGGTACCATAAAATGACAACACCGCGTCTCGCTTACTCTTGAAGAATGAGATTGGCGAGACAGTCAGCACTTTTACGTTATTATTTATTATTTACGTTATAGTTATTATCGCGATAGTTTAAAATATGCACTATTGGTTTAAAGTAAATCCATGCGTTTGTACAGGCATTATTATGTTTATATGATGCATATAAGTAGGACTTGAAAGGGTAGGTACCCACTTTGTAAAGTTGGTGAAATTCAGACTATAGAGGAAGAGTTTTAGCCAACACGAAACCAATCCGGAACCTGTTGCATGAATTGGTACATTGTCGATCCCACGGCGACTTTTACATGATTAGTTCACTGTGACGTAGATTTAGTTTTCTTTTCCTTTTTGGACTTACCTACTCAGTTTTTTGTTTTGCCATTTAATAATTATACTCCCCAATCTTTCCATATACCTACATATAACTACTATTTACTTACATTAATTCAATTTACAGTTCGCCAAGTATTCTTAGAAACTGTGACCAATAGGAAATTTAAATATTCTGAATTTTTTCAGTGGTTCTAGAAGTGTTTGAGTCGACAAATGTGAGCAAAAGGTTAGGTTCTGAAGCCAATCCTCTGCAGTATTGGATATTGCCCCAGGACCTCAAGTCCGATATATTATTTTATTTTATGCACCTTTACTGTACATGGAAACTCACTATTTCATCACAATGATTTGACAAAACGTAACAAAGATTAAACTTAATTAATCATATAATTAATTATCAAATGTCTTTTGTTTTTTTCTCAACAACGAAACATGATAGAAGAAAATATTTTTGTATTTATGTTTAAATCAATCAATTGTTTATAAAATTCATATTTTTAAATATTTAAAACATCACCATACTTTTTAGTAACATCAATTTTTCTGAACAAGAGGTTTTCGTCTATACCTTCAATCTATGCGTGCACCCTTGGACATTAATAATTGTACCTGTGGACACGCTAATTAAAAATTAGTTAAAGGTGGCAATGAAACGAAGAATTCATAATATGAAAGCACACTGTATTATTAACTATTAAACATTTTTTTCTTGTATTTTGTTGACTGTCAATTCATGGTGGAACTGCATTGTAGTGTTGTTTTTATTTAATAAAACGCGTTTTAATAATAATTTTAATAAACAGCTACATTATTTTATGATATTTTTTCCAATGAACAATTTTAAATAGATAGCTATGTGATACGTTTGACTTCTGATATTGGTACACATACCTATATAATAATAATAATTAACAAGTAATATTTCAATGTCTATCTTCATAAATAGAATAATAAATTGATATTATTATTACACCGGCACAATAGTTTTCGAGCGTCCCGGCGCCTGACAACCGTGCCGTCTAAAATACGGCGTCGGATATTGCACAAGTCCTCAAACATTTTTGTTTATTGTTGTATATTGAAATGGAATCGACAGCACGCGTCCGTTTCCTTGCCAGATTGTACTGTTTACGAATTCCTCGGAAACAGTTTGACTGGATGACGCGCGAGAAGCGATTTTGTCCAGAGAGCCACGACTTCCGAGGGGCGGAGGATTGGTCACGATTCAAGTAAAAAAATCTTTCTAAAACTCTCCTAAAATGAGTAAAAATAAACAATACATGCAATATTATTTATAATATATCCGGATATTCTCCAAAACGAAAGACTATAATATGATTTTATTATTTTTCTAATCGATTTAGTCAAGCATAGTTAAATCCTCGTAGCGCAGTCCATCATCCAGCCATCGCAGTTTTTGTCATTCATATCTTTTTTTAGTCATTATGGATGCATAGTTAGATAGCCTGCTTTTTTGGTAATTATTTTGGTATTCCACTTTATTTAAGAGTCCCAAAGACTTCTTTCAAGATATTTCTGTCAGAGATATTCATCAATCCCCCATAATCTCATGCTGAATAACCAAAAAATCTGATATCATACCTACCTTATACCTAATGATTGCAGGAAAGTTTTATAGAGAGAAGTTTGGGTGTTATTCAAAATGGTCCTGTTCTAAGGAAGCGAATAACGCACAGTCGAATCTCAATTTTATTATTATTAACTTGACTATGAAACGTTATACCATCATGTTCCTACTCACAATCACATATTTAACCATATTTTCTACTAAATTAACTAAAATATTACCACTTACTTTATATTTAACACAATAACAAAAAAATTTATTTCAACAAGTGCAGTTTTTAAATGAATGCAGTCGTTCATATCAATATTTATTTACCGGCGATGCGGTCTAAAAATATTTAATTCTATCTTACTCTAACGTATATTGTGGAGATATAAACATGCCGAATGCTTTCTCACTCGCATTTATAGTTCCTTATTGTTCAGGTATTGGTGTGTACAATATGAACGTAGGTATGTCATTACGCGAAAGAGATTTCTAATAAGTGTATTAGAAATTTTAAAATTTATATTTTAAATTGATAATAATTCATTGCTTTAATAAGTAAGAGAAATAGTAAGGATAGAATTAGCTCTGATAATTATCTAATATATTTTCAATCTTCACTAGTAGGCAATAGTGGCCTTATGCTCTACTGGGGAATCACACACCGTCAAAAGAAGAAGAATAAGTATCGATGAATTTTGTTTAAAAAATATGCATTTTCCAAAAAGACTCCACCCGGTGTGTATTTCATACGTGACAGTTATTGTAAACTTATACTGGAGTCAAGCAAGACGCTCTGCCGTGGCGGTTTTCCAAAATCTCACTTTGTTTGCCAATTTTATTTTCGGACCGCACTGCTTACATTTTCCTACTTTGACTCGAAAACGGTCAATTGGTTTCATATATCTATGATAATACCGACATAAAACACAGGTAGGTAGACGCGTGTAATCTCTGCTAGTAACGTTGGAGCACACTACCCGCTGAGGCTGCGCATTCATACTAATTTTAATCCCATATAGGTAATATCTTATATCACAAAACCTAAAATATCTTGAATCACCAAAATTAATTTAGTGTAGGTATTGACAAAAAATAATTTCAATTTCAATTTTTTTTTAAAACATATTGTCGGCATTACAAATTATAAGTTTAAGACGTTCATTACATGACATGAAACATTATTTAAAAAAGAAAAGTAAAAAAAAAAACGATGTGTGTACTTATGTAGGTACGTGCGTTAGAAATAATACCTCTTTGACGTAACAAAACAAAAACAAAACTTGTGGTAACCTAGATTCTTCTACTAGCTCTTAATTATCTTATTAAATTACACACTCAAGAAAAGGGGTCGCTTTTTATAGCGCCGTTGGTTTATTTCTATACACTTTAACTTATATTACTAAATTATTATATACTTATTTCTCGTTGTTTTTATTTTTAAAGTAACAGCTGTCACTCTGACGTTTAATAGTTTGTTTACGTAATGAATTGCAAATGGCCGACAATAATAAATTCGTTGCCTAGGCAACGGAACAATTCTACTATCAAACTTGCGTTTGTATACAGCTGACTGATTCGCAGCTAACTTCATATTGTCGAGCACTTTCGTAACAGTGTGCGCACGCAGCTATCAATTTCACTCTCTACCAAACGCCCCAAAAGAAGTAGGTATAACTTCAAAAACGATATAAATGAAAATACAAAAGAGAACATAATATGAACATGCAAAAGCAGTGAAAATACAATAAGGTATAGGTACATCTATAGAAGTTCAAAGAAGCCCACAGAGTTTGCTAAGGAAACCCTATTTGAAGAATTTATGAAATAGCGTCGACCTGAACTCACCTTCACGCAAGTGGAATATATCAACACCCGAAGCAATTTGGTTGAACATAGTTATCGCCCTCGCAATTGGCATTACCAGTGGCAGGTTCGTTCTGCACCTTGGGAGAATAAACAACTGGTGCTCTCTATTTCTAAGATAGTTATCAGGGACACACAGGTTAACCCTGCCCAGAATGGCAGAGTTCTCATTTATACCTCGTATAAGTCGAAAAAATACGTAGCTAAATATTAATAAAGATCTCTCCTAAATTGCAGACTGCCGTATTTAAGCATACCTTCGAGAAAGTCAGTAGGATAAAGCCACGAACAGTATCCATACAACCTCAAGTAAAAGAATCTTAAGAATTTCTTCTTTGATAATACACCACAAAATTTATCTCTTTGTTTTTTGACAAGGATAATCAGTTCTATACGTTTATCCTGGATACAGCGGCAAACACATTTTGAAAATAACCGATATACTGGATTATTTGTTAGTTTAGGTTAGGTTTAGTTAGGTTGGGTTAAGTTATCCTAGCAAATAGTCCAGTATATCGGCTATTTTCAAAATATGTTTGGCGCTGTATCCAGGATAACCGACTTCCTGACTCACCCGGTATTGAAGCGGTTTTATACAACTATTTTCCATGACACAATGAACGTGTAAGAATAAAAAGATTTTAATACATCACTTCCACATCCTGATTTATGGCTGTATGGGACTGATGTTACTATAACAACCATATATTGCTTCTCGATAGGAATTTTACGGTAGATAATCTGATGAATCTTTCTATTGAACTTGGAATCCACATGAGTAGGTATTTCAGATCTGCATTCAACAGACTTAAGCTAAAAACACATTACCATCACATCGCGTGAGCACACAAGCTAGAACCACCAGAATATTCCATAAAAAAAACGGACAAGATAGAAAATAGAAACACTTTATGTCACCTGTCATAATATATTGCTCTCTTCCAAACTACTAAAATCAACGATACGTGAGATTAATACGTGACGGAAAAATGTGTTAATGTACAGGAAATAAAAAAAAAGTTTTGTCACACGTGATACCGTGAGGTGACCGTAGTATGGTTGTAACACATTTTGTCTAAGACACTGACACTATTTGTATTCGGTATCTGTCTGATAACATTTTAAAAACCAAGCAAATTAACAGATCATTTTTTGGCATGAGATTACCGTGATCTCACGGAATATATTCTCCAGTTTGAGGAATCCACTATCCAGCACCACAAATAGATTTATCTGGACCCCATGGACACAAGAATCAAGATCATAAACATGTGCGTATTAAAATGCAGAATACATTTTGGTTTTCTTAGTAAGTAATTCATAGATAATTTTCCAAGAAGGATTTTAAAACAACAGTAATAAAATATTAGTTAAGTACGTGCGAGATCACAGCTTCACAAATAATACTCAATATTGTAGCCATAGTGGCATCTTATTCATTTTATTAATAACTACAGACATCTCCAAAAGTAACGTGCTAAATTTTTAAACCGACTAAATAATTTAAGTAATTAATTTAATTATTCAAGTGCTCATGTACAATAATTTATTTTAAAAATGTATACCTATACCCAATCAGTATCCAAGATTTTAAAGGTTTATGTTTGTTTAGACTGGTATATTTAGAGCGAATAATGATCTGGGAAAGTAAGTACCTTATAAATAAATAGACACTATATGAGGCGTCTAATTACAAAAAGCGACAAGTCCACAATTCATTATTTTCGGGAAACATCGTTTTTATGTTTCAAGCTTCAATTATTTGTTTTAACGTGAGATTATTTTTTCCGTTGTATTCTATGTCGGAATTAGAACCAAATGGCAACTTGTTTAAGCCAATAAACTCTTAAATGTAATAAATATAGGGAAAATAAAATTGGACGTAGCGCTACTTGTACCTCACTTTTTAATTTATTCCGCATAAGGTACATATTTTCATGGCACTGTCATGAGGTTACTAGATGCTACAGCATGGGAGACGCCCTTTTCAATATTGAACGTTCCCTTATTGGTTGACTTAAACAAGCGCGAAATCAAACAAGCTTTAAATAATATGAAACACGGACTTATAACGGAATAAATCGAGACTTAAAATATTTTATTTCGAAAGATTATGTCGCGTTTTGGAATTTATAGATCAATACATATTGTATAAAATTATACAAAGAATACGTGCGTATTTTTTTCTCAATTTTGACCAAATGTGGACTTATCGCTTTTTGGAATTAGACGCCTCATATGGTTTTCACTCGTTTATAGGAAATGGCCATCATATACCTACCTAGTTAAGGCACTCACGCCAATAATTACTGGTCGCAATTTGTGGTGGTAACTGTACCTAATTTACAATTACCATTCAAGTAAAAAAACTGTCAAAATGTGTACCTAATTAAAGTCGAAGCGGATGTATAAAAACTCTAAATATTGCTCCATCTGGATTAACTTGGCAATAAACACCATCCAGAGCTGCTAACTTAACTGGCGACGCAATCTAAGTCACTGACATTGGCCACTTATTAATGATAGCCACAAAGCCACGTACATGGCCCCCACAAGGGGAGACTGACAGGGCTTTACCGATAATTAAGTGAGATCAACACACAGCATACATTTGCTCTAATGGGAAAAAATTCGCCTGCGGCGCAATTTTCCTTGCAGATTATTAAAAATTTTAAATATCTCGTTGTGTGATGCGATTTTTGTGTGTCGATATTCGACAACTCCATCATTCAAATGCATTTATTCAACAATACAAAAAAATCTCTAACAATATCCGAACGCCCTTAATTTTATCTGAAACAACATTTAGAAAACTATTCTATGGAGTGTCCCACTGCCTTTAACCCTAGCGATGGGTAGGGGGGTCAGCCAAAGATCCAGGTCTGGGGGCCCGTTTCAAGATGTGTGGGACATGGCCATGTATCTAAGGGACTTATGCTACAAAGTATTTATCTGCATCGCTGTCTTAGTCTCTTCGTCTTAATTCTTTCCACTCGGGTAAAGAGAATTCATCCACTGTTGCAAAAACCTTACTTATTTTCTATATCATATTATGTTTTACTCTAGTTTACTAATATTATTATATAGTTAGATGCAAATAAGTTGTATTACTTCAAGATGGTGCACCCTCACTCTGCTAGACAGTGTCCGGAAACTTGTACGTATGCAGTTCGCCGTATCACACTTCACCGTGAAAAAATGTTGTATCTAAATATATGGCCACCTATTAAAGACCGTCCAACCTCTTTGGGTCGTATATTACTGACATACAATTCATGTCTAAATAAAACACGGTTCTTGTCGGTTTACACTGTCTTTACAGGAAGCCAGCAGCAAACAAATTTTGAAAATAGCCGATATACTGGATTATTTGTTAGGTTAGGTTAGGTTTTCATTCTTGAATTCATGAATTTTGCCAAAATTAGCTATGAAACTTTAATTAATGTTCATATTGAATGTAATAAAACTGGAGACCGTAATAAAGTATAGTATACGGTCATCTCTTTCCGATAAGAAAGCTCACGGCGAACTGTGCCACGGTGAAATGTTTTACGTACAATTTACACGTAACCCTGCTAGACAAGATGTGCAGCAGTAAAAATCGTCCTTACACATAAAAAAAGATTTCATTTTATTTTATTTGAGATTTTATTTTATCTGAAGAATAGAAAGACGAAAAAACAACTAATTAATAGATATTAATCATTATTTTGTGTATTTTTTTAGTTATCCAGTGGCCGATTTGTGATTCTTGGCGCCGGAATAAACAATAAATCTACATCTCAAAACATGAAATCGCTTTCATGTCGTGAAATAATCACTCGCAGTCGCCAAGCTAATCCCGCGTTTCCACATACTGATTAAACGCGCCACAAAAATAGAAATAGCCATAAAAGTGTACTCAGTCGGGCGTGCGATATGGTCACCCGATCAATCCCAACGATCTGTTGACGGTTCGGACTATTTCGGTCGTGTGACCATGCTTGATACCGGGAATTTAAAAAAAATAAATAACGAATGGAACGATTCCTCGTTTGTTTACAGTGGAGCTAGTGGCATGTTTACATGACGGGACACATTTAGGAGCATACAATCTATCTAAGTGAATGTTAATTTTTTCAAGACGAAAAGGTAGTTAATATTTATATCTGTAGAAATCATTTATAAAAAAAATAAAGATCTCTTCAGCAATAAAGACATAAGTCCCCCAGCCACATGCACTTAAGGACATTTTTAATGGAGGACGGTCAGATATTTCAGAATAGATGCTTGGAATGTTAGAAAATATTTTTTATTTTTAACAATAAATTAGATAAATATTTATTTATTAAAAAAAATACGCTGAGCACATAACAAATTATTATTTCAAGACGTTCACAACCTGACATTTAGATTAAAAAGTACAAGTTAATCAATTAGAGAAAGAAATTAGAAAAAACAAGGTAGAATGAAAAAAACAAAAAAATATTTTATAGAAAAGAAATATAATAAAAAAACAACAATAATTAAAAAAAATACAAATTAAACAATAAAATAGGATTTTAAAAATCAGAATATGTACATAATGCATCGCTAAAAGTGTCCAGCCGCACAGCCCTCGCTATATTGGTGCCCGGTGAGATTGACACGAGGAAGCAGCTTTCACCTCAATTATGTCATGGCTGCAATCACGCATGTATCTAATTGACGGGTGTATCAAAATTCAAATTTTCTAGAATATTGGGATTGGAAACTATACCTACCACGTGAGAGCAGGGAAAAATGCTTTAAGAGGAAATGTGAACTACGAGCTTCAAGATAATGAAAGGAGAGCATGCCTTGAAGAAAGTTACTCGGAAAATACTCGTTTGAGAAGCTGTCAAAAGGAAAATAATTATATACCTACATTAAAATAATGATGTCAAAGAATTTTTTTTCTGAACATGCTCTAAATCTAAAACAAGCTTATAGGAAACCTCATGAAGACTCCAAATAGACCCATACTCAAGTATATATTATAATGATTCACCTATCTATAGGCATGTGATTAGAGTTGGGTATTTCCCGAGAAAATCTCAATCTCGAGATTCGGGATTTCCCGAAATGATGAAATTTTGAATTCTCAAGATTCGGGATTTCCAGAAAAGAGTTCTCGAGATATCGGGAAATTTATAAAAAACCTGTAAAAAATCCTAAAATCAGTGTAAAACAGACAAATTTCAAAAAAATATGATTTTTTTTATTTATGTAAGAAAACAAACAGAAGTTGGAAAACAAAAATATTTTAAAAAAACATAGACTGTCAATCGCTGCATCTGAAAATCGCGTACTTTTTTGAGACACAAAATTCCCTGACGTTGAAAAATTGCGCTCATTTTGAGTCGAAGTTGGCTAAATTGTGTTAAATGCCCCGATCAGCCTGTGAACGTTTATGTTTTCTGTCTACTTTTTGTCACATAGAAAAATCGTTTTTCAATTAATATTTGATAAAAGAAATCCCGATTCCCGAGAAAAGACTCTCGAGATCCGGGATTTCCCGAAATGTTAAAAATTTCAATTCTCGAGATTCGGGATTGAAAATCTCGAAAAATTCTAGAATCTCGAAATCCAACTCTACATGTGATGTTATTATTAAATTAATTTCGCATTGGTGGACTGTACCTCGCATAAACTGTCGGATGTTTATAGTGGGCGATCACGACAAGTATTGCCGCAGACGGGCGTCGGAACGGAGACGCTTGCTAGCATCACTCGGCCACCGCTGATACTTATAGCGTGGCCAATCAACACGCCGTTTGTCTTGCGCCGTCTATAAGCACCTGGGTATTAACAGGAATGTATAAAAAAAAAATCACGGTGTCCGAATAAAGATTTTCAACAGTCTTTTCCATATTCTTCCACGATTGTGGGATTTAGCTAGATTTAAATTTTCCCCTACACGATTTATTATGTTAAAATGTATGGGTATGGGGAATGTAAGAGGCAAAGTCTGCGTTTGTAGCGTCGTTAACCTAAAAGTAATATGTGAGATAAATATGGATGTCAATGGCACCTGCTAATTTTTTTACTCTCCTCGCCCGCCTTAAAAATGAATAATAAATTCTAATACATATTTTTCGAAATAAACCTTCCCCGAACCAACACTTACGATGGTTGCATGGCTTAAGCGTCGGCTTATAACGTCGTGGGTCCGAGGCCCGAATCCTGGGTCTGGCAAGTAGGTAGGTACACACATTGTTTTTCATTTTGTGTATAAGCAGAGTATGGACCTAATAGGTTGAGCAAGTAAGTGGCTGACTTCCATTTCTCTTAAAAAGATAATCTGTTACCGCAAACCTCTAATCTGTGGAGACCCATATGATCTTATTAGGATTGGACATGAAAAAACATTTTTTATGTGTGCGCACCTGGGAATGGGACGATTTGACACCGCGAACTGGCCTCCGCCGATTGGCCTCCGGTAATTGGCCGCCGGTACAATCGGACGCCGGCCCAATTGGACGCCGACCCAATTCGACGCCGACCCAATTGGCCTCCGGGAGGATTGGACGCCGCATAGTTGAATTAAATGCGCAAAGGAATAGACGTACGTTACGATTTGTTGGAGTAAGTAAGCAAGTCAGTTTATTATGCTTCTATCTTCTCAGTAGTTGTACCTTATACATTTCGCGCTTGACACATTTTTAATATAGATTGAAAATAATTATTATGCCTTAATATGATGTATATTAAAAGAAAATAAGTCTTCCCTCGCTAAAACTTAAAGATGTGCATAATCAATTAATTTATTGTCTATACACGGGTACTTATTTATATTTACAACAAATATTAAAAATAATGTTAGATGTTAGAATGAAAATTACATTGTATTTCAGCGTTTTATCGACTTAATATTATAATAAAGCTTAAACATGTATATTATTATGCATAAATGCGTATTTTAAGATAGTATGAAATTAAAAACAAAATATTAAGTAAGTTATCTGCTAAGTATAAATGTTTCAGTAGTTTGATTGATAAACTACTTAGGTACTGGGTGCTGGACGAAATCCCGAAGGCCGAAATCCCGAATGCTGAAATCCCGAATAGCCTAAATCCCGAAAAATAAAAAAATACAAACATCAATAATTGCGCAATTTTTGCAAGAGAGACAAAAACCCATTTTTTGTGGAAATATAAAAAAAATGTAAAATACACACATCAATAATTGCGCAATCGTGCGCGCAATTTTTGTAAGAGAGACAAATCCCATTTTTGCGGAAAATGGGTTTTCCGATTGCGCAATTTTTTTTCAGGAGAGACCATTTTATAGAACGAATGGATTTTGTGTCTCTTGCAAAAATTGCGCAATTCACGATTGTGCAATTATTGATGTTTGTATTATTTTTATTTTTCGGGATTTCAGCCTTCGGGATTTTGGCCATTCGGGATTTCAGCATTCGGGATTTTGGCCTTCGGGATTTCGTCCCAGTACCTTCCCAGAACCTAAGAAGTTTATCAATCAAACTACTGAAACATTTATACTTAGCAGATAACTTACTTAATATTTTGTTTTTAATTTCATACTATCTTAAAATACGCATGTATGCATAATAATATACATGTTTATGCTTTATTATAATATTAAGTCGATAAAACGCTGAAATATAATGTAATTTTCATTCCAACATCTAACATTATATTTAATATTTGTTGTAAATATAAATAAGTACCCGTGTATAGACAATAAATTAAATGATTATGCACATCTTTAAGTTTTAGCGAGGGAAGACTTATTTTCTTTTAATAAACATCATAAGGCATAATAATTATTCTCAATCTATATTAAAAATGTGTCAAGTGCGAAATGTATAAGGTACAACTACTGAGAAGATAGAAGCATATTAAACTGACTTGCTTACTTACTCCAACAAATCGTAACGTACGTCTATTCCTTTGCGCATTTAATTCAACTGTGTGGCGTCCAATCCTCCCGGAAGCCAATTGGGTCGGCGTCGAATTGGGTCGGCGTCCAATTGGGCCGGCGTCCGATTGTACCGGCGGCCAATTACCGGAGGCCAATCGGCGGAGGCCAGTTCGCGGTGCCAAATCGTCCTAGACCCTGCGCACCTGCTCTAAATGGTGATGAATCTGGGTCAAATAGATATTCACATGGTACAAAAAGAACAAGGTACTTACGTAAAACCTTGGATTGCGAGTAACTTGACCTGCAAATGTTAATACATTTTAACTTGATAAACGAATGAGGTCTTGATTTACGAGTTAAATGTTGTACAAAAGTACCGATGAAAATTTATATGTGCTTCTATGAGTGCTTTGGATTACAAATTATGTCCAGTTTTACTGTACGACAACATCTTCTTGGCTACGTGAAGGAAGGCGCTGTTGTCGACTAAATGGGAGGTGTTTGTTAGTTTATAATGGAAGTGCGGTTAAAAATGGGAGGAGCATGTTAGTTCACGGTATTAACACGTAGCCAAGAAGATATTGTCATAGAGTAGGTAGTTCATGGGAGTTGTTATAATAATTATGATAATATAATAAATTATATATAAGTTCGAAAGTCAATAGACCTTCGAGCAAATCGTAATAATATTGCCGTGGTTTAAAAAAATGAAATTAATTAGTTATGTGTTAAGTCTCTTGTTGATTTACAGCTGCCAATAAACATTAGTATGTTGATCACCAAGTTCATACAACTCACAAAAGATAGTGTGGACTGAGCGATGGGATTTTTAATTTTATCGATTTTGACATAGTTTCAAAAATTCACGACTTCCGTTACAACGCAGGTTTAATGTTGGTCTTTACTCAATACGTACCGTGAGAAAGTGAACACTTAAATTAAATAATTAATGGTATCATTATATTTTGCAAAATATATCTTTAGGTACAGATAGGTAGGCATAGCAATAGCATAGGTACATAGTATATGATATCAATAAGGGAGACAAAAATGTTGAAGCAAACCTTTTTATTATACCTATTATAAATTTATTTATTTATATAAAAAAAGACACATTGAGCATATAACAAATTATTTATTCAAGACTTTCACAACGTGACATTTAGAATAAAAAGTACAGGTAAAACAACTTAGTAGAGTAAATAACAAAAAAAAAAAAAACAATAATTCAAGAAAAATACAAATTAAAAAATAAAATAGAATTTTAAAAACAAAAAATATATTGCATTGCTAAAAATGTCTATTATTATAGTAATAGTAATAGTTAATAGTATATAATATATCATTGGCCAGCCGCACAGCCCTCGCTATTGATATCGGTGAGCCTGACATGAAGAAACAGCTTTCACCAAAAATAGATCATTATTTCCCAATTACCATTTCAACACAATCTTCGATTTATTCAATCAGATATTTTTTGAAGACTTCTTTTGGCACATTTTGGAAATCAGATCAGAGTGTATTTTTGGCGTGTGACATGTAACACATAATTTATTTTTTCACGCTAAAAAAACGCACTCGATTGGATTCGAGCCACTGATTGTTCGGTTATCAGCCAAACGCACTACCTTTACGCCACAGTATGATACTGCAATCGTGACGATTATAAAGTATAATATTATAGTTTAGAATTGTTCCGTTGCCTAGGCAGCGAATTTATTATTGTCGGTCATTTGCAATTCCTTACGTAAACAAACTATTAAACGTCAGAGTGACAGTTGGTTAAAAAATAAAAACACCGAGAAACCATTATATAATTTAGTAATACAAGTTAAAGTGTATAGAAATAAGCCAACGGCGTTCCAATAAACGGTCCCTTTTCTTGAGTGTTTAATGTAACAAGATAATTAAGAGCTTGTCAAAGAATCTAATTTATTACAAGTTTTGTTTTTGTTTTGTTACGCCAAAGAAGTATAACTTCTAACGCGCGTACATAAGTACACACACCGATGTTTTGAAAATATACCTCTGTTGGCGCGTTTGGGAAATGAGATCAGAGTGTATTTTTAGCGTGTGACATGTAACACATAAATTATTTTTTAATTTTTATTCGAAACCTTGATACATTGGCCGGCCATCAGTCTTTTCCGAGGCCAGAGGTGGAGCCAAACCCATCCTGTTATTCAGTAGCACGCAGCGTCGGTATCAGTAGAAAACCCTTGAAATTCTTGTTGTTGTCTGTCTATCTACATGGAGAGAGCTCACACTCATCCTCCTCCTCATCCATTCAAGTATTCAAACTCCCTGCGAGCTACATATTTAGTGATAGTTACCAAATACCGCATATTAGATGCTTTTGTTCTGTCGGTACTGCTTTACAGTAAAGAATCATGGCACTTTGCGAAGGATCAGAGCTGAGCTTTTAGAACAGATGTTTGCGATAGCTATCTATTGAGTGTGCGGTGGAATGACTTTAGTAGTAATGACGTGATAAGAGAGGAAACCAAGCAGCCTATCCTCACTCTGAGACTGAAGAGGCGACGTTGGACCTGGCCACGTGCTGCGAACTCTTGAATAGAACTTAGATATACCTAACTTCCATGCTCTACAAACAAACAGGATTCAACCGTTCTGAAAGGCCACGAAATACTACATACATAGCATATAGGTACGGCGGCGCTATTGGATACTGGCATGGCCTGGATTGACGCAAAAGACTAGCGAGCAACAGGGAATCTTAGTGGCTGAATAAGAACAATAACTACCAACATCTTTAGCGTTTGTAACTGAATTATAGATTATCGATACATAAGTAGGTACCTATGTATATTATTATGTTAAAGCAACTATGTATGTACCAGTGGCGAAGGGTGACTTTTTGAAAGAGGTAGGCTGTGGTAGTAACCATGCATGTCAGATATATTTGCGGGAAATAAGAAGATAACCCAATATGAATAGGTACGCTAAAACGTAGAAATTTCAAAAGCTCAATTGGTTTGTTATAATTAGTTCATAAAACTAAGCAATTAGCTTGAATTTCTTATGTATTTTCCTAAACATTTATAAACGTAACATACGCTCAAAATATATTACCTATCATGTATGAAAATATCCGTTGTTGTATATGTATTATGTTCCATAACAATTTATAATTTGACCCGTAAAACTAGACATTTTAAAATACTTCTATATTTAAAACACAGACTTAGGTAAGTAGGTACAATATCAGATATCTAAATTGTCTAACGAGTGAACTAATGAATAAATAAAAATCACGAGATAAATTATTTTATATTTTTATCAATACATATTTATGTGATTTAATGGCATAGAAATTATTTTTTTAAATTATCTTTTTATTAATTATTTTGAATAAATGCGCTCTCGCGACGCAAGCGCTAACGAAACAGCTTGCACATTTGTATGCGGGACGCCAGACATTTTGAAATTATGAGAAAAAACTTCATATTGAAAAACCCGTCGATTAACGCAAAAATCATCCTATACAATATGTGAAGTGAAACGCGGCGTGTTTTATTTTTTTAAACTTTCAAGAAATGCCATAGATGGTGCTTATTGAAATATGGGAAAAGATCGTAAAATTATGACAATTAAACGATAAATGTCTTTGGGGCATATTGAATATATTATTATTTGTGATTATATAAATAGTTAATATGAAAATAAAACTATTTTTCTTAAGAAGGTAGGCTTTAAATAATCGCCTAGTATGGAGTCTTCGCCACTGGTATGTACCTACTTAGAGTACGCGCAAATTATTCTGAGCATTGAGATATCAACGATATTTTATGATGCCTCGCGCCCTCTTAATAACATCATTGTAAATATATTATGATTGCACTTTGCAGTCATGGAAATGGATAAATACATATATAATTAATTATTATATAAATATTGCAATAGAAAAAAACTTTTCATATAAAATCCAAGTAAAATTCTTTCCTATTATTACGTCATTTTGAATGTATCTAATCATATTTTGTAAGTATACGCATTAAGTAGTTACCTACCTAGTTTCTAGAATATAGGTATATACTTTAAAATATTAAAAAGATTCGTAAATTCTAATTAATTTATGTTTTGTACTATTCCATTTTTGAGTCATTTTATGCGATTCGGTTTTCGCCTTTCGGCATCTTCGGGCACTATCATCCTCGGTCGATAAAAAAATCGTAATATGTTATTGCAGGTAATTCGAATTCTTTCTGATTTGTTTTTAATCAAGATAAATACAATTTCTAACATGATTGCATACTAGTAATACGTACCTATTTGTTTTTATTTATCTAACACTACAATTATTAACATATGGTGTTGGCCCTGCCTAAACCAAACCATAATAGGTTTGGTATAGTTTGGGCGATACGACAATATTGTGCACAATATTTTCATTCATACTTTTCCCCCCGTAGGATTAAGAAAAAATATTATGCATATTGTTGGTTCATTTTGTTTAATTCATTAATTCCTGCCTAAACCAAACTATAATAGATAAAAAATATTATCCTATTTATAAAATATCCAGAATTATGTGCATCAATTTGATTGCATAATTTTAGATATTTTATGGATAGACGAGTATTTTTTTATTATTATCAGTTGTTAGGTATGGCTTAGTTTTCGCAGTGTTTAATCAAATTTTAAAAATTAACTAACACCATCTGTAATTATTAATTGTAGTATTTCAATGAAAACAAATACGTATTTCTGAAAAAATTTAGTGTGCACTATTTATGGCGGATCTTAACAGCCTACCTCCACCCTTTGCCACTAGACCTAGTTATGTCGATTATCAGTAAAGGCACTGACCCGATTGCCTGTGTATTGACTCCTTCCTACTTCGAGGCAGTCTTCACTACTGAAATAAAATCGTAAAGCCATCTAAAAAAAATATATATAGAAAGTAACTATTCAGATCTTGCAGCGGCTGATGATGGAAATATGTAGGTATTTACACAAATGTTTTACATTTCAAGCTCTGTTTACGGAAACAGTCGTATCGCTCGAGTGCAAAATCTCTTTGCTTGCGGCGTATTTGAGAACCAGTTTCAATAACAAACACCCATGAATTTGTCTAAATCCCTTGTTTTCATTTCAACCCTGCATTACCCAAAAATGTTAACGCAAAATTTTTAACGTCTCTTCCTAGTTTTTTACATCTAATATTCGTTATCTATCTCTAGAGTAAGTAAGATATTATGTTAGTGTTATATTAAAATTATAAATATCTTCTTTTAACCCTCTTTATCACAATCCGAACACTTCATCAAGGATCCAAGTAGGTACTATTCATACCTTAGATTGCTTAGTATAAAGAATAAAACAAACTATGCCAACATTGCGTACCTACGCATCTGAGTTGTTTTTCAAATTCGAACAATAATAAAATTAGAACATATTTTATAATTTTAAATCGTAAATTTAACATTTAGCATGTACCTAACCGATTTTTTTTTAATTTTTTTTTTAAACGGTACATGTTCAAACACGCGCGTTAATATCATTTTACTCCCTACTTCAATTATAGTTTGTCAATTTATGGCTACGGCCGTATGTTGTAGCTTAACCACTGGAGAATGACAAAAGAAATGGCGTATTTCAAAAAAACACTACCTTATTCTTAGGTCAATAATTAATATAAAGCAATCATTATTCATAAGATGTTTATCACACTTGAATGGTCAAAGACATAGCTTATAATAAATATCTTTAGAATCATCTTCAAATGTGTTAATCTTGCCGATTTTTTGAATAATAAAATGCCTAATTCTCGTCAAATTTGGGATCACAGAGATTATCTATATAATATTTTATCGTGAATATTTTACAAAAATTATCTCGTAATAAATTATACTAATGGTTTTATAAATGCGTTTAAAAATTAATAAATGTAAAAAATCTTAACACCACTGCACAGTTATGTACTTACCGAAATATGACTATATTCTAAAACATTAGAGCGAGAGGTTTAAAAGAATACTATTTTATGTAACAAAAATACTTTATGCAGTCATCAAATGCTTGAAATAACTATAAAGGATAATAAGGCTTCAAAATTATATAAATAGATTATCTACAACGTTTAAGGAGTGTCAAGGATCATGGTTTGAAAATACAATAAAAACTCAATTTTGACCTACGACGAGCACGTGGGCCGTTAAGTCATTTTAATAATATTAGTATTTATTATATATTATGGTGCATTGGCCAAATAATAATAGGTAATGCCATTATACTCTTATTTTAAATAAAAAATAATAAAAATAAATATCGACCAGAAAAAAAGGACCACTATGCCCAGAACCTGTGCCAATAAACGTAATAAAATGTAATTATTATAAAATAAGTCAATCAAAACAAGTTACGGGTTAATTTTAATATCATGTGAAAAGTATGTGACTGTTTTTGCTTTACAAGCTGCAGCATTCTAAATCAGCTGTAGAGAGATTTTGTATAATTGCATCTAAATAAACGATTTTCAATATTATTTAGACATCCGTCCTATTTATGAATGAATTACAATTTTATTGCGAATGCATACCGACATAATATAATATGAATAACGAGTATTAAAAGTGTACAGTCGGGATAATACTCGTAAATATGTAATTAGGTACTTAGGTACTTACTTATGAAATTTTTACAACTTGACAAATCGTAATAGATTTTTGGATTACCACCGCGTGTTCTTCCTCCTTCTTTCCTCGACGATTTGGGCTCGTTGCAAGGGCAATTGCCAAAAGATACTGTAGGTTTTGAACCTCTGCAATGAGCCCATAACGTCGTGGAAAGAAGAAGAAAGAATAGGTACGTGGTGATTACTCAAAAATCTATAACAATGACAAACCACCGTGAAAATCTCAAACAATATTAAATTTAACAACTGAATTTGATTTTTTCTTACTCCGGTCAACTTGGTCATGTACCTATGAATTATTTTTATTAATGGGAATTGATTGTAGACCATTGCCTTAATCTTTTTTAAAAGCGGACAAAGAATAAGAATTTATTTTTGTTTGGGTACCTTCAAACATCCACGCCGTGAATTCAGAATAACATAATTTTCGAGAAAAAAATTACAATGAACTTGATCTAACTCTGCTAACTATAAATTTTTCATATTGCAGATATTTTATAATGTTTGTTAATTAGAATTATCTGGATGATTGATTTAATAGCCGTCACCGAGTCGATAAAGTCATCTTCTTCGCACTTGTTTTCCTCACTTACAGTAACCAGTGCAACTTTATTACCCTCAACAATCCACCCCTGTTCCTTCTTGCACTCCGCAACATTTTTCTGCATGAAATGGTAATAAAACTGTGAATTAATCAAATGGATATTCATATGGCACAAGTCACAATAATACCAAGGTAGAGGAAGGACAGATTCTTATGGCATTGCAACCACGACGAAATCACTTTGGAATGGTGTTAGTGTCATTTGAAAGTGACGATACCAACACCTAAATGTATCACCTGTCCTGCCACAATAATCTGACACCATTCTAAATAAATAGATATATACATATTTACGTAAGACCTTGAATTGCGAGTGTGAATAAATTTTAACTTGATAAACAAACCAGGTCTTGCAAAACGAGCAAAATTTTGTACGAAAGCTCTACCCGAGAAATATTTCAGCAGTTCTAGCGATGAAAATTTGATATACGAGTGCTTTACACATATCCAAAACGTATTATGCTCGCAATCCAAGGTTATACTGTAAAGCGAAATAAATAATCATAGTAACAGTTCATGATGGGAGTTAAATCTTTTCTCTAAAAGTCTCGTATCTTTTTATCTAAGTAAATAAACATAATCTGCATAGGAACTCAATTATATAACTCAATTATAGGCATAAAATAGCAAGTCTCTTTTAGTAAGTTGGAATAATTGGACAATTTCTAAAGGATGTGCTCCTATCACGTCTGGTATCAGTGTTGCCAAAATGCACAAAAATACCTAGACCAGCGGTTTCTAAACTTAATGTTACTACGCCTCCCTTTAAAAAAAATCTAATCTTGGCGAACCCCCCCGCCACTTCCCTTTATTTCATTACATAATACAGACACCTTTTAAATAGGAAACAATGTACTTAAACGAAAATGAAAAAAAAAATATAAAAATAAACAAGATTTTACTACTTATTCATTTTTAAATCAATTTGTTTTTCATGCGACGAATGTGCTTGTTTATTAGCACAATCAATTTCAATGTAGTCAATCCAAATTCATCTTCGTTCATTGATAAATGGATTATATCATATTTCCCACATCCTGAAGCGGGCCCCCAGGCCAGGACCTTTCAACCACATTTAAAATATTTAATAGCCCTAAAACAAAGCACTACTACTAATAAAATAAAGCAGTGGTTGCCAAAGTTGACTGGGCTCCGACCCATCTAACAAAAATTTCCAATTTCGGGACCCACCTCTTAGCTGTCCTAGAGAAAAGAGAACATAAATATTGGTAATGCTCAGATTCCCTAGTGGCGAGTCGTGGAACTACTATTTGTTCTAATTGAAATATTTTTAGTAGTGTTACCAATATGAATGAAAGACTGTTGAAATAAGAAACACAACTTAAATAAAAAAAAAATATTTCTTAAATACCCACACCGGCACGGTTTTTTTACAAATCAATTTCAATGGGAAGGATGTCTTGTTTCTTATTTTTCTTCATTACAGTTTTAGCATCAACTTCAACTTTAGTTACTTTTAATCGCAGTGAGTTTGATATATCCAATTTATTTCGGTATTTAGTTTTAATGTTAACCATAGCCGAAAATCTGACCTCACATAGATATGAGGTAGTAAAGAGGAGGAGGACTTTCATAGCTTCATCGAACAGGCAAGGATAATTATTATCAGCAACTGAGAGCCAAAATTTCGTTAACTGTTTACGATTGAAACTATTTATTATTTACCAATGTAGTGCATTGCCAATTCAAATTATTATTATATTATCACAATATTTTTCGTAACTTAAGTTTATTTCAATATTTAGGAATTATAAATAGCTGAATGAAATATCAAATTTATCACTTCCTATTTTTTTAATTCATGTATACAGTGGCGAGGGCCCACTCAATATTCGCTAGCGACCCACTAGTGGGTCGCGACCCATAGTTTGGGAAACCATGAAATAAAGTGAAAAGTGCATTAGCAAACTAACCAAGAACTCGGCAATTAGATTTTTGTTGGCTTTAATATATCCGGCATAGAAATAATTAAAAAATGGAGTTCACCATAACTTATTTTTTTTGTAATTTTAATTTCCAAAGCTCCAATTTTTTATGAATGCCTTTACTTTGTCTTTTTAAATCAGTGAATGCATTGATTTATCACACTCAAATTTCAACCAAATAGACAAGTTTAACAACAAAATTATCGGTCCTAAATAAATTTACCTCAAATTTCAACATTATGATTTGACCCTTTTATTTCATTTTTTCCGGATAGCCAGCGCGCTTCACAGTAGTATTGGAGTGAGGTATTATAAGATTAGTCTCCATATTATTATTTTCAGACTTGCAAACAACCATTTATATGACTGTTTTTTTGTGTAGTTTATAACTAGCGGCCGTTTCATGAACTATGCATTTGCAAACTGCAAACCTGTAGCTACATTAATATTGTGTTAAGCTTTTTGCGCCTCCCTTTGCAACACTCCGCGCCTACTAGTTTGGAAATCGCTGTCCTAGACCGTAGAAAAAGAAGTATATTCAGAAAGCCATAACCTTAAATAAATTACGGAAAAGATCGCAAGAAAAGAAAGCGATCATAATACCTATAATTTCATTTATTATCTATAGTTAATTATGTTCTGTCTCGTCAAAATGTTTTCTAACCTAAGCATGGCAGATTTAGCCATCTCTATTCACGTAACGGCTTTCTCTTCAAAATCGTTTAAGTAATAAAATTAGTATTATTTAAATAGGTATTTAATTAATTATAATTATTCCCGATACGGCACTGTTATTTATATCGGCAAGGTCACCGAAACAAAGGGCCGGCACCCCGCGGATACGGAGTCCATTAACTTGTCGCTCGATGTGATCGCTGATCGAACACGCGGCCCACAGTTCGATTCACTATCTCATTATTATTAGGTACCTTTTAAGATACGAGACATTTATTTCAACACTGATTTCAAAAACCTCTACCTCTGATATTTAAAAAATGACTGTGGAGTATTTTTTTTCAAATCTTAAGGGACCTACAAATTATTTGCGCAATCGCCACCATCACTATCATCCTGCTGACCGAAGGCTTCTCTAAATTAATACAATACTTTTTTGGTTCTGTACATTTCTGACTCAGGTAGAAAGCCGATACATTCACAACGACTGGTCCTACCTTTTCCACCTCTCCTGTTGTTGTCTATCGATGACCTGTCATTGCCTGTCATTGTTCTATAGAGTGCTCATACTGACGCGTCTGTCGTGTTCACTTGTCAGAGTATTCTTAGTTTCAGATTTCTTTCAGATTATTTTAACATATCTTGGAGACCTTGGAGTTCATCTAGGAGTTGAAAGGGCGAATCAATATGTCATGCAATCTGGGATCTGATTTTGACAGCTGAACATTGGACCACTCGTTGCTTGTGCAAAAAAATATGCTCAGGCTTTATTAATCTAAAGATGGCGCTGGTTCTGTGGCTTTAGTTGCCTTTTCAAGTAGGTATTTCAGCAGAATACAATAATTATTGACTACTAATATCAAAGATCCAGTGGCCTCTAGGTGGCTAGGTATACCTTTTGAATATTATCTATTATCTCTTGTGTACCACAGGATGATTATCTGGATATCCTTTTTTTCTTTGGTCAGATTAAAATTTTAGAATAACAATGTAATCGATTTTCAAACAAACACATTGTCTACCATGAGTTTTAAGCCGTGTCCACATTGGCAACAAGTTGCTGGCAACCTCATTAAATTTTGATTACTTACATTTTTTTTGGTCAAACCAATTTTGATAATTATCGTGAAATTTAAGGAGGTTGCCACAACTTGTTGCCAGTGTGGACGCGGCATTGAATGAAATTGTATCTTCGGTAAGTAATATTGGAGTCTGTACATCAAAATTTGTAGTGTATTGGTACCTACCTAGATAATTTGGTTTCATTAAGCAACCTCACACTTAGCAAGGAGACACACAATTATTATGCATAAATTAAATTTTGGTTTTTTATCTAAATTACTAAGTATTTCTACACACCTTAACTTTTTCTTAAACGTACTAACTTAAACTTACGCCCCTATTAAACTAAATTTTGAATGTGGTTCATATAGGTATGTGAAATGTTTCAAATGAAATATTGATCGACAAAAAAAACTATATTTGTAGAATTTAATATTATATTATATTGTCCTACTTAATATCTAGATCGGGAGTTTTGAATTGAAACAATATTTAGATGATTATTATGCGGTTTCGATAATGCATTCATTAATAATCACCGGAGTGATATCATTAATAACTAAGAAAACAACATGATATCTCCCAGAATATATACATAATCATAATATTATTTAAAATCAAATGTAAATATGTACCTATAGAACTTTATATTATGTTATGTAACGTTGAGTGGACCCAAGAAAAATAATAATATGAAATATAGGTAGATACATACATATTAATAAATAATAATTAATAATACCTACCTATATAAATACACGACTGGTTATAAATTTTCTTTTGGAATTTGAATACAGGAAGAAGAATTATTAAAGTGGTTGATTAGGTCCCTACCTAAATTGTCTGCAATCAGCAATTTCTAAGCTTTACAGTACCTACTAAAAAATCGTCCGCCACGCATGCAGTAAAGTGTTCATAATTCAAATTCTGATTTATTCTGTTACTTACAGCCAACCCGAATGGAGTTAGGCTGTTAAGATCCGCCATAAATAGTGCACACTAAATTTTGTCAGCGTTACGTATTTGTTTTCATTGAAATAAGACTAGGTACAATTTAGTTGGTAAGTTGGTAAGTTTTTAAAATTCAATTAAACCCTGCGACAGCCAAGCCATAATAGATAATTCTCAAAGAATAGTCGTCTATCTACAAAATATAATAATATGCAATTAAATCTTACATGACTTTGGATATTTTATAGATAGAATAATATTTGTATCTACATTATACCTATTATAGTTTGGTTTTGGCAGGCATAATGAATTTAAAAAAATGAAACAACAATAGGTATGACGTGAACTAATATTATGTTAATTAAATTAATTAGTTAATTAGATTAAATCAAAGTTTAATTGATTTTTAAAACTAACCAACACCATCTGTAAATTGTAGTCTTATTTCAATAAAAACAAATACGTATGACTAACAAAGTTTAATATCCACTATTTATGGCGGATCTTAACAACCTAGCTCACCCTT
The DNA here is from genome assembly GCF_057557595.1 of Rhyacophila brunnea. NCBI lineage: Eukaryota > Metazoa > Arthropoda > Insecta > Trichoptera > Rhyacophilidae > Rhyacophila > Rhyacophila brunnea. Next base: position 37,964,686 of record NW_028232848.1, on the reverse strand, counting down.
CGCTACTGATACCTACATAAAGTGTTTTTCGCATAATTTAATTAAATTATGACAATTTCAATATTGAGCTCTAAAATTACCTACACTAAGTTTAGACATAAAAGTTTGTATAGGTATATCTGCAGGTATAAGTATAGAAGATTTAAATAAAGTTTTCATTAATAATTATGATAATACGGAATATAGGTATGTGGTATGGTGTATTCATGCTTAATTCACCGATTTAATGATATCAGCATCGGTTTTGTCCACTGAATGACATTTCCAACAACGTATCTACCTACATAGGTATCTACATATAGGTACTTACACTTATTTAAAACAAAAATCATAAAAATGTGACTATCTTCACTAACTTAGCAGGTTCCTGATATGTTTGGCAATCAGTAATATAAATACTTATATGCATAGAAAACAACCAATGTTTCACCCATAAATTTGATTATTTAAAAAAAATGTGAATCAAGGCTATTTATTACAACGTTTTTCTTAGCTCGTATTCTTATTTGTCCAATTCTTGTTTGTGGTTGTTTATCCAGTACAAATCTTGCAATCGATTTTAAACTAACTTCCCGATTAGCTAGACATTTGAAATTTTCAGAATATATCAGAACACGATGCCAATGTATTAGGTATTTTAATTCTACTTTTAGCCATCTTTAAGTGGAATTGAATTCATTTTCAGTTAATTCTGTTTTGTATGAAAAGTTATTTCGGAAGAAACCCGTAACCCAATCCACTATTATTGGTTGCTAAGGGGTCTGGGGTCCTAGCAACTAAATTATTAATATACACGTGCGTTACTATGGAAATTAATATGAAATGACATTTCATTATTCAGTATTTACATCAAGTACAATTTTTTTGATCGTTTAAGCTAGTCAAGTCAAGTTTATATGGTTCAACAGAAAATTTAAAAACGTATATTAAAAGTTCTTTTTATCTTGTAATTATTCATTTATAGGAACGGAATGAATTGTAGGTATACTTTACTCTTAACACCTATGTCTCTTAAGGTTGAGAATTGCCTCTGTAACGGGACCATAACGTCGATACAGGAAAAATAACACAATATGATGATAGTTCATGTACCGAACAATACAAATTTGAATTTATTCGATAAATATGTATCAGGGCGGCATAAAATTAGACGCGGTACCCACTTATATCACGATAATAAAACCATTTCCGGACACCGCGTATAAAAAAAATGTCCATAATTTCGTTACCGAGAACTTGCCTTTGTGAATATTATTATAGTCGGTGAATAAAAATGCTCTTTGTGAATAGGTCCAGAACAAGAGCGAGCCGCTTCATAATAATGAGACGCCCAGTGTCTTTTTTCGTCCGACCGGATAATTTAAAAGAACCCATTCACAGTGGACAGCGATTTCAATAATTGCATCAGCGGGGGGCACTGGCTGGCCCACGGATCCGCGAGCGGTTCGCGGGGACAGTGATGCCCCATTCAGAGTGACTAGTGATGGGCGGGAAAACTATAACAACCCGTTCTATAATTGTAGTAGGTATAGGCGGTATAAATGATGTCACCTCTCACTGTAAATCCTTCCGTCTTCTTCTTTCCTCGACTTATTGAATGCGTACGAATGGACGTCTTGTCTTTAGGTCATTCTTAGATCCTATGTAGACCACCCACCAAAACCCTTAACTTAATAAGAGTAAGTAGGTATTTTAAAACATTCACCAACCAGAGGGTTGGAGCGGGTCCTTTTTTGAGTAGCTCCGCTCCATCTCCGCTCCGGGACCTAATACTTGCTCCAGCTCCGCTCCAAGTAAAAGATTTTAATAGGTACTTTTATTATTATGTTTATATTAAAAAAATAAAAATAAGTAGTTTTAGAATAAGCTTTATTATTCGTCATATTTTCATTCTTTTTTATTTATTTTTTACCGAGGCTTTGACTGCAACTCGCTGTCATATCGCCTCTCCTCTTCTAGAAGGGGATCCGTCGATCAGATCCTCACTCCTATTCTGTTAAATAACTTTACAATTTTGCCGAGCTCTTCCGTCTTACCCACCGCCAAGACACCCTTCAATTCATCGACATTCCCATAGATATCCGCAATTCGCAGCTGCACTCTGTGAATTTCATATTTAGGGCATTGTAGTGCTATATGTACATTGTCCTTTAAAACATGACATTCATCGCAGAGCTGCGATTCGCTTTTTCCCACGAGGACATCAAATCTTTTGCCCATTGTATGCCCTGTTCTTACCCTCAGTATTAACTTAAGCTCATTCCTCGTCAAAGGAGACTCTACAAACCAGGGCACCTCTTGTGGTGATGGTAGAATAGACTTACTCCATTTCCCCTTTTCTAATGATGCCCTATGGTGAAAATCTATCCACATACTTTGGCCCATTTTCTTTATAGCCTCATTCCAGTCCAGGTTTTCTGGTATCCACTGATATGGTACCCCTGAATGGCCAGCTTCCTTTGCCAGATCATCCGCCCTTTCATTGCCCTCAATACCTTTTTTTACCAATTTTTCATTATGAATCCTGTTTAACAAAATTACAAACAGCAAATTGCCTTTTATTAAAAAAACTTATATCTATTAAAACTTAAAAAAAGGGCTTAGCGGATGTTAAGTAACTAGTTAAACGCATGCTTTCAATTTGTATTGTAAGCCACTATCTGGCGATAGGTACTGTAAGTAAAAAAGATTGTGAATCACTGGGTTTGACCACATATTGGAGAGGATAAACAAGACCTCCTTTCAGATGGACAGATCATATTATAAGGATTTCACCACCACAGGTTCTGCACGCTAGAGGTCAAGCGGAGTGACGAATTATCCTGACTGAGCCCCAAAGTTCTTGCGAAGAAAAAAGTAATATTCAAAAATTAATATTTATTTAACGTTTTTAGAATATTATGGAAATGGTAGTTTATTGATGGTTATTTTTATTTTAATACCATATTATGTAGTTTGTACAAATACGTCCTTAGTGACCTGTGGTTTCAAATTACTTCTCATATGCTTAGGTAATTGTATCAGGCATCATCAAACTGTTAATAATAATCCATAACCACAACCAACGCTAATAGATTGGTCTATGTTTGTTTGTCTTGTAAAAATATAAAATTGATGTCGGTATGATTTTATTAAGTTGTATAATACTTAGGTATTTTTTTAACTTAGGTATTATTATTTAAATGAATTTTCGAAGATCGAATTTAGAGAATTCAAAAAACGTCGTTATGGCATTAAAACGCATAGGTAGGTAGGTACTTTAATTAATAATTTCAACGCATGACTTCATAACGTACAAAAAACAGATACCTATCTATAATAAGATAGATAGGTTATCTACTTGGGTACCTACCTATCCAAAAAAGAAATCGCATTAAGTACCTACTGTCGCCACATAAAGTTGCCAATCCGCCCCTGAATAATCTGTTTTTTTTGTGTTATCTAATCTATATATAAAACAAAGTCGGGTTAGTTACACCATTTATAACTCAAGAACGGCTGGACAGATTTTTATAATCTTTGTTTTGTTGGATTTGTCTCCGCCCGGAATAGCAGAATAACTATTAAAATATCGGATAAATCACGGAAAAAATTAATTATGAAGAAAATTAATTTTCTCATACATTTTGACATTTTGAACAATGAAAATCGCGCATTCGAAAATAAAAGAAAATCACAAAAAAATAAATCCATATACAACGCCGTCTCTGATACATGACAGAAACAATAAACAAGAAACAAACAAACAAAAGAAAGTATGATAGTCGAAATGTCTAACTGTCAATGGTGTAGTGTGCCCAACATTTTGTGCTTCATGTCAACAGCTCAATTTCCTTGAAAACGATACTCATTGGGATATGACAATCGCTGAAGCAATTGTTTCTACATCTTCAAATCAGATACGCACATTATTTGCTATCATTATTTCGACATGCTTCCCATCGAATCCACTTGAATTGTGAAACAAGTACAAGGATGACATGTCAGAAGACATTTTACATCGAATTCGTGTCAGTTCACGGAATCCCGGTCTCAAGGTGAATGAGGAGATACATAACCAGGCTTTGCTTTTGATCGAATATAATATGTGTTACCTCATGTGCGGCAGTTTGTTAGTCAATTTAGGAATGCCAACACCACATCGTGGATTGAACGACGCTTTCAATCGAGAATTGGAACGTGAACGTGAATATGATCGATATGCAATGAACCAATCAGTTCGAACGAATATACCACTGTTGAACCCCCAACAGAAAGAAGTGTACGATACATTAATGAAGGCAATTAATGATGGAAATGGTGGCTTATTTTTCCTCGACGCGCTCGGTGGAACTGGGAAGACATTCCTCATGTCATTGATTTTAGCGTGCGAGATCTGAAAATGCTGTAGCAGTTGCTTCTTCTGGGATAGCGGCCACGTTGCAAAAAGGATGCCGAACGCCTCATTCAAAGTTGAAATTGCCCTTAAACCTGCCAACGTCTGAAAAACCGACATGCAACATTGCGAAACACTCAGCAATGGCCAAAGTTTTGTTAGCAAGTAAAATCATCACCTGGGATGAATGCACAAGGGCGCACAAACGCGCATTGAAAGCACTCAATCGAACTATGAAAGATCTACGCAATGACTCAAGAAGTTTTGGAGGCGCAGTGATTCTACTATCTGGCGATTTCAGCCAAACACTACCAGTCATTCCAAGATCGACCGCTGCCGATGAAATAAATGCTTGCCTCAAATCATCAACTCTGTGGTGCTATGTGAAGAAACTTTAACTGACGACAAACATGCAAGTTGTATTGCTAAACGATCCATCTGCCGAAGATTTCTCCAAGCAATTGCTGCCTATCGGTAACGGCCGTGTTTCTGTTGATGAATCGAACGGATTGATTTCGTTTCCGCTGAATTTTTGCAATTTCGTCTCAACTAAGGACGAACTCATCAACAAAGTGTTACCAAACATCATTGCTAACCACAAAAATTACAATTGGTTCAGTGAACGAGCAGTCTTGCGGCAAAGAACAAAGATGTGGATCACTTAAACTTGACAATTCAAAATGAAATCGTTGATCCACTGCATTCCTTAAAATCTATCGACTGTGTAACAAACGAAGACGAAGCAACCAACTATCCAACTGAATTTTTAAACTCATTGGATCTGCCTGGCTTGCCACCGCACAATTAACAACTGAAGGTTGGCTCGGTAGTCATCATGCTTTGAAATCTGAACCAACCAAAACTATGTAACGGAACGCGTTTGGTGGTGAGAAAACTTATGGGAAATTTGATTCACGCGACGATAATCAAAGGAATGTTCAAAGGTGAGGAAGTTCTCATTTGGAGAATTTCGATGATCTCAACCGATATGCCATTAAACGAATTCAATTTCCAATTCGTCTTGCAAGATGTTACGCGAATTATTTCGATTCGCTGCAATAAAGCAAATGCCTTGCTGCCACGTGAATTTCATTCTTTTTTTTTATTTTGACCATGTCCGATCCTCACAGGATCATATGGGCCTCCACAGAGTGGAGGTTTGCATTAACAGATTTTATTTTTACGAGAAATAGATGTCAGCCACTTGCTCAACGTATTAGGACAATATTCTGACTCATGCACAAATTGAAAAACAATATGTGAACTTGCCAGACCCAGAATTTGAACCTGGGACCCTCGACACTATACACTGGCGCTTAATCCACGCGGTCATCGTGGGTATACAGTGTGTACAGTTCAATGTAATTAAAATACTTTTCATTTTGATTTGATTTTTGCACATATATTGAACTTATTCATTTTGAGTATTTATTTTAACTTAATAAAAAACTGAATACAATTCAGCTAATAAATTAACACAAGATTATTGATTCTGGGGCGGTACGAAGTTCGCCGGGTCAGCTAGTTAGAAATAATTCATATTTTCTGTTAACGTGTTTCATTGTGAATACGTAGCACCTGTGGGTCTATTCTATATACAAGGCGGCTATCAGCGGCTATCGACAGTTAATTGTTACAATAAGTTTACCTTCTAAACCAGCGTTTCCCAACCTTTTTTTGGCTCGCGTACCACTTGGTAGTACATCACGCTTAATTGTACCACTTCGTAAAAATTATTGTATTTCGAGAAATTTGTTATTCTATTTGCTTTATAAATTTTATAGGGTGACTATATTTCCCAAAACTCAATGTAGGTATTTAAGTAAAAAAAAATACCAAAGGTTTTATTTTTTCTGATAAATATGAGACATTTGAACTTTACATATCACAATGTTTTTTTTTAATAAAAGGTACCGAAGCTCATTTCTTGTCGAAATTCAAAACCAGGACATTCAAAGAAGTTTTTTTTTAACAACTAATTTTTATTAAAAAAATTAACATGGAATTAAATTTAATTATTTGTATAAAAAAAATTAAATGCGCCACAGGCAATTTTTTTCCAAAAATTACCGATATTAATAGAAAATATATGTATATAAAATTAATTAAACACGGTAAATGTAAAAATTCTTCTGACGAAAACGAGACAATTCACACTTTAATTTTTACAAATTTACAGCAACGCCGCAGGCAAATTTTTTGTTTTAAATATAATAATAAAATTGTATTTAAAAATATTTTTATTACCGAAATTTTCTATTTATTTTCGAAAATAATTGTTATGAAAGTGTTGCTTAAGATTATAATACATTCATTGATAATTGAATAAGTGTGTTGGATTTTTTTCATTATGGCTTATCTAGCTCAGACAGTCAAATTATTTTTTTCACGAGACGGAGCGATAATTTTACCGATTTCACGACACGGAACGGCGCTCCGGTCCATTTCGAGCCCTGCCTAATCCATATCGTCTTAATGTCTCTTACAATATGTCCATGTCCTCCCGAAAAAGAGATATCGTCACCCGGTTTTCACATCTCTTCAAGGAATGCTCGAGATAAGTTGCAAACGAAGAATAGTGTCTAAATACATATGAATGTATTTGTGAAAACTATTTCACATTCGCTGAAAATTCAAAATGTCCGCCTCTTCCTCGTGTCAAGTGCAGTTTCAAAGTTCCCGCCATTATTTCGAATGTCTGCCCGTAAGAGGCCGCCACACGCGATATTGTTACGATGTGCCTTTACGAGTAGATAGGCACTTATCCGGCTTATGTAAATACTTAGATATATACCTACTTCTAAAATATACACAAGGAATATTGCGCTATATGACCACTTTATGTAGGTACGTAACCAACAAAAGTTTATGCTTAGGAATAGTTTTAATAACACGCGGGTAGGTGCCACAAGACCACTCAACTCTAGTTGTAAACATGAGGCACCAGACAATATTCAAAACAGTCACCAATCATCAAAGTACCTACCGACCTATATAAAAATACTCACTTTTCATATCGAATCGTTATATTTTTTTCTATTTAGATAGGTTGGTAAAAATCAAATTAAAATAAATATTTTCGCTCCTCAGCGGAGATTATCACTATACGACGACAACAACACGGAAGTTATATCGGTTATTTTTGCGAGCAATTTTTGATAGCCGTTAACAGTGACTAGCCCAACATATTGGGTCATCGCACTGGATCAAAACAACATGTTTTTTAGTGTCCAGCCGCGGGATCAAACCCGAGATCCACAACTTGATAGACGGCTAGTCTACTAACTCAGTCACCGGAAGTGCAATATAGATTGTCACATATCGTCGCTTAAGAAACAACACCGCGGAAGTCAATTAATTAAAATTTTCAGGGGAAACAAAAAACGTCTCAAAAAATTGAAAATTGATACCTTTTAACTTATTTTTTTTGCTTAGTTAAAAAAAAACATTTTTTCATTCAAAAAGAATTTTTCCATAGAAGGAACACGTTGTAGGATTTTTTTATCTACCGAATGTTATTCAAAACTCAAAACCGCCAAATGGTGACTTACGCGGTGTTGTTTCTTAAAAGACGATATAAAAAATATCGCAAACAGAACCTACCTAGTTCTCAATGGATTACTTATTATTATTATATCATATATGATTATTATTATAATTAATTAATTATTGAAATTATTCATCTTAAATCAGACACCAAGTCGTTCTTAAGAGGTAAAAACTGCCTTAAAGGCTTATTAAAGATAAATACCATTGGGTTGACAAAACAGTATTAGCCTACCTCTACAAGTCCAACATCCTGTAGGGGTAGGCAGGTAATGCATTGATTAGAGGCGGGACAATTTATAGAGCGGCGAATGAGAAAATGATACAGATACAACAGTGGCGGTTTTCCATAAAGCAGATGATGTGTTAGCTCAGAGCTCAGCATCATTAGGTAGTATGTATCGACATCTTAGTTTCAAAATCTCAATAGGTATATTGTAATACCTACACAGTATTGTAATGGCAGTTTATTGAAAAACTTTCGCAAGGGCGCCTCCAATCTTGTCAGCGGCACAGACCTCCTACTATATAGGTACATAAAACCACCACTCTTTGAAAGATTTCGTGGAAATGCTATAATCTTCAGTAGACCAGTGTGTACCAGTGAAGGGTGGAGGTAGGCTGTTAAGATTGGCCATACATAGTGCACATTAAACTTTGTTAGTCATATGTATTTCTATTTATTGACCTAAGACTACAATTAACGGGGTATGTTGGTTAGTTTTTAAAAATCAATTAAACCCTGCCTAAGCCAAACCATAATAGTTTTGGTATATTTTGGACGATACGACAAAATTGCTCACACTTTTTCATTCATACTTATTTGTTTTCATTGGATTATGCCCTGCCTAACCAAACTATAATAGATAAAAAATATTATTCTATCTATAAAATATATCCAATATTATGTATGATTTAATTGCATAATTTTAGATATTTTATAGAGAGACGAGTATTTTTTGACTTTTTCTATGATGACTTAGTACTCGCAGGGTTAATTGAATTTTAAAAACTAACCAACACCCTCTGTAAATTTTAGTCTTATTTTAATGAAAACAAATACATATATACAGACAAAGTCTAATGTGCACTATTTATGGCGGATCTTAACAGCCTACCTCCACCCTTCGCCACCTGGTGTGTACCTATGTCAAATTAAGGAATTTTGGTGTAGGTATTTGTTTGATTCAGATAGGCGAAAATAAATAATAAAATAGTTAATTGGGTACCTAACGAATTTGCAGGCAATTTGAAACCAAAAATTAAAGGAGACGGTGCCTATTCGGCTTGAGGGCGGAACTGCCGAAAGGGATGGAACCTGTTTGAAGATGGATTCATTCATAAGTGGATTGATTTAGGGTGAAGATAATGATGATTTTCTTCCTCGTATCGGGCAGTGGCGAAGGATGGAGAGAGGCTGTGAATATTCGACATAAATAGCGCACATACTTAGGATTTGTTTTAAAGAATACAATTTGTAGATGGTGCTGGTTGTGTGTTATGTCTTAACCAAGCCATAATACTTAAGGTATGCAATGGTCGATACCGACAAAAATATTGCAAACTTTTACAGTCATACTTAGTTGTTTTCGTTGAATTAATAATAGGTCCATAATATTACAGATGGTGTTGGTTAGTTTTTTTAAGTTCATCAAGCCCTGCCTAAAGTAAACCATAATCGATAAAAAATATTCTTCTATCTATAATATTATGTTTTTTTTAATGGCATAATTTTAGATATTTAATAGATAGACTATTATCTACTATGGCTTGGATTAGCCAGGGTTTAATAGAATTTTAAAGACTAACACATACGTAAAACAAATACGTTTGACTGACAACGTTTAGTGTCCATTATTTATGTCAGATTTTAACAGCCTACCTCCACCCTTCGCCACTGGATCGGGTCATCTGGCTGCAAGACTCCACGAGTTATCAAAGGAAAAATTATTGTTTAATTTTGAACTGTATTTTCCTCTACTACTGATAGAGATAGGATATCGTTGAAATTGTATTTAATGAACATCCCTTGCATGAAAATAGACAACGCAACGTGCACATTCGACATTGATGGACTCAGCTTGGAGATTCATCCAGCAGTGGATCGATCCCAGCTGATGATGATATTTAATTGGGAGCCTGTTCAATAATACGTGGGTAACTAATCATTGCATCGACAACATAATATATGTATAAATGCATGTGATATTGGGTTGCTTCGCTGCACAGCACTAATGTCGAAATCGGCAATAATTGGAAGTGGAGGGGTGGGGTGGTCGATTAATCTGCAACGTGTGGTGGAGCAGATAATGATGCTGTCATCCATTCCATTGCCCCCCAGGGCACTGATCCTTAGTGCGCTCAGTCGTAGGTGGAGGAATGACTATGTGGTGTAATAATAATTGTAGATATCTCGTGGATTATTTGGTCACAAAATGTAATTATTAAGAAGGTGTTTGTAATACCACCCTAAATTACATTATTATCCGGATAAAATTGGGTTAATATAGTTATTCGTGTAGGTATTTTTTGTAATTCATAATCATAAATGGAATTAATTTCATTTAAGACTGATAATACTCGTACGTAGGTTCCTATATAAATATTTGAAATTATAATATCTTTAATTGAATATAGGTAGTACTCACCTACATAATATGTAGGTACACAATACAATTCGACACAGCCACAGCCACAGCCACAAAAACAAAAACCGAATAAACCTTGTCCCGCATCCATCGCAATCCGGGCAAAATCTTTTGCAAATAAGGGCAATATATAAGTACCTACTCTTCTGCAACATCTTCTTGGCTACGCTTCTAGACGCTGTTGTCTACTAAATGGAAGGAGCTTGTTAGTTTATAATGGAAGTGCGGTTAAAAATGAGCGGAGCATGTTAGTTCACAGTTTTAACATGTAGCCAAGAAGATGTTGCTGATGAGTAGTTGACATCATTTGGCAGAATCAAATATTATGATGGGATATGTAACTACATACTCTGTATTGAATAAAAGGTACTTAATTGAAATTAAGTGAGGTTGCCAGTTCAGTTTAGTTACCTGTATGACATGTGAACGTAACTACCTTAATTAATATCCTACCAATTAGAAGGTAGACTGGTAATTTTTTTAACCTACTAACTAGTCGTATTTATTCTAGTTACCTATCTGTATTTAAAGCGAATAGTCCATTAAATTTGTCGAGTTTCACGTGAAAAAGTGTCAGATCGCATTATTTTTTAATCATGAAACGGATGTGGTGCGACCATTTTGACTGGCATCTCCCGTCTCGAGGAATTAGTAATTATTCTTTTGCAACCATGATATCATCAGCGGAGTCGTCGTAGCGTCATGACATGACGAGATGTCATTTATCTCTGTCAAAATCTCGCTCGGTACCAGCTCAAGTAATTATTATTTACAGAATTAATAATTACAATCAACGAGATACGAAGTAGGAGGTAGGTAGTCAAGAGCCGTTTTTTTTTTAAATTTTAACCCGCCTCTGTAAAAGAAGTTCCGATTGTCAATCATTACACCATATAGTAATAAATGTAGAGAATGGCTACAAATTGTATATTTTATTTATGTGTCTTTAAAGACATGAATCATGAAAAGATGATAAGTACCTAAATATTACATCTAAATCAATTCGTATGATAACAATCGAATGACATTCGAAAATAAATAGACTGTTGTGAATTATATGTAGGTAATTTTTAAACACATGTTTAAAAATATTATTTTTATATGTAAGTATTATTGTTTAATACTTATTGAGAATTTAAATATACACACGTAAATAATGATTTAATTGTTCAAATGTTTAAGTTCCAAAGAGAAGAGAGTTCTTCTATTTTATTTGAAGCCTCAGGCATAATAACTCTTAATCCGCAATAAGAAAACATTATTTTAAGAGGAAAATTAATTAAAAATACTAAGTAGTAAATCAAATTCTTCGTCTACTTTCTGTAGAAAATCGTAACGAACGTATATTTATTACATTCAACTGTGCGGCGCGCAATTGTCGTGGCGTCCAGTTGTCTCAGTCTTTATTCTACTTAATGTAATATATAATACATAGTAGGTATGTAATATATCCCTAATGCGCTGCGTTATATAGGTATTTACCACAAATACTCAGACGCTCAAAATCTGAAATAATCTGTACGTAAACTGTCTACATCCAAAAGTCACTCTTTGCCAAGATGATCTTACAATATTTAGGTACCTACCTATTTATAAGTAGGACATAATATTTTGTATAAAAACATACAATTTTGCAAAACCTTAGAAACATACCTACCTATTAGAAAAAATATTAGAAAAGTTGAACCGAGTGGGACTCGAACTCACGCCTTTCACTTTCCGGGTGCGTGCTTCTTTATATAAATAATGGTCGGGCCAATTATGGTAGCCCTCATTCCCTTTTTCATACCTACCAAAAATTCCATTTATTGTCGCAATACCAGGTCACATGTCATGAATCAACTGTGATCAAGGTTACATTCACCTACGTCAAGACAGCGGACGCGTCTAGGTGTGTTGAAGCTAAGCCGTTGTTAACCACAGAGTGACTCATCTAAAACGCATCTGTTCGACCGTCGTTGCGCTAAATCTGATACTGTTTGAGCGAACGTCGCGTCTATCATCCATCCTGTACTTTTCATCATAATTTATCTCCCTAAGTAAAACCATGAGAGTGACATTCCGAACCATCCATTTACCTGTGCGTCAGTGCGTGAACACCGAACCAGCCCAAGCGCGTGCCAGCACTCTCAACATAAAAGGTCAGTGTCTGGCATCCTGTTTAAACACCCCCCCCCCCCCCAGATCCGTAATCCACAACCATATTCAAATTACAGTCCAATGCAAAATAGCACAACCAAATAAATAATGATATATTGCAGTGCCCCTCCAATATACATTCTTCATAATCATACAACCCATGCGATAGATACGCAAACTCTCAATCTTTATATTCAAAGGTAAGCGTTCTAGCTATTGCTCCACGGTGGGCAATCAGAATTAATAATTTATGTTATTCTACCTGCTGTTATGATGATAAGTATTTCAAGAAATTCAAAATTGGGTCATCTTTTTGACAGTCGTAAAAATACTTTGGTCTTTCTTTACAAAGGATCAACTGGTGATTTTTCTTTCCGAGGTCCCTAAATCAAAAATTGGTTACCTACCTAATATGTACCTATACGTACGTAAACAAAAAAGTCTTCTCCGAATAGTCAACCACTGACGGATGCTTATAGATATTTGCCGTTAGATCTTAGGACAAGTAGGTAGGTGAGTCCACTTCATCCATTATCCATAAGTTGGGGTCAAATCATATCTGCGCATAAATTGCTATGACGACAAATTTTAACTATTGGCTTTTTAATACTAAAAAAATAGTTCAAGTAAGTTACAAACAAAAAAGTCTTGGAGTGATCCGTGACGTCGGTTATTAATTAAAGTAATGCCTACTTTTATTTAAAATACAAAAGCCGATTGCCAATAGTAGCTCAATAATTTGGAAAGCACTCCAGTGAGTATTAAAAAGCCAATAGTTAAAATTAGTCGTAATTTAGTATGACTCATTTAGCATAGTGGACTATGTGCGTGGGCGCGATACCCGAGAGATGCAGGTTCGACTTCTGCACCGCGATTTCCTAACTATCGACTCGTGTGGCACCAGACGACATGACGTAACTATGACGTCAGCCAATACACGCTCGAGGCATGCCGCCCGCGCGCAGTGCTCACCGTAGATATTATTACGATGAAACACCTATATGTGTATGGTGACAATGAATAGCGCCGCTATCTGAGTAGCGTTATTTTCTCGAGTGCTATTATCACTCCGGTTGTACGTCACAATGATGTCATATGACGTCATGTCGACCGGGAAGCTTGCACTCGCAAGTTCTAACATAGGGCCCCTGCGCTGCTGTGTCTTACTTTTTTAAAAAAGATTTTATCTATTGGATAAAATATATTATTTTCTCAAAACTGTTTTCAAAATTATGGAGGTAGATACCTATGTTTAATATATTGTATACAAACATATAGGTATATTTCAGTAATATTGGTGATAGATATACTTACTTACTCACTGGATTAACCATCTAAAATATGAAAAGTCTTAAATGTCTTGAGAAGAAAAATACTCAGTTAAAATTAACTCTACCTACAGCTCTACAGTTCAATATGGTTGATTTTTGTCAGTCGTCGCTATAGGATTTGTTTCCCGAATAGACCAAATGTCAATTTTTCAGGAGACGAAAAACAAATTTCATTGTCGTATTATGAAATATCAGTAGATGTATCAATCATTTTTTCTACACTGTATGATTGCAACATTATCTAAGAATAGATTCCAAGAATAATATACTGGTATAAATCAGTAAATGCACAGAAAATGCGTTTTATTTACAAGTACTCGTTGTGGATATTCGGGAAATTTTTAGCGCTCTCTCAGAATCCAGTTACCGCCGACGTGAGACGACTGTTTTTGTGTGCTCTCTTCTTATCCTTAAAATTGACTGAATTTAATTCATTTAAATTTAGAAATGTCGACTGTAAACAAAGCAGTTCAGTGCAATGGTGAAGATCTCGTGTCTGCTGCACCAAATCGTGTCTTAGTGATTGTGGAGTTATTGCTAAAAAAAGTTGAAAAATTAGAAGAACGGTTGAATAAAACGTGTACCTGTCAAATGGTGTGCCCCCCTCGGGCCCCGCGCGATGCACCGCTTGCCGCTTTACCGAGCAAGCCAAAATCCAAATTGGTAATTAGCGGTAATGCGCCAATTAAGGAATCGAGTGTCAAACAGAAATCAACAACAACAACTGCGACTCTATCTAATACGATGACGTCCCGAATAACCAGGTCACAGAAGGTTTTGGATAACACCAATAAAAAGTCTACGACCGAGATCCCAAAAACGCGGGAAAGTACTTCTAATCCAGAGCGTGACGTCATAGACATTTCGGCTGTTGGACAATCTACTGAAGACGGAAAATGGTCTACAGTAGCGAAGAAGAAGCGACCAGCGGCTGTCCGTGGCATCGGCGGAGGAGTGAAGGGGAGCGATGTAGTTAAAAACTACCACTTCTACCCATTTCACCCAGAGACGTCTGCTGCGGATATGTCTAATTATTTAAAAAAACTTGCAAATTGTAACGCCGAATTTACAATTTCAAAGCTAAAGTCAAAAGGGGACTACGCATCTTTTAAGATAGGGATCCCTGTTAAACTGAGTACGTTGATTCTAAAGCCCGATAATTGGCCACGTTACTCATTCATTAAAGAATGGGTGTCAAAAATTGAAACACCACGGCTGCCAACCAGCTGACTTAACAATGAAAATAATAATTGCCCAAGGCAATTATTGTTCTACTACCAAAATGTACGTGGCTTAAAGACAAAAGCTGTCGATTTTTTGAGAAATGTTTTGGCTGACGACTACGATGTCATAGGGTTAACTGAAACATGGCTTAATGACAGTGTTTTTAATCGCAAATATTTTGGAAGTGAGTACTTAGTCTTTAGGAGGGATCGAGACTCCGGCGCAGGCCACAGGCAGGGTGGAGGCTGTCTTTTGGGGGTTAGAAGCATGGAGGGGTTGAAGGCCGAACGTGTCCATGCTTTAGAGACTCCAAATGAGGACCTTTGGGTGAAACTAACCTGTGATGGAGTCACTATTTACGTTTGTGTTGTATATTTTCCTCCAGCCAGTGACGTGGAGGTGTATAAATGTTTTGTTGAGAATATGCTATCTAGTGTCAACTTGTTTGGAGACAGAAGTATTATTGTGTTGGGAGACTTTAATTTAACTTCAGCGCGCAACGGTGAAAGGGTCAATAGTGACCTGGAATTTATGTGCGCTGTTTTTGGATTTTCTCAGTACAATGATATTTCTAACTCTAGTAATGGGCTTCTGGATAGGGTATTCAGCAACATCAATTTGTCAGTTTCCCGATGCATGTCCCCTCTTGTACGGGAGGATGACTATCATCCTACTTTGGTTTTTGTGCTCAGGTTTCGGTCGATTCGCCCGCTGCGAACTGACATACCCTCACATGAAACCGATCGGTGCAGGGGATGGAAGTTTGAAGGTGGAAACTTCGAGCTACTTTACTCATTAATGAGTGAAGTAGATTGGAGTGAGTTGCTCGGGATTTGTGATGTAAATGAGGCGGTACAATTCTTTTATAATACTGTATATAATGTGTTTGATGAATGTTTTTCAAGGAAGTCGCCATGTCGTGGTGGAAGGCGATACCCGAGGTGGTTTTCTCGAGAGATTATTGGGGACATTCAGATCAAGCATTGCTATCACAAAGCTTGGAAGGCTGAGCATGGTCTACGCGACTATGAAATGTTTAGCCTTTATCGCTTGAGAGTGAGGCAAGCTGTTCGAGTGGCCTATCGAACATATATGGAATCGGTAGAAGATTGCATTCGTGAAAATCCCAAATCGTTTTGGGATTATATTAAATCATTAAGAAGGGATGGCGGGTATGCCGATTCGATGAGTTGGAAAGGCGAAAAGGTGACCGGACATGGAGTGGCAGAAGCATTTGCTGGTCACTTCAGGTCTGTCTACGCAAGTAGTATTTCTTATTTGGATGTTGCCTCTGCGTCAAGACAGCCATCATGCGGTGCCCAGTCCATTGATATTTTTCCAGTTGATGAGAGTGATGTGTTAAAATTTATTAAAAAACTAAAAAATACTCACTCTTTGGGACCTGATAACGTCCCTACATTTTTTTAAAGGGGTGTGTTGATTTTGTCAAAGGCCCACTTGCATATATTTATAATCTTACAATGGAGACAGGTATCTTTCCGGAAACGTGGAAGATGTCGAAGGTTACTCCAATCCATAAGAGTGGTACAGAGTCATCAGTGGAAAATTACAGGCCGGTAGCTGTTCTCTCTGCACCAGCAAAAGTTCTTGAGATGATCATGCACAACATGATTTCTCCAAAAATTGAGTCATTTATAATAAATGAACAGCATGGATTTAGAGCAGGCCGATCAACGGAAACTAACCTGATGGTATTTACCAATTATGTGTCATCGGCCCTGGATAGAGGACACCAGGTTGACTGTTCTTACAATGACTTCTCGAAAGCATTTGACAAAGTCGATCATGATGTCCTGATGGAAAAACTCCAACTTATTGGATTGTCTGATCGATTTTTGAAGCTATTCGGGAGTTATTTTAGGAACCGTCAACAATACGTATCGTACGGCCTTTATCAGTCACAGACCTTTAACACATTTTCTGGTGTCCCTCAGGGCTCAAACTTAGGGCCGTTGCTGTTCACGATTTTTATAAATGACATAGCATTGGTAATAAAAAATGCTATGTTTTTGTTGTTCGCTGATGACTTGAAACTCTTTTTGGAAGTTGTCACCTTGGACGATTGTCGTCAGCTCCAACTTGATATAGATAATATATTAGATTGGGGCAGGCGTAACAAACTAGAATTCAATATTGATAAATGCAATCTTTTGTCGTTTACCAGAGCCTCAAAAGTGTTGTTTTTCCAATACTCGATGCATGGCAGAGTTCTGTCACGAATATCATCTGTAAGGGATCTTGGCATTACGTTTGAGAGTAAACTGACATTTATTAGCCATATAGTTACCATTTGTAACAAGGCGCTTAAAATGTTGGGCTTCGTCATGCGTACTTCCCGGGTCTTTTCGGATGTTACGGTATTAAAACTTTTATTTAATTCTTTAGTTCGAAGCAGACTTGAGAGTGGGTCTATTTTTTGGGCACCGCATCAGTTGAAGTATGGCCTTATGGTGGAGAGGGTTCAGAAGAAATTCTTGAGACTCCTTTATTTGAGGTTGTACGGATACTATCCGTGGCTTTATCCAACTGACTTTCTCTTAGGCATGCTTACATACTGCAGTTTGCAATTTAGAAGAAATCTTTATTTAGCTATGTATTTTTTTCGACTTATACGAGGTATAAATGAGAACTCTGCCATTCTGGGCAGTGTTGACCTGTGTGTCCCTGATAACTATCTTTGAAATAGAGAACATCAGTTGTTTATTCTCCCAAGGTGCAGAACCAACCTGCCACTGGTAATGCCAATTGGGAGGGCGATAACTATGTTCAACGAAATTGCTTCGGGTGTTGATATATTCCACATACGTGAGGATGAGTATAGGTGGACGTTATTTTATAAATTTTTAAAATAGGGTCTGCTTAACTCATCCGGTGTATTTCCATGTACCTATATAATTAATATTTTTGTATGTACATATTTGTTTAATAACATATTATCTATCTCTTTTTTATGTCATGTTGTGAACGTCTTAAACTTATAATTTGTAATGTCCACAATATGTAAAAATAAATAAATTGAAATTGAAAATTGAAATTGAAATTGAAAAATTGAAAAAATAATGGATATTCGGGACAAAACAAGGACGTTCGGGACTTAAGACCGTAGCGTATTGCTGCACGGCCCACGGATTACTGAGTGGTCAAAAAGTACGCACCTCAAATGTTATATTTATTTACACGATAATTGTTAATAATTACTTTTACTATTTAAATACCTAATGATCGTAATAACCCAAGTTCGTAGGTAATAATAACATGCGGCATTCGCTTTTTTCGGTTTTTTTCGTAATAAGTAATAAAATAGTTTTTAATAATCTTTTTTTTTATTCAACGAATAATTCACAAGATTTAAGAATGTACCATTCTAATTATTGAACATACATAATTTTTAAAATCACTTCTGAGAAAATATATTATAACCAATAGAAAAAATCTTTTTGAAAAAAGTAAGACACCGAATAATTCACAAGATTTAAGAATGTACCATTCTAATTATTGAACATACATAATTTTTAAAATCACTTCTGAGAAAATATATTATAACCAATAGAAAAAATCTTTTTGAAAAAAGTAAGACACCCGGCAGGAATCGTCCCTGCATCTCCTGGGTTTACGACCCAGTCCACAAATTATCCACTATGCTACGAGGTGACGTACTTATGACGACAAACTTTAACTATTGGCCTTTTAATACCTGCTCATCAGTATTCTTCAAAATCAAGCGACTATCGGCGATCGGTTTTGGTTTATTAAATAAAAGTAGGTATCTACTACTTCAATTACTAACCGACGTCACGGATTTCTCCAATATTTTATGATGGTACTTACTCGTACTTGCTAACAATTTTATATTAATACTTTTTCAAAAAAAAAAAAAAACTATGTATATTATTATATCTATATATTTCTATAATTAACAATTAAACTTATTACAAACCACCAAATAAATATTATATATTTACTATTGGAATGACAATACAAAATATTAGCATCTATAAATTAATTACCATTGGCTGCTAATATTAGGTAGGTACCAATATCCTAAGTGTATAATATTTACCAAATAAATAGTTACTAACATACATATTAAATTAAATTACTATCAGCGCATTCAAAAATAAATAATAGCATCGCCTTTATTTTCATAGAAATACCTAGATTAAAAGTAAAATAAAGACAAACAATGTTTAATTAATAATAATTTGAAATAATAATTATTTTTTACTTCATAGTAGTTGCCGGGTCACACTGTAGAATTCATATAACCGTTGGGATTTTGTGTCATTTATCAAAACAAAATGCAGTTATTTAGGTTAAAATACTCACTTCCAAAACTTTACTATAAGTTCAGGGCGAACTGGTGATGTATCAGCTATAAATGATCTCTTCAAATTTGATGAATTCACTATTAAAACAATAGTAACTTTAAAATTTGAAAGAGCATTCCGGACGGCCGAAAAATATGAAAGTGGGCGTGATTGTTTTAGAGCTGGACAGCGTGAATGTGGGAGCGAGATGCACTGCGTCAGCGCGGTTTGATTGGCTAAAAGTCATATTCGGGAAATAAAAACTGAGCCAGAGATTTATTTCGACCGAAATTAACTTGGATATTCAGGTACGAATAGTTGGACATTCGGGAGAACAACACGGAGTAATTGTAACTTAAAATGGCGTATTCGGGTTTTTCAAAAAAATATCTCTGTTCCTAGATAAAAATATATTGTTTTTATAAATGATTTCGGTAGAGTTCGATAAAAGAAATTGAACTGTATTAAAATGTCGATTTCGACAAAAATGGATATTCGGGAAACAAATCCTATAGCGACGAGATGTCTTTAAAATATTATATTGTAAAAGTCCACTTGTATGCAAATGTGAATTGGTGCACCTACCTTTAATCAATATCAGTAACCTATCTCTATGATATCAATGGCCAGTATTGAAAATCGACTCCTCACATGTCGTAGCGTTTTTATATTTTGTATCGTCACCTTGCAGGAAGTGAACTAATGAACTTTCTTGAAAATCGCAGATGTTTAATGTCTCGATTGGCCCGCGGGTCCCGAACCATACATTCAACACAGCTGTCACCTGTCAGAAAGCCCTGTCTTCTCTGGAAATCGTACCCATAACAATAGCCATATCTCATAATATGTATTCATTATATTGTATTATGTAAGATGAGAACACTTGATAATATAATCACCATGATGACGCAGGGTTTTTATTGGTAGACTGCTGGATGAAGAAATCCCCATCCATTATAATCTACAAAAACTTTTTGTTCCAGCATGAACTATAAAATACACCGTTTCACCCCCGCTCGCCTGTCGGAGAAATGTAGACGCCAGTCGGCGTGGTATGCCTACGCGGAGGATATGAGAAAACACAACCACCAGACGGTGTAATGGGCGGGCAGCCTTAAAGGCGGAAGCGAGATATTATATTGGAGCGCATTCAGGCACCTGAATAGTATCTATCATTCGAGGTGACCTTCCAAAAGCGTGACGTCGTCATAAAATGTGTGCGACCAGTATTAACGTATGTAGGTACCTATGTGAAATATGGACTTTCATGTAGGTAGTAACTAACAAACCGCCGTTTTGGGATCCGAAGAGCTATGGCGTGGAATAGAAGGAGAGAGGGGTGGATTTTTTTGGTGTGGGGTATTTTAGGATAAACACAATAAAATAAACCAATGCAAAAGGAGGCATACTAGAATACGTGATGGCAGAGTATCTAGTTGCGAAGCTGATAAAATAGCAATGTGCCAGGTCAGACTCGTCGATAGGTACTACCTATTTGAAAAATACCCAAGTGACCACAGTTTCACCCTGAAACCCCTTTTATTGCCTTTTAATACCATGCCTTTAACATTTACATCATCAAAAAGCATTCATTACAATATTAAGTCCGTTGAATCAAAGTTAGGTACCTAGTCAAGCTATGAGCTATTGTCTATTGTAAACAAAAATAATAATATTTTTAGTCACCATTTGAAAATGGAACACATTTTCCCGCGTTTATTTTTTCAAGTCATAATAATAATATAATTAAACGCGCATGCGTGTGGTCCTGCCACCGTCAGTCTGTCCAACTGAAATAATAAAAAAAACAACACAAAACAGAATGACACAACTCGGAATAATAATGCCATTAAAGATTTTATTGCCCGTCCGTTGGCAACACTCTCCGGATATGATTTTTTTTTTAAATTTGGAACCAACAATATGTTGCGGTGTAAATACTGGGTCCTGTATTTTTTTATAGAAGTTCCAAGGATTTTCCGCGTAAAATGTATTACATATTATTATTTTATGTGCCTAATTAACCACTTTTTAAATAAAACATTTTCATTCCTACTTTAAAGTCAAAGTTTCTGCTGCAAGGTAGGTAGGTAGGACAGGATACGGCCATCATTCAATACCACCCCTGTTTCAAATGTGCATTGATTGAAAAATCAATAGACACTTTTATATATTATTATTTTATTCAGTTAACAGGAATCGAATCTATAGCCATAGGTCACAAGTGTGATGTGGGTAGGTACTCACCTCAGCAGCTCTGAAGTAGGTTTAGTAAAAATTGTAGCTTAAAACCAGAGAAAAGTTGTTCCGACTTACATAATCATCACCATCATCAGCCTAAATCTATCCACTGCTGTATGAAAGTCTCTTCAAGCTGATTCCACTTCTCTCGGTCATATGCGTTGCGTTGCCACGTAGGTACTTACATTACATAAAAGATGCCTGTATTGATAGTGATTTATAAAATTAACCTTAGGTTACTTAGGTACATATTTAGGAAAGGGAATCACATAATCATCGCTATAGATTCTCGAGTGTTTTGTAGTAGGTAATACTTATATAAATATTACATTTAACTCATAAACGCCTACCCCTATTCTTTTACCTACCCACAAAACCCTTAATTGCCCTTACCTATTAGGTAAATAATGCAATGTGGGGTAGGAAAATGCAATATAGGTAAGTACGTAGTTAGTCAGCTACGGACACTAACGGTTCTATGAGCGTGAGGCCAGGTGTTTATTGCTAAACCCAACGTACGGAGTGTCTGTGTATGGAGAATATATCCAAAAAAATCAAAAAAGAGAAGTAATAAACGGGATACATTTATGGACTTGCTAGCTGCTAGGTTTTGTTGATCACGGCCCTAAAATCAATAGGTAATAAATTATTCCAAATATTTTTAGAAATGGATCCCCCCAAGCCATGTTTCTACTAGTTGCCTATCTAATACGTACCTTCTTATATCTAACTACCTAGTTGTAGAATTAAAGATGTTTTGTATAAACGATGAAGCCTTTTGTGGTTTTCCAATCAAAATAATTACTGATGGAAGTATAGTTTGCTATTTGTAGATACCATTATATGCAACAACCACGCTGACGGTCATTTTTTTATACTTCACTTTAATATACTTAATTAGGCTCCATATCTATATAAAAAGGTTTTCTTCGATAATATGTTTTATTGACAGGTACCTACCTACCTATGTAGTACCTACCTAGTAGTACTTAATTTGTCAACCAAATTAATGAATAACGACCAGCGCATCTATTCTATACATAAGACTGCTGTCGGCAGCTATCGAGGGTAGTTTTGTATCGAAGTAGGTATTAGCACTTATTATAAAAATTCTAATAAGTCAGTTATAATTGTTACAATACGAGTATGTGCTATGTTTTAACAGCACCTCTCTTGGGTGTGCTAAATTTTAGAGCGAGATAGACAGTTTTGACTGTTTAGACAGCTAACTTATTATAACAATTATTATGATACTTCGATACAAACATATGAAAAACTACCGTCGATAGCTGCCGATAGCAGTCTTGTCTATAGAATAGATGCACAGGGTCTTTATCATTGAAATTGTACAGATTACATATTATTATTGAGAACATCAGTAGGTAGGAACTTGGGACATAGGATAGATAATATGTACCTACATCATTAAACAAAATATTTCATTATTAAGGTATTTACTTAATAGCACAAATTATATAATATGTTACCTACTGAATTAGATAGCCTTATTTCTTCAAGACGGAGAATGTGGATCTCCTCATTGTGGATATAATATATTTTGGTCAATAACCAAGCATTCGACCCTAGGTCTGCCTATAGGTATATTAGGTATTAGGATATTAGTCATAGGACTACACGGTCGATTGACGAAATATTGTCTAATGCAGTGAACAACTTTTTTTTCCAAGTCAATGAATGAATGATCAATGTTTTCGTAATCAAAATTAGCAGGTTAGTGTCATTTCTCAAGAAATCAAACCGTCTTTTATAAGAAAATGTTATCTTTTTACATTCCTCGGCTTGCCGTTTGCGGGACATAGTTCGACAACCATCGGACGTCGCTACAATTTTTAAATTCAATTAAGCGTCATTTTACGATGGTTAGTTCTTTGACGTTGCGGATTTTACTAGCATATTTAGTCCGTGTCCGGAAACTTGTATGTATGCAGTTCGCCGTATCACACTTCACCGTGAAATGTTGTATCAGAAATATATGACCGTATATTAAACACCGTCCAACCTCTTTGGGTCGGATAGTACTGAAATAAAATTCATGTTTAAATAAAACACGGTTCTTGTCGGTTTCAATGTATAGGAAGCCAGCAGCAAACAAATTTTGAAAACAGCCGATAGGTATACTGGATTATTTGTTAGGTTAGGTTTTCATTCTTGAATTCATGAATTTTACCAAAATCAGCTATGAATTAATGTTCATATTGAATCAAATAAAATTGGAGACCGTATAGTATATCTACTATCATCTATTTCCGGTAAGTAAGCTCACAGCGAACTGCGCCACGGTGAAATGTTTTACGTACAATTATGTAACCTACTTAGGCATCTACCTACTTCTCGCTATCACGCTCCAACAACAAAGGCTTTAGGTAACAGTAATATTGCGCTTTTTCCCGCGATCCATCGCCACGTTTCATACGATTTGCCGTGTAAGACTGGCATAACGTAGATCACATTTGTAGTATCGCTTCAAGATAAGAGTGGGTTAGATAAGATGAGAAACTTCATGAGACTGTATCACAGGGGCGGGAAGCGCCACACTTTTGGTTGGCATCCATGGTAGATATAGGTATGACCCAGCCCCATAAACCATGTCTTCATCACACAACCGAACTGGGATAGGTATTGTCATAAATGAAAACTGGGCGCAATGTCGCACCTTTCTTCCGTGCGCATAGGCGATGCCATACCGGGATGGTGACGTTAGGCGGCTAGCCAAAATGCATGATGAAGTGCGTCATTTTAGTATTAAATATGCGCCACATTTGAGCTGTGAGCGGAGCTACATTAAATTACATAAGTATTGTGATTTGTGAATACCAACAGAATCACATCGACATATTCGAGGTGCTGTAGTCGGACGACTTTAGATGTTTGACCCGGCTAAGTCTTTGTAAAGCGATCGTATCAGTCTACCCATAAGCCGGCTCTTACATCAAAACTCGTCTCGCCTACAGCGTGTCGAATACGTCGATGTAACGTCATCGTTTTTCACAAAACACACGTTGTCAAATGAAGCTCAGCAGATTGGTCGAATGCGACTGTTTCGTTTGAAAAAAACATCTGCTGCTGCAATTGACAAGTTGCATGCTTCTCGGGCTCCGAATCGAAGACGCCAAGTCGCATTGCAACACCTTCAAATTGGTCATTCCTATACCGGCTCGCCGATCACCGCATTGAAATATCTATACGTTTCGAAGGTTACGCGCGACAGTCGCTAGGTAGATGTGCATGGTCTTCGCAAGCAACACAGGACCGCCGTTCTCAGAAGCTTTGACTTTTGGCTGTGCGGCACACGAGGCGATTTTAGATGTGAAACCCGACTATGATTTGGCTTAAATGGTACATGCAGTGTAACAGGATACAGTAAGTTATTTAGGTGAGGTATTTGAACTAACTTCTCTAACGGGTGAATAAACATTATTTATTGATTAACTGATTACTGAAATGGTTGACGAGTTCTTTTTTCTCGCAATAAAACATCTGGAATGACCACAGATTTTTTATCGGGCCGCTTAAAAGATAAATTTAACAGTTAGTCATCATATGAAGTGATCACTCATTTTATCCTCATATAAATAAATATTCCTTCAACCCTTTTTTAACAATATGGATGAAAGATCAACATAGGTGACATCGGTTTGTCATCGGTAAAGAATACCTTATGCTACAGCGCTTTGTAAACTTTTAGAGTAGAGAACCTATCATCTATTTGAACATAGTAGGTATCTACCTACCACATTTTTGTAGGTATTGTATACGAAATAGTTGGGAGATGAAATTTTATATTGATTGTTATTGTGACCCGGGATTCATCAGAAGTCGTTTACATATTATATAACTATTAATGAAAGAAACGTGGAAGGTGCAACACATTTTTTTTACTCATATATTATGTATTTACGTTCCTAGAGTTTTTCAATATGCGACAATGCGAAGAAAACCGTCGTTTTTTGCTATAGCACAGCCTTAGTAGGTACAGACTTCTCCCTGATTGGTACGGATAAAACTTCGAGTTTGACAAAAGCTTTAATACTTGGGGTTGCTCATCAGAGTCAGGTGGCACTTTCACTCGCCGTTTGTTCTGACGGTGCTCCTTTACGGTAGAGAGTCATGGCATCTTACGATCTGATCTTCGATAATAGATGCTTATGGCAGGTACCCTACTGGGTGTACAGTGGAATAACGAGGAGTTAAGAGAGCGGACCTAGCAGAATCTAATCAGAGAGAGAGTGAAGAGACGATGTTGGACCTAGCTTGGCCACATGTTACTGACGTCTCAAAATAAGTTCTTCAAGCCAACCGGATTTTAGCGTCCTGGAAAACCACCAAATGCCATCCACAGAGTGTATACATCAGTGGCGAAGGGTGGATGTAGGCTGTTAAGATCCGACATAAATATTTCACACTTAACGTTGTTAGCCAAACGTATTTGTTTTCATTGAATTAGGACCACAATGTGTACGTAGTATTTTTTTGTTTTTAAAATTCGATTAAACCAAATTAAGCCAAATCCAAGTCATAGTAGATAATTGTCAAAAAATATTCGTTTATCTATGAAATATCTAAAATTATGCCATTAAACCATAAATCATTTTAGATATTTTATAGATAGAAGAATATTTTTATCGATTTTGGTTTGCTTTAGGCAGGGCTTGGTGAATTTAAAAAACTAACCAACACCATCTGTAATATTTATTCTTAATTCAATGAAAACAAATAAGTATGACTGAAAAAGTGGGCACTATTTTTGTTGAATCGCCAATTGCATCGCTAAACTATTATGGTTTGGTTTAGACACGGTTTAATTGAATTTTAAAAACTAACCAGCACCATCTGGAAATTGTATTCATAGTTCAACGAAAACAAATAAGTATAACTAACAAAGTTTAGTGTGCACTATGTATGTCGAATCTTTACAGCCTACCTCCACCCTTCGCCACTGGTATACCTACGGTGGAGCTACGTGATGCTGGTAAAATGCAAGAAAACTACGACAGGGATTCTTGGAGGCGTCGTGTGGCGCCCATAATTATGCTCTAACCCTATAACCCTAACCAAAGAGTGGGTATGATAAAAGAAGTATGTATTTCAACAATCTCCATTTTTTATCTGTCCATAATCATAATATTATATTGTACCTACATTATAGGCAATAGGGGTAAATAAGTGCCTATAGGTCCTACCTACTGACTGCATTGTCTACTGTGTAACATTAATTGTTTATTTAGTTTAGGCCTTGGGATTAAGACATAATATAGATTTGATTAGAAATTATATTATATATTAAAAATATTAGAAATAAACGATTTTTATACTTATAGTTTTTTCAACTACGCTTAATAGGATATGAATCATGTTTTCAAATGTAATAAGCTCCCGTGTATTTGTCTATAATCTAAGCTCCCGTGACTATCAATTCGCTACCAAAGACAATATCTCTCCGAAGACAGCTTTCAGCATATTTTTTAAGGACTCTTATGACAGGAAAGAAGAGTATGCAGGTTTGTGTTTAGTTTAAATTCAATGTCCTCGCCACACATTTTTGAAATTGCTGGCCCTAAAAAAGTTGAAATACCTACCTCCCGACAAAGTCGGATAGACGTAGAAACATATGAATGGATTGATTATTTATTATTGATGTCAGTCGGTGGCATAGGTGCTGCTTTGTGATGTTAATTTAAAAAAATGTCCAAGTGTCAAATTCCAATGACAACATTCCTAGCTGTGAGATGACAGTACTTTATTGATGTGATTTATCAATATGATGATTATGATACCTTTAACCAAGATACGAACCTATCTAGATACATATAGGTACCTAGTATCATTCATATCGCATCTGGGATAAATTAGATATATTTTTTAATCGGCAATTAATTATTTCTCTGCAATTAGGTACCTACACCCTGGTTGTTTACATGCATATTTAGATAAGTTTATTTGAAAAACTGTTTTCACGAGTGATTTTCAAAGAGGTGTTGGTAAGGTTTATTGGATTCGGAGGAGGTGTTATATACCTCGGTAGGTTCCTACTGCTTGAAAAAAAAGATACATTAGGTATATTCCAAAGGGAGCTAATGAAATACCTACTCAAAAAGTAGGCGATAGTCTTTTTGATAAACTCCGTTTAAACTCTGTTTTATATTATAAATACTCTTCTGCAACATCTTCTTGGCTACGCTTCTAGGCGCTGTTGTCTACTAAATGGGAGGAGCTTGTTAGTTTATAATGGAAGTACGGTTAAAAATGGGCGGAGCATCTTAGTTCACAGTTTTAACACGTAGCCAAGATGTTGCTGATGAGTAGGTACCTACCTAGGTTACTACCTACACTTTCTTGGCAGCAAGGTGTTGTTTTATTTACATACTCTAACTATATCAGTTCAGGTCTTCCAATCATCATTTCCCTACCGTTATCTTACTTAATTGTGCGTCTTAACGTGGCCTGCCTATCTAAGACACCAAACTTAAAATACCTACCTAAGTCGGCAAAATCGAAATCACTGTGGAGAAAGGAATTAAAGGAACCATGGCATAACCTAACCAGTGGAGGTTTTAATGAAGCAGGTGAGACGGTTACCTCGTTAAATGTGAAAATCGTGATCGTGGTCATCTTCTGAGCGACCAAAACTCGATCTGCAAAATATGTCTAAGTCCTAAGACATATTGTCCAGACTCCAGAGCTTGATACAGTATGAAAATTAATATTCTGCAAGATGTTACATTCAAAGATGACATACGCTTGTTTATAACCGTCATCTTTGGTGGGGTATTTTGACGTTTTATTATAGGATTATAGGTTGGTACTGTTTAACAATTTCTGTTTACCTACGACCAATTAAATAAATACCTAACTCGTTACAAAATTCCTGGAATTAAAATATAACTTCTAACTTCGTGAATATAACTGTAATAGTGGTCTATTATACTATATATATATAACTGCAATAGTGATAATTAGTAATCCATCCTTATATGAACAAAGGAAAGTTATTTTAACATGTTGCGCACGATCAAACATTCGGTTGACAGTCAAGCGTCCTCCCAAATGCACCAGTAAATATGCGGAAATGTAATTTTTTAGTATAAGTACCATGGCCCCCACAAGGGGGGGGGGGGCTGACAGGGCTCTAGCCTAGGGGCCCGGGCACAGGAAGGGCCCGGCGTGACGAGTCGACCGATAAGCGACAGATACCGAGATAAACACAGACCACAAATTTGCTCTAATAGTAAAAAAAAATATTAATGTTTAAAATCTTTGATTGTAGGATGCAATTTTTAACTGTGTGCCGATACTCGACAACTCCATAATTCAAATAGATGTAGGTACTTACATATTAAAAATACAAAAAATCGCTAAAAATACACTTTAATTTTACCGCGTACACCATGGAAAACGCTACTGTAGTGCGTCAGACTGCCTTTACCCTTAGCGATAGGTAGGGGGGCCGTCAAACATCCTAGCCTGGGGCCCCGCTTCAGGATATGGGGGCCATGATACACAAGTACACTTGACATCTACTGATTTTTTCATGTAAACGAGGTGCATTGCTTCAATTCCAAGTCGACCAACCAACCGCGTAAATCGCTCGACGCTTATGAAAAATTTAATAATAACGAAACATAAATCGCTAGTAGATAACTTACGTTTATAATAAAACATCAGAGATAAATCAATGTTATGACAGGAATTCGTTGCACAGTTACCATGTGTATTGACGACTACAATTTCGAACTACGTAGGTAATTATGTGAAAATAGAAAATTCGTAAGTCAAAAAGTTCCACTTCTGTCACAATCAACCATTTTTAGTTGATTTTGGTATCTACCAATCTACCTATAGCTACAATATAGGAATTAAAAAATAGTTGATAGACTACCTACTTACAATCAATCCTGCTAATGACAGACTATCCAGTAAAGTGGGTAGACGGGCGATGGGCTTGCTTACCGAAATAAAGAATCTGTACCAATTTAAGTGTCAACGAAAATTCATGGAGTTCGTTCTCGGACGGGACCGCAGCCCAATTGGGTAAGAAAATAATAGGGCTGTCAGAACGCGAAACCGACATCTCCTCAAGCATTAATCAACAAGACGTATGCGCCTGCGTGATGGGACACAAAATAACAGCATCAACCGGCTCGCTATAATAATATTTGCAGGATGAACCTATGTTATAACCTATAATTTGTGGATAGTTTTATATCTAATCGTGGCTTTGGTTGCATCGATGGTTGGAGTGGATGAGAAAAGATTTTCCATATTTAGACACTAAATTAAAAGTGCGAATGTTTCTCATTACCATGACCTTTTGTATTAGTTCCTAAATGCCGTAAGATGAGGAACTAAAGATGTTGCCATTCTTGTTTTTTTAATGTATCAATTTGACCTTGCCTATACCATTCGCGATATTTTCATACCTTCATCTGTGTATATATACCATTGTGTAACGAAAAAGAAACCTCATTTAAAGTTATAGGTAGTGTGGCCATCGCAAGATGAACTTTCTAATATCCTGGCTCTGAATAGCTTACACTAGGACCAGGATACTTACAGCACTGTCAACACTGTTGAAAAATGAGGGTTAATTGCTATCTAGAAAGCCGATCTGTTAACTAAAAGACAAAGTGAATTGAAGAAGTTATTTACTCTCAACCACCTCACGATGACACTCCCAGATAATGTGACCTGGTGTTCTGTAATTTTCCAACAAAGCATTGCCACTTCATCATTAAAAATACTTATTAAATATGTGTGTCATTAGCTATCACGTTGGCTTTCAAGTCACTCAACATGGACCTAATTTCAAGATTATTGTTTCCAACGTGAAAATATGCAGCTAGCTTAGTTACATATACCTAATGGCTGCAAAAACACATGAAAAATAACACTATGACGTGTTCCAAAGTGTTCAGCATGTCATAGCAAATGATAAACACCCTTTTCTTATGGTGATAACATCTGAAGAAAAATTTTCCAAGAAGCAGTCAGTAAATGCAGTGAATACATCACTGGAGTGTAAAAATTCCCTAGTTTGATTACGCATATGTTGTTGCTGCTGTAAGGAGAAGAAAAGTGGTAATTTTTGACCAAAAAATATTTAAAAAAATCTATGTGTGGTATTTAGATGGTCCTGATATATAGATGTGGTGACTTCTTGCGAACCGGCACGCGACTTTCCAAACCCATCACTAGTGCACGTCCAACTGATAAATACGAAACTAACATCGCTCGTCGCGAGTCCTTTCGACCACAAAAAACGCGGCAGCTAAGCAACCAAAGCACTGGAAGATCATTTAACAAAATCACCAAACCTGGAATTATAATAATGAGTTTCTGCGGCCGTTGACGCCCTCTATTTGACGCTAGAGATACATATACCAGATACCTAATATGCAGAGAATCAAGGTTGCCAACTAACTCGAATTCGACAACAGTTTGAACATTTCCAATTATTGGCGTTGATCTTGTCACCTACTGACTAAGTTGTCCGACACATAGAATCGATTCGAACTCAAATGAATCTTGATAAAAAGCCAACAAATTTCATTCTCGACCTCGCACATAAGGCTTATTCTACTGATCCAAAACAGTTGGTGAGTAAATTGTTATCTATTACCCAGGTTGGCCGCTCGGCTTATGCGTCGGCCTATAGCATCGTGGGTCCCAGGTTCGAATCCTGGGCCTGACAATTACACATATTGTTTCTCAATTTGTCTGAGTCAGAATATGGACATAATAGGTTGAGCAAGTGACTGACACCCATTTCTCGTAAAAAAAACTTTATCAAATATAAATAATACCTACCTGGTGGCAGTTAAGTAGGTACCACCTGTCAACATTCTCATAGGTCTTTCAGTCTTCCTCTCACCATATTAGGTATATTTTTTAACCGTTTTGTTTCCAAAAATAACCTGATTTGTGAGTTTGCAGAATATCTGTTGACATCTAATTCAATGTGTCATATTAGTATTTTTTATCAATTTCTGAATCATGCAATAACCATAAAGTAAACAAATTAATGGTTACAAATTATAGATTTTCTTTCACCTCCTGGAATTGTCTGCGGTAATAATTTCAAGTGAATCATTTTCTTATTCTTCTTCCTACCGCCACAATAATACCTAAGTGGGTTTTGGCCTACTCCACCATCTGCCTGCATCCAGGTTTGTCCAAAACCGCTCCGGCTTAAAACGACGAAGGTATTTAAATCCATCGCAACACTATCCCTCCATCTTGTACGACGTCGGCCAGGTCTTCATTGGCTTTCCGGCATCCTGAATGTCAGATACTTTGTCATCTACTGCCCAGCCATATAAGGCGGCCCAATTTGATGGACTGTACGATGTGCTTGTAATAATTGTATCTTTGTGACCACCTCGATTGTGTGTCATGAATGAGTCTGAAGATACCACGCAGCGTGCTCCGCTCAAATGAGCCCAATACTCTTTCTGTGCTTTTGGTCATGCACCAGGTCTCCATACGATACCTACATGCCATGGCCCATGACAACTACCTACTGGTCTTTATTTTGTACAAGATGCAATTCTATTTTATTGTTTGTATTATTTTTGTTTAATTATTGTTGTTTTTTTATTTTATTTCTTTTCTATAAAATTACTTTTTGCTCTTTTTTTCTCTACTTTGTTTTTTCTCTAGTTGATTTACTTGTACTTTTTATTCTAAATGCTATGTTGTGAACGTCTTGATTAAGTAATTTGTAACGTGCTCAATGTGTATTTTTTTTAAATAAATAAGTATCGGTTCAATACTTTTTAGTAGGTAGGTACCTATTAATATTGATATAGGTAGGTAAGTATATTAATTTTAAATAACGAATAAAAAAATGAACCCCTTTTCTGCCAACCACAATATTTTAATAGGGACATAAAAACATAACAGGATACCTACAGTTCGAATAATTAATACCTCTAATTTATTTCTTTCGAATTCGACCCATCCCATTGTGCATTTAAAAAAATAAATCAAAATTCCTATGCGCGACCAGTCCCACCATACAAAATCGCATGGCGCTACCTCTGGGGCATCCCTAAAACTACCCAGTCTAACCTGGTTTAGATAAATAACGACCTTTATGTAGGACTATCAAGAATATCTGGATCCGAAATTAGCGCTCGTAAACTCCCAGACGTTAGTGACACGCATGATAAATGTGCTAATTTTAGGTCTCGCGGTGAATTTGAAGTGGGAAAGACAAAGAGGGTGAAATTAAGAGTCCTCGCACATAATTATAAATCGACACAACTTACTGCAACTTGTAAATTGTATCCATACACTGACCTAATTGTAAAGTATTATATATTTAATTATTTATATAGGTACCGAGTGACATAAGTATCTAAAAAATGGGTTAAGAATGATGACTGTTAAATTTTCAACTGACCAAAATATTACTTTTTTTTTATTCAAGAAAGCTTTGAATGAAATCCCAAACATCACACAAATAATATGAAATGGGTATTTACTTACTTACGTAATTTTCTGCGTGTGGTTGTAAGAAGGTACGATAAACCACCATCAAAGTCTTGATTTATACCTATATATTATTATGTATTTAAAAACGATAAAGGGGCTAAAGCCAGTCGCCATAAATCAAGACTTTGATAGTAGTGACCATGGTTTATACCTTGATGGTTTCTCTGTAAACGTCTTCTGTCTTCAAATATTGCCAATATTGAATGCGAATTGCGTTTACGTGACAAACTTCATATTATGATACAGTAAAGTTATATTATATAAATATTGAAAATAAAATCGTCATTTACACGTGTTTAAGTTTATTCCAAAATTTTCTACACTAGACATTTCTAGCCTGTACCACACCCAATAGAGTAAGCCAGTTTCCATTAATTTTGTATTCCTTGGGTCGTATCTTTCAACCGATATATGGGAACATTTCCAGAGGATATTCTGCAATTCGCCATTTAAGCAAATAGGAGACTTTATTTGACCTAAGCAAACAGAGCTGGAGGCAAAACCATCACGCTCGTTAATTAATAACTGAGATGTCCCATGATCTGGAGTTAATCTGGTTACCCCAAAGCACCATTTTATAGAAAAGAACAAGTAAAGGTTCACTACGATGCCTGGCACGCAACTCTTGGAGCATAATATTTGTTCATGGACCCGATACGGGGTTGACATGTAATAGAGTAGAGAGATCATGGCCCCCACAAGGGGGGGGGGGCTAACAGGGCTCTAGCCTGGGGGCCTGGGCTCAGAAAGGGCCCGGCGTGACGATTCGACCAGATAAGTGAGATAAACACAGATCACAAATTTGCTCTAATAGTAAAAAAAAGGTGTTAATAATAAAACTATTTGGTTATACGATGCAATTTTTTTACTATGTGCCGATACTCGACAACTCCATAATTCATATGGATGTACTCGTACATATTAAAAATAAAAAAAAAAACGCTAGAAATACACTATTTGGATAACGCTACTGCAGCGCGTCACACTGGGATAGGTAGGGGGGCCCGCCAATCATTCTAGCCTAGGGGCCCGCTCCAAGATGTGGGGGCCATGAGAGAGATCACTTACTCAATAGGTATTCTGATCATGTGAAGAGCGTTATGGGTTTCTCGATACATTCAGGTTTCAGGAATGCTGGCGTAGAATGCGGTCGCTGGAGAAAAATTCAAATGAAAGCTCTTGAATTGAGTCACAATCTTCAACAGTGAGTAGGCAACATTACGTAGGCATTTAACTACACCTTACTAATGTCTCGTCTTTGAAGAAATTTTACTAACGATCACATTTTGCAAGTAGTGTGCGAGATTCATGTCAATTTATATGTTGTGTTGATTATGTATGTATGTACCTATGTTTGAGTGAACTGCTTAAATTTACACACATTTAAATTGGAAATATTAAATGAAAGGAAACGCGTTTGACATCTAGTTATTAGTGAACGTTTTTTTTGTCTGTAGACAAAAAATAATTTCAGAAGGGTTCTGCGGAATTAGCATTTTTCGTGAAATTAAATGGACACACAAATGATCGTTTAAAAAAATGCCAGACGTGTAAAATGTTTTGATTTTTATTTTGTTTTGGAGTTACCGTGACATAATAATTATTAGCCCAGCTAAATTATTCTATAAAAAGTATAAAGCATATTCACCATAGACAGAACTTGATTTACCATCGGGTTGAAGAGGCTAGTGCCTTTACCTGGTAGATTCGCAAACTATAAATTAAATATATTGATAGATAGGTGTAACGTGTGCACGTATTAAGTGAAGGTATAAAAAAGGTGGAATCATTCTAATCTACATAGTTGTATTGGTATGGTATCGATTTTTCCATACCATTGCCCACTGAAGAAGGAAGCCGATACATTACACGACTGGTCCTACTTTTGCCCCTCCCGTTGTCTATGGATGACGTGTCATTGTCTATAGAGTGCTCATACTGACGCGTCTGTCGTGTTCACTTGTCGGAGTATTCTTTGTTTCAGATTATTTTAACGTATCTTGGAGACCTTGGAGTTCATTTGATTTAGTGGTTATGTGTCATTATTAATTGGAAGTGATGATCAAAGTAAGTAAACATCTTCTGTGTATAATAATATCATAATACACTAGGACGTTTGTCAATGTGACAGTCGATTCTAAACGACAATAACTAATAACTTATTTATACTCTTCAGTCATTACACAAACTCTGCTTGCAAAAGTATATTATCAATAAATAGTATGGCAGTGAACCACTCGTTGCTTGTGCAAAAAGTTATGCTCAGGCTTTATTAATCTTAAGATGGCGGTGACCATACCCATTGGTGCCACTGTAGAATGATTTCAGTATACGTAGTTACCTTGCTACCTACTTGTAAAATTAATCCCCAACTATAGAATATAGATAATGATATTTACGTGTTATGCACCATTTTAAATCTACATACCTATGTATTTTTAAATAGAGCATGTTCTGGTTGCCTACTTAGGTACCTAAGTTTTTATTGAAATTATAAAAATTAATGCCTGGTCTAAGAGGTCCCTTTTTAACTCATTTTCATAAGATTATGGTTATTAGTGTTAAGTATATCACTATATTATAAAACTTACAGTTTTTTTCAACATCTTTGTTAGTGACCCAATAGATAGGTAGGTACGTAGATATTCTGACTTATTTGTGACTAATCAAGAATAACCCATGAAAAGAAGAAAGCAGACGATTATTTTTATATAAGTATACCTAGTACCTAATTATCTACTTACCTACCTAAAAAAATTGGCCACTTAATAGTGTAGAATGAAGACAGGTAACTAATTAATTATCTCCATAGTATCAATAGATACCTAACTACCTATGCTGATAGATAACTGTCTGCCATTTATTAAAAAATATATGACCTATTTTAATTAGGATAACTCCCATGGTCATAACCACACAGCAGAATAGTAAAATGAATTGATTGGTGTATGTATAAGTAGGTACATAATCTCATATAAAAATTTGAGAATATACCCATCATTTTTTATGATGAGGTTCTTACATGTTTATGGGGTTTCAAATAAAATCATTATTATTTTATTATTTAACCAAAGAATCGGTGAGCCAATATTATAGATATAAAATGTGTGAATTAACGTTTTTAAAAATTAATTTTATATTACAAGCCTCCATGGCAGATGTTGGTCTCAGTCAGTAACTTTTCCCATCCTGGATGATCTAGTGCCAACGAATTCCATTTGTTTTGATTGAGCATCCTTAAATCCCCTATGGCGTAGTCCAGCCATCTCAGTTTCGGCCGCCCAGGTTTCCTCACCACCAGGGGATTTTTTTTTTTAGAATTATTCATAACCCTGTCCTTGCTTTTTCGTACAAGTAGGTTGTTAGTAATTTTGAACAAACACCCAGGCTTTGAGAAAAACACATAAATGTTTTTGTCATGACCGGGAATCGAACCCAGAACTCTCGGGTGAAAGGCCACCGCCTTACCCACTGCACCACGAGAGCCGCCCACCACCAGGGGATGCATACATATAGTCCGCTTTGCTAGTGCTGGTAGCGTCCCCAGCAATTTATGCACGTTGCCAATTATTCAGCGCAGTCTCACATAGCTTTTTCACGTAACCTGTCCACTCCAATGGTAGGTATGTGTACCTAACCTACCTAGTTAAGAGTTAAGTAAGATTATTTTAGTTTTCTTTATTTTTCCCTTCATGTTTCCCTGTTCTTCGAATGCTTTTGGAGACCAAAATATCACCTGTTGGTGCGGTAATCATGAAAATCATTAAGTTAAACTCATTTTCTTCTTTACATTGCACAGGACAGGAACCTGGGTACCTATATAACTATTACCTAATGATGATATTGATTTGTGAAATCAGATGTAAAAATAATACATCGGTTTTAGGTACATGGAAGTGTTTCGATTTTTATCAGCGAATACTGAACACTTTTATGGTGAATTATTGTACCTCAACTGCCTTCTCTTATATTCCAACATAATGAGGATTTATTGGGGGGTAGTTAATACGTTAATTGCATAGATGTGCCGACATCTTATTATATTCTCGATGCGGTACGCGCTCCAATAAAAACGGTGACAACTCAATGCTATAGTTTTTTTAACACATTCTGGCTCGGAACATACCTTTTTATATCACTCGTTATTTTTATACGTACCATCTACCTACTCCGTGGCTTAGGATAGTGAACCAGAACGTTCAAGTGTCGGGTAGTCTTCTCCATAGCTTTACTCTATCAGTCCACCTTTCTCAGATAACACTTTAAATGTATCGTGCTCATCTGGAGGAATTTTGCTTACGACCGAATACCTGCGACCTATGCCGAATAATTGAAGACCTGAGAATGAAAACAGGACAAAAACCAAAAAGTCTAAAAACGGTTTTTCGCAAAGAGATAGTCCAATCTCTTTGGTTTTTCGGTAATTTTATATATAAAAAACAACCACTGTTCAAACTCACTTTAACTATCACTTTACATTTACTTTTTGAATGATAGAACAACACATATTTTTTAAATCAGTTTATAGGCTCTCCTGTAAAATTCACTATTATTTGGTCTTTGTCCAGTTTTCATTCTCATGTCTTCAATTGTTCTAAATGGATGTTATGTGAATAAAAGCCGAATATGTTAATACGTATGTAGTTCATTGAGAATCGCACATTCTATAAATCTTACCAAAATAAATAATGTTGTTTACCTACTAGCTGAGTAGTTACTGTATAGTATTTACTGGTTACACCTATAGTCTAAGGGTTACTTTTACAAACTTAAATCAAGGGTTCTTAAGCTCTGGGTCGCGATCCAAAATTTGGTTGATTGCTGTCAGTTTTAATTTTAATACATTGTAATAATATTATCTACAAATTACAAATGTTGTTTTATAAACCTTTGAAAGATTGATGACATTTAAAATGGTTTTAACTTCAAATCTGGAGGGAATTTTCAATTTGGGCAAAAATTATTGATCGTATTCTTTGACAATTTTTTTTGGTAAAAAGAAACTCAAAAATCTTCTGACTTTGATCTTTTGTCGGATGTTTTTCATTTGGCGAAATGAAATATATACTTACCTAAGTACCTACTTGGTACCTAGTAATCTGGATCGCGACTCAAAATGATTAAAAAATCCTGACTTAAATATAAATAATATAAGTAATATGATTACCTAATAGACGGCAGTGGCAAAGGGTAGAGGTAGGCTGAATCCAACATAAACAATGCAGACTAAACTTTGTCAGTTAAACCTGTTTGTATCCATTGAACTAAGACCACAATCTGTAGTAAGTGTCTGTTAGTTTTTAAAATTCAATTAAGCCCTGCCTAACCTAAGCCATAGTTAGTAGATAAAAGTAAAAAAATATTCGTTTATCTATAAAAAAATAACTAAAATTATGTCATTAAACAACACTTAATTTTAGATATTTTGTAGATAGAAGAATATTTTTTCTCGATTGTGGTTTGGCGTGGCAGGGTTTAATGAATTAAAAAACTACCTAACGTAATCTGTAATAACATTTATTCTTAAATCACCGAAAACAAACAAGAATGCCTGTGCGCAATTTTTGTAGAATCACCCATAGCATAAATACCTAAACTATGTATTATGCTTAGGTTTAGGCAGGGCTTAATTGAATTTGAAAAACAAACCAGCTCCATCTGCAAATTGTATTCTTAGTTCAATGTAAACAAATAAAGTGTGACTGACAGAGTTTAGTTTGCACTATTTATGTCAAATCTTAACAGCCTACTTCCACCTTTCGCCACTGATAGACGGTCTATGTGATACCTGGTGGACGATTGTAAGGTCATTAATTTGATGGAATTGTATGACAGTACCTTTCGATAAGTACCTACAAATATTTTTTTAATATACTTATTTATTTTATAACTGTTTACTAAAATCTAGTAAGTAGCTACATAAATACATATTGAATAACCTGTAACCGAGCATGCGTTTGTTTCCGGAAGTGAAAACCGCCCTGATGATTTCTGAGAACTAAGAATACAATTTAAAAAATGGTGTTGGTTAGTTTTCATAAATCAATTAAACCCTGCCTACCAAACCATAATAGTTTTGGTATACTTTGGATGATACGACAAAATTGTACGCACTTTTTCGTTCATACTTATTTGTTTTCGTTGGATTAAGAATCTCCTATATATTATTATCCTAAGAGATTTTGGAAAATGCACTAACAGCTCATTTAAGCGACATTTTATTGTTATTTTTACATTCGAAATGTGCGCTACTGATTCATCTACCGATTGAATTGAACATATTTCAGAAATTTTCCATGATTTTACATGTACGTGACGTTTATATCCGATATTTTCTTACACACCGTATACGATCGCCATATTTACTGTTCAAGCCTAACAGATTGACGTCTTCGTCGCTTATGACCTTATAATCCTTTATTTGACAAACAAATTCGATTATTTTTATTAAAATATCGTAATGTAGGCATTGGCGCACTTTTTTCCGGTGAAAAAAACATAATCTTGGTACAATTCACTACGTAAATAAAATTTTGACAGGCGCGTGCGCCACTGTCGGCCATTTCATAGATAACGTAATACTCCAAATTTGATTTTTTAAAATACTTCTTTGTGGCTGTTCACCCACTATTTTTGTTATTGAATAATTACCTAGGCTACTAATTTCCATACTAACAAAGTTGCCATTGCAAACAATGAAAGAAATTAATACGAATTGTTATAGTTATCAAAATGTGTGATATTGTATAATATCTACCTATTTTTTTCGTCCCTATCATCATCAATCTTGACCTATCCACTGCTAGATGAAGGCCTCCTCAGCCTTATTCTACTCCTTACTTACACATGAATTGTTATATTTATCAAAATCAGTGATATAATATTATTATCTACCTATCTATATATAATTCCATTATTATCACGAGCCTCAATAAATCCACTGCTGGATGAAGGCCTCTCTACGTTGATTGTATTCTTGACAGTATTGAATTTCTAATGTTATTTATCTACATATTCATATCGTCATCATAATCATCATCATCATCAACTAGGATCAATCTTGGGCGGCTCTCGTGGTGCAGTGGGTAAGGCGCTGGCCTTCCACCCGAGAGTTCTGGGTTCGATTCCCGGTCATGACAAAAGCATTTATGTGTTTTTCTCAAAGCCTGGGTGTTTGTGATTGTTCAAAATTACTAACAACCACCTTGTACGAAAAAGCAAGGACATGGTTATTAATAATTCTAAAAAAAAAAAAAAAACTAGGATCAATCCACTACTGGATGAAGGGTTCCGCAACCTGATTCTACTACTATCGGTTTTACAAATTTGTGATATTATACCTATTTCTATCATTCTTAGATCATCGACCTGAACCAATCCACTGCTGGATAATGGCTTCCCTAGCCCGGTTCTACTCCTTTCTGTCATATAAATTGCTGTATTTATCAAAATCGGTGATATTATATTTAAAAACATATTCATATCGTCATCATCATCATCATCATCAACCAGGATCCATCCACTGCTTAATAAAGGCCTCCCTAGCCTGATTCTACTCCTTTTGTCATATGAATGTATGTATTTATCAAAATCGGTGATATTATATGTATCTACACATTCATATCGTCATCATCATCATCGACTTGAACCAATCCACTGCTTAATAAAGACCTCCCTAGCCAGATTTTACTCTTTTCTGTCATATGAATTTCTGTATTTATCAAATTCGGTGATATTATATTTATCTACATATTCATATCGTCATCATCATCGTCGACCTGAACCAATCTACTGCTTAATAAAGACCTCCCTAGCCTGATTCTACTCTTTTCTGTCATATGAATGTCAGTATTTATCAAAATCGGTGATATTACAATTATCTATATATTCATATCGTCATCATCATCAACCAGGATCAATCCACTGCTGGATGAAAGGTTCCGCAACCTGATTCTACTTCTATATTATACATATTTCTATCGTCCTTATCATCATTTACCTGAACCCATCCACTGATGGATAAAGGCCTCCCATGCCTGATTCTACTCCTTTCTGTCATTTGAATTGCTGTATTTATCAAAATCGGTGATATTATATTATATGTATTTATATTTGCATTATCATCATGACCCTGAATCAATCCACCGGTGGATGAAGGCCTCTCTAAGTTGTTTGAATTTATGTCGGTCATATGAATTGCTATAGTTATCAAAATTGCTGATATTATATTTACCCATTCATAATATCGTCATTGTCATCATCAACCAAGATCAATCCACTGCTGGATGAAGGTTATACCAACATAATTCTACTCTTCTTGGTCATATAAACTGCTATATTTTAAAAAATTTGTGATTTTATATACCTACCCATTTATATCGTCATTACCATCATCAACCTGTATCAATCCACTGCTGGATGAAGGCCTCTTTAAGCTTATTCCACATCTTTAGGTCTTATAAATTCATATTCTTATCAAAATTGTTCTATTACTCTCAGATATAATATGTATTGCTTCATTATTTGTCTTGATATGAATATCCCGCACCGGGAAACTATGTTTTATTATATTTTAAATATTATTCTATGGCTGCAAGCATTTATTTTTTATAGACAATGAAACAAAATAATGCTTAAATTTATTTTTTACACTGCTAACCTTCTATTATCTCAATGGAACCCGAAGAAGATTAATATCACGTTATATTGGATCGCTATTTATGATAATCACATAATATATTGCTTTATATTCGAATGATTGAGATGTATAATTATTTATCATATTTTACTGCACATACATACACATATATTGTATTAAAATTAAAATGTCGGTGGTAGCAATCGGCGATTGCCAGCTGTTCTGCTAGGCATAGCAGCCTAAGGTAGTGTTAGACGATATTGTGAAGGCCAGACTCCTGAATAGACTACGCATATGAGTCCAAATTTATATTGGCAGTGACGATATGCAAATCATAAAAATGACAAATCAGCGAAATGTTAAACTGTCTGACGTGAATAAAAACCCCATCCCGAAGGGAAAACTATGGCGCCATCTATGCATACTTCACAATTATATTAAAATACAACACCGCCAAGCCGTCTGCAAGACCTAGCGAGACAGACTGGCGACCGCCAGCTGGCTCAGCTAGTACATATTATTACCTACACATATTATTGGTTTATTTTTTTAAATTCATTTATCCCTGCCAAAACAAAACTAGACCTACTTAATAGATGTGTGAATTGAATTCATAATTTTAGATATTGTTTAGATAAACGAGTATTTTTTGACTATTATTTATTATGGCTTAGTTTCGCGGGGTTTAGTTTTGAATTTTAAAAGCTTACCAACACCGTGTACAAATAATTGTAGTCTTATTTCAATGAAAACAATTACGTAAAAGTGCAGTGTGTAGGTAGGTACTATTTATGGCGGACCTTAACCGCCTACCTCTACCCTTGGCCACTGAACTAAGAGAATTGCACAAGCAGAAGAAGATATCTACTAATTACTTATCCGAAGATGTAGATTGGTATCTATCTACTAAACTAACTAAACTAACTAATTAAAAAAAATGGTTTCTACACAGACCTACAGTCTACCTACCAACCTACACATTGAACTATTTTTTTGTGATACAAGACGTTTTGTCAAATTAATTTGGACGGAATCTTTGTTTATTATTCTTTTATGGTTATATGACATTTCTTTAGTGCCTGCAGCCGCTTCTGAGAATCAATCGAACCCGGGACCGTCGCTGTAAAACTTTACAACCTT
Source organism: Rhyacophila brunnea (assembly GCF_057557595.1). NCBI lineage: Eukaryota > Metazoa > Arthropoda > Insecta > Trichoptera > Rhyacophilidae > Rhyacophila > Rhyacophila brunnea. The sequence continues at coordinate 37,921,562 of NW_028232848.1, read as the reverse complement.
GTCGCAAAGCCACGGAATCTCATGAGAGATGGAAAAAAACAACAAAGCTCTTTTAATAAATGCGGGGTTTCGGCAGACGACACTTCTCAGAAGCAAATAATAAGTAAATAAAATTTAGTATTTCCATATTTTGTGGCTGTTAAACTAGATTGTCTATTGTTCTGATAAAAGTTGAGTTTTTGTGATGACCTTAATATTAATATTATTATTTTGTCGCATCTTCTGATGTGTTTTAAAATAGTTGACTGTTTGTTTTGTTATTTTTTTGTTGTTGTAGATACCTACCTACCTACCTACCTACCTATAACTGACCTATATGTAGTAAAGTTGGTCACTTTACGTAGGCATGCAATTGGCCGTATCTAGAGTTGGGTATTTTCCGAGAAAATCTCAATCTCGAGATTCGGGATTTCCCGAAATCGTTTTTTTTCAATTAATATTTGATAGGTAGGTATTAAAGAAATCCCGAATCTCGAGAAAAGATTCTCGAGATCCGGGATTTCCCGAAATGTTAAAAATTTCAATTCTCGAGATTCGGGATTGAAAATATCGAAAATTTCTCGAGAATTCTCGTCGGGAAATTCCCGAAACCCAACTCTGGTCGTACATGGTTCATCGTAAGATGTTATATTTGAAATATACTGCCGTATTGTATTGAGATCAAAATAAATGTCAAATAAAACACACTTACAAAATACGTACGTAATAAAAACCTCCAGAAAATAAGGCAATCAATCAACGACCTATGGGTGCAATAATTGCTCGTAATCAGTGACGTCCCGAGACAAAATGCCGCCCCATTTTGTAGGGTCATCAGGTACAGTATTTTTTATTATCCGTGCACATGTCGTTTCTGGTCACTATGGACGTCGAAGGGCAACGGAAGTAAACTAGACGTCGCGAACTCGACAAAAAATACAGTAGATACCTATCTACTGTTAAACCTTTTGTTTCCAACCAGTGAGCTGAATTTTTAAATTGAAGGAAATTTTCATTATTACTAAGTTTATGTAGATATATATATATATATATATATATATATACACAAAATGATTTTCTACGATTTGTCGCCCTTCGAGTAACTGCCGCCCCCAAACGACGATCAATCTGCCTACCCACACGGGACGTCAGTGCTCGCAATAACTCATGGGTGTCTATGTTTTTAAAATCTAGAATCAAAGTTCGGAGTGTCTGGGTATAATGAATGTACTCGGAGGGAGTACTTCGCAAAAGTGTGCTGCATATCAATCAATAACAAAATATTATCGATCCTAAGTATTTTTTTTTCAAAATTGACCCCCCCCCCCAGAACGTTCTCTGTGTGCACACTTAGCAACACTCCATCTATCCATTTAACCTAGCCTGAGTGCAAGATTGTAAAATAATACGACCGAATTGCAGTTGCCACGTCATATGGGTAAAAAACAAAACAAAGTCTTGCACTAATGAAATAGGTAGGTACCTACGTTATTTTTCTTTTGACATCCAATAATTTACGATAAAGTTACGATTAACGAGCAAAAAATACCATAACAGTGCCACAAAAAAGTCAAACGCTTTGCAACGTGCAATATACAACGCGATGTCATAAAAATAAAGGATAATAATTATTATTAATTCTCGCAGGCGGGTGAGCCGGCGCAATACCCTCACGAGGGGTAATATTTATATTTTATGTCCCTACGCCAATCACTAACAACTCACTATCGTTTCTTCTTTGTGACCGGCTAAGATACTGTGGTTATATCGCTTTATTATTGTCCAGCTTTATTTTACTTAAGTTTCTCAAATATTTTATACTGTCTGTAGCAGTGGAATTGATAGGTACTGTGGAACACTGGGTGTCTATAAACTGTGTCAAGGGTCCTCCCGTCATAATCCGAGAGAACTTGATAACATTTTAGTAATCGAGTAAAAATGTTTAACGTTTTAACCAATCAAACGTTTTGAAAATTGAATATAGGTACCTAGCTTAGATAATTATTATCGCCATAGGTAAATGTACCTACATTCTACCATTCCCACGTTCGGTGCCCTGGTTTGTAGAGTCTACTTTGTAGAAAAATGAGCTTAAGGTGATACTGAGGCTAAGAAAAGGACACACAATGGGTAAAAGATTTGATGTCCTCATGGGCAGCTCTGCAATGAATGTGATGTTTTGGAGGACATTGCACATATAGCAGTACAATGCCCTAAATATAAACGACACATAGTAGGTACCTACAGCTGCGAATTGCGGATATCTTTAAGAATGTCGAAGAATTGAAAGGTGGCCATGCGGTGGGTAGGACGGAAGAGTTTGGGAAAATTGTCAAGTTCTTTAACAAAATTGGAGTGAGGGCCTGATCGGCGGATCCTCTTCTAGATGAGAAAAGACGAATAGACAGAGAGTCGCAATCAAAGTCTCGGTAAAATCATAAAAAAAATCGTCATAAATTAATATTTTATGATAGGATCGTAGAGGGGATCCAAGCACATAAATACGTACGATTAGACAATTTTTCTACTAGCTAGGTATATTATTACCGAGGCTTTTCCAAGCTATGTATTTTTAATATTAGATTGTTTCCACTAAAATAACTTTGTACTTAACCTGGTATACCAGTTCATTCAGGTCATGTCTATGGTTGACGGCACAACCTCTCTAGAGGCATTTATATCCCAGGACTTGGTCCCTCTAGTGAGTCTAGTCAGTCACACACAGCCTCTCTGTGTTCTTTCTGACGTCGCACGCCGGGACCGAGTGCCTGTTGGGATTCCCCCATATAAGTATTTACCTTATAGAGAGATCAAAATCTAAATCAATCGCATCTAATAACTAAATAATTACATGTACGACTCATTGGAGTCCCAGTGTTCTCAAGATATCATACATTGTGCAAAATGACTAGAACACCTCAGCGTTGGTATGGCCCGGGGCGTCACATTTCGTTCTCTTCGACCAATCCAAGTAGGTACCTATTCGGAGAATTAATTTTCTATTACTACTAAACTTGGGTAGCCTTTTCTTGTTTATAATCCATGATAATAAAAATAAATAAATAACTAGATCTACTTATCCTCAATCTCACCATAGCTTGGCTATAAGAATAGAAATCTATACTTTAGGTTTAGTGATTAGTCTGAACCTACTAGTTGGATAATCATATAATATTATTGCGATTAATAAAATTGAACCTAAAGGTTCCTAGATAAAAAAAATACTAGAAGTTCCACTGTTAAAAACTTTAACAATTTATTTTAACATTTGAGGATCACTCTTAAAAGCTCTACCATTGCATTAATGAAGGTGTCATACAAAAAGGTGGGGTTGTAAAGTGTAAAGCTAGGGACATCGCATAATTAGAGACCGCGTGTGAAATTCTCAAAGGATTTCTCACAAAGAACGATACCGTCTTTTAGGTTGGTAGGTAGGTACCTACTTACCCACCTCTACTCACCTTAACACATTGCATTCCACTACTATCTTAATAGTGCAGTACCTAAGTGAGTTAGAGGTACCTAACTGCATTTAAGTAAAAACACGCAACGTTTCAGACGAGGAAAAACTGAAATAATGTCATTGTTTTTATACGCAGTCCTATCTACCTACTTAGTTAGGTAATTATGTTATTTTGCCAATAATTTACTTTGATAATTGGTTGTTAGGTAAACAGGTAGATAACTATTTAACACCTACCTCTTTCTTCAAGCCAGTCGCCAAAGACGAAGAGTTTGATGGCAGTTTTGGTTTATGATTTAATGTTAACCTTTTATTTGCTTGGGTAAAAAACGACAGTACCTAGGTAGGTACCTATCGCGCCGAATACCTATAACATACGAAAAAAAGATTGTCGACTACAAAAATCTTATAATTTAAGTAAATGGTGTGCCAAGCTGGAACTGACAACATGTAGGTACCTACTACCTACCTTAGTAGGTAGGTAATACCTGTTGGGGAAAATACAAGCTAGGGACAGTAAATAGTATAGGTAGGTACCTACCTATTACCTCATCTATAGTCTTTACAACTAAATGAGTCGCCTAAACACTGCTAGTCGAATCTGACACCATTCTACCTAGGTAGGTACCTACCTACTGATAACTAGGTAGGAATTTATCGAGTTTTAAAACATTAATATTTCAGTCGGAGGCTCGGGACAATAAAGAGATTGTGACATCTGCATTGATATCTAATATATTATCTCATTATCGCCACCCCATCCCTTGATGGTACCTATAAGTATATCTCTAAAGTTTAGAGAGTTTAGAGTCTAAACTAAGCCGGAGTTGCTATGTACCTACCTAATTACCTAAGCTGTCCTGCCAAGAAGTTTCTCTTCCGGCACTTCGATGACCTAGTAAGTAGGTACCTATCTAGATATGTAGGCACCTATGTACCTACGTAACCTACCTATTCTCATGCGATTCAGGAAGCATTCGAAACGCGGACCCATGGTCCCCGCAAAAGGGGGGGCTGACAGGGCTATTGCATGGGGACCCGGGCTCAAGAGGGGCCTAGCGTGGTGGGTCAACCAGATAAGTGAGATAAACACACATCACAAATTGACCCTAATAATAGCTAATTTACTTCAAATGTTAATGTTAATTATGGTTTTAAAACATGTAGGTAGTTATGCGATGCAATTTTTGATGTGTGACGATACTCGACAATTCAATAATTAATTCAAGTAAATACCTACCTACCTAGATATATTAAAAACTACTAAAAATCGCTAAAAATATTCTACTAAATACCTATCTGCTTTTAATTTTACCTCGAGCACCACATGGAAAACGTTACTGTAGCCTACCAAAGATCCTGGTCTGGGGGCCATGCGCGGACGCGGAGGGAGAAAGCTGTGTGATATTGTTAATGTACCTAAGTAGGTACCTTGGTAGGTACCCACGTACCTAAGTATCAAACGATTGATCCCTAATTCCTGCAAATGTTTAAAGTTAAATTTCCCCCCTACCTACTTAGGTATATTTTAGGTACTTATAACAACATGTGTCATAGGTAGGTAGGTACATAAACTTTTTAACGCTGCGTGTTTAAATACCTAATTACAATCTAGGTAGGTAAGTATCTATCCATTGGTAAGTAGAGGTACTTCTTATACCTACGTCATATTCAATGCAGATAGCTGAAAAAATCAGAATGGGTATCATAAGTATCATAAGTATCTAAATATTATATTAGGCAGGTACCTACCCACCTACATACCTACATATTTTAGTATATCTGTGGGTCTATTTTATACTTATCGACCGCTAAAGTGATAAAGTGATAAATATTATCAAACTTAGGGTAGGTTTGTATCAAAATATTACCACTTATTGTAACAATTACACAAAGTTGGTTTTTATTGTTGCAATAAGTGCTATATTTTTAACAGCACCTATCTTGCTGCTGTTAAAATATCGCACTTATTGCAACAATAAAAACCAACTTCGTGTAATTGTTACAATAAGTGCTAACATTTTGATACAAACCTACCCTAAGTTTGATACTATTTATCACTTTAGTGTTCGATAAGTATAGAATAGACCCAATGGAATGATTAAGTATGATTAAAATTACCCATAAAATTTATGTGTATAATAATATTCTACTGCACTGAAATTTATTAGACATCAAAAAACGCATGTCCTATACATTCACAGATATCTGTTTTGATGCTGGAAGCAATTTTGTTTCACATTTAAATATTGTCATTGGATCTGGCGACAGGTGACCTGGACTTTCATTGGCGGATAATGTCGCGACGGGCGTGCTCAGTCACATCTTGGACCAATCGCGAGCTGTGTCGCGTGTGTCACCAGAGTAGGCGGGCGTTGCGCAGTTGACAACGCGACACTGGCCGATAAAAAAGATAGGCGCATCTCATACGTCATAGATTCATACAAACTCTTCCCAGAAAAGATTAACATTTTTGAGATTGTTGCACACAGTTTTGATACATGTTTGTCTTAGAATTCAACAAACAAAATATATCTAGGTATTTATGGTGAATCTCAACAGCCTACCTTCACCCTTCGCCACTACTACCTACCTACCTACCTAATCATCTAGAAAAACATATTTTTATTAATAATTAATCTACGAAACAATTAATTTCTTTCTTTTGACGCTCATTTAAATATAAATAAATTACCCACCTTAATTCACATCTCGGTACCTACCTAATAATTATTTACCCACTCATGGAAATAATTACCTATAAGCAGATGGGTAGCTACCTAGCTACCTACCTACTTACAATCCTTGCATATATTATCCGCGGAGATGAGTAGAAGAGTAAATAACAAACATATTCCAGGAATCTCGAATAAAAAAGCTTTCGAGCGAGCTTTCACAGTGTTTTATAAAGGAGGCGAAAGCACACAGAACATCGCGAACCGGCATCACGTAGCAAAGCGTATAGCCCGATTCATACTAAGATTCTGACTTGGTTAAGTCAGGGCTTAATTGAATTTTAAAAACTAACCAGCACCATCTGCAAAATGTGTTATTAGTTTATTGAAACTAAATAAGTATGACTGGCAAAGTTAATTCAGCAATATTTATGTCGGATCTCCACAGCTTACCTTCACCCTTCATCACTGATGTAGGTACCTAGGTGTTTAATAAGCACATGTTTAGTGTCTTTAGAGGCAGATTTTCTTTATAAAATAAAACTTTAACTATTTTTAATTCAAGGGAAACTACTCGCAAATATTTTACCTACAGAAATTCCGCCTGATATCGATAGGAACACTTATGACTACAATAATATTATAATGTGTAAGAATCTCATATTGCAAAGGAAAAAAAATCGGTGGGACTACGGAACAGATTTTTGTATTTCTTGGGTGGCAAAACAAAAAAAACAACATCTTGTGATCATCACAAATTTGTCTTCTTCACCTAACTAATTCATATTATCTATGCCAATAATCTCCGCTAAATGGATCAGCGATAAATGAACAATATTTACCTAAGCAACTCAATTTAGAATAACAGACTTTTCTCTTGGATAAATATGCACCTAGGTAGGTAAATAGGTAACCTAAGCAAAATTTCCGGTCCATCAACTTTGCTCCAAGACAGCATATGAAATACCGAGGTTTTTGTTGAATCCTTCGTCGTTTTGTGCCCTCCCCTAGCGGAGATCGGCCACCATCAAGGCGATCTTAGATTTGTCGTCTTCTACCCGGAACAGTTTAGTGGAGCTGTACTCGTACCAATCACGGAGGTTCAAGTGGGGAATGCTGGACTTTTGTCCTGTCATAATGTGGCCGAGGTAGATACCTACTGTAAATTCCTGGTTTTGATACTACGCAGAACTTCTCGGACCTTCCCCATTCGATTGAGAACTTCAACATTTGTCACCCGGTCAGTCCAAGGAATTGTGAGGATGCGTCTATACAGCCACATCTCGAAAGCTTCAAGTCTCCGTGACATCTCTTGGTTTAGCGTCCACACTTCTATACCATAGACAATAATTGAGAGAACATAACAACGTACCATACTGCAGGTTAAAACTAGATTCAGACATTGATTAAAATAAGTCAAAAGCAATTGAATTTGTCCTGGTCTCAACTCTCAAAATCCTTTGTTGACGTGGTTTAGGATGGCCGCTGGATGTCTAGTTGGTATTGGTAGGAATACGTATGTATAGGTAGGTACCTACCAAATTATATGTAATTTGGCAGGCTACCGATAAGCACCAGCCAAAAAAAAATAGAATAGGTAGGTACCTACATATTTTTGACAGCCATATTTACATACTAATGTGTTATCTACAATGTTTTCAAATCTCCACCAGAATCACTCCGTGGAGTGAAATTTAAATGCTAGTCTCTCATTCTGGTCCACGTACAAAGAGCTTTTTCTCTCTCCCGAGTTTCCTTTTCCCACCACGTGAAGTCTCCCACCACCCACGCAGAGTTCAGCGGGTGGGCCTGCGACGCGAGAAAATGCGACGCTACCAGCTACCTACGACAAAGGACAGCAGGAACGGATTGGTAACAGGCGTAGGACAGAATTATTTTTGCCTTGACTGATATCAGGTAATAATAGTGGCTAGTCATTAGGTAGGTAGGTACATGCCAACAATTATAAGTCAGTTGATGTATATTGTACTTACTACTTAACTACCTATTAATACGTCATATTCTCGTGCCTACGAATAAAAAATAATTTCAAACGATCTTTATGGCGGTAAAATCTGTAATTATTTTGTAAAACTGTAAGTGTAAACTCAATAGGATGCTCCGTTAATGCTCAACCAAAAGAGCGGACATGGACAAAGATGAAGATTAAAAGTGATATTTTGCTAACGACATATAGGTATGTAGGTACCTATCAAATATTTTTTTTTGTTTTGTTAATTCGATAAATTTTAGAATGAAGTAGGTACCTACCTAGATGTCTTTAGTCCGTGAAACGTCACTTGAGCGATGTAAAGATTACTCGCAGAACAAAACTGGAATGGATTTCTACTCCTGAATAGTAATTATCAAAGGTGACCTATCATTGTGTATTAAACGTAAAGTGTATTACCAACGTTCACGTATGCATGTGAAACATACATAGGTAAGTATCTACCTATACCTAAGTTCTCTTAGTGTGAGATTCAAAAAATAGGAGTAGGTAGGAAAAGGCGCATGTTAGGGATAACAAACAAGAGGAAGCAATGTCATATAAGTCACTAAGCAAATAAAATGGCTGGACATGTCGTTCAACGAGTGTATAACTATTGGATAAATACCTAGGGGCACTAAATTCCCACAGAGATGCCCTAAAACACGCTGGATAGAGGAAATCATAAAGTTCAGTATATACATGTGGCAGCAACAAAAATAAGTAGGTACCGAGAAGAGTAGAGAGAGCAAGAGAAGGGCTTCATCCAGCAGTGAATCAACCTCGGCTGATGATGATACGATTTTAGGAAACTGTACCTACCAACCACTAACGTAGATGTTGAATGTTGCCAATCGTTAAACTACGTACAATAATAATAATAATAATATCCTGGCTACCATACTAATATGAGGCTTTCTAATATTATTTTGTGTTAAGTACCTACAACAAATGATTGTCTGCTTTTTTCTCAACTTATTATATATTATCTACGTTCTGGATTCACAAATAAAAAATAACATTATACCATTCGATCACGGCAGGCGCTGTTAATTACAAATGATTTAAGATGATTGATTTTTTAATCTGTGTTAAGTTCGGCCCTGCAGGGTCGCCTCTCTGTAAGAATGTTTATCCGCGGGCGAATTTCAGGCGTCTGGCTGACTATCGATCGCGTAGCACCACAGTCTCTACGAGAACGCTACGCCGTAGACCTTTTGCGACTATACACCAATCCTACCTACCTATCCAATTTATATGAAGTGTTTCTATCTATCTGTCTTTGATGCTTGCAGTTTCCAGTTGAATGGGGATCCATTTCATTAGAATGGCAGAATTATACCTGTCTATAAGTATTGAGCTACCTATCTAAGTTAAGTATAAAGTTCTACCTAACTATTTGTAGTAACACTAAACGTATCTACAAGTCTATAAGTTTGGCAAAGGTTTGTTGTGTCTACACCTTTACGTTTACTTTGGTTTTAATTTATAGATTGGAATCAGGTTACGGGTTAGAGATAAGTAGGTAGTTACCTATATAGGTAAACACTGGAGCATTTTGAATATTAATATTGAATATTTAAATAATTCGACATATTATGAATTCTACATCGTTTATAATAATATGATTGAATTGGTTTCAATACATCAACAATACTTATGTATTCTATACGTCAGTAGGTAGATACTATATCGAATGGTGACGTAGGTACTACTTTGAAGTTTGGTTGGTTATAGGTAATGCAGGTAGTTTCTACCTTGGTACCTACCTCTGCCCATGTGGTGCTAACTACAAACCTGCTGTTTTTGCGATTCATAAAAAAATCATAGTTTACTTCGTGAACATCCGTAGTTTATTCTAAAGTGCTATATCACCACACTATTGATGATGCCAATTAGAGGGCAATAGGTAGATATGTTCAACCAAATCGTCTCCAAACAAGTTTCTTCTCGGGTTGAAAAGGTTAGGTTAGAATTAGACCATAGATAAGAATAAAAATACAGATGGTATAATACGGTGTCTTTATACAGCTGTATACCTACCTCAGTGGCGCACCCAGGGGGGGGGGGCAGGGGGCCTTGGCCCCCCCCCCAAAATATGAAAATCATCAGAATGATTTTACATATTGAAATCGAAAGCCAATAAACTATACCTTGGGCTTAGACAAACAACACGGCAAAAAATGATTTGTAATTCTCCATCACCCTTTTTAGTAATACTTCTTCGATTTTAATTTCTAATACAAAAATTTCGAAACACTTATGTCAGGTTTTTTTAGAAACCCGTTCCCTAATAAAATTCTCGGTGTCCACCCGAATTCCGGAGTGGTTATAGGTCATGGCTGGGGAGGGTTGACAGGGCTTTAGCTTGGGGGCCCGGGTTGTGGGGGGCCCGGCGTGTCGGGTTGACCAGATAAGTGAGATAAGCACAATTCATAAATTAGCTTTAATAGTAAAAAAAGTCGCCTGCGGCGCTATTATACTTCATGACTATGAACATTTTAATTTATATAAATGTCCAATATATTTTCTGATTATTATGTGTCGATACTCGACAGCTCTATTATTAAAGTAGATGTATTGAAAATTGCCAATAATTCACTGTATAAGTACCCTCAATTTGAACTAAAACACAATTTGAAAAACGTTAATGTAGTGTTTCACACCGCCTTTAATCTAAGCGGTGGATAGGGGGCCCGTCAAATACCCTAGCGCAGTGGTCGGCAAACTCATTAGTCAATAGAGCCAAATATCAACAGTATAACGATTGAGATTTCTTTTGAGAGCCAAATTTCTTAAACTTAAATTATATACGTAGGTAGTAAGTAGGTACACTGCTAATTTACTTAATAAACTTTAGTTAAAGTTCTAATTAAATTAAAGGTAGGTACACTGAATAAAACTGAATATCATACGTTATAATGATCTTATTTATTAAGAAAAATTTAATTGTAAGTAAGGTATCCATAAAATTGAATCATGACAATGACTGACAAACTCAATGTGAATAATGGCCTTGCATCTCCTTGTAAAGTTTGGGTAAGTCAGGTTCGTATGTTGTTGATTTAATTTTAAGCACGATTCCAGGTTCTCATCAATAAATCGATTTCTCAATTTACTCTTGATTTCCTCTCTTGGAAATCTTTTTACTAACCACGAAACTTGCAATATTAACATTGTTGAAAGATTTTATTCTGTACCTAATTAAATACAGATCATTATTTTTCTTGACTCTTCTCCTCAGCTGCTTTCTTCCTTGCATCATCGACAGAATATTTAGCGAGTTTTTAGTTTTAGTATCTCTCTAAATTTGAATGCGTCAATTTTTCCCGACACATAAATACAGGTCGGGAAGCCATTTAAGTTTTGAATAAACGCGAAGCCTCGGTCTATTCAACATTACATTTACGGTTATCCTCTTCCATTTTCTTTGTTTCTTCTTTGTAGCCATGTCAAATATGACAGAGAGCATCTGTGGCAGAGCCGCACTCAAGGGGCCAAAGAGCCGCAGTTTGCCGACCACTGCTCTAGCCTGTGGGCCCGTTTCAGGATGTGGGGGCCATATTGTAGGTAGGTACACCGAGTGCATTAGACAAAAGACCGATAAACGAGATATAAGGCTGTGTTGTATTGAGTAGGTTATGTATAATTTAAATGTAATAATACTTTTTTGTCCATTTTCAATTATTATGTTGGTACCTCAATATTAAAAAACCAAAAATCTGCGATAAACATTCTGCGAAAAGAACGACTACACCCACTACGGTGGTGGTGTAAATCAAAGAACATTTTTTTCGGTGGAATTCGGAATAAATATTGTATTGTTGTTTTAATTTAATAAAACGCATTTTTTTTTAGTACTTATTCTACTTTTATTAAATAGATTAGGACCGATTTCGTCCGCCTCAGGGGGACATTTTCAACTAGTGAACGCCATGTATTGTAAAAATATGTAAAAATATTTATATGAAGAAGAAAAAGAGCCTATGGGACTAATTTACATTCTCCTCCTTGCCCCCCCCCCAATAATAATTCCTGGGTGCGCCACTGACCTACCTACAGTCCTACACACCGGACTCGGAGAACAGTAACATAATTTTAGATATTTTATAGATAGACGAGTATTTTTTGACTATTAGATATCTATTATGGCTTGGTTTTTGCATGGTTTAATTGAATTTTAAAAACTAACCAACACCATCTGTTAATTGTAGTCTTAGTTCAATAAAAACAAATATACCTACGTATGACTAACAAAGTATAATGTGCACTATTTATGCCGGATATTAACAGCCTACCTCCACCCTTCGCTACTGGTATTAGCGCGTTTCATTTATAAGACAAATTTTATTGCATTATGATTCATTGTGATGCATTAAAATTTGTCGTGTTTAAGTTTAGATATAGTTTATTCTTTATCAAATATTTCTTCACAATCGAGAATAATTCTTAAAATTGTTTCAACATTGCCCTATAAGCAACCCACTTCCCATTATTTTTGTGTTCTATGTACGACTGTGTAGATGGGTACCTACCTACCTACTGATTTATAGTGAAAATATATGAATTAGAATATATTTTAGGTATCTTGTCGTTGTTTAGGTAACCAATAGGTATTACAAATTATATTTGTCTTGATTTATCTATTTGTCTATCTGTAACGCATGAGGGAAAACATATTGTATGAAGAAGACGTATTAAAAGGGCAGAAAACATACACAAAAATACAAATTCTAAATTTAAAAAATAAACGCAATAAATAATACGCAAATAAAGGAATCATTTATTTTAATCGGGACACATTCAAAATAGTCACCAAATCCAAGAATGTTAACTTAAGTAGTCATATGCATAGGTAATGGTAGGAAAGATGTTACCTACCAACCAATTGAAATTTATGATGCCATACTTATCCTCATAGGTAGGGAATCCAATCCCGAGCCAAAATTCTGATCCCGGGATTTCGGGATTACAATTTGACAATCCCGGTATCCCGGGACTAGTCCCGGGATTGGCATTTTTTTCCATTGTTAATATTAAATGTTTATATTTACAAATAACATTGATAAAATCGGTCAAAAATAAATCTAGTATAATTTATACTATTTAAGACATTTATTGTTAATATTGTATATGTTCATTCTTGGAAATACACAAGTTTAATGGAGTAAATAATATTGTAATATAAATAATAATGTGAATTTAATACGAGATTGCTGTTTCTGATAGTAAAGACATAATGAATGGATTAGCGAGATTTAAAATAGTAAAGCAAATAATCATGGCGTACTTATGGCGTACTTATGGCCTTTCCGCATCATAAATCTAATTTTTCGACCGTGTCCGATCCTAATAGGATCATATGGGCCTACACAGAGTAGAGGTTGTATTAACAGATTTTGTTTTTTTTTTTACGAGAAATGGATGTCAGCTACTTGCTCAACCTGCAAAATCTAATTAGTCAGCCAAATATGAAACTGCCGTAAAACGTATGATATCATGGTGGAATTACTTTGTTAAATGTGCGAAGCATTGTTTTTTTCCAATCTTTCTCATTTTTAATAATTCATGTAAAAAAATAAAATGAATCGGCAACCTACACATGGACATAAATCAAACTTCATTCAAACTCAGTTTATTTCTAATGTAGTTATTTTTTATTAAAAGTATTTTTTCTGTTTTATTTTCGCTTCTATTTTATTTTCCATAAAAATTGATAAATAAAATCAATCCCGAAATCCCGGGATTATGTTTATCAATCCCGGGATTCATAGGTATCGAAAATAGCGCGGGATCCCGGGATCCCGAGATTCGGGATCCCGGGATTGGAATCCCTACTCATAGGTACCTAAATAGTTCAGTGACCATAGTTTCATATAATATATTTAGTGACCTCCGGGTACTTACCAATAAATACGTAGGACTTGGATACCTATATTTTCCATTGCAAAATCTTCTTTTAATTAAAATTATTATATTTAAATGCTGACCAAATTATAAGACTTCAGATAGATACCTACTTGAGTACTTACCAACAATATGGATTGTCTAAATTAAAATGACAATAATTTTTTTCGTAAATCTTTATGTTACTGCAACTTTTACCGATAATTTTATAAAAGTAGGTACAGACATAGGTATTGAGTACCTAGCCTGCGAAATGCTGTGCGAAGTTTTCCTCCCAGGCGATACAGGGAAGGCTCTTTTCCAGGCTTCGCCGCCGGTCCAAGGCCCGAGACAAAAAGTGACACGACGCAGGGCGGCTGTCACCGGCCGCCGCTCGATGCCGCCCAGGCCATGGCGCACGCGCGGTCGCAGCCCGGCTTGGGTACCCCCCCGCGCTGCGCCCCATGGCCCCTGCGACCCGCGAAGCCTTCGCCTGATCTCCCACACAGCCTGAGTTTTACCTTTATCTTTTATTTTGCGATGTATCTGCAGGACGTCGAGGCGTAGAGGAGCTTTTCCGATAATGGAAAAGTGTTTTCCGTAAAAAAAAAATAGTATTTAGGTACTTAGGTAGGTACACATCATGAAGGCATGTACAGTAGAAGTTAAACTTCTTCATAATAGGCAGTGACATATATAAATGGTTTTCTTATTTTAATTTGAGGTTTAGGTACATACTTAGGTACGAGTTTTATTTTTATTTAATATGTGTATAAACCCTACCTAATGCAAGCCATAGTAGATAAGAGTCTAAATATTCGTCTATCTATAAAATATCTAAAATTATGCCATTAAATCATACATAATTTTGGATAGTTTATAGATAGAATAATATTTTTGTATCTATTATAGTTTGGTTTAGGCAGGGCTTAATGAATTTAAAAAAAAATGAACCTACAATATGTGTAATATGCTTTCTTAATCCAACGAAAACAAATCAGTATGAATGAAGAAGTCTACACAATTTTTTCGTATCACCGAAAGTATACCAAAACTATTATGGGTTGGCTTAGGCAGGGTTTAATTGATTTTTAAAAACTAACCAACACTATCTGTAAATTGCAGTCTTAGTTGAATAAAAACATGTGCATTATTATGTCTTCTCATGCCTTCATGATGTGTAGGTAGGAAGGACGAGACGTCTTTCTCAATACTTTCATATGGGTACGTGAACGGAAGAGTGTATGAATAGCTGGAGAATCGTTATAATATGAACATTTGAAAAGAATCACGTTCCTCATCAGTGAAGAACATGAAAACAAAATACGAAATATAGGGTAAAGGTAGGTTATACGGTGATAAATTGTTTAAAATATGTCCTTCTATTATCCAGTGAGCTGTTGGTGATTGAATTTAGGTTCTTTCGTTTCGTTGTTTCTCTCTCTATTCAGTACGTATCATGGCGCCACCGCAGACTCATCGCGTCCTGTATCCTGCTCCAGAATGTCCGACCGGAACCGTAAAAAATAGGTAAAAGCATTTTTAAATCATGGACGCAATTGTTTTTCTTGTAATTCTGAAAATATAACACCTTTCTTATTTCTGTTTCTTGTTATAGAATAAGGACTCAAATACCAATATTTTAAATATACTATTTTAATCTATTTTCATTATATTTGTCATCCATAAGCTTATGAAAATGATATTGCTCCTTACAGAAATGAAGTAGCGAAGAAGAAACGTCAAATGAAGGGATGTAAATGCCACAACTACGATGCTACAACGTTGAAACTGGCTGTATCTAGAGTGTTGAATGATAACTGGACGCTCTATAAGGTTTCTAAAGAGCTTTCCATACCTTGGACCACTCTGAAAACCAATGTTGAGAAACAGTGTTTGACTGATTCTGCTCTAACAATAAATGTAGCACCCAGCACATCAGGTGTGGTTAGCCCATGTACATTGAGAGGAGAGTTTTCAAAAGGTTTTAAAATTAAAACGGAGGGCCCTACAAAAAGGTCAAATAGGAAAACGAGCACCATGTGCAATTACTGTGGAGTATTTTACTCACAGGACGCTGCTCTTAGGAATGGCGCTGTTTGGATCGAATGCATGAGCTGTGCTAAATGGTATCACCAGTCCTGCACTAGCTCAAGTTCGCCCCAGTCTATTTGTGATACCTACCTTTGATGACAACCTAGATAACCTGATTGAAATCCAGAATAAAGCACCGCTTATCACTGTGTTACCACTATGATTATTCAACTATCACTATATTAGCTGTAAGATATCACTGTATTACTATATTGTCGTTATATTACCCTATTGTTACTTAATGTTTTATTTTTTTTACTAAATGATACCTAAGAAAAATTAAAAAATGATAGTTTCTTCATTTAATTAAGACATCAATACAGCTGTACCATTACATTTGTTAAAAAAATTGTGATTAAAAATGTGTGAAATTTTAAATTGTTTTCTTAATATCACTATATTACCTACCTTTACCCAACATACACTTGACACAAATGAGAGTTGCGTACCTACCTACCTACCTACTTAAGACTTAATTTTGGTTGTAGGTACTAGACACCTAGGTAGAAACCTGCCAAACGAAGTCCTATTAGTAGTATCTAATTAAAATATCTTCAACTAATTCAATTTTATTACAACTATGACACTCTTTGATTATAGAAAATTATTGTATAAGATGACAGTATGACGTTACCTACACATAGATAATAGAAAATTTACAAATGAAATGCATTTTCGTAGCTCTGTAGTAAACAATAAATCCTGTGCAGCGCTGTGTGTGAATTTCTCACTTTGGCGCGTTAATTCCGAATGAATTATTGATCCCGCGTGCGGTGTGCGTGGGCAATGTGTGAAGCCGCTGGGGAGAGTACGGCCCTGGTAAGATTTTACCAATATAAATCTATGTAACTCATATTTACTAAACCTATCTACCTACCTATCCTATTTGAAATCATGTTTATATTTATTTATTTATACAAAAACGGCATTGCTACAGTGACATTTTTGACCAATGAGACGGAATTTAGGTAGATATATACTAGATACGAATTATACCTATAGGGATTGCAATTCCGAATGAAAATATCAATACCTGTATTAATACAGACTGATGAACCGTAATTGCTGGTTGCTTGGTCTTGTGACAATAATAAGGGATTTGTGGTAGATGAGAAAATAAGGAATGACGGCCACCACAATTGGCTCAACGAATGGGTATTAGTGACATTACATAATATTATGTTATCAAGATATTCTATGTTAACGTTATAACAGTTATGTTGTCAGGATTTGTTACGCTTTGATTATTCTTTAAACTTGAAGTTGTCGATACTTTCAAATGAAGCGACAACATCGCCTGATTCGTGAAAAACCGCCATTAGGTACTCTCGAAAGTTGTGATATTTTTATTTGTTCCTTCATTTGCCGCAAAGCAAGGCATGGCCTGCCTACCCCCATGTGACGTCTCTGTGTAGGTACATATTTTGTGAATGACAGTAAAAACACATCGATTGATTCGACGTGTTGCAGTTGAGACAAGTTTGTACGCGCTAAGTATCTATAAGATTAGATTTTTAAATATTTACTTGCCATTTTTACTTTGAAATACCCCTTGCTTTCCAGGTATCTACTTAGTTATATTACTGTCACGCAAGATGGCGCTGTCCATCGTAACAGCTGACAGCAGCTGTCGGCGTAAAAGACAATCGCCAAACAATGAATTGTTAATGCCCACAAATTCAAAAGTCGCGGCGGTTGATTGCATTCAATAGTTTAATTCTATCGATCGCGAAACGAATAAGTGCCTACGAACTATGTTCAGCGGTCAGCTTTAATTAATTAAACTATTCATTTCATTTTTGATGTTAACCCTTTCAATTCAATCGACGATATTATCGACTCTATGTCATCATTTAAATTTATTTTACTTTTTTAGTTGTAGGTATTAACGCATCGTTGGAGTCGTCAAAAACTAGTTAAAAGTATCATGGGTTACCACTATCTCAGACACTATGGGTAGCAGTGACGAAGGGTGGAGGTAGGCTGTTAAGATGCGCCATAAATGCCAGTCATACGTATTTGTTTTCATTGAAATAAGACTACAATTTACAGATGGTGCTGGTTAGTTTTTAAAATTCAATTAAACCCTCCGAAAACCAAGCCATATTAGATAATAGTCAAAAAATACTCGTCTATCTATAAAACATCTAACATTATGTAAAGAAATCATACATAACTTTGAATATTTTATAGATAGAATAATATTTTTTGTCTATTAGAGTTTGGTTTAGGCAGGGCTTAATGAATTTAAAAAAATGAACCAACAATATCTGTAATAATATTATGTATTCTAAATCCAACGAAAACAAATAAGTAAGTACCTATCCCAGGGAACTCAGAAATAATGGGAACTGAAATACACAACGGGTAAGGCGATAGCAGGTAACCGACTCGAGTAAGATGAATCCGGGTTAAACTTACACACGTGTCTAGAATACGTTTAACGTCGAATACTGAAAACTGCTCTCTGTTTATGCATTTACGCTCATTTAATGTTGGTGTATTACACACACTATTGCACGTGTATAATGCGTGCTTCATTTTCGTAGGACACTCACACATTCAAAAGCCTGCTTCACCATGCGGCGTATTGAATACAGCCTATTGGTATTCTATTTATTATCTGTTCTGTGACCTATCCCTATGACTGAACAAGTGTGCATAATTTTGCCGTATCACCCAAAATATACCAAAACTATTATGGTTTGGGTAAGGCAGGGTTTAATTGATTATTAAAAACTCACCAATATCATCTATAAATAATTTTAGTCTTAGTTCAATAAAAACAAATCCTACGTATGACTAACAAAGTTTAATGTGCACTTTTTATGGCGGATTTTAACAGCGTACCTCCACCCTTTGCTACTGATGGGTAGGTGGTTACCAAAACACATAATTGACTGCATGCAATATCCACCTATTATTGCACGCGTGGACAAATTGAACTTCGTGATCGATCGTGGACCTACAAAGTAAAACAATGGCGCCATTTTATTATTTTACTGTAATATTGGACGTAAGTAGGTATATAGGTAAGTGCTTCAAATTCCTTGGATACACAGTACCTACGTACTTACCTACATAACTGATATTATATCAAACTTTTAGGCAATATTTTATACTCAAAATAAGAGAACAGCTGTCAGCAACACTTATGGCAACCATATACTCTGCATTCATTAAATGCATTTTGTTTGTACTGCACCAGAGAATTTATGGAGGTCGGTGGTTTTGGATGGCCTTCAGGGAAGGAGAAGCGACAGTGCCCTGGAGTGACAGAGTGAAGAGGCTTACCGAGGACACCATTCACTCTATCTGAAGGAAGTAGATGACCGTAAGTGCAGAGGTGAGGGGTGGAGGTAGGTTGTTAAAATTCGACATAAATATTGCCCACTAAACTCATTCTTATTCAAACTCATTGAACTAAAAATACAATTTGCAGATGGTGCTGGTTAGATTTTAAAATGCAATAATTTACACCCTGCCTAAATTAAACCATAATAGTTTAGATATGCTTTCGGCAATTTGACAGAAATAGTGCACAATTTTTCAGTAATAGGTACCTACCTGCCTACTTATTTATTTTCGTTAAATTAAGAATACCTACATAATGTTACAGAATGTATTGGTTAGTTTTTTTTTAATTTATTAGGCCATGCCTCAATCAAACCATAAACAAATATTTATCCATCTATGTAATAAATGGTTTAATGACATAATTTTGGATATTCTATAGATTTACGAATATTTATTTACTATTAGATATCTACTATAGCTTGGATTAGGCAGGGTTTAATTGAATTTTAAAAACTAACAAACACTATCACATTGTAGTGTAGTTCAATAAAAACAAATTTCTACGTTTTTCTGAAAAAGTTTAGTGTGCACTATTTATGTCGGATCTTAACAGCCTACCTTCACTCTTCACCACTGCGTGAGCGGGTGAAGAGTCATTAGGAAATGACCTAAAAGAAAGAGAGAATATAACTATTAGTTAGGTTCCTATTTAAAAGTAGATAATAGATATAACCACTGTCTATATCTAACGATAGACAAATATATGTAAGGAAAAGTTAGATCTGTTCAATCATAGTCTCTTCAAGTTATCATACCCCAAAGTTCCACATTAATAGGTACCAAAGTATAAACCTATCTACTAACTTCCGGCAAGAATAAACAACCGGAAATGATATCTACCTACCTATTAATAGATCGTTTGACCGTTCTTCCTTTGGAATCTAATTATAGAATCGATATTATAAAACTAACCATTGTTTTAAAGGTGACCCAATTATTTAATGGTTGAGAAGCTTTATTGCTTCCTATCCTAAATTATTATTATTGTCAGAACGGAATATTTTTACTTGAATGTAAATATATAACTACTTTTGGCGAAGGGTGGAGGTAGGCTGTTAAGATCCGCCATAAATAGTGCACACTATACTTTTTCAGTCATACGTATTTGTTTTCATTGAAATAAGGCTACAATTAATTACAGATGGTGTTAGTTAGTTTTTAAAATTTGATTAAACACTGCAAAAACTATGCCATACCAAAAAAAATCTAAATTAACTGATAAATAACTTTGGATACTTTATACATAGTATAATTTGATAATATTTTTTAACTATTATAGTTTGGTTTAGGCAGGGCTTAATTAATTTTTAAAAACTAACCAACATCATCTGTAAATTGTAGTCTTAGTTCAATAAAAAAAAATACCTACGTATGACTAACAAAGTTTAATGTGAACTATTTTTGGCGCATCTTAACAGCCTATCTCCACCCTTCGCTACTGATAGCTACCCACTTAGGCACTAATGTATAGGTAAACCATTAGGTATAATCGTATAATACAGTGATACTTGGTGACTATGTGCGATTCGCGAGTGTGCTGGATTTGTTTGCTGCAATACTCGTTTCAATGCTAGCAAACAATACCACTACAAGTCGCTTTTATCATGCTTATGCAGCGCTCGAAATGGAAAATTTTACGAACCGGAGCGCTCGATAATTTTACGAAAATATGAACATAGGTAGTTATCTAATTTTATGTGTATTTTCCAAAAAAAGTGTGTTAGATTTTTTTATTACGTGGCCTGTCTAGCTCGGATTGTCAAATTATTTTTTCACGAGACGGAGCGATAATTTTGGGGATTTTATGAACCGGAACGGCGCTCCGGTGCGCTCCGGTTCATTTCGAACCCTGTGCTTATGGTGTCACTGTATAATCATTTACCTACACCTACCTACATATTATAAAAGAAAGAATATATTATTGATGATTTAACTTAATTATAAATGGTCTAGCCAGGGGTTACAAACCCATAGGTTGCGACTCTCAGAGTATTGTCAAAAGATGTGTTATTGGAGATCGCCAACTAGATACCAAATACGCTTACTTACCTGAAAAAAATATTCACTATAAATCTAAATTCCACTGAATCACTAAATTTGGTCAGCAATATTTAAATAAAAATAAGTACTTATAGCGTAGCTAATTAGGTAGGTACCAACCTACCAGTAGCGAAGGGTAGAGGTAGGCTGTTAAGATCCGCCATAAATAGTGCACATTACACTTTATTAGTCATACATAAATGTTTTTATTGAACTAAGCTACAATTTACAGACGGTGTTGGTTTACCATAATAGTTTTGATATGTTTAGGGCGATACGTCAAAATAATGCACACTTTTCTTATTTGTTTTCGTTTGATTAAGAATACATAATACACATACCTATTGTTAATTATTTTTTTTAAAATTCATTAAGCCCTGCCTAAGCCAAACTATACTTAATACATAACAAAATCATATTCTATTTATAAAATATCCAAAATGATGTATGACTTAATTGCATACCTAATTTTAGATATTTTATAGATAGACGAGTATTTTTTGACTATTATTTATTGAATTGATTTTCGCAGGGTTTAATTGAATTTTAAAAACGAACCAATACCTACCATCTGTATATTGTGGTCTTATTTCAATGAAAACAAATACGTATGACTGACAAAGTTTAGTGTGCACTATTTATGGCGGATCTACACAGCCTACCTTCACCCTTCGCCACTGCTATCTACCTACATAATATTTATCTAAATATGTATAATGCATCATTGCTTCAATGAATGTGATTGCAGACCAGTTTATGGTTTTTATTTTGCTACTGCATATCCTTGAATAATGGGCATGATCATTAAAATTTATCAGATAATAATTAAACATATCTAC
The DNA here is from genome assembly GCF_057557595.1 of Rhyacophila brunnea. Classification (NCBI taxonomy): domain Eukaryota; kingdom Metazoa; phylum Arthropoda; class Insecta; order Trichoptera; family Rhyacophilidae; genus Rhyacophila; species Rhyacophila brunnea. The sequence goes on along the minus strand of NW_028232848.1, from coordinate 37,899,239 downwards.
TGATATTTAAGAAAGATGATAGATAGGTACTTATATAAAATCTAAAATATTCTAAAAGCTACAAGTTCTCTTATCCAAAAAAATATAGGTACATACCTACCTAGGTAGGTACCCACTTTATATCAGTAACTTCTGGTAAGTGTGAAAAAATGTTTCTTGTAGATAAATTATAGAAGAAAAGATTAACATATTATCTAAATAAACCTTTCTACACCAATAAGAAAACGACCTCTAGGTATCTATCAAAAATTCGATACAAATAAAGTTAAGTAATATAAAAATATTATTTTTATTTATGTAGGGCAAAGACCGTTTAGCAGATGTCGCCATTGTCGACAGCCCTTTGATAATAATATGACGTCTGCCTTAAAAAAATAATGACACAATGCAAAATGGATTCTCACATTAATGCTATGTTATGCTTCATTTGTGTAAGACTATAGGAAGACCACGAGTGATTATCAAACAAATGGGACTAATTTAAAAATATATATTATAATAGGTTCTTGCTGTATTAGGTAGCTGGTATTGTGTTTTATTGATCGATTAAACATTTATCATACATAACAATACAATAGGTAGGTAATAATTAAGTACATTCTTCAATATTTAAAATATCTGTAGGTACGTATCTAGGCATAGGTACAGCATGTCAAAATAAAATAATTCTGACATCTAAGTCAAACATAAGAACATCAAATTAAAATAAAATCCAAAATATTGATCTATCGTGGAAATTAAAAATTGTTAGGTATTGACTGGACAAGTAATTTGAACAAACAAAAATTTATTCATAATAATAATTATGTAGACATCAGTTGGAGCCAAGCAGGAAAAGTAAATTAAATCAACATATTTTGACTTATTCTATGACAACATCTTCTTGGCTACGTGTTAAAACTGTGAACATGCTCCTTCCATTTTTAGCCGCACTTCCATTATAAACTAACAAGCTCCTCCCATTTAGTCGACAACAGCGCCCTCCTTTACGTAGCCAAGAAGATGATGTCGTACAATACCTACATATATGGGTAGATAATAGACTAGTTAGACAGGTATACCTACTAACTCGTCTATTTTCTTATTAGCAAGGATTGTGGTCTTTCTGTAAAATTGCGACATTTGGCGTATTCAATGTTATTGCCTTTTGTCAGCCCTTGTAATTTCAATATTGCCTAGTCCCCGACGATCCATTTTCTAATATCATTTTTTATCAGTCCAAAATGCTAATCTAATATACCCAATAAGATTTCAATCGCATCATGTGTGTCCATATTATAGGTGTGTATGCAAATCGGACTGACACTCAGGTGAGCCAATTGGTTGTTGGCGTTGTTGCGACTTTTTTTAAATGTTGTAATGGGTTCTAAATGTCTAAAACTAGTTACACATACGATGGCCGAGGTCATCATGCTTATAATGTCGTGTGGTCCGGTTTCGAATCCCGGGTCTGGCAAATTTACATGTTGTTTTGCAATGTTTATTTGAACCCGGTAAAATGTTGAGCATGTGGCAAATATCCATTGCTTGTAAAAATACAAACATCTGTTAATACAACGTCCACTCAGAAATCTATACCTATGATCTTCTTAAGATTAAACATGGTTTATACGTAGGTATAACATAACAAATATTTTACCTAGACCGATATTTTGATGGCTCAAGTAACACCGCGCGCCAGAAATAGCAAATGAAGGCAGACGTGCTTGAGTTCAAGTCTCTAAAATTGATATTATCTAACAATTTATATCAAGAAAAAAAACATTTTAAACTTTAAGTTGTTGGTTATTGTTTGCCACCCGAGCCTCAGAACCTTAACAGTGTAAGTAGTATGTGTAGGTTTTAACCTATAAGGTTTCAATGGTTTAATTTTTTTTATTAAAATCATGGTCACCCTAAATTAACGGGCAAATATGTATTTATCTAAAAATACATGCCGTGTAAAAAATGTTTGGTTAGTTTCGTTACACATTTAATACGGTTATTTTTCTATCAAAAGGGATTCTCTTTTATAAATAGCATAGCGCTTTTGGGTTACATTGTTATTTTTTTAGTTTAGATAATTAATGAAAGGGCGAGATATATTTTTTGATCATTGTGTCTAATGATGCGATATAACAAGCTTTATTTATCATAATATATAGATACCTGGGTAAATAATGTAGGTAGCAGTAGCGAAGGGTGGAGGTAGGCTGTTAAAATCCGTCATAAATAGTTCACATTAAACTGTGGTAGTCATACGTATTTGTTTTTATTGAATTAAGACCACAATTTACAGATGGTGTTGGTTAGTTTTTAAAAATCAATTAAACCTAGCCTAAACCAAACCATATTAATTTAGGTATGTTAGGGGCGATTCGACAAAATAGTGCCCTCTTTTCCATTCATACTGATTAGTTTTCGTTGAATTAAGAATACATATTAATATTACACAGACCAGTTTTTTTTTATAATTCATTAAACCTTCTTCACCAAACCATAGTCATCATCCTGAATCTATCCACTGCTAGATAAAGGCCCCTTCAAGCTGCTTCCACTTCTCTCGGTCCTGTGCGTTACGTTGCCACGTACTTCCGCAGAACTTTATCATTTCATCGATCCAGCGGCCTCTAGGTCTACCTTTTGGACATTTTTTACCTCTTGGATACCACTGGATGACTAAATTTGTCCAACGATTGTCTCTTTTTTGAGCTATGTGTCCAGCTCATCTCCATTTGAGGCTTTTAATGAATGATTAAAAAAATATTATTCTATCTTTTAACAATTGAAAATTATTTAAGTACCTACTTATGATTTAATGGCATAATTTAAAATATTTTATAGATACATGAATATTTTTTGACTACTTATGGCTTGGTTTTGCAGGCTTTAACTGAAAAACTAACCAGCACTATCTGTTAATTGTAGTATTATTTCAATGAAAACAAATACGTATGACTGATAAACTTTAGTGTACACTATTTATGGTGGATCTTAACAGCCTACCTCCCAGTGACGAAGGGTGGAGGTGGGATGTTAAGATCCGCCATAAATAGTGCACATTAACCTTTTTCAGTCAAATGACTCAAAGGTATATGTTTTTATTGAAATAAGACTACAATTTACAGATGGTATTGGTTGGGTTTTAAAAATCAATTAAACCTTGTCTTAACCAAACCATAATGGTATTGGTATATTTTAGGCGATATGACAAAATTGTGCACATTTTTTCATTCTTACTTATTTGTTTTCGTTAGATTAAGAATACGTATGACACATATAGTTGGTTCATTTTTTTTAATTCATCAAGCTATGCCTAAACCAAACTATAATAGATAAAAATTATTATTCTATCTATAAAATATCCAAATTTATGTGTGATTTAATTGCATAATTTTAGATATTTTATAGATATACGAGTATTTTTTTACTATTATCTATTATGGCTTGGTTTCGCAGGGTTTAATTGAATTTTAAAAACTAACCAACACCATCTGTAAAATGTAGTCTTATTTCAATGATAACAAGTATGTATGACAAACAAACTTTAGTGTGCACTATTTATGGTGGATATTACCAGCCTTCCTCCACCCTTCGCCACTGCTACCTCCACTCTTCGCCACTGGTAGGTACCTAACTGTAAATTCGTTGAAAGAGCCCATCATATTATTACATGCTATTTTATAATGACATTTAGGAATGATTACAATTTAGTTTATTAAATTTCCTCTATTCCAATTTTGCAAAAAGATGTAGGTAGGAACTTAGGTACATATTTTTAAAAGTGCACAGTTTATATACTTACCTACCTACCTACCACGAAACTGGTAGATGGTAGTTTGGCTCCAGAAAACACAAAAATAAGTGAGTTACCTTCAGGATGTGGGCGTAGAGAAATATGGGATACACTTAAACACGTATTAAAGATTATTATATCATTTTCATATTTGCGTATTTACCATAATATGGTTATGCATTAAGTTTGTCACACAAACGAAATACGCATTGATTGTTGGACCTATTTGAGGACACTGAGAAGGCTTTCTATTTCTTGCATTTTCTGCCATGACCGTCATTAAGTTATAGACCAAGTTGGTCTATGGCGACTATGTTTTGTGTTTTTGACTTAACCTGTTCTTTGTTTGGGTCCAACATCGATCAACCAATGCATAAGTTCCGTTGTATGTATGGGTACTTAATGTGTTTTAATATGATATATGTTGGACGAGAAACCTGTCAAATTGTGTGTCGCTCACTTTATCTTATGTTCTATAAAAATATGTTGTGAACAATCACCATTATGATTAATACTGTTAATCCGGAAATCGGCCTTTGTTGTTTTGTTCTCGTCTACAGTGTTAGCTTTTGTCTCACGGTATCGGCGATGTCTATTATTAATTTCTTGTTTATTCCCACTTGTCCTTTGAAATAATTTTAATTTGCTTTCTCATATAAGGACGTAGGCGTATGAGTGTCTACAGTCAACAGTACTATACCTATGTGTACCTAACTATACCTATAGGTACTACCTATAGGTAAATCAGTGTCTAACTTTTCATGCGGAACTTATCCGCTCGGGTTTCAACATGTTTTTAATAATATTTACTTAAATATATAGTACCTAAGCACTTATATATTTTTTATCAAAGTCAATGTAATAAGTGAGTAGGTACAGGATATTCATTATCATTCTCCTCAGCCTGGATAAATCAAATGGTGAATAAAGGCCTCTCCAAGCTGATTTCATCCGTCTTAGTACCTAGGTACCTACTGTGCATTGGACCTCGTACATATTGTGCATGGCCCCCACAAGGGGGAGCTGACAGGGTTCTAGCCTGGGGGCCCGGGTTCAGGAAGGGTCCGGCGAGGCGAGTCGACCAGATAAGTGAGATAAACTCACATCACAAATTCGTCGCCTGCGGTGCTATTTTCCTTTAATAATAATATTATTTAAAATTATGTAGTTGCACGATACTATTTATAATTGTGTAGGTATCAATACTCGACAACTCCATAATTTAAATGGATGTAGGCATCTATTAAAATATAGAAAAAATCACTAAATATAAGTACACATTAATTATACCGCGTAGGTAGGTAGGTATACCATTTGGAAAACGCTACTATAAAGATAGCGATATATAGCGATAGATAGGGGGGGCGCCAATGATCCTAGCCTAAGAGGCCCACTTCAAGATGTGGGGCATGGTATTGTGTACCTACTTCCAGGGACTTTACGGATGTTACGGTATTAAAATGAGTTCTTTTTTGAAGTTATACTTCTTTAGGCGCATTTGGACAATCAGATCAGAGTGTATTTTTGGCGTGTGACATATGTAACACATAATTTATTTTTTCGCACAACAATAAACGCGCTCGATTGGATACGAACCACCGATTGTTCGGTTATTAGCCGAACGTACTACCATTATACCACAGTATGATACTCCAATCGTGACGATTATACAGTATAATATTATAGTTTAGAATTGTTCCGTTGCCTAAACAGCGAATTTATTATTGTCGGCCATTTGCAATCCCTTACGTAAACAAACTATTAAACGTCAGAGTGACAGTTGGTAGTTTAAAAATAAAAACAACGAGAAACCATTATAAAATTTATTAATATAAGAAGTGTATAGAAATAAACTAACGGCGTTCCAATAAGCGGTCCTTTTTCTTGAGTGTGTATTTTTTTTATGTAATTTGCTTTAGCAGAACTTAGTTAATTAGCTAATTAATCAATGCAGCAGCCAGTAGGTCTACCTTTCGCATGATTGATACCTTATACCTACTAACCTACTATTAGATGACTGGTTACATATAAATTGTACTTATTACATTTCACCGTAGCAGGGTTCGCCATGACCTTTCTTATTGGAAAGAGATAGCTTCCTGTAAACCAACAAGAACCGTGTTTTATTTAGACATGAATTTTATCTCAGTACTATACGACCCAAAGAGGTTGGACGGTCTTTAATATACAGCCATATATTTCCGTTACAATTTTTCAAGGTGAAGTGCGATACGGCGAACTGCATACGTAAAAATTTCCGGACACGTAGATCACCTATATGTGTCCAGCGCTTGTCTCTCCATCGATCTATGTAAGTACCTAGGTAGGTATCTATCCTGCAATAATTGACAAAAGCACCATTCAGCTTTGTGAATCAGGATGAACCTCTCAAGATCCCGGTTTTAAATGGCGTGGACTAGAGTGTGCAGGATTTTTAGATAACTATTACTAACTTCTAATGTCAATCATTATTCTATAAATAAGATATAATATATCGTCACCTATCAGAGTATTACTCCAACTAGATAACTCTGATTTGGTCATTGTTGGTAAAATTAAATTAAACTTTAGGTACCTACCTACTTGGTTAACATAAAAAAAATTAATATAGGTTATAATTATTATTTAAAATAAAAATGGAAAATTGTGATTGTGTAAATGGGAATTGTAGATTATTATTTTATTTATTTGATTCATCTGTGGTTTTAAAGTTATCTAATATTTTCAAACACAAAATTAATACAGTTCCCATTAACATCTGACTTACGTAGTTTTATCATTATGTAGAGAAGGATAATAATATGTAGAATCATATTCAATAGCTATCTCAAAAACAGTGAAAATCAAGTTTTCTAGTTGTAATACCTACCTATTGAGGTGACGATATACCTCCAACATACTTATAGATCATGGCCCCTACATTTTGAAGCGGGCCCCCAGGCTAGGATCTTTGGCCGGCCTCCCTACCTATTGCTAAAGATAAAGGCAATGTGACGCTCTACAGTAGGTGTACCAAATGGTGTAAGCGATATAATTATTGTGTATACCTATTAAGTGTTTTTTTGTATATTTTAATACATCCATTTAAATTATTGAGTTGTCGAGTATCGATACAGAATTAAAAATTAATTGCTACAACCACGTAATTTAAATAAAAGGAATATTGAGGAATAATAGCGCCGCAGGCGACTTGTTTTATATTAGAAAGAATTTGTGATGTGTGTTTATATCACCTTATTTGGTCGACTCGCCACGCCGCCCTTCCTGAGCGCGGGTCCCCAGGCTAGAGCCCTGCTAGCCCCCCCTTTATGGGGGCCATATTATAGATATTTACTATATACCTACCTACCTATATACAAATATTTTGCGATTTGGATATAGCTATCTTTATGGTTTATATTATCGTAATAGTGTTTTGGGTTGTCCTCGATGACAAACAACTGTACCTAACAGCGGCGAAAGGTGGAGGTAGGCTGTTATGATCCGCGATAAATGGTGCACACTAAACTTTGTCAGTCATACGTATTTGTTTTCATTGAAGTAAGGCTACAATTGACAGACGGTGTTGGTTAGTTTTTAAAATTCAATTAAATCCTGCGAAGGCCAAGCCATAATAGATAACAGTCAAAAAATACTCGTATATCTATAAAATATTTAAAATTAAGCAATTAAATTATATATAAATTTGGATATTTTATAGATAGAATAATAATTTTTATCTTTTATAATTTGGCTTAGGCATAGCTTGATGAATTGAATGAATGAACCAACAATATGTGTAATACGTATTCTTAATCTAACGAAAACAAATAAGTAAGAATGAAAAAATGTGCACAATTTTGTCATACCTATCACCTAAAATATACCAATACTATTACAGTATGACAATGACAATGAAAAAGTGTGGATAATTTTGTCGGATCGCCCAAAGTATACCAAAACTATTATTATTTGGTTTAAACAGGGTTCACTTGATTTTTAAAAACTAACCAGCACCATCAGTAAATTGTAGTCTTAGTTCAATGGAAAAAAATACGTATGACTAACAAAGTTTAATGTGCACTATTTATGTCAGATCTTAACCGCCTACCTCAGCCCTTCGCCACTGGTACCTATTAGTCGATGATTTCGAGTTTAGTTAATTATTATCGAAGGAACGATTCATATTTTTCTTCTTCATAAAACCACATGATAGTTTTCGTTTATATAGGTTTAAGACGTAGGTATGATTAAACATCAACTTACCACAAACTTCCGTCATTTAAAAGTACAAAAGTAATTACTGTAATTTGGTGTAAACGCAACAATTTTCGGGTTCGGCCAACGCGAGCTTTCGAGTCAAATGGAAGAGCTTTCTTTGACAACGACATAAAAAATGTAATATTCAAAAACAGACAATTACTACATGAATTGTTAGATTATGGCTGTTTTTGTTAGCGACACCCAAAAAATAATCGGCGGATGTCGAACCATATGCCATGCGGTTGACAACTTGTCACTTTTACCGCAAAACCGAAGTGTAGAATTATTGTAATAGCTGAACATCAAAATTTCCCTTTGAATATAAGTCGGTTATGGGGGAGCCAGGCGGGAACCGCGCTAATTATTGTCATGGCCGATTTTGGCAAAATTCATGAATTCAAGAATGAAAACCTAACCTAAACTAACCCAACCTAAAAATAATCCAGTATATCGGCTATTTTCAAAATGTATTTGCCGTTGGCTTCCCCATAACCGACTTGTACCAATATTCTTATTAAATAGTCTTCTTTCTTAATTTTTGATTATGATGATACAGTAGTTACTAGAAACCTACCTACCTAACAGTGGCGAAGTGTAGGTATTGGTAGGCTGTTATTGACACCAGCTATCCACACTAAACTACAATATTTCGGCTAGGTAGGTACATCGCGCCATATTTGCATTGATAAATGAGTAGGTACCTACTGTTACGGATACCAAACCATTGCATTAAAGACAATCATCAATCAAACCGCATGCACATGAGTTGCATACTTTAAACGTAATATGATTCCATAATTTAATAATAAGACTCGAAATATATTAAAATAAGGCGTCGTTTTTCACGCCTCATTACGCGATCGATGGAATAACTCATCCAGGTACACTGGCGCGTGTAGTTCACAATGTGATGACGTAATAATAGGTATTTGTCGATCGACAACACTGGTTCGATTATTTAGCCCACAATCTTGGCCGGGCTTAATTTGACACATCCGGACCTGTCAAACTTTTGTCGGAATTAAAAATAATAGGTACCTAATTATATTATAATATGTAGACCAGTGGTTCTCACGTGAAATTTAACTGTGACCGCACAATTAATTGACATTGACAGTTCTATGGAAACGTCTGGTGGTTACACCAAATATCACTTTTGTTGTGATTGAAAAAATTAAAGCTGAATTTTATTTACTAAAAAAATGGATCAATTTCTTTATAGATAAATCTATTAAATAAAAGATATTTGAATATTTTAGTACTTACATACTTATCTATTTTTTTATAAATAATGCAAATGGAAATTCCTCAATACCTACTCCTTTTTTACAATGCGGCCACATGGCTTCTTCTAAGTTCGAAACACGAGCAATTGCTGCCAATTCTTTGAATTGATTTCTTCTTGTTCTTGTTCTTTGTATAACTTCGACCAAAATTTTTCAACCGTGGTATTATTAAAATGGTTTTTAAGTACCTACTTGGCCATGACACATATCCAATAACGCATAGGTATTTAACGTTAGCCCAGTTGATTAAATTAAATACTGAACATGTTGAACATCATGATGTTGGTGGCCCCATGCACATGAGAACCACTGATGTAGACAGTACCTTTATACCTACTTAATATTCTTCTGTTTCTTTGTAAGAATTGGCGATACTTTGACAGAATCGTTTACGGAATCAGCGCATCTAGTATATACAAAATACTGCTTTCGGCCACTACGGCAGCTATCTAAGGTAGGTTTCTATCGAAGTATGTATTAGCACTTATTGGAAACCAGCAGACGCCACACTATCGAGACGTAAATTTCAGTAGTTTCATCTGCGCATCTATTCTATGCACAAAGTTTATCATACCTATATTGTATTGAGGCGGTTAATCGTTACAATAACCGTCTAAAAATTACTATATTTTAACAGCACCTCTCTTGGCTGTGTTAACTTTTAGAGCAAGATACACAGTTTTGACAGTTTAGACGGCTAACTTATTGCAACAATTATAATAGAACATAAACATGATAAACTACCATCGATAGCCGCCGATAACCTCCAATAGCAGCCTTGAGCATAGAAGAGATACGCTGGACTGTAAAGTGCGAATAATTAATAAAATAGTGACATCTTTCGACAATAATTATATTCAAAACCTTTTCGTGTTGCGACCCACTTTTGCAGAAGCCAACTCACATACCTACCTATCTACATAAAACCCACATAAAGATGTTTTTTTATTATAGTGGGAAAATATCATAGGTAGGTAGGTACTTATATTATAAAACTTTAAATATCATTACCATTTAATTAATTCTCAATCCTCATAAATCTTGTCTCAGTTTATATAGTAATATGTTTGTATGTGAATTAGCAATCATAACATTTCTTTTCATGTAGGTAGGTACTTACCTACTTAACAACTTTTTCGCGTAGGTATCTACATATGTACCTAGCTTATCAAACACTTGGAAACATTATTTTTGTTAATTTTATAATTATGAGACATTCATATTGACAGTTGTTTCGGCCTATTAATCCATCTTCAGAATATTATAAGATAAAACGAAGAAAGTAAAAACTAAAATATAGTTTGATCTACTGTCTAATGAAGGCACGCAATAGGTTATTTTCTTCTTTCCAGCGATCAATATTTAGCTATTTGTATTTTCTGGGACATCACTTTAATGCTTAAGTAGATTTAAAAGCAGGTATAACATATCGTCGTTATAGGATTTGTTTCCCGAATATCCATTATTGTCGAAATCGACATTTTAATGCAGTTCAATTTCTTTTATCGAACTCTACCGAAATCATTTATAAAAACAATATATTTTTATCTAGGAACAGAGATATTTTCTTAAAAAACCCGAATACGCCATGTTAAGTTACAATTACTCCGTGGTTTTCTCCCGAATGTCCAACTATTCGTACCTGAATATCCAAGTTAATTTCGGTCGAAATATATCTCTGGCTGAGTGTTTATTTCCCGAATATGACTTTAGCCAATCAAACCGCGCTCACGCCGTGCATCTCGCTCCCACATTCACGCTGTCTAGCTCTAAAACAATCACGCCCACTTTCATATTTTTCCGCCGTCTGGAGACTTCTTTCAAATTTCGTCTTATTGATATTGTTTTTAACGTTACTATTGTTTTAATAGTGAATTCATCAAATTTGAAGAGATCATTCATAGCTGATACACCACCAGTTCACCCTGAACTTACAATAGAGTTGTGGAAGTGAGTATTTCAACCTAAATAACTGCATTTTGTTTTGATAAATGACACAAAATCCCAACGGTTATATGAATTCTATAGTATGACCCGGCAACTACTACGACGTAAAAAATAATTATTATTTCAAATTATTATTAATCAAACATTGTTTGTCTTTATTTTACTTTTAATCTAGGTATTTCTATGAAAATAAAGGCGATGCTATTATTTATTTTTGAATGCGCTGATAATTAATATTTTAATTTAATATGTATGTTAGTAACTATTTATTTGGTGGATATTATATACTTAGGATATTGGTACCTACCTAATATTAGCAGCCAAAGGTAATTAATTTATACATGCTATTATTTTGTGTTGTTGTTCCTTACAATAGTAAATATAAGTATAATATTTATTTGGTGGTTTGTAATTAGTTTAATTGTCAATTATAGAAATATATATATAATAATATACTGATATATATATATATATAGATTTTTTTTTTTTGGAAAAAGTATTAATATAAAATTGTTAGCAAGTACGAGTAAGTACCATCATAAAATATTGGAGAAATGACCGTGAGGTCGGTTAGTAATTGAAGTAGTAGATACCTTATAATATATTTTCTCAGAAGTGATTTAAAAAAAATATGTAAGTATGTTCAATTATTAGAATGGTACATTCTTAAATCTTGTGAAATATTCGTTCAATAAAAAAATAGTTAATTACTTAAAAACTATTTTATTACTTAATCCGAAAAAAAAACCGAAAAAAGCGATTGCCGCGTGTTATTATTACATACGAACTTGGATAATTACGATCATTAAGTATTTAAATAGTAGAGGTAATTATTAACAATTATCGTGTAAATAAATATAACATTTGAGGCGCGTACTTTTTGACCACTCAGTAATCTGTGGGCCGTGCAGCAATACGCTACGGTCTTAAATCCCAAACGTCCATGCTTTGTCCCGAATATCCATTATTCTAAGAGAGCGCTAAAAATTTCCCGAATATCCACAGTGAGTACTTGTAAATAAAACGCATTTTCTGTGCATTTAATGATTTATACCAGTATATTATTCTTGGAATCTATTCTTAGATAATGTTGCAATCATACAGTATAGAAAGAATGATTGTTACATCTACTGATATTAAAATATACGACAGTGAAATTTGTTTTTCGTCTCCTGTAAAATTGACATTTGGTCTATTCGGGAAACAAATCCTATAGCGACGATATAAAGACGACAAATAAATCAATAAACAAGAAAGTAGTAGAAAGTATAAGAAAGATTTCATGATGTACCTAATAGATGTCATAAAACAGTTTCGCTTGATAAAATTGAATAAATACTAACTATACGATACATTGATTTATTTAGACGATAAAAATTAGGTAGGTAGGAACAATTTATTTTTAATTTTCCAAATTAGGTACCTACCTAATTACAAATGGAGGAATTTTGTTATGCTTTGCTCAATATTTTATAGGTTAAATAGGTTATTCACTGATTTCAATTCGTGGGGGGTCCCCTTTTTATTTTTTTTGGCGATTCAGCTTTGTCATTTGCGTCAAAGAAGCCCGCCGCTGGCCACGGACGGAATAAACGAGAATGGAAGATATATGTTGGTATAGTCGAGTTTTTCTATTAATGTCGTTGCAATAAACAGTTTCTTCTTATTTACAAAATAAATAAACCAGTCCATTCAAAACGAGGCAAGTCCACAAGGGGTCGATCGAAGATTCAGTCCGCAATTGACTGCAAGCGCCTTGGGCGTCCAATCTGCAAACACGAATTACCTGCCTTAATATGCTAAGTGTTCCACGAGTTACCTGGTAGGTACTCTCGGTGCATGTTTGGTCTTCTTAATGACGCAACTAATCATCGATACATCGAATTAAGATTTACTGCCTGCAACAGGTGTGCTGTGATTTTGCCGCGAAATTACCTTGACGCACACGGCGCCATGTAATTCTGGCGCCTAATTATCATAATTGGTAATGGCAGGTGACTTTTAGGGTATAATATTTTTATCAGTAGGGTTTTTGCAAGGCGGTTTCATAGGCTATGGCCGAATTCAAATTAGCAATACCCGATGCGGGTAGAAGAATAGTTTTCAATAAGGCATATTATTCTCAACCGGCACAATTTTCATTTGACTAGCATCAAGTAGAGTAGTTTGCGTGCCAAAGTCCTTAAAGAAACCTCGATAGTAAATGCGAGGTATCCATAAAGGCATCTAGAAAAAAAAAGTAGCAAAGAGTGCCTTTTGGAAGGAGATAAGCGATTCTTAATCGAAATAATTACAAGATAAAAAGAACTTTTTATATACCTACTACGTTTTTAAATTTTCTGTTGAATCATAGAAACTTGACAATTTTATTCTATGTATTAATAAATACTTTTTTTTTGTACTTGATAGAAATACTGAATAAATATAGAATACTGAAATGTCATTTTGGCATTTCATATTGATTTCCATAGTAACGCAAGTATATTTTAATAATTTAGTTGCTAGGACCCCTTAGCAACCAATAATAGTGTTTTACTTTTTACGATTTTTTTCCGAAATAACTTTCCATACAAAACAGAATTAACTAAACATGAATTTAAGTCTGCTTAGAGATGGCCAAAAGTATTAAAAGAATGCATTGTCATCGTGTTCTGATATATTGTAAAAGTTTAAAATGTCTAGCTAGTCAGGAAGTTAGTTAAAACAAGATTTGTGTTGGACAAACAAGAAAAAATTTGTACTGGACAAACAAGAAAAAAATGCACTGGACAGACAAGAATACGAGCTAATAAAAACGTGGTAAAAATAGTCATCAGTCACAATATGTAGCTACTTACCAGCCTTATGAATTTCAATTTACTCCTCAGTAGCATTAAACCAATTGTCATTGCATTAAACTGAGTCTAAGAGGCCATCCATGGACTGAAACCGTATGCGGTTTAGATCCGTGTGCCATACTAAACTTATGATTTGTGTTCATGAAAATATATTTTCACTAAATTTGTAAATGTAAGTGTATGGTATAAACGGATACGATCTGATACTTATAATATACTTTGTGAAAATATATTTCCATGAACAGAAGAGATAAGCTTAGTATGGCACACGGTTCGAAACCGCATACGGTTTCAGTCCATGGATGGCCTATAAGTAATGAACATTATTATCATTTACTTACACTTTACAGAATATTCCACTATATTTTTATTTGCTTTACTTACAACATGTTACCATTATCTTTGCAGTAGGTACCTACGCCTATAGGGACAAAATGGCATTCATTATTAATATTATTATGGTAAAGGTATTGTTACAAGAACCGCAGTGTCGTTGGGTTGACCATTCTGTGATCCATTGGAAGTGATCGTTTGCGGGCAACAATAATTTCTCTGCGGTCGCCATTTGTTGCTGTAGGTAGGTAGGTCTTACTCCGCGAACGCGTACGTCACTGGATATAGGTACATACATTAAAAATGTATACCTAGGCTATGAGCTTCTCAAGTTAGATCTAAAACTACAATTTTTAAATAGGTACCTACCTACTCCGTATTTATCATTGTGATAAAGGCTTCCGATTTTTAATATTTTTGCTTAAGTAGGTACCTACCTATTAATATTTAAATAATATTTATTTCTCGTAAAAAATATATAACAAAAGATCGGTGGTCTTTGGCCGCGGCTTATTCTATTACCTAACGAAGACAAACTCAGCAACCTAGGTTTATGTATTTACCTATAGCAAATAATTATTATGAATATGATTGTATTAATATTATAATTATGATTGTATTAGGTATAATGAATTCATTCACTCATATGGCGCCAGGTTGTAGATACTATTGAAATATCAAAGGAAAATGTTCAGAAAAAAATTCTTCGTCATCTTTATTTTAAAGTTATAATTATTTTCCTTTTTACACCTTCTCAAACGAGTATTTTCCGACTAACTTTTTTCATGGCATGCTCGCCTTTCATTTTCTTGAAGCTCGTAGGTCACTTATGCTCTTAAAGCATTTTTCCCTGCTCTCATGTGGTATCGTTTTCAATCCCGGTATTCTAGAAAATTTGAATTTTTACACACCCGTCAATTACCTACATGCGTGGTCGCAGCCATGACCTATTTTGGGTGAAAGCTGTTTCCTCATGTCAGGCTCACCAGGCACCAATAGTGAGGGCTGTGCGGCTGGTCAATGCACTCCCTAGAGATGTAGATACTTTTGGCGATCCATTATATATTCTGCTTTTTAAATTCTATTTTATTGTTTAATTTGTATTTTTTTTAATTACTGTTGTTTTTTTAAATTTTATTTCTTTTGTATAAAACTATTTTTGCTTTGTTTTTTTTCTCTACCTTGTTTTTTCTCTAACTGATTAGGTACTTGTAATTTTTATTCTAAATGTCATGTTGTGAACGTCCTGAACTAATAATTTGTTATGTACTCAACGTGTTTTTTCAAATAAATAAAATAAAAAATAATAATAAAATAAATGTACAAATACCAATACAGAATTTCAATCTATTCCAGTTCAATTTCATCAGCTTTGCAGGTAGGTGGCAAAATGTCCCCAAGGAAAGGAATATGTAGGTAGGTACCTACATTACATAGGACTCATAAACATGCTCTATCTATGGCTTGGATTTCTCCGCACTTGGAGCTACTATCTAATCCCCAGTTATGTAAGCTATACCTACGCGTTTACTTTGACAATATCCGTTCCTCAGTTAGAGTAGGTACCTATGTACCTACCTACCTATAACCCGAAGCATATTTCAACTCTCCGATGTCTCCTGCAACAGTATCAAGAGATGAATATACCTCTCGCCTGTTGCTTCGTGGGCTATGAAAAGGCGTTTGACAGCCCTCATCGTCAATCTCAATGGCAAATTCTGCTGGGCTATGGTGTCCCACGGAAATTGGTTGCCGTGATAAGTTCTCTGTACAACAATACAGAGTGTCGCATGAGAGTACTCTTTGTATAGTATAGACCGACCTCTTTGAAATCACGTCAGGAGTTAAGCAAAGCTGTGTACTTACGCCCTTTCTTTTCATCATCATGATGGATTTCATAATGCGTAAGACGGTTCGCTCCGATAGTGGGATACGCGTATATCATGATGAAATAACCGAACTATCCGAAGAAAGAATGTGCGATTTGGAGTATGCAGATGACGCAGTCGTGTTTGACTCGGCGATCGAACGGTTGGAGGTAACCGTGATCAGGCTCGCCGCGAACTCGAAACGTGTGGGTCTTCATCTAAATGCGGCTAAGACCAAATCCATGTGCTCACAGCGCGACGAAGTTAGGTATATTCTGAAAATCAAGTAAAACTCCACCAGGGTGGAAGTGCTGCATGCATTGACGCCGACACTCCTTTGCGGGTTTCCGGTTTGCGCGTCGAGCTGGTGTCCAGGTTTAAATACTTGGGTGCCACGGTTGCCGACAATGGTGGTATTTATAGTGAGGTTTGAATCTGCATGAGTATAGCGGGGTCTGCATTCAGCCACCTTGGAGTCGCATGGATGTCAACGCTGTAGTATTCTGTGAGGACCAAATGCCGTTTGTTCAACGTGTGCGTGCTACCTGTGCTCTTGTATGGCTGTGAGACATGGCATCTTACTAAGAATAATTTTAAAAAGTGCTAGGTATTCACGGATATCGAAAGACATGTTTAATAATAGATACTATTTTATGGTTTTACTGTTATTAAATTTTCACGATGAGAAAAGAACATACATATTTTATAATTAAGATTACATAAGACATATTATTACATAAGATAAAATATAAGACATAAGATTTTTCTAGTAGGTAGGTACGTGTAGTTCCCGCACATTCCCCCAAATTCTACATTTTTTGCCTATCACCTGACTTCCTAAGTGCCTTGTCCCATAGTTTAACAACCTTCGGTTATTGAATAAGTATATCTAGTTATTTTTATTAAAGGTACAAGTAACTTAAAAAAAACGTGTGGCATATTGTCGTGTCGTATAAGAACATTGTAGATCGCCATTTTGATATATAGATACCAATGCGGTCCAATAATTGGATCGTTAATCGATTAAATATAATAATGTTTGTTCCGTTACATTGCGGTTATACCTACATACATTACCTACCTACCTATATTCTTGTAATAAACAAGGGTCATACGACTATCTAGACTCGCCCGATGTTTGTTATATTATTATTATTATAATCGTCCTAACCTTTTTCTAGTTCCTCTTTATACGGTCGAATTTTTGTAGCTAAAGAAGTTGATACTTTAGTATCATAGCCAATCGTTGGTAGGTACCTATACCTACCTTTAAGCCAAGTTCAAATTTTTGCGCCAAAACTCAGTGGTCCTATTTGGTAGCCATAACAATCTAATTGATTAAAATGCAACTATAACGAGATCCGACAATAAAAAAGATGTAGCCATTGCTCACTTCCTGAGCCATTAAACATTCAAGATGAAACATAAAGAAAATTATATACCTTTTGGTCATATTTTGATGATTTTTCGTTTAAATAAAGGTGATACCTTATATGTTACGGTAGATACATGAGTCCTCTTTTGGGACAAAGCTACAGGCTCCACGTTCTGGCAACATCCAGTAATAACTGATGCTTATTAAATGTATCGAAAGTAATGAGTGTAATGTAATGACATACGAACCCATAATTATATCCAAGTACATAAAAGAGTCAGAACGCTAATGGTAAATGTAAATTTGATATAGAATTACCTCCGTTATTAATAAACCATAACTTATGGGTGAAATGGATAACCCATAGACACCGTCTGCGTACCTACCATTTAACACCATTGGCGTGCGTTTCGTCAACGAAACAATCCGTATTATTTTTTACGCTATGTTGATTTTTTTATTCTTCAAAATATTGAGATGCAGACTTTTGGCCAGATTTAACTGTGCTCGAAATAAAGATAATATTTATGTACCTAGAACCTACCTAAAACTAACCAGAATGGACTTAATTCACTTGGCTTGTGAACCACTCAATTTTGCACTAGGATGGTGGAGTTTATAGAGCGCCGTCTCTGAGGACGTGGACGTAGGCTCAAATCCTGCATCTAGAATAAGTAGACGGAGGAATGGAGGCATTTCAGGAGAGTGTAGACATCACTAGGATATTTAAAAAGAGCCACGGTTACAAAACAGATTAATACATATAAATGTAAAAGCCATCTCCATGGACTAAGGTTCTGAATCAGGATAGTTTATGACCTATCGGCCATAAAACCCAACTAAAAAAAGTGCGACGTCTGTCCCTAAATATTGAAAGCACGTTACAATAACGTGAACTAAAATGCATATTATTATGATACAAACGTAGGTAACTATTGAAAATAGCATATTTCTTAACACGTGTTTAAGTTTATTCCTTATTTTTGCATCCTTAACCTGATATAGGTACCTACCTACCGACAACACCCAGTATCGTAACCCAAGTAACATGAACAAGTACGAAGTAATTCATGTAAATAAATGTTAAAAGACACTTATACCTATCTAATAAGTAGGTAGCTTAAAATATTTTTACCTGGTATTTTAGAGTTAATACGAGTACCATCTTAATGCTGCACGCTACTGATAAAACTAGGTTATATTTAATTTGCATAGGGGTTGCAAGAAATCAACCCCTTCGTTCACTAGGTAAACAGTCTTTCTAATTGTAAGGACAACATCCATTTTCTAACCCCTCGAGCCCCCATTATAATTTTCAGAGTAGGTACCTAATATGCGTCGTCAAGGCTTCGGGGACTTGAAAACTGTACCCGCTAACAAAATAATAGTCTCGGGTTGTTGCAAGGTATATAAAACGTGGGATCGGGAGCATGAGCTGAATACTTATTGCAATTTTTAATATTATTTCTATGACCTACACTCCACAGTCACTTACTTGGACCGTGCAGTCATATCCATTAGGTATCAGAAGTCGTTGATGTATTTGTCAATTTACTCCCTGTCTACCACTGCTTTAAATATAGGTGAAGACGAATAGTTTAATACGCTTCGTAACTTTGCACTATTTACTACACTCATTCGCCTTTTCTGCCTGATTACCCCGCATGAAAACGGAAGTTTTTAAAAATGGATAGAAACAAAAACGGTAATATTCTGGTGGCAGCTGGTGAAAAATTCCATTTTTGTTTTTATTAATTTTTAAAAAATGCCGTTTTTGTCTCCAGACATCTCATATATTAGGTATATCATTGTCACGCAACACGCTAGAGCCGGAGTGCAAAGATGTTAAGAGTATACTCTACTGAGCGCAAACCAGTCTAAGAGTCTCTTAGATTTTTAAGCGATGACTTATTCTTTTGACAGGCCACTAGGATATGATCCTAGTAACCTTTCAGCATGTTTAGTATGATAAAATAGGGTGAATGAGAATGACGTGGACAATATGAACAGTTTCCGAAAAAAAGATTCAAAGTGTAATAATTGCCAAAATGCTACTGTTTGAATTCCAGTATGTATGATATTTAACAGTGATACTTAATTTGTCTGCCTTAATTATGGCAACGCTGACAGGATAGCCAACTTGACCGTTTGTAATTCACTAGACGTCAAAAAGTTTCAGCTAATCCACTGATTATAGAAATAATAAATAATTGAAGCTGTTTAAATATAAACGTTTCTTTATTTAATCATGTTTTTTATTAAAATTTTCAGTTTTTCCTTTCCAAAAATATGTTGTGTTCCTATTAACCCCGTTTCACTGGTAAATAGAAACAGACCATAATTTTGTGGTCATACACCAAACCACTGAATTGCAAATACAATTTTTGGCAAGCGAATTCAGCTTTTCAGTCATTCGTCATTAGATTTAAATGTAATATGAAATCTAAAAACGTTCCTATTGCCCGTTTTACGGACGTACTTTACGTATACTCACCGGTGAGAAATAAATAGTGTAATACCAAATCTATCGATTTTTAATACCTAACTACAACAACCCATGAAACACAGTTATAGTTGTGTACAAATTACTATGAACTTGTGCTAAACCAGTAGTAGGTAGGTGGGTATATATAGTATAGTAGTGTAGCCTCCCGCTCAACTTAGTCATGATTCAGTCCATCGCAGGCCTCCGGCTGCAACACACATGTATTACATAAGCACGTACATAAGTATAAATTAACATCTTTATTTAATCAATCACAAATAAATCTAATATAGCAAGTATCCTCACGTGTTTCACTAAAATAAATAATCAAACCCAATCCCACAATGTATAACCCCACCACCTCCAATCCAACAGTAGTATTAGTGAAATAATAACAGAAAAATCAAGGTTTTTAGAAAATCACACAGGTACTAATTGTATTTTGAACTTACCGGAAATCGAACCCGCTGATAATGGCATTGGTCTTCAATAATTGTTAGTAGGTACCATGGCCCCCACAAAGGGGGGGGCTGACAGGGCTCTAGCCTGGGGGCCCGGACTCAGGAGGGGCCCGGCGAGGCGAGTCGACCAGATAAGTGA
The DNA here is from genome assembly GCF_057557595.1 of Rhyacophila brunnea. NCBI lineage: Eukaryota > Metazoa > Arthropoda > Insecta > Trichoptera > Rhyacophilidae > Rhyacophila > Rhyacophila brunnea. The sequence continues at coordinate 37,878,491 of NW_028232848.1, read as the reverse complement.
GATAAACACACATCACAAATTTGCTTTAATAGTAAAAATAAAAAAGTCGTCTACGGCGCTATTTTCCTTCGATAATATTATTATTTAAAATGATGTGGTTGTACCATACAATTTTTAATTGTGTATGAATCTCCATAATTCAAATGGATGCATTAAAATATACAATAAAATACTAAATATACACATTAAATTTACCGCGTACAGCATTTGGAAACGCTACAACTGCAGAGCGTCACACTGCCTTTATCCTTAGCGATAGGTAGGGGGGGGGGGCGCCAAAGATCCTAGCATGGGGGCCCGCTTGACGATGCGGGGCCATAGTAGGTACCTTGGTAGGAGATGAGTGGGTGGTTGAAATGTTTTTAATTTCATCCTCAAAGAGGATGCGTCTCTACGTTCATCATCATCTTCCATGAATTAAAATGGCAAAAGTAATGTAACAGAACCTAGGTAGGTACTTGAGAATAATTTAATATATTATCTACGATAAGTATGTATATTAATATCCTGCCTACTATTTGAGTACCACTGCTTTCGTCGAGTCAACCCTTATTTATGAACCCTTTACTGTATGCCTTATGGATATCATAGTCGTCTGTGTATAATAATTATCAGTTATCATTTTAATGTGTAGTCGGTGAAAGATAAAGAGATAGTATTATTATGTGTTAAATATCCTACCTAGTTATTTTAACCATTTTTTACCACAGTACCTACCTAAATGGCAACAATTAAAAAGTAGGTACTTAGTTAACTATATCAGTGCAAGTTTACCAATATTAAATAAAATTAGGCAACTGGTGTTGGTATTTCATTTTTGTGTTCATTAGACATTATTGTCATGTAACAAGGCATTATCGGTAATCATTACTATAAACATAACAAATTACCGTGCGGTTCAAAAGTTTTGCAAGAAACAAGGTAGTGACATACCCTCGAGGTCTGATGATGGTACTAGCTCAGTCAGTGGACCCGAGGTGTCAAAAAGTTTAAATTCACATGAGTTATTCTTGATATTTCGAGGAGATGAGTTGGTGGTAATTTAACACTCTATTTAACGGGTATGATTATAGTTATATTTTCTGCGACAGGTTTATTAATTCTTATATTCAATAGTCGACCGACTATTACTATAAAACTCAATTCATTTATCGACTACGCGCTTACACATACTTACAACCAAAACCACATGGGTGACCCAACAAACGATAGGTACCGCGAGAGTGATAGTGCAACATGACCACGGTGCAAGACCATCAACAACGTAAAAGGTTAGTGCCTAGCATCCTTACAACCCCTCCCCCCAGCATTCACATCCACCATCTCGTTCCATCAAAATCAATTACAGTCCACTATAAAAAGCGTAACGATGAATAATTATTCAGAGAATAAAAAAACACCTAAAATAAATGACATTATTATTAAATTTGCTCTTTGAATCGATACCACGATCTCGATTAATATAAATCAAGTAGTTAGTAACTATGATTACATTTTAATTCTCTGTCTATGCGAACAGAGATCACGAGTATTAAATTTATTGTTAGAAAATACCATGTCTCCCCATTTTTATTTACTTTAACTGGATTGATATGTGTTTTATATGAAATAATTATATACTATAACTAAGAACAAATAAGATGTAAAACAATGATAAACCCATCATCAATACGTTAGTCATATGCTAGAACTTTCTTAGCGGTTTTTACATAAAAGAAGGTGAAGAAAATTAATTTGTGCAATCTCAAAGAACACAGTGATATTAGGCATAGGTAGGTACCATACATACATGATACTCGTATCTACATGCTACGTGTATGTCTTCTACGCTATCGACATAAAGTGGGGGATAAATTACAAACACGTGACAAAATAAACATAGGGATGTTTTACCTACTAGAAACGCCCTTATTATTATGTTTTGTATTATTTATGTCGTCGTACCAAAGAACAGCGACATTACCCAGCAATTGACATTTACATTTTACTTGTGTAAAGAATTCATTTTGAAGGGAGCTAAAAACGTGAGTGCATTATTGTTATAAATAGGTAGATACATATTTCCAGTAGTATTATTAATCATGTTTGCATCATACCTGTAATATAACTAACAGGTTTCAAAAATTATTGTCCATCAAATGCTGTCGCTAACCTTGAGTCCTAATACCTATGCGAATTGCGAACCAAATTGATGATGTGATTAGTGATGACTGATGACTGATGAAATCTGCAAACCATGTGTCAAAAATCATGACTTCTTCAAAAAACGAATAGGACCTACATATCATTAGTTTGTAGCAATCATACCACTCAGCATTACAAGGGTGACACACTTTAATATGTAGGAATGTCTTTTTGTCAAAACAAAACAACGTAGCGGAAACGATGTCAGCATTTCCTCAATCATAACTAGATCAGTATGGCAGTGACGAAGGCTCCACACTAGGCGATTATTTAAAGCCTACCTTCTAAGAAAAATATATCTTCAAGTATTTGATTTATATTAAAATAGGTAAATAAAAAATGTGTATGCAAAATATAAAACAATTGAGAGTCATCTATCGTCAGAATTTAGAATACCGTTTAATTTAGTTGAGTTTCCAGTGGCCACAAGCGCCATCTATTTTCAATTGAATTAGCTTCGGATTCCGATCGACAGATTCCAAACTACATTTTGTATTGCTATGACGTCACATAACATCAAGCATGTCTGTAAATTTGAACCGAATCTATAAGCGCTACAGAATACGCTTACCTACTGTAGGCTCTACACTCTTTAGGAATATGTTTATTGTCAATGTCTGTCGCTTTAAGCAAATAATAAATACATAAAATGATTTTAAAACTTAATTTCTATTGGATTCAATGAGATATAATTAAAAATTGATTTTAAAAATAAAAAAAATAATTGTATCTTGTGATGTGTGTCATTGTGTTGGTGTATATATTCATTCACTAGTAATATAGGATTATCTCCTTATTACCCGTAAGTATATCTGACAAGTACTTATATTTTTTTTCTCATATCTCCACAGCCTACCTCTTTCCAAAAGTCACCCTTCGCTACTGCAGTATGGTCTATTATGTTTTGTTTCGTTGAGACAATGTCTCTTGAAATGTATGAACTACATTTGTATAAATAGCAAGGACAATCCATAAATCTTCACTTCACTCGAGTCCATCACTCGGCGCACTACTCATCTCGAGTCCAGTCTCTCGATTATTGTTTTGTTCTACCTACTTAATATTTGAATCAACGTTTTCAAAAGTAAATATACTCAAAGATGTATAGTGACATAGAAGGTTGAAAGTTTGTGAAATATTGCTTTATTCAATAATTGTATTGAGTAGTACCTACCCATATAACTTCTATCTACATTTATTATCTAATATGTAGGTAGGCTTCAATGACTATTAAATCACTTCATGAAAGGACAATAATATTCTTGATTGGGATTATTGTTATGAAATTTATAGATATCTCCTTATATACTTATGTAAAGTAGATAATATACCTAATCCTATTCAAAATAATTTTCTCCTTTGTTTGTGAGTATGCGTGGGTGACTTCATTTCATGACTATGTTGGCAAATGGCGCTGTGTGATTGGTAACAGTGTGACTGGTAAAAATAATGATTATAAGTTCACATTTGAGAATACAGCAGGGCTCTAAAACTTCGCACTAATAAAATATACTTATGATTCTTTTAAAATCTTAAGTTGGTAGGTATAACTGATGTTATATTTAATAATATTCTAATATACCTACCTATATGTGCAGTGATAATTTAAGTTAAACTGTAGGAGTTTCCTTCGTTAAAATATTCATTAAAAATGTGAAATAGGTGCGTTTTCTCATAATTTTAAATCGAACATAGTCAAAATACCGAAGATTTTTTTCTTTTACTGTTTTAGACAAATATTTACTTAGGTAGGTACCTACGAAAGATTTTTTTTATTTAAAACACTTTGGAACGCAAATTATATAGGTCGTAGGTATCAATTAAATGTTTTTAATTGCACCTTTCGTATTTGTCGCTAGATACCTCCAATAAATCCACAGTAGCATTTCACTTCGACTGAATGGTTGTTTTTTTACCGATGGTTTTGAATGCCGCATCTAGCAATTTCACATGTTGTTTATTTCGATGTGTGTAGATCCATAGCAAGAACCTAATGATTTTAACTAAATCAGATAATCCAAACACCGTGTTCTGCTTAAATAATTATGTACCTAGATAGATTTAGGAAATTAAGACCATCGGAAAAAATAATTTACCAGCCCTGCATTGTCCATCTGTATTCTGACCTCTAGCATGTAAAGATCTTATTGTCAGATTTGTAATTCATTATTTTGAGCTGCGAGCGTCAAGCCAAGTGACTGATGCAATGGCTTATAAACAAATGGGCCTTTGTTCGATGTCAGTCACTTTTTGCGCCATCAAGATGGATGGTTTAATGATGAAGATATTTTGAAGGTTTTTTTTTGTTATGGGTTTACTAATCCAATAGGTAGGTATATATTGTAGGTAGGTACTGTCTAAATAACTAAATCCGGGTTAGAGTGACAAAACACAAATAGGTACGACATTAGTACCGAAGGGTGGAGGTAGGCTGTTAAGATCCATCATAAATATTGCACAATAAACTTTGTTAGTCATACCTACCTACATATTTGTTTTTATTGAACTAATACTACGATTTACAGATGGTGTTAGATAGTTTTTAAAAATCAATTAAACCATGCCTAAATCAAAACATAATACTTTTCGTATATTTTCGCAGATACGACAAAATTGTGCACACTTTTTCATTCATGCTTATTTGTTTTCGTTGGATTAAAAATACATTCATATCACACATATTGTTGGTTTATTTTTTAAATTTATTAAGCCCTGCCTTCACCAAACTATTTAAAAAATAGCCAAAGTTATGTATGATTTAATTGCATAATTTATCGATATTTTCTTGATAGACGAATAGTTTTTTACTATTATGGCTTGGTTTTCGCAGAGATTAATAAAATTTTACAAACTAACCAACATCACCTGTAAATTGTAGTCTTATTTCAATGAAAATTAAATCATTTTTTTTAATATACTGTGGACATTACAAATTATAAGTTTAAGACGTTTACAACATGACATTTAGAAACAAAGATATATAAATATAACAGTAAAAAAGAGATAAATCAGTAGATAAATTAGGTAGGTACAAGAAAGTACACCGGATGAGTTAAGCAGACCCTATTTTAAGAATTCATATGGGCCTATTAGGATCGGACATGGTCGAAAAATAAATAAATTAAGAATTTATAAAAAAACGTCCACCTAAACTCATTCTCACGTAGGTGGAATATATCAACACCGAAAGCAATTTCGTTGAACATAGTTATCGCCCTCCCAATTGGCATTACTAATATTAATAATACGTAGGTATGAGTGACAAAGTTTAATGTGCACTATTTATGGTGGATCTTAACAGCCTACCTTCACCATCCGCCACTGGTACCTACTTATACCTAGTCGTAATGATAAAAGAATTCATCTAAGTATGTCGTCATTCGTCTTTCATTATTGATATTTCGTTATTTAATAATTAAGCAGGTAGGTACTCTGAAGGAGTCACTTCATTTACTTTACCATTCAAAAGCTAATAAGGTACTTACTTGTTTTTTTTCTATTAGGCTGTTTTTTTAAAAAGTTTTATTTGTTATTATTTAAAAAAATATATATTTTTAAGAAAATCATGAAACGTCATTATATTTTATTTCCATTAGATTAAGGCCCCATATGCTCAGCATAGGTCAAAATGGAGCTTTTATGGTATTTTCAGAGCATAACCCTGGACATTCCTTAAACTTAAACGTTGTAGATAATCTATTTATATAATTTTGAAGCCTTATTATCCTTTATATTTTATTTTAAACATTTGATAACTGCATAAAGTATTTTTATTACATAAAATAGTATTCTTTTAAACCTCTCGCTCTAATGTTTTAGGATATAGTCATATTTCAGTACATCCACGTGCAGTGGTGTTAAGATTTTTTATGTTTATTAATTTTTAAATGCATTCACAAAAACATTAGTAAAATTAATGTTAACATTAATATAGTGACATATTTACGATAAAAAAATATATTTTATAATCTTTGTGATCCCAAATTTTACAAGAATTAGGCATTTTATTATTCAAAAAATGGGCACGATTAACACATTTGAAGATAATTCTAAAGATACTGATTATAATCTATGTCCTTGACCATTCAAATGTGATAAACATCATACGAATAATGTTTGCTTTATAATAAATATTGACCTAAGAATAAGGTAGTATTTTTTTGAAATATGCCATTTCTATTGGCTAAGCTACAACATACGGCCGTAGCCATAAATTGACAAACGATATATGAAGTAGGGAGTAAGATCATGTTAAATCGCGTGTCGCAAAATGATACAGCTGTTTACATCGAAGATAGGTACAAATAGGTTCGGTAAATTCCACTTTTAGGTTCTTGACCTCTCTATATATAATAGATTTTCCTAGTTATCCAATCGATATATAGCAGTATATTTTGTCTTTTAATTTACTTAATGAATAGGGTAGTGATATATAGGTACTCGTATATGTATAAGTAGGTATATGATAATAATCCCCGGACTATTCAACATCATTCGGTATGATTCTTAAATGCCGGAACCATATATATTCAACTGCTATCCTATCGCTCTTTATCCATATCGAATCACAAATAATAGGTATCCGATAATAAGTATATCTATATTTAGATTCAATCTCCAAAAGCGATTCACTCACAACTAGGTAGGTAGATACATAACTGTCAAATCTTACTTATACCAAGTTAGAACTAATGTTCAATTTCAATTCAATTTCAATTCAATTCAATTCATTTTTTTTCCTTTCAAATATTATGGACATTACAAATTATAAGTTTAAGAAATTCACAACATGATATGAAACATTATTATCAAGAAGAAAAGTTATAAATGCGAGAAAAATGAATAGGTATATTAAAGGAGCACATAGGATAAACATACAAAAGCAGTGAAAATACAATTTATTAGGTACCTATACCTACATCTATAGAAGTTCAAAGAAGTACCCACACCGAGTTTGTTAAGGAGACCCTATTATAAGAATTTATAAAATAGCGTCCACCTAAACTCACCCTCACGCAAGTATAATATATCAACACCCGAAGCAATTTGGTTGTACATAGTTATAGCCTTTCCAATTGACATTACCAGTGAGGTGACTAGCAATAGCAACTAGCAAACCTTTTTTCTAAATTTAAATAAAAATAGATATCTATTACAGATTTTACATGACACTTCGTTTGACTATACGTTGGTAGGTACAACATCAAATAAATATCTAGGTGCCGAAATAGGTACCCACCACATTGACCGTCTGAAAACTTTCAACAGACCCTCCTGGAAAACCACTCGAATAACCAAACTTTTCTCCTCCTCCCCTTGATTTAATATTATCGCTAACCAAACAGAAACAAACCCAGTGGACTGGCACTGGAGACGAAACAACCCCATGCAATGTCAAGGCGCCACGTTTAATCAATAATTAAACGAATGCCTTCTAAAATGCTCAGTGGCGTCGATAAAGATAGGTCCTACCTAACTACCATCCTATTAAGGTTCTATAAAAAATGGAAACGGCTGTCATTTTAAGATTTTCCAGAAATCAGCGAAAATATTATAATAATAGTATTCTAACTATGTACCTACGCCCAAGCTGGCCGCGTGGCTTAAGCGTTGGACAATCACACCGTGGGTCCCAGGTTCGAATCCTGGGTCTCACAAGTAGGTACACATATTGTTTTTCAATTTGTGCGTGAGTCAGGGTATGGACCTAATAGGTTGAGCAAGTGGCTGACATGCATTTCTCGTAAAAAACAAAATCTGTTAATACAAACCTCTACACTGTGGAGGCCCATATGATCCTATTAGGATCGGACATGCTCGGGGAACTATGTACCTATAAATACTTAAATATTTTTCTTATCGATATGTATACCCAGCTATAGGTACCTACCTAAAAGATAAACATGAAACATATTAAACACATAATTCCCTACATGGCCTACATATAGGTAAGTAGGTATACAGGTAGGTAAGTAGGTACGTGCACAGAATGAGCTATACAATGTCCACCCTAATCAAAATTCCTAACGTTTTTAACACATACTTAACGCTAAAATGGATTATCTAGTAACTTCAGCGAGATTTTGGTTAATTTACACTCTTCATATTGTATTATATCCTGGACCCAACTTGATGATATGGTTTCAATATGTGTTTGAATTCAGAACCTGTACCAATGTACCTTATAGGTTATATAAGTAGTTTGCATCTTGCATCCATTTATATTGTTTAGAAACTTATGGGAGGTGGCCAAGATTAATAATATAATTAAATAATAATATATGTAAAGATAACGTTATACGTCACTGGCGGGGTCTAATTTACCGACAAAACTTGTGCAAGCAATAATATGCCTTGGGCAATATTTGATTAGAGTTTATCATACTTAATCAATAACGTGCAAATAATTATATTATGACAGTGCATTGTCATTAATCCGACATGTAATTTGATAACCTATAACGACGTCATTCTAATTTGTCTTTTCCGATAACACAATATTAGATAAAACAATCTTTAAGTAGGTAACTAACAAAATCAGACAAACTAAACTAAAAATAATAATTGGGATGATGGTCATACCAAGTTTTCAAACCTTCATGTTTTTTTTTTATTATAGAAACGCAGGAAAATAACCATTGATAATGAGATACTTAGGTATCTGCAATGTAGGTACTGTGCAATGTGAACAAAATATGTAGATAATGTAGATACATACCTAACCTGCTAAACAAACGAGTTCCGAAAGGTATCTATTATAGTAAGTAGGTACCTACATATAGTATAGATATATACATATATGGATACATAGGTACCTACTGCAGTTTCTATGAAAGGAAGTATATTATACGGTAGCTGTTTGTTGGCGCGCACACAGGAAAATAGTTTGGAGGAGTCCATTTCGAAAGGAATTTACTATTGGCAAAGGGGTTAATAAAATTTAGCAAGTGCCACTAGGTTAAGGCTTCTCGTCCCTTCATCTGCGTAGTTTTCTGGGTACATTCCCCATACCCAGACATTTTGAGTCTAGTCTAGCAATCACATACATAGGTGGTTATCGAAAATCTTACATGATACTGTGGCATCACTATAAGAATGAGTTTAGTCCAAAAACACGTAGTTAAGTAACTAAAAGACAGTAGAATGAAGAAAAACTTAGTAGGTAGACTGAGGCAAGTATAACGTGAAGCGTGGCTGTTTCGAGAACTACAATCCTCCCTAGCCCTTTCCACCTCGTTCCTCTCGCCATGCAATCATTTGACGTTCATCATTAATGCGTGCTGCAAGTTCGTGTAAAGTATTTAAACGTGTTAGTAATGGAAAAAACGTTGAAAAGTGGTAGCAGAAGGATTATAAGACGATTATAAGGCCTATAAATAAAGTCGATGATAGAGTCACTGCAATGACAGATAGATATTTTTTGACATTTCAAGTAATATATCAATGGTTACCATATACCTAACTAAAACTATCCCGACAGATTGGAAAAAAAATGTCGTCTGATATTGTCTTTCATTGTAGGTAGGTAGCACATTCTGAACCCAAAGTAGGGGGAAAAGTCTCCTAATACTGGCAATCCTTTCAAAATAATATATCGCAGCGTCGGCCATGACACTTCAAGTTATATTTTTCGCAGTCTAGGTAGGTATCAGACTAAAATTTGTTACATAATATAAAACTATTCGGAAAATGTCTTTTTATGATTTAATTAGTGGGGACTGATTTCTTTGCATTATAAGACAAGCATCTTCCTGCAAGGTACCGCAGTTGACAGGGTTTTTGTGGAAATTTGTGAACATTATTATTAATGTAGGTATGCATATTATTACTCTGAGATGTATGCATTTTTAAGTAGTCAGTATTATTTTGTTGCAGTAATAAATTCTATTACCAGTATGTAGGTAGTTGTTTCAGCGGCCTCTGCTTATAAACAGACAGTTTTATTCGTAAACCGGATATCTTTAAATCTATTACATGCAATTTGGATTTATAAATGGTTTTACAACCATTACGAACAATGTCCAAAAATTAACTCTAATTGGCGCCATTATTATGCGATGCCATGTCGTAATATACTTATAGTGATGTACCTGAATTGTCTCTAATTGCTTAACTAGCGGTTCGATATTTTCCTGCCTTTCTCTTGCTTTTAACATCCGGAGGCATACAAATCAGCGCATCTATTCTATACACAAGACTGCTATCGGCGGTTATCGAGGGCAATTTAACATATTTTGTATTGAAGTATTAGGTATTTGTTACAATAAGTTAGCCGTCTAAACAGTCAAAACTTTTTTTCTCGCTCTAAAAGTTAGCACAGCAAAGATAGGTGCTGTTAAAACATAGAACTTATTACTTATAGCAATTACAACTAACTTATTGTACAAATTATAATACTTCAATACCACAGAATCAGTGATGTTCCGTGTACCCACACCCATTCAGATTGAGCATTGCTTGGGGGCGGCAGTCACTTTAAGGGTGGCAAATCGAAGAGAATCATTTGGTAAGTTATATAAAAATAGCTAAAATTATTTTGTTTACATGTTGTACTTGTAATAAAAAATAAAATAGTAAAAATTGTGTGTAAATAATAAATCTGTGTACCTACCTATTGCTAAATGGTCCAAACCAAAATATCAACCAAATAGAACCTCAGACTCTGATGATTTTGGTAAGTCGTCGCTCTAGGGTTAGTTTGGTGAAGCTCCATTTTTAGCGAAATTGACTTTTTAATGTAGTAGTGCAGTGTAAAGTAAATACTCATACCTAACTATTTTCCTTTCGACTGCCCTTCTACAAGGCATGCTTACTTTTCACTCTCTTAAATCTCGTTGGTATCTTCTGCTCTTGAAAAATTTTTGTCTGTTGTCGCGAGGGATGGTTTCTAATCCTGGTGTCCTAAAGAATATGAATTTACTTGCGCCTGTCAATTACCAACGTGGTCGCATCCATGATTTATTCTAGATCGGAACCGTTTTATAGTGTAAAACCTATCAGCCACCATAAGCGAGGGGTACAAGACTAGTCAATGCGCTCCCAAAGACGTAGACATTTTCGGTGACGTGCTATGTATTTTGTATTCGATTTTTCTTTTCTACATAAAATTGTAGGTATGTTTATTGTTTTCAAAATTTTATTTTTCTGTGTAAAATTGTACTTACTTATGTTTTTTTGTTTATTATTAAGTATTATTATTATTTTTATATAATATACACGTTCCCTAGATTTATTATGTGCACAATGTTTTGTTTTCTTAAATAAATAAATAATTAATTTAGAAAATATTCATACACGAGCTTCAAACTCATTGAACAAAAAGCGAGTGTTTTAGTTTTTCGTCCACGTACCTAAGACTACAAGTAAATTATATCTCAAATACATACGCGTATAATCCAACATGTATCAATATCATGGCCCCTACATCTTGAAGCGGGCCCCCAAGCTAGAATCTTCGGCGGGCCCCCCTACCCATCGCTCAGGTTAGGGGCAGTGTGACGATCTACAGTTGAGTATTCCAAATAGTGTTCGGGGTAAAATTTAGCGATTTTTTTGTATTGGATTTCACTTGTATTATCATGAATATCGACAGAAAAAAAAATTCAAAAATTGTATCGCACAAGCACATATTTTTAAATGTTAGTATGTTTGAAATGAAATAGCGACATTTTTTTACTGTTAGTGCAATTTTGCGATGTGTGTTTATCTCACTTGACTGGTTGATCCACAACACCGGGCCCTCAGGCTAGAGCCATTTCAGCCCCCCCCCCCCTTGTGGGGGCCATGATCAATATACATAGGTGTAATCCAACTTTTGTTTCAACAACTGGTTCGATGAAAGATAGATAAATCTATTAACCGGGTTCATAAAAAAAAATATTGACCCACCACTAGTCTAAAATAGTGTAATGTATTCAAATTACACCTCAAAGCGTCGAATCTCGCAAGCGGAAATCATTCTGCTTCACATTTTGTTTGTTAAAAAAACGTAAAAATAATGTAAAAATGTTAATCGGATTTAATATACCTAATGGCAAAACAATTGCAGAGGCGTCTAAGACTTACACAATGAAGAATGGATTCCATTGACAAATCACTATTTGCCGTTATTATGATTCTTTAAAATGTCAAAAATATTAATTCAATAATAATAGTTAGATATGTATAATAATATATATTAGTAGTATACTGTTTGAGATAATAATACTAATAATAGTAGTATACTGTTTGAGACTCTCATGGTATCTAATCTGTACACTATTGTAATAGCACCTATCCTGATCCAGATTTCCCTCTGATTAGCGACGGACAAAACATCGAGAGCGTCGACAGCTTCAAGTACCTGGGGGTACACATCACGGGAGAAGGCATTTTGCAGAAAGAGCTCGCTATCCGAATGGGAATGGCTGGAGCAACATTCAACTCAATGCAGAATGTCTGGGAATCACGATTGTACTCGGTCAAAACCAAATGCCGCCTATTCGACGCTTGCATTCTGACGGTGCTGCTTTACGGTAGCGAATCATGGCACCTTACAACCGTATACTGAGCTTCGAAAACAGATGTTTGCGACGAATACTGGGTGTGCGGTGATATGACTTTAGGAGCAACGAGGAGATATGAGAACGCACCAAGCAGCCTCTCATCTCTCAAGCAGCTGAAAGTGAAGAGGCGACGTTAGACCTAGCTCGGCCACGTGCTACGGATGCAAGAAGAGAACATCAACCTAGCTTGCCTGTTCTTCAAGCCGACCGGATTCCGGCGTCCTGGAAAGCCACTAAATACTATCTATAGAGTGTATACGGCGAAGCTACGGGATGCTGGTTTGACCTGGAACGAAGCAAGAAGACTGGCGAGCGACAGGGATTCTTGGAGGCGTCGCACGGTGTCCATATGCTGCAATTAAGGGGCGGATATGACCAAAGAAGAAGAAGTAAAGTGTGTCTTTGTAGAATTCAGTTATAGGTAAAAACGTGATAATACTTACTTATAACAAAATAATATTAGGTTTGTAGACAAGAAGGAAACTAAATCAAGTGATACTAACTCGCTCTCTGACATTTTTCATAAAATATACGCTAACATGTAATTATGTGGACAAAATATTCATTTTCCCTCAGGGTATGTTAGGCTAACACTGCTAACCCCGTTGCAACAGATAATATCAATATGAATACAAAGATATTATACGCAATTATAGTAAAAAGTTAAAAATACTAGGTACTTACATGAAACCTGGTATAACGTAGGTAGGTATCAAGTAGGAAGTTTCAAGGTCGGTATTCATAAAACACATACTTAATGATTTAATTATTTACCTCCGCACACGGCTAGAAATGCGACTTTAAGTTTAAGAAAACAACTTGTGTCGCAAGCAACAAATTTCACCCGACATAAGGCGCATGTAGATAAAATACCAAAATATCGCACCGGAACATGTGCAGGAGTTGCTTTTTCATTCATTTCTGCTAGCCACGTGACATCATTGTTCCGGCATGGCCTCACAAACAGTAAACAGAATTGTAATATTGTGCCCAGTTTGTATTTATGAATACCTATATCCCGGTCGAGACAATTTTCGGTGTGCGAATGGGCTAGGAGAGTTGCAATTACTGTTGTTCAGCCCATTTAGTATCGATTATCGAGGAATTGATTATGTGTTGTAGCCGTCACATAGCACCACATTTTTTCATAACTGATAGGTACCTAGTATTTAGATTTGTGCTTTAGTGCTTTTGGCCGCCTGAATAATATCTTCAAAAGTGACCTTCCACTGTGCCTAAAGCGCAAAATGTTCAACCAGTGTGTGCTTCCCGTGATCACATATGCGTGTGAAACATGGACCCTAAGTAAAAGAGAGATCCCGAAACTTAGAGTAGCACAACGTGGTATGGAGAGGTGCATGCTGGGCATAACGCGAAAGGACAAAAAGAGGAATGAGAAGCAAACAAGGGTTTGCGATGTAATAGAGTTTATTAAAAGCCTTAAATGGAGATGGGCTGGACACATAGCTCGAAGAAGAGACAATCGTTGGACAAATCTAGTCATCCAATGGTATCCAAGAAGTACAAAACGTCCGCAAGGTAGACCTAGAGGGCGCTGGATCAATGAAATGATAAAGTTCTGCGGAACTACGTGGCAACGCAATGCACAGGACCGAGAGAAGTGGAAGCAGCTTGAAGAGGCCTTCATCCAGCAGTGGATAGATTCAGGTTGATGATGATGATGATGATGAAACATAGTAGGTACCTATACGAGACCATTTTCTTAAAATTAAAATAATTTGTTATATTAATTACATATGTTCAGTTTAAAAACGTATGTGCCTAATAAATTTGTAATCTAAATCAACTTTTCATTTAGGTACCATCCACTGTCCCTAGATCCATGGTGTTAAATTTAATGTTAGATAAAGTTGAACTGTATTTTTTACCGCTAAGATATTAAAAAGGCATTATCGTGAGTTTAGTATTTGTGTTATGGTTCAAACGCATTTTATAAGGCGATTACATCTTTATTTATTTAAAAAATATGTGCATACACTTTACATGAATCAAACGAGTTTAAATTTTATGCAGAACAATATTATAAAAGCAAAATACTTAGGCCCTTAAGGCAAGTAACTAAGAATGTAGGTACCTATTTAGGCAGGTTTGAACTACAAAAACATTCAATACCTATTTGGATAGGTAAATAAGTATGCGCCCATGAGAGATGAGTGACTGGTAATTGGTAAGTAGGTAACGTGTCTGATTACAAAGTCATGGGATCCAAGATCTAGCAGATTTCAATTTCGTTTTTCAATAAGTTGAGCAAATGGCCAACATCCATTTCTCGTAAAAATAATAAGTAGGTAGGTACGTTAAGAAATCTCTTCCTGATGCATGGCTGTGACGCGGATTGTAGGGTCAATGAAAAAAAAATATTTACTCAGTAGGTAGGTACATAGTGGTTTAAGATACGCGAAGGTCCCAAAGGATTCTTTTATGGTCATAACTGTTAACTGTGAAATCCATTATATTATTAATTTAAATAAAACGCAATTTTCTAGTAGGTACTAACTCCAATAACGTTGTGGGTCCCAGGTTCGAATCCGGGATCTGAAAGCTATCCCTATTGTTTTTCAATTTGTATTTGTAGTCAGAGTATGGATCTACTAAGTTGAGCAAGTGACTGACATCCATTTCTCGTAAAAAACAATAATCTGTTAATACAAAACCCTCCACACTCATATGCAGTGACGTCCCGTGGGGGTAGGCAGATTAAGCGTTGCTTGGGGGCGGCAGTTATCCGAAGGGCGGCAAATCGAGGAGATTCATTATTTATATATAGAAATAGCTAAATGAACGTAGTAATAACGGAATTATATTTCCATTCGACAATTCAACTCACTGGTTGGAAACAAAATGTATTACCTAATTACCTACTATAAAAGTTTTAACAGGACTTTTTTTTTGTTGGGTTCGCGATGTCTTGTTTACTTCCGTTGTCCTTGGACGTCACGTCCATGATGAACAGCAATGACACGTGGAGATTTGCAAATAATATTTGAAGTATAGGTAGGTATACAACATAGGTAGGTACTTACATCATTTAAAATGTATCCAAATAATATGTTTGCTAGTTACTCGAGAGTTTTGGAATTTGTCAGGCGTATTTTTAAATGTACCTTTATGAAATCGTAAACTCGCAATATTGTCTATTGAAGCAGATATAGCATTTAAATTAGATTTAGTGGTATATATCTTGTTAGTAATGTATCCATACAACACATTTCTTAGATATTGGATTCATGAAATGATGATAAAAAGTACCTACTGTAAGTATACAAAAATGTTGCGGCATTTTGGCACTGCCTATGGGCGGCATTTTGTCTGGGGACGTCATTGCTCATATTATGATCCTAGTGATTACAAGTCTCTCTGTAGATGTAGATCGTATACTATTGGTAGGCCATGAAGCCACCGAATTTTTGGTCTTCCTGCACCCTATTTTCCTTCTGTACCACTAAAAACGTGAGGTGCTATTTCAATGCTTGTTCTTCCGTATGTGTAGCAGGCGTTCACTTATACTCGATACTGTATAATATTATATTGCATCATAAATTTATAAGGTATAATATTGATTAGGTAATGAAATCGTATACCTATCGCTATCACGCATCAGCTGTTGACATTATTAATGTCACTGTCATGAATGTCAGCAGTGTCGCGACGCCCCCGAGTAAACAAGTGTCATTTTTCGCAGATTAGATAAAATGAATAATATTATTCAACATCTGTTGCAGAATTTCCTTTATCAATCCGTCAAATGTCATTTTAATAGGTCATAATTAATATAATCATTAGGTAGGCATGTAAGCACATAATATAACTACATATCAATAAGAAGAGCATGCATATGACGCTAAATTATATTTATAAACGAAAACGCAATGACAGTAAGTTAAACTCCTAATTAGTGACACCACATCCCGTGATATTATCAGTAGACATTCGGTAAAACCAATTTTTTTAATGTTTAGGTACTAATAATTAGTTAAATGTAAATAATGCTAAAAATATGAAAACCACAAAATATAAATTGAATACCTAAGTATAAATGAATAAGTACCTATCTACCTATTGTATCAGTATTTCTTTATAGCTGAGATTTTAGACAAAACCTCAAACCTGTTTATATATTTGGTTTGGCCAATTATGGTCGGCCTCATCCTCATTCTAATATTTTTCTTATACCTCTAATCCATATTATTGTCGCCGTCCAGGCTTTCAACTCAATTACGAAGTCATCAGTCGACCGTGATTGATTATTTTAGTTACATCAAGAAAATGAACGAGTTAAGACTCGATACAGATTGATAATTGTAGACGCATACGATATGACTTATAAGTGACAGTTCGGCATGAGTTATGGTTCGACCGCTGCATCAATTACTGTAATTTACCCAGTCATAAATTTACTATCCATTTACTCATTCAGTGCTAGCAACGCGAGTGGCGCGTTTGCAGTAGTTGGCCATTATATGTCATTAACATGATATTTAAATGTGGTAATTAAAAGGTCAGCAGTGATTGTGTTAAGTGTGAAAATCCATATAAATAAAATTCCGATTGATTCATGTGAAAGTGAGAGTGATATATATATATATATATATATATATATATATATATATAACAATCAGCAGCAACTGTGTGCGTGCAGAACCCGGGAGTCATAAGAGCGCCCCAAGAGCCAGCAGTCCAGACCAGCTTAACATCAAAGGTTAGTGCCTTGACACACCCTTGCTCCCGTTGTCCCTCACCAACATCCAAATCCTCAACCCCTTCATACAGTCTACAGAAAAGCGCAGCCAATGTTTAAATACAGTTTTATCCTACGACGCTTGACAGGACTTGAATCTGTATCCATCTTTATGTGAGTTGCGTCATACTTAATTACCACAAAATTGATTAGTTGACATGCCTACTTACAACTGAAGCGCTTTATACCTTGTATATTCTACATAAATATTGACATTTAATAATTTAACAATAATTTATTCCTGGTTCATTGGAACTAGAATACAAGGCTATCGATCGATCATTCCATACAGAAATTTACCGTGTACATAGATATGTACCAAGATTTTCAATTACCATTTTACAATATTGACAATTTAACTCATTAATAAAAAGACGTAATAATATTATTACAAACATTTTTTTTATTGCCGCTCCGAAAGTGGACCCCCTGGGTGTGTAAACAATGCGATTGCGGCATAAGACACCGGCGGGTCGGGCCCGGAATTATTTATTTAATGATATGATTTCTTTTTAAACTTTAAAAAAATATTGATTGGTTTCACGGCTGACGTTTATTATTAATAATCAATATTATATCCGCGTTTTCACGTCGTCATAAATCACGGTGACTCTATTTCAGTGGCGTCGGTGATAAAAAATAGTAGGACAGTAAATAAATAATAATAGATATGTAATGGTTGAGTTTTTGTGGACTTCGCTAAAGTTCCCACCACCACCCGTCATATATGTACAGCCGTGGATATGCACGGCCGCTTTCCATGACGACGCTTTAAATGTGTCTGAAAGAAGTGATTCCGTCCCGAGACTGAGCCGCAAGGAACTGATACTGCAACCACGCATCGTAATGCTTAAGGAAGAAAGTTAAGAAAGATTTTTTTGACTGGCTCTGCTGTCCGCTGATGTTAAGCGCCCTGTGTATCCGCATACTGAGTGTCACGAATTGAAATGGATGAGTCTACAGAGGAGTCGGGACTATCCCGCTCCCCATACGACGTTGCGAATTTCTCAAATGCTGTAAAGTTGGCCTCGGTTGCTATCAGATCTCCATGTCCAATTGGGCCCGTGTGAGGACGGACTCTGGCAAACAGCTCCGCTCGTTCGAGTTCCATAAGCGGGCAATCCCAGAGGAAATGTTCAACATCTTGGTGGTCATGCCCGCAGGTACAACCTGGCCCATCTACTATCATGCCAAACTCATGGAGTCTGGCGGTGAAGTTGCCATGGCCGGTGAGGAACTGGCTAATCCAGTGCGAAGGTTGGAGTCTTCTGGTTTGGTGCCTGCAGAATACGTCTTGAAAAAAATGGTGAGAGGGGGAGGCTTTTGTGGACTGTAATTTTGTGGATTCCGGATCTGGGGGGGGGGGGATTTTTACACGAGAATCCCAGGCACTTACTTTCGATGTATAGAGAACTGGCGCGCGCCAAATCCAATCCTTCATGTTGGTTTTTTTGTTATTCAATTTACATTAATATAATTACACAATATTCAGAATTAGAATGAGCACGCCAGTGTATGCGTAAAAATGACCATTATGAATCTTGTGACCGATAGTTTAAAAGATCTGGTAGGTACTGTTTCGTAATATAAGAACAATATATTAATGACTAACGTCACGCAGGCAAACTGATGATGGAGCTCTATTGACAGGACCACAGCTGTCCTCAAACTATTATTTGATGGATAGCTTCCCAACTTTAAACAAATGTGTCATATTACAACATCGAGCGAGATTGTCTAATTTTTACTTTGCATGTTGATGGGTAATAAGCTAGGTAGGTAATATGGTTAAGGCTATAGGTACCTCAGCTGAGGCATGGTCTAAAAAGATCGTGGCTAGGCGATGCGCGGATTGTGCAAATGACGCATGTCAAACGAAATATAATTTGTCATATAAATCCAACATATTGTGTCCATTTAATGTTCTGTTTATTGTTCTATTAGTAACAATAATAATATATTCATTGACTTGTTTTCTTTTTCAAGTAAATGGGTAACGTTTTTTAGTTATCTTTACACGATTTACTAATACCCCCGTCACCATCACGAAAAAAATGACGTGCTCACAGCTCGACGATCACTCTACGATTGCCAGCGTGTCCACCATTTCGTCGCACCTATAGTTGAAAATTATTTGCCGTTTCACTGATGTACCTACCTACCTACCGTCTTAATAAGTAATACCCAGTAGGTATTAAATTTACTTAAGTGATGGCGAATTAAAATAAATAGATAGAATGGTGTCAGATTATTGTAGCAATGCAGGCGACTCATTAACGTGTTGGTATCGTTATTTTCAAATACCTAACACCGTTCCAGTGTGATTTCTTCGTAAATATGTCCTTCCTCTACTTAATTCAGCGCCCATATATAACATATTATTAAGTAGTTATAAAGTAGGTAGTACCTATAGTGCATCATAGGATGAAAAGGTCCATGCTGGGCATAACGAATGAAGACAGGACAAATTGGTGAGGAAAGATATAAGATTAAATGATTTGATGTGCTGGAATATTACGAAGATGAGGTAGTCACTGGGAAAATTTAATCATAATGTAGTAACTATGTAAGTTGAGTGTAGACAAATACTAAAGGGCCACCCTAAAAATACTGAATTGATGGAAATGTATCGCACATATTTATGGGAACGCAAGGCGAAACACAGAAAAGAATTATTGAGAAAACTTGGAGACGTATTTACCTATCTCAGCATAAGCACTAGCGGTGTATTGAACACTGAGTTGTTAATGTTGACCAGGTAACACAACAATAATCGAAAGTGCGTTACCTTTTTAGTGTGGTTGTCACAAGTTACGATTCCCAATTGTAGAAGAATATGAAATAAACTTAAACACGTGTTAAAGAATATACTATATTCAATATTTACACATGATGTGTTACGTAAAGGCAACACGCATTCAATACTGGTAATATTTGAGGATATTTATGAAACTATGTATTATTTGCGTTTGCTGGTAGGTATGCACCTCATTAATACCTACCTGAGTCATAATACCAAAACTTTTATCAAAGTATGTGTTTAGTGAATAGCTTTAGATTTCTATCTTATCCCTATATCTGTTTTGTGATATTGGCGATATTAAAATACAATGTGAATGGAGTGTGTAAAAGTCGTGTTGTCATTGCGATGACTTTTAATGTTCGCGCAGAATAATCTTTTCCGCAACACAGATTGAGACACGCTGCCTCTATCAAAGTTAGAACCAATGTTTCTGCGTACCTCACTCCAGGAGGGAATCAAACCACAGAACATTAGCATCGCAGCCTCAAAAGCAACACGGTTACTTCAAAGCCCTGACGTATTCACTGAGCATTATTTCTGACGCCCACCGTCACAATATTGGAGACCAAACGACTAAACATGGATAACCCTCTCCAGGAAAAGTATGTACCTACCTATCTACTTACATAAAGATATGTACCTACCTCGTGAGTCTCTTGCATTGTCTGTCTATATGCGGAAGGTTAAATTATGAGCAGTGGCGAAGAATGTTTCCACATAATCTTTCATGGAGAAACAGGGGTGGACCCTAGCCTCATCAACTGTAGTCATTCTGATACATCCTTTGCTATTCTCCTCCAAAAAGATACGCCGATTGCTTGCACTTCATTGATTACATCATTCAATATTTTACTAATTATTGTGTCGGGGCACCGCCATCTTTAGATTAATAAAGCATAACTTTTTGCACAAGCAACGAGTGGTCCACTTTTCAGCTGTCAAATTCAGATCCCAGATTGCTTGACATAGTGATTCGCCCTTTTTCGTTGCAAATTGAATTATAGAAAAAATCTCAAATCAAATATATTAACTATCAGTGTTATTAATAAATAATATTCATTCCTATTATTCATCAGCTGTCAAATTCAGACTAGTTCTTCTCACAAAATCTGGTGGTACCTAATATCGATTTCTAAAAAATATGTAGCATTGATCTATGCATTACATTTGTAGAAGGTGTGTTAATGCTAGTGTATTATTTATTATGGAACTTATCTATTCAAATCCAACTATTCCCTGTGTGAACACGAAATACGCGTCAATATGAGCACTCTATAGAACAATGGCAGGCAACGACAGTTCACACATAGACAACAACGGGAGGGGCGGAAAAAGTAGGACCACTCGTTGTGAATGTATCGGCTTTCTACTTGAGTCGGTAATGGTCGGGGTCACCAATTATAATAATGATATATATTTTATGAGTGATTAACCATTTTTATATTGATTAATTACTATCGATCGCCTGCGACATTTTTCCTAAAATTAAGTAGCTATTAAGGGTAACGTATCGTAGGATGGAAAGGTTAAAGGCCAATGCTGGGCATAACGAATGAGGACAGAACAAATTGGTGAAGAAGGATATAAGATTAAATGGTGTGATGTGCGGTAATATTGTGTAGATGCGACAATCGCTTGGAAAATTTAATCATAATGACGTGGTAACCATGTAAGAAAAGTGTAGACAAATGCCGAAGGGTAACCCTAGAAATAACTGAATTGGTGGAAGTGTAATGGAAATATATGGTGACCCAAATATGGAAAGAAAAATTAAACAGATGAGTATTAGTACAGAATGAAAACAGACTGAAGGCAAAATTTTATTCTCAAGAAGTAATTCTGTGTGCGAAAAGAAGATTAATTTTTGAACCATTTTGTATGAGAACTCTAATGTTTCTGTGTTGGATGTAGGTATTATCTATAGTTCATTTGGAAAATTTGTGGGATTTGGTTTTATCGTTAGTGGCCAATGAAACACGTGTGAAAACTTATGTTAGATTTATTTGAGGTGATTATATAAAGATATTAATTTGGAGTTGTATGCCCTCTGGCTTCTACCGAGGCCTCCAATAGAAGGAAATCGAGGAAAGAAAGCCCAACAATATATGGTGACTAGTGACAATTAAAAACAGATTACGATATCAAGTAACCGTGGAAGTCGTATGAACCAAGTACCTGAGTACCTACAATATTTCCCACTCCTTAAAATATTATTCTACTAGTTAGTTAGAAAATTGAGTTGGTAAGTAATAAAATAAATAAAATCACTAGCTGGTGTAGGTAATGCCGTAAAGACGAGTCGCGTGCAAGTAAAGGCGCCCGTAGACAGTTACTTGCTAACTCGTGAATAAAATGTCAACTAACAGACACGCGATTCCGCTAAAGTAACAGCCACACTAGCTGATCAAACAACTGTTTGTGTAGTTTTTAAAAATCTTTCAATGAATCAATCAACCCTACTCCCTTATTTTTATGTTTCTGACAAGAGTGATGGCAGAGTTTAGGTTTGGACTCACACATATACTAACAGGCCACGGAGTAGTGCGAGCCTATCTAAAAAAAATGAGGGACGATGACTGTTGTCCATGTGACGGCTACACATTTCAAACTGTGTGGCATGTCATCAACGACTGCCCTATACCATAAAAAGAGCGATTGACTCTATGTAGACAGCATAACCATGAAAATTACCTCCAAAAACCTTACGAAATACTAAACTATAAAACAACACAAGAACACTACACAAAATATTTAACTACCTACACATAAATGCAACTAATCCTCCCAACCACTTTGTACGAAAAAGCAAGGGCATGGTTATTTATATAGGTAAGTATATAAAAAAAACCATAAGTATTCCCTTTTTTCAGACAGCCAAATCAAGCCCCGGCTTCTAGATTCTTTATTATTTGTTATTTCAATGTGCAGAACTAACTTGACATCGATATTGATTATTAGGAGGGCAAACAGTGTGTGAGTCAAATCGCTTTGGATATTAATATATAGTAGTATAGGATACTAAAGTGAAATGAGTTTAGGTGACAGTTTTTTTTAAATAAGGTCTACCCAATTCACACTGAATCATTATTTACATATTTTTAACAATTATTTTACATTATTAATTTAATTTAATAAAACGCAATTTTTTATCGTCCCTAGGTACCTACTCCATAGCACTCATGTTGTGTTGATGCTAAGCAAGATGTGACCATAGAATTAGAGCTTTTTTAAAACCGGATAAGTTTTCGTTACATTTCGAGTTCGAGACCACCAATATTCACCCCTATATACCTACTCATACTATACTTAGTAGTCACTAAACATGAGTATGTGCTCTAAACGATTTTACATATTATTTTTATTGCTAAAAATATACTTATTATGTATGAACCGCGCTTTACCCATCATTGTCCGTGTGTGGACAGTAAACACGCTAAATGTCAACTTCGTGACATTTTAAAAAGGACATATTATTCGTTCCACTTGATTGAATCCACTTATACTATCACATGTTTTATGTAATACTGTTATTTTCAATATTATGTTTACCTATACAATGTATTCACTTACCTGTAGTGAATAATCATTATATCGATCGTGCAAGTAGGAAGTAGCAGAATGTAGAAGATAGGTAGGTACTTATATCATGTGATGAATGTATACATATAATATGGTAGGTATTATATAGTGTTATACAGGTGGAGGTTGAGGCTTATATTAGTAGTAAGTAAGTAAGTAATATCTAAATTATCGCCTATAATTTTTTTTAAATCAAAATTAACTTTACAAATATTGCGCGACAGAGTGAGAAATATATAATTACGTAATATACCTAAACGTACCTACTACCCATGATTCATGGTAGGTACAGTCACGGTCACGTTAAGGACTTCAGTTAATATTCATAGTTAAGTAAATCTACAATTAATACTTTCGACTGAAAGTAGATGCATGGTAATAGTTCAATTGAAATTCTAATTAATTTAAGTGTTTTTGAGACCCGGGTTTCGCCTTATACCTATATCTTCAGGGACCATGCACACTCACTGATGGCAAATGCACAACTGACCGTAAAACATTATTACCAAATAAATAATTACCAAAGTATTGGGAAATTCGAATTGTTGGAAATATTAAGAACGAGTAGATACAATAATCAGTACCCATTCAGTATTGTCAACCATTTTATAATAACATACCTAATTGTAGATTTATATGCAGGACGCCAGACATTTTGAAATTATGAGAAAAAAACTTCATATTGAAAAACTCGACGATTCACGACAAAATAATCCCATACAATATGTGAAGCGAAACGCGGTGTGTTTTATTTTTTTAAAGTTTCTAGAGATGCCATAGATGGTGCTTATTGAAATATGGGAAAATATCGTAAAATTATGAGAATTATACGATAGATGTCTTTGGGCATATTGAATATATTATTATTTGTGATTATATAAATATGTCAATATGAAAATAAAAAACATTTTTCTTAAGAAGGTAGGCTTTAAATAATCGCTAGTATGGAGTCTTCGCCACTGAGAAAGACTGATGTAAACACATATTTTATCTATGTACCTACCTTCTATTTTGTGAATATTTACGGATCTCGTGTCAATGTCATTGCTTTACTAAAAATATATGATTAAAATATAACTACGTATGTAGTTACGTACATCAGTGTATTCATTCCGTATGTAATATGAGTAGAGTAGGTAGGTACCTAGTGCTCTGTTATACATCATTTTTGACATATTGTATCATACATACGTAGGTACTTACCCATCATACACGCACGTAGAGTAAACACACCGAACCATCACTCCCGGCCGCGGCCGCGTTATCGATGTCCACTTAAAATAGTTGCTGAGGTCGTGCCCGCTCCCCGGCCATTTGGAGGGCAGGCCACCTCACGATTCGTCAATCAGGCCGGCTCCATGCGTGAGCCTGCGTGAGCGACGCAAACTCGGCCAGGGTGGATGTGGATGGATCGACTCCAGGATATGCTGAAAGCAGTCAACGTGTTTTATTAGGTTAGTATTTTTTAAAACATTTCTAGGCAGGTTCCCCACGGTATATACGGATTCGAAGCCCGTGTTTTGCTAACAATAATTCATGTTATTTTTACAATGGGTGTTTAATTTACAGCACATAAGTATTATGACGACTATATATTCCTATTAAAAAGTCTAATAGGTACCTATAACATAATATTATAACCTATTTCATGAAAATGCGTATATTCTCCGCGTAGGAGTGAAAATTGTAATTCTCGTTTACTCCTATTACACCTATTGTATTTTCTATATTTCGTAAATAAATGATTAATGATTTTTTCGAAATATCATAGGCAAAGAAGGATAAAAATGGAGACGTAGGTAATTCTCCAGAGTAAGTTAAGTCTCGTTTCTGACCTATTCAATTTTTGATTTTAATTTGGGTAAAGCATCAGAATGATCAGAATTTATTTTATGACTGGGAATGTGTCAGGAGCAGTTCAAACACTCAAATGTTCTTTGACTGAATTTGCATAACTTTATGTTAAAAGTAACCATGGAATGGAAGATAGGACCACAGAGGCAAAATTTGAAAAAAAAATGCTAAGTCCAGAAGCTATTACATAACTGTTAAGATATCTTCATGTTGACAGTATGACATCGCAATTTTTTTTAAATGTAACGAAATTGTGACGTTTGTGACGACCAGCTTGGACGGTCTGATGGGTCCAACAGCTGGTTTAACCGAATTGAGCAGCTCTTCCCTTTCCTTACCCATTTTCGGACATTCAGTGGCACTATCAGCGATACGCATATTATGTATTTTGTAAAGTTTACGACAATACCTGTTTCAATGCTAGCAAATATTATTATGATTAAGTATATAATTATCTATTAAATTTACGAACAGAGATATATATTTCTCATCATATCTATACAGACCAGTGACAGGCTGGTGTATGAAAAACAGGGAACTTAGAAAAATTGGAACTGAAATGCCTAATGGATGTGGAGTAACAGCAACCGATCTCGAGTGTGGAAACGGGATAAACTTAAACACGTGCAAGAATACGCAATACTGCAAGAATACATCTTTAGTTCTGACAACTGCTCTCGGTGTATGCACTAACGCTAATTCAATATTCAATAACTACACGTATGTGTGGTTCATTTTTGTAGGACACAGACATTCAAAACCCTCCGTCAAAATGTAGTGTATTGGGGTATAGCCGAGCAAAACTATATTTATTAATATGTTCTGTGGTACCTGTGGTCATTCAATATTGGTGTATTTCAAAGTTACAACACACACTATCGTACGTATATACTATATAGTGTGTGTGTCATGTTAGTAGGAATACATTCAAAACCCTGAATCAAAATGTAGTGTATTGGGATAATAGCGTATCTGAATTATATTTATTAATCTATTCTGTGACATCAACCGTAGTTTGCAGTTGATTTCCCACTGCACGGATATATTTGGTTTTAAAGGAAACAGTATAAACAATATTGTTAAATTACGTAGGTACCTACGTGAATATTTACGTAGACACTTTAATGTAATTTTTAACATAGTTATCATCTAAACTAAATAAAATTCGAAACCTATGACATATCCTGTCTTTCTTATTTCATCCACATAATCGAGTAAAAGTGCGTGTGTATTAGTGGTCGCGTGAGTGTGGAATATAATGCATGTACAACATAGACGTGATATATGTCTAATAATTAGGTACACAGTGACAGATGTTAAGGTTCTTTGATTTTACTCTATTACACATGGAACGCCCAGAAACAATATGTCTCTATTTCTTTGCTTGAAAATTTTTTAATTATTATTTGTTAGAGAATTAAAACATTTATAATTCTTTTACGAAATTATTAACTTAAGATACGAAGATAACACTGGAGACTGAAGTTACTAATTAAAAAAAAAACTGGACTCAAGATATTGATAACATACTTATTATTTAAGTGGATAAGTAACTCTTCAATATATTATTGTTAACTCACTAGTATAAATATGAAGTTGAACACATCTAGGGTCTTAGGCTTATAGTTACTTATGGTCCTTCCTAGTCCTTTCTTAGTCTTTTCCTTAGTACTAGATCCTTTCCTATGGTAGGTAGGTATGTAGATACACTTAGTATTCACCATAATATAAAAAAAATATTTTACGACACGAGTTTCGCTTGCATAGTAACCTTTATCGAGAGTAAGTAGCTACCAAAATTTAATGTTTGAGATTATTTAATAGACAATATAATTATTATTGAGAAACCTATGAAGGGAGGTTAGAAAAAGAGCCAAAGTACGTAAAATAGCAGTGGCGAAGGGTGAAGGTACGCTGTTAAGATTCGACATAAAATAAAATTCAGATATGTTGTAGATTAGCGATTCTTTTACTATTATTTACTATAGCTTGAGCAGGGTTTAATTGAATTTTAAAAACTAACAAATACTATCTACAGCTACACATTGTAGTTTAGTTCAATGAAAACAAATACGTCTGACTGATAATGTTCAGTGTGCACTATTTATCTCAGATCTTAACAGCCTACCTCCACCCTTCACCACTGTAAAATAGTGCTTATAAGTATGTGTACCTATGTATTGATTTCATAAATGACATAAAAGGAAATATTATTAAACTAGAGGTAGGTAGTCCAATCCAGAAGTAATTTATCTGCGGTAAGAAATCAAAGTACCTATAGGTAATTTTCGCCACGTTATATAACTTCATACATAGGTACTTACATGCTACTCAATACAGAGGCATATCATCATTACTTGGAACAATCACAAAACGATCATCTGTTTCTCATAGCCGCCGGTTCACGAATCGGTAGTAAATGTATGAAAATCAATCAAAGAACTCGTTCCACCCGATGGTCTCTCCTTTTGCCTTGTTCTTAAAATCTCACTTAACATTCTTGTTGTATTAATTTTTCTCACAGATCACGCCAAACTGCTCCCTATATCAGGTATATTCAACTGAACTTTAAAATTGACAATACCCCCATACCTATACCTAACAAAATATTTAATATGAAACGTATTTCATCAACATAGTAAATTGTATCAACTACCTACAAGTTCACATTGAATTTAGCCAATGAAATCTTAAAATGTCTTCATTTTAATACCTATGACAAAATAAAACTACCTGACTTGACTTGACTTTGGATATTCCTAGGTTATGGAGCTCCCTGCATTACGCGCTGAGCCCCTTCATCTCTGGGACTTAATCTGTAGTATAGGTTTGACAGAATTTACGTGTGCGATTTTAGTCCGGATCTTGAGGAGATCCGGGTGAGGTTTTTGTCCTCTTCAATACAAGTGGTGTTTCAATAAGGATTTTATTATATAATAAAATTACCACATCTTGAAATATACCTATTTCAATAAAAATGGCATGCGTTTTCAGAACAATACCTAATCTTAAAATTTAAATTTAAAAAAGAAGAGAGGGGTATTGTCCGGCTATATAAAACCGTTTTCATTGCGTCTGACACAGAATAGCACCTTATTTTTTTTTATTATTAACTTACATAATATGAAACGTAATGTTAGGTATATTATGTACCTACCTACTATCATCTTGCTTCTCGGTACGGATGCTAAATTTAAACACAACACAGTTAACCATGTTATTTTCAATCGAATTAATTATAAATATTTACAATAGATAATAAATATTTATAATTAAAGTTCTCAAATCTAACACTTATGTTTATATGTCTTCTGTCTTCCTCTAATGCATATTGCGGAGGCTACACACATACTGAATGGTTTCTCACTCGTATGTAGTAGTGGCGAAGGGTGGAAGTAGGCTGTTAAGGTCCGCCATAAATGGTGCCCACTAAACTTTGTCAGTCATACGTAGGTATTTGTTTTCATTGAAATAATACTAAAATTTACAGGTGGTGTAAGTTTATTTTTAAAATTCAATTAAGCCCTGCGAAACCAAGCCATAATAGATAGTCAAAAAATGCTAGTCTATCCATAAAATATCTAAAATTATGCAATTAATAACTAATAATTAATAACTATGAATATTTTATATATAGAATAATATTTTTTATCTATTATAGTTTGGTTTAGGCAGGGTTTAATGAATTTAAAAAAATTAACCAACAATATGTACCTACAATATGTATTCTTAATCCAACGAAAACAAATAAGTATGAATGAAAAAGTGTGCACAATTTTGTCGTATCGCCCAAAATATACCACAACTAGTATGGTTTGGTTTAGGCGGGGTTTAAATGATTTTTAAAAACTAACCAATAGGTAGCATCTGTAAATCGTAGTCTTAGTTCAATAAAAACAAAAGTGCATTTTTTACGGCGGATTTTAACAGCCTATCTCCACCCTCCGCTACTGGTAGGTAGGTAAATATGGTTAGATGTTGTTCGGGCCTTACATGCGTTCTAAATTATTGAGAGTTTGAAATAATTACCTAATGAAGTTACATAATTATTAAATATGGTATTAAGTAATGGAAAGAATATTTGTTTTAAACTAAAATATTTGAAGGATCAATAAGCGATGCTTGACTAAGTTGATTACCACTGGCTTCCAGCAAATAATGGTAGATACAGATACAGCCTGCGGGCAGTCCCCAAGAGCCTGCAGCTTCTCACGAAGGTCACTACTCGCTACCCCGACACGCCTCACGACCAGCTCGTCTCTACCAAGATGTATCAATATATGTTAGCATATCGATGGGTTAGTGATAAGTGCACGTAGGTAGGTACATTATATTATGTTTAGTTTAAGAAAATCGAATTTTAAAGGTTCCAATAATTTGAAAATGAAAACCAAAATATACACATTTATTTGATTGAGACTATACTGGGTGGGTATCTTTTATTTAGGTATTAAGCCTTTGGCAATGATGTTGTCAATGTTTATTTTGTCTCCTACTGTTTTGAACAAAAAATAAAGTCTGTGATTACCTTATTTTACTTTAAAAAAGCTTACCTACATGTTCTGTAAATTTAATACCAGTAAGAATGTATCTACCTACTACGTCATAAAAGCTTCTTTTCAGTACCTAATCATTAAACTTTCACGACACGTTTTATTATTTAAAAACTTAATATTTATAATAAAAACAAAGGGAATTTCATACAGGTAAAAAGCTTTGGAAAATTTGAACTGTTTTCAGTCAAGTGGAAGCTCTCCCGAATGCTGCTGTTGCGCACCTTTTTGAGCATGTGTGTAGGTATGTGCAAAAAAAGAGCATTCATTTATTATTGGTAACCAAATATTTATAGTAGGTATTAAGTAAGAAAGGTGTTTCAATGAGTAGCAATTAGGTACATATCTTAGTAAGCCGGTACCTACCTTTTAATTGAGCCTATATCACTAAATCACTTCAATGGTAGATAATATTAACTTACGATAATTCGTAGTAAAAAAACACATAAGTAACTATAGTTTAATTTTAATACAAACAATAACATATTTAATTGTAACCAAATAATTACAGTTCAGGTAAGTTTTATAAATAAACTTGAGTAAGTTACCCAAAAAATATTCCATTTACTGTGATTTACAGCTTATGCTACCCATGGCATATATATAGGTATATACTACATCTCAGTGGATTTACTACAAGCATCTAGTGACTACATACAAAAGACGAAATTTTTATTTTACTTAGGAGATACCGAACAATTAACAAGAATATCAATTTTTAAATTCAAAGATAAACTTACGTTGAAAAAAACTGTTATAAAATGTGACATTGAGTCAAATAAAAGTAAGCAGTTATGAATGATATCACTAAAGTGATGAAATGGCAATAGGTTGGAAACTCCCTCGGCGAATGGGAAATTTTTGGTCAAATGAAATGGTCCGACGATACCCAAGGGGCCATAAACGAAAAGGTACAGGACATGGGGATGGACTGGAATGAACAAACTCGTCAAGTACGTGATAGTAAAGTACTGAGGACCGAGCATAGTAGACGAAGCTAAAGGTGGTTTTGATGCGGCTGATGATGATAAGAAATTACCGAAAGCTCGCGTACCAGAGCTTTCGATTTAAAGCTTTAACGAATCACACAGAAAATAAAACATGAAACAGGCTTTGTTTGTTCAGGAAAAGCGTCGAGGAGTGTCAACATTTCCAAAGGGTGTGTCCACAAAGGCTTTGTGCTTGACTTCATGCAAGGACTTTTTTGTAAAGCACTCTTTAACTATTCATGTGGCACGCATGTCTTTTTTACTCGACGGTTTATTACACCATTTTCATTTTGACGTGCTTTAGAGAGGTTTTAATTATTTTTTCAATTAATGCCATTGTTTTGAATTATGAAGCTAGATTTAATAATTTTAAGGGGTGTTTTGACAAGCTTGTTTAGACTCTTGATAATTTATAATGTGTAAATAAACAAGGGTAATTTTAGAATTGTCTGGGAAATTAAATGGAAATCATAGTGCCTATGTTGGTAGGTACCTAACTAATTTAAATGCAATGTAGGTACTGTCAACGAAAAATTGTCTACAAAATATTAAAGGTTTTTTTTTGTGGATGTTTTATTTGTCGCTAATATTGACTGTTGTGTGTTGATACCTACATTTTATTTCGTGATAAGTAGATATTGTACAGATTTCATGATTAGTAAAGCACATTGGCTGGAATCTGATAAATCAAATGCAGATTCGAGTAGCTTTTCTTGTGATGCTGAGACCTGAAATTGTTTAAATCTTCTGTCTAAATTTATGTTGTGTTTAAGTGGTTGACCGAATTCTGTAAGTCATCATCTCAACCACTTTCCTTTCGATCAACTGCCGGATAAATGAATCTCCCTTCCGCTCTTCTCGCACCCTCTAAGGTATGGCCCTCACATCCTGAAGTGGACCCCTTACCTATCGCTAAGGTTAAAGGTAGTGTGATGTCCTACACTAGAGTTCCCTAAATGGTATTCCGCGAAACCCCATGGTTCCGCAAGGTAAAATTAACTGCATTCCGTGTATATTTAAGGGATTTCTGTATTTTTAAATAAATCCACTAGAATTACTTATTCAGTCGTTGGTATTCGGCATCATAGTATGCAGCCACTAGTACCTGTCCTATATCAATGGGAGCCATGACAGCGATGACTTTTTGTGGTAGCTAAATACCTAATATGCAACCATTTGCCATTTTTATTAAATAGCCATTTTTATTAGACAGAAAACACACTAAAAATAATTACCTGCATATAAAATAAAATTCTACACGTAGGTAATTTATCATTTACTCGTATCAATCATGATATAAGATATAATATGAAATTCCATCACACAGCTTCATATTTTGAAATTTTAAAACTTTCATAATAAAACAGGCGACTTTTTTAAATATCGGAGAAAAATTGTTGTGTGTGTTGATCTCATTTAACTGTTCGACCCACCACGTCGGGGCCCGGTACATGGGTACCTACTTTCACTAAACTTGACTAATCTCACCAGTCCACCAGAGTTTTGGCGGTTCTATAAAAAATATAGGTTTTGGGGTTCTAGTAGTTACCTACTTCCGATTCCATTTCGATTCCCGACTATTGCACACAGCCATGTTCGACAGTGACGAGTTTGAGAAAACATTCTTTATTATAACTACCTTCCCTTTTTGTGTATCATTCTTCCTTTTTAATATTCGTTTCATAATATTTCAAAGCACTTAAGTAACAGGTATTAATCTCCATGACAATAATTCTTAATGTCTCTTAGCAACATCAATTGACTTGCTCTCATTCGCAAAAGCTCTATTGTGTTGGTACCTATCCTGTCTTGAGACGTCCCGACATCGGCAAATTTTGTAATGGTAAGCTTTTGTTTCATTTTATAGCAGGTTTTTTCCCATGCTATTCAATAAGTACCAATCTACTTACCAAAATTGTGATACCTATAGATATCCCTATGGGTTGTTATGTTATTCTATAAATATCTACTTATATATATCATAATTGTAATAATTTCTTGATATATGTAACTATGTGGTCGACTATATAAACTTTTTCATTTAAACTATCTATTCACGGATGAGAGGCTAATTGAAGACACTCAACAACTCACCAATGCCTACCTACCTGGAAAATACGATTATGTATTCAATGGTGTGCTGTATTTGTTATCTCAAGCACTTTGTGTATGTTTAAATTGTTTTAGATCAATCCAAATCTTAATGAGTCGCCTAGAGTCATACTTAACTCACATTTTGCAATTTTGGTAAAATATATATTTAATATTTTTACATAGAGTAGTATATTTGCCCATTTTTTGAATAATAAAATGCCTATTTCTTGTCAAATTTGGGATCACAGAGATTATCAATATAATTTTTTATCGTAAATATTTTACTATAATAATGTCGACATAAATTATACCGATGGTTTTATAAATGCGTTTAAAAAATAATAAATGTAAAAAATCTTAACACCACTGCACATTTATGTACTGAAATATGACTATATTCTAAAACATTAGAGCGGGAGGTTTAAAAGAATACTAATTTATGTAATAAAAATACTGTATGCAGTCATCAAATGTTTAAAATAAATATAAAGAATAATAAGGCTTCAAAATTATATAAATTGATTATCTATATCGTTTAAGGAATGTCCAGGATTATGCTTTGAAAATGCAATAAAAGCTCCATTTTGACCTACGCTGAGCTTGTCCCCCCTTAAGTAAGTGACCATATTCGCGCTAAGTGGAGTATTTGGACTTACATGCATAGAGTGATGGTAATATTAACACACTTTTTGCGAAGAATGGTTCTTGTTGTTAGCCATTGCACTGGATCAAACGTAGGTAGGTAGTACATTTAAAAACCTTTATGCAATTTTCATTTTTAGTAGCAAAGTAAATTTGGCATTTGTCATAAATCACCCTTACAACAAACTGAGTTGACGAGTTGGAAATAATATTACCTATCAATTTAATTGTTTCTTAGGTAAGTCTATTAACTCTATTATTCCTATCCGGCATTACCAGGAGTCCATAAACACTGCGAGGGTTTTTAATCTATCCACTAACGACATTCGCGGAGTCACGACTCGCGATTTTATTTACGCCTCACCACACCTAGTCATTGGCGGACCAATTAACGAAGCCGAGCGCGCATTTTCGCGACGGCCAGCGTGCCAAATCGCCAATTCTGATTTAGAAGCGGCCATTTGAATTATGGCCGCATGGCGTGCGCGGGATGCTGCGCTATATTACCCACGGGTCGCGAACTCCTTTCAAATTACCCTTCTTATCTTATGCACTTCTGATACTTTCATTACATACCTAGGTAGGTACATATCAGTGGCTAAGGGTGGAGGTAGGCAGTTAAGATCCGCCATTAATAGTTCACACTAAACTTTGTCAGTCATACGTAAGTATTAGTTTTTATTGTACATACTAAGACTAGAATTTACAGATGGTGTTGGTTAGTTTTAAAATTTCAAATAAACACTGCGAAAACCAAGTCATACCTAATAGATAATAGTGAAAAAATACTCGTCTATCTATAAAATATCTAAAATTATGCAATTAAATCATACATAACTTTGGATAGTTTATAGATAGAATCATATTTTTTATGTATTATAGTTTGGTTTAGGCAGGGCTTAATGAATTAATGAAAAATGAACCAACACCATTTGTAGGTACCTAATAATTATGTATTCCAGTGGCGAAGGGTGGAGGTAGGCTGTTAAGATCCGCCATAAACAGTGCACATTAAACTTTTTCAGACATACATATTTGTTTTCATTGAAATAAGACGACATTTTAATGATAGTGTTGGTTAGTTTTTAAAATTTAATTAAACCCTGAGAAACCAAGCCATAATAGATAATAAGCCATAATAGTCAAAAAATACATGTCTACCTATAAAATATCTAACATTATACAATTAAATCATACATAACTTTGAATATTTTATAAATAGAATAATATTTTTTATTTATTAAGGTTTGGTTTAGGCAGGGCTTAATAAAATTAAAAAAAATAACCAACAATATATGTAATATGTATTTTTAATCCAACGAAAACAAATAACTATGAATGAAAAAGTGTGCACAATTTTGTCGTATTGCCCAAATTAGACCAGAACTATTATGGTTTCGTTTAGGCATGGTTTAATTGATTTTTAAAAACTAACTAACACCGTCCGTAAATTGTAGTCTTAGTTCATTAAAAACAAATACATATGACTAAAAAAGTTTAGTGTGCACTATTTATAGCGAATCTTAACAGCCTACCTCCACCCTTCGCCACTGATGTATTCTTAATCGAACGAAAACAAATAATGTAAATGAAAAAGTGTGCACAATTTTATCGTATCGCCCAAAATATACCAAAACTATGATGGTTTAGTTAGGCAGAGTTTAATTATTGATTTTTAAAAACTAACCAACGCCATCTGTAAATTGTAGTATTAGTTCAATAAAAACAAATACGTATGACTAACTAAGTTTAATGAGCACTATTTATGGCGGATCTTAACAGCCTACCTCCACCTTTCGCCACTGGTACATATCTACCTTGAAAACAACTGAATATTTGAATGCCTATGTACCTACATTTCATTTGACAAAAAATTTAGGTGGTTATTCGGAAACAAGAAACACACCCATTAGAAAAAATCTTGGAAAAACTATACTTAGATACTGAACGCTATTTGAACCAACGTCCATTGGATTCCAACTAATGTGCGTTACCATTAGATGGCCGTAAACCATTCATTCTCATTTTACTTGTAAACCATCGTAAAGCGAACGTCACTATATATCGGATGTAATTTATATAGGCGGCTCTCGTGGTGAAGTGTGTAAAGCGCTGACCTTCCAACCGAGAGTTCTAGGTTCGATTCCCGGTGAGGACACATTAGTTTTATGTGTTTTTGTCATAGCCTTGGTGTTTCTGATTGTTCAAAATTACTAAAAACCACCTTGTAGAGTAGGTATATAACTTTGTACTCCGGCGCTAGGATGAAAATGATGTAAGTATCTAAAATTCTAAAAGGTACCTAAGTCTAAAAATATTTTTTTTACAAATACCTACATACTATCTAGGTATTTATTTATTAGGTAGGTACGAGATATATTAATACAATTGAATATCATTTTATCTCTTTGTATGCGAGATAATCAAGCAAAGAGGCGTATCAGTGTAGTAAAAAGTGCAAAAAAGTACAAAAATGTGCAAAGCTATAAAACGTATAGGTAGGTAGGTAGGTACGTAAGCAAGGCCGTTGTTATTAATAATTATTCTAAAAAAATGTTAATTACAGAGAATTATATAAGAATATTATGAATGATTTGGTTCTGGTACCCACGAGTTAAACATGTTTCGTATTATATATCCTGAGTGTATCAATAGGTATAATATTATAGCATATAGCTACTGTAAGTATTAGGTACGTACCTACCAGGGAACACAGAATTAATGGGAGCTGAAATAGGTATCTACCTACCTAACGAGTGTGGAGTAACAGGCAACCGATCTCGAGTGTGGGAGAATATGGTAAGTATAAACTTTAACACGTATCAACAATACGCTTGTCCTTCTTTCTGACAACTGCTCTCGGTTTATGCACTGACGCTCATTCAATATTCAATAGGTAGGTAGGTACACGTCTATAATGTGTGGTTCATTTTCACAGGATACTCACACATTCAAAACCCTGCGTCAAAATTTAGTGTGTTGGGGTGTAACCTATCTGAATTATATTTATTAATCTATTCTGTGCCCTGTGGTACCTACTTACCGAGGTAGTTACATACCTACATTCATAAAAAATTGAAGTTTCTGCGTGTATTTTGGCATTATCTGGACGTAATTTAAGAAATTTACCGATTGGGTGTACCCATGGCCCCCACATCGTGAACCGGGCCCACAAACAAGGATTTTTGGCGGGCCCCCAACCTATTGCTAAGGATAAATTCAGTGTGATTCTCTCCAGTAGCATTTGCCAAATAATGGTGTAGGTACGTACGCGTACGTAAATTAATGTTTATGGAGTTGTCGAGTAGGCAGGTATAGATACACAATTTAAAAAATTATCGTACAACCATATAATTTAAAATAATAACATTAGTGAAGGTAAATAGCGCCGCAGGTGACTTTTTTAATATTAAAGCAAATTTGTGGTGTGTGGGCCCTTACTGAGTCCGGGACCCTAAGCTAGAGGCCTGTCAGACCCCCCTTGTGGGGGCCACGTGTGTACCTATTTAATTACTGGTCACATATGGATATGTAATACCAATGAGATGACTTTAATTAAGAGTTAGGTAGTCTACACCTATCCTAATCCTTTATTACCATTTCTTTCATATGCATTTACGGCTTTAAGTTTCGTCTAATTAACGAAGGGTTTCTTAATCATCATTCAATCGCCTTTGAATGTAATAAGTACTTCATAATCACCAATTTTATTTTATTTTCTCCGTTTTGCCTTCAACAACAACTTCACTTGCAACTCAGAAGGGGTGTGACCATCTCATTAAAATTATAGTTTCCTTATACACATTGGTACAATCATAAATCCATTAAATTAATACGAATTCCGACGATATGCGGAACCAAATTAATATCTATTCGATGGCTGGTGCTTAGCTGGGTCTATGACTATGGACGAGAATTAACAGAGCTAGCTATAGGTAAATAGTTAATGAACTCAAATTAAACTGGCAAAACTCTGAACATAATATCTACCTATCTAACCATTATTTCAGCTTCTGAAGGGTGTCACTTAGTAGATATTTGAATTTAAAAGTGAACTTACACCTAAGTATACCAATTACCATGGCTGCAATAAGACTTTGAACGTACCGGGAATACTAATTATAGTTAGGTACCAGTGGCGGTGGATGATTTTTAGAAAGAGGTAGGCTGCGGAAATCAGAGAAAAAGAACACACTTGTCAGGTATATTTACGGGAAATTAGAAGATAATATCTACGATATTACTACTGACGAATAGGTAGGTACCTACACACTAATTCTATAAAATTTCAATAACCCACTGACGTCAGAAAATTGAGCGATGTGTTTAATTTTTTTAAAATGAATTTTCCTAAACATCTATACACATCAAACAAGTAGGTACCTACCTACTGTCCAACAAGAAGATTTAAGTACAAGCCGGAAGTCGCTGTCGTCGCCTAAATAAGAGGAGCTTTTTTAGTTCACAGTTTTAACACGTGGACAACGTGGACAACTCGTCGCTAACCGGAAGGCGCTATAATCGAAGTGCGGTTAAAATGGGAGGAGATTGTTAGTTCACAGTTTTAACACGTAGCCAAGAAGATCTTGTTCGGCTAGTATACGTATCTATTAATAAAAAAATATATATTTTTATTTATTTGTCATTGAAATTATTATCTTACTTGATTATTTTGCCATATATTTTTTAATTATTATGTAAGTAATTATTTTAATAAGTAACATTTATTATATGCAACGATTTAAGGCTTACGCATTAGCGCCAATCATTTTATATAGACTGCTCCAGACATCCTGAGGTCACGTGACATAAAGATCATAAAAAAACAATGTCACTATTCATGGCAAATAATTATACAATTCTTTTATACAGATTTTGCGCTATTGTATAATTACATATTTTTTAATCTTTTTTTATAATTCATTCCTATTTTACTACAAATATCCTGATTTAATACTTAAATCTTTGATTGAAAGAACATTTTTCCGATATCTACAAACAATTTGTCCGAGAAAGTCTGAAAATCTGCAAGACTTGACTCATTGTACCTATTTTGATTTTGCGCCATCGATATTTATGTATTAATATTAGCGGTGTCTGGAATTATAATTAGCGACGAGATCGCGTCACGACCGTTGCCATGGATACAAGGCAAATGAAAGAGACGAACGATCGTGGAGACAGGTTGATGCAGTGATGATCAACTTTTAGCTATTATGTATAAAACAGAAACATTGTCCTTGCCTACTGAGACACCCAGTGTTTCTTCATAATAATGTAAGAATTGAGGATGCCATGTAGGACCTGACAAGCACACTGTATGGATTGTTGAAGAGAGAATTTTAACAAAACCTGTATGTAGGTATATTCTTCAAGTCACTCCTATTCTTGCATTCTGAAATGATTTACTTTAGGTATATTAAGTATATAGGTACCTAATGTAAAAGATCTACCCGAATTGTAAACATAATCCCTAATATGCTCATTTTGGCAAAACTTAATGATTCCAGAAATTCTGTAGCAATGCTTAAGTTTATGTGAATTAAATTAGGTACATTTTTGTAAGTACCTAACTAATTAATTATTTTCTTCTAAACAATTGTTCTCTGCTCACTTTGACATTTTTCTACAATCGGAATTTTCCGTAATGAAAATAGTAAAGAACAAAAACTATTAGGTAGGGAGGTACCTAAGTGTCTTTCGGGTGAGTATCTGAGATAACATGTAAATTTTAATACAATCAGAAACACATTGAAGAAACTAACATGTATTTTTTCTAGACGCGTAATCGAACCCGAAGTCTCACCCACGCTTATAGATATACCTACTTAACTCGGTTCGTGCGCAAGATACCTAAGTAGCTTTTGTACCTATAATGTGAACATTTTTATGTACTTATTTATATTGTGATTTATTTTTATTTACGAAGGGTAAATATTATATTTACTTAAGAACTACTTATAGATAGGTAGGTACCTATTAAAAATAATAAAACTTAAAACAATATAAGTAGGTAGGTACTTAGGTATTTTTTTTAAATTATTAATAACCATGTCCTTGCTTTTTCGTACAAGGTGGTTATTAGTATTTTTTTAACAATGACAAACACCCAGGCTTTTAGAGAATCAAATAAACATTGTGTCCTCACAGGGATCGAACCCAGAACTCTCGAGCGGAAGGCCAGCACCTTATGCACTGCACCAAGAGAGCCGCTATACTTGGGTATTGTTATTTGATGAAGTGGGTACTTAGGTACACAATGGTGGTATAGTAAGCCTATTGGGTGTAGGTATATCCTATCTGCGCACATTAATCAAGTTATAGGTATATCCTTAATAAAGTTAACCTTATCCTACCTACCTACATATAGGTACCTATCTCGGTATATATATTTTGTCAAACTCAATGCTATCGAGCCAAAAGTTTCACATCCCTACAAAATGGATATTGCATATGGTATGCTAGGTATATCGGCTTACACTCAATACCGACTTACTTATTAATTTTGCGTTATGCGACTCTATATAATTTTATGTATGGAGTCTGTCTTTAATTTGTGCAATTTGTGAAATGGAGTTAAAGTGCTTTTGATCGATACTTAAAAGTGTATCAAATCGAAACTCATTATTAATAATGCGTAGGTACCTAAGTATTTATTTGCCTTCTTTGTATTTATGCGTGATTAAGAAAACCTTTATTGAGTGATTATTAATTCCTATAGAGTAATATTTATTTTTGTAGAACAAACGAGGCTTTCGCAAAGTTGAGTTAATTGGCTAATTGTTAAATTTTACATTACCTATGATATCTGAGGAGCACAGAACAGATAATACATAGAATACCGATAGGCTATATTCAATACGCCGCATGTTGATGCCGGGTTTTGAGTGTGTGAGTGTCCTACGAAAATGAAGCACGCATTATGCACGTGCAATAGTGTGTGTAATACACCAACATTAAATGAGCGTAAATGCATAAACCGAGAGCAGTTTTCAGTATTCGAAGTAAAACGTATTCTTGACACGTGTGTAAGTTTAACCCGGATTCTTCCTTACTCGAGTCAGTTACCTGCTATCGCCTTACCCGTTATGTATTTCAGTTCCAATTATTTCTGAGTTCCCTCCTGAGGAGGTACTTAATGTCGCTTCACCCAATCCTCTACCGTTATGGAACGGCGGGATCAACTTCGTAATATATGACTGATTTATTTTGTGTATACATGTACCTACGTAGGTACCTGCCTCTTTGAGTTTTGGGCTAGTTTAATGTCATTTGCAGTGATTTTATGTTATTGAGATATTCGCATTTTTTTAAGATTTTGCAATAAATATAATATTGTGTGACCGGTTTGAACTGTTTTGAAGCCCCCTTTTAAATCTTATGACGAATCAATTGCATCATATGCGCCAAAGAAAATTGATACTTACCTATTTAATGTAACACAATAATTTAATAATGAAATAAGGAAAAAATGTTCATTGTGCACTTCACATCAGCTGTTACTGATCTGACTATCGTCTGAATAATATATATCTACCTACGTACTAGGTACCTTAGTACCGGACAAAACAGAACATGACAATACAGAACAGTGACAAAACAGAACAAACAGGGGAAAAATGAAACATTAATTTTTGTGGAATCTATTTAGGTTAGGTTAGGTCATTATTTTGTTGTAACTAATCACCCAATCATTTTGAACATATTATATTGATTAAGATGAGATATCTCAAGCTTGCCGGCGAAGTCCCGTTTATTTGAGGCTTTCTAGCGATTAGGAATGCAGAAATTAGGTATATAATTTAATTTATTATGGCGTATTGAAAATCTGTGCTGTTAAAAATCTATCAACATAATAGATATAGGACAATTTCAATATTAAATTTTCCTGAAAGGTCATAGTTATATTTATCGTTATTCTGTTTTGTCATGGAACCACGTAAATATGCCATTAACGATCTTAAGGTAAATTTAATCTAATCCGTATCCCAGTGTTTCTCAAAACGTGGGGGCGTAATCCAGTTCATATATTTTTTATTGCCGGTAGTTAATTGTAATTGTACGAACGTAATGTTTTCCGTATAAAATAACGCGAAAAGATAAGCGCGAGCAATTAGTCTCTCGAGTAAAATACACCCAAAACAACGGCATTCGTTATTTCCCATATCAAAAATTTTATACCAACCCGTCAACTGTCGATTCTGTATAAAAAAAAAGAAATAAAATGCCATAATATATAGTTATTTTATCAAGTGTAATCAGAACTGGCGGCTGTAGATTTTCATGCTACTTCAAATATCTACTCAACAAAATGACACTCACCAGTTTTTTCAACTAATCAGTAGGTATTCAGTTAATTTAACTGTGTTCATGGAGGAGAATCTTTATGATAAAGGTTTTAAAACTTTGGGACAGAGATTAGTTAATTATAGTATGTACCTACCTACCTACAGTTTGTAATATTGTTTGACATTACATTACAGATGTCTGACTAGTATGTTTATAGAAGGCATGATAAAATATACGACTATGATTTACTCGAAGAAGGGGCAAGCTAGGGTGAATAATTTACAGCAACTAAGAAAGGAGGTAGGCTGTTAAGATCCTCCATAAATAATGCACACTAAACTTTGTCAGTAATACATATGTATGTGCAGCGCTCGAAATGGAAAAAATTACGAACCGGAGCGCTCGACAGTTTTCTGAAGATTTTTACATAGTAAAGTTATCAAAGTTTATGTGTTTTTTTTTCTTCATAAAATTAAGTGTGTTAAATTTTCTATTATATGGCCTATCCAGCTCAGACGGTCAAATTATTTATTCCACGAGACGGAGCGATAATTTTACCGATTTCACGAACAGGAACAGCGCTCCGGCGCGTTCCGGTCCATTTCGAGCCCTGTGTATGTGTTTTCATTGAACTAAGACTATAATTATTTACAGATGGTGTTGGTTTTTTTTTTAAATTCAATTAAACCCTGCGAAAACCAAACCATAATTAATAGATAATAGTCAAAAATTACTCGTCTATCTATAAAATATCTAAAATTATGCCTTTAAATCATACATAATTTTCGATATTACTATAGTATATATAGATATAGATACTATTATAGTTTGGTTAGACAGGGCTTAATGAATTATAAAATATTAACCTACAACATGTGTAATATGTATTTCTAATCCAACGAAAACAAATTAGTATGAATAAAAAGTGTGCACAATTTTGTATTATGGTTTGGTTTGGCAGGGTTTAATTGATTTGAAAAAACTAACCAATACCTTATGTATATGCATATGTATGACTAGCAAAATTTTATGTGCACTATTTATGACGGATCATAACAGCCTACCTCCACCCTTCGCTACTGATAATTCGTAGTCAAGTTCTACATTCGATAATATGTACCTACTCAAAAGACTCGATCGTTTTGCACGATGACTCGTTCATATTAATTATATAATATAATAATAAATTTGAGGAAGATTCTACACTCGGCAAATGAAGGGTTTAGGCGACCTGTGTAGGTGCTGTGAACATGTCTGTACACAAGTAAATATTCGAGTGAGAACATGTTTACTGGCATTGTTTGTGCTGCCGCGCTGTAATTTCAATGATGAATGTGTGACGAACACTGCCTAGGCAAAAAAATATAATTTAGATATCAGCAAACAGCAAATGTTTTGTTCCCACACTGTAGTAAGTAACTAAAGTAAAGTACACTGTGGATTTGTTAATAAGGAACACCTAGTAGTTCCACGTCATTGATGTTATCGCATGTCATTATATTATATGAATTTAACCTTTTGCGCCCATATTGGGGTAAAACCTTAAAAATATGTAATAACATTTGCAATTTATCCTTACTATACCACCCCTTAAAATGTGCTCCCTACATTTTTTTCTGATTTTTTTTACTTTTTAAAATAATTGTGTGCACTGCAAAATAATCTATTTGGCCAAAAATTTATATTTTTGGCCAAATAGATTATTTAAATTTACATTCGATTGTCAAAATAAAATATAGACTAGGTACCTACCTATTTTGTAACAATAAAACTAAATTGCATAAAAATAACTTTCCTACTGTGCGAAAACATCTTCTTGGCTACGCTTCTAGGCGTTGTTGTCTACTAAATGGGAGGAGCTTGTTAGTTTATAATGGAAGTGCGGTTAAAAATGGGCGAAGCATGTTAGTTCACAGTTTTAACACGTAGCCAAGAAGATTGTATTCGAGTATAGTTAGTGGTGAGCGTAATTTAATTTTATTGTGCCAGAGTTGTTGGTTAGTAAAAGAAGAAAATACACTCACGATGGTCGAGCGGTTGCGCGTCAGGATTACAATGTCATGGGTTTCGGGTTCGAACCCCGGATCTGGTAAATTGTTATGTTGTTTTTCAATGTGTGTTTGCGCCCAGAGTATTTACCTAATTGGTTGAGCAAGTGGCT
The DNA here is from genome assembly GCF_057557595.1 of Rhyacophila brunnea. Lineage (NCBI taxonomy): Eukaryota > Metazoa > Arthropoda > Insecta > Trichoptera > Rhyacophilidae > Rhyacophila > Rhyacophila brunnea. The sequence continues at coordinate 37,834,040 of NW_028232848.1, read as the reverse complement.
AATATCTCTCGTAAAAAAAGAAAAATCAGTTAATACAGCCTCCAAATAATTGAATAATAAATGCAATGTAAACCAAACACAACTTAAAAAACAAAAACGACACACTACTATTCCTAAATACTATTTTCTGTTTTTTGCCCGAAACAAAAATACATTATTTTTTTCAATATTATGCTCTGGCATTAAATTTTTCTACATATGTATCTGTCAGTATTTTGTTTATATGCGGAAAACTATCTCTCAACGTCCACTTGGGCAAACTTTAAATAATAGTACCCGAGTTGACTTCACTTTTTCCACTGATAAATCCACAGCTCGGAGATGGCATTAAAAATGCAAGTGCAGCTAAACTATCTTCCTTCCTAACTTAGTTATATTTCGATAAAATAATTTAAAAAAAAACTAAAATTATACATTCAAAAGCTCTAAAATATGCATTTATTTATGAAATATGCACTTATGTCTCAAATATGCTCTAACGTCTCAAATATGCATTTATATGCACAATAAAATTTTATTTTTGGATTCTGTGTCTTTCAAAACAGATTTCTGTGCAACTCTCATAGCTGTGCATACACCCTAACAAAACATGCACTAGCATATAAATCCGGGCCCTAGTTATCATATATTCTGATGACGCGTTTGCTATTGTATGGTAGGTACAAGTAGGTACCTACGTAAAGGGTGTAAAAATATAAAATAGGTATATAGTGTCCTGGTTCAGTGGCGATGGGTGGATGTAGACTGTTGAGATCCGATATAAATAGTGCACACTAAATTTTGTCAGTCGTAGGTACGTATTTGTTTTTATTGAACTAAGACTACAATAATTTACAGATGGTATTGGTTTGTTTTTAAAAATCAATTAAACCCTGCCTAAACCAAACCATAATAGTTTTCGTATAGGTACTTACAGCGATACAAAAAAATCTGCACACTTTTTCATTTATATTTATTTGTTTTCGTTGTATTATTAATTTTTTTCGACCATGTCCGATCCTAATAGGACATATGGGCCTCCACAGAGTGGAGGTTTGTAAAAAACAGACTTTTTACAAGAAATGGATGTCAGCCACTTGCTCAACCTATTAGGTCCACACTCTGGCTCATACACAAATTCAAAAACAATATGTGTACCTACTTGCCAGACCCAGGATACGAACCTGGGACCCACGACGCCAAAGGCCAACGCTTACCAACCCACACATATTGTTGGTTCATTTTTTTAAATTCATTAAGCCCTGCCTAACCAAACTATAATAGATAAAAAATAATATTCTATCTATAAAATATCCAACATTATATTGAATGATGTAATGGCATCGTTTTACATATTTTATAGATAGACGAGTATTTTTGACTGTTATCTAATAATGGCTTGGTCTACGCAGGTTTTAATTAATTTTAAAAACTAATCAATATTATTTTTATATTCTAGTCTTAGTTAAATGAAAACAAATATGTATGTATGACTGAGAATGTTCTGTTTATGTCTGATCTTAACAGCCTACCTCCACTCTTCGCCAGTGCTTGGTATACTGAATGGTTAAGTGCCGTATATTACTAACAACATACTCACCGATCATCGTGAATATTTGATAAGGTACCTACCTATATAGGTACATTAGGTATACTATTATAACCGTTGAGAAGTTGTATTATTTGATCAACACCAAGATTACATATTTAAATCATTGTGTAGTTAAGTTAATATTTTGAAAACTGTCATGTCGTAGGTTTAATTTATGGGGTCTAATTAAGCAAAGTTCTCACATGTTTATTAGACTTGTCTAAGCATGATTCTCACATCTATAACGTTTTCTATAATAAAACAATTTTGGCCAAAAGTATGTGAAAACTTTTGAAAATACGCTGCTTTGTAAGTACCAGCCTACTAGAAAAAGTATTTATTATTAAATATATAACATGTGCAAGTATAGTCTAGAAGTTTAACAGATCAAAAATATTTTAATATTATTAATTATTAATAATATATTTTCCGTGAACGGTAAAGTGGACGAAAATTGTCGTTTTGAAAGAAATCAAAATTAAAGAACACTATTGTTCATTTCTTCACTTAGAGAATTTTCCTTCGCCTTGGAATATCTACCAGATTCCCCACGAGAATATCATCGATATTTTTTGACGCAGATTACGCAATTTAAATTCACCATAAAACTTAAAATGGTGTCTCGAAACAGTTCAAAACCACCATGTCCGATCCTAATAAGATAATATGGGCCTACACTTAAATTCGCCTTTGCAAATTTACCAGATTCCTCACGAGAATATCGTCGATTTTTTTCGACACAGATGACGTAATTTAAATTCGCCATAAAATTTTAGATGGGGCCTCAAAACAGTTCAAAGAAATGTATAATTATTATTTTATATCCGATCCTAATAAGATCATAAATGGGCCTCCACAGAGCGGAGGACTTGTATTAACATATTTTTGTTTTTACGATAAATGGATGTTAGCCATTTGCCTAACCTATTAGGCCTATAGGTACTCTAACTCTAAACACAAATTTAAAAACATATACATAACAGATACAAGAAATAATCCATTTGGTAGATAATAATTTGGTTCTTATACAGGGAGATATTATAACAATAAAATACATTACAATATCAATGTCACATTAAGAATTATTTTTAGCTACATTATATAATTCCAGATAAGAGGTAGGTAGGTACCTACATCAATATGGTTATTATTTTATTTTTAGTCAGTGCTCGGGCTGCCAAGTCCGCGAACCCGCCACTGCACGAGAGTACAATAAACGACATTCGTGTGACTCAACCCCTGAGATTGCATCGTATTGGCTGACCCTCTCTCGTCATGCAGCGATACTACAAGAGCGATCTACATACTGGAGGGTTGACACAGAAAAAAACTCAAGATCACGACACATGTTGTAACGTATGATTTAATTAAAGTAAGTAAGTATGTTAACTACCCTTGATAATCCAGGGTGGGTACTGGCTTTTTCCAACTAGTCCATGTCTTTATTGAAAGTGACCACTATTCCATTCGGTATGAAAAACATTGAAACATATTTACTGAATTGTTAGACACCACTCATTTAACTGGTTGATGGTTATTCTTACAGTCATGACATAGCCAATGAAGCCTCTCAATCTTGATTTCTTGAACTGGGCTAGAACTAATTTTCTCTTTTAGAGCATAGTGTATTTTTTATGACATGTATAAGTATATATTTTTTTCGGAAGCTTAACTTCGTATCCAGGTTTCCAAGCAGTAATTATGTTAAATGAACTATTTAGGTACCAGTAGCGAAGGGTGGATGTAGCCTGTTAAGATCCGCTTTTAATGGTGAACATTAAACTTTGTTAATAATACCTACGTATTTGTTTTCATTAAACTAAGACTACAACTTACGGATAGTATTGGTTAGTTTTAAAAAATAAATTAAACCCTGCCAAAACCAAACCATAATAGTTTAGGTATATAGGAGATACGACAAAATTGTGCACACTTTTTCATTCATACTTATTTGTTTTCGTTGCATTAAGAATAGGTGCATATTACCTACACATATTGTTAATTCATTTTTTTAAATTCATTAGGCCCTGCCTTAACTATAATAGATAAGAAATATTATTTTATCTATAAAATATTCAAAGTCATGTATGATTTAATTGCATAATTTTAGATATTTTATAGATAGACGAGTATTTTTTGACTACCTACTATCTATTATGGCTTTGTTCACAATTTTGAGAACTAATCAACACCATCGGTAAATTGTAGTCTTATTTCAATGAAAACAAATACGTATGACTGTCAAAGATTATTGTGAACTTTTTATGGCCTAAAAGCCTACCTCCACCCTTTTCCACTGCTAGGTACCTAGGTACATGTAAATTCAGTGGTATTATAGGAATTACAGTAGAATACTTCTGATCACATTAGTTTAAACATAAGTAAGTATTATAAGTAACGTGTGAAAAAAATATAAGCGACCAATATTCCATTTTTGAATAAAAGATTTGTCGAGTGATAATCGGTCGTCATGTTTAAAAACCGGTTATTGAAATTATGCGTTTATTCATTTTTAAAGTGACTTGAACGAGGTCATCGAAGACATCGTATTAAAACCCCAAAAAATATATGACTGTAATAAAAATCACTGAGAAAGAACCCGCGGTGTTGGTTACACAGTAAGAACGTGTACATCTTTACTAAGCGCAACTGTGCCAAAGGGTACACACACACTGGCAGATTTTTAGAACGTTTTTATTAGCTCGTATTCTTGTTTGTCCTGTGGTTTTTTGTCCAGTACAAATCTTGCAATTGATTTTTTAACTAACTTCCCGACTAGCTAGACATTTTAAACTTTTAGAATATATCAGAACACGATGCCAATGCATTTTTTAATACTTTTAGCCATCTTTAAGTGGAATTGAATTCATTTTTAGTTAATTCTGTTTTGTATAAAAAGTTATTTTGATACCATTATTGGTTGCTAGGGGGTCCTAGCAACTAAATTATTAAATAATATATACGTGCGTTACTATGGAAATCAATTTGAAATGACATTTCATTATTCAGTATTTCTATCAAGTACAATTTTTTTTTATCGTTTAAGCTAGTCAAGTCAAGTTTATATGATTCAACAGAAAATTTAAATACGTTGTATATAAAAATTTCTTTTTATCTTGTAATTATTTTGTTTTAAAATCGCCCTTTTATCACCCATCAGTAGTTGACGCAACCGTTTTCAGCATTATTATATATATTATTTATATTCGACCATGTCCGATCCTAATAAGATCATAATAATATGGGCCTCCACATAGTAGCGGTTTGTATTAACATGTTTTGTTTTTACGAGAAATGGATGTCAGCCACTTGCTCAACCTATTAGGTCCATACTCCGACTCATACACAAATTGAAAATCAATATGAGTACTTACCAGACCCAGGATTCGAACCTGGGACCCGCGACGTTATAGGCCCACGCTTAAGCCGCGCGGCTATGTGGGTGTTTCGATAGAAATAAGTTGTCCTTTGACCATGTTAATAAGTATCCGATTCAAAATGTAACTTCCCGAAGCTTGTTTTTGGGACAAATGTTGCATGCCTGCATAATGCTTACGTTCCATCTTCGGAGGCACAGTTCAGCTTCAGGCCCTACATATCATGCCATGTTAACAATGCCGAGTGTAAATTTCTCTTAAAAGACAGATTCGCACGAAAGATTCATTGAATATATTAAGTTAGAATTTTGGTAGCAGGAAAAAGTTTTTTTGTAATGATTTATGATTCGTTTATATTTACGTAATTCTCCCCATTAATACGAAAAACGTTAAATAACCGTTCAGTAAAAACTATTCGTCACTACTGTACGACAACATTATTTAGGCGACAACAGGAAGTCGCCCTTGTCGCGAATAGAATATTTCACAGTGTTGTCATTTTTTGAGAAACCATATCCCGCGAAATTAGGTTTTAAGTTTATATCAATTCTATTCTCAGTAAGTTTATAAGTACATTAATTTATAAGTCTAATTATTGTTCAATAAATATCAATAGAATTTTTTTTCAAATAATTTCACCTCTTAATTATTACTATTATATTAGGTTAATTAATACAGCGTAATTATTGAATTTGGAAGGAAATGTATCATTGAACCCACATTAACTGATAATATTGCTGCAGGTATTTATTAATTAAATAACTAGAACACAAATTATGACTAAAAAAGTAGAAGTGAAAGATATAACATATTCAATATTATATTGATGACCCAATCACATGTTTTATAATTTACAAATGATGTCTTTATATCGTATTTTTAGTAAAATTGTTGTAGAAACACATACTGTGAAAATAATTTTCTATAAATTAAATTATATCCACCTTACATCAATTTTAAAACAATATGTACCTACCTACTTATCGGTTTAAAAATACAAGGACAATTCATTAACTAACTAATGATCAGTTATACTTAATTATTATACGTCTAAAAATATTAATAAAATAGATTACGATACACATAACTTTATAATATACAAACATAATTTCCAGTATTTGGGGAAATATTTTTAGTATTACAACACTGAATTTTGACATACCTGACATGACAGGAACCCGTAAAATGGGCTTGTTGAAAGTATTGTATAGGCTTGCCTTTTAAATACGACTCTTTTTCTTCTGCGCAATAAATCAAAAGTTTACTGATAATAATTCGAACATCATTTCGTATTGTTTTAGACATCTTTTGAATATAAAAAGCTTCAAATTACGTAAATTGATAGATGCGTCCAATACGAAGTGTCAAAAATGCAATGAATAATTTGGGGGCGTTCCTAATTTGAAACCGGAAGTTCGATTAGCTGTACTGGATGGGATTGTAGTTCACAGATTTGCCACGTAGCCAAGATGAAGTTGCCGGACAATAATATAGATCGAGTAGGTAGGTACCTATTTGCAATCTAAGGTAGTATATATTTAAACCAGCCACTAACAACTAGGTCTAAACTTACGAAATACTACCAAACCGACAATAATGTTGGATTGAAACTCTTTTAAAATCCTACAATGTGTACTCAACTATTCAGACCACTATAAAATGGTATAAAATATACGAACTCGTTGATAATTTCGAAACCATACCGTGGCGCGGTAATTTAATTCTATATTTTTATGGTAAAAGGTAGCAAGTTTTGATAATAAACGACATTTACCATTTGATTATCGATTATTTTTATAATTTTATATCACAAGTTAGTCGATAATAATAATAATATAACATATTATAAATGAAATAAGTATGTATCACATACCTTCGTATGGGTATATAGTTTTAACATTTTTAAGCTACCGTCTGTTGTTCGTAATGAAAACGGCAACAGAACGCACTCGTATGGCAGAAGAATGTTGAAGACAATGATTTGAGTTTCCCCATCTCCACCCGCCATGTATATGCAGCCGCAGTTTGTGCATGGCCGCCGACTATGACGCTATAAACGTATCAGAATGAAAAGATTTTAGTGCCACACTTCCTTGTCCCTAAGCGATGCTGCACGGGACTGATGTAGCAACCATGCACCTTAATGCTTAGAGAAAGAGTTTTAGAAAATAAAAAGAATTTTGACTTGCTCTGCCGTCATTTATCTTTAATGACATGAAGTGTCTTCTGTACCCGTGTACTGAAACTCTGCCAAAACAGAAGAGTCAGGAGTTGAAAGTGATGAATCTAAGGAGGGATCTGAATTATTCCGTCCTCCATATGACGCAGCAAATTTTTCGAATGCCTCAAAGTTGGCCTTGGTTGATATCAAGTCGGCGTAGCCAATCGGGCCCGTGTGTGGACGGACCCTGGCAAACAGCTCCGCTCGGTTGGATCCCATCAACGGGCAGTCCCAGAGGACTTGTTCAACGTCTTGATGGTCGTATGTGGAAATGTATATTACTCTACGTAGGTAGAGTATTAAAAAAGCCATTAATTAAAATTTGTCGCAATTAAGTATGGCGCCTTTAGCATAGTGATAGTATGTGCATGGGTGCGAAACCCGAGAGATGCAGGTTCGATTCGTGCGGGGTGTCTTACTTTTTTCAAAAAAGATTATTTCTATTGGTTATAGGTAATAGGTAATACCTACTTATATTTTCTCAGAAGTGTTTTCAAAATTATGTAGGTAGGTACCCACCTATGTGATATTAGTTGTACAATATTTCAGAGTATTCAGTGCACAAGTTCTGCTGTAAAGAACTTGCAGAAAGTCGGTAGGTCCTAGTAGACGGAGGGACGGGCCGGTTGTTTCCTGGAGTCGGCCAAGACCCACGTAGTAATATAGTGCCGATAATAAAATCAATCTTAAAAATCCATCAACGCGTCTATAACTTCGTCCTTTTATAGATTACCTTCTAATGATAGATATAAAGATCGTCCTGCATTTAAAATTAATTACCAATTGCCGGCGTGAGCTTTTAATTAAAGATACGTGCAGAAAATAAAATAATATCAGAATATCTACGAGGATTTATATTAAACACTGCGACTCCACCCAGCTTTATGACTGGCAATTTTCCACACTTTCAATATAGATTGAAAATTATTACTTTTATTCAATATCAAATAAACACAATATATAATAATGTTATATTCGTAGATATTATTGAAAATAGTCACCTATAAAATTAGATAAAGTAGACGAAGGACATATTCTTCTGGGATTGCGGCCACAGTGAAGTCACTTTTGAAAGTAACGATACCAACACCTAAATGTGTCGCCTATACTGTCAGGAGAATCTGACACCATTTTACCTAGATAAATTGATTGCAGCGTTTTTCCATTAGGTACTTCATGGCCCCCACAAGGGGGGGGGGGGCTGACAGGGCTCTAGCCTAGGGGCCCGGCGTAGCAAGTCGACCAAGTAAGATAAACACACATCACAAATTTGCTCTAATAGTAAAAAAAAGTCGCCTGTGACGCTATTTACCTTCATTAGTGTTATTATTTAAAATTATGTGTTTAGACAATGCAATGCATTAATTGCATATCGATACCCGACAACTCCATAATTCAAATGGATGTAGGTAATAAAATATACAAAAAAAACACTAAATATATTAATTTTACCGCTACTGTAGAGCGTCACACTGCCTTTATCCTTAGCGATAGGTAGAGAGGCCCGCCAAAGATCCTAGCCTGGGGGCCCGCTTCAGGATGTGGGGGCCATGATGCACTTATTATATTTTTCAAATAGGTCAGCAAAAATAGTCTGCACACTGAATCAGTCTCAACTGTACCTTAGCTTTCCTTAAGTCTTCCAGATTTTGAAGCACAGGAAGGTAGCTAAATAATGATTAGGTATTTAATATCAAAATACATGGTGTATTTGGTTGTATTGGGGCAGGGATGGATGGCAAATAGGATTTGATCGGCATGCCAAAATAAGCCGTTTTTTTTAATTCGTGGCGCGTGCCATTCTTTTTAAGGTGTAGGTACATATCCTAATCTAAATCATATTTATTGAATATAAATAAGAACAATTAGGTAAATACATTGGTAATTGGGTATATTATTTATTGAATATATAAAAAGTATGTTTATGTAGTTTATGCGTAAGTAGGTACTTAAGCATAAAATAAACGAAAATAAGGAAATATAAAATCATTTTTAATATTTAAAACAATTTTTTTGACGTTTTTTGTTTCATGTTATTTGCGAGGCTGGCAATATGTCGTTGATTGAAAAATAATACACACATGTTTCCTTTGTCAACCTATTTCTAGCCTTTGAATGTAGGTACCTACATGATTCAAGACTTATAGAAAATATACTTTCACATGAGTAGGTACATACGTGGAAGAAAAAATGGTCAACAACGAGATTGCTGGTTTTTTTTTAACCCCTTACTGCGTAGTGTCGCAAATTTGCGACATTTCAAACTATTTCGATATAGCCTTAACCGATATAAATGTATCAGGTATACTTTTCCATGTCTTGCTATAATATACATATACTTACATAAACATGATTTCGCTTTGATTTTATATTTTTCCGCTATGAATATTAAAAAGTAAAAGGAATTAATTTTTTTGGCGCGAAAGTTTCTAGCGTGCCAAGTTGGGCACGCGTGACACCTACGTATTTGCCATCGTTGTACTAGGGGATGCTGGCATAACTTAGTGTCGAAGTACAAAATATATCGTCGAACCAATAAAATTAATATTATTTTGATGGAAATGCCCATTTAATTTGACTGATTTTTTTTTTATATTTATCTAAGATTCAGAAAAACGTCAGTAGGTAGTACAACAATTTTATTTCAAAGTCATGATAATAAGATAATACGTAATGGCCCATTCTCTAATTGAGACCCTGACCAGGGCCAGGCGCATTACAGAGCTGTGACGTAGTCCTCGGCGGGACAAAGGTGTTTGAAGAGCAGAACGGAAGACCGATGTTTGATTTTGACATCGGACCGAGGCGCTAATGGGTTAAAGGTATGCTTTGTCATCGCGTAAACTGTAGGACAAATATAGCACCTTGATTTACATGCACTATACTTTGTCAACTAACCAATTTAACTGCCACTGCCCGACGCTTGTTATGACTTCTTCCAAGTGCATGGTCGTGATAAGATAATAAAAATGTTTTCAATGGGACAGGGAGGTATTGAGGATTATTTCGACACAAAAAATATTTATTTGAGATTTATTTATTTTATTAACATACCTACCAGTGGCGAAGGGTGGTAGGTAGGCTGTTACTAAACTAAGCACTAAACTTTATCACTCATACGTATTTGTTTTCATTGAAATAAGGCTACAATTTACAGATGGTGTTGGTTAGTTTTTAAAAAACAATGAAACCTTGCAAAAACCAAGTCATAATAATAATAGTTAAAAATTATTCGTCTATCTATAAAATATCTAAAATTATGCAATTAAATCATACATAACTTTGGACATTTTATAGATAGAATAATATTTTTTATCTACTTTAGTTTGGTTAAGGCAGGGATTAATGTGTAACAATACGTGTACAATAGGTATATAGGTATGTGTAATATGTACCATTCTTAATGCAACGAAAATAAATAAGTATGAATGAAAAATTGCGCATAATTTTGTCGTATCGTCCAAAGTATATCAAAACTATTATGGTTTGGTTAAGGCAGGGTTTAATTGATTTTTAAAAACCAACCAACATCACCTGTAAATTGCAGTCAATAAAAACAAATACGCGTGACTAACAAAGTTTAACGTGCACTATTTATGTCGGATATTAACAGCCTACCTCCACCCTTCGCTATTGCACTAGCTTTTTATAGGATAGGTATTTTCATAGAGGTTCAATTTACCCACTTATTTTTTCAATGTCGGTAAAAGTATTGACATTACAATCAATATACCTACCTATTCAAAAAATCATTTTAAATAAAAAGCATATGTTAAAAATAAGTTTACCAATAAAACAATACATTCTGTAAAAATTCACATATGTAGATAGATGTCAACAATAAACGGATTACACATAAGTACTTACTAGAACAATAACCTGGGATGTCTCTACAAAGAATTAAATGATAAATTATACATGTAATATTTTTCAACGCAGAACGTTAAATCGTTTGTATATTTTGTATAAAAATTGTTCAGTTATCAAAAGATATTACAACACGAACACAAATAATTTCAATTATAAACAGGGGGGATTCCTGGTCCAACATAGTATCAACGACAATATTGTTCCATACTGCCTGTCTGTACCTAATGCCGGCAATCCATTGGCACGCAAGTCAGACGATTTACAGTTTTCGGACTTTTTTTTCACGTGGAGCACCCCAGATCTGCGGACTTTTTAATCCGCAGACCAGGCTCGTTGGATTTCAAACATGTTTGATATTTTTCTCTCCGAGTTGCCAGACTTCGTTCGTCGATCACTATACAAATTCGATTTGACATTAATACACGATCATTCGGACCGGAAAAAAATCTGTAACTGTTTTAAACATTTTTATTGATTAATTTGTTAACTTACACATTAGAACATGAGATATTACCAATTATTTTTTTTATTATTTATGAAATTCATAAAATAAAACTTAGGACTTGTGTTGTTTTCACTGCTATATTATTTTATGCAAGTCTACATATAAATAACACAAAATTATAGGATTATCGGAAGACATTACGATAATCGCAACTTTTGACTTTTGACAGCTTGACTTTTTTATTCGTTCGTTGATCAGTAGCAGAGCATAGACAAATCGGACAATTTATTGTCCTCAGACTTTTGGCTCGCCAATGGAGCGCTGGCATGGTCGCAAAATACATTTTTTTTTATTGACACTGTGCCACACACAGTGACACACAATGCCAATGAATACATCAAGCTCATTTTTCATTGACAGACTTGCAAATTCTATCAGACTCACTCATACTCTCTGAGACGATTGATAACCCTAACCATCGACGTGAAATGAAATTTTGGATCGTTCTTTAAAATTGATTCGACGATTACTGAGAATGCACCGTTCTATGCAGAAAAAATGGGAATTTTTCAATAGTCACAACCACAGAGGACGATCCATTAATGTTTTACGATTGGAAGCGATCGGGATAGACAATTGGCGTGATAACACGTCACCAGGGAACTCAGAAACAATGCGAACTGAAACATCTAACGGGTAAGGAGACGCATGCAACTGATCTCAAGTAAGGAAGAATACGGGATAAATTTAAACACGTGTCTAATACGTATTTAGTATTGGTGTATTATACACACTATTGCATGTGCATAATGCGTGCTTCATTTTCGTAGGACACTCACACATTCAAAATCTTGCATCAAACTGTAGTAAATGAATTATAGCCTAGCGGAATTCTATGTATTATCTGTTTTGTGCACGTCACGTAAATACAAGTAGGTAAATCAAGCTTGCCAAATCTGAGGGAAATGGTGTTGTATATTTCGACCCAACACGACGAAGAAGAAAAAGAATAGTTTCATTTTAAATAATGTTCGATAATAATTAATACATAGTTTAAATTGAAAACTACACACGTGGTATCATTATAACGTAAATGTATTAAATGCTATCGGTACGTCTTTTCAGGTAACTCAGTTATTTAGGTACGTATAACGTTTAATATTGCATTATTAGTAGAAAGGTACAAACTTTAATGGTTTCATTGCATCTAGGTGTAAATGCTTTCAATCACTTTGTCGTCTCAGCGACAAAGGGCTACACGACCACCTCGTCGCACGGTCAACATGGTATTATAACGACAGAACACGATCCTGTGTCATCTGCCAGTGACGTACTTACACCTACATTTTATGCTTGACACTCACACGTTTTTAAATAAAAAAAAATACTTTCAATTAAAACATTAATCTAAAGATCGGTAGTTGAGACACGATTGTTGTAAAATGGAGTAGGTTGAAGAAAATCATTGCGACTTATCTGCAAGTTATTCTGCACTGGAGGAGTATTTATTTATCACAATGCACCAGTAGCAAAGGGTGGATAGGTAAGTAGAAGGGTGTACATAGCGGTATTATAATATTCGGCATTTCCGCCTCATTTTGGTTTCTCTTAGCAATATATGATCTGCCTACTCCCACAGGATGTCACTAATTTTAACTTTGTTTGTTCAGTGAAATCTAATTAAATATTTTAAAAATATAAGTAAGTAAAAAGGATCTATATATTTATGAGGAATACGCATATTTTTAGATTTTTTTTGGAGGCCCACTTAAAATTTTTCTGATAAATCGATTACGTTATTTGCGTCAAAGAAAATCGAAGCTGCATCTGTGAAAAACCGCAGGTACTTCTAAATTTTCTACAAGAATTTCAAAAAAACCATTTTCTTAACTGCAATAAATTTATAATAGAAGAAATGTTAAAGATATGCAAAACTTTTAAAATCACGACTTTCTGTAATGAGAAATTTAAAATCTTTCGACAATTTATAGTAATTTTTGCAATGTGTTTGATTAATAATATATAACAACCCTTGTTTCGCACGCTACTGTAATTTAAAATGAAAAGTGTCAACAAAGACGGCCTCCTGTAAGTTTTGTTGACTCACTGTTTGCCACACAGAATGTTGTTTACTGGCCATTAAAAAATGTCTGCATTTACTTACCAGCGTGACAATCTTGCTAACATGGAGTAGGTACCTATTTAAAAGTCAGTGATTTTCAATCATTAACATTCAACATCAGTTGGGGTGGATCCATTGCTAGTTCGCCCAGTCTCTCGGTCCATAATATAGATAGCCTATAGAGTCCTTATAGATAGACTTACGTAGATAAAAACCATCTAACAATAGAGTCGAACATTTGTCGTCCTCTGGCACCTGAACCACTCACCATACCTACCTTATTATTGGAATATAATTTTTTTTTGCTAGTTTATTTTGCTACCTAATTATAAACGTACCATATAAGCGTTATAGCGCCTATACACGTGCATGGATTTACTGGTGACTGTTTACTGTGACAATAACTTTACTGTTTACACGTAAAAGTCCTGACTGTCTCTCCAATCTCATTCTTAAAGAGTGAGCGAGATGCGATGTTGTCATTTTATGGTTCTATTAGATACTATATACCTACTATTTGACAGGTATTGAAAATCGGGTCACGTCGAAATTCGTTTGAAGTTCGTTTTTTGGCGGCAGGTTCGCCACTATCGTTCTACTGCGCAGGTGCCAATCGAAAAAATTCCTACTAACGCATGAAAATTCAGAAGCTTCTAAATTTTTTTGATTCATGCACGCAAGCTTGCAATTGCGGGATAATACAATCATATCTACCCATACATTTTCTTGTTTTGGTCGCGATAATACTTACTGTCAACAGCAAATCCATGCACGTGTAAACGGGATATTACCTAAGTTCGATAGTTTTAAAGACAATAATTGTCGTACCTAGTTAGAACGCTTCCGAGTGAGAGAAAACGATGCATTAGACTGCATGTAAGAACAGTCGGAAATAATAATGGTAACAATAATCAGATTTACCCTATGTAATTCGTGGACAGTATAAGAAATCGCAATCTGTGCCATTTTAAGTTTCAGTTGTCGACTATACTTTTATCATAAAGTAGACAAGAGTTAAGTAAAATCAGAAAAATATTTAAAAGAATTTATCCTCCGACTTTTTAGCCAATAAAGGCGCGAGCAGAAAAAATCGAGGTTGGCAATGTGAAAATTCGAAAAGGGCACCCCATAGGTAATACTTACATAAAAAAGTATAAAAACTCCCGTGAAACTTTCTAGGTAAAACTACCCAATGACTGATTGTGATTATGACTGTCAAATGAATATACCTACTTACTTAATATTTTCTTTATTATTGATTCAATATATTTTTTCAGTCTTAATTTCGTACATTTCCAGAACTAAATACCTACAATTTGAACGAAGAAGTGGGGATACTCCAATGATTCTTTTGACTGCAAATGTGACGTTTGAAACTGCGGAATATGTGAAGTCTGTCCGCTCGTTGCATCCATCTGCACCGTCGATCACATGTTTAAAGTCAACGACATTGTTATCAAGCCATAGGCCTTGTTCAGATGGCGTCTCGCCGCGATTCACCGCAAGTGCACGTGGATACCTCAATGACCGCGCGCGATAGTATCACGACGCGAGTGCTTGTGGACGGCTCAATAAGGTCACATGTACGCTAGTCAAAACGCGCCAAGTGTACAAGGCCAAAGTCGGGAAATACCTATAAGGGCGTTTAGGCATATCACTCGCACGGACACAACAAAAGAAGAATACCAACGGATGATTTTACATGATTCAAATTATATCTTTATCACCCACGGTGGTCGCGCGGCTTAAGCGTTGGACTATCACGCCGTGGGTCTCAGGTTCGAATCCTGGGTCTGGCATATACACATATTGTTTTTCAATTTGTGTGTGACTAAGGGTATGGACCTAATAGGTTGAGCAAGTGGCTGACATCCATTTCTCGTAAAAAACAAAAATCTGTTAATACAAACCTCTACTCTGTGGAGGCCCATATGATCCTATTAGGATCGGACATGGTCGAAAAAAATATATTTGTTAAATTAATCTGATACTTAATAAAGTATTAAGGTACTAAACTAATTAAAAAATAGTCAATTTTATAAAAATCGTCGCGGAAAATGATGATAACATTTTTTTCAAATTACACTATTTCCTGAATAAAGTTTAAAAAGCACTGTGAAATGCAAAATGTCGCTAAGATATTGTATGTTGGGAACTGTTGACACTTTTAAGAGGGGCCCTATTATGTGTAATTGTATTGTAAATTAGCAGATTCATAAAGCAGGCATGTAGTTAGGTAAATGGTATTTACATTTACCTGCGTAGGCATAATGTAATGCATTTTGTAACGGCAAATTATATGGCACAAGATAATATTATATTGTAATCAATTACTTCGAGTTTACGTATAAGTCAGTGTACCCGGAAATTTGTACGTAAACAGTTCACCGCAGGACACTTATTCGTGCGCCGCAGTACGTGAAACACGACTACGTGTAACATTTAATCAAATGACGAGTTATTCGCTGAACATTAATTCACCGTGGAGTATATTTGTACGTATGCTACAACATGTGGAGATGTCTTTACTAGGTTAGGTTAGGTTACGGTTAATCTAATTGGAACAGTACTATTTGCAAACTATCGCCGCATTTTGTAAGATACGTACAAATGTATTCCACTGTGAAATGTTCAACGAAGAACTCGTCATTTGATAAAATGTTATACGAACTCATGTTTCACGTACTGTGGCGCACGAATAAGTGTCCCACGATGAACTGCATATGTATAACTTACATGTAACCATAAGTCAGTACCGATCTATTCTTTCTTTTAGTGCCCCTCACTTTTGAGGATTGTGATTCGTTTTAAATATCCTAGAAAGAAATAAAGTTTCTACTCTTTCACGTCAATTCTCAATGTTTCCATTGACGATAAGGCTTTACAATTTATTGTTTTCCCTTCTGGCTACGTGATTACAGAACTGAAAAATTCTGTACACAGTATAGTACATAGTACAGTTATAGGTACAGTTATAATACCTAGGTACATAGAGTTGGTCTATCACGTTTATTTCATTTAGAACAGAGATATATTCTTCACTTCTTATCTACTACCTGCCCACATGATGTTAAGTTAAGGTGTCATCATCATCAGCTTGAATCTATCCATTGCTGGCTGAAGACATCTCCAAGCTGATTCCACTTCTCTCGGTCCTGTGCGTTGCGTTGCCACGTACTTCCGCAGAACTTTATCATTTCATTGATCCAGCGTCCTCTAGGTCTACTGTGCGGATGTGTACCTCTTGGATACTACTGGATGACTAAATTTGTCCAACGATTGTCCCTTCTTCGAGCTATGTCAGCCCATTTTCATTTGAGATTTTTTGCGAACTCTATTACATCGCAAACCCTTGTCTGTCTCCTTATCCACTCATTCCTCTTTTTGTCCTTTCGCGTTATGCCCAGCATGCACCTCTCCATACCACGTTGTGCTAGGTAGTCTAAGTTTATGGATCTCTCTTTTACTCAGGGTCGATGTTTCACACGCATATGTGAAGTACACTCTGGATGAACACTTTGCACTTTAGGCACAGTGGGAAGTCACTTTTGAAGACATTATTCAGGCGGCCTAAAGCACTCCAGCCCAGCTTTACTCCGCGAACAATTTCATCAAATATACATCTATCTATAGACACTTTTTGTGATGTCATTAAAATTCAAAAAACCAAAAGGAGATAAGTCAGAAATATTTAAAAATACGTTGGATATTTCTTCTGAACGCTTCTGTACTCCAGATAATAGACCCATATTCAAGAATACTACGCACTAACGAGACGTACGAGAGTGCACACGTGACATTTGGATTAATGAATGGTATGGCTTGTCGCATGATGAATCCTAGAAGCTTACTTTGGTAGAGCTGTAACTGAAGAGATAACGAAAAGTCAAAAATTATCCCAAGATCTTTTTCCTCAGATTGGCGCTTTAATGAAGTTTTTGAAAATATATTATTATATTTAATCGAGGTTCTTGCCTAGAAAAAGTAATAAGTCAAGCCAAATTTTACTGGCTGGACGGGGCGGGGCTGCTAATAACTGTCGTTTACTTGGGAACCGAACTGAAAAGCGGCAACTGTAAATATAGATGGGTGAAAAAGATAGTTGCTGGAAGAAACCAGTGCCCACACCAAAATATCCATCTTCTGATTATGATGACGTCTTATTCCACTTTACATTGATTATCCATGTCTAGTGTTCATTTAAATATTTGATCAGCATGTCATATGATAAACGTTCCCTCCATATCATCACGGCAGTATTAAATTAAGCCAGAGATACAATAAATATGAGCATGGGGTGGGTAAATATCTCCTAGCGGGGGCCAGAACCCTTTAGTAAGGGCAAAACGAATCCGGGCCCCGGTTATTAACAAAATCACGGGGTTAGAAAGAAGCCCGGTTATGAGGAGATATGCATGAATTAACCCTGAAAGATGTTTGCCAATTATTTTGTATCCCCACGAGACGTTTTATAATTACTTTATCAATTTTTGGTTCTTCGTATTTTTTGGAAAATTGGGAGTATTTCGAATTGCTTATAAGAATTCAATATAAATTGATTTAATTTTTATTCTTTAAAAGCTTTCGAATATTGATGTAGGTGTACCGACCATTAATTTGATAGATACCTACCGTAGCTACCAACCTACCTCATATTTGTACAACATGTGCAATAACAGGTAGGTAAGTACATATCGAGGTTTTAGGACTACGATGACGTAACGTCAAAACTTTCTTACTATATAATTCAATTTTAGTTTTGCGAAAAATGATATAGGTAGGTAAGTACTTTTCTTAATAATTTTTATTTTACGTGGATTTTGATACTTTCTAATGAAACCACTTTGCTTCAAAGGTCATACTAAATATAACAACTACCTATTAGTTACTATCAAAAAAATCCAAATAGGTAGGTAGGTACCTACACAATTTTACTGAAATATGCTTTCGTAGAACACATTAATGTGATCAAACTGATAGATAAGTACACAATAATATATTATATATGTTTTGTTAGATGCTATGAGAAATATTTGGTTGTCTTCTTCGTTATCTTTTCTATTAATTATTTAACTATCTATTCTATATTGTAATTATAGACAGTACAAATGGACAGTGGAGCATTTAGTGGCCTAGAGGCTCAACACACCAACTGATTTTGAGAAATAGATATGAGATATAGATATGAGAAATATTTGGTTGTCTTCTTCGTTGTCTTTTCTATTAATTATTTAACTATCTATTCTATATTGTAATTAAAGACAGTACAAATGGACAGTGGAGCATTTAGTGACCTAGAGGCTCAACGCTCCAACTGATTTTGAGGCCTTCTACGATAAAAAAATGTTGAATTCTCCAAATAAATCCATGACTTCCAAAGATTTATTATGTAAACTTTTTGATATAGATATTCTCTTTTTTAAATTTTGTATAAGTTAAGTAATAGTGTTATGACGGTTGTGAACTGTTTGGAGGAACCGTTTGAAATTTTCTGACGAATCGTTTTCGTCATTTCCGTCAAAGAAAATCGGCACTGCATAGGTACTATGGATATTGTATTAAAATTAAATTGTATCTACCTACTTACACTATCTAATAATTACCCACAATATGTAGATACTTACCCACATTATTTCATAAATAAATTAGATGTTTGGATGATTCGATTTTTACTGTCGCAGCTTTTCATTGTGAGCTTGTGAATCAACGTTTTAAAAATAATATGGCTATAATTATATAACAAATAAAATGAGTTGGTTGATTGAGGGTTAAAAGAAGTCTGAAATCTGCTTCAAACAAAATAATGCTTTTTAATATGTCCATGTGTGTTTATATGTGACAGATGTTTGCAACACGGCAAATATTATTTAATAATTATTTTCACTAAAAGCAAACTTTTTTTTTGTATCCATACATAATAATATATGTAGATATGTACTTACCTATTCTAATTATATTTTTACGATATTTACCAAACAATAATACCTGCCTATGGGTACTTATGAAAAATACCTACTTATATTTTAAAAATCTGTTACATAGGTATAAGTTATCGGTAGGTAGGTACTCGTACTACTCTGTTTTTATTTCATATTGGTTGCACCTAGGTTTTCAAAAATATCATAAACCGTTTATCTGAACGAATTTCTCACTTTAGTCATTGGTTTACAATGCTTAGGTACATATTTTAATGTTACCTATGTATTAATGTATTTTTTTACATCATAATTTATCATTTCCCATAAATATAACCACTAAAATAATGACTACGAGTAATCACTTTCATCCTTAAGTCATAAATGATAATTATTTTAGTTGAAGGATGTGGTTTATGGTTTTTATTTTTCTATTGTGGGGAGGAGGGTTAAAATCAGTCTATGTGCCGGGCCTCCACGTCCCTAACCAGACACTGCATATCTATCATGTACCTACCTACCTATATTCAACAAAGTGAATACCTACTGTTTGGCATGTATGTATGATTCAGTGGCGAAGGGTGGAGGTAGGCCGATATAAATAGTGCACACTAAGCTTTGTTAGTCATACGTATGTAGGTATTTGTTTTCATTGAATTAAGACTTCAAATTATTGTAGATAGTGTTGATTCGTTTTTGAAATTCAATTAAACCCTACGTAACACAAGCCATACTTATTGATAATGGTAAAAAATATTCGTCTATCTATAAAATAAAATATTTAAATATGAATATTAATATTAATATAAAAGGCCGCGAGCCTCAGATTGACTATTTTTATTTCTATCAAAGAAGTGTGCGTGCTTTTGATGCAAGGGAGGTAAACATTAATAACCCTTTCGCAAAATTCAAAACATCCTTTGGCCCCCTTTCCGAAAGGGGAACAAATCTCCGCCCCCCTGATTTAGAAGGAAGCACATTTTCATTTCAAATTTAATTTGAATATGAGCGTTTTTCTATTACCAAAGAACTGAATTACTTACGAAAATATGTTTAAACTTATTCGATAATGTGTTTGCCTGAGGGCTAAGACATACGGTATGTACTGCAAGTTGCAGCTGATTCAAAATATATGGCATTGCAAGTTGTCGTGGGTTCTAGATCGGTTTTGTTTTGCCAGA
Source organism: Rhyacophila brunnea (assembly GCF_057557595.1). NCBI lineage: Eukaryota > Metazoa > Arthropoda > Insecta > Trichoptera > Rhyacophilidae > Rhyacophila > Rhyacophila brunnea. Next base: position 37,813,339 of record NW_028232848.1, on the reverse strand, counting down.
ATATGTGCATTGCACTGTCTATGCAAAGACTTTGTAGCACCGTATGTCTTCGCCGTAAGTGGGTCCAATTTATTTATTTATTTACATGGTGTAAACAACACCAATTTTTAAATAGTTTCAAGTTTAAGACGTTGACGGTAAGTACCTACTTATGAGATGAAAAATATGTAAAACGTGAATTAATACATAGATAGGTACCTGAAGTACCTAATTAAAAAAAACTGTAAAACAAGTGCCTGGAAGTAGGATGAGTATCAACATAGCTTTGGCGAAGGGCCGAGGTAGACTGTTAAGAACCGACATAAATGGTAAACTTAGTCAATAAAATGTACCTACTACCTATTTATTTTCATTTAACTAAGACTACAATAATTGTATAGGTACCTACTTATAGTGTTTTTAAAATTTAATTAAACCCTGCCTAATTTAAGTCATAGTAGATAAAAAAAAAATATTAGTTTATCATGCAAGCAACCAAAATGATGCAATCAAACCATACCTACATATTTTATAAATATAATAATATTTTTATCGATTATGGTTTGGCATAGGCAGGCTCAATGACTTAAAAACCAACGTACACCATCTGTTATAACGTAATAATAATTAACAGAAAACAAGTAAGTAAGGCTAAAAAATGTGTACAATTTTTGACGGATCGCCCATAGCATACCTAAACTATTATGGTTTGGTTTGGCAGGGTTTAATTGTATTTATTTTAAAAATTAACCAGCACTATCTGCAAATTGTATTCTTAGTTCAATGAAAACAAATAAATATGACTGACAAAGTTTAACGTGCACTATTTATACCGAATATTAACAGCCTACCTCCACTCCTCGCTACTGCAACATAGATAATGACGAATAATTTACTATACATACTTAACAAAAACCTCATAGAATTGCCATTATCTCCAAGCTAAATGCTATAAAAAAAATTCAAATAATATCCTTTAGTTAGGTAAAGGTATGTATTAGGTACCTATACGGTGACACCATGCCCGATTCACATAATATGTATTAAATGCATCTATCAATGCTAATAATCTTTACCAAAATAGCTGCGAATCCTATAGTCTAAGTGCGAATCGCTTTGATAACACTGTAGTAACACTATGATATTTTCAATTTTGCCAGATTTTAGAAGCGTCGCCTTCCACGTTTGTGGGATAATACTGATTGTGCATACTAGGTGCATCCAATAATCGCGATTCGAAAGTGCATGCAACAACATCACTGATGCGTCGGGAGATGTCTATTTGCGTCGAATGTTTTCGCAGGGGCTCAAATCCGCTAATGGATTATCGGGCAAACAACCGAATTTTGCATTGCGACAATATACCCACGTATCTACTGCTACATACGTAGGTACCTATTGTATAATATTTACTAGGTATGCTGCGATGCTCATACTGTGCATATGAAAATGTAATCCTATATAGTACCTATATACCTACTTATTATATTCATTCGATCAATTTACCAAATAACGTATTTAATTGGCAGCGTTATGAAACAACGGTTCGTGATATTTTGATGGACCGATCGGTATTATGAAGCCTAAAAATCTAAATAAAAAATAATGTAGGTACCTACCAGTGGCGAAGGGTGACTTTTGGAAAGAGGTAAGCTGTGGAGATCAGAGAAAAACTTGTCAGGTAACTTACGGGAAATAAGAAGATAATACTTACGATATTACTACTGATGAATAGGTGCACATTAATGACAACGACACACTGGTCATAGGTTTCACCGCTGAATTTGTCAAATTATTTAAATCACTTATGGCAGTAGAATTCCACGCATACTTTCTTTACCAAACAATACGCATCGCCAACAAAAAAGTTTGTTTAATGTATAACTGCCAGTTAAAAACAAATATTTATCACATAAATTGTTGTGAAAATGTCTAATATAAGTTTTTTTGCTGTATTCAAATCTAAATGAACCCTTGGAAGGTCAAGCTTTGATAATTTTTAAATGCAATCATTCGCACATTTTCTACCGGGACACTACACAATTTAATAAATACTTATATATTTAAAGCACTGGCGAATGATTTCGGTACAATATGAGATAATTTATCCACATTCAAAACACAGTAACACAATGAATTTGTATTATAAAATAAACCTTTATCACCGCTTTGAAATGTCAAAATGACATAAACTGTGAATAGCATGTTATGTTTGTCTATGACTGAAGTAACCTAAATAATAATCGCGAATTAATACAATATTTATTTTTAATAACAATTTATAAATTATATGTGATCGAACACAATAGTTATTATTTTTTTTAAATCATCCTTATTTTTTATTATTTGCTTTTAAAGATAAGCATAGACAATAAACAAATCAACATTTCGAATAAGCTTGTCTGTTTACGCTTCCGAGTCTCGAACAAAAACGCAGACATGCATGAAGTTGGCAACTGAATTGCGGTAGAAAATTCGGCTTGGATTATCGTTGAAGTAATTCTAAAAATAGCACTCACGTTGTGACGTTCCATCATTTATTTTTGATTCGAAACTTGACTAAATTAAAAGCTCTACTTATAAATAACGACGATAGATGGCAATCAATATTTTTATTATAACCTACAATGTCCTACAATATAGATATTTATTTATATAAATTAAATACTTGAAAATAGAAGGTAAGCTTTAAATAATCGCTTAGTATGGAGCCTTCGCCACTGGTACCTATAGGTAAGTTAATTTGAATTTCGGTCAGCATTTTGTCAGTACCTACCTACTTGTCACTTTATTACATAAATTCAAATGTAAAACTTTGCTAGGTAGGCACCTACTGATACTACTTGATAAAGCTTACTGTTTGGACAAAACAACGCGTTACATTTTATCTGTCGTCAACATTGATGTAGTTAATTATTATCAATGTTCATTAACAATAAGTTAAATGTGTACCTACTTATATTAATATATCAGCGTAATATTAAATATGGAATCGTTTATAACGACTGTGATTTTAGGTACACAGGTAGGTACCTACATACTTAGGTACTCACTTTCGGTCACTGCAATACGTGACAACGGTAGTGATTTAATGCATGTTGTAAGCCTATGCACAAATTGAGGGGGTTGGTTGTTGTCGAGTCGTGATTTCATCCCCTAATCTCCATGGCGTTAACAAGGTCCACCGCCATTATTGCGTTTACCCCCACCGTTCGTTCATTTTTTACCTACCCACCAACCCCCTGTAATATCAGATCAGCATACACACATTGACATAACACTCAAATGTACAGGGTGACCTAAGGTCACGCAGATTAATCAGTTAGGTATATAAAAATGTTATCTCGGATAGCGTTTGTATTAGAATTAATTCGCATGGATCATTGACGAAATAATAAAAAAACAAACATGGGCAGTGAAAAATAGTCCCAATTTGGTCACAAAAAATCTACGGTTTTATCTTTATTGTAATAGGCATGTTTACGAGGTTTTTCATAATTATGTTTTTAATGTTACATTTTTAGATTGTCGCAATATGTTTTTTCTCTTGCTTTCTTCGACGTTTCAGGTTTTCGAAGACGCTATTCTCAAGAAATAGAGTGTTTCTTTAGTTATACCTATAAATACGAATTCGTGTCGTGTCGAAAATAGCTCTGTTTAGATCAGGGGCGGGCAAACTTTTTGGATGGAGGGCCAAATTCAAGAATTCAAAATGAGCGGCGGGCCGCAAGTAAAATATCATTTTTTGATATACACTATTTATTATCACGAAAAATAAACATTACAAAAAAATTAATGAGAAAAATGAAACTGTTACATTTTTTTAAATTCAGGTGTTAATTTTGTAGTTGATATTCTCAAAACCGCTTGTAAATGGGCATCAGAGATATTTGATAGTAAAGAATTTTTATTGAGGTTCATGATCGAAAATTTTTGTTCACATATATAGATAGGATGATCCAAAAATAATGAACATTTTACTTGCATAATCTTTAAGTTGGTCGAATTTGTCTGAATTAAGGGCATTGTAAAATTGGAGATTTCTTCACGACTTCTCTTAAATCAGTGTCACACTGCAGATCAATAATCTCAAGTTGTAGCTCTGTCGGTAGGTACACTATCAATATCACTGAAAATGAATCGCGTACTATTGCTAAAAAAATTTTAATCTATTGTCAATATTTTTTAAAAATATATAAAAAAGTTATTCGTAATCAAAAGTACAATTAATGATGGCGGGCCGCAAAAAAATACCCGGCGGGCCACATGCGGCCCGCGGGCCGCAGTTTGCCCCCCTCTGGTTTAGATAGTATAATATATTTGTATACTTAAGTACCTATCTATTTGTACACAATCTTAGGTATAGGTATAGTTAACTAGGAAAGCAAGGTCTACCTCTTAAACCTCAGGTTTCAGACAGAAAAAAAGGGTAGGAAAATAATATGTATTTTCCAGGGAACACAAAATTAATAGGAACTGACTTATCTTACCAGATGTGGTATAACATGTAGGTATTAAGGTTTATCATGTACCTATCTAAACAAAAAGCGTATTCAAGATTTCAGGAGTCTCTTATTCCTTGACCGTCATAAATTAATAAAGATTTGTCGGTCTGGCTTCAAACTTTTCATTCATGGCAACTTGTTTTTACATTTATATCTAATTATTCTGTTTGATACCTATTTTCAATCCTACTTAAATCGTGTCCACATCTAGGTACGATATATTTAACATTGAATAAAAATAATAATTTAGTTAATATTCATCGCCTAGTCACTGGTGCCTATGATGACCGTGACGTAGCGGGCAAACTTATAAAGGCTCGGGTTCGAATCCCGGGCTTGACAGATTCACATATTGTTTTTTCAGTGTCTGCTTGGACCCAGATTTTTACCTATTACAAGTTGAATTAGTCATTAGTAGCTAACATTAATAATTCTTCGTTATAACGATAATCTGTGGGGTCCCACATGCTCCGAATAGGATCGGGCATAGTAATTTACTTTTCTTTTTTAATATATATTTCACAGAGCTTGGAGATGCTACGTTTTATAACATTGCACTTTTTTGGACTTTTTACTACATTGATATTTACGCCTATTTGCCTGATTACCTCGCATAAAATTAGATCAAATTAATGATATATACCTACTTACTTGTATTAATTAATAAATAAATAAATAATATCTTATATGTTAAAAAATATATACTTAATTAGAATGTATTACGTCATTTTCATAAGCTGGAGTGCAAAGTTATGAAGCATATAGGTACTCTAGTCGTACAAAGGTTTCATCAATTATAAATTAAGGAACAATTACTTTAAGAACAATCTGTACCTAAATCTATTGTTCATAATATCATAATAACCACCCACGTTAGGTATATCGTCACATACCATACAAAGATAGGGACTTAGGTGTATATTATTATAGTTATACATATTATATAGGTATAGGGTTTGTTAATGTCGTGCGTCATCTGAAGCCGTTATGTGCACATATTGGGGATTGTATGTAATTGGAGTATTAACGTTATGTGCTTCGCGTGGACTAGACTAGGGAGTAGATATTTAGTTGCAGACAATATTGGTACTTACACAATATTATATTTAATGACAATCCATAGTAGATACCTCCATACGTTGGTGGTAGGTAGGACATAGGTAGTACTTCTCTACTTCTATTGTATTACGAGTAAGTATATACAATTGAAAATTCTACTATTATTCTTTGTTGAGGTCTAATGATTGATGATCGTAACACGGTTGATTTGGCTGTAGCCTCCTCCTTGACTTAGCACCACCTTTCTAGGCACCCATCAGCGCCCATAGTATGTATCCGTAGACAATTCGTGGCACTCTCGGATTGGGCAGTCCATCTAGAGAGATTTTATACTAGTCCTAGCCGACCTTTGACCTTACCAAATACCATAATTTTTTCTCTTCTTCGAGTCTTCGCTGATGATGATTCCGTTTGGATGTCCAAGAGAATTACAGTACCTATTTGCCTCTAGCGCAACATTTCCTATGCATCTCGTATCTATCCATCTTTCTCTCTCCTCGGTAGTCTAAGTCTTCCCTACTATGTTTGCTTGAATTCAGTCTATTTACGTGCTTAAGGTATTGCATCATATTATTTACAGCTGCTACTACTATGTTTTAATAAAACAATGATAAAATGTGACAGCCCTAGTCACATAGATAATTTTTCCAGTCTAAGGTGAAGAGGCGCTTACATAAACCACTAAACCTATATACAAAACTATAATATCTACGTATCTGCCCCTTCATTAGATTAATTAATTTAACAGTGATATTTTTGCATTTGGCTTTAAAATGGTTAGCTAACTATCCAATATAGACTAAATTTCTATAGAAAATCAGTTCGACTAAAAGTTGGACAAACTTGAACTTTTCATAAATATTATAATAAAAATTCCAAGGTACAACATATTTGTCTGATGGCACAACAATATAATATACTTATAATAATAATTATAACAATATAAACGGTCATCCACGCGTGCCAAAAACACGTGTCCAGCAGCAACGATGGCCGTTTTTTTATTCTCAGTTGACCCTTTTGCCGTGCCCCCTTATTTTTGTGCACCCCTTCCCACACAGTCCCGTTGGGAGAACTTTTAAGGGAGGGAGGCAGATTTAATTAAAATATCGAATGATCAGTCGCGCGTGTGGATTTCAGAGCGAGAGGCTTCGGCCAAAATTATGAGGAGAGAATGGGGTTCATTATTTGATGAAACGTCGTCGATATTTTTATTGTTGAATTTGCAAATGGCTGTCATGTGTGTAGGGTTTCAGAATGATGTTCAGTCATTAACAATCATTTATGGAAATAAGTATCGCTTCTCTGATTATTTTTAAAAATCATTGAATTATATAAAACAATGAATACGATCTCTAATACTATAAGTACTAAGTAGGATATTAGGTACTAGATAGGTACTAAATTTATTGGTGGTGAGGCATTCTAATAATTAAAATACACTATTATAATATTTATGCCGCATAGTTTAACTTCTTCATCATTTGAAAATAGCCCACTGAAGTGGACGAAATCGGTCTTGGTCATCATTAAATTTTAATTAAAAATTATATACTTACTGCTAAAATAAAGTATAATTGATTAGACGACGTAGGATTTTTAATGTAAAAATCGTGTAGATACCTATCATACATTGGCAATAATTAGGTATTTTAAAAAATTAAGTCAACCAAAAGTCGATCACAGAGGATAAGTATAATTACTATAATATATATATAAAAAAAATATGTAATGGTCCCAATAACAGGCGGACACAAAAACATAACAGCATCAGCTGCAATGAATATAATTGGAGAGTTATTGAACATCGTTAAACAATAAAACACATTAATAGCCTAGGTAATCGTACGAAAAATAGAGAGAAAAGAAACAGAAAAAAACAAATAAAGTATAAGTATTATTACCTATATTATATAAGACAAGCAATAGGTACAAGAAAAGATAAATACAATAAAAATAAGCAGTCATCCAGATAGAATAAATTAGTCATAGATTTTAGAGCAACTTATATAGGTAGGTATGTTACTTAAGCACAAACTTAAAAAAATTGTAAGTAGATAATCACATTGATAATGCAATAAGGTACCATGGATTACGTATTCCAATATTCATAAGGTTGTTTTTTACCTAAAAAAATATACTTAATAGAACTCGCGAGCCGCAACTTTGGAATATTTGCCCGATATTATTCGTTTGTTTGTACACAACGTTCGTGCATTGTTGACAGACCCATCATTATTGAAATGTATTGACGCAAGTGGTTCGCGGATTTAAATCATGAGCAAAACAATTGACGGCGAATTAAAATGTGGGGGATGGGAGTTTCGGGCCGACGATCAATATCGATAATAGATAGGTAGTTATTTTATGTGACTTCGATATAATATTTTATTTTGTAGATATTTTGATATGATAACTGTGTAACCGGACAAAACAGAACAGCCAGGGGAAAAATGAAACATTAATTTTTGTGGAATCTATTTGTTAATTCAATTTTAAACGAAATACATATACTTATATATAAATATTTAATATTGAGAAAATATTAATTATTAAACTAATTATATCGTTGTACCTAGTCATATCCTCCCCAATCATTTTGAACATATTATATTGATTAAGATGAGCTGATATCCTAAGCTTGCCGGCAATACTGAGTTAAGTCCCGTTTATTTGAGGCTTTCTAGCCATTAGGAATGCAGAAATTAGGTATATAATTTGATTTATTTTATATTTTTCCTGAAAGGTCATTGTTATATTTATCGTTGTTCTGTTTTGTCACTGTTCTGTTTTGTCATGGAACCGTCGACATTATTATAGTGAAATATTTACAATAAAAAATTATATTGATAATCTCTGTGATCCCAAATTTGACAAGAATCAGGCATTTTATTATTCAAAAAATGGGCAAGATTAAAACATTTGAAGATAATTCTAAAGATTCTAATTATAAGTTATGTCTTCATTATTCAATTAATTATCTTCAAATGTGTTAATCTTGCCAATTTTTTGGTAGGTATGCAATACGGCTCCATGCGCCATAATCTTGCCCATTTTTTGAATAATAAAATGCCTGATTCTTGTCAAATTTGGGATCACAGAGATTATCAATATAATTTTTTATTGTAAATATTTCACTATAATAATGTCGACATAAATTATACTGATGGTTTTATAAATGCGTTTAAAATTAATAAATGTAAAAAATCTTAACACCACTGCACAGTTATGTACTGAAATATGACTATATTCCAAAACATTAGAGCGAGAGGTTTAAAAGAATACTATTTTATGTAATAAAAATACTTTATGCAGTCATCAAATGTTTAAAATAAATAATAATAAGGCTTCAAAATTATATAAATAGATTATCTACAACGTTTAAGGTATGTCCAGGATCATGCTTTGAAAATAGAACAAAAGCTCCATTTTGACCTACGCTGAGCATGTCCCCCCTTAAGCCTGTCACCGGCATTTTGTGAATGTGTTCTAGCGTGAATCACAAAAACAAGTTGACCATTTTATCATTGTATTTTTGCCAACCCTTGTTTCTAATTTCAAGCACCGAAATATTGCACCGAAATATTGCACCGAATTGCAGCAACTCTCCCATAATACGGTCATCGAGAGATTGCGTAGAGCAGGGTTGGCAAACCTTTTTACGTGAGCGTGCCAAAATTTCCCAAATATTATTTGTCAACTATCTGACGTACCGAGCCGTAGAAATGGCATGGGAAAATAATAGTTATTACAAATTCTATTAAAAAAAATATGATGTTCTATATGTCACTCACAGAACACAGCACACATAGCTTTATCACTTTTTTCAATTACGCTATAAAATATTTCGATCCACCGATTTTGAAACTGTCTGTCAGAATTACTAATATTTGCTTCACCAAATTTTTATTTTTTATTTGGTGCAGTCATTTTTGTGGGTGGCAATGAAATTGTTTGTTAATATATTAATCATTTTGGTAATTTATGCACAAGTTGACACCAGAATTGCTCCGATCAGATGAGGGATTCTTTCGCTACAGTGGTCTAAAGATTGTAAATCGATCAAAATTAGAGGTTCGCGGCGCCTGATGAGGTTAGTGCGATAATATTATATGTGACGCATAAATTCTGAGGACCAACCTATGCAATTATATATTTAAATTAAACGTACCTAATACTTATTATTGAATAGTATTTGCCTGCTATTTTTTATAAAATGCGATCGGTCATTTGTTATTATTATCTACCTATAGGGTTTTTTCTCTTTTCGAACGCGTGCCATAGGTTGACTACCACTGGCGTAGAGGTACATAAAAACACTAGTAAATTACCAAATACTGTTTTCCGAGCACCAAAATACGATTTAATTTGTACCCACCACAATAACTCGTGAACATTTTCAAAGGGATTAAAACATTAGCTGGATTCGGATAAGTGCTCCATTTGTAGTGAAACGCACTGCTATTTTTGCTGTTTGAATAATAATTATTGAGCTATTGAATAATTGAATAAATACGAATCTAAAACAAATGTGTATGGCTTCCATGCGCGGTAGAAGTAGTAGGTACTTAGTGCAGGGAACTCAGAAATTATCTGTTCTGTGACCTAGTGCCTATCTCAAACTTAATAATAATGACCATTAAAGTCCAAGTTAACCATTTAAAACAGAGGTTCTTGACCCGTGTTCAAATACGAAAATCAATTTGCATTATTTTTACCACGTTTTTATTGGCTCGTATTCTTGTTTGCCTTGTACAGATGTTTTCTTGTTTGTCCAAGATTTTTAACTAAATTTCCGACTAGCTAGTCATTTGAAACATTTAAAATATATCAGAACACGCGACAATGCATTCTTTTAATACTTTTGGCCATCTTTAAGCAGAATTGAATTCATTTTCAGTTAATTCTGTTTTGTATGTTTCGGAAAAAAATCGTTAAAAGTAATATTTACTACTCACTATTATTGGTTGCTAAGTGGGTCCTAGCAACTAAATTATTTTTATATACGTGCGTTACTATTGAAATCAATATGAAATGTCAAAATGATATCTCTGTATTCTATAATATTTATTCAGTATTTCTATCAAGTACAATAAAAAGTTTTTATTAATACATATAATTTTCAAGTTTATATGATTCAACGGGAAATTTAAAAACGTGGTATATAAAAAGTTCTTTTTATCTTGTAATTATTATATTATCAAGTAAGTATCTAATAATATTAGCTAAGATTGCTAATATTATGACCGTCTTCATTTTAATCACAAATTTGATAAATTACGTCCATTAAGCTAGGACCAAAAGAGACAATGAATTATGTAAATAAATATAAAAAAAAAACATTTTTATTTGTACGGGTCTTTTTAATATGTTAAACTTTTTACGGTCATTAATTTCCATAAGGCATTAAGGCCGTTAAAGCAAAGCTCGTCCAAAGTAGCCGCCAGGTGATTAGTCTAATCGTAAAAGCATTCGCAAGGTGTTGCAGGCATTTTCCGAACAAAATCAGAATCCCCCTACGTAAGAAAGTTTTCTCAAAGCTGAATTAACCCGTGAACGCCGGACTTCATTTTAATGTTCCATTATTTAAATAAACAATTTTCATATGTTAAATATTGTAGATAGGTCCTAAGTACCTTCTTATTGTTGTTAGTCCATATTCGCTACTCAGTTAGAGCATATTATTATGGACACAACGCGGCGCCTCCATAACTCCCTAACAATCGCGACCTCTTGCGTTTTCCCGCCATGCCGCCAAATAGTCTCTATGGATAAAATTTTATGGATTTTTAAGACGCAAGACAGACTGTGTGAAAATATATTTTTGCACGTTTGAAAACTTCTAATTCTAATTTCTAACTTCTAAACTAATGTAGGTATTAATTCTACTTTTTTCCAAATCATAATGCAGGGAAAGGTAGAGGGGTGCAAAAGAGGTGGGCAGTAAAACACTATCAAATAGCGGTTCACAAACGTATAATAAAATTCGCAATATTCCAATTCCCTGGTTATAATATATTTAAAAATAAAAATAAAAAGGGTCTTACGCTGTTGTGTCGAAAATATAATGGATATTAGTGAGCAGACAAATATTCAAAATAACTATACACCGTACTGCCATGAATATAAAACAACATTTACTTCGATTGACATCAATACCGAGCTAGGCCACAGTCTTAGGCCCTCCTCCCACGGCGCAACTGAAATTTGGCGGAACTGAAACTAAAATTCCAACCAGTATCTAGCCAATGTATTTCAATGGCGGCTCGCTGACGGCGAGACTGAAATCTCTCAGCTTCAAAACGGTCGCGAAGAGACGCGACATGCTAGTCGCGCGGTCTCTGAAGTTTCCAGTCACCGTAAAACAGTGGTACCAACATCATTAGATTCGGTGGAAAATCATATTTTCTTACCAAAATTGGTAGCACTGCGAACAAGTGTCATGCTATAAAAACCATTAACAACCCAAGACGTCAAAAGTACAAGATAAGCAAAATTGAAATAACCTAATTGTATTCGAGTAAACGCAACAGCGTGCGTGTTGTCGGTTTTTGTACAAAACAACTGATGGTCCAATTTGACAGTTTGAGGTTATGTGATTTTTATTTCAAGTGGCTTCAGTAGCGCCGTGTGCGAAGCATCACATTGGTCAGCTTATGAGTACCATCACCAACCAGTTCCGCCAGATTTCAGTTGCGCTGTGGGAGGAGGGCCTTAAACGTTCCAATAATCCAAATTTAGAAATAAACAATATCATTTCTCGAGGTGGTCTGTGTGCAATTTATACAGATGGCGGTAAAGTTCAAGATTCCCCTTCAGTTGGAACTGCACGCATTTGTCCGGAATTGGATATTCAAATAAAAAGAAGCATTAATCAAAATGCATCTGTATTTACTGCTGAATGTATCGCTCTGAACGATGCACTTGACATAGCGCTCAAACACGTCAACAAAATATAATCATTTTTACGGACTCACTCAGTGCTCTCCAATGTCTACTTTTTCCAAAATTTGGCGTAAAAACCAATTTATATATACCTGAGATTAAAAAAAGGTTTTACAAATTTATACAAACAACTTCAAATAACAGCACAATTATATTCTACTGGATTACTTCACACAATCAATTCTGGGGAACAAGAACGTAGATAGCCTTGCAAAAACAGCAACTTTTGAGAGGAGCATTGATAAACTCCCCATACCATATACCTACAGACTTTTTTGAAACATTCAAGAAAATAGCCAAAACTGAAACAGATAATTTATTAAAAGAACAAGGTCTAACAAAAGGGAAAAAGTACTTTCAAAGTTATTACAATTCTGAAACCAAACGATGGTATACCAATAAAATGCTAAATAGGGAAACAATCGTCACAATCAATCGCTGTAGAGCGGACCATTATAATCTTGCCTCATCCCTGGATCGCTTGGGTATAATAAATGTCCCTGGGTGCCGGTGCGGAAGTGAGACAGAAGATGTTAACCACGTTGTTTGGCAATGTTCTCTGTATGATACCCAGAGACAGCGGCTTCTTAAAGATTTAAGTGAACAAAAGTACCAATTGCCACTGGATCTTGCGATATTTTTGGCTCGGCCGAATATCAAGGCGTTCCAGTGTGTCCAAATGTTTCTGAGTGAGTGTGGCCTACAAGTTTAAACTGTTTTTGTTATTTTTCTTTTTTTTCCTCTCCTGTAAATTTGTATTGTAATAACTGTATGAGTAATTATTGTAATAATATGTATTAATAGTATATGTTTAAAAGTAAACCTAAATAAGACTCAATTGAGACTTCAAAGCTTAATAAAAAAAAAAGAAAAGAAGAAGATTATCTTGGTTACGCAGTGAGTGGTGATGTTGGTGATCCTTAACGACTGGTCCAGGATAAGGATATGTAGACACTTCTTGTATTTTAACCACTAACCTTCGATAGAAGACGACATCAAAAGATGAAAAATAAGCAGTGACGTTCCTAACCAAAGTGCCGCTCTTAGCAAATTCTAGCAACAGAATTATTCTTGAAAAAAAAGCATAGTTATAATATGTAGGTAATCTACGAAAACAGCGGTGTTTTTAGGTACGTGGAGGTCTGTGGCACTGACATATTTGGATGACTCCTTATATACTCAATTTAAAACTAATATGGTGGTAGGTACCTTCTAACGAAGCCACCGAATCGTTTGCTTCATGGAAAACTGCCACTGCTTCTAAATGTTCTAAAGATCGTAGGTATTCGTTCCTTTATTTCCCATCCCTAAGCAATGAATTGGGAATGGAACAACTGGACGCCAGGACAAATTGACGCGACACTGTCGTAGACTCGTAAACAGAACGTAGACGAGGAATTTTAACCAGTTTCTATCTACTACTTAGTAGTTTTAATTCAATTGAATTCAATTCGCGGAATGAGAATTAGGTACCATGCTTAAGGCTTTATATAAAAATAAAAAAAAACTCATTTTTCGTTGGAACATAAATATCTGCACGATTAAAGCATTATTTACGTGTGTATATTAATTAAATTCTAACCAACTATGAAATAATAATATAATAATTTAAATATAAATAATACCTAATATAAAATATATTTTTTTAAGTACCTATAAGTACCTAACGTCTATTTATTTTCGAATTGGGTGTCGTCCAGTTGTCCCGGCGCCAAATCGTCCTAGACCCCACATGACATCACTGAAAAAAATGTAGGTATAGTCACTATAATATGTAGATAACTTAACGTCATTGTGTGTCAATTTTTATACTTTGTATGTGAGTAAAAAATCGCTTCGGTTTTTAATATGTTTAACTTTTCAAAAGAGCTTCAAACTACCCGTCCAGCGTGCGCTTTTAAACGAAAATTCCAGACAAAATGAAAATGCAAGCTCTGCCATATCGTAAAGCTTAGGTTTAACAATAAAGAGCTTTTTCTTTTAAAACCTTACGTTCCTTTTACACTAATTTAGTACTAAGTCATATATAGGTATATATACTTATATTATGTTATACGGAGTGTAAAAATAGTAGGTAATTGGGTACCTACATGCATTCTAAAGTAATTATTTTACCGCGTTACAATTATTCTGCCCTGTTGGCACCGGGTTCAAACCCGTTGGCTTATTTAAATCATTGACAAGTAGTGTAAGAAACAACCAGGGAGTACAAAAAATAATGGAAAGCAGGTTGCCTTCTAGACGAGACTGAAAAATAGCCTAATTTTTGAGTGTGAAGAAGTTTGAGGTAAACTTAAATGAAATGTTTTTAAAAATATTAAAAAAAGTATTAATAATTTATGTTGTTACATCTGTATCACAATATTATGCAATAAAGTTAGGTAAATGTCACGCGCATTCAATACTGGTAATATGAGTAGGCGGTGGCGAAGGGTGACCTTTGGAAAGAAGTAAGCTGTGGAGATCAGATAAGAAGAACACACTTGTCAGGTATACTTACGAGAAATAAGAAGATAATACGATATTACTACTAATGGATAGGTACACACTAATAACAACGACACACTAATTTAATGGAACTTCAAAAACTCACTGACGACCGATCAGTTTAAATTGCGTATTTTTTGGAAACATTTATACACATCAAAAATCATTAGATAAAAGTTCTTTTTATTTTTAAAAACAGCTTATAGGTATTTATTAATATTAGATTAAACACCATAGAATTTTTAATTATTCTAATTATTAAGAATTCTAATTATTAATTATTTAGTTGTAGGCTCTGCGATCGGACCTTACCTTAGTTCAAACATTTCGATAGACTGGGCAGGGCTACGTGACGTAAAGTCCATATGAAAAAAATTGAGAATTATTTGAAACATAATCCGCCCTTTATTTACGACAATACAGATGGCGCGCTGTGGTATATTTTTTAAAACCTTTGCAGATTGTTTTGTAATTATCTGTGTAATACATTCCTACACATATACGGCATCTCTTGTTGGCAAAATAAATTATTTTATAGAATATAAATAATCAAGTGATTATTTAAATGAGTCAATATGCAATTTAAATGAGTCAATATGCAATTTAAAAAAAAATCCTAAGAAGGTAGGCTTCAAATAATCGCCTGGTATGGAGTCTTCGCTACTGTGAGTGGGTCTATTCTATACATAATGCGGCTAACGGAGGCTATCGACGGTAGTTTATCATGTTTTTGTATTAAGGTATTATAATTGTTACAATAAGTTAGCCGTATAAACTGTCACAATTATCTATCTCGCTCTAAAAGTTAACACAGCCAAGAAAGAGGCTGTTAAAACATACCCCTTTTAGACAGTTTCAGACGGTTAACTTATTTGTAACAATTAACCGCCTCAATACATAAATATGATAAACTACCATCGACAGTCGCCGATAGCCACCTTGTGTATAGGATAGACCCACTGAGAACATTTCGGTAGCTTTGTATTTCATTGATTTTATGACTTGGCCGTCATTAAGTAGTGGTAAAACAAAGGCTTCTAATTATTCGGTAAGTATAAATATTCAAAAACAGGAAGTATCTTAATAAAAGTATTTTATTAAACTTTGGGAATAATTTAAAATCAGCAGCAAGTAAAAAAAATGCTCAATGGTAAGTATTCAAATAATATATGAGAAAGTATACAATTGTTTCCTTGTCAAATTATCATAATAATAAGGATATATGTTTTATCTACTGACACGCGTATTTTAAATAATGATTATCTAGTTCTACAACCGATTTTTTAATATTATTACTTGCTCAAACATTATTTTACCCTCCACATTAAAACTGGCGTCCTTATTCTGACACTTCGAAATAAATGCTTACCAATGATTAAAAATTCTGACACTTTAAAAACTTTTCAAAATTGTCTATAAATACTTACTTCAAAAATACACGCCTAAAACAAATCTCTCTTTAAACTTTCGGTCTATGGTAGCTAGCTTCACATTTGTTGTTTAAACGACGGTTCGATAAAAGATAGTAAATTTAATGTTTTTTTCTGAAGTAAAAATACTACGAGTAAATATATTATTCCTTTTAATTCGGTTTACTATATAAGTAAGTACCTCCTTGTAATCGTCAGACTGTACTTAATGGAAAAGTTTGTCAAAAATTAAATATTCTCACAGATGGCGCTCGTATATAAAAATATCCTCCCCTTACAATTTATCAAAAATGTGTACCTAAGTATCTACCCTTAACAATCCTACTACCTATAATATATTGTTGATTTCTTTGGACCAAAGGACTAAAAATGCTTGTGTCTTTTCATTGTGATCGTCAGTCATACGTAGATATTTGTTTTCATTAAAATAAGACTACAATTAACAGATGGTGTTGGTTAGTTTTTAAAATTCAATTAAAACCTGCGAAAATCATGCCATAATAGATTAGGTACTTATACTAATTATAGCTTATAGTCAATAAAATACTCGTATATTCTATACATATCTATAAAATATTTAAAATTATGCAATTAAAACATAGGTAGGTACCTACATAACGTCTTTGGATATTGTATACATAGAATTTGTAGATATCTAATGCTTGTTAGTTTTTAAAATTCAATTAAGCCCTGCATTATCCAAGGCATGGTAGATAATAGTCAAAAAATATACGTCCATCCATAAAATATCTAAAAGTATGCAATTGAACCATACATAATTTTAGATATTTTATAGATATAAGGATATTTATTATCTATTGTTTGGTTTAGGCAGGGCTTAATGAATCTAAAAAATGAACCAACAATATGTGTAATAATATGTACCGATTCTTAATCAAACGAAAACAAATAAGTACCTATGAATGAAAAGGTGTGCACAATTTTGTCGTATCGCGCAAAATATACCGAAATTATTATGGTTTGGGTAACGCAGGGCTTAATTGTTTTTTTAAAACTAATCAACACCATCTGTAAATTTTCGTCTTAGTTCAATAAAAACAAATACGTATTACGAACAAACCTTATTGTGCACTATTTATGGCGGATCTTAACAGCCTACCTCCACCCATTAGCTCTCAATTGAAATGAAATGAAAAACTCAATGTAAACATTAAAATCTTTCAGTATCGAGTCGTTGCCGCTGGTGAAAATTGCGATGAAACTTATTATAACCACGTTCTATAACAACGATTTAGAATAAAATTATGATCATATCGTAGAAGTTTCAAAACCGAGTAAGTGAGTGGACATGAAGCTAATCACGACCATTTCACATAAAAATATTAATGCACGCCTTACTTAACCCATCGCGCCCTATCGGCGCCAATTTGGCGCCGGTGTTACAGGATGCAGGACATGATGAAAATCAAAAAAAAAATAATCATATTTTGATTTTTTTAAAAGTTGAAATTACTTTATAATATATGTAGCTATCATTTTATGATGTTAGTTATATACAGTCCAATATATTTTTTTAGAAATATTTGATTTATAAAATCTATTTTTATTTAAATTTGTCAAAATAATGATCAGTTTGCTAGGTATGAGGTGTTGAGACAGTAATAAACATAAAATGGCCCTCCATCTTCTAAATATCTTGAAGAGTATTATATTTAGCTCCAGTTTTAGTATATCTTCCTTTTATTATTTACTTCTATCATGGACTTTTAATCTATGTCATTTTGTATAAAAAAAGGCTAAAGAAACCCAAAAAACTATATTTGACATGTTTTTTTCATTCCACTTAGACACAAAGTTTACTTAAAATGTAAATACTTAATAGAAAAATTCAAAATCTATAAATATTTAAAAGATTTATTTGAATTGAATGAATAATACATGAGTTATATCAATTTTAGTAATCAGTGTGCCTTTTTAAGTGATCCAGAAAAATTAATTCTGTCTGGAATGGGTTAAGAGAAATTCTTTATCGGAACAGACAATCTTTGTCTGACGTCTCCTACTTGTGGATTATTGACTTGCTGATGAAATTGGCCCATTAATAATGATAGTATAGTGTTACCACTATATGGAAGGATCGGGGAATTTCGATTGCCACAAAAATGATGCTTGTGCAAACATCAGTGTTCTCGATATTTTTATACCGAGTCGAGTCGTGGACCCTGAAGACAAGGGAACGGAAGGCAATTGATGCCTTTAAGATGTGGTATTGGCGCCGAATGCTTCGTATTTCTTGGACGGAGCACAGGACGAACCAGTCAATCATCCAGAGACTGAAGATAAAGAAACGGCTCTCGACAATATGTCTGAGACGAATACTGCAGTTTTTTTGGACATATTGTCAGGCGCGGACCAGACAACCTGGAGAGACTGGTGGTTTTGGGTGGCCTCCAGGGAAGGCGAGCGTCTGCGAGCTGGAGTGACCAAGTGAAAGAGCACCATCCATTCTGCCCTGTGAAAAGCGGAAGAACGAGAAGGATGGGAAGTCTTGGTTGCTCAAAGAATGACCAAATTCAAATGTGGTCAAGATCCTCAGCCATGAGTGTACGAGCAAGAAGAAGACAGTAAAAAAAATGAATTAAAACGTATATGTAGCTAAAAATCATTTTACCCTACCGGGTGTACAAAATGACGTAGGTAGGTACTAACATGTAAAAATGAAAAACAATATAACAATATAATTTTCATATAATAAATTACAAGATAAAAAGAACTTTTTATATACAACATTTTTAAATTTTCTGTTGAATTGTTATGCTCAATATGCTCAAACTTGCACTTGATATGAAGTAAGTAAATAAAAAAAATAAACAAATAATATAGAATACTGAAATGTCATTTTGATTTCAATAGTAACGCACGTATATATTAATAATTTAGTTGCTAGGACCAGCCACTTAGCAACCAATAATAGTGGATTGGATTATGGATTTCTTCCGAAATAACTTTTCATACAAAACATAATTAACTGAAAATGAATTCAATTCTACTTAAAGATGGCTAAAAGTATTATAATTATGCATTGGCATCGTGTTCTGATATATTCTAAAAGTTTCAAATGTCTAGATAGTCGGGAAGTTAGTTAAAAATCGATTGCAAGATCTGGAAAAACAACCACCGGACAAATAAGAATACGAGCTAATAAAAACGTTGTAATGACACGTTCCACGAAATACAAATTTCGCAGCAAATATTTTTATGACTTGAGTGCCCGTCCACAATAAGCAGAACCTTCTCAGTCGGTAAGGCTTTTTCCTTAGGCTTAGACTATATATACCTACATGCTTTTACATATTTTTGAAAATACTTCAGCCATTACTGGCCCGGTCATCCAGCCTGTTTCTTATGCCCAATTAACCTGAAAAAGCTTATTGATTTACCTAATAGGTATTTTTCCAATTTAGAATTTAATCTTCAAGAATTATAAGACAATACCGAATAATTTTAGTGATAATTATCTTGCGTGGCTGGTGAGATTGATAAAGCCATCGATGCAGCGAGCCGGTTCTCGAAAGCGAGCGAGTAGGTAGATATGCGAGTACTAATTAAATCACCGGTTAATCACTGCTAATAACAGGTTGCTCGTCGCATTCAATGACGCTCGACAGCTTTTAGCGTGCATCGTGCGCGTCGGGAGATAATGGGTTAACTGCAAAACGCATTATGTTTATCAATATTGCTTTTGTAATATCTAATTAGAATGAGAATATTTTTTAAGTTGAGCCATTGCCCACTGAAGAAGAAAGCCGATACATTACACGACTGGACACTGGTCCTACTTTTGCCCCTCCCATTGTCTATGGATAACCTGTCATTGTCTATAGAGTGCTCATACTGACGCGTCTGTTGTGTTCACTTTTCGGAGTATTCTTAGTTTCAGATTCCTTTCTGATTATTTTAACGTATCTTGGAGACCTTGATTTAGTGGTCATGTGTTATTAATATTTGAAAGTGATGATCAAAGTAAGTAAATTGTATAATAATATCATAATACACTAGGACGTTTGTCAATGTGACAGTCGATTCTAAACGACAATGACCAATACCTTATTTATAATCTTCAGTCATTATAGAATACCAAACTCTGCTTGCAAGTAGGTACGTTATCAATAAATAGTATGGCAGTGGACCACTCGTTGCTTGTGCAAAAAGTTATGCTCAGGCTTTATTAATCTAAAGATGGCGGTAGTTGAGCATAACGTTTTTCTAATTAAAATCTAATAATCGATTCGATTGTGAGCATGGCCCCTACAAGGGGGGGGGGGGGGCTGATAAGGCTTTAGCCTGGGGGCTCGATGTGGCAGGTCGACCAGTTAAGTGAGATAAACAAACATCCCAAATTTACTCTAATAGTAAAAAGAAGACGCTATTTGACGAATAGAATTTTATTTTTTAATTATTTTTAATGTGTTTCCCGATTAATAAAAAATGACTATTCGTTCGTGGGTTCAGAAGAAATTCTTGAGACTCTTTTACTTGAGGTTGTATGGATACTATCCGTGGCTTTATCCAACTGACTCTCTCTTGGGTATGCTTACATACTGCCGTCTGCAATTTAGAAGAGATCGTTATTTAGCCACGTATTTTTTTCGACTTATACGAGGTATAAATGAGAATTCTGCCATTCTGGGCAGTGTTGACCTGTATGTCCCTGATAACTATCTTAGAAATAGAGAGCATCAGTTGTTCATTCTCCCAAGGTGCAGAACCAACCTGTCACTGGTAATGCCAATTGGGAAGGCGATACCTATATTCAACCAAATTGCTTCGGGTTTTGATATATTCCACTTGCATGAGGGTGAGTTTAGGTGGACGCTATTTTATAAATTATTAAAATAGGGTATCCTTAACAAACTCGCTGTACTTCTTTGATTTTCAATATATTATGTAGGTATGTATATTTGTATTTTCACTGCTTATGTATGTTGTTTTTTTATATTTTCATTTTTATCGCTTTCATTACTATTTTCTTCTACTTCTTTATTTTTATGTTTCATGTCAACAATATGTTTAAAAAAAGAATTGAATTGAATCTAATCGCAGGCTACTTGGCTATTATAAAACGGGTTCTCGGTTCGAAATAGGTTCAGGATCTGTCCTAGACAAAATGTCGCTCCTAGGCAGTTTCAAAACACTGCCACATTGTTTTATACAGTAGGTACTTTTTATCATCTTTCATGACTCCGATATCTAAGAAATGTGTTGTATGGATACATTACCAACTAAATCTAATTAAAATGCCATCTCTGCTTCAATAGATAATAGTGCGAGTCTACGGTTTCAGATAGGTACATTTAAAAATACACCTGACAACTTCCAAAACTCGCGAGTGACTGGCAAACATATTTGGATAAATTTTAAATTATGTTATTATGTACCTATCTATAATTCAAATATAATTCGAAAATCTCCACGTGTCATTGCTGCTCACCAAGAACGTGACGTCCAAGAACAACGGAAGTAAACTAGACATCGCGAACCCGACAAAAAAATAAAGTCCTGTTAAAATGTTAAAACTTTTATAGTAGGTACTTACCTAATTAATACATCTTGTTTCCAACCAGTGAGATGACTTTTTTAATAGAAAGATATTTCCGTTATTACTAAGTTTAGATAGCTATTTCTATATATAACTAATGATTCTTCTCGATGTGCCGCCCTTTGAGTAACTGCCGCCCCCAAGCGACGCTCAATCTGCCTACCCCTACGGGACGTCACTGTGTGAACCAAATAATTGTCTTCATTGTGGTTTTTGCTGTATCAAATTATATGAATGAATAAATTGAATAAATAGGTACCTATATATAACATTAGAAGACACCTTCTAACTGACAGTGCAAATTAAAAATACCGTACGTCATAATAACTATTTAGCTCTAAAACTATTTTACTATTCACTCCTATATTTCGCACGAAACGTGATTTTTATGTGTGTTTTACATCAATTTGCATGATCTTTTTCTTGTGGGATAGTTATTGTTAGTGCCGTATGCAAATCACTTTTTTTTACATCTTTTTAGATTCAAAACCGTTTCACGTCACGTCACG
The DNA here is from genome assembly GCF_057557595.1 of Rhyacophila brunnea. Classification (NCBI taxonomy): domain Eukaryota; kingdom Metazoa; phylum Arthropoda; class Insecta; order Trichoptera; family Rhyacophilidae; genus Rhyacophila; species Rhyacophila brunnea. Next base: position 37,790,865 of record NW_028232848.1, on the reverse strand, counting down.
TCACGTCACGTCACTCTGTAATAAATTATTACGCGTAATTAAAAATAAAACAGCGCTGTCAAATTTTGTATTAGTATCTAATGCTCGAATTCATGCCGTTATTGCATATAAATGTATGACTTATTTATGTTGAAAATGTTGCACAACGGAATATTTCTTACGTTTTGTAATTTTATTCTTTAGTTTTAATTTAAACAATATTGGAGTTTGCCGATTGTTTGGGCCAACATCAGTTGAAGTACGACCATATGGTAGAGAGCACACATCGTGAAGCGGGCCCCCAGGCTAGGGTCTTTGGCGGGGCCTACCTATCGCTACGGATAAAGGCAGTGTGACGCTCTACAGTAGCGTTTTCCAAATGGTGTACGCGGTTAAATTAATGTGTATGTTTAGTATTTAGTTTTATTATATAATTTAATACATCCATTTGAATTATGGAGATGTCGAGTATTGATACACAATTATAAATTGTATCGTACAGTCACATAAATTTTAATAATAATATTATTGAAAGAAAAATAGCGCCGCAGGCGATTTTTTTTTTACTATTAAAGCAAATGTTTGATGTGTGTTTCTCTCACTTATCTGGTCGTCTCGCCTCGCCGGGCCCCTCCTGAGCCCGGACCCCAGGCTAGAGCCCTGTCAGCCCCCCTTGTGGGGGTCATGGTAGAGAGCATTCAATGGCTTTATCCGGCTGACAACATCTTTAAATATAGATAGATAAATATTAATTGTAGTCTAACTCTAAAAGTTGGAGTGTAAATGAGAACTACCTACTTAGGTATGTTATTTTCGGTTGTTTTGACCTGAGCCCTTGTGTTAGTGTTGACCATTATTTTGTAAAGCTAATTGGGAGGGCAATAACTGTGTTTACCAAATCGCTTCGGATAGGTATATTGATATATTCCTTTTGCGTGAAGATGTTTTTAGGTGAGCATTATTTTATAAATTCTTAAAACAGAGTGTACCGAAAGTCTTACCTCATTCGGTGTAGGTACCAGCCGACTTCTATTCACTTGCCTACATGATTTTTATACCTAGATATTAGTTACTCTTCGTTACGATTTTTTTTTTGCTTAAACTTATACATATTGCTAATGCATCGATATGATCCGCCAATATAAGTTGTCCGCTGGGTAAGGGCGCCACATGCTACCACTTGAGATTTTATTCAATACTTTTTACACTATGTCGAGCTTAGTTCTAAATTCGAACAGGTATATCTATCTATAACAATGTTACTTGCTTGTTTCTATATTTTTCAACATGTTGTAAACTTCTTGAATTTAAAATTTGCAAAGTTCACATAATGCCAAATAAATAAATTTTAATGTAGGTACATATTATCTACCTACCTACCTATCTATTTCAAATTTCGTTGATATTTTGTTACAGTCAACACGGGTAACTTTGAAGCATTTGTATGGGTTTTTGTATTTTCATAGATCATCATTACAATAAATTTCATATTATTAAATTCGATAAAATGTTCGAATTTAATTCTATGAATACTTATAGATAAAACTGTGTGAGTCAAAGTTACCACTAAGATTGGGTAACTTTGGCCCTTTATAGAAATTATTTAACAATAGTTATTACTCATAGGTACTCAAGAAATTTTAAATTCGTTAGTTTCAACTTTGCTCTATGGTTCCATGTATAGTTATGTTGTATACCTTTAATTGGAGGGAAAAATTAGGAATCATTCCTTTTATGAATTAACAATACAAATTTAAAATATTGCTTATATAAGTTTTCCTTGTAAATTAAGCATTGGTAGGTACGATAGGTAGTTGACAAATTCCATAATACCTATAGGTAGTAGGTATAGGTACCTACTTATATTAAAATGCATTCTAATTCACATCTTTACAACCAGAGGGTTAGGTACTAAACTCTTAATAGGTAGGTATATTTATAGGTACCTAGTTTATTTAACTAAAAATGTTTAAAATGATAATTTCTTTCGACCATGTCCGATACCTAATAGGATCATATGGGCCTCCACAGAGTGGAGGTTTGTATTGACAGATATTGTTTTTACTAGAAATCGATGTCAGCCACTTGATCAACCTATTAGGTCCATACTCTGACTCATAAAACAATATGTGTACTTGTCAGACCCAGGATTCGAACCTGAGACCCACGACGCAATAGGCCAACGCTTAAGCCGCGCGGCCATCGTGGGTGTACAAAATGATAATGGTATGAAGATAATACTATAACTTATACTTACATATTACTTATATAACAGCATTATTTAAAATTTTAAACCTTTTTCTCTTGTAGGGAACCAATCTTAGACCAATGGGAAAAGATACCTGAATTGACTAGTACTTTTGGATAAGATTTTTTCAGATCACTGTACTCAAAATCAAGTCATAGTAGGTACCTACCTACGTATTAACATAAGGCTCTCTCTTTCCGATACAACTATGCTACGGCGAACTGTATGCGTATGTATAATTAAGCTGGGTCGCACACTTAAACTCGTCTCGACTACAACACGTTGAAGATATCGATGTGGTTTTGTTGGTAGGCCTAAAATTAATTAGGTAATCTAATGTTTTGACGCACAACTCGAATGCGACATTTAATTGAGATTGAAAAAAAACAGCTGACGTCACAAACAAAAAAAAATACGCGTACAATAAAGTTGCAACATTAAGCCCAGTTTTGATGTAGGTATTAGGTAGGTACTATTACGAGTATATTACAGTCAAGACAATTTTCAGTGTGCGATTGGGTTTACATGTAACCAAATCAGTAAACCAATCAAACATCCACGGTGGCCGCGCGGCTTAAGCGTTGGACTATCAGGCCGTGGGTCCCAGGTTCGAATCCTGGGTCTGGCAAGTACACATAATGTTTTTCAATTTGTGTGTGAGTCAGGGTATGGACCTAATAGGTTGAGCAAGTGGCTGACATCCATTTCTCGTAAAAAAACAAAATCTGTTAATACAAACCTCTACCCTGTGGAGGTCCATATTATGGTCCTATTAGGATCTGAAATGGTCGGAAAAAAATCAGATAAGTACCTACCTAACTACGTACCTAATAATCATTTATAGTCCTCTTGCTGTGCCTTATTGATAGATAGGTAAACCAACAAATACTTAAATCAATTTGCATTATTATTGACACTTACCTATTGCATAGTTATTGTGGTTAAGAACTGCTTTTAATTAAATTAGGTACTTACCTATTAATTAAAATATCCTTACCTAATAATTAATTAAACGTTACATACTATCATCGTTTATTACCGCATATTTACCACTAACACCACGCCACTCATATATAGATAGGTACGTATTTTAGGTAAATTAGATACTTACATACCTAACTAGATATAAGATGTTATCTTCGTTTGTATTTAAAAAATCCACTTCTTTGCGTGGTACAATTATTTTATTACAAGCGTGATTAATTGTTTATTCATAACAGAACTTCGACAACTGTTCATTTAATTTTTCATGCAACTTTTTTCATTTTTATCAAATTGCGGCAACATTTCAATCAACTTGTTCAACGCATTTTTTAAATACATGCAAATATACAGGTTGATCCAAAAAATATATCTTTAAAATAATAATATATTAATTCCTCTCGTTGGAGTAGGCTGTATCAGAGTTGCAGTATCTATCTATTAAGCCTAATAGGTACCTAAGTACCTACAAATGAGGAAACTGTTGAAAAGCCGACCTACGATTTTGTACATAGTATTATCTACTAAGAACTAAGGGCTTGTAGGTACTTAACTAATTGAATTTTATCGGATGACCGATGAAATAGTACCTATGGTGTCTTGTTTTGCATCGTGGTAGTTTTGATAGGTAATAGATATATGTATATATATCTATATAGATAATCTTAAAATATTTACGTAATAAGTTATACCTATAAGCAATATCCTTTACATTTAAATAAATACAAGTAGAAATATTTACCATACGATTGTACAATTAATACTGCTCTGCTAATTAAAAAGACAATGTTTTTGGTTGTAGTGACACTGTTTATTTACCTAGAGACTATGACGTCAAAACAATCTAATAATTTTACATAGATACCTAATATACAAAAAAAGATAGCTTAAAATTTGTGTTCTCAAATCTCTAAAATCTAACACCCTGTCTTTTTACTAAGCAGGGCAAAATAAATATCTTTAAATAATTATTTCATAAAACTTTTTCGGCTATTTCTAGGCCTCTACGGTACCTATCAACCACACGCTACTGGTAAGTAGGTAGGTACTGTTACATCCCCAAATGGTCCCCATTTGGGGATGTCTCTGTGAATCTGAAGAGGCCCTAATCGGTACCAAGCCAACAAATAGTAAGGGTTTATTACGAAAATAAATAATAATAAAGCCGGCAATGCTGTAAATCCCGGCTGTTTGAAAATATCTGCAACGTCGCCATTGTCTCCGTTTTTGGGCTGGGAGCGAAACATAAAATGGCGGGTAATTCGCGGCAGACAACCGGTTAGTAAACATTGTTAACTCGCGCTACGCATAAAATAAATTATAAAAAATGTAACCATTAGATATTAACGTAAATAAAGCTCGTTGTTTCCACCACAATTCCGGTGTGTTATTTGTCCACCTCCAAGTCCCGAACCCAGACGAAAAACCGAAGAAAAATAAAAGTGACAGCGTGCTTTCCGCTTTCGAAAATGGAGGAAGTGACAGTACCCACATCTCGTATTTGTGTCACACTCAATGTTTTGCGAAAATAGCATTTGAAATATTTGAATCGAATACCTAAATAATAAACATTGAGTTGAATGGACATATTATTCATACTGAGTACTTTGATGAAGCAATAATATCTACTATATTTTCAAATACATGCTACTTACTAGTTACTGCAATATTTTACAGTATTAATCTTATGATGATTTAGATAGGTATTTAAGTTGATTTCGGTATCTAAACTATCATTGCATTAACTTTTACATTTTAACAAACTAATGTAAATTTATCATGTAGTATTATGGGCCATCCAATACTTTTGAACGATTCCATAGAAGAACCCGTGTGAATTTGGGTAGCTAAGTATATAAATTTGAATATAGAAATATTCAATGTATGCTCGCTCTACACTACAACGCATGTTTTCAGCCAACAAAAGAGCAAAAAACATATTATCTCTTCAATTGTTTTTTTTTAATTTCCGTCTTATCGGAGCTTGTATGGTTTTACATCTTTATTAGGATGTATTATACCTATAGTATTAGCTAGCCGTATCAAATTATGAATGAAAATATATAATCGTAAATTAGTAGGTAGGTACATACCTAATTATATACTTAGTAGGTTATATACATATGCATCAAATACCTACCTAAATTGTGTATAATATTTGTCCGGTACAAATTTTGCAATCGATTTTTAACTAACTTCCCGACTAGCTAGACATTTGAAACTTTTAGAATATATCAGAACACGATGCCAATGCATGTGCTTAATACTTTTAGCCATATTTAAGTAGAGTTGAATTCATTTTTAGTTAATTCTGTTTTGTATGAAAAGTTATTTCAATACCATTATTGGTTGCTACGGGGTCCTAGCAACTAAATTATTTTAAATAATATATACCTACGTGCGTTACTATGGAAATATAAATATGGAATGACATTTCATTATTCGGTATTTCTATCAAGTACAATTTTTTTTGATCGTTTAAGCTAGTCAAGTCAAGTTTATGTGATTCAACAGAAAATTTAAAAACGTTGTATATAAAAAGTTCTTTTATCTTGTATTTTTTTTTAACTTTTTTAACTGATTAAAAATATTACTGTAGAATCTAGGTCCTTCCACTTTCTACAGTTCAGGCACTTACAAAGTTTTTATCAGGCTCTAAATAGTCTAGAGAATTTTGAGAATGATACAAATGTTAATGGATTAGGTAGGTACCTACTCAAACGGTGTCCTGCTGCTGCCTATTTGTCCAACAGAGCTATTCTAACATGTCATTTAACTCCAAAATCAATAAAAAGTGATACATATATTATGTCGTCTTCAGGCAGTTAATTATCCTGAGAAGTTAACTGTCAGAGATGACGTTTTTTAAGACAGCCTTAATAGCGAGCAGTCAAATGTCGCAAAATATTTTCAACGCGACAGACATGATTCTAATCGGATGCATTTGGAATCAAGTAAGACGCAGTGCCGTGTGTTAACAAATAATGTAGATAACCACATTGTTTATGGAATTGCTCCGAGTGATAGGTATCCTTGATATTTTGGAGTAACAAAAATAGCGGAAGCTTTAAGTGTTTAGAATTAATAGCCCTCCCGGTTTCCTTGTCTATGGTCCACTATTTGATACGTAACTATAGACTATAGAATAACGGCAATGCGTAACATGTTCAGTTCATGTATCTATGTCCTATTGACACATGAAATATAGGTGGCGAAACTATGGCACGCGAGATGATTTTGTATGGCACGCGTTTGAAGAGAAAAAAATACAGCATAATAATAATAAATGACAGATCGCATTGTATAAAAAATAGCCGACAAATACTCTTCAAAACTAAACATTAGGTAGGTACCAAGGAACTCAGAAATAATGGGAACTGAAATACACAACGGGTAAGGCGATAGCAGGTAACCGACTCGAGTAAGGATGAATCCGGGTTAAACTTAGACACGCGTCTAGAATACGTTTAACGTCGAATACTAAAAACTGCTCTCGGTTTATGCATTTACGCTCATTTAATGTTGGTGTATTACACACACTATTGCACGTGCATAATGCGTGCTTCATTTTCGTAGGAAACTCACACATTCAAAAGCCTGCTTCACCATGCGGCGTATTGAATAGGTATAGCATATTGGTATTCTATTTATTATTTGTTCTGTGGTAGGTACCTACCTACATACGTTTAATACAAATATATATTTGGATGGGTCATTAGTCATAGACCTTTATGCGTCAGATATAATATTATCACAGAAACCTCATCGGGTGGCAGGGGATGCCGTGCCGCGAACCTCTAATTTTGATCGATTTACAATGCTTGAGACCACTGTAGCAAGAAAATGCCTATCTGATCGTAGCAATTCTGGTGTCAACTTGTGCGTAAATACTTAATACATTAATACACTAACAAACAATTGGATTTCTACCTACAAAAAATGACTGCACCAAATAAGAAACAAAAACTTGGTGAAGCTAGTACCTACCTAGTAATTCTGGCAGATAGTTTCAAAATTGGTGGACCGAAATATCTAGCGTAATTGAAAAAAGTCACAAAGCTAAATGTGTGCTATGTTCTGTGAGTTCTAGAAGTTCTGAGTTCATTTTTAATAGCATTTTTAAAAACTATTTTACCCCTATTTTGCTCGGCACGTCAGACAGGTGAAAAATAATATTTGGGCAATTTTGGCAAGCGTACGTAAAATGGTTCGCCATCCCGGTCCTATACCTACCCACATGAGAAAATTGTATTTTTTTACTGCAACGGTTCTCTTGATAATTAAGAATTTTCTAGATCTTACAAATGAGATAAACATACGTCCAGAGTCATAATTGACGTCATGGTAATTTGATATGATACACACATGTAATGTTGTAGTAAGCCATTGTTGATATGCTTTCTGGAGCTGCACGGCATTTGCATACGCACGTCGAAGGTAACAATTAGACAGGGCTCGCGTCGGTAATCACGCGCGGCGAATATTATAACAGGCTCCATTCATTAATTATTTTAATATTACTATGAGAAAAGCGTTTCTGTTACATTTGCATGATTTTCCTATCAATAAACTCGCTAAGTGATAGACATTCGTACTGAAATTTCTCTACATCTCTACTTCCTATTAGCTTATATTGACAAGAATTACCTACTGACTATAGCAGTCAGCTGAAAGTTGACCATATCAAAGCTTGATTCGATATAAAGAAAAAGGATTTCAAGTTAAACACATTTTTAATATTCAAATATAAATGTTTTACTAAAATAATAATGTTAAACCTATCAATGAACGTACATTTTACAATCAGTTTTTTTTAAGTGAAAGATTATCTAGATTGTATAATGATTACAAAATACAAATTGATTAATAAAAATATATAGGCTTAGGTACTCGCAAAATATCGTCGTATTCGATCGCTAGAGTTCACCGGTATCTACCTAGTTTACTTTGCAGAGATTCGTAAAGTTTTTTGGCACACAGCATTTTCAGGAAAAAATACTCGACTACCCCTTCTGGAAACCCTTTTTTATGCAAACAAACGGAAAGATGCAGTGACAAATTTCCTTATTTTATCTCTATGTATGATACAAAGTAAAGAAATATCTTGTAAATAAGATGCCCGGATGCCTAAATTACATTTATTTATAAAATAAACCATATTAGGTAGTTGTCATATTAAGTATAAATAATTAAAATAACAAAACTATAATCAAAATTATTACGAATGACATAAAAAAAATATGAAGGATCAGCCTGGTGCGCTCTTACCAATTCATTAATGTTCGGCTCTTTTTTAGTCAGCACAGTGCCATCTTTAGATTAATAAAGCCTGAGCATATCTTTTTGCACAAGCAACGAGTGGTCCACTGTTCAGCTGTCAAAATCAGATCCCAGATCGTTTGACATATTGATTCGCCTTTTCTCGTTTCAAAATGAATTGTAAAAAAATTTCAAATCAAATATATTACCCAACTATCAGTGTTATTTATAAATTATATACATTAATGTTATTCATCTGCTGTCAAAGTCCTTCACACAATACCGGTGGTAATATCGATTTCCAAAAAATATGTAGCATTGATCTATGCATTACATTTGTAGATGGTGTGTTAATGCTAGTGTATTATTTATCATGTAACTTATCTATCCAAATCAAACCATTCCCTGTGTGAACACCACAGACGCATCAGTATGAGCACTCCATCTATAGAACAATGACAGGTCATCCATATACAATAACGGGATGGGCGGAAAAAGTAGGACCAGTCGTCGTTGAATGTATCGGCTTTCTACTTGAGTCGGCAATGGTCAGCGGCATTATTACCTAAATCACTACAACTACTTATATGCATTCGTTTTCTTTTTTATTATCAGATTTGTAACCATGTTTTTTTAATTTAAATTTCTCATCTGTTGTTATTTTTATGTTCTTAGATATTCTGTATGTATACCTACCTACTTGAAAAGGGGTCCTAAATCCAATCGGGTATGTTTATTTTAAGAAAATCATCAAATTGTTAAAGAGTGGAGTGCTCTGATATTGTTTTGCCACCACCGACTCCTGCATTGCTACAGTACCGCGGGGCTACATCGCCAACTTTATAAAAATTATGCTGACTATTTAGTTAGACTAGTTAAAGTAACAGATTCCTTCAATCTTTACTATAATAATATCATCTATCATTAAAACCTTGAAAGGAAAATGACGAATATTATGATTATTATTACTGTGATTTCTTTAACTGAATCTCTTCTTGGTCGTGCACTCATGGCTGAGGATCGTGACCATATTTAAATTTCGCCATCCTTTGAGCGAACAAGACTTTCCATCCTTCTCGATCTTCCGCTTCTCTCAGGACAGAATGGATGGTGCCCCCAGTCAGCTCTTTCACTTGGTCGCTCCATCGCGCAGACGCTCTTTCTCTGCTTCGCCTTCCCTGGAGGCTACCCAAAACTACCAGTTTCTCCAGGTTGTCCGGTCCGCGCCTGACAATATGTCCAATAACGTGCAGAATTCTTCTCAGACATATCGTCGAGAGCCGTTCCTTTATCTTCAGTCTCTGGATGATTGACTGGTTCGTCCTGTGCTCCCTCCAAGAAATGCGAAGCATTCGGCGCCAACACCACATCTCAAAGGCATCAATTGCCTTCAGGGTCCACGACTCGACTCCGTATAGAAATGTCGAGAACACTAATGTTTGCACAACCATCATTTTTGTGGCAATCGAAATTCCCCGATCCTCCCATATAGTGGAAAGGCGTGTCATCCCATGTTTTGCAATCTGTGTGCGCCTTCTTATTTCCGCTTCGCATCCGCCCTTTCCACTGATGGTCGATCCAAGATATACAAACTCGTCGACTGTTTCGAGGTTTTGGAGTATACTTGGTGTTAGTAGAAGGTTGGCCCGATCGACAACCATTAACTTGGTCTTATTCTTATTAATAAGAAGGCCGTATTTGCGACTCTCTTCCTCTACCCGGTGTAGCAGCTCTGTGAGTTCTCTTTCATCAGAAGCGATTAGTGTGGTATCATCTGCGAATCTTAAGTTATTTATTTTCTGGCTACCAACTGTTATTCCGCCTTGCCAATGATCTAAGGCTCTTCGCATTATATGCTCTCCATATATATTGAATAACTGGGGAGATAAAACACATCCCTGATGAACTCCCTTCTCGGTTCGGACACTCTTAACTGAAAACTAAAACTGAAAACTAAAAACTTAACTGAATAGAGCTCGAAAATTGTTGTGAATTTGAAGATAAAAACAATGGAACTTCTACGATGTGAACGTAGGTAGGTACCTACGTATTAAAGTTTTTAATATTGTTTGAACATCCCAAGAGATAAAAGATTGATAAGCAGGAAGTAAGACCTACGTAATAACACCGAATCAATAGAGAGAAAGATCAAAACATTTAAATTCAGCCAATTCAGGTACCAACCATTTTGAAAGACTTATATATTTTATACTGTCGATAAATAAGATCACCTTTACCCACTTTCAAAATATTTTCAATGTGCACAAAAATATGAAAGACGTTTTTTTGGGGAAAAATAATTGCCGTCGATTTAATAGCCAACATTTTTATTGCAGTCTTTAGTCATAAAAAGGCCATACCTGAATGCTACCTGTACACCTGATTAATTGACGTGGGAAACAAAATAACTATTGCACAAATCAATTAATCTCCGGCAATAAAAACTGAGGCAGCATGTAAAATCGATTAATTATGTATGCTTTAACTGTTTTATTTTATTCATTTTTTTTATATAAATAAAACACTGCTTTGATTCTTTAGGTCACTTAACCAGAGTAAAGTTTACGTTTTTTTTATCTCGTGCAATAAAATTATAATTCACTTCTCCATAACGGGATATAAACGGATAATGTCAAATTATTAAATAATTCGAGTATGTAACTACTTAGCATTTTCTCAGGCAAATAATTGTAATTTGATTAATGAAATGTATTCCCCACCGTCCTACCTATTTAATCATTCAAAAATAAATGTACCTACATATTATGTAGGTAGTAATTAATAAGAATAATTATTGATTAATTTAATAAAAAGCATTTTTTATTACTTATTCCACATTTATTATTTAATAAATCTGGACCGGTTTCGTCCGCCTCAGAGGGATATTTTCAACATGATAATATTTATAAATCAGATTTACCGAAACAAAACATTGCATTATCCGTCCAATAATACTTTGTTACCTACTAACAATTAAATTAAAATTAAGTAGATTAGATATTAATATCTATTTTATACTAGGTACAAAGACGAAAGTCATGTTCAACTGCTTTGCAGGCCAAAAAGAGATCCTCATCAATGGCACTCAGCTCGAACAGGTGAAAAGCTACATCTATCTGGGACAACAAGTATCTATAGATGGATGTATATTTGATGAAATTGTTCGCAGAGTAAAGCTAGGCTGGAGTGCTTTTGGCCGCCTGAATAATGTCTTCAAAAGTGACCTTCCACTGTGCCTAAAGCGCAAAGTGTTCAACCAGTGTGTGCTTCCCGTGATGACATATGCGTGTGAAACATGGACCCTAAGTAAAAGAGAGATCCAGAAACTTAGAGTAGCACAACGTGGTATGGAGAGGTGCATGCTGGGCATAACGCGAAAGGACAAAAAGAGGAATGAGTGGATAAGGAAGCAGACAAGGGTTTGCGATGTAATAGAGTTTATTAAAAGCCTTAAATGGAGATGGGCTGGACACATAGCTCGAAGAAGAGACAATCGTTGGACAAATCTAGTCATCCAGTGGTATCCAAGAAGTACAAAACGTCCACAAGGTAGACCTAGAGGCCGCTGGATCGATGAAATGATAAAGTTCTGCGGAAGTACGTGGCAACGCAATGCACAGGACCGAGAGAAGTGGAAGCAACTTGAAGAGGCCTTCATCCAGCAGTGGATAGATTCAGGCTGATGATGATGATGATGACATCATTAAGGACAACTACACAAAATATTCTAAAATTATTAACATAACACAACACAAAATATGAAGCAATACGCACTAGGTACCTACCTACTTACAATAACATTTCAATATATCACAAAACAATTATTTATGATTAGTCAATATTATTTAATCACAGAATAAAATTTGATTTATAAAATTTACAATCAAAAATAAACAATAATACCACATGATGCACAAACGAATATAAACGAAAATATAAGTAAAAAATAGAAATTAATAATAATAAGTGGATACCACAGAACAGATTCATAAATATAATTCAGATAGGTTATAGGTGGCGGACCCACGGTGGCGGACTATCACGCCGTGGGTCCCAGGTTCGAATCCTGGGTCTGGCAAGTAGGTACACATATTGTTTTTCAATTTGTGCGTGAGTCAGGGTGTGGACCTAATAGGTTGAGCAAGTGGCTGACATCCATTTCTCGTAAAAAACAAAATCTGTTAATACACACCTCTACTCTTTGGAGGCCCATATTATGATCCTATATTAGGATCGGACATGGTCGGAATAGGTACCCCATACACTAAATTTTGAAGCAGGGTCTTGAATGTGTGTGTCCTACAAGAATGGACCACATATTATAAACGTTCAATAGTGTGTGTGTCGCAACCTTAAAATACACCAATATTTAATGAGCGTCAGTGCATAAACCAAGAGCAGTTGTCAGAACAAATGCTTAGCTTAGAATGACGTATTTTTGACAAGCATTCAAGTTTATCCCTGATACTCTACAGCAGGGGGGGGCAAACTGTGTGGCCCGCCGGGTATTTTTTGCGGCCCGCCATCATTAATATTGTACTTCTGATTACGTACTTGATAGTGTACTGACAGAGCTACAACTTGAGATTATTGATCTGCAGTGCGATACTGATTTAAGAGAATTGCACCGTCGTGAAGAAATCTCCAAATTTTACAATGCCCTTAATTCAGACAAATTCGACCAACTTAAAAATTATGCAAGAAAAATGTTCGTTAATTTTGGATCAACCTATATATGAGAACAAACATTTTCGATCATGAACCTCAATAGGTACAAATTCTTTACGATCAAATATCTTCGATGCCCGTTTACAAGCAGTTTTGAGAATATCAACTACAAAATTAACACCTGAATTTAAAAAAATGTACAACAGTTTCATTCTTGTCATTAATTTTTTTGTATTGTTTATTTTTCGTGATAATAAATAGTGTATATCTAAAAATGGTATTTTACTTGCGGCCCGCCGCTCATTTTGAATTCTTGAATTTGGCCCTCCATCCAAAAAGTTTGCCCCCCGCTGCTCTTCAGTCTACACCCGTTAGGAAATATTTCTGTGTTCTCTGGATACCTACTTCTTCATAACAAATTCAAATTTTCAGGGCTTATATTATTATTATCATAATCTTTAAATTAAATAATATATTACATGGATTGACTGCGTGGATCTAACATTGTGTTGAAATTTATGAATTGTTTGCGATTTTTGTCAAATTATGGTGATGAGAAACGACGTGCAATTAAAAAAATGCATCAAATGTTCAAAATTGTTAATTATTCGAAATTAAGTTATATTATGTTAGAATACTAATATATTGACAGCTGTTTTGAGCGACATATCCATCTTAAGAACGTAAGGTATTAAAATGTTATACCTAGGAATTTTAATGGAGTAGGTACTACGTAAGCGCCAATTCATTTAATTAATACTACAGTACCTATGGCCCCCACATCCTGAAGCGGGCCCCCAGGCTAGGATCTTTGAGGGGCCCCCTACGTATCGCAAAAGATAAAGGCAGTGTGACGCTCTACAGTAGCGTTTTCCAAATGGTGTACGCGGTAAAATTAAGCTGCACCTACCTATACTTAGTGTTTTTTTGTATATTTGAATTCATCTATTTGAATTATGGAGTCGTCAAGTATTGATACACAATTAAAATTTGTAACGTACAACCACATAATTTTAAATAATAATAATATTGAAGATAAACAGCGCCAGGCGACTTTTTTTACTATTCGAGAGAATTTGTGATGTGTATTAAAATCACTTATCTGGTCGATTCGCCACGCCGGGCCCTTCCTGAGCCCGGGCCCCCAGGCTAGAGCCCTCTCAGCCCCCCTTTGTAGGGGCCATGACAGTACATATAGGTATATATATGTACTAAAAATATCCTTTTTTACTCCGAACAACGTTCGCTGTTAGTTAAACCGATTATTTATCAACTTAAGGATAGCTATTTACACTCATTTTAGGTACTTCATTAACCCTTGAGAATAGTCATTGGTCTCTGCAACGAACCCTAAAAGTCAAGAAAACTGTGACTGCTCAAAAACCAAATACCTACAGCGGACAACCGCAGAAAACTCGAGCTATTTTTTTTTTCATTTGTCTCTCATCGCATTTTGTGATTTTTGTTTATCGCCCGGGCATCATAAAAGCGGGGAGGTGGGTGGAATGTCTCCCCTAACTGCCTACCCACAATAGCGTAGCGTTGCCTTTTAGCAGGGGTCCAATATCCGGACGATGATCCGCGGGACGCATAATAGATGCCGTGAACACGAGAAAAAAGCCTCCAGAAATATACCAGGCGCACAGAGGAAGGGTTGGGTCGACATTTCGCTACCCCGGGTGTTCAGACGAAACGAGACAAGCGATATAAAAAATAATGTAAGCACGTGCGGAAGAGAGACGGAAGACCGTAATGGGTGGGAAGCTTTGCAAATTCATCATAATTAAGAGAATGATCCAACGCGGTATCAGGAGGACAGAGAGGGTTAGAATGGGTGAAATTTTAATTATTTTCTATAGGCCTTATACATATTTTATATATACGTACGTAGGTATTTATTATATACTTAGGTACGTAACAAGGTAATTCAGTATTTTTAAATGAATTTTGGATTTCTTCGTGCTATCTGATGAATGGTAGAGCTTTCAGAATAGAACTTACTTAATATCATTGATCTAACCTGCATACGCACTATGTAGTGAATATTGTTGCCAGATATGCATATTTTAAAATGCATACGTGAGAATTGAATCCCTCTGCGTTATGTGACTGCAAATAATTCCACACGGCTGTGAATATTTTTGAAATCTCATCAGAATAATGATACCTATATAGAGAGTGCCTATTTTACCACGTTTTTATTTGCTCGTATTCTTGTTTATCCAGTACAAATTTTATCTTGTGTGTCCAGTACATTTTTTTTCTTGTTTGTCCAAGATTCGTATTGGACGATTGAAGATTTTTAGCTAACTTTCCGACTAGCTAGACATTTGAAACTTTTAGAATATATCGGAACACGATGACAATGCATTCTTTTACCTAATACTTTTAGCCATTTTTAAGCAGAATTGAATTCATTTTTAGTTAACTCTGTTTTGTATGGAAAGTTATTATTGTTGGTTGCTAAGGGGGTCCTAGCAACTAAATTATTAATATATATATACGTGCGTTACTATGGAAATCAATATGAAATTTCAAAATGACATCAGGTACAAAAAAAGTATTTATTAATACCTACATAGAATTGTTAAGTTTATATGATTCAACAGGAAATTTAAAAAAAAAGTGATAAATAAAAAGTCCTTTTTATCTTGTACCTAATTATTTTCGGTAAATGAAGTCGTGTTTCTTGCGTATAACGCACAGTAAAACCTCGATTTTATTATTATCAACTTAAAAATTACTATGATATTAATACAAGTGAATATCATTTGATCTAATTTTATGCAAGGTAATCAGACAAAAAGACGTATCAGTGTAGTAAAAAATGCAAAAAAGTGCAAAGTTACAAAACGTAGGTATTGGTAGGTACCTACCCTATTTACGTACGATAAAAAAATGTTTCTTTAATCTAGAAGTGGAATTCAGAAGTATCCTTCAGATATAGGTAAGTACTTGTGTGTTTTACCTAATTTATTTTTTTGTGAAATTAGGTGAGGTACGTACCTATACTTATATGACTCGGATCTTCTATCTCATATGTTCGGATTTACCTATCCACCTGCATACAATTAAATAATCTATTTGATGTGAAGCTGTTTGCATAGCATTTAATATGCAAAATTACTAGGTACCTATTCATTTTTACAGCCCCAAGTATCTCAGAGGAATTCTTAAACAGCCGGAATATTAAATAAAAATCATAAAACCAACCTCTCTCTCCCTTTCATCATCGAATAAAGATGCTAAGACATTGTTTGAAGTCACCCAAGCTTGCTCACGGAAATAGAAGGGGTTGATAATAATATCATGAAACTGGAAGCTTATTTTTAGCAGTGGCGTAACTATGGCATCATCATCATACATTTATATAACCATATTCCTATTAATTTTTACATAGTCATATTTCAAAACACTGTAGGTATATTCCCGATTCCCATTCATATTTATATAGTCATATTCCAAGACACTGTACCTATATTTCCAATCCCAACTAAATAAATAATAATATACGATGTTTTTATTGAATTGTAACTATCAGTATAAGTGAATAATATATTGGTACCTATGTTCTAATGTACACATTTTTATTCCATATTTTATTAAAACAATAAGTAATAAAAATATGCTTATTTACCGTAATACTTCATGCACATCCTGTGTCAATACTACCAAAGAACATCAACACAGCTGCAAACCATTTTTAGCGTACAACAATATATCTGTAGAACGCATTACCTATACATGTATATGCAATGTTTCTGATGAATATAAAATCTTTGCATTACTTACATAAAAATATAGTGACCATGTGGAAAATGCATTTTTAAATACTCCAAACTGTCGCATTCAAATCTTCTTCCTGGCTCTAACGGTCTGGTGTTAAGCGCCGGCTAGACGCTCATGCTTTACCACAAGCTTACCTGCTCAAATCGGTTTGTATCGGGAAGCCCGTGTGTATGGACGGGAAAATGGTAACTTGCGCAACCCGAATAGCGCTGTAAAAGTAGTTTGCACAAACTATACCGGGCAAGCAAGTCGCTGCCGTCCAGCCGGCGCTTAAGGCCGACTATAATCAGACCGTGGCACTGAATTGCGAGTTACGATGGTACCTATTTCTAGTGCTATAGGTATTAATGATCATCTTCGAAAATAACTCAGTAACCTGTTCGTAGTAAATAAAGAATTTCGATTTTATATTAGGTACCTACATTCAAATTGATTGACGAACTCCATATCTTTCAATATGAAAAATACATAATTTATTGTCTGTAAACAGTTTACCATAATATTATATTCGTAGTACGAGCAACAACTATATACTACTAAGTATGATCGAAATTATAACTACAATAGAATATAAGTAGATAGGTAGAAATATACCTACATATTTATAGGTACAACACACGCAATTTTTTTTACTGTCACAGGGTAGAATGCCTCTTTAAACTGCCATAAATTCAGATTATGATATAATATAGTAATATCGCATATTTATATTTAATAATTTAATAAATAATTCAAAACTAATAAATTACACCCAGAAGTTAGCTCAGTCTCCCATCTAAAATCGTCTCGACTGGGACATGGGCATAAATCAAAACAGCCGCAAATCTTGCAACTCTCTTATGCGCACACAAGCGAATGAAAAGCAGCATCTGTGCATGAGCCAACATTAATTTATTCTACCTGCGGCCTGTGTCGAGTGAAATTTGTTACATGCGACAAGTTCATGTTTTCTTCTACCAAAAATATTACACCGACGCTATGTGCGGCCAGTAAATTAAGTAACATGTGTTTTGTGAATGCCAAAAAATCACATCGACAAATTCGACATGTTGCAGTCGATATGAATGTGTGTGTACGACGGAGTTTACAGATGCTAGCATTATGCCTCTAATGGAATTCTAAAATCTGAAAACTAAATCTAAAAACTTCTGATTAATTATCATACGATCTGCTTAATTTGGAGAACCGCAGTAAAGTAAAGAAAAGTCGGACTAATTAAGCATTCCGCAAGAGTTTGCTTTGCTTTTGTGTTTGAGTTTGTGATCAAAACTTGGAAAAGTGACGAACGACCGTTTTCAGCTATTATTTGGGGGAAACTTTTCGAATAATTTAATTAATAATTAATATCCAAAACGGTGACTGAATAACTCAAATTTTCAAGTAACTTTGCTTCGTCCCCGGAAAACTGTATGTATGCAGTTGGCCGTATTACAATTCATCAGAGTTTTTGTATTAAAAACCGATGGGCTTATAGTACATAATCTACTTAAAAAAGACTTAAATAATTACAAGATAACAACGTTTTTAAATTTTCTGTTGAATTATTATGCTCAATATGCTCAAATTTGTACTTGATATGATGTAAATAAAAAACAAACGAAATATAGAATAATGAAATTGATTTCCATAATGACGCGCGTATATATTAATTATTTAGTTGCTAGAACCGCCTCCTTAGCAACCGATAATAGTCTTTTACTTTTTACGGTTTTTCTGAAATAACTTTCCATACAAAAAAGAATTAACTGAAAATGAATTCAATTCGGTTTAAAGATGTCTAAATGTATTAAAAGAATGCATGGGCATCGTGTTCTGATATATTCTAAAAGTTTCAAATCTCTAGCTAGTCGGGAAGTTAGTTAAAATCGATTGCAAGATTTGTACTGAATAAACAACCACCGGACAAACAAGAATACGAGCTAATAAAAACGTTGTAAAATATCGTTAATATGCGCCTGCGGTGGCCGCGCGGCTTAAGCGTTGGACTATCACGCCGTGGGTCCCAGGTTCGAATCCTGGGTCTGGCAAGTACACATATTGTTTTTCAATTTGTGTCTGTCAGGGTATGGGCCTAATAGGTTGAGCAAGTGGCTGACATCCATTTCTCGTAAAAAACAAAAATTGTTAATACAAACCTCTACTCTGTGGAGGCCCATAATATGATCCTATTAGGATCGGAAATGGTCGAAAGAAAGAAAATATCGTTAGGTATTGTCAGATATTTATTGTTCTTATTGAAACTAATAAAATTGGAATGTTGCTGTCTGCTATGCTCCGCGTACAATGCGTCATTTTTTATCTCATTGCTATATGTATATTTACGTCCGGTGCAGCAGCTCATATTAAACCGTGATACGTAAACATATAATACGTACAATTTTCCTACATGTAGGTACTTACCTAAATTGTAAATATTATAAAAATAGGATCCTACTCGGCGTCGTTGCCAAATAGTTGTATGGGTCGTCCTGATGAGTCTGAAGTTAGGTGTATTTTCGTCATTGCTGATGGTCGTGTTACCTCTCACCTTTTACGATTATTGACCAAAAATTACATGTTTGGTACCTACCGTCAACAGAATTTCCCATTTTTGCGGATTATAAGAAAAATCGACCGATACCTACCTATCACCCATTTAATTGGTTGTAAACTTGAACCTTACACAATTTTAATACAGTCACTCATATTATCAAACTTAATACTATTAGGTATTATTGCGACAATCAAAAATTGAGCAAGGATTATAAAATTAAATACCTCTTATAATAACTAACCAACAGATCTTTATACTTATTATAAATATAGAAACACCTAAAAAAATCGTCAAAATAAATACGTTTCTAATAGGTGTGTTTCTGAGATGTTTGCAAACTATGTAAGTAAATCCAATTTAGTAGAAATTATTTGTACTAGCTGAGCCAGCTGGCTCTCGCCAGTCTGTCTCGCTAGGTCTTGCAGACAGCTTTTCGTCATAGTGACTTGGTGTTGGACTTTAATATAGTAATTGTAAAGTGTGTATAGACGGCGCCATAGTTTTCTCTTCGGGATGGATTTTCATTCACGTCAGACAGTTGAAAATTTAGCTGATTTGTCAGTTTTACGATCTGCATGTCGTCACTGCCAATACAAATTTGGAGTCATGTGCGCGTTCTGATCTGGAGTCTGTCCTTCTCAATATCGTCTGACACCATTTCAG
The DNA here is from genome assembly GCF_057557595.1 of Rhyacophila brunnea. Lineage (NCBI taxonomy): Eukaryota > Metazoa > Arthropoda > Insecta > Trichoptera > Rhyacophilidae > Rhyacophila > Rhyacophila brunnea. The sequence continues at coordinate 37,770,745 of NW_028232848.1, read as the reverse complement.
GCTGCTAGGTTTAGCAGAACAGCTGGCAATCGCCGATTGCTACCACTGTTATTTTAATTTTAATACAATATATGTGTAGGTATGTGCATTTAAATATGATAAATAATTATACATCTCAATTGTGATTATCATAAATAGCGATCCAATATAACGCGAATATTAATCTCTTACGGGTCCCATGTACATAATAGAAAAAGTCAGCAGCATAAAAAATAAATTTAAACATTATTTTGTTTCATTGTCTATAAAAAATAAATGCTTTGAGTCATAGAATAATATTTTAAAAATCATATTTTGATTTAAAAAATAGTTTCCCGGTGCGGGACATTCATATCGACACAAATGTTGATAAATAATGAAGCAATACATATTATATCTGATAAGAATAGGAATTTATAAGACCTAAAGATGTGAAATCAGCTTAAAGAGGCCTTCATCCAGCAGTGGATTGATACAGGTTGATGACGATAATGACGATATAAATGGGTAGGTATATATATTCACAAATTTAAAAAAATATTGCAGTTTATATGATCAAGAAGAGTAGAATTAGGTTGGGATAACCTTCATCCAGCAGTGGATTAATCTCGGTTGATGATGAAAATGACGATATTATAAATGGGTAAATATAATATCAGCAATTTTGATAAATATAGCAATTCATATGACCGACAGAAATTCAAACAACTTAAGAGAGGCCTTCATCCACCGGTGGATTGATTCAGGCTCATAATGATAATGGAAATATAAATAGATATAATATAATATCACCGATTTTGATAAATACAGCAATTCAAATGACAGAAAGGAGTAGAATCAGGCATGGGAGGCCTTATCCAGCAGTAGATGGGTTCAGGTCAATGATGATAAGGAAGATAGAAATAGGTATAATATAGTAGTAGAATCAGGTTGCGAAACCCTCCATTCAGCAGTGGATGGATCCTGGTTGATGATGATGACGATATGAATATGTAGATAAATGTAATATCACCGATTTTGATAAATACAGAAATTCATACCTCAGAAAGGAGTAGAATCAGGGTAAGGAGGTCTTTATTAAGCAGTGGATTGGTTCAGGTCGATGATGATGATGATGACGATATGAATATGTAAATAAATATAATACCACCGATTTTGATAAATACAGAAATTCATATGACAGAAAGGAGTAGAATCAGGCTAGCGAGGTCTTTATTAAGCAGTGGATTGGTTCAGGTCAATGATGATGATGATGACGATATGAATATGTAGATAAATATAATATCACCGTTTTTGAGAAATACAGCAATTCATATGACAGAAAGGAGTAGAATCAGGCTAGGGAGGTCTTTATTAAGTAGTGGATTAATCCTGGTTGATGATGATGATGATGATGATATGAATATGCTGATAAATATAATATCACCGATTTTTATAAATACAGGGATTCATATGACAGAACGGAGTAAAATCAGGCTAGGGAGGTCTTTATTAGGCAGTGTATTGGTTCAGGTCGGTGTGATGATGATGATGATGATGACGATATGAATATGTAGAAAAATATATTATAACCGATTTTGATAAATACAGAAATTCATATGACAAAAAGGAGTAGAATCAGTCTATGGAGGTCTTTATTAAGCAGAGGATTGGTTCAGGTCGATGATGATGATGATGACGATATGAATATGTAGATAAATATAATATCTCCGATTTTGATAAATACAGCAATTCATATGACAGAAAGGAGTAGAATCAGGCTAGGGAGGTCTTTATTAAGTAGTGGATTAATCCTGGTTGATGATGATGATGATGATGATGATGATATGAATATGCTGATAAATATAATATCACCGATTTTTATAAATACAGGGATTCATATGACAGAACGGAGTAAAATCAGGCTAGGGAGGTCTTTATTAGGCAGTGTATTGGTTCAGGTCGGTGTGATGATGATGATGATGATGACGATATGAATATGTAGAAAAATATATTATAACCGATTTTGATAAATACAGAAATTCATATGACAAAAAGGAGTAGAATCAGTCTATGGAGGTCTTTATTAAGCAGAGGATTGGTTCAGGTCGATGATGATGATGATGACGATATGAATATGTAGATAAATATAATATCTCCGATTTTGATAAATACAGCAATTCATATGACAGAAAGGAGTAGAATCAGGCTAGGGAGGTCTTTATTAAGCAGTGGATTGGTTCAGGTCAATGATGATGATGATGACGATATGAATATGTTGATAAATATAATATCACCGATTTTGAGAAATACAGCAATTCATATGACAGAAAGGAGTAGAATCAGGCTAGGGAGGTCTTTATTAAGTAGTGGATTAATCCTGGTTGATGATGATGATGATGATATGAATATGCTGATAAATATAATATCACCGATTTTTATAAATACAGGGATTCATATGACAGAACGGAGTAAAATCAGGCTAGGGAGGTCTTTATTAAGCAGTGTATTGGTTCAGGTCGGTGTGATGATGATGATGATGATGACGATATGAATATGAATATGTAGAAAAATATATTATAACCGATTTTGATAAATACAGAAATTCATATGACAAAAAGGAGTAGAATCAGTCTATGGAGGTCTTTATTAAGCAGAGGATTGATCCTGGTTGATGATGATGATGATAACAATATGAATTTGTAGATAAATATAGTATCACTGATTTTGATAAATAGAGCAATTCATATGACAGAAAGGAGTAGATTCGGGCTAGGGAGGCCATTATCCAGCAGTGGATTGGTTCAAGTCGATGATGATAAGATGGATAGAAATATGTATAATATCACAAATTCGTTAAACCAATAGTAGTAGAATCAGGTTGCGGAACTCTTCATCCAGCAGTGGATTGATACTGGTTGATGATGATGATGATTATGATGACGATATGAATATGTAGATAAGTAGCATTAGAAATTCAATACTGTCAAGAATACAATCAACGTAGAGAGGCCTTCATCCAGCAGTGGATTTATTGAGGCTCGTGATAATAATGGCATTATATATAGATAGGTAGATAATAATATAATATCACTGATTTTGATAAATATAACAATTCATGTGTAAGTAAGGAGTAGAATAAGGCTGAGGAGGCCTTCATCCAGCAATAGATAGGTCAAGATTGATGATGATAGGGACGATAAAAATAGGTAGATATTATACAATATCACACATTTTGATGACTATAACAATTCGTATTAATTTCTTGTATTGTTTGCAATGGCAACTTTGTTAGTTTAATATGACTATCTGATCTATGGAAATTAGTAGCCTAGGTAATTATTCAATAAAAAAAGATTGAGTGAACAGCCACAAAGTATTTTAAAAAAATCAAATTTGGAATATCACGTTATCTATGAAATGGCCGCCAGTGGCGTACACCGCTGTCAAAAGATATTATACGTAGTAAATTGTACCAAGATTATGGTTTTTTCACCGGAAAAAAGTGCGCCAATGCCTACATTACGATATTTGAATAAAAATAATCGAATCCGTTTGTCAAATAAAGGATTATAAGGTCTTAAGCGACGAAGACGTCATTCTGCTGTATGTTAAAAGAAGTATGGCGAATTGTATACGCTATATGAGAAAATATCAGTTATAAACGTCACGTACCTGTAAAATCATTAAAAATTTCTGAAATGTGGTCAATTCAAACGGTAGATGAATCGGTAGCGCACATTTTGAAGTGAAGATGTAAAAATAACAATAAAATGTCGCTTAAATGAGCTGTTAGTGAATTTTCCAAAATCTCTTAGGATAATAATATATAGGAGATCATTCCATAATTAATATTCTTTATTGTTGAGATTCTAGACAATATTTTAAACCGTTAAAGTTATAAATTAATAACAAAAATAATCGGTGTGTGTGCTTATGTACGCGCGTTAGAAGTTATACTTCTTTGGCGTAACAAAATAAAATAATCGCACACCGCGTTAGTCAAAATTCACATGAACCAAAAATATTCAAACAGTTAGAAAATAGTTTTCACATAAACTAAATATGTAATACCAAACAAAAGTAACGTACCTATCACACTTAAAAATATTAAGCTTACTTTTGACAGCTAATCACATATAAAAAGGAGTAGGCAGGTACAATTCAGAACGCGAAAGAATATTTTTCACCAAGCAAAATAATCTATACCTACTCCTTATTCTATGGTCACTATATGGTCGGCTATGTTCACATCATTGCGCGAGATGTCATGTTTCAGATCTGTCAAGTAATAAAATATGATATAAGATAGAATTGACTTTGTAATAGCCCCATATCAATAAAAACAAATAAAGGAGTGCCGCTTATTGGAGTGTCGCTGGTTTATTTCTAGACACTTTAACTTAGGTATATACATATATCACTAAATAAATTATTTAATTATTTCTCGTTGTTTTTATTTTATTTCGGCCAACAATATTAAATTCGTTTCCTAGGCAACGGAAAAATTCTTCGTACATATAATAATAAATTCGCTGCCTAGTTAACGGAACTATTCTAGACAACCGAACAATAGTGGTTCGAATCCAATCGAGTGCGATTTTTTTCGTGTGAAAAAATAAATTATGTGTTACATGTCACACGCCAAAAATACACTCTGATCCGATTTTCCAAACGCGCCTAATGAAGTATAACTTCAAAAAATCATGAATGATCTTACTTACTGCTTTACAAACAATATTTTTTACTGCATTAATTTTATTTCCACCCTGAACTCGATTATCCCATGAAATTTTTGCGAAAATGCTTGTGGGAATGGTCATCGATTCCGAGATCGGAGACAGTCACGTAAGACAAGCTTTCTCGAACTGGACAATGCAGGAAATTCACGTGAGATTAAATAAACATTTCGATGAATTTATGGCGTCACGTAGATTGTCAGTAGCGTCACGTGACGAATGAATAAATTGATAAAAGGTCCCGTCAGAGATGAAAACAAATATTTGCCGAAGTGACAATCGATTAGGTATAAATTAAACCGTGCCTGAGCTGTTTTATTCAAGATACTTTGGATACCTATAGGTAATTGATTAAAATGTTATTGTAATTTTTTACATTTAAAGAAATGTTTTATTTAAGCTTATTTGTCTTTAGATAATAGTACAAAGGGTAGAGGTAGGCTGTTTAGATCCTCCATAAATAGTGCACATTAGACATTGTTAGTCATGGGTGTTTTGTTTTTATTGAACTAAGACTACAATTTACAGATGGTGTTTGTTAGTTTTTTTTTTAAATCAATTAAACCCTGCCTAAACCAAACCAATAGTTTTGGTATAGGTACTTTGGGCGATACGATTAAATTGTGCACTCTTTTTCATTCATATTTATTCATTTTCGTTGAATTAATAATACATATTAGGTACATTTTATATCGCTGGTTAATTTTTTTAAATTCATTAAGCCCTGCATAAACTAAACCATAATACTTAGACAAAAAATATAATTATGTCTATAAAATATCCAAAGTATCTAATGTATGATTTAATTGCATAATTTTGGATAAGTATTTTATAGATATACGAGATTTTTTTGAATATTATTTATTATGGCATGGTTTTCGCAAGGTTTGATTGAATTTTAAAAACTAATGAACACCATCTGTAAATTGTAGTCTTATTTCAATGAAAACAAAAACGTATGACTGACAAACTTTAGTGTGCACTATTTATGGCGGATCTTAACAGCCTACATCTACCCTTCGCCACGGATAGATAATAATATTTACAATAAAATGTAGATGAACTCTTAGTAGGTATTATTCAATACCAAATGTACCTACCTGTTACTCTTCGTTGCCTTCCTTTTTTGAATTCAAAAAAAAAATCGAACACGCGACGATATCGCGTTCTTCTCGGAACGGTTATCGTTCAAATTAAAATTTTGAAAATCGAACACGAATCGAATTATAAGCCGGCCACATGACACGGTTCGAAATAATTATTCTGATGGACGGCGCCATATGGACAATGCCGTTGACGAATCAGATAACAAGACGATATTTTTTTTATAATGATGGTTAGATATTTAGGTAATGTCCGATCACTGTAATGTGGTCATTGACCTATGGCTCTTGTGGGAATAAACTAAACTTAGAGAAAAAATAACGATAGTTAGGTATTAATAACTTAACGCTGAAGAGTGCCTGTTGGTGGGAGATAAGCTATGGGTAACCGAAAAGAGCATCTTACGTAAACAGTCAAAGGTTATAGGCACCGACCTACGGGATTTGAAATTGAATTTTGTTTCTTCTTCAGTGTTATAAATATGTAGGTAGGTACTTAGGTAGGTATAGGCATTTATATGTAGGTAAAAACACGCATTTTTTTCATATTTAATTTACGTAATGTATACACACCTATTTTAAATTTCCTAAGAATAGGTATTTATAGGTTGGTACCAGTGCCGAGGGTGGAGGTAGGCTGTTACATAAGTAGTAGGTAGGTACCTACATACAAAACTTTGGCAGTCATTCGTATTTGTTTTCATTGAAGTAAGACTACATTGTACATATGGTGTTGGTTAGTTTTTTTTAAATTCAAATAAACCCTGCGAAACGAAGCCGATAATAGTGAAAAAATACTCGTATACCTACCTACCTATAAAATATCTAAAATTATGCAAATAAATCATACATTACTTTGGATATTTTTTAGATAGAATAATATTTTTTTATCTATTAAGAACTTATAGTTTGGGTTAGGCAGGGCTTAATGAATTTTAAAAAAGAATTAAAAAGTGTAGGTAATATCGATTTTTAATCCAACTAAAACAAATAAGTATGAATGAAAAAGTGTGCACAATTTTGTCGTATCGCCCAAAGTACTATACCTACTAAAACTACTGTGGTTTGGTGTAGGCAGGGTTCAATTGATTTAAAAAAAATAGCCAACACCATAGGTACTAGGTAGTTACTACCTACCTATACCTATACTCAAAAATTTCGCATAGGTAGGTACATTTTGAGACTAAAAATGAATGGGGACGGCATTCTAAGTCTGCCGAAGGGCGGTAGTTTACGTTTACGGACGACCAGTGGCGAAGGGTGACTTTTAGAAAGAGGTAGGCTGTGGAGATCTGATAAAAAGAACACACTTTTCAGGTATACTTACAACAAATATAGTATAGAAATAAAATATAGAATACGATGAATAGATAGGTACACACTAATGATAACAACACACTAATTTAATGAAACTTCAAAAACTCACTGACGACATAAAATTAAGTGATCAGTTTAAATTAAGTACCTACGTATTTTTTCAAAATATTTATACACATCAAAAATCATTAGATAAAAGTTTTAGGCTCTGCGACTGAAGCTTACCTTAGTTCATACCATTCGATAGACTGGTCACTACGTGACGTAAAGTCGATATGAAAAAAATTGAGAATTATTTGAAACACAATTTGAACTTTATTTACGTCAAGACAGAATATGGCGTGGAATATTTTTTAAAACCTTTGCAGATTGTTTTATAATTATTATCTGTGAAATATATTTCTGCACAGACGGCATCTCTCGTTGGCAAAATAAATTATTTTATAGAATATATTATAATGAAGTGATTATATAGATAAGTCAATATGCAATAAAAATTTATTTTTCTTAAGAAGGTAGGCTTCAAATAACCGCCTAGTATTGAGTCTTTGCCACTGATATATACCTACCTACCTATAGGAACCTCCAAGATTCAATTGTTGACATTTTGGACATTGAACAGCAGTGACTTTTCTTTATTTTCATTTCACATACTAAATTGAAGACAAATATTTAGTCCTTACTGTCATTCAACAATCAGTCAGTCACAAGACCAGTAATATTCCAACGAATAAGATAAATGTAGGTAGGTACATAATGTTTTTATTCAAACATGATGGTATAGATAGATGGTAGAATATAGTTCCGTCATATCCAGTAGAAACTATTTTAATAACTAAGATACATTGAAGATATTATGTGTTTGATTTATATAAGTAGATACTTGTTTAAATTACTATGATCAGCGTAATTAGGTAAAGTATTATTGAGATAAATAGCAATTTCACGTGATAATATTGTAGATAGGTACCTAACTACCTACACGTCGACTGTCGGATCACTTTGACAAAGATAAAGAAAATGTGTGACAGTAGAATTGATGTCAATATATTCTCTTAATGTTTATTTAATGAGTGCAAAATCACTGCAATCAAAATAAATTATTTATTGCATTTAAGTACACAACCCTTCTTCTCCATCCAAATTTTTGTATTATTAAAATCAAAAAAAAAATAAACTAAACAAATAAGTAAATACCTATATAGCAGTGGCAAAGGGTGACTAGAAATAGGTACTTAAATAATATATGAGGGTCATAGGTCTTAAGTATTTTTGATTTAATTCTCGAAGGCTAATAATGACACTCCATTCTCTTTAGTGCAATTTGTTACAATATTGTACAAGTATAAAAACCTGATAAATTTACGTAAGGATTATTACAGCATTTAAACTCATGAGTATTGTTGGTAAGTATGACGCTACGCATTTGTGGGTAGATTTCCATATTGCGACAATAATAATTATAGGTACTTATAATATACCTACTTAGGTAAAGAGTTTTACCCACCTAAGTAATTGTTAATTTTCTGCAATAATAATGTAACATCCTGAGTGTGACCTATCAGCATCAATATTAATAGCGGCTCTCATGGTGCAGTGCGTAATGCGCTGGCCTTTCACCTGGGAGCTCCGGGCTCGATTCCCGTTGAGGAATATATAAGTACCTATACCTATGTGATTTTTCGCAAATCCTGGTTGTTTGTGATAGCTTCACTTCTGTTACTAAATACACTATTAATTCACTAAACTACTGTCATTGGGCCTCTTGGTGTGAGTTGTAGTGTTGGCCGAGCATTCTTAATGTAAACAAAGTCTGCCAACAAATTTGACTTGAAAAGTAAATAAAGAATTGTTTCAAAAAAATCTATTTTTTTTAAATCAATCGCGGTGAAATTTAATAAGCTATACTTATGTATTATAGCCATACGAAGGGTTAAGACAGGCGACACCGATATGCTCTGACATCTCTTACATAAAGCAGTGACATATTAAACTGGTGACCCTTAACCCGTCACATCTCATTAAGCGATACAATATTATTATATCAGCAGAACTCATAGTTTTTTTCACATGTCAAAACTGTCAAGTGACATGATAACATCGTCATTGATATGTCAAGCGTCATGTCATAGGTATCAATAATAATTAAATAACTGAGTCATATAATATAACATTTCTACAATGATTAACACTTTAGTTTTTACACTAAATAGGGTAGGTAGGCTAATTGTAGGTACCTACTACCTGCCTAGATGTATATAGCAGTGGCGAAGGGTGACTTTTTGAAAGAGGTAGGCTGTGGAGGTATGAGAAAAAAATATACTTGTCAGATATACTTACGGGTAATAAGGAGATAATCCGATATTACTACTGACGAATATGTACACAACACAATAACACACATCACAAGAAACAATTATTTTTTTATTTTTAAAATCAATTTTTAATTAGGTATACTTATCTCATTGAATGCAATAGATTTTTTTTAATCATTTTATGTAGTTAATGTAGTTGTTATATGCTTAAAGCGAAAGACATCGACAATAAACATATCCCTAAAGAGTGTAGGACCTACAGTAAGCGTATTCTGTAGCGCTTATAGATTCGGTTCAAATTTACAGACATGCTTGATGTTATGTGACGTCATAGCGATACAAAATGTAGTTTGGATTCTGTCGATCGGAATCCGAAGCTAATTCAGTTAAAAATAGATGGCGCTTGTGGCCACTTATTTTTTATTCGAAACTCAACTAAATTAAACGGTATTCTAAATTTTGACGATATATGACTCAATTGTTGTATATTTTGCATACATATTTTTATTTAACAAACAGATGAGTCCAATCTCTTTGTTATTTAACTATTTTAATATATATCAAATACTTGAAGATATATTTTTCTTAGAAGGTAGGCTTTAAATAATCGCCTAGTATGGAGCCTTCGCCCCTGGTATATAGTAAATCTCCACATTCTTGTGAAATAGTATTGTGTTATGTATAGCTGCATAAAATTTTAATAATTTTATTGTAGGCAGGGGACCAAAACTGTGCTTCCCTCTAAATATGGAATATCTATATATAATATGTTTTCAACCACCGGATGAAAAAGCAAATCTACCAAGAAAGTAAGCAACGTTTCCTCTAATTTTGCTATTGTGTGTGCGGATCATCAACGCATCTGAGCAGTGTCACTCGTCACCCTGTGCGGTAAATTTACACTCTTAACACACATACAATTTTTCATTAAAACTTACATTTTAAAGGTACCTATTTATTAATTTCGTAATTAACGTGCAAAATTAACATTTTTTGCACATATCAACAATTATCAGTGTACGAAACCTTCCGTAATTCGTCAAAAAAATCTTTTTCAAATGACTGCATAATACATTCGACAAAGTCGAACGCATAATTTTTACTTCGTCAGTTTTCGGGAAAGTAATTAGATACATGATTATGAATATCTTGTACAGAAAGCATAGAACCATTTATTTTTATAGCCAATAAATAGTACATTATCAATTAACAATTTGCCTAGATCGCAACCAGATTTTTTGCGCTCAGCGATCTAAATCCCATTCTTTCGTTCTTCGGGTTATTATTTTCAGAAGTCCACCTCTTTTCAAATTTTTCAATTTCGTAATACCATCCCGGTGCACTTTTGACTTGAATGCCTTTAAATTTAATATACAACCTCCATTCAATCCACTTCTTTCCAGACCTGAATTCTCCTTGCATATGTGTTGGGGAGCATATGACGCATTTGACACAATCATCTGTTTCCGAATAAACAAATATATCACCAATTCTTACTTTTTGCGAATGCATTTTTGTTTCGACGATTTCAGAGAGCCATTCTTAATGATCGCATTTGAAATATCACATCGACTCCTTTTTGACATTTTTAGGGAATAAGTTTTCTATAAGTAAATAATAAGTATAATTATTATTGTACTATATAATGTAACTGTTTAAGCAATCGTATTATTTACTTAAATTGTTTGTTACGTACACTGAACACACATGTAGTTCTTACTAAAATCTGGCAAAGGAAACTTTCTTTTACAATATTTTTTTGTGAGGACTGTGCGGGGGATGAAAACATGTGTGCGGACACATTTTGGTAGGTGTGTGTGCGCACACGCGCACACCTTACAGGGAACATTGCTTCTAAGTAGCAATGATCAACTTCAATAACCTATTAAGCCTTTGGTCACTAGTGAAGACTAGTTTAAGCTTTAAGGCGAAAAAGAGTGATGAGGTTTTCGTCGACGACAGTAGGTAGGTATAGAACGTAGTTGGGTATGTTTTCACACTAGAAAAAATAAACATAAAACACCCGGTCTCAAAAATATCTACAGGTAAGTATAATTATTATCTTCATATAACTTTACCAGAAGAGAAAACGTCAATTTTAAGAGGCTCTCGCCTACCCGATAGTCCGACAAGGTAGAAGAACTTGTGTGTTTCGATATCTTTAACAATGTGAACGATAGAATGCATTCGAATTCAACAGAATTCAAATCAATATTGAAATCCTCTTACGATTGATAGGTATATCCACATATTTCCCTTCTTCAAATGATGATAGAGACCACAGTCTCCTGCCAATACAGTGGCGATGGGTGGAGGTAGGCTGTTATGATCCGCCATAAATAGTGCACACTAAACATTGTCAGTCATATGTATTTGTTTTCATCGAAATAAGACTACAATTTACAGATGGTCTCGGATAGTTTTTAAAAGCCAATGAAACCCTGCGTAAAATACTCGTCTATCTATAAAATATCTAAAAGTATGCCATTAAAACATACATAACTTCATATATTTTATAGATATACGTCTAGTTTAGTTAGGCAGGGCTTAATGAATTTAAAAGAAATTACCAACAATATGTGTAGGTAATATACGAGTATATTCTTAATCCAACGAAAACAAATAAGTATGAATGAAAAAGTGTGTAGCACAATTTTGTCGTATCGCCCAAAGTATACCAAAACTATTATGGTTTGGTTTAGGCAGGGCCTAATTGATTTTTAAATACTAACCAATACCATCTGTAAATTGTATTTTTAGTTCAATAAAAACAAATACGTATGACTAACAAAGTTTAATGTACAAAATGTGTATAATGTGTATAACGAGCAAATTCAGTCGTACCCATCTTCAACTTAATAACCAAGTTCGACAGTATATTTTCAATATTTGCTTAGGTATATACCTAAGTAGGTATTAACTTACTATTGTCAACTATAAAATATGTATATCGAAAAACATAGGTAATGTTAAAGGAAACGACGGTCATAACACTCATAACAACCTCAATTGGTTACAATAATTTAGTAAATAGGCAAGTATATAAAAATGAGATCTTTTAAAGTTTCTAAATAATGATAATATTCTTTTAGAACGGTTATTTAAAAAGGGATCTTGAATTTCATTCTTTTGTGTTGTTTAATAGTATTAATACCATATTTATAAAAGCGATTCCGCATTGTTCTGCAAAAAAATAAAATTGTAACTCGTCCGGCCTTTGTGTGGAAAAAGTGCAAATTCATACGATTTAATTGAAACCTTTTGTGCCACCAGGCTGAGGGTTCGAATCCTATTGTCTGTCTCTCGATAATATACTGTCATTTTGAGTGTGACGTCATTCTACAAATAATATAATATAAAGGGATTTAAAAATACTGTTTTAGATCTGTCTACAACGCTTCCTATAGGTATATATATACGTAGGTACTTCCCGTAAAATATGTAGCATTATTCAGTGCTTGCAGTGGAGTAGTGAGCAAAGATCCAGTGTAAAATGGGCCGCCTGCTGGATTCGAGCTTGTAAGCTACAATCAGCTGAACAAATTCTTCTCTATTTTTCAATAATAAACTAATTTTTGAAGAGATTATTTAAATTAATTCTTAAAAAAATGTGAAAATCATTATTGATCGTCTTTTTTAATGTTATCGGCATCTACCTACCTAATCATTCTTACAAAATCTGTAGTCTAGCTAGACTAACCTTCCAACCGACCTTGACACGATGCCACAAGAACGATCTACACGGCACACGGTTGAAATGACAAGATGCACAGGACTGGTAAGCGAGACATGACATTGTTTAAGTGCAATATTGTGAACTAGCTAGGTACCTACTTAATCAATAAGAATTGTACATAATACGTATATAGGGAATAAGGGCTCCTTATAATGGGCATAAGACCAGTGAAGGCCTCCGACTTCCTGACTAGCTCAGGCACTTGGAAGTGGAGGTTCATTAATGTGGAGGAACAGGCAGGAACCTCATGGACGTGGAGTAACCAAGAAGTCACGGGGCACAAAGTCAATTAAACACCAGATGAAATCTTCAGAACTCGTATTTTATTGTTATTAGAATAAGTTTGGCCTTATGGCATTCCTTCATCAAGGATTATAGTCCAAAGGTATCATTCACATTGGTATTGAAAGTCCCAAAGTTTATAATAATTAAAAGAAACTCGATTTATTGTTATTATCCATACACCACAATTAGTAAAAAAAAAGAAAAGTCAAATCAATTAATATTCGAAGTTCACAGTTCGAAGTCTCAATAAACAAGAGTAAACTAATATCCGAAGTCACAAAAATAACCACTTTTATTACTGATTAATTAAAAATTAATTCGAATATTACTATTTAATTATTTTTAAAATTAACTTGATTATTATTAACTAATTATTTAACATTAACTTAATTATTTCTAATTAGTTATGCAGACGAGATCGCGAGGGTCCCGGGGATACAAGCCGTCGCAGAAGCGACTCCCGGAACCCACAAGTGACAAAACAGACTGCCTTTGGATTTAATAATCTTGCCTTTTTATCCGTTAGGGGTGGTTGTATTTCTTACAAATCCACACTGATCACCGATACCGCCATATGCTACACATTTATATAAGGTTGACGGATGTCAGACTATCAACCAAACATATAGCGATATCGATGTACATAATATGATTAATATTAATATTACTTAAATTACATTAATTCCTTAATTATCTTAATTATTTTAACTACTATATACTACTAACGCTCATCCATAAGTCCCCCTTTATTACCTCGTTAACCCTTGCATTACATATTAATTTACAATTTACAATACCTATTATAATAACAAATCAAATCTTATATTACATCTAATCTAATTTAATTAACCCCTTTATCCAATATATATCTAATTCAAATTTAATCCTATAACACTTTACCTTATATATACATGGTCCGTGACCGACTTATACATCCGCAGTTCACCCTGAGAAGTCGTGGGACCTGCCAGAGCAAACTGCGGGACTTATACCTATGTGTCATATCGTCTGTTTTTGTTCGGCTTTGTCGAGGGTCGTAATCATTACACCGGTGGCACATTGACTACCAGGGTCAGACCGAGTGGCTGGGGAGCACTACTCCTTATGGGAGCGCCCCCCACAGGGGCGGAAAATCATGTGTGTGTCACCAGGTTAGTGGGTAACTTTCTATCAGCAGCAAAAACATGTTAAGTAGGTACTCCAAAAGTCTAGAAATATTTGACAAATTTGTAGGTAGGTATATGACTCGGATCAACCGTTAGTGGAAAAGGCGGATATGAAGCAGAAATGATTAGGCGCACATGGATTGTGAAAAATGCGATGACATGTCTCGAGGATCGATGAATTTTAACTTCCACGAAAACGACGCTTGTCCAAGCATTAATGTTCTCCACATTATTTGTGTACGGTGCGTAAGTCATAAATCCCGAATGCAAGGGAGCGGAAGGCAATCGATGCCTTCGAAATGTGGTGTTACCAGGTCGAACCAGTCAATCATCCAGACTCCAAATGAAGAAACGGCTCTGGAAAATATATTTGAGACGAATTTTGCAGTTTATTGACATATTATTCGGCGCATACCTATAGCCTGGAAAGACTGATGGTTTTTTATAGCCACCAGGGAAGGCGGGCAAAAGCGTCCGAGCTCTGGCGCGATCAAGTGAAGTAGCTTATTGAGGGCAGACTTCACTCTATCCTAAGAGAAATGGAGAGTCTTAGTCCCTCAGAACATAACTAAAGTTTAAGGTAATCATGATCCTAAACCATGAAGGAACGATTAAGAATAAAAGAATATCTACAATTAATTTTACGTTAACACAGTTTTAAAATTGATAAATATATTTGCCGTGCTACCTATTACCTATTACGGCAGAGTAAAATTCTATCAAAGACTTAAGCCAAACTAAACACTTAGGTATTTACTTTATCTGGTGGCAGTCCAAGTATTTTTTTTTTCCATGACAACAAATTAAAAACAAGGTGACGATTATGTAAGTAGATACCGAGAGGTAGGTATATAGATAATAACTTTGCATAGTTTTATGTTGCCGCATCTGTCATTATCTAATTATATAGAAACTTTAAAAAAACTGAATCCACCAATTTTCTATTGGTTTAGGTGTTGTTAGATTTTTTTGATAATGCCAAAGCAATTGAGTGTAATATGTCGTTGTTTACATCTCGGTCGGCAGGGAGGTAATCGACTCCGTAATTACATAGGCATCACCATCACCATGATTCTGATGACCGCATCGTCTCTTCATCGATTCTTTCACGTACTATTTAACTTGCGATATCATTCCTATACTTTTTCGAAACAAGTTTATGAAAGATGAACGATATTATGTTAAGATTACAAAATTTATTGAATTATTTTTACTTCTACCTACTTCTTTCGGCGCGTTTGAGAAAACAGATCAGAGTGTATATTTGACGTGTGACGAAGTTGCGTGCGCCGATGTAACACATAAATTATTATTATTATTATATTCATTTCGGTCTCAAGGGCACATGCGCATGCGCATAGTATCATTTAGTTAGTCGTTCAATACAACCAAGTAAAGAGTACGTGTTGTAAACATAGCCAATATTGTGTCTTAATAAATATTTACCTATATAAACAAATTTCTGGAGACTAATATTCTACATTGTTAATTTATATTCATATAACTTTATTTATATTTGAGTGTATATTTATTTATCATTGTAAAGATTGTGTATCAAGGTTTGAGGCTATATTTATTAGTAAAATTATATATCAGTAAATAAATAAATTTTGTGAATGTTGAGTTGTTAAATAATTCAAAAAATATATTAAAATTTGATTTTTTATAAATTCATCATGCGGCACTTCTAAATCGATTATAACCGCTATATGGCAAAGATGAGTTTTGGTCCAATACAATAATTAAATTACAATTATCATGTGCTATATGAGACACAGATGAGTAGATACTTATAAGTGCCTGTGAATGTTTTTGAGGTGTTAATGAAATATGATAATACCTACATAGGAATGTCATTAAATCTTCAAGTGTTATAACAGTTTAATTAGAAAACAAAAGGTCATCTTTTGAAAACTGCACTATATCGCGCCTCGTTTGCCTTTCCACTTTCGTTCCCGTATAAAATTATTCTCGTTCAAATTTTGGCTCTGACTCTAGCACACTTATTATTACGCCTGATGCCGTAAAATACAATATCCCTCAAAACTCATAAATACATTTACATAATATTTTTCTTATTCTATATATAGATTCTTCCTTCATATTTTGTTAAATTTATTAATAAGTAGGTACCTATGTAGGTAATACGCAATAATAATATGTAGGTTTAGTAGCGAATGGTGGAGGTAGGCTGTTAAGATCCCACATAAATAGTGCATATTAATCATTGTCAGCCAAACGTATTTGTTTTTATTGAACTAAGAATACAATGTGTAGATAGTGTTCATTAAAAAATGGAATTAAAATCTGCCTAATCCAAACCATAGTAAAAAATAATTGTTTATCCATCAAATATCTAAAACTATAAATACCATTAAACCATACTTAAATAATTTTAAATATTTTATAGATATAAGAATATCTTTTATCAATCGATTATGGTTTGGTAACGCGCGGCTAAAGTTGGGTATTTCCCGAGAAAATCTCAATCTCGAGATTCGGGATTTCCCGAAATGATTAAATTTTGAATTCTCGAGATTTCCAGAAAAGGAATCCGAAAGGAAAAGGAAAAATCCTAAAATCAGTGTAAAAACAGACAAATTCCAAAAAAATATGATTTTTTTATTTATGTAAGTAAGACAAACAAAATAAAAGTAGGAAAACAAAAATAATTCAAAACATTACTTATTAAAATAGAATTTCAAAAACACAGACTGTCAATCGCTGCGTCTGACAATCGCGTACGCTTTTGAGACACAAAATTCCGTGATGTTGCAAAAATTGCGCTCATTTTGAGTTGACGTTGGCTTAATAGTGTTAAATGCCCCGATCAGTCTTTGAATGTTTTGTGTTTCCTGTCCACTTTTTTCATATAGAAAATCGTTTTTTCCAGTTTTTTCAATTAATATTTGAAAATAAAAAATTGCCGAATCCCGAGAAAAGATTCTCGAGATATGGAATTTCCCGAAATATTAAAAATTTTAATTCTCGAGATTCGGGATGGAAAATCTCGAAAATTTCTCGAGAATTCCCGTCGGAAAATTCCCGAAACCCAACTCTACGCACGGCTTAATGAATTTTAAAAAACTAACTAACGCCATCTGTAATACATAATATCTACCTATTCTTAATTCAACGAAGGCAAATAATATGTGTGTCTGAAAAAGTGTGCACTATTTATGTCGAATCTTAACAGCCTACCTCCACCCCTGGCCAATGATAGGTATGTACCTAGGTAGTTGCTTGTATTATCTATGGCGACGCCTCAAATTATAGTTCTAACATACAAATGCCATAAAAACGATTTCAAAAGGGAATCACATCAATATTAGGTGATTTTACACACGTACCTACGCAGTAGGTACTTACCTACCTACAAAACGTCCAAATACTTAGTACCGCGGCTTGGAGTCGATTAGGCCGGAACTAATTTTCAGACAGTCTTATAGCTAGGAGTGTCTTTTATTTTAATGCATATATTATTTGATTAGCTTTAAAAATTTTAAAATGTAACATATTATACCTATACTTACTTACTACAGATATAAAATGTTCTGCTGGTGAGCCATTTCTTATGTGGGTACACAGCACCTCCGCCATAACGATTTCAGGTATCTTAAGAATGAAACTATCAATAAGCGAGAGGGGGTAACGATAAGATATCGTCACTTGCCGCTTACTTGAAGTCACAGTTGAATTTTTAAATTTCCACCTAAACTCAATACCACGCAAGTGAAACATATCACCATCAGCTGGGATCAATCCACTGCTGAATGAAGGCCTCCCCAAGTTTCCTCCATTTCTCTCGGTCCTGTGTCGTTCTCTGCCACGTATTTCCGCCGAACTTTATCAGTTCGTCAATCCAGCGGCTTTTAGGGCGACCCTGTGGCCACTTCGTGCCCCTTGGGTACCATTGGATGACGGCATTAAATTTTCCCAGCGGCCGTCCTTTCGACGAGCAATGTGCCCCGCTCATCTCCATTTCAGCTGTTTGGCAACGTCTATTCTAATATCCAAAATGATCCTCTTAATTGGTATTACTGATGACAGTTTAGTTCTTTATCAAGGCCTAGATTCTAGGGAATTGTCATTTACAAAGTTAATGGACACACCAAGATTATATTGTAGTCATCGTTAGAAAAATAATAAATATAATTTATAGAAAGTTGGAACGCAGTTCTTCCCCTTCTTATGCCATTTCTGGTATAAGACAATGACCAGAAGCAATGTATTGATAAAAATCAATATTTTTTTTATCAATTCTTATTAGTCAATGATAGTTTGAGGAGTGTTCGTATTCAGGTGTGCACTAAACATCGTGACACCTTAACTGCCGCCTTCACAAACGCCGTCCACCAACTTTGCCGTGAAGAAGGAAGTTGTTAAACAAAACAAAAAATTATAGCCTATTTTTTTAAGTGCGTAAGATATATTTATTTTATACAGTCCGTGGCGTATCATTTGTAACTTGTGGGACTGCACTGGATACTTTTGGTATCATACTGACGTTGGACATGTCGGAAAATTAAATATCGATATAATTCGTCACAGTACAGGCCAATTGCCGTAACCCTCACTTTTCACCAAAGTGACATTTTGATGGTAATGGACGTATTGCATAGGGACTACTCTTACACAGTATCATAAATCCCAAAAAAATATTTCATATCAAAATAATTCAAAACTGTTTTAAAGCCATTTGTAACTTGACAAAAAATATTCTAGTCAAATACTGTAACCCTCTCTAAACATAAGCCTCAGTACCTACTTATAAGATATAAAATAATAAATAAATATTAGAATAAAATAATAAGTAAATCCAATGCCCACAGTTTTTTTTTCACTTCCTGAAAAGCTTGATATTTGAGACAATTTATTGGCCTGTACAATGACGAATATAATATGATAGAATTGATGGCATTTGCAATACAATTATTGAATTATATTTATACATTTGTGTAAGTAGGTACTTAATAAGTAATATTTCTGAATGGATATTAATTTACGGCCCGCAATGGCCGCGCGGTTTAAGCGTCAGCTTACTAATAACGTCGTGGGTCTCAGGTTCGAATCCTAGGCCTGGTAAGTACACACATTGTTTTTCAATTTGTGTTTGAGTCAGAGTATTGACATATAATAGGTTGACATATAATAAGCTAACATCAATTTCTCGGAAAAACAAAAATCAAACTACAAACCTCCGATATGTGGAGGATATCACTTCCCTCCATTTTGGTATGTAAGAGATTTTCTCAACTGTCACTTTGTGTTTTGTTTTCTTTTTTTATCGTCTGTATTTGGGATGAAGGTGGATAATTAAGGCACCGGAATTGTGATGGAAGCGGCGAGTTTATTTACGTTTATTATACTATAGTTACATTTTTTAATAATTTAATTCTACGGAGGGCGAAATGTACGCGTTCGCGATTTTGCTGCTTGTCGCAATCTCCGCGCCATCTTGAAAAATCATTCCCAACGGTTTTTTTTCTTGGGCGACGTTGCATATCTCCAACGGTCAAAGACAATGTTGCCGGCCGACTTTTAACATTATTTATTTTCGTAATCAGCGCTTTATTGGGGCCACTTATCACTTCCCTCCATTTTGGTATGTAAGAGATTTTCTCAACTGTCACTTTGTGTTTTGTTTTCTTTTTTTATCGTCTGTATTTGGGATGAAGGTGGATAATTAAGGCACCGGAATTGTGATGGAAGCGGCGAGTTTATTTACGTTTATTATACTATAGTTACATTTTTTAATAATTTAATTCTACGGAGGGCGAAATGTACGCGTTCGCGATTTTGCTGCTTGTCGCGATCTCCGCGCCATCTTGAAAAATCATTCCCAACGGTTTTTTTTCTTGGGCGACGTTGCATATCTCCAACGGTCAAAGACAATGTTGCCGGCCGACTTTTAACATTATTTATTTTCGTAATCAGCGCTTTATTATTTGTTGGCTTTGATACCGATTCGGGCGTCTCCAGATACACAAAGACATCCCCAAATGGGGACCATACGGGGGTGTCACAAGGACCATATGATCTTAGGTATTAGGATCGGAAATGGTCGGTAAATAGGCATCTGAGTATGCTCCAACAAATTACGTTCTTTCATAAACAATAAAATTAATGAACGTGGTACCCGCCATGGATTAATGGTAAATGACTAATCCACTTATAATGTGTGTTTCGGATCCAAATCCAGGGTCCAATAAAATCACATACTGTTTTTAAATGTGTGTTTGGACCACTGGTAGGTAAAGTAAAGCAGTGGTGAAGGGTGGAGGTAGACTGTTAAGAACCGACATAAATAGTGCACGGAAAACTTTGTCAGTCAAACGTTTTTATTGGACTAAAGCTACAATGTGTAGATATCTACATAGTGTTTGTTAGTTTTTTAAATTCATATCCTACCTAATCCAAGTCATACCTAGTAGATAATCGTCAAAATATTCCTTTATCTATAAAATATTTAAAATTATGCAATTAAATCATAAATAACTTTAGGTATTTTATAGATAGAATAATATTTGTTATGTTTTATAGTATAGTTATTATATGGTCGGTTTAGGCAGGGTTTAGTAATTGATTTTTAAAAACTAATCAACACCATCTTGTAGTCTTAGTTCAATAAAAACAAATAGTAACTACGTATGACTAACAAAGTTTAATGTGCACTATTTATGGCGAATATTAACAGCCTACCTCCACCCTTCGCTACTGGTATTAAGGCAAGGGTGCTTAGCCGTATAGTTACAACACCTTCCTAAATAATTTTGCCCTCATGAAAATAATGTGAAAAATAAATGAAAAAATAAAATGGGCTAGAGAAATTCTGTCCGAAAACCCTTTACGTCGGTCTTTGTTCCCCGACCGTCTATAATTTGATTGCAGATGTTATCAACGTTGATATCGCGGCCGCAATCGGACATAAGTGGCGGTCGCCCGCGCCGTAATCATTGTAATGCTGACCGTCAGGATTGTGATATTGACGCCTAATGATTCTTCAGCACTGGACATAACAAATTTTTATTCAAAATTAGATGACGCTAGATGGCCAATCTACCGTGGAGCGAAAACGTAGAAGGTAGGTACCCCAACGCAGTGGTGGCACGAATCACGATGGATAGATCGATTAAAAACGCGATAACTTAAATTGCACCATGCTATCGGCACGGTATTGACTGTTTTGAAAAATTGACAATAGGTAGGTACCCGGTAGGTAACATAATATCTATCAATAAGTATGTGATACAATAATTGTCGATGAATGCCTAAGTAAATCATTTGGCAAACTATCTATTTATTTAAATTATTACTTAGGTAGATAGGTAGATATATAATATAATATATATATATATATAAATATATATATATTATATAAAAACACTATATCTGTCTTAAGGTCTTTTAAATGACTATAGGTATTATTTGCGTTTTACAATTAAAATTAAGCAAAGTGAAAAAATGTTTAAAACTATACTTATTTAAAATCAAGATATCTGAGGTTGGCTTGATATACCTACCTACCTACCTATATACCTACCTACCTATCTATAGGTATGTAAGAGTAAGATTACGGGTAGGTACCGTTGGCGTTAATATACATTAATCACACATTTGAAAACAGGTCAAATAAAAATTATAATGACGTGCCAACGAACCTATCAGTATTTTGCACACAAACCATAGCTGAAAGTCGCTATCAAATGGACAAATCGCCCAGGCCACGATCCTCAGTCATGAGTTCATTTACCAATAATTGGAGTAGTTCTGGATAATTCCACGGTAGGTATAGGTAAATATCTAAGTAGGTATGTAGTAGTAGACATAGGACACGTGCGGACAAGTCAGCAGAGTTGTATAACAGTGCTGTAAATAGGTACATGAATAAATAATTTGATTGGATTTACTTAATTTGTAGGTACCTACATAGAATTATTTTTTAACTACATTGACTTGTATTTATGTGGTTTTGGGTAGTCTCCAGGGAAGACGAAGCATAGGAAGAACGTCAGCGCGCTGGAGTGACCAAGTGAAGGAGCTGACTGGGGACAGCCTTCACCCTGAGCTGAGAGAAGCAGAGGATCAAGAAGGGTGGAAAATATTGGTCGATCAAAAGATGACAAAATTTCAAGGCAGTCACGATCCTAAGCCATGAGGGAATGACCAAGAAGAAAGAGACTGTATTTTGGAAGGTATCTATTTACAAATGAATCGAATGTGTATTTTCAGGTGGTACATAGGTTGGTAGCAATAGCGAAGGGTGGAGGTGAGCTGTTAAGATTCGATCCTAAATAGTGCACATTAAACTTTATCAGTCATACGTATTTGTCTTTATTGAACTAATAATTGGTAGGTACTAAGACTACAATTTACAGGTTGTGTTGTTTAGTTTTTAAAAATCAATTAAGCCCTGCCTAAACCGAACTATAATAGTTTTGGTATACTTTGGGTGTTACGACATAATTATTGTACACAATTTTTCATTCATACTTATTTATATTCGTTGGATTTATGTAGATAATAAGTATATTATTGGTTCATTTTTTCAAACCCTGCCTTACCAAACTATACTTAATAGATAAAAAAATATTATTCTATCTACAAAATATCCATAGTTAAATATGATTTAATTCCACAATTATAGAAATTTTATAAAAT
Organism: Rhyacophila brunnea; assembly: GCF_057557595.1. Classification (NCBI taxonomy): domain Eukaryota; kingdom Metazoa; phylum Arthropoda; class Insecta; order Trichoptera; family Rhyacophilidae; genus Rhyacophila; species Rhyacophila brunnea. The sequence continues at coordinate 37,747,465 of NW_028232848.1, read as the reverse complement.
ACCTATTATTTATTAGTTATGGCTTGGTTTCGCAGGGTTTGATTGAATTTTAAAAACTAGCCAAAACCGTCTGTAAATTGTAGTCTTATTTCAATGAAAACAAATATGTATGACTGACAAAGTCTAGTGTGCACCATTTATGGCGAATCTTTACAGCTTACCTCCACCCTTCGCCACTGCTAGGTAGGTAGGTACCTACCTATGTTATTTTTAGTTGCTCCTTTAATTAGTCTTAAGTCAATATAGGTAGTAGGTAGGTAAGTCTTCTATCTACTGAGCCTATAATATAAGTAATAATGAATGATGAAAGTTACAGAATGTAGAAGTAGGCAGGTATATAAAAGGCAAGACAAAATACACGTAAGATATTTAATAAAATTATAAATATTTATTATGATTTACCGATCCTTAAAAAGAATGGAGACATAAATCAACGCCAATTATTTTATTGCAGCGCGTCTTGCATTTATTAAACAATAAAATATATGAAACAATGAGCTGGCGGTATGGCGGACATGAGAAATATGACGTCGTTCGTAATATGTTCGTTCGGACACGTCGCATCTGCCTGCAGACAACCAACCGGTGCATCGCATTGCATATTGTATAATATGCAACCAAAGCCGTATGATGTTCGTTTTCGATTGAGGGCGTGTGATTTCAAAATTAATTTTCGTAAAATAAATGTCCAAATTTTATTAATCGACTATGTACGAGTAGGTATGTATTATTGTAGTGAAGCCGCATTACGGAGTACCTATGTTTCACGTTTTCCGTTTGGTTCATTCAAAAACAACTTGACCAAAATTTATGAAACTTGTTTATAAACTACATTTTTGTGCTTATCTATAACCTAAGTAGAATTCATCTCGATATATCAACAGGTTCAGAAACTACAAGTAATCTAAAATAACGCAATAAATAATTTACCTATTTAGATAATAGATAGTGGAGTGATTAAATAATGATGTAGGTACGGGTAGAGAGGCACGTGCCTAGATCCAACCGTCTAATCTCATTGATAAATCATATTTATTGTCTCTATTTTGAAATGTGAATAAATGGTAGCAGAAAAAAATCATTAAAAGCAAAACAAACGAAACACAAGATGGCGGGCAGAACGCTGCAAACAGCCAAATCGCAAACACATACATTTCGTCCTCCGTAAAATAAATTATTAAAAATGTAACTATTATATAATATTAACTTAAATATACCTTGCCGTTTCCAAAACAATTCCGGTGTGTTATTTGTTCACCTTCAAGTCTTAAAATCCAGACGAAAAACCAGACAACAAAATAAAAGTGACAGCTTGCTACTCACTTTCGAAAATGGAGGGAAATGACAGTACGTATACCTACAGGCACACATAACTATTGCGGGTAGCTGACGATAAAGTGTACATCGCCCTGATGATGATGGACATCGGACATCGGGCATCGGACATTGGAGGATGAATATTATTTCCTCAGTGCCACCCATATACCCTAGTCTACCATAAATTTGGTAGCTAGGTACCTACCTCGTTTTTCATTCATTATCAGTCCAGCTTTACTGTAGCTATCTAATTTAGTTAGGTAGGTAAGTGTATTTAAGTAGGTAGGTATGTAGATATATCGACCTAATTGTAATAATAATTATGCCCACCAAGCTTTACCTATAGTAGGTACCTAACTGTCAATATAACATGTTAAATATTAACATTAACATTTACTCAATTAAAAGTAGGTACTCATCATCAAAAGGTTAGTTTTTAGAAGCGTGCCCTTTATCGGATACTCATGTTGCCATATATAGACATATAGGTAGGAAGGTAGGTAGGTAGATACTATAAGAGTATAGAGTATAGACAGTAAAGTTGAAGTAATCCCGATGAGCACCTGGCCTAAGAATGAGATAAAAAAAATGGGCATATTATAACCGGGGGTGAACTTATGCCAAACCGTTATCATTAAAAAATAAACGTATAAATGCCTATCTAACATAGGTAGGTAGGTACATAGATTACCTTTTGAAAATTGGTTACTTTAATTCCATGATTATTTGATACATTCCTAAATACGGAAACGGAAATTCGGATCTAGGTAAAGTAGCTATAAGTATCTACACTTTTCTATTCTATAAGTACCCACCTACCAATATGTGAATTATTAATTATGATATTTTCTCGCCACTGTGTCACAAGTAGATTAGGTGGGTATTTTTATATTATAGGTACCCATCAGCTACTAAGGTACGTATTTGAAGATGAATGTTTGCATTTGCAATCTAACATGTAGGTAGTTAGGCACTTTAAACGGCTTAAACTTAAACAGTTCAGCATAGTGTAGATTTTTAAAATGTAGATTGCAGAAGGACTACGTAGGTAGAAACCGATGGAGGACGAGAAAACAAAGACGAATATTAAAGCAACATTGAGATAACGTGTACAAAATGTCGATTTTTAGATACCTGAAGGTAGGTAGGTACTTATGCCAATCGATTTCTGAAATTTATAACACCACCTTGATAATAAATCACCGAGATTTTTTAAAAATTGTAATAACCCCATTTAAAAGAAAAAATGGCACTAGTGCATTTATTAAAATTATCCTATTATCCTGTCACTTCAAAGCAATATTGGTATAACTGAGATAGCCCACTGTTAATAATAGGAGATACCTATACAACAAATACCACTATCATATTATATTCATATTAATTACCTACTTACTTATTATTTACAAACCGCAGATAAAACAAAATAAAAACTCTTAGGTAGGTATAGTTAGCTATTTCATTTATATGGCACAAACATTTTAGTTAAATTATCTCAAAACTAGTATTTTTTACTTGTTGCTTTTCCTCTGTTGCTTCCTGGTAGCGAAATCTAGATTTCACTAAACTAATATACCTTTTGACTGGTGACTAGATAGTAGACACCTAGTCAACTAAAGATTTCAAAAATTAGTATACCTCCTACTTACCTGATAAGTGAAGTACATCAGTGGCGAAGGGTGACTTTTGGAAAGAGGTAGGCTGTGGAGATCAGAGAAAAAGAGCATAGGTACTTGTCAGGTATACTTACGAGAGACAAGAAGATAATACTTACGATATTACTACTGATGAATAGGTGCACACTAAAATGACAACGACACACTGAATCATTTTACAACTTCCAGTTAAAAACTAATATTTAACAGATAAATTGTTGTGATAATATCTAATATAAGTTTTTTTTTTGCTGTGTGCAAATCTAAATGATCTCTTCACCTTCCAGTTTTGATAATACATATATGATTTTTTAACAAATGTCAAACTCGAGAATGATATTCTTAAAATTTGGAAAACTAGATCTTTAATAAATACTTAATATATTTAAAGCACTGACAAATGACTTAGGGTCGTATGCATGAGATTCCCAAATACTTTATAGGCTAAATACTGCTCATTTGTATGCATGCGTGCAAATGTAATCCGTTATTTAGCGACGTAACGATGTGACGTCATAATGTGTCATGGCGTCCATATAATGGCAAACTTGAAAAAATTCATTCACGATCATTAATTTAAAATTTTGAATTTGTAAATGTGCCTGAAAGTGTGCGAACGGTACCATATAAATTTAATAAGTATAAACGAATAATTATTACGAATTTTAAATAATTTATCAGTTATTTTATCACATTTATTTTATAATTCTACTGTACGAAAAGATAAAGTATTCTCAGTAAACATTTCCATTTGGTGGCAATACATACAGTTATATTATGACTAACTTCACTTCAATCACTTCTATTATGAGATTTCAAAACGGAATAAGAATAAATGAATGAATGAATGAATGAAATGAATAAAAAGCACGACTAGGAACTGTTTTTAAAGTTCGCAGATGTTTTACAGAGTCTACAAAATGAACCAGGGCCTCAAGCAAACGTTTAATGTAATGAATGCATTAATAAAATGACATTTGAAAGTGACATATAAAGCAGCCATTTTGAATGACGTGTGACTTCAGATTGCTTACGTCACAAACAGTGCTATACGCTATATGGTGGAAAATCGGTTAAATAGCTTATAAAGAATTTAGGAATCTTATACATACGGCACTTAGGGTACACAATAAAATAATCTATCCACATTCAGAACACAATAAATCGCTGAATTTTGTCTAACAAAATAAAACTTTACCACCGTGTTTGGAACAACAATCTGCTTGAATTAAAATGATATAAATTATGTTTGTCTATGACTGAACTAATCTAAATAATAATCACGAGATACAATTATTTGTTATTTTTAAAAACAATTAATAATTCTATCTGATTGAATTCTACCCAATAGACATTATTTTTTTAAATCATCTTATTTATTTATTATTTGCTTAAAGCGGCAGGCGTAGACAAAAAAAATTGCATAAAGAGTTGTAAGCTGTATCTCGAGCGCTTACCGAACGAGACAAAATTTGTAGACTTGCCTGAAGAGATGAGTCATCATAAGTATAGAAAACAATTTTCGATTATGATGTCAATAATCGTCATTCAAAGAACAAAAACAGATGTCACTACTCGCGCGTAATTTTTTGTTTGATTCTAAGCTTGACTTATTTAAACAGTCGCCATTCTAAATTCAAATTCTGACCATAGATGACTCAATATTTTAAAATTTTCCACATTTTATTTATGTATTTAAATTTGAAATAAATACTTAAAGATATGGTTTTCTTGAAGGTAGGCTTTAAATAATCGCTTAGTATGGAGCCTTCGCCACTGAAGTACATATAGATAAATTTAATAGTAAGTAGGTACACACGGACGTTCTTGCTCGACGGTTTTACGCTCATTCCAACATGACTGTCTCAACGTGTGTACCATCTGACTCGATGTTTTTTTGTTCGACATCGAGCAAATTGCGCGATCCGAAAAAGATTTAAGGTCCGTAATTCTTTCTTGATGCAGTTTGGGTGAGGGAGTGAGAACGCACCGGCAAGGCTCGTGTGGCCTCGCTCTCACTCGTGGTCGAAGTTGTGGCGGTGCGACTGTGGCCTCACAGCGTCTTGTGTCGAGTTGCTCGACTGTGTGGACGTAACGACGAGCATGCTTCCAAGTCAACATGCTCGATCGAGCAAAACCGTCGAGCAAGAACGTGCGTGGATACTAGGCTTAATCCTTTATTTCTCAAAAGATCTTGTACCCATCCGGTGGAAAGTAGATAGGTAGGTAAGTATATTCTAAATTAATTTAGTTGATAATGATTGCTATTTTATTTTAAAATAAATACATATCAAGCAATACCTATGTACCTAGTAGGTATCTACTTACATAGATACCGACCGAATAATTATTGTCATTTAAAATTTTCTCGTAAACAGGCATTGAATTGATTGAACAGGATTGCCTATTCATAAACTACTAAGGTTGGTAGGTAGGTAGGTATGTCAAATAAATAAATTTTAAAAATATGACAAGCTATTCATCAGAGCATAATGGATATTTATTTATAAAAAGGGTTGCAATACTTAATGTCATGCAATATTAATATTTGAATAAAATAATCCCATGGGCTGGGGTGCCATTACAAAAACAGTGAGTAGGAAGGCGTAGGTTATTTTATACAATACCCGAGTAATACCTACCTATCTACTTACATACCCATTATTTCTTTTTTTTTTAATAAGTAGGTATATACCTAGGTACTTATGTAGTGAAATTACCTATTATGACAACCATATTCATTACTAAAGATGAAAAACATTAGCTTAGGTACACTTTTCATTTCATCAGCAACAATAAGTATCTACCTACCATTAGGCAGTAGGTACCTAGGTAAATAGCATATTACCTATATTAATAACATATAAACGCGCAAGCCAGTTGCCATAGATATGCCATAGGTACCTACATGATATTTGAAACCAGTTTTGGTTTATGATTAGTGATAATCAGGCGGGTCAGGCCAACAAAAAACAGTACAAAATCCACTGAATATCCTGAAATATCACCAATATTGAATGTGCGTTTCATTAACGTGACAAACTTTAATTTATGCCTAGGTACCTATTAGTGGCGAGGGGTAGGCTGTTAAATTCGACATAAATACTCTACACTTGTCAGTCATACTTATTTATTTTCATTGAACTAAGAAGACAATTTTATTTGCAGATGCCTACCTAATTAGTTAGTTTTTAAAATTAAATTAAACCCTGCCTAAACCAAACCATAATAGTTTTGGTATTTTATGAGCGATTCGACAAAATATTGCACACTTTTTCATTTATACTGATTTGTTTTCGTTGAATTAAGAATACATAGGTACCTACTGTCTATTACACATGTTGTTGGTTAGTTTTTTATAATTCATTAAACCCTGCCTAAGCCAAACCATAGTATGTAGTTTAAAAATATTATTATATCTATTAAATATCCAAAATTATATACCTACTTACTTATGACATAATGGCATAATTTTACATAGTTATAGATACTAAGATGAGTATTTTTTGACTAATATATAATATTATAGCTTAGTTTTTGCAGGGTTTAATTGAATTTTAAAAACCACCCAACACCATCTATAAATTGTAGCCTTAGTTCAATGAATACAAATGCGTATGACTGACAAATTTTAGTCTGTAAGTAGGTACCTACTGTCTATGGTGGATCTTAACAGCGTACCTCCACCCTTCATCACTGGCACTTCCACTCGACTTCCACGATATTATTTTTATTTATCAATCAATAGCATAAAACGGATGCCGAGAGAAATGAATTCACATAGAGTGCTTCACAATAAATTACTGCTCCCATTGCATTTTTTATTATTTGCATTTTTGTCGTCCCATTGAGTGGAGGGCCCTTTGTGCGCGGGGACAAGGGACCGCAAATAATAATATTTGTCAAGTGGAAGGGGGCGGATCTCAAATACTTTTAACCCTTTCATGATTACAAATAAAATGGGTGCCGCAGGGACTGTAGGGAATGAGATTTTGTGGACATTTAATTTTTTTTATATTTAGTGAATTCAAGATGTGGTAGGTACCTACCTACCTAAGTAAAAACTCATTATGTACCTAATTATGTTTAATTTTGTAGGTTTTATATTCTTAATTAAGTAATTAACCTACATTCCAATTACTTATACAAATATTCGTATAGATAGATAAGTAGATAAGTACCTACATAAATAGTTGAACTACAATTTTGAAGGATCCTTTTGTGTTTAAAAAAACACGACATGTTATGATTTAGCACTAATACCGTTGTAAAGTTGTAATGAGTTAACTCATTCACTGCGGACCTGTTTATTACTGATTAATTACCACATTTAAATAACATGCTAATTATATCTAATGAGCAACACAATGGTTGCGTTGGACGCACGTAATGAGTTAAGTAGGTACCTATCTGTTATCCATTACGTCACTATTTGATATAGGTATAGTATAGTAGGTTGGTAGGTATGTAAGTAGGTACTTTAAGGTAGCTAATTAGGTACCTACACACTTAAATACACACCTACACATTATTATTCAATTTAATAAAAACCTTGTAGGATCCTTGTTATAGGTACTACGTAACGTTTGTTACCGGGTTTTTGCCAGTGGTATACCTAATAGGTACATATACTTTCCACCATGTATTACATCCCTACCGAAAGTATAGAATCATCTGCAACTTTGGTACCTACATTTAATAAATACTCACCCACATATAGGGTGAGGGGGAGTAGAACAGCTGTTCATGCAGCCCTTTGCGCAAAGGTACGTTCAGTCTAGCTTAGTTCGCATATACCTACCTACCTACAGAAACTGGGGTACGAGGTGACCCACCCTTGGGGCTTGGGCAGACCTCGATATTAAAGAGGGTCGAATGCTCTAACGAGAGGGGTTGCTTTTTTGTGCTTTATAGATACGTTATTGTAATCTACGTAGGTTAAAAAAACATGTCATAGAGATTCATCCATGTATTATTGAAATAGAGGCATTTTACTAAGAAGACACAAAGTAACGACAAAACAATATATTCTTGGTAGGTACCTAATATGTACGGTGAATAATTGGCTATTAACTTTGTAACTAATTTACTTTGGTATGGTGATATTTTGAAAACTCTGATAGTCAATGCTTATGTGTATGATATGTCATGCAATTCTGAATATATAAGTAGGTAGGTAGTATTATAATATTATTGTATTTTGTTTGTTCGGTGGTTGTTTATCCAGTACAAATCTTGCAATCGATTTTTAACTAACTTCCCGACTAGCTAGACATTTGAAACTTTTAGAATATATCAGAACACGATGCCAGTGCATTCTTTTAATACTTTTAGCCACCTTTAAGTAGAATTGAATTAATTTTCAGTTAATTCTGTTTTGTATGAAAAGTTATTTCCGTAAAAAGTAAAACACTATAATTGGTTGCAATGGGTCTGGGGTCCTAGCAACTTAATTATTAATATATACGTGCGTTACTATGGAAATCAATATGAAATGTCAAAATGACATTTCAATATTCTATATTTATTCAGTATTTCTATCAAGTAAAATTTTTTTTGATCGTTTAAGCTAGTCAAGTCAAGTTTATATAATTCAACAGAAAATTTAAAAACGTTGTAGGTATATAAAAAGTTCTTTTTATTTTGTAATTATTTTTATCTTAGCTCATGCAGCATCGATAAACCTATATTGTATACCTACTTAGGCCCTGTGTTCCGACCAGGATACTCTCAGAAGTAGTCACCAGTACCTACCTATCTAATAGTAAGAAAACGGAATGATGGCTTTATGTCAACTATTTTTAACAGGATGTTTTGAGGAGATAAGTCACAAAATATTGAGAAACGAACTGAATCTCTGATAGGTGCATTACGCGCATCCTTCGCCTGGACAGATAAATTCTGTAGATACCTTTGTCGGGAGTAGGGAATCTAATCCCGATCCAAAATTTTGATCCCGGGATTTCGGGATTACAATTTGACAATCCCGGGATCCCGGGACTGGTCCCGGGATTGGCATTTTTTCCATTGTTAATATAAAATTTTTATATTTACAAATAACATTGATAAAATCGGTCAAAAATAAATCTAGTATAATTTATACTATTTAAGACATTTATTGTTAATATTGTATACGTTCAATCTTGGAAATACACAAGCTTAACGGAGTAAATAATATTGTAATATAAATAATAATGTGAATTTAATATGAGATTGCTGTTTCTGATAGTAAAGACATTATGAATGGATTAGCGAAATTTAAAATAGTAAAGCAAATAATCATGGCGTACTTATGGCCTTTCCGCATCATAAATCTAATTAGTCAGCGAAATATGAAACTGCCGTAAAACGTATGATATCATGGTATAATTACTGTGTTAAAAGTGCGAAGCATTGTTTTTTTCCAATCTTTCTCATTTTTAATAATTAATGTGAAAAAATAAAATGAATCGGCAACCTACACATGGGTATAAATCAAACTTCATTCAAACTCAGTTTATTTCTAATGTAGTTATTTTTTATTAAAAGTATTTTTTCTGTTTTATTTTCGCTTTTATTTTATTTACCGTAAAAATTGATAAAAAAATCAATCCCGAAATCCCGGGATTATGTTTATCAATCCCGGGATTCATAGGTATCGAAAATAGCTCGGGATCCCGGGATTGGAATCCCTAGTCGGGAGTGAGAATGGCGATAAATTACGAATTATCAAAATAAACAATGTCTTAATTTTGATATCAATCACCACAGTTCATCAGCTTGCAAGTCCTGCCGATGGACTACTATGATGAAGACCAGTGGCGCACCCAGGATTTAATATTGGGGGGGGGGGGCAAGGAGGAGAATATAAATTAGTCCCATAGGCTCTTTTTCTTCTTCACAGCCTAATTTCACGTTTATCGGTTATTTGTCTATTGCACTCGGTGTACCTACACCATGGTCCCCACGTCCTGAAACGGGCCCTCAGGCTAGGATATATGGCGGGCCCCCTACCTACCGCTAAGATTAAAGGCAGTGTGAAACACTACATTACCGTTTTTCAAATTGTGTTTTAGTTCAAATTAAGGGTACTTATACAGTGAATTATTGGCGATTTTTAATACATCTACTTTAATAATGGAGCTGTCGAGTGTCGATACATGATAATCAAAAATTATATTGCACAATTATATAATTGAAAATGTTCATAGCCATGAAGTATAATAGCGCCGCAGGCGAATTTTTTTTACTATTAAAGCTAATTTATGATGTGTGTTTATCTCACTTATCTGGTCAACCCGACACGCCAGGCCCCCCACAGCCCGGGCCCCCAGGATAGAGCCATGTCAGCCCTCCCCAGCCATGACCTACGCCACTCCGGAATTCGGGTGGACACCGAGAATTTTTTGACAGTTCCATTAGGGATTGGGTTTCTAAAAAAACCTGAAATTAGTGTTTCGAAATTTTTGTGTTAGAAATTAAAATCTAAGAAATTTTTCTAAAAAGGGTGCTGGAGAATTACAAATCATTTTTTTGCCGTGTTTTTATTTGTCTAAGCCCAAAGGTATAGGGCTTTCAGTTTCAATGTTTAAAATCATTCTGATAATTTTCATGTTTGGGGGGTGCCAGGGCCCCTTGGCTCCCCCCCTGGGTGCGCCACTGATGAAGACACAATTATTTAGCTAGGTATAGGTAGATAACAATTAAAAAACCACAACTAAAACTATTCATGTTAAATGAACATAAATGAATCCTGTTTTCAAAAATTGAACGGCTCGAGAACGATAAAATTATAACAAACACAATATGTACCTAAGTAGGTACGTAGATTGAGAGTGGGTCCATCGTTTGGGCCCCGCATCAGTTGAAATACGGCCTTATGGTGGAGAGTCCAAAATAAATTTTTGAAACTCCTTTACTTTTGGATGTATGGATATTATCCGTGGCTCTATCCGATTGACTTTCTCTTAGGTATGCTTACATACTGTAGCTTAAAATTTAGAAGGGATATTTATTTAGCTACATATTTTTTCCGACTTATACGCGGCGTAAATGTGAACTCTGCCATTTTTGGTGGTGTTGGCTTGTGTGTCTCTGATAGTTACGTTAGGAATCGAGGGCATCCGTTGTTTGTCCTCCCAAGGTGCAGAACTAACCTGCCGATAGTAATGCCAATTGGGAGGGCAATAACCATGTTGAATGAAATAGCTTCGGATATTGATATATTCCACTTACGTGAGGTGAATTTAGGTGGACGTTGTTTTATAAGCTTTGAAGATAGGGTCTATCGATAGTTCACTCTGTGTGCTTCCTTCTATTTTTATTTTATTTCTTTTCTTATTTTATTAGATACTTATTGTATTATTAGATAAGTCACATTTCTCTGTATTTTTATTTGAAAAATTGTTAACTCTTATTTTATGTCATATCGTGAACGCTTTGAATTTGTAATTTGTTATGTTCATTATATGTAAAATAAATTTGAAAATATAAAATTTGAATTGATTATCAACATTTTTAAACATTAATTTCCTCCAGACTCCCGAATGATATTTGTGTAAAATACACAAATATCATTCTTTAATATCAAATATCTACTACCTACTTTATTACAAAATATCGTTGAAAAAATTAATAAACCATTTCGTTTATAGCCTCTTTACAAAATTCAATACAAAAGAAGCCATGTTTGTACAAAGAAAGAGTTGCCGGCATAATGTCACCGCACGACATTTAGTTGGGTCTTCTGTCACCAAATAGAGGGTAACCGAATTCGCGCTTCTGATTCGTTGGAACGCTGGTGACAAAGGAAGGCGACATTTTTATGCGTACACCAATAGGAAGAAGGCGTAGCTCGTGACATTTTCACGGTCACGCCTGCGCATAGTAAACATTTTCTCAAAACTTTTTCAACACGCACCTATTAAATGCAGCAGGTTCTTCATTTCACATTAAAAAATAAAGTGAACAAAATTTTTTTCAAATAATAATATGTAGGTAGGACTGAGTGAATAGTTTCATAAAATCGACTTGTTAAGGTTTAGATATAATCCCTAATTTTTGGAATACTTACATAAGTAGGTACCAAATTACTCACCTAATATATAGGTTTTGTCAACTAAAGAAGTAGGTATATGTACCTACCTACTTCATTTATCACGGGTAGTCAACTGGTTTATTATATTCGGTACCTACCCAATACCTAGACAGTTATAGATATTGTGAACTATTGCATTAAAATACACAAAGTAGGTAATTACATACGAAATAACCTAGACACGAGTTACTGAACTCGCGTTATTAACGACAAATCCATTCTAGTTGATGTTACGATGACCGATTAAAAACATGGGCCTATAACGTCGTGGGTCCCAGGATCGAATCCTGGGTCTGGAAAATACACATATTGTTTTTCAATGTATATTTGAGTCAGAGTATGGACCTTATAGGTTGAGAAAGTGGCTAACATCCATTTCTCGTAAAAACAAAAATCTGTTTATACCGGCCCAAAATGGCAGATACCTACCTATATAATTGGACATGATAAAAAAAACTATCAATATGAAAAAAAAACATGTTGAAATCTTTAAAATACGTACCTACCTACCTATTATTTATTTAACTCCTAACTATCACGGTGTTAAAGGATAAAAAAAGTAAAAATAGGTGGTTAAGTAGGTACTTAAAATATTCGGTATGAACCTAATACCTATAGGTACGCAATAACTTGTTGGTCAGTAAGTAGGTAGGTAGGTATCTGCCTAGGTAACAGAAACTTAATTTATTAATCAAAAAAGAACTAGGTAAGTAGGTACCTACTATTCAGTACAGGTTTTTTTTACTACTCAGATCAAGCTATATAAAACACTATTGACTGTTACTGACAAAAATCATCTATTGCTAGGTAGCAGTGGCGAAGGGTGGAGGTGTGCTGTTAAGATCCGCCATAAATGGAACCTACCCACTGAGCTTTCTCAGTCATCCGTATTTGTTTTAATTCAAATAAGACTAGAATTTACAGATGGTGTTAATTAGTTGTTAAAATTCAATTAAATCTTGTGTAAACCAAGCCATAGTAGATAATAGTCAAAAAATACTCGTCTATCTGTAAAATAACTGAAATTATGTAATTAAATCATACATAACTTTGAATATTTTATAGATAAAATTATATTTTAATATAGTAGGTATAGTCCACGCACTTTACAGAGTCACTGTTGTACGCTTAAATTGCTTCGCATCTGGATTGGTATTATTTGTGTGTATGCATTAAGGCCTGTAATAAAACCCTACTTAGAAGCGCCTGCAATTATTACTTTATCACCAATTGGTTAGACGTACAGTGCAGGGGCGTAAAGGGCGGAGTTTCTATTGTTACTGAGAGTCGCTAGTCATAAACAGGTCATAAACTCATTCTTTGGAGTCGTCTACAGTGTGTTCATATAGTGACTGTTGTCTGGTTTTCTATATAGCTGGGCGCGTCTTTAGTGTCCAATGTATGAAATTATGTTCTTCTATTATTTATTTTACTTTGACAGCATTATACTTATAGTTGAAAATGCCATTTGTAATTGTTCTCAGAAGTCCTAATGATTATATGTATAATTAAATGACATTGCCAGTAAAATTATGTATTTACGGTATTATAATTGTCTTTAATTGTTTATTAGTTTAATAGTTAAATAACGATAATGATATCGTTAAGGTTAATTTATAAATTCCAAAACATTGTAGTATATTCCCAATTCCAACTAAATAAATAATAATATACGATGTTTTCCTTGAATTGTAACTATCAGTATAAGTAAATAATATATAGGTACCTACGTTCTAATGTACGCATTTTTATTCCATATTTTATGAAAACAATAAGTCATAAAAATATGCTTATTTACCGTAATTCTTCATGCACACCCTGTGTCAATACTATCAAAGAACACCAACACAACTGCAAATCGTTTTTAGCGTAGTGTCCCTGTAGAACGAAATACCTATACCTAGCTGCCTAAATTTAAAAAAAATGAATCAATAAAATGTGTACTTAATATTATGTACTTATTCTTATTCCAACGAAAACAAATAAGTAATTATGAATGGAAAATGAATGTGCACTATTTTGTCGTACCTAACTCCCAAAATATACCAAAACTATTATGGTCCACTTTTTATGGCGAATCTTAACAGCCTACCTCCCCCCTTCGCTCCTGCTAGGTAGGTAGGTACCTACTTTGCCGTTTAGGTTGATATTACCTAATCGCTAATAATCTAATCTACATAATCTCTTAACATGCAGTTTTCGCCACTAACCTATAGAAATAATAATATTTTGTAACGCATTCGTAATATCTACCTAAGTGAGTACCTATGGAAGCTACCTAATAGCCTTAGCTAGATCGATATCATCTAAATATGTAAAAGTTTACAAGGTAACAATAGTAAATAACAGGCTTGGCAATTTACCTACCATACTTATTTATCATCGTGATGAAATGATGACCAAATGGCTCCTCATCAAGATGTTTGGCAAACCACGGGCCATCAATCGTGACGCCCTTATCTTGCATCTGATCTCCGTACTCTCTTACCACACTCAACTAGTAAACGGTAAGTGAACAGAAAAACTACGATATAACTACCTACCCAGATAGAAAAAAATATATTAAGTAGGTATACGTAGAATAGTTGTGGGGGCCATGTAAAGACCTATTGCAACTTATGAGAGTAGTAACGGTTTCCCATTAAGTAGTTAGTAGACAATGCTGTCACTTCATTATAAAGCATCGACATTTTATTTTAAAACTAAATCCTGACATAGGTACCTATTATCATATTTTAATTTTATTATTATTTATTTCACAGGGGTGCCCCAAACCTGTCAGTGCCACACACCTTAGCGTAGGTACCTAAAACCACCACTGTTTGACAGTAAGTTTTGTGGAAATGATCGAATAGTGTGTAGCTATTACAATTTAAAGATTTTTGTGTACCTATCTATTTGTCTGTGTGAGAGGTAGGTACCTTTACTTATTAGTACCTATAAGACAATCGAAAGACCACACGAAGTAGGTAGGTACCTAGATACCTACCCACGGTAGATTGACGAAATATTAAAGTTCGGCAGAATTCCATGGTAGCCGTTTCTTACAACGAATCGATAGGGCGAAGAGAGTTTGAGAATAGGTACCATCATTCAGCATTTGATTGAAATACACTGATGATAATGATGATAATAATTAGTCTACTTCTACTATATTTAGCTATGTACCTACTTCTGATTTATGTTCTTACTTATAAATACCTACATGCATGTCCAAATTTAATATTAATAACCCTGCCTTTAGTTCCGATTTTCGTCGCTTTTCCAAAGGTGTTTCCTGTCCCGCATGACGTCACCGCATGCCGCCGGCAATTTGTTTACAACATCCGGTCGTTGGTAACACGCACCTCAAGAAAAAGAAACATTTTAGCTTGTTATTCGCCGCTTGTCACCGCTTTCCGAGGCATTTTAACGGTAGATATTTATTCCTGCTTTAAGTAATGTCCGTGAAATATTACAAACTTCCTCACTCCGTCTTATCGTCATGTTTTATCTGAAAAATATATTATAGCGGTGTGTAATTATTTTTCAGATACGGTTTTAGAACCAGTGATATGTGATGGTGAAATATATTGTCAAAATATCTACCTAAGTATGTAAGTACCTACATAGGTACCAGTAGCGAAGGGTGGAGGTAGGCTGTGAATATCCGCTTTAAATAGTGCACATTAAACTTTGTTGGTCATACGTAGCGAAGGCCTCCGACTTCCTGACTAGCTCAGGCACTTGGAAGTGGAGGTAAATTAATGTGGAGGAACAGGCAGGAATCTCATAGACGTGGAGTAACCAAGAAGTTACGGTAGAGAAAGAAAGTCGATAACTCAAGAAAACACTGGTTAAACTTAATAATTGGTATATTATCAATGT
Source organism: Rhyacophila brunnea (assembly GCF_057557595.1). Classification (NCBI taxonomy): domain Eukaryota; kingdom Metazoa; phylum Arthropoda; class Insecta; order Trichoptera; family Rhyacophilidae; genus Rhyacophila; species Rhyacophila brunnea. The sequence continues at coordinate 37,731,550 of NW_028232848.1, read as the reverse complement.
TGTTACACAATTTAACTTATGGTCACCCTTTATTAAAAAGTTTATAATCAAATGTCAGTGAAATAATGTTTATATGTAACTAGATTCTCGTTAAACAATCACAATAAGTCGAATGTCGAAATTATTCAACGTCTACAAGCCACAATTATCCAAAAGGAAAAGGTCTGAATTGTTCGCATCCGAAATTCACAAGTAAATTATGAAAAGTCATTTATTTAAATCTCGAAATTAAAAAAAACATTTGAAAACGTCCGATTTATTTATATCTCGAAGTCCACAAAAATAACCAAATTTATTACTGATTAATTAAAAATTAATTCGAATATTATTAATTAATTATTTCAAAATTAACTTGATTATTATTAACTAATTATTTAACATTAACCTAATTATTTCTAATTAGTTATGCAGACGAGATCGCGTGGGTCCCGGGGCAACAAAGCGTCGCCGAAGCGACCCCCGGAATCCAATCCAATTCATCAATCCAATCAATCGGATTTTAGAACCTTGCCTTTTTATCCGTTAGTGGTGGTCGTATTTCTTACCCATTCAAACCGATACCGCCATATGCTACACATTTATATAAGGTTGAAGGATGTCAGTCTATCAACCAAACATATAGTGATATCGATGTACATAATATGACTAATATTACTTTAATTACATTAATTACCATATACTATTACGCCCGTCCATATGTCCCACTTTATTATTTCGCTAACCCATTGCATATTACATTTCATGAAACATTTATCTTACAACCAAATCATATTTTATATTTAATCTATCTTAATTAACCCTTTACCTAAGCATATGATATTTAGTCAAAATTTAATCCTATTATCTTATTACCTACATGTACATGGTCTGTGACCGACTTATCTCTTCCACAGTTCACCCTGAGAAGTGGTGGGACTTGTCAGAGAAAACTGCGGGACTTCTACATATATTAAATATTGTTCTGCTTTGTCGAGGGTCGTAATCATCTAACCGGTGGTACATTGACTACCAGGATCAGACCGAGCGGCTGGGAGGCACTACTTCTTATGGGAGCGCCCCCCACAGGGGCGGAAAATTAAGTGTGCGTCAGTAGGTAGGTACCTTTTTGTTTTTATTTTTACAGATGGTGTTGGTTAATTTTTAAAAACCAATTAAACCCTGCCTAAACCAAACCATAATAGTTATGGTATATTTTGGGTGATAGGTAGGTAGGTACCTACGACAAAATTGTGCACACTTTTTCATTCATATTTATTTGTTTTCTTTGGATTAAGAATAGGCAGGTAGGTAGTACATATTTTATTTAAGTTACACATACCTAAGTACCTATTGTTGGTTATTTTTTTTTATATTCATTAAGCTCTGCATAAACCAAACTATAAGTAATAGATAAAAATATTATTCTATCTATAAAATATTCAAAGTTATGTGTGATTTAATTGCATAATTATTGTAATTTAGGTATAGATGGACGAGTATTTTTTGACTATTATCGATTATAGCTTAGTTTTTGCAGGGTTTAATGGAATTTTAAAAACTAAGCAACATCATCTGTAAATTGTAGTCTTATTTCAATATAAACAAATACGTATGACAAACAAAGTTTAATGTGCACTTTTTATGGTGGATCTTAACAGCCTACCTCTACCCTTCGCTACTGATAGATATGTAGGTACCTACCTATTTACGTATCTTTCACAATTTGAGTGTATAAAAACAACCAAAGGTTACGAAACAACCTAACATCATAATTACCTACTAAGTACCTAGGTATCTACTTACTATAAGTACCTATCCATCTACTCATAATTTCCATAGGCGGTTTATCGCAGATGCAATATTTTACAAGGCCCTCCAAATCTCTTGGTGCCTCCACCCACCTATCTAAAACCGCAATTTAATAGACATACCTAAATCCACAATCGAAAATTGAGTTGTCGACAGTCCAATATTAAATAATATGTATTTAAGTTTAGCCTGTAGGTACCAACAATGAAAAACTTTTTGTAACTATGGGGATAAACAACTCAATCCGTGTCTGCATATTGATCGACGATAATTCATTTCCCGTAGGTAGTGTCCAATTAAGTGCAAATTCAGTAAATAGCTGATTGCAATGATTTTTCCACATAGTCAGCTATATTTGATGATACAAACTCCATATAGTAGCTGACTCAATTATATTAATTATCCCCCAAAAAATATTCTTATCAAGATATTATTTTGATTATGAGTTTATCAATAAATAGCGGACCATATCTTATTTATTGAACATGTCACTCGAATATAAATTCCTGGCCTGTTAGAATCTGTCTCTATATCGCTCCGCACAACATCTCATCCTACCGAGATTCGGACCTCGGAACAGTATCATAACTATTGTAACATAACCATGGCCCCCACATTCTGAAGCGGGCCCCCATGCTAGGATCTTTGGCGGGCCCCCCTACCTATCGCTAAGCATAAAAGCAGTGTGAGGTTCTATAGTAGTGTTTTCCAAATGGTGTACACGGTAATATTAATGTGTATATTTGGTGTTTTTTTTTGAATATTCCATTTTATCGCACAACCACATAATTTTAAATACTTAATAACATTATTGAAGGGATATAGTGCCGCAGGTGACTTTTTTACTATTAAAGCAAATTTGTGATGTAGTTTATCTCACTTATTTGGTCGACTCACCTCGTCGGGCCCCCAGGCTAGAGCCCTGTCAGCCCCCCCTTTGTGGGGGCCATGAACATAACTACTGTAACATACTATTGTATCGACTGTTTACGCTGCAAATAAAACTCGCTCCAACATCCATCAGAGCAACTACCAAACCTCGACTTCTTCATCAACAACACCATGACCACACACAGTGATGACCCCCACATACCTAACTATGTTTTTAGTATACGATTTTTGTTAAATTTCACATTAAAGAAAAGAGTTCATAGGTCATTGTATCTACCTAACCTAGGTACCTACTTAGGTATAGTAAAAAATAAATAAAACATGCTTTGTGGATGGTTTCAAATATTTAATTACTTACTTATGGATAGTTCTACTATTGATTCTATACAAATTAGATAAGTCTAAAGCGGCATTGGAAAACGATAGCAGCGGTTTTCTTATACCTAGGTGGGTAAACAAATGTGAAACGTCGGGCAAAAGTGGATATCTCGCGTTTATATTTATGCATCGGGCACACGGGACACCTATCTTGATGTTCATATATTATTATTTAACAAAAGCAAAAGTCTTGATTATTTTCAACAATTTATCACCTTGATATGGTGTTTTGTAAAAGGGTGGAACGAATGCAATTACTCAGGGACTGTCAACTCGGAATTAATTTGGGTAAACACAAAGTATTTTTATTCGTTATTCCCGTCATAAATTAAATAACATTATAAGGTAAAACTAATTAAGAAATTTAACGTTTTAAAGAAAATGTGTGAGGACCGTACTGCAATTAGGTAGGTACCTACTCACTTACATTGATTTTCTGTAAGTCTGGTGAAAATAGTAGTGAAAACCAACATAGTAAATTAGTATTCGGTCAATTATCGTGGTGACTGTGATGATGGGTAACTGTTTCATGCCGCCACTACCCATACTAGATTGATTAAATCACAATTTTAGTACAGTCCGTATAAAGTACCTAAGTACATACTTAGATACCTACTACGAATTGTAGGTAGGTACCTAGGTATTGTCAACAGATGAAAAAATCAAGGTGCCACTAAAATGCGATTTGCCTTTATTTAATCCAGTTTCTAGTAGCCAAAAATACATTGACCAAGTATGTTGAGTTTTGTATATGATTGAAAATAGCATTTAGGTAGATACATGTATTTTCCATTGTTTCAATTGCATGTTTCAAGTCTTTTAGATTACATTTTTAGGTAAGTGCTTATCTAATTTTTTAATAAAACCATTCATATTAATCGAATTAAAGTTCATTTGTCAGGTGGTAGGTACATATCTAACGATTTTACATTATAAGTAGGTATGTAGGTAAATCAGCAAAATCAGGCAGTGTATGTAAACTTTACTGTGATCTTCGTAAATCCACCCATAATCGTTGCTACATAAGTATTATGCACTTGGGTTAATATTGAAAAGATCAAACAAATCAATGTGCATGTATAGTAAAGTTGTAGGTTATAGGTAGGTACCTAATAAGTAGGTAGTTACATATATTACCTGAGCGTATTATGACGTATTGTAGGAATGATGGTCATAATTGAATTTATTAAATTGCTAATCTTTCATGTAACCGTTGAAAACACCTTCGAAAGCACCGTGACTAGATCAAAGGTCCAGATAAGATATCGCGAGGGGTTGAAGTAAGCTCCAACCCCTCGCGTCACATGAACGGCCAGTGCATGGATATCCGCTGTACGCCAAACTTTGTGATTTTTTAAAAGTCATTAAGTCAACCAATTATGAGGTACGATTTCCTGGGGGCGCCATGTTGTTACAAGTCTCGAGCGTGTCACTTTTTATTGCGTCAAATTACCGCCGGCATAAGTGGACGTTATTTATTACGCCGGTGTGAGGTGTAATTTCAGAGGAATATGACAGCTCGTTGTAGGTAATTAATTCTAGCAAAGGCTTTTGATATTAAAATGTAATAATATGTAGGAAGTACGTAGGTATATATCGTCTCTGTTCTGGCAGAACACACTAACTGGAGAATACTAGTTTTGAGTAATTTGACTTTGAAGTTGTTAAAATGTTTGAAATGGTCTATCATGTGAGTTTCTCGTAAAAAGGATGACTTTAAAATAAAGACTGTTTATTTATTAAGAAGGTTTCCAGCCGGTAAAGTTTGAAATAAGGAACATTTTGGTATAACTAAGTCAATATGTCATTTTTTCGATTTAGTGTCTTCTGCCAGAACAGTGACGATATATACTTATACGTATATGAAGATACCTACATATTTACCACGAATATCGAGAACGGCATAGAAATCTCGAACCTTATGTACAGGGGTGACGAATTTTACCCTTATTTACCTTATATACAGGGATGACGAACACTCGGACCATGTTAGTACGAGACGCAGAAATTTTTTACTTTGAGACCTTTTGTGGATTCATCCTTATCTAGGCACCTACTTGTTTACTCCCATCGTCATAAGTTCCGTGAAACACTCTGCCAATGCCCATGATTCCAGCGGCATCTTTGGAGAGGCAGAGTAGTCTTAGTCTTTCGACAGGGTCCGCCTCGTGCAGAGGTTCACCAGCTCCGCTTCCTGACGCGAAGACGCCGACACCGGTCTATGCCACATTCATTATCGCGCGAATCGTAAATTTAAATAAGTAAGACACTGGACTGACACATTACCTATTTATTCCTAGTCGTATTTATACATAAATACGTAGGTAGAGGAAGGACATATTCTTCTGGCCACAACAAAATCACTTTGAAACGGTATTGGTGTAAATTATAATTAGAAGTACTAATGATACCAACACCTAAATGAGTCGCCTGCACTGCTAGAAAAATCTCACTTAGGTAGGTACTATGTCGGTGCAGAGTGTTGTAAATTAACCATGCTGCTGCCACAAATCGAATTAGGTATGTACCTATATAATATTATAAATTATTTGCAAGTCAGAGTGACACATTGAGAAATATATAGGTAAGTAGGTAACATTTTTGACTAGGCCTAGCGACTGTCTTGATTTAAAATTATATAATTTCCCACTTAAGCTGGCTTAAATCAAAGTCTCGTTTAGAGGTCTAATTTGACACGTTTTGTTTTCCTAATTGAAAAATCATTTTAATCCAATTATTCCGAGCACAATCGATTCGTAAAAAATCTCCCGGAGCATTTTTCAATTATTTTATTATCAGTCACGCTTTGAACTGACCCAGAAAATCTAATTCAAATTCAATCATGTAATGATTTTTGGCTACGTACCTAGATAGGTAACTATCAGTGGTGGGTGTACCTAATGTTTTATTATAATGTAGACAATTGGGCCATAATAACACAATTAGTATAAATAAGAGCTGCAGGGTTCATCATAAAGGTACAAAGTACATTGCGCCCAAGCTATACTATTTTACAACGTTTTTCTTAGGTCGTATTCTTATTTGTCCGGTGGTTGTTTGTCCGGTACAAATCTTGTAATCGATTTTTAACTAACTTCCCGACTAGCTAGACATTTGAAACTTTTAGAATATATCAGAACACGATGCCCATATATTTTTTTAATACTTTTATCCATTTTTAAGTAGAATTGAATTCATTTTCAGTTTATTCTGTTTTGTATCAAAAGTTATTTCGATACCATTATTGGTAGCTAGGGGGTCCTAGCAACTAAATTATTAAATAATATATACGTGCGTTACTATGGAAATCAATATGAAATGACATTTCATTATTCAGTAGGTATTTCTATCAAGTACAATTTTATTGATCGTTTAACTAGTCAAGTCAAATTTAACAGAAAATTTAAAAACGTTGTATATAAAAAGTTCTTTTTATCTTGTAATTATATAGTTATTAAACTGCCGCAACTATGAGAATAGTTCCAACTTTTCAAAATAATCAAAAAAATCATTTGGACAGTTAAGGGAAGGTAAAAACCTTAAGATTTAATAAAAACATAGAAGGGAGATGTGGGTAGGTACCAGTGACGAAGGGTGGATGGAGATTGGCTGTTAATATTCGACATAAATAGTGCATATTAAACTTTGTCAGTCATACGCATTTGTTTTTATTGAACTAAGACTACAATTTACAGATGGAGTTGGTTAATTTAAAATAATCAATGAAACTCTGCCTAAACCAAACCATAATAGTTTTGGTATGCTTTGGGCGATCCGACAAAATTTTTCACACTGTTTTATACATAGGTACCTACTGAAGTATTTGTTCTGTTTAAGTAGATACCTACCTATATGTTGTTGGTCAGCTTTTTAAATTCGTTAACTCATTAACTCATTAAATCAAGCTAATTTGTATTCTTAGTTCAACGAAAAAAAATACTTAATTATGACTAACAAAATTTAGTGTACACTAATTAGGTATGTCGGATCTCAACTCCACCCCAGTCAATCTCCACCCTTCAACACTGGCACACACCTACCTAAGCATAGCTATACTAAATCTTTAGGTACCTACATATTAGGTACATTCCACATTTTTTTATTAATCAATTATAAATTATTAATATTTTGGTAGTCGCTCTTATTATCAAGAATAAACAATAGGTGTGAAGAGTAGTTTATGTTTCAACCGAAATAGGAACTTAGGTGCCTACCTTACTTTTTAATAAAAAAATAACTTTATTAGTGAAACCTACATGGTTTTATATTATGCAAGCCGCCACTGGTAAACTAAACGTCGCAATGTTATTCATAAACACTCCCGACGCGTGCCAATTAAACCAAAATCGCCGATTAATATTCACATTCTAATTTCACCGGGTCAGTAATTCCAGGTCATCGGACGATTGGATTGTTTCGCCACCTACTGTAACTTTATTGTTTAGGTGGTATACCTGTATTCAATCTCGCGAAGAGTTCAAAATTTGACATCCTTGTACCTACTTATAACAGTGATTTCGCACAGTGAGTGCATTATATCGCACCCTCTAGGGTTGTGGCTAGACGTCAGATGGGGGATCGCAAATTGCGATGTTTTTTTAAGGTAGATGACGCAATCGATTTGTCAAAAGATTTAAAAGTGGGCCTAGAAATAGTTCAAACGAGTCATAAAATAATTATTAATGATTGATAATTTATATTGTGGGTGCCTCAAAATAAGTCAATGTTATGAGTATCCAAGCTTCTAAGCCGGCCACTGGGGATCGCAAAGTGTCGGATTCAGACAATTATACAAAAACATATCTACCAATATAGGTATAATATTTATATATAAATAGAATATACTCGTACCTAGATAGATCGAAAACTTTCGTGAATCCAGATCATCACATTTTGATTTAGAAGCAGGCGTTTTCTCCACCACTCTACTACGAAAGCAGAACGTACCTACCTACCTACATCAGTGGCGAAGGGTGGAGGTAGGTTTTTAAGATCTGACATAAATAGTGCACTCTAAACTTTTTCAGTCATACGTATTTGTATTCATTGAACTAATAATAGGTAAGTAGGTACACTTTACAGATAGTGTTGGTTAGTTTTTCAAAATCAATTAAACCCTGCCTAAACGAAAGCATAATAGTTTTGGTAAGCAATGGGCGATCTGACAAAAACAATGCACACTTTTTCAGTCATACCTATTAATAATTTTTTTCATTGAATTAAGAATACATATTACAGATAGTGTGTGTTGGTTAGTTTTTTCAATTCATTAAGCCAAACCATACCTAATTGATAAACAATGTTTTTCAATCAATAAAATATAAAAAAATAAGTATAATTTAATGGCATAATTTTAGATATTTTATAGACAGACGAATATCTTTTTACTGTTATCTACTACGGTTTGGATTAGGCAGAGTTTGAACTTTGAATTGAACCTACCACAGAACAGATAATAAATAGAATACCGGTAGGCTATATTCAATGCGCTGCATCTTGATGCAGGGTTTTGAATGTGTGAGTGTCCTACGAAAATGAATCACGCTTCATGCACGTGCAATAGTGCGTGCAATACACTAACATTAAATGAGCGTAAATGCATAAACCGAGAGCAGTTTTCAGTATTCGACGTAAAACGTATTCTTGACACGTTTGTAAGTTTAACACGGATTCTTCCTTACTCGAGTCGGTTACCTGCTATCGCCTTACCCGTTATGTATTTTAGTTCCTATTATTTCTGAGTTCCCTGGTACCTACCTACCAAAACCATAAGCTACTTAGATTGCCAAGGTTTAGTTTCCGTTGTGTCATCGGAAAAGAAGAAGATTTATTTATGTAAATAAACAAAAAAAAATGAGCAAAAGTGATTTTTAAAAAGTGGGTTAAGTACCTACCTACTAAGCTATTGCCACAATGGCTCGTCACTTTCATCACGGCTTGACCAAAATGGTCACGGATTGAGACCAAGCCGATTGGGATCCGAACCAACAATATTTGCATACAATGGAGAGACGTCGCAACAGCGTTTCAAACGACATGAAGATGGCTTCCTCCGATGCCATGGATAGGGTGGCCATCATTCAAATCGGTTTTTGACTAAGATTTTTGTTTTATAGCTATTTTTCATAGTTATTAAGACTACAAATATAAACTATTTGTCTCTGTTTAAGGGGTCAAACACACACAGTCAGTACCTACCTACTACATTTGGAGCACGTCGATTCAGGTCTTACTTGATTCAAAATATGTCCGATTTGAACATGCGTCGACGCACTGTCCCTAACTGCAGTGCTGTATCTGAGCCCTTAATTGGGGAATTGAAAAAATCTAACAAGATAGCTGGGTACCCCTATAATAATTAGATAAACAGCTAAATACAAGTTGAAAGTATCTAGGTCCTACGTTAGAAATATTTACCACAATATTTTTATTATCCGTACCAACCTACTGCTGAAATGGGTCGCATTTGAGCGTAAACTATTGTAGGTATAGTTTAAATGTATGATAATATAGGGATTTTGAAAGTACTTTGTAACTACTACTGATGTAAAAATAATCCCTAGGCGGCATTGGGAACGCGTGTTAAATGGGAAATAAGATAAGGTGCAATGTGATTGATGCAGCAGCGATTTTCTTTGACGTAGATAACGCAATCGACTCATCAGAATATATAAAAAAGGGTCATATAAATTTTGAATTGTAAAAATAAATTAAAACATAAGTATTTTTTATAACTTGAGTATAAAATAATATTACCCAAAGCATAACAAAATTCTTGTTAGGCACCTACAAACATCAAAGAGACCGGTAAAATAGCCATTCAATCAGATATGTAGGTACTTTACATAAAAAAAAATAACCAAGAATATTAATATAATGTGTCATTACATATACTCAATACATTATAATTATTTTTTTGCTCATGCTGTGATTTAGGTATGTATGGTTTCAATTTTGTTATTATCGTTAGACTTACTTAAACTCGCCACTGAATTTAATATATCACTCGGTGGATAACCACTAGACAAATGATTTTATTAGATGATAATTAGTGGTAGAATGCCTTGGATCGAGGAATTGATTAATTTGCGTGGAAAACACGGCGGTGAAAACTTAAAACGAAGTGGATTGTTAGTGTGAAGAGTTCGATGACGTTTTCATCCAACTGAAAATCGATCCCAGGCGAGGCTTGTGATGTACCGTTTCTAAAAAACGGAAAATTACCTCCCAGTTTCATTATCAGTAGGTACTTACAGGTTGTTTTAACTGTTTTTTTACGAGTAAGTAAGTAGGTATACGTTCTAGCCTTTAACTTATCCCAGTGGCAAAGGGTGGAAGTAGGATGTTAAGATATGACATAAATAGTGCACAGTAAACTTTATCGGACACACGTATTTGTGTTCATTGAATATAGACTACAATATTATGTAGATAGTGATTGTTAGTTTTTAAAAATCCATTAAGCCCTGCCTAATCCAAGCCATGGTAGATAATATTTAGTAAAAAAATATACGTTTATCTATACAATATCTAGAATTATGCCATTAAACCATACGTATTTTAGATATTTTATAGATATTTTTATCGATTATGGTTTTGCTTAGGTAGGGTTTCATGAATTTAAAAAATACTAAACACCATCTGAAATATATTATTCCTAATTCAATGAAAACAAATAAGTACCTAGCTGTATCTGAAAAAATCTGCAACATCTTTGTCGCATCGCCTATAGTAGATATACCTAAACTATTATGGTTTGGTTTAGGCAGGGTTCAATTCAATTTAAAATCTAACCGGCACCATCTACAAACTGTACCTCCCTACCTATTCTTAGTTTAATGAAAACAAATAACTCTGACTGACAAAGTCTAGGGCACACTATGTATGTCGAATCTCAACAGCCTACCTTCACCCTTTGCTACTGGTATACGAATGGTATTGATATTAACTTTATATAAGCTTAAATTGCATAAGGTAGGTATCTACCTATTTAAATTTTGTTTCAAAGGATTTTAAGCTTTGCTACTTCTAGAGAGATATTATATCGATGCGATTTCGTCGTTAAAACTTGGACACCATGCAAGGAGTGCGATCTTGAGGATACCGGAGTAAAACTGGCATAGCATCGTCACTGACGCGAGAAGAGGAAGACGTTACGTTCCGTCCCATTACGCCAAACATCTTTGTTGTAACTCCACTATGCAAAATACTGCAGCCGAAAATTTTGCAATACGACTCTTGCAAAAGGACCCAGCTTTTGTTTTTGACTCTTCATAACAATTTTATATGATTGCGTTGCACATCGAGACAAGACATTGTTTGTTTGGCAACAATTCCGTTTGGCTTGACCTATTAAACAATAAACTTAGGTATGCAAATGAAAAATGGCAATAGGCCGGACATATCGTTCAACGAGTCAAAAAAATCACTACGCGAGTAGGTAAGTAGGTACGATTGCGATCATGCATTGCAACATTCTAATTACTTAAACAATCAATACTGCCCTTCCAATGAAGAAAGTAAGAAGGCAATTAGTAGGTACCTAACTAGCAAAATTTGTGAAATTGAGTTATGAATGTTAGGTAATTTTGAAAGCTATATGTATACCTATTCTGTTCACTTTAAAGTCAGTAGGTAAGTATTATCACTAAAATACTGTTAAAAACCATGAGGCATGGTCTAAAAAGATCGTGACTAGGCGATGCGTGGATTGTGAAAATGACGCGTGCCAAACGAAATATAATTTGTCATAAAAATTCAACATGCATTCAATCTTATGTTTATTGCTATGTTAGTAATAATAATAGTATCTTCATTGACATGTTTTCTTTTTCAAGTACATATGTAAAGTTTTTTAGTCATCTTTACACGATTTAAGAATATATTTCTCCTACGCCATGACAAAACAAATTGACATGCTCATACCTCGACTGTCGGTCTCCTATTGGCGATGAGTACGAAATTTCGTCGCACCTACTGTACACCTACAAAATTATTTACCGTGTCACTGATGTAAGTATGCTCTTAATGACATAATGGAAATCTGCTAAAATGATACACATTTCTTAGTAAAAACACAGTTATTACACCTATTTATTGCAGTTACTGCTTGTTTATTATTATGTTGTTTGTATTTTAACATCTTCCTAATAAAAAATATCACCGTTTTATATTAATTCACAGTAGGTACAAAAATTTGAAAAAAAAAACATTGTCATTTATCTCGAAAGTGTGTGAGAGTCAGTACAGTTAGTTTTTAAAAATCAATTAATAGTTTTTGTATACTTTGGGTGATACGACAAAATTGTGCACACTTTTTCATTCATACTTATTTGTGTTCGTTGGATTAAGAATACATATTACACAATATATTGGTGGTTCATTTGTTTAATTCATTATGAAATGCCTAAACCAAACTATAAGTAATAGATAAAAAAAATTATTCTATCTAAAAAATATAATTCTATCTATAATATCTATAAAAAGTGTGCTCTTTTTGTCAGATCTCCACAGCCTACCTATTTCCAAAAGTCACCCTTCGCCACTGATTGATCCATACCTATACCTACTGTGTTACAAATTCACTTCAGGTTTGCTGTTCATTTGCCAAAAGTTGTAATGTTTTTGATATTTTTAAACTGGTAGATACTAATTATTTTAAGTTTTCCGATGATTCAGGCATTAATTTTATGGTAGGTAAGCATTTGATAACTGTATATTACCTACCTAAGTAACCTAAGTATATTTTTTTAATTGGATGAAATCATTAGAAAATTTACACAATCATAAATATTACATGTCCAGCTACAAATTAATTATCTATAACTTGATTTGCATACGCACTTGTCCCTTATCGCCTACGTCACGCATCCATCAACACGCTCAAGTCGCTTTCTACGAAGAATCAGCCATCCGAGTCTGATTCTGACACTCGAGTACAACATTGTGCAAGTGGAAATGCTGGCAATCAGCAGAAGACGATCATCGCACAATTATTATGCTAATGAAGAAGAATGAGTTAGTGCTTCAGTAAACGCCTGGTGATTTGACGATTTCCAACGGTAACTGGACGTTGGATAGGTGAACCTAATATCATAAAGATAATGTTATGATTTTCTCTTTTCGTCTGATGAAATAAAACATTTTTTTTTATAAAGAAACCTTAAAAGCAAAATCGGCAGACTTTATATTAAATACAGAACTCTAAAGCTCTACTATAGTTATTGCTCAATTTCAGATATGCGCCAAGGGTAGTTGCCGCAAGTGGAAATATAACAGAAGTCAAAGAAAAGTTGAAACAATTATTTTTATGACATTAAAATATACCTAGAACTTAGACTATAGATACATCTAGACGCCACGCCACCCATTGCATTGCTAAATGAAGCTGCGTGCCGTGCGTTTGGTCTGTGGGCGAGCAAACGCATTCGTACACAAATGTTTGAGACCATACACCATTTCGCTAGTGCTCACCCAAAGTGCAAAGTCAGAATTAAAATATAATTTTCTATTTTTTACGTTATATAGTATTTTTAAGCGGTCAAAATGCAACCATTAGGTAACAATATCCATAATTTAAGTTAATTTAAAGAAACACTAGGTCACTGATATAAAAATATATAATAATATGCAAATAAATTATCACGAACATGTATCAACTTACCTATGAAACTTAATACCACCTTCTTGCTTATCAGTACGGCTACCACATTTTAATACAATACACAGAACCATCTTTTCTATTTAATTAACTAAATATATAATTACCATTGACTTTTAACACAAAAAATATCAATTTTAGCAACACGCGCTCGCAGGTTATCGACGCTTAGTTAAGCAACAAACTAAGATTTGGCGGCGACACCACAAGAAACCATCTCACACATCTGTAAACCTTTTATCTTCGCGGAGATTATAAGGGTGCTGAATCTCACTCGCACTTACGCATCGTTTTTGTTCAGGCCTTGACCTAGAACATTTTTTCTGATATTCTGAATTACAATTTAAATGTAAGGCCCCGAGTGTTTCGCACACCTTCCGTTTGGCGCATCCCTGCAAATATTTATTATGTGATATTGTGAACTGTTTGTAGAAAATGATGATTGATGCATATTGAAAAAAATAAAAGAAAACCATTTATTGCCAACAAGACAAGTTACAAAATTTCATTCGATTGTGTTCAATGGCTAGCACTAAAACCGTCATTCAAAAATCAGTGCCACGACCTGAATATATTCGATTTTGTAGGTAACTAGTGAATTGCCAACCTTCGCCAATGTTACAGTACTGTAAGATGATAGCATCAAATGGTTTAGGTACATTGATTTAACAAAAATAATATGGAGAACAGAGAAAAAGAGTAGGTAGTACACATGTTAGAGTACGGGAAAGAAGAAGATATTACGATATTAGGTACCTAATACTGATGAATAGGTAAACAATGATAACAACGACACACAAATTTGATGAAATTTTCAATAACTCACTGACGATGTAAAATTAAGCGATGAATTTAAATGATGTATTTTGTTAAACATTTAAAACATTTCAAACATTTCAAAAATCATAAGATAAAATTTATTATTGTAATAAAATAAAATAATCTAAGTTTATATATATATTTTTTTTAATTATCTTATTATTAATCATTTTTCCAGTCATAGACAATAATATTATGCGCACAGAATTTAGGCTTCGCCTTTAGAGCCTACCGTATTGCATATGCTGCGGTAGACGGGCTGAGCTCACATGAGGTAAAGTCCATACAAAAAAATCTGCATTCCTCGCTGAATAATCCGATACAATAGGTACCTAATTAAAACTATCTTTAATAACCATATACCTACTCACAGATGGTTCTGTATAGGTATTTATATTTATAATACATTCATATATAGGTATACGATAGATGTCGTTGGCAAGTTAAATTATTTTTATAGAATATAAAATAATCAAGTTATTATTTAACTAGGTACATCAATATTATGCAATTAAAATTTTTTTTTCTTAAGAAGATAGGATTTAAATTGAAATAATCGCGTACCTAGTACCATAGAGTTTTCGCCACTGGTACATAGATACTTATTCAATATGTGTGGTAAATATAAATTTAATAATATATTTTTCGTGTTTATCTTTAGCGTGTAAATCTATTTGCCTAAAATAATTGCAATCACATTAATAATGCATGAGATGTTAGACAATCAAAATAAAAATTCTTTAAAAATATAATATTTTTATTATTATCATGTTGTCAGCTCATTAAGATTATCTGAACAATTCTATTTTAATGACTTCAAAATAAATTCACATGGTAAACATAATAAGACAAACATATTTTTCATAAATTACAATACATGCTTAACATTATAAATTATTCCAGACGTTTCATTATCACATAGGTACACCGAATTACCTAAATATCTACTATTAATATTAGTAGACACCTACCCACATTAATTTTAAATATAATACAACAGTTTTACCTAACTTACTGCTGTAAAGCTATGTGTTTGTGAGGAGAATCGAAATTCTAAATTTAACCTAAACGGTGGGAAATTAAAATGAAATTTATAAAAATCATATATTTGGAAAAAACGAGCTAAGTATTTACCCAATGTTAGATTTGTCGAGACCCTGCTTATCCAAACATGCATAGAGGCTTAATTACATTGGCAGACGCGCAGACCCAACCCAACCCATCGATCCACGCCGACCGTCGTGGCCAACGTTTTTACACTGCATATTTGCAATTACACGCAACGATTCAATCGCGTTGATCCTTGTTTTTGATTGGATTAAAATAAACACAGCGTTGCTATTATTAAAAATATATAAAACTATTTAATTGTTAGATTGGTGGCAATACTGAACAGTATTCCCGCGCAAATTTAGTCAAAACTGATCTGTCAAACCTAGTGAGCGGTATTCGGATACGTTCTCGGCAATCTTCGCTTGGATCGGGACGACGGAAAATAGAATTTATCCTACCTTACTCACGATCGCTCCCAATCCTTGAAAACCATAGAGAATAGATTTTGACAGTCGTGGCAGACGATCGGGCCAGACGCAATCTGCCAATGTAATTTGAACTTTAGTGACAAATCGTAAGAAGCTTATCACATCCTCGAGGAATGTCTCCATATTATGTCGGTTTAATCAGTTTAATGAATGACTGAAGCGATCTGCTATCTGCAACATTTTTCTTGCTCTCACATTTGCGCAACCTCTAATTTGTAAGTACAGCTCTGGGTCCAAACACAAACACAACACAAAAAAAAACATGTAAAATTTCTAGACTCGGGATTAGAACCCGTTAGGACTCCTGACTAGGGATTCCAATCCCGGGAACCCGAGCTATTTTCGATACCTATGAATCCCGGGATTGGTAAACATAATCAAGAAGGTTTCGGGATTGATTTTTTTATCAATCTATATGGAAAATAAAATAAAAACGAAAATATAACAGAAAAAATACTTTTAATAACAAATAACTAAATTAGAAATAAACTGAGTTTGAATGAAGTTTGATTTATACCCATATGTAAGTTGCCAATTCATTTTATTTTTTCACATTAATTAATAAAAATGAGAAAGATTGGAAAAAACAATGCTTCGCACTTTTAACAAAGTAATTCCACCATGATCTCATACGTTTTACGGCAGTTTCATATTTGGCTGACTAATAAGATTTATGAAGCGGAAAAGCCATACACCACGATTTGCTTTACTATTTTAAATCTCGCTAACTCATTCATTAAGTCTTTACTATCAGAAACAGCAATCTCATATTGAATTCACATTATTATTTATATTACAATATTATCTACTCCATTAATCTTATATATTTTCAAGATTGAACGTACACAATATTAACAATAAAAATGTCTTATATAGTATAAATTATACTAGATTCATTTTCGACCGATTTTATCAATGTTACTTGTAAATATACAAAAATTATATTAACTATGGAAAAAATGCCAATCCCGGGATTGTCAAATTGTAATCCCAAAATCCCGGGATCAGAATTTTAGCTCGGGATTGGATTCCTACTCCTGACTGCATAGTAAGAATTAAGAATACTCGAGTCTGAGCTCTCTATGAAATTTGCAGCAAAGACCACTGATTGTTAAGCTTCGTCACCTGTTACGACAATGAAAACTGGTTCCAATTTATTTCAGAGTCAAGTTCAAACCAACTTGACTTATTTCTCAAAAATATTGCTTAGTCAACAAACAACAGTGAGTTGAATTATTTAGTAGTCAGTACCTACCGTTTGTTATCAGAGAACCAGTTTTATAATCTTGATAATATCAAAAATCACAGGGCAGTATTGGGTATATTGGGTACATTGTTATGTTGAATTCTAAATTCTGACGTAGGATTTAGAATATGATATAGGTATTAAGCCTTAGTGGTGTGTCGGACGGTAACCAGACAAAATAGAACATGACAAAACAAAACATGACAAAACAGAACATGACAAAACAGAACAGAGAGGGGAAAAATGAAACATTAATTTTTGTGTAATCTATTTAGGTTAGGTTAGGTTAGGTCATTATTTCGTTGTACCTAGTCACCTAATCACTTTGAACATGTTATATTGAAAAAGATGACATATCCTAAGCTTGCCGGCAACACTATATAATATACTGTACGGTAACATTGTATATAATTTGATTTATTATGGCGTATTGAAAATTTGTGCTATTAAAAATCTATCAACGTAATAGAGACAGGACAATTTCAATATTAAATTTATATTTTTCCTGTAAGGTCATAGTTATATTTATTGTTGTTCTGTTTTGTCACTGTTCTGTTTATGTGTCACGAAGTCGTGTCAGACATATCCCTCTGTAAGTGAATAGGTAACCGATGAACAAATGTAGTTTTACAGTGGTACCCATGGTCGCTGAATCGACAGACTCATCAAGTCAGTAACGTCCCGAGGGGGTAGGCAGATTGAGCCTCGCTTGGGGGCAGCAGTTACTCGAAGGTTCAAGAACCATTTTTCATATACCTATATGGAAATAGCTACCTAAGCTTAATAATAAAGAAAAAAATACCATTAAAAAATCAGCTCACTGGAACACTGGTTGGAAACAAAATGTATTAATTAACATAAAAGGTTTAACAGGACTGTAATTATTTGTCGGGTTCGCGATGTGTTAAGAAGCCACTGTATGTATTATCAACATTTAAAAAATATACGTTTGGGGAGAAAATATTGATAAATGAAAATATTTTGTATGTTTTAGTCAATTTAGTGGTATATATTATATTGTTAGTACCGAATGTATCAATACAACACATTTCTTAGATATCGGAGTCATGAAAGGATGATAAAAAAATACTCTATAAAAATAGGGCGGCATTTTGTCTACGGTCGTCACTGCATCAAGCTCTGCAAATTTACATGGCAGCAAAGAAGTAAGAACCAAGAAAATTGGAAAAAGTTTGGGGAGGCCTTCATCCAGCAGTGAATCGATCCCGGCTGACGGAACATAATTATTATTAATTTTGACTGGCGACAAACAATACGTTACAATAACAAATCCAAAAAAATGACATAGCAAACATAGGCTATTAGTTTGGTTTTTGAATCAACCTGGACAAAAATCCCTCGTAGTCTATTATATAGTGGTACCTACATAGTTTTAAAAAAAACTTCCTCATACAACTAAAGTCAAAAACTATTCAATTGCCCATATAATTTTGGATAAAATTCGGTGGTAGAGATCGATGCTAAAAATGGCCACACTGTGGTTTCGCATATAGGCACCTAGGTACTTGAATTATCAAGAAATCTACAACTGACTTTTCAATAATTCTAAAAAACTTCTCAATTATTTTTTGTAAAGAGTCATGAAGTTTTGGAAAAAAGTTTTAATCTTCAATTAAATTCTCAGAATAGTGCGCGGAGAATTTTGTGTAGTGAGTGGCAACATTTCATGACACGCACGATTGCTTGGACATTGGAAGGAATTATTATTATCAAACTTTTGTAAAATAAATGTTCTTCTAATTCGCCTCTGTCTTTTATTGTAATCTTTATCAGAACTGGTTTAATTACGATTGTTTTATTGCTAGTATTTATTTTATAACTGACATATTAAAGAATCAATTAAGTATCAATATTTAAAATACACATGCCAAAATCAATGGCACCGTAATTATAACGAGAAATCATTGTCAAGCGAAACTGTTTGAAGGCTTCAGTACCTACTTATTATCACTAATAACCCTTAGGGGCTTTAATGATGTAATATAAATCTTGAATCTATATAGGTATACTACGAGATACATAATAATATTGTTTTATAGTCAGGTGCAATTATTTAATAATATCGCTGTATAACATATTATACCTACCTAGGTAACAGTGAGATAATGTGAAAAACGTCGATTTTTTAGATAAGTATACCAATCGATTGCTGTAAGCCATTTATATGTATCTAGATACATAATAAATTATTGGGTTTTAAAATCGTAATACCCAATTTAAAACACGAATGCTAATGTTGCATTTATTAAAATAATTGTCATGTCACTTCAAAGCAACAGAGGAATAACTGAGATAATGTTGTGACACTGTTGTTTTTAGCTTAATTATATTGTCAACTAACCTAAATACGTAAAACTTAAAGCAACACTAGGATATTTCAGTAATCACAACTAGGTACCTACTTCTCGATACTGATATGAAAGATATTGTGCTGAGAAGTAATACTACAAGCATTGATTTCATTATGAATGTCGCAGACCTTATTATAAGTTTTAAAAATTGAGTCTCACCATTGCAATGCAAGAACCAAACTAATACACACTCGTGGAATTTGCTCAGATTGAAGACGACGTTGATGAAATTCTTACAGATGGACGGACCTAACCAAAAATTGCCGATGATGTATTGCTGATTGTGGAATCTAAAGAACTTGGTTCTCTAGAAACCATGACTAACAGCGTGTTGGAGAGCGTCGAGGCCTGGGGAAGGAAGGTCAAACTGTCTTTCTCCGCGGAGAAAACGAAGCCCTTATTCTTTACTAGGAGGCGCATCTCTCCGCCTTCGCTGGTGATGGATGGGCAACCTCTATCTTTTTCTAGGGATTTTAAACTTTTAGGGGTAGTAATCGATGACAAACTAAATTGGTCGAAGCACGCGGATAGCATCTGCAAAAGAGCAGCGGTGACTTTGGTCAAACTAGCAAGGATGGCCAAACCCACATGGGGTGTATCTTCTGAAGCTCTTAGAATTCTCTACACTTGTGCTATTGAGCCTATGATCACGTATGTGGCCAGCATATGGTATGAAACTGCCAAACGGAAAAACATAGTAAAAAAACTCAATACGGTTCAGCGTGCACTAGCGATATGAATATGCAGAGCTTACCGCACGGCTTCACTATATTCAACGCAAGCTTAAGCAGGACTTATGTCTCTAGATTTACGTTTAAAACAAATCGCTCTCACTTACAGAGCTAAGAAGGGCGAGGAGGAACTCGCAGGTTTTCTGCCTGACGATAGGCTTTACGAAAAACCCGTGGACTATAGAAGGTTGCCACACCCGGCTAGACTATTTTCTGAAGTGGTTTCTTATCCTGCAACGTTGGAAAGCAACGAATGCAATAATAACATGCCGTTTTTCACGGATGGGAGCAAAATTGATGGCGGTACTGGTGCAGAGTTTGTAGCATACATTAATGGCGGTGAGATAGCGGCTCGTAAGTACCGCCTTGCTAGCTATTGTACGGTAATGCAGGCCGAACTCTATGCCATCCAATGCGCTCTGGAGGCTCAGATCCAATACAACGAAAGCTCACCGAAAACCATAGTATTTGTATTTATTCTGACTCCAAAAGCTCAATCCAAGCAATTGAAGATCCCTTGTCTACTAATCCGATTGTCTTTTCTATTCACAGCGAGTCCGCAATACTGAGACGACGCCACCCCGAGGTGCACTTCAAGTGGATAAGGGGACACACCGGGATAGAAGGAAATGAAAGAGCCGACAAATTGGCTCGACATGGTGCCTCTGAACCTAAGACCGCGATAGCTTATGACAAATTTCCTCTAAGCTACGCGAAAATTACAATTTCAGATATGGTGAAAAGCAAATTGAACTCACGATACATAAACTCATCGACAGGGGAGTTGACCCGAAAGTTTTTACCTTCGATTTCAGCAGCACGAGATGTCAGGGTGCATAAGGGGCTGTGTTTTGAGATGACTCAGATTCTTACAGGTCACGGAGTCATGCGAGAATACCTGCACCGGCTTAAAATAACATCTGATGGAAAGTGTCCATGCGACGACGGAAGCGACCAGGACGTCCTACATTTACTCCTAGATTGTAAAATCTTTAGCAAGGAGCGGCACTACCTGAATTTTTTATTACAGATGGCAGATGCGGACATTCGAGACCTTCCGAGGACCATGACAAACGAGGCCGGAAGAGATGCACTTTTTAATTTCTGTATTGATGTAATAAAAAGGATAAAAATAATAAATGGTGACATGTAATGACGATTCATGCCTTTCAGATCCAGTGACTGCAACCATATAAGATAGGATAAGTATATGCTCAGAATATCAGTCCTATGCGACATTTCTTTTACCACGGGAAAAAATTCGGCTACAAATCGCAGTTCTCAGTTCCCAATGAATACGACAAAATATTCATCAGAATCACCACCGCCATGCGCTACTAAGAATTTTCCAGGATTTTTGCAAGGCGGTTTCATAGGCCCTGGGCGAATTCAAATTAGCAATACCCGATGCGGGTAGAAGAATAGTAAAGTTTTCAATAAGGCATATTCTCTCAGCCGGCACAATTTTCATTTGACTTGCATCAAGTAGAGTAGTTTGCGTGCCAAAGTCCTTAAGAAACCTCGATAGTAAATGCGAGGTATCCATAAAGGCATCTAGAAAAAAAAAAACCATAAAATGCCTCGGTTTTCTACTGACATACGCCCTGCGTGACGCTGAAAGCTGTGGAGAAAGATTTCAGACGGTCAGCTCATCGGGGTCACGAAACTAAAAACAATATGGCTATAAATAGCAGTTTGGAAAAAACTGTTTTCATTTTCCAATGAATATGATAAAATATTCTTTAGAATCACCACCGCCTTGTTTTTAAAGGTTTTTGCAAAGCGGTTTCATAGACCCTGGCCAATCGAAATCAGCAATAGTAAAAAAGTTTGCGTACCAAAGTCACCTTGATAGTAGGTAAATGCAAGATAGGCACCCATTCATTAAGGCAGCGAAGAAAAAAATAGACCCCACGTACCTATTCGAATAGACAACGATGGATTATCATGACAAAACGTGATGTAATGATGCGGCTTCCTTGCGTACTTTTCTATACAAATGTTAAACAGATAGGTACCGTAGGTAGGCAGGGTTTAATTTTAGTCAACTTTTAACTGATTTTTTTTCTTTTTTCATTCAAATAATTTTTTTAACATATCGTGGACATTAGGTACAGATTATAAGTTTAAGACGTTCACAACATGATATGAAACATTATTAAAAAGAAAAAGAAAAAAGTAATAAAAGCGATGAAAATATAAAAAGAGAACATAAAAAAGCAGTGAAAATACAATAATTATACATTTATAAATAGAAGTTTGAAGAAGAATACCGAGTTTGCTAAGGATACATTATTTTAAGAATTTATAAAATAGCGTCCACCGAAACTCATCTCACGCAAGTGGAATATATCCACACCCGAAGCAATTTGGTTGAACATAGTGATAACTCTCCCAATTGGCATTACCAGTGACAGGTTGGTTCTGCGCCTCTGGAGAATAAACAATTACTGATGCTCTCTATTTCTAAGACAGTTATCAGGGATACACAAGTCAACACTGCCCAGAATGGCACTTCGTATATGTCGAAAAAATGCGTAGCTAAATAAATATCTCTTCTAAACTGCAGACTGCAGTATGTAAGCATACCTAAGAGAAAGTCAGTTGAATAAAGCCACGGATAGTATCCATACAACCTCAAGTAAAGGATATAACTCAAACTGCTTAGACACGGTACACCACATAAGTACCTAATTAATCTGTGTGACTGCTGTAGGCAGCATTGACTTAAGCATGAACCTACTGGTAAGTTTGGTGTACTTTGCCATCTCTTTATTATTTGAAAATGATAGATGAAGGAAGAGTTATTTCTTTATAATGACGCTGGCGTAGGTATCTGATATTTCTATGAATTTTATTATTCCCTATGTCCAATTTTGATGAGAAAATTTCAAAAGACACTTGCGGTCACGTTTTAAAAGTGGCCATTTCCCATTTTTCACACATAAAATGCAAGTTTCCGGGTGATAACAAAGAAAAACTACGTTACACACTTTTCTATTGAAATTATTCAAATAACGCAATCGTTGCTCGGACGAATAAAACAAATTTGACAAAGATTTGTTCGAAATTAGATGTGACAAAAAATCTGTTTTCCCGGAATTATTGATAAAGACATCAGCAATACGGAAGAACGTCGGTAAAATCGTTTCCTAGATTATCCATTGATAATTATTTTGATACGCCAATGGCTTACAACCTTTTAAAAAGCTTTCAAATAATATGTACTTAATCATTTAATTAGATATAGGTCAATCAATAAAATATTATGATAGGTAAATACAAAATAACAACATATCTACCTACTTAATAATATAATTTGAAACTATTGGTAGGTTTGTAATATCTATAGGTAGGTATACTATAAAAAATCTTGTACCGAATTGGATTTAAAAAATATATATATCGCTGGAAGAGGGATATGTGATTTATGTCTGACACTGTTCCTAGTTATGTTATTTTAATATAGGCTAATACTGTAATACATCTTTAATTCTAATCTTGAATGGTAAAATAATTTATAGTAAAATAATAATTATTAACTTATTGAATGGTAAAAACTTGTAGGCAGGTAATTGAACCCAAATCCATGGCTATCCAGGTTGTGACTTTTACCGATTAAACAACCGATATAATAGCTACTATGCATGCAGGAAATTATTTAGGTACTATCTAATAGCTACTTATTTTAAATTAATTAATAATAATTAATTATCTCGTGTTATTTAATTAATTAATAATCAATAGTAAATTCGATGCCTAATAGGTACATGGTACATGTGTTGTGTAGGTATTAGCATATTCAAATGCATAGTTGTTAGAAAATTTTAAATTCATTATAACATTTTTTTTACCTAGGCGTCTGTAGGTTATCGATCCGATATCATGTTCTAGAAGTGGGTAGTAGCATTTTCAGTTTCCCACTAATGTAATGTCACTCATAAGTTGGTCTACCTTGTAACCTATCCACTCAGTTTCATGAAAAAAATATCCAGCGATGCTGTCTATTGTGCAGTTCATGTTATGAGTGTTCTATTAAATGTTTTTGTAAGCATTTAAATCTCTAAAATATGACGTAGTGGAGCAAGGGGGAATTGGAGCCTACTAAGGAAATTGTTGAAAAAAAGTACTAAAATGTTCAAATCGTTTATTATTAAGACTTGAAATGGGTCCTTTGGTTACATAGTAATAATATTACTGCAATTTCCACTCAAAAATTCTATAACTAAGGTACAAAAAAACGTTTTCCGAAAAAACACATTTGGCTCCAATTACCCTACATGTAGGGTAATGAGAGCCAAAAATTTACCAAATATGTAATGGGAGCTTCATATTTTAATATGCTAACAAACACTTATACACATTATAACAGACATTGGTGCAATAAAATGTTAAATATTTACTAATGTAATTCAATAAAAATATACTCTAGTACTAAAAATATCAAAAGAATCAACACGTCATGTTATGGAACTAAGCAAAAATCACAAATATAATCTTTTTGGTTCCGGAGGGCATTTTCCAACGAAATCACCGTCCAACCAGCCTTGAAAGTCATCAACTTTCTATTTCTAGGCATCTGGAACAAAAAAAAATCTTGTCTACTAGTAAAAGAGGTGTGAAATTTATATAGGGGTAATGGGAGCCACCTAGGCTCCAATTACCCGAATGTCTACCACTTTGAAGGTTGATAAATAACGTAACAAAACCATTTTAAACCTTGATTCTGAAACTACTAAACAAACATACATGTATCTGGCTATACAATGGACACAAAATATGATAAAATAAGTAAAATTTTAAGTACTTACGTTGATGTTTATGTATTGTAAATTGATATAAGCACCTAGCCCAAAACACACTTCCACTCGCCACGCGCGTGCACGTGCCACTAAGCAGCCGACAGCGATCGATGGGCTTAGCCGACGATTGACGAAGATGTTTTGGTTATTTCCGAGTCATTTTAGTATTAGATGGTACCTGTTTTGCAGTCGCTCCCATTACCCGCAAGCTCCCATTACCCCACTTTCCTCTATATATTTAATTGTTATATCTTATTTTCCCCGAGTATTTCTTCCGTTTCTTTACTTGAATAATACGAATAGTTTTCATAAGCATCACCTCAATAGACGTTTCTATTTTTAATTGATTTTCTTAATTTTTTGATAGGTAGGTACACTCTACTTTGCCGTAAAGATATTCATCGCCTATATTTGAATTCAATCTCCAAACCTAATAAATTAAAATTTAATATACTATGATATTTAGAGCACTTTGAACAAAAACAATTGTTTTATAACACAGAATTTTGAGAATCAATGACATTTTTACTTCGTAGTAGGTACCACAGAGAAGTAGACCGACGCATTTCAAAGTCAAACATCTTTCATTGAAGAAAAGTAAACTGACATTAACCTGGGATACAAAGGAAATTTAAAAAAAAACTCGTCACAACGAAAAATAAATTCACGTTTTGTTAATATTATCTATTTATTACCTACGCCGTTCGCTTTTTAGCATACCCATTGTAATCTATTACCTACCTTCTATCGCGGTGTTTATTCAGAGAAAAAGTCAACCGATTGAAGACTGACACTTTTTAGCAAATAAAAAATATCACGAGTTATCACTGCATGAAATTACCGGAAAGAAAATATACCTAAGTTTTAATTATTACGTAACTATATCTAATTAGATACATAATTACAAGTTTTTTTTTGATCAAAGTAAACTAGATAGGTACCTTATTAATTTAACGACTTTACGTAGATATCTACATATTTTGTTTCTCATCACGGGCTTGACCATGTTAAAAACTATTGAGTTGAGAATCGGTCTCAGCCGAATCTTATGGATTGCACAACAGACACGGGAACATTCACGTCGCTCGAAAGTACGATAATCTCCGCCCTTGTGGGGCAGCCGCATGAATTCAGGCACCATTGTCTAATCTGCAACACCATGCACCATTACTACAAGATTATCAGCAGATGATAACATACCGAAGCTTAATTTTAACTAAAGGTTAGTTAGACTAATTCGCTAGTTAACTGCAAGCCATTTTACACTTCGGCAACACCTTGTGTTGAGATAAAGAGACATAACATTAGTATGAGAGCATAAAATCCTTTTTTAATATAAGAAGGTACGTACCTAATTGAGTACAATTCCTACGCAGAGAATACATATATTTTCCATATACTTATCAATTCAACTAGGTCTTATAACTAAACTAAACTAACTAACTGCTATAATAGCTGTCAAGTGTAATGCTAAAAAACGTAATTATTTATTAGTTTTTGATTATCAGTGACGTCCCTACGCAAAGTACCGCCCTTAAGTAGACTTAGAATGCCGTTCTCTCTTGTTTTTAGTTTCAAATTGTCTGCTAGTGTATTAGATACCTACTTACCAATCTTATTATTTGTATTTTCGGCTATCTTTAACAGACAAATAAACCAAATATCTTAAATTGACATAGTACCTACATTAGATCATTCCCAAGACAGCTACTCTCTAACAGTGGTGGTTTTAGGTACGTGGAGCTCTGTGGCGGTGACGGGTTTGGAGGCACCCCTGTGAAACAAAAATTCGTGCGATAAACCGGCATTACAATATGTATTATAATGGGTATTAGGTACAATAGTGGCAACATTGTCAAAATATTTTATGCTTCGATTATTTTTAAACTAATAGGTATGTTGATTATTTCTAATGGAGCGACCGCATCGGTTTCATTCTCTCACTGCTTTCAAAAGTTGTAATATTTTTATTCGTTCCTTCAAGCATCGCCCTTTATTGTGTGCCTCCCCTATGCAATTCATGTACCTGCCTACCCCCATAACCATACCATATTATAATAGCTAATATTTAGTCAGTTTACGTTTATTATAGGTACCTATGTGTGTATCGAGAAAGGCTTCGAAGTTCTACGATTCTTGACAATACCAATTAGTATGGAGTTGTTTTTAATTATATTCAGCAGATATCTGAATAATTTAGTATGTACCTACGTCTTTCATGTTTTACATTTTTTTATTCAATCCCTTCCCAGCCCACAGTTTGACAATGAGCGTGTCACTAAACTAAAATTGCTGGCATGCGACGCGATGTTTTTTGTCAAGGCATCTCTCACCGCTCTTGGAAGATTCGCTCATGCGAAACGTCATCATGCGACCAAAAACATCAGTCCGATGTCAACGACATTAGAGGCTTTACATAGAGATGATGATCGTATTTGTTTATTTGGACAGGAGAGGTAACAGCTTAGAAATCAGATAAAACATAAATAAACACTAGACGATTACTATAATGCAGCAACTCAAATTTGTCATTTTAAAAAAGCTGGAGTGAAAAGGTTTTTTCTAATAATATAATAACTTCATATGTATTTAGGTAGAATTTTCAATAAACGGAAAAGCATATACCTATAGGTAACCATGTATTCGAATAGCAGCAAATTTTTGTTGGCGCAGATGACGCAATAGATTAATCTGAAGATTAAAAAGGATGTCTCTAAATAATTAAATCTTGTCATACAATCATTAATTTATATAAAAATCTTAAATATATTTCTCACAAATTATTGAAAATAACATCAAAATGACCTAGGTATAACATAAAAAATCAAGCACATACCTTCTTACTTGAACGTCATAACAAAAATAAATCACTAATGTTATTATATTATGTCATCTTCAATAATCATAATTGTATAGGTAAAAGATGCATTGTTATTTTTTCTGTATACGTTGTCAATTGGAATTAATTGTTTTATCGCGGGGGACCTCAAAATAAGATGGTGCTTTGGTCCTCCATGTCCCTAAGCTCACCATTGGTCACGAAAATGCAGATGGCTTGGTATTCCATAAAATATTCTACGTAAACATGAAACTGCTATATTTTCAATTATTAAATTTAATTAAAGAAGACTTTTCACACACCTCTATTTTATTTGAAGGGTAAATTTTGGGTAGGTATAGGTATTGGCAAGTTAAGGATTTTTTTGACTTTTGCGAATGATAATTTTAACATTATTCAAATTGGAAAACTGAGTTGTGTTAACCGAACACATCATTAGGTTAACAATTTATTAAATATTAAGATATGTTATAAGATTTAAATGAAGAGGAAAAATTCAGTAATCTACCACCTTTTTTCAATTATTGCCCTTTATATTATTGTTATTGTAATTGACCACTATACATATGTAATATCTAAAATTGTGTTTAAAGGTCTACCAAACGCATTTGGTCCTTAACCGTATCGTAAAAACATGTAATTTCAACTCATATTTGCGATACCTAATTAGGTTAATATTCAGTTTAGGTACTACCCACAACAATGAATTTAAGGTACGTAATAAATAGTTTCCCACCGTCATTCGTAGGAAAAATTTGGGAAAGAAAGCTTAAAAAAGATATCAAACTGGAGGGGTTTTCTTGGTGTAGATTGGTGGAATCTATGGAAAATAATACGAGCTATACTAATTAATAGTCTATAGACCATGGCCCCCATAAGAGGGGGCTGACAGGGCTCTAACCTAGGTGCCCGGGCTAAAGAGAGGCCCGGCGTGGCGAGTCGGCCAGTTAAGTGAGATAAACACACATCACAAATTTGCTTTAATAGCAAAAAAAGTCTATTTAAAGTAAAATTATGTAGTTGCACGATATAATTTTTAATTGTGTATCGATACTCGACAACTCCATAATTCAAATGGATGTATTAACATTATACAAAGAAACACTAAATATACACATTAATTTGACCGCGTACACCATTTGGAAAACACTGCTGTAGAGTGTCACACTGTCTTTATCCTTAGCGATAGGTAGGGGGCCCCGCCTAACATTCTAGCCTGGGGGCCCGCTTCAGGATTTGGGGTCCATGCTATAGACTCCATAGGTATGATCGAATTAAGAAAATAGTATATGGAATAAGATACTCGTAGTCATGACAAATTATTCCATTCTCCAGCAGTAACAGAATTGTTTATTCTTCCAATACCATACTGGAAAAAGAAGATAAAACCTTGGAAATATGACACAGGTCACAGGAAATATATTATAAAGAAAATCATCTCTCTCAACTACCTAATATACAACCGATATCTGTTTGGAAAGATATGTACTAGGAGGTAAAATTAATAATATATATATTTTAATTATTAAATTAACGCTATGTCACTCATGCATTTTACGTGCGCTTCCCTGTGGTCATTGACAAAGTAAACGAAATCTCGCTCTTCTGTGAGACTAATCATGTGTATCAAACTGTTGTCACGGCGCATCTCAACAATAATACTGCCGTAGCTGGACAACTGGTTCACTTTTGTTTGTTTTCGGCGGCGTTGTAATGATACCACGTAATGCCTATTGTCGCCGACAACACGATATTGGTTTTTAGAAGTTTCCACGGACTATAAAACTGTATCGCTGTTTTGCAATGTTTACTTTACCGATTTAATTAGTTGTGGTGTGGCTATCCAAAAGCCGCCGTCAGACCGATACAATTTGACGCGACAGAAATTAATCTGTAGCCACATCGTACTGGATGAGATTAGCGCGCATATCAAAATAATCTTTGTAACGTTACAAACATAAATGTGTTCATATTTCACACACTATGTATCTCAGTAGGTACCTAATTAAATGAGGGTTGTACCTAATTACCTACAATTACATGAAAATACCATAAGCATAAATAGTTTTTATATTTATTTAATATACGTAGATAAATATGTATACATACATAGATACATTGAATCACTTTTGTTAAGCCGTAATGTATTATGTAGGCAATCAAATTTCTTTAGCAGGATTAATATTGAAGCAGACAACAATTCAACCGTAGTTCAACCAGCTTCGACCAAAATTTGTTACAAAAAGCCATGTCAATTAACGTGATCAACTGATTATAACCAATGACGAAGACAAACGAGACAAGGATGCAAACCTGCCAGACTCCAGAGCAAACGCCGAATAGAGCCCCCGCACCATCTATAACACGCCACGCTACTTACAATGGCCTTTGCACCTTACACATAATAAAATAAGAGGTTCACCACATTGAATATAAAGATTACAAATAAATCTGTAGAATATAATACTTACAATAAATAATCATAAAAAAACAACACATTGATCCATTGATTTACAATTTACTACAGACGATAGGCATTTAGCTAAATTCACATAAGCATATTTGAAGCGTACCTACACATTTTCTGATAGTTCGTAAAGCATTCGGAGTCAATCATTGGTCGGAGTATTGGTATTAAACGGTATGCAGTAAATGAGGCATGGGCCCCACAAAGGGGGGGGGAGGGGCTGACAGGGCTCTGGCCTGGGGGATTGACCAGCAGAATGAGATAAACACACATCACAAAATTGCACTAATGGTAAAAAAAATTCGCCTGTGGCGCTATTTCACTTAAAGCATGATTAAAAATTTAAATTATATCATTGTGCGATCCAATTTCTGTATTACTTATTGTTATTCGCAAGACATACACGTTTCTCTTTATTCAATAGTCAGTCTTCGTTGATTTCAACCACAGAACAGATAATAAATAGAATACCGATAGGCCATATTCAATACGCCGCATGGTGAAGCAGGGTTTTGAATGTGTGAGTGTCCTACGAAAATGAAGCACGCATTATGCACGTGCAATGGTGTGTGTAATACACCAACATTAAATGAGCGTAAATGCATAAGCCGAGAGCAGTTTTCAGTATTTGACGTAAAACGTATTATTGACACGTGTGTAAGTTTAACCCGGATTCTTCCTTACTCGAGTCGGTTACCTGCTATCGCCTTATCCGTTATGTATTTCAGTTCCCATTATTTCTGAGTTCCCTGATTTCAACCATTGTATGGCGCTGGCCTCAGACTCAGAGAGAATAATAGTACCTAGGTACCTACCAACCACAAACATTGTGACGCAAATTCTGACAATACTCCGCAAAATGTTACGTCACTTCGTCCGTTCTCGCATCCGTACCCGAGGGGAGGGTGGGAGGACGTGACGTCACAACGTGTATCTGTATGGCAGGGTGTCAGGCGCAGGATCGCGCCCCGGGCGCCTCGCTTTATCCGCCCTGTGACGACGGTTGCCGGCTGACACCACGCGACCCGAACAGTGACGTCATTTGAAAACGTTCGTTACATGAGTTTTTGTTAAATAATGTAATATATTAACATGTTATGAACTTTGAACCTACAGGCTACGAGAGACTCTGAAATAAAGTATATGTATATGTAACTACATAGACTATCAGTAACGGATCGTGACAAATTTTAGATCTGGGCCGTTGTCAGTGCTGGCGATGGCCGTCAAGACTCATGCCCCCCACATCCTGAAGCGGGCCCCCTACCTATCATCAAGGTTAAGGGCAGTTTGGACTTCTACAGTAGAGTTGTCCAAAATGGTATTCCGTGGAACACCATGATTATGTGAGGTATAATTAAGGGTGTTCCGTGTACTTTTAGCGATCTTTTTATATTTGTCAATAAATCCACTAGAATTATTGATTTGTCGGCACTCAGCAACATATTAAAAAGCACTGATCGCAACCCTCTTTTTATGGTAGCCAAGTAACATGCGACTATTCACTATAGGTATTGGATAAATAACCATTTTTATTAGTCAGGAAACACATACCTTTATAAAATAAAATTCTACAAGTGAATTATCATTTAATTTAAACAATCATATCTCATCAAATTGCATCGCATAGCCAGATATTTTTAAATAAGTACAATTAAAACAAATTTATGCTGTCTGTTTACCTCACTTAACTGGTCGACCCCCACGCCAGGCCCTCCTCAGCCCGGGCCCCCAGGCTAGAGCCCTGTCAGCAATGTGGGGGCAATGGTGACCGTTGTCAAATTTGGTATACTTTGAGTGATACGACAAAATTTTGCACACTATTTCATTCATATTTGTTTGTGTTCGTTGGATTAAGAATAGGTACCTACATATTACACAGATTGGTGGTTCATTTTTTTTAAATTCAGTAAGCCCTGCCTAAACTTACTTTATTACTTACTTATACATAGGTATAAACTATTATTCAATAAATAAAATATCCAAAGTTATGTATGATTTAAATGCATAATTTTAGACAGTGGTTTATAGATAGACGAGTATTTTTTTGATTATTATTTATTACGGATTGGTTTCGCAGGGTCACTGAAAAAAATACGTATGACTGACAAAGCTTAGTGTTCACTATTTATGGCGGATCTTAACAGCCTGCTTCTACCCTTCGCCACCGATCGATAATAATTATTGATTATTCGGATTTGGCGTGTTACCGATACTAATGAAACTCAAACGCCTGCTAGGCATTACGCTGCACTAGACTTTTTCAAGCCATTGTCCGCTATAACCTAGGGGCGGCAGGTTATATGAAAGTATGGTGAAGCAGGCTAGTATGGTGAACAAATATGGTGAGGCAGGCTGGTAATCAATTTGTGGCCAAATTTCCACGTTAACATTATATTATTTGGGTACGTTATAATGAACAAAGTAAATCCTCCGTGATGACTTGATTTTTTTTTATCGCGTCGCTATTCCTCTTAAGTTGTCGGCTATTGTTGGCCTGCTTTATTCAGTTGTATGAGAAAGTCGATTTGTTGCCCCTCTTTTTATTTAATACCTCTATGGCTACAATTTTGATAATAATTCACTCTACATTGCCAGACGCTGGTCAAGAGCCTCATCTTACAGAATGATATATCACTAGCTACCTATTTATAATGCAACAAGGTTGAGTATTTAAAAATTGCGTTCACATTGTTGGTCTATTTTCTAACACGTCCACTTTAATATTGAAAGTTTTTCTATGACAATGTGATTTCTATAATTAACTGGTTTCTACCCTTAATAATTATCCGGGTAAGGATATCAACCTGTGATTGACCATTTACTGTTGTGATAATATGATCTGTTATTATACCTACTAACCAATCACGTGGTGCGATATCTATTCAGCTAGCTATTGAAGCAGAAAGTAAAGGCAGAATAAAAATATAATTTTAATTAAATTATTATTTAAAGTGCAAGGACGTTATTAGTAGGTAGGTTTATTTAACATCTGGCGATATATGTACCTAAGAGTGACGAAGGGTGGAAGTAGGCTGTTAAGATCCACCATAAACAGTGCACGCTAAACTTTGTCGGTCATACGTTATTGTTTTCATTGAATAAGAATACAATTTACGGAAGGTGTTGGTTAATTTTTAAAATTTAATTCAACCCTGCGAAACCAAGCCATAATAAATAATTGTTAAAAAATACTCACATATCTATAAAATATCTAAAATTTTAATATTTTATAGATATAATAATATTTTTATCTATTATAATTTCGTTTAGGCAGTGTTTGAAAAAATGAACCAACTATATTATATTATTGTGTATTCTTAATCCAACGAAAAAAAATAAGTATTAATAAAAAAGTGTGCACAAGTTTGTCGTTTCTCCCAAAGTAGGTACACTAAAATTGGTATGGATTGGTTTAGGCAGGGTTTAATTAATTTTTAAAAACTCACCAACACCATCTGTAAATAATTTTAGTCTTAGTTCAATAAAAACAAATATGTACCTACCTCCACCCTTCGCTACGGGTACCTAACCATGTTAGTAATGAAATTAAGTTATACTTTGATTAATTACAAAAATTGGTTTCTCTTTTATTGGAGAATTTTGGAATACCTAAGACGGTACTAATACGGTAAGCGCAGTTTGGATTGATAGCTAGTGATAGAACGGCGTTCAGATCGACAGTGGAATAAACATTAAGTATGCTTTTGAATAGGTACCACTCAATTTTTGTGTGTTGTCATCAGGGAACTCAGGAATAATGGGAACTGAAATACATAACGGGTAAGGCGATAGCGATAGGAAGAAACCGGGTTAAACTTACACACGTGTCAAGAATACGTTTTACGTCGAATACTGAAAACTGCTCTCGGTTTATGCATTTACGCTCATTTAATGTTGGTGTATTACACACACTATTGCACGTGCATCATGCATGCTTCATTTTCGTAGGACACTCACACATTCAAAACCCTGCATCAAGATGCGGCGTATTGAATATAGCCTATCGGTATTCTATTTATTATCTGTTCTGTGGTTGTCATCAATAAGATTCTTGTCTTGCACATATTACCTATTTATACACCCACGCTGGCCGAGTGGCTTAAATGCCGGCCTATAGAGTCGAGGGTCCCAGGTTCGAATCCTGGGTCTGGCAAGTAAACATATTGTTTTTCAATTTGTGTATGAGTCAGAGTATGGACCTAATAGGTTGAGCAAGTGGCTGACATCCATTTCTCGTAAAAACAAAAATCTGTCAATACAAACCTCCACTCTGTGGAGGCCCATATGATCCTATTAGGATCGGACATGGTCGAAAGAAAGAAAGATGTATGTATTATGATATTTTAATATGTTTAATGCATATAAGGTGAAGGCAAGTGCAAAGTTGTCAGACGCTCCATTCTAAATGCACGAGTGGGCATGTACAACATGAATGTAACGCATAATGTGATACCATAACAAAGCCCAATGTGCCGCCGAAGACTTTGTGTCAACCCTGTGGCAGATATCAATACAGAGGTGTACTACGATGCAGCTTAATCCTCATAAATATATATATTTTTTTATTGATTTTGACTCCTCAACAGAAATAGATAGGTAATATCTATAATAATATAGGTAATATAACTCCTGATAACTACTTGTTATTGAGAAAATGCATCGACCGATTGTCACTGATCACCGTAATGAATTATTCTAATTTGGCTACAACTCCAGGGAATGATTCGAAATGACATTTCTTTATTGTGTACCATCGGGGTAGACGATCGGCATATTATTGGATCTCCGAGTCTGCCAGTATAATTTGAAGGACTTTACCAGTGACGTCCCATGGGGGTAAACAGAGTGAGTGTCGCTTGGGGGTGGCAGTTACTCGAAGGGCGGCAAATCGAGGAGATATAGCTACCTAAACTTAGTAATAACGAAAATATCTTTCCATTAAAAATTCAGCTTACTGCTTGAAAACACAATGTATTAATTAACATAAAAGGTTTAACAGGACTGTATTTTTTTGTTGGGTGGTCGCGTGACTTAAGCGTTGGACTATCATGCCGTGGGTCCCAGGTTCGAATCCTGGGTCTGGCAAGTACACATATTGTTTTTCAATATGTGTGTGAGTCAGGGTATGGACCTAATAGGTTGAGCAAGTGGCTGACATCCATTTCTCGTAAAAAAAATCTGTTAATACAAACCTCTACTCTGTGGAGGCCCATATGATCCTATTAGGATCGGACATGGTCGAAAAAAAAAATTGCGATGTCTAGTTTACTTCGTTTCCCTTCGGCGTCCTTGTTGACCAGAAACGACACGAGCAGATTTGCGAATAATTACAGTCTATATTTTCAATTTTGTTAGTAATGTATGCATACAAAACATTTCTTAGATATTGGAGTCATGAAAGGATGATAAAAATACTGGACAAGAATGAGGCGGCATTTTGGCGCTGTCTAGGGGCGGCATTCTGTCTAGGGACGTCACTGGACTTTACAGAAATCAAACCAAAATTAAACTCCTTGCGTTGCTTGTTTTCATTGGTTAGGAACATGAAACTAAACCTTTCATAATATACCCATACCTACGAATAGGTAGGTAATTCCACACAATTATACTTAATGTAGGCTGGCACCTACTTCTTTTATCAGGGTCCCTACCAATTTAATAGAGTTAGGTACTAGTATTTTTTATTATGAAAAAAATATATTTGAAATATGTGCACAAATAACTTTATATAAGTATTGCATGAAAACATCATTCGGACTTTATTCAGAATTATTCAGGTTACCAATAATAATTAATAACACAGTCATGCTATGCCGTTGTGTGTGAAATTTGAATAGGTATTGTTTAATTAGTATTTTACCACTGGACGATACTAGCGTTTTTTACACATTTGAATCATAAGTGGATATTACAGTGAATTAATTATTTGAATAAAAATATTTGTCGTTACTAGTTTTTCTCTACTCTAGGTACATACCTCATAAAAATTAGTAATACATGATAAATCAATTTACATAATATGTACAATTGTTTGTTAGATATTAAATACTGAAAATGAAAATATTTATTTTCAAGTCAAAGTAAAAGATTTATCAGTTAGTAATAATTATTAGTCTTCACTGTTAGTTAACTATGAAATTAAATATTACAGAGTTATAATACGACCCTGGCAGATTATATTGGCCGAGCGGCACAGGCAGGCGCTGGAAGTAGGGGGGCGGCAGACAAACCGACATGACACTACTTGACAGTAAACAGGGTGGAATTATTCATGAATGCCCCGCAACCAACATACCCACCTACCAATGTACTACTACCTATCTACAACAAGTGATACCTATCATCCTCACTCCTCTTTATAAAAATCCATTGAATCGGCAACGACCGCAAGGCAGTGAGCAATATTATTTTTACTGTTAATTCTTAGTGAAACGAGTGACGAATAATTCTTTGGTGGAACACTTGTATTTGGGTGTAAATAAATAATTAACACTTTGACTTTTTCTATATAAATTTACAAGAATCACTTACAGCAAAAGAGCCCTAATTAACTGTTTTTCGGAAAA
The DNA here is from genome assembly GCF_057557595.1 of Rhyacophila brunnea. Classification (NCBI taxonomy): domain Eukaryota; kingdom Metazoa; phylum Arthropoda; class Insecta; order Trichoptera; family Rhyacophilidae; genus Rhyacophila; species Rhyacophila brunnea. Next base: position 37,694,447 of record NW_028232848.1, on the reverse strand, counting down.
AAAACACTTACAAAATTCACAGTAGGTTGATTATGTGTATTCTAAATACGGAAACAATTATTTTGAATACCCCATGTATCTATATAGGTATAGATGAAATTATACCTACAATGTGTTGTAAACGATTAAAAATTGCTGATCTTATCTTTTTATTAAATGAATATTTTATTCTAATGGTTTATAATAAGTTTTGTTCTATTCCATTTGAGTCGTTTTTTGGAACCCTTCTTCAGACACTATACGCATTCACCAATGGCAAATGCACGCTGACAACTAATAGGTACAGTTAATTGTCGCTATATCTAATAGATTAATAGGTACTACAGTATTATTTTATGTAAAAATATCATTAATTTAATAATCTAGTTAACCTGCTACCTTTTTTGCTATATGATAATTTATTTAAATAGAGATACCTACATATCAAGCCTACGAGTATATTGACCAATGGGTCGGAATGGTGGGGTGGGCCTTATCAAATGAGAGGAAACATGCCATTTTGAAAGGAAGCTAGGTACTGAGAAATGTCTTCGGAACCGAATGCGAGTAGATGGCGCTCGACCAGGAAGCAGTGGCGTAGGGTGAAGGTAGGCTGTTAAGATCCAACGTAAATAGCGCACACTAAGCTTTGTCAGATAAACGTATTTGTTTTCATTGAACTAAGACTACAATGTGGAGATCTGTAGATAGTGTTAGCTAATTTTTAAAATTCAATTAAACCCTGCCCAATTCAAGTCATGGTAGAGAATAGTCAAAAAAATATTCGTTTATCTATAAAATATTTGACATTTCATTTTGATTTCCATAGTAACGCACATAGATATTAATAATTAAGTTACTAGGACCACCCCCTTAACAACCAATAATAATCTTTTACTTTTTACGGATTTTTCTGAAATAACTATCCATACAAAACAAAATTAACTGAAAATGAATTCAATTCTGCTTAAAGATGGTAAAAAGTATTAAAAGAATGCATTGGCATCGTGTTCTGATAATATATTCTAAAAGTTTCAAATGTCTAGCAAGTCGGGAAGTTAGTTAAAAATCGATTGCAAGATTTGTACTGGACAAACAACCACCGGACAAACAAGAATACGAGCTAATAAAAACGTTGCAAAATACCTAAATACTAGAAAAAAGCATAGCTTAAATAATATGGATATACAAAACTATGTGAAGAGATCTTTACGTCCACAATAAGACGCCGCATTTTTTTCAAACGTAACAAAATTGGCTTTGTGGCGACTAGGTGTTCTTTTGCAATATTTTTTCTCATGTAGGTATAATTATTATTAACATAATCAGTATACATACATAATATTAAATTTGTAATTTCATATTATAATGTGGCAAGAAAATCCAAGCTTTCGTTTCCTGATAAAGAAGAAGATTACGTACATGATTTTTTTAAACCTATCATAGTTAGGTATACGTACCACTTATATTATTATACAATTTTCATGATACCCATCCCAAGGATCCTATGCTATTCCAATATCTCAAAAACCATTACTTTATCACGCATTGCTTGAGTAAGAGTCCATGACTCTGATCATACTCATATAGTACCTAATTATTATTGATAAATACTTATCATCTATGAACTTGGCATAACTTATTACAATAATCACTTCCTTTGGGTCTAGCCACTTATTCATTATATATACAAAATAGATGATCATGCAATTAAATTGATAAATACTGATAATCATATCTTAACATACCCACACGATTTTTTTTGCTTATTGGGTCATGATTTCCGTTTTTAATGGCCAATCCTCTGGTCAAACTGATACTGATCTTTTACCTCTCCGTCGATGCATTTAATTGGTTACCTGTGTTTTTCTTATCATATTAGGTATGTACACGCAAAAAACGTTGGTAGGAACAGCAAATGCAATTTTTTCTCTCATTTTTTAAAAGAGGTACATGCTCAGCGTAGGTCAAAATGGAGCTTTTGTTCTATTTTCAAAGCATGATCCTGGACATACCTTAAACGTTGTAGATAATCTATTTATATAATTTTGAAGCCTTATTATCCTTTATATTTATTTTAAACATTTGATAACTGCATAAAGTACTTTTATTACATAAAATAGTATTCCTTTAAACCTCTCGCTCTAATGCTTTAGAATATAGTCATATTTCGTTTTACTCCCTGCTTCAATTATAGTTTGTCAATTTATGGCTACGGCCGTATGTTGTAGCTTAACCACTGGGGAATGCCAAAAGAAATGGCGTATTTCAAAAAACACTACCTTATTCTTAGGTCGATAATTATTATAAAGCAATCATTATTCGTAAGATGTTTATCACACTTGAATGGTCAAAAACATAGCTTATAATGAGTACCTATCTTTAGAATTATCTTCAAATGTGTTAATCTTGCCCATTTTTTGAATAATATAATGCCTAATTCTTGTCAAATTTTGGATCACAGAGATTATCAATAGATATAATGTTTTATCGTAAATATTTCACTATAATAATGTCGATATAAATTATACTGATGGTTTTATAAATGCGTTTAAAAATTAATAAATGTAAAAAAATCTTAACACCACTGCAAATTTATGTACTGAAATATGACTATATTCTAAAACATTAGGGCGAGAGGTTTAAAAGAATACTATTTTATGTAATAAAAATACTTTATGCAGTCATAAAATGTTTAAAATAAATATAAAGGATAATAAGGCTTCAAAATTATATAAATAAATTATCTACAACGTTTAAGGTATGTCCAGGATCATGCTTTGAAAATAGAAAAAAAGCTCAATTTTGAGCACGTCCGCCCTTAATATGTAGAGACCTCATGACTGAGGATCGAGAGCCATGTCATTTATGAGCAGAATCGTTTGCCAGGTATCTTTTATGTTTTAAAATAAGTCAATGAGAACAATGAAAACGTAGGCAGTAGGTATGCTTAAAAATAGAACATTGTTTTATAAACGTTGAAAATATTCTTTTATATCGGCTACTTAGGTATATACTATATATATATACTTATGTATTTTTTATCAACATTCCAAAACAGTTATGTGCAATACAGAAATTCGCCAATTAGGGTTGCAAATTTTCCGCGCGGCTGGATTTAGTGAGTGGGAAAATGTTAATCATTTTTTAATATTTTTATTAAAAATATGTTATAGTTACCTACTTATAATATGATATAAGAAGTAGGTACCTACGCATCTTGCCTGTTTCTAAAGAGGAGCACTCACCATATTACGACGGGATATCAAAGAATTAACGCGAAATATGTTGGGTTATAATAATAATAAGAAATAATATTTTTATAGTGGCCCAATGATAGTAGTGTGGTGAAACAGTAGTAAATTTAGTAATAGAAGTAGAACAATAACAAACACTCAAGCTTTGAAAAAATCACATAAATACATTGCGTCCTCACCGGGTCGAACCCGGAGCTCCCGGATAAAAACTCAGCGCCATACGCACTTCACCATGACAGTCGCTAGTAATATCCTTAGTATCTATGATTAATGCATCACAATTGTATATAAAAATAGCGTAAAATGCTCAATATAGTAGGTAAATTAGAACGTTTCTGCAAAAATGTGATTCCCAGTATGACAATTGCGACAGAAATAATAAAAAAAGTTGCCTGCGGCACAATTTTCTTATTTTCAATTAGATATTTTTTTGTAAATTGTACCTAATTAGGTACGTGTCTGACCGACTGCGTTGACCCGACCTTCTCCTTCTCACCCCCTCTCCAATCGAAATATATCGATCTATATTCCATTCAATTGCTTTATGTTATAATAATTCGCCAGCTGAATGCAGAACTATTATAACTTACATTTGAAATTTTTGAGGAGAGAGTTTTTTGAAACAACTTACTAAAATTATTTATTATCTTCATGCATAAATGGATAGGTACATCATATTTTAGTAGGATTATTTATGAAAAAAATGGTGCATACACTTCACGCATATAAATAATAAACAACTGAAGTAGGCTGTTTCAAAAAAACTCTTTTGCAAAATATTTCAAATGTGAGTTAGAATAGTTCTGCATTCAGCTGACAAATTGGGAGATATTCACTGATTTTTTTTATTTTACCCGGCGGCCACCCTTGGCATACCCCTGGATATAGCAGAAAATGTTTAAAATACTAGGGACCTATTAATGGGTAGATATAGGCAATAGTACGCAATTAAAGAAATCAGTCAATCGGAAAATTCTCATGGTTGTATTAACTTGAATCAGGTTAATATGTTATGCAATTCACTACGAATTTGAATAGGCGGGTCTTGTAGGTACCTACATATTATTCTGTATGAGGTAATAACACTTCATAATCTTTTCAGTTTTGTAAATGATTACTAATTCTCAATAATTACGGTAGGTAACGAGTGATATGATTTAGTACCTACTTCTAAATATAATATTACTAGCTGACCCGGCAAACGTTGTTCTGCCATATAAATTATTTCTAGTGAACATTTTGGTTGTTAAATAAAAAAGTAACGAATGTATCGTAAGTGTGTGGGGATGGGATATATGACAGAAAGAGGAATAGAGCGCTGTAGACGATGACCACCGATAAAAACAAAAAAAACATCAACCATTCATTTTCTTAATTCAAAATGAGTAATGATGTTCATAATGAATGAATTACCTGTGACAGGATCTCGTTGTTTAATGTTTATGCAATATCCGTCTTGTCCCTTCCAGAAAATTAGCGGATATTGGAGAGCGTCGTATGAACGGTGTGTGTCAGCGATGAATTCCAGATTATTGTTTCTTCTTCGAATCACAATTTCTCGCGTCGATGTGCGGTCGCCAACCATGATTCCAGCAATGTCGTCAACAACAGGCACATTGGATCGACGCACGTGCTCTCCAGCTGGTGTTTTATCAGGATTGATGACAATAGCGTGATTGTCACTTTGCAATTCGTGCATGTGTGCTTTGAAGAATTTCAATAATTCATTGTGCTCATTCAACAGGGCGTCCAGTTCGCCGACGATGCGCCTGGCATTAGGCGAATTGAGGCTATTGTAGCCGCAACGTGCATCCACATGATTGATGTCCTCACCGCCCATGAAGTAGATTTGTAAAAATTTATGTGGTTCGTTTGACATTGGCAGCAATGAGCCTACTTTGTGGTATACTCGGCCTTTGATTTTGAACGTAGAATGGAATTGTTGACCATTTGCCGCAGTATTGTGAACTATTTCTGTTGCTCCGAACGAAGTCATTTGGAAGCATGAATTGAATGTGCGAATGGACTTCGGGAACAGGTTTGAATCTGGAACCGTGCCGATGAGCAAGCCGTTCAATGGTTCTTACACGCACGTTTTTGTTATCTTGTTGGATTTGTTCGTCTGTTCTTTCTGGTCTACTATTTTGCATGTTTGTTGCTTTATTCGTTCGACGGCTCAAATGTCCCCCCTTGCGTCTTGCTGGCATTGTGCACTGTAATACACGCACATAAAAATAGATAAATTAAAATAAATCGTACAAAATTTTTCACGCACTGCGTTGTGATATGCCGAATGAAATGTCAAAATGACGCGACGCTTCTCTTAAATTCTTCTCGGACGTAGCGCCATCTGTTATTCAACAACATAAATAATTTCGTTCTGTTTGAAATACGAACGACGGTTAAATTTGTTCATACAAAAATAATAAAATCGCGATTAAAAAATGGGAGAGTGGGGGTAGGAGGGTGAAAATTTGGGTTTATAGGTATTTTTTATGCCAAATAATAAAAAAAATATAAAGAAAAAATTGTCAAAAAAATAAAAGTAAATTTTTCTGGATAGAGATACCCTAATCATTTAGCGGTATGAAATATACTTGTTGACCTATTCTCATACCTAACAAATATACATAAAAAAATCATAAAAATCGGTCGAGCCATTTCGGAGGAGTTCGACCACAAACATCGTGACACGAGATTTTTATATATATAGAGATGTATACATAATAATACCTATATTCCAAATTAGAACGATTCCATTTTACAACGTTTTTCTTAGCTCGTATTCTTATCTGTCCGGTGGTTCTTTGTCCGGTACAAATCTTGCAATTGATTTTTAACTAACTTCCCGACTAGCTAGACATTTGAAACTTTTAGAATATATGAGAACACGATGCCAATGCATTTTTTTAATACTTTTAGCCATCTTTAAGTAGAATTGAATTCATTTTCAGTTAATTCTGTTTTGTATGAAAAGTTATTTCGACACCATTATTGGTTGCTAGGCGTCTGGGGTCCTAGAAACTAAATTATTAATATATAGGTACGTGCGTTACTATGAAAATCAATATGACATGTCAAAATGTCATTATTTCAGTATTATTTCTATCAAGTAGGTACCTACAAATTTTTTGATCGCTTAAGGTAGTCAAGTCAAATTTATATGATTCAACAGAAAATTTAAAAACGTTATACACGAAAAGTTCTTTTTATCTTGTAATTATTTTAAATACGTACATATATGGAGTTTTATTGCTGGAAAATTGATTTAATAACAATTAAGAAATGAGTTTTAATGAAATACGCTGATTTCATAAAAAAAATATCAATCAATCTTCCAGATGGTGCCAAAGAGTGGGAATATTATTTATGGTGAAACATTTATTGTTTCAACGGAAGTTCCAATGCCTGATTTTGTGGAATATTCTTTTGATTATATACCTTCCCAAATTTGTACGATGTAGATTTGCAGGTATGGGTATGAGGTGAGGCTTAAAATGTTCAAACAAATAGGTATAGGTACAATGTAATTATATAATTATATTTGTGTAGCAACAAGCGTTTACAAACAATGTGTAATTTGTATGCGGACATAATACATATTATTGTGTATCTTCTCCGTACCAGTCATAATAACATAATTTGCGCACTAAATACAAGAATAAACGGTAGATCGCTAGGCAAACATTTTTTTTAATTGATCGGTCTTTATGGGGAATAAAATTATCATATGCGTGAATACGCCGAAGGTTGCCAGCAGAAAAAATATTAAATTAGCATCTTTAATTCATTTTTTTTCATATCACTGAACACCGCAGATGAAAATCGTAGCAGAGTGTTTCCGCCATGCGATCTTTACCGTTTTCTATTACAATTAATAAGCGCAAGAATTTAAAACTTAGTAATTTGTTTGAACATATTACCTTGTTATTATTTATAGATTTACTGCCATGCGAGGTGTTATCGATAATATAAGATTATACATGTAGATACGCTATATTATTACAGATGCGTAATGATAATTAATAAAGTCACGGTTCTTTTTTTTTAACAAGGTTTAGTTAAAAATAATAACGATAAGTAGTATTAAAATTCAATTACTTGCTTCAAAGAAAAGGTGCCTATCGACTCCTTTTACTACATTGTATATATTTATATATCTGCTAATTAAAACGTCGCGCTTATAAATATATATATATTTTTTTTTTGACCATGTCCGATCCTGATAGGATCATATGGGCCACCACAGAGTGGAGGTTTGTATTGACAGATTTTGTTTTTTACGAGAAATGGATGTCAGCCACTTGCTCAACCTATTAGGTCCATACCCTAAAACACACAAATTGAAAAACAATATGTGTAGGTACTTGCCAGACCTAGGATTCGAACCTGGGACCACGGTTTTATAGTATATTATAATTAATATATATATTATAAACAATAGTATAGTAATAATAATAGCAATAGACTCAGCCATCCATGGCCCCACATCCTGAAGCGGGCTCCCTACCTATAGCTAAAGCTAAAGGCAGTGTGACGATCTACAGTTGTGTATTCCAAATAGTGTTCGGGGTAAAAGTTAGGGTATTTTATAGCAATTTTTTGTATTTTTAATACACCCTCTTGAATTATGGAGTTGTCGCATATCGACAAACATAATCAAAAATTGTCACAAAATTGTGTTATTGTGATGTAAGTGAAATAGCGCCACAGGCGACATTTCTTTGCTATTAGTGCAATTTTGTGATGTGTGTTTATCTCACTTGGCTGGTCGATCCGCCAGGCCGGGCCCCCCTTACTTCCGGACCCCTATCCTGCCAGCCGCCCCTTGTTGGAGCCGTGCAGCCATCCCTCAGTTTAAGTTCTACGTTATGAGTGAATTGCGATTTATGTTTAAAAACGATATAGGTACATAATATATTATTATATCCTAATATTATGTAGATATTATGTGATGCTTATTCTCATACGTTCTTAGATAAAATAAATTATTGATTTAATTTATTAAAACACAATTTTCTAGTACTTTTTCCACTTTTAATAAAATATAGACCGGTTTCGTCCGCCTCAGAAGGACAATTTCAACTGAATTATCTACAAAATAGGCATAATATCTATCAAACCATTTTCAAGTTCGACAAAAACCATTTTTCAGTCGTTATGCAAAATTTAAAATTCGTTGGTTCAAGTGTGTAGCCCTACATGACCTAAATAGATATTATGTGACTAATGACAAAATATGTTTTGTTCCATAAATTATGTATTACTTGGTTCGATATCCGACAGGCAGGTACTCAACACAATAAGCTTATTTATTTGATCGAATACCTAAACGAATGTATTGAACATGTCAATAAATGATTTTTTTGAAGTTATACTTCTTTAGGCGCATTTGGAAAATCAGATCAGAGTGTATTTTTGGCGTGTGACATTTGTTACACATAATTTATTTTTTCACACGAAAAAATCGGACTCGAACCACGATTGTTCGGTTATCAGCCGAACGCACTGCCTTAAGCCACAGTATGATAATGCAATCGTGACGATTATACAGTATACTATTATAGTTTATTCCGTTGCCTACGCAGCTAATTTATTATTATATGTACGAAGAATTGTTCCGTTGCCTAGGAAACGAATTTATTATTGTCGGCCATTAGCAATTCCTTAGGTAAACAAACTACTAAACGTCATGGTGGCAGTTATTACTTTAATAATAAAAACAACGATAAAAAGTTATATAATTTAGTACTTAATATAAGTTAAAGTGTATAGAAATAAGCCAACGGCTTTCCAATAAGCGGTCCTTTTTCTTGAGTGTGTAATTTAACAAGATAATTAAGGGCTAGTCGAATAATCCAGGTTATCATTATGATTATAAACATCAACTCGAAATGTGTCTCAAATTATTCATATGTCGACAGATAGATACAACTAAATTGTACTAAATTATGTAGGTAGTATGTAGGTATCTCCATATAGCATAAAAGCTTCCTCTAAAATATTTCTGTATCTATAGAGCTTTTTATTTCCCATGGAAAAAATCTGAAAGAATTCTTTTAAAGGGGAGAGTAAGGGAGAAAGGCTAATCGGTGGCATATCAAATGATAAATAATAATAATAAAACAACCCTCTACAAAATGTGACTAATAAAAGAGGATAAAAAATACTGTCTCAAAAGTCTGTATTGGATTGAGTTTATATAAAATTGCCCGTGGGGAGATTTTGCGAAAAAGACAAGTGGTGACTATGGAATGATGGGAAGTAAAATGCTTACATCCTGTTTTGTTTTGTTTTTTATTAAGTGTTTGTGTTTAAGGAAATTATTTTGACTCCTTGTACGAGGGAACACAAAAATAACGGAAGTGGTAAAAAAGTACAATTCTCGAGGCTGGATAATTATTAAAGGATATTTTTAATATTTACCTCTGTATCCTAATATGCATTCCAGTTTGGCATATGAATAAAACCTCGCATGATGGAAGATTGATGGAGGTAATATTTCAAGACATTCGGCGGGCTTTTTATTTCTTGCGTTTTATGGTCCGACCGTTATTAAGTAATAAACTAAAACTGACTTTTGCATTTTTCATAATTGGTAATGATGAATTGCTTGAAATGAGTAAGATTGTAGGTAGGTAGGTACATATTGTACAAAAATTAAGTTTCTAACTTTAGAAAAAAATAATAATAGGTATTATAAGTACCTAAATATGTTATTATGTATATAAATTACTAAACGAAATACAACACACAACGTCTATGAAATTTTCTCAACTCTTTCTATACTCAAATAATAATATCTATCTAGGTACTTACATAAAACTGTAGCTGCAGAATAATAAGCGATCAAATATCTATTATATCAAATTACTCTGCAGTAATACATTCCCAGCGAATCCATTTCCAGCAAACAATCTTAGCTAAATCAGCAAGTTGTTTGGCGACATTAAATACGGTATATTATTACATATCACAGCACATTATAAATCATTACGGTGTATTAGCTGAATAATCATTTTTATAGTATTATATTTTCGTACAACTGTAATAACAAATAATATTTCATTTCGCTACTCAATTTAAAACGCTGACTCTATATTTAGTTCAATATGATTATGTAACAGAATTTAATGTTAATGTATTACTTTTTAGTGTATAAATAACGAAGAATAATTTATCTAGATGTCACTCGAATCCAAGTACTTAGCTAGTAACTATCATGTATAATATACTATTGTACCGACACGCTGCTAATAAATCTCACCCTGCTACATCGTAGACTTCATTATCGTCATCCTCAATCTACATATCGAACACCACACTAGTGACCCAACAAATCAATATAAAATCGCGTTTCTATGATTAAATAAAATAAACACATGTGACATAAATCAAATTATCAAAACAATCACATAAGTGTGACGCTCTCTGTATACTTCTTCTTCGACACGCCTGATGATCAAAGACAACAGGGTGTCGTTGTAAAATTAGCAAAGATACCACCATTTTCATCAATAATTTTTATATTTTATAGGATATCATTGACGGATTTTAGTGGTCATGTCTTGCATGAAAATAGTTGTTGCATGGTTTTGGTGCTATTTTACCATAGATTTGGTCGTCAGAGAACCCCCATTTCACCATGTTGTCTTGAGTACGCGTTACCATGGTTTTCAGCATTCAATCGATTGAGGGATTTATATGTTGTATTTAGAGAATGGCTTCAAGCGGAAAATGCTATGCTGGTCCTGTTTATTCTATGAGACCATCGTGACTAGTATCGTTTTCATGCAGACAGTTTGTTCGCAAGAGTTGTCGCCACAAAGCTTTTTCAGGATTTAGTCTTGTTTTGCACACTTGTCGTCGTTCTGTTTCTGGCAAGCTGACTTTAGTAGGAATCAGTATTTTTGCAAGTTATTGGCAAACTGATTGTAATTATTTGTTGATACACAATATTATTTTTTAAACGTTTACTGTCGAGTATTTACCACAGCTGATACATACTACTATGTATTATGTAAGTCAGTAGGTGCCTACAGGTATTACATAGTCGACGTTTACAAAAAGATACCCAAAACTGTGGACAATCTCACACACAATAAAAAACTAAACAGTCCCAAAAAAATTAAGAATGATATCAAGAAGTCGACCAAAGTGACATTAACAGCATTACTTAAAGACCCTTTAAGATCAAAACAACCTGATGCGATAAGGCTTATGACTTCACAGCGCGGAGATTAGGGTTCGAATCCATTGTGAGTAGGGTATTTGTCACTGGGCCACTGACACATTACACGTGTTCTCTCCTGTCGGGACATTTATTTCTTTAATGCCCTTTCAGCGTGGGGGGATATAATTTAAAGTCGCTTGGACAGGTAAAAAAAACCAGGTGGAACGATTTGTAAGTATGCATTATAATTTGTTTCTGTTATCGTTGTTATGTTTTTTGTGGGAAGTTTTTGATATTGATCTTGTGTTCGTAAATATAATTACCCATATATTGTAACTGTAATCTTTGGTTAATGTATGCTATACCTATGTGAAAAAATAGATACTAAGGTACGTTTTTTCAAACCTACAAAAATTTTGAAAAATTTGAATCGAGGGTTGTTCATCGTTTTGTTGTAACATTTTTTAACAATTGCATAAGAAATAAGTATATCTAATAATATATCGGTAGGTATAACATCAAATAGTAGAATAGTTCATTTAAATCACCCTCAATTCACGTTTCAACAACCTGTAAATTTTCTAAAATCTAGGTAATTTTTTTTTTAAAGTCTGTATGGACAATTTTTCCAATGCATTACGGGGCGCAATACATACCTATAGCTACATATAATAGTTCACCGTCACCGATAATAACCGGCGACACAAACGGACAATAATGATCACTATTTGTGGATACAAAAGATTGGTATACCTACCTGTTCAATTTTTTTTTAACTTTACATTTTTGAACATTACAAATTATAAATTTAAGGCGTTCACAACATGACATTTAAAAACAAAGAAACAATAGAAGAAATAAATATATGCAGTAGGTACCTATCACAAAAACAGTATGAAAAGTAAAGTAAAGGGTACAAAAATTATAAAAATATAAATTATAAAGCATGGAAGCACACCCAATGAGCTAAGTGGACTCTATTTTAAGAATTTATAAAACAACGTCCACCTATACTCGTCCTCACGTAGGTGGAATATATCAACATCCGAAGCGATTTAGTTATTGAGTTATTGCCCTTCCAATTGGCATCACCAATGGCAGGTTAGTTCTGCTCCTCGGGAAAACAAACAACTGACGCTCCCTATTTCTAAAATAGTTATCAGGGACACATAGATTAATAGTAGGGGAAAGGTGCACAAAATGGCATGGTGGGGCGAAATAAACTTTTGATCTACTGCCGAAATGGTGTGGTCGAACATAATACAATTTGCTCACGAACAATCCATGACACGTCCTTTAATAATATTCAGCTGTATTTAGTTCACCCAAAACAGCTGTACAAGAAGGTCATGCAGTGGAAAGATTTTTGAATCATACGAAAATTTTTGCAGTTTGTCGTCAAAAGGTAACATTACAGTCATTACACGTATTTTGTATTATTAAATATACACATAAAAATCAGCTTACGTAGCTGTTATTAAGTATTCATGTTCGATGTAAATTTATTACATTTACTGAAGTAAAAACTGCATTTTTTTAATGAATTTCCAAAATCCGCTGATTGGGGTAAAATGGCATACACTACGGAGGATAAAACGGCATAGTGTGTCATTGTACTGGGTATTTATAGATGACCGGGCCAGTATTCGTCGAATGGCTGGAGCATTTTCAAAAATATGTTAAAGTCTCACGGAATGAGAATGTTTTACTTATTGTGGACGGGCACTGAGATATAGGTAAGTATAGTGCGAAAACATCTTCTTGGCTACCATCTTTAACCGCACTTCCATTATAAACTAACAAGCTCCTCCCATTTAGTCGCCAACAGTGCTTCCTTCACGTAGCCAAGAAGATGTTTTAGCACAGTACCTACCTATACAAGATCTAAACCTGGAGAAATTTGGCTGAAATGTGAATAATGGGCTCATGTTGATTATGCTGGTTTAGTTTAGGCGAACTTTGTTCTCCGTAAAACATTTTCATACATTTTTTTATTTTAAATTATACTTTTTTCTATTATTGTCAAATATATTTAAGACGTACCTAGGTACTTATGCCATTTTGTACAGACGGTGGGGTAAAATGGTTTTTAGCTACACATTTTTTTTTTTTTTCTATTAAGACTTAAGTAATCTTTTATTATTAAACATACGCCAATATTTAAAAAAATAGTGTTTCTTTACAGTCATGCTCCATTTTTATAATAAATTACATGTTTTGATATTATTTTTCTCAATAAACTAAACATACCATTTTGTATTAATAAAATACCATTTTGTACACCCTTCCCCTACCTATATCTGCAAGCCAAGGCTTCGTCACTATACCCAAAGTGCGGAATGTCTGGGTATGGAGAATGTATAATACAAGCTAGATTGCTAGACGCTAGATTTTGTTAACACCCTCCTGCCATATTAAAAATCAATATCTAATACCTAAAATATTATGGATATTTTCTTGAAATGGAGCCCTCCATACTATTTTTCTGTTTACGCACCTAGACCTACCTAGGTATGTACCTACTTAGAAACTACCAAACCAATTCCACGGAAGTGTTTATAAAATAAAACAATAAATAATAATGACTATTTAAAGTATTCACGCGGTGTCTTCTAAATTTAAATAATGTAAGTAGGTCCATAAAACCTGTCCGCTAACTACCAACTATATAATAGAGCGTCAATTCAGCTACCAAAAACAATGGGCCCAGAGACACGTCCCACGTATTATTACAGATAATATCAGCTGTTTTATTGTCTATGTTACCCGTGCCCAAAATCAACGCCTTTCACACAAACATCTAAGATTATATATGGCTCAGAGATTCTGATTTTTCTCAGACAACCGACTAAGAAGATAAAACAATCTCTTCATTATTGTAATCATTTACGTTTACGATATAAGGGCTATACGGCGATAGAGTATAGACATACCTTATTGTACCTACACCCATGATGGCCGCGCGGCTTAAGCGTTGGCCTATTGCGTCGTGGGTCTCGGGTTCGAATCCTGGGTCTGACTAGTACACATATTCTTTTTCAATTTGTGTATGAGTCAGAGTATGGACCTAACAGGTTGAGCAAGTGGCTGACATCCATTTCTCGTAAAAACAAAATCTGTCCATACAAACCTCCACTCTGTGGAGGCCCATATGATCCTATTAGGATCGGACATGGTCGAATAAATAATAAAATATTGAACCTATATCATTAGTGTTAGAATATGACATTTACTTAGTTGCTTCCTTAAGGGGGAGAGGCATGCCAGCCGTGGCACCTAGCGGAAAAATACGAAGCTTAAAATTTGAGACATATTTTTGATAATTTACAATTTTAACTGTATTAATTAATTAATATGTATCTGAAAACATCAAAAAGATTTTTTTTAAAGTTAAAGATAAACTTACTTACAATAAATTGTAAAAAAATGTTATAAAATGTGAATTTGTCACAGGACCACATCTTATTATTACATTATTTTTATGATCACATTTATTTTATTAAGTGTTCTATTTTTTCTCGTATAGATTTTTGACTAATTCATCGTTATAATATTTTTTATATTTATTTTTAAAAACCTTGATTTTTATAAAAAAAAAATGTGTATAACTTGAAATCGTTTTTATTTATATCAAATCTAGCTTCAAAAATACCAATATGTATACGATGAGTTTTAGACAATTACTTCTTCAAAAAAGTCTTTTCACTTAGGTATGAATGCAAAAAATCATTTTATTAGTAAGTAGGTAGGTACCTACAGTAAAAACGAAACAATGGTGCGGTTCGTCAATTGTATATGTACGTATACGTACGAATACGCGGTCATCGGCTGCCAGGCATTTATCACGGCTCCCCATACGTACACATACTATCGACCGACCGCATTATTGTTTCGTTTTTACTGTACCTACCTACCTACCTATCCAGGATAGCGAAGCCGAGAAAGACCATCGGCACACTGGAGTGACCAAGTGAAAGCGCTTCCTGGGGACACTCTGCCCTGAGAGAAGATAAGAAGAATGACAAGTGAAGTGTCTTGGTCACTGCATTTCGGGGTGATCGCGATCCTCAGTGATGGAGGAATGACGAAAAAAAGATTATTTTGCAAAGAAAAAAGATTGTTTTTAATGTCATTCAAATTTCCTTATGTTACTAATAAGTTTTTTTATAATATGATTTATCTACATTTATTTGCATGAAGAAGATGACATGAAAACTTCATTTTTTTTTCACTTTGACACTTTGGTAATAAATATTCTTAAAGTTGTTGTAAAAAAAATATTATTGCCAAAAAGTGTGTAGCTCTAAATATAAATGTGTAAATTATATAAAAATAATTACAAGATAAAAAGAACTTTTTATATACTTACAACGTTTTTAAATTTTCTGTTGAATCATATAAACTTGACTTGACTAGCTTATTTATTATTAACATGTCATATTGATTTCCATAGTAACGCACGTAGGTATATATTAATAATTTAGTTGCTAGCACCCCAGACACCTAGCAACCAATAATGGTGTCGAAATAACTTTTCATACAAATCAAGAAAACAGAATTAACTGAAAATGAATTCAATTCTACTTAAAGATGGCTTAAAGTATTAAAAAAGTGCATTGGCATCGTGTTCTGATATATTCTAAAAGTTTCAAATGTCTAGCTAGTTGGGAAGTTAGTTAAAAATCGATTGTAAGATTTGTACCGGACAAATAAGAATACGAGCTAAGAAAAACGTTGTAATATGATGGGTACATTATTTTATACATACATACAAATTATTTTTTGTTCAGAAATGTCTATTGAAAAACACAATCCTTTATCATGGACGCAAAATATGCCAATGAAATAAACAACATGGGAATTTTGCTAAAGTCTTACTTCCTACGTTATCATCTGGCAATTTGACTTTAGATAGGTATTGTAATTATGTTTCATTAAAAAGGGTAAGAGTAGGTAGCGTCATGTTGCGTCACACAACTTCAGAAGCACTGACCATAATAATAATGTGTAATTCCCAATCTGAAATGAATCTCTGTTCCCACGAGTTGTAGCAAAATGCGATAAAATTGATGCCGTTTTGCCTAAAAATCTGTGTTTACGGTAAGCACAACATCTACAGAATGTGAGTTTACACGTCCACAACAGTCTCATTAAAATACTGAAATATATTGGTACATTGGAATTAAAATAATAGTAATAAATCAAGAATAGTTCCGTTCAGTACCTACCTTTCCGTTGGTGAAAAAATATTATCGGGTAGATAATGGAAACACGAATCAATCATATAATAAATAATTAAATTAACACCTAAAAGAGATCACATATTATTATTTGTCCTATTACAGTACGCGTACATATGACCACTCAGTGGCGAAGGGTGGAGGTAGGCTGTTAAGATCCGCCATAAATAGTGCACACTAATTTTTTTCAATCATACGTAATTGTTTTCATTGAAATAAGACTACAATTAAATTTACAGATGTTACCTATTGGCCAATTTAAAAAAATCAATTGAACCCTACGACCAACCAAGCCATAATTGATAATAGTCAAAAAATACTCGCCTATTTATAAAATATATAAAATTATGCAATTATATCAAACATAACTTTGATTATTTCATAGATAGAATAATATTTTTTATCTATTATAGTTTGGTTCAGACATGGGCTTAATGAATTTAAAAAAATAACCAACAATTTATGTGCAATTTGTATTCTTAATCCAACGAAAACAAATAAGTATGAATGAATACCTAAGTGTCCACAATTTTGTCGTATTGCCCAAATAGGTATACCAAAACTATTATGGTTTGGTTTAGGCAGGGCTTAATTGATTTTAAAAACTAGCCAATACCATCTATAAATTGTAGTAACAACCTACGTCGTATGATTAACAAAGTTTAATGTGCACTATTTATGGCGGATCTTAACAGCCTACCTTCACCTTTCGCTACTATCACCACTAACCATACACATCGATGATAGCCACACGTTTGAAAATATCGTCGATTTATATTATTACATATTATATAGTTATTGGATAACATTAAATTTTGCGAAATATTCTTAATCGTTTGGACGTTATGTTGAAGTTGTTTGTAATATAATATTATGTTAATCACAGTTTGTATAAATATGTTGCGTAATTTGTGGATTTTCGACCAATTTCTAATGCACAATTTTGCTGCAATTTTGAAAAAGAATCGAGGGTAAAAAAATTGTAGGTATTAAACTAAAGTACCTAATGCACAATTTTCATTTAGTGATACGCCTATTACTGCATTTAGTAGAGACGTCTTCGGTGATATTTGAGACAACAAATTAAAATGTGTGGGTGAAGCCTCCTTTTATCTATACCTACTTATAAATAGAGACTAAACATCTGACAGTAAAGCAGAAAGAAATCTCTGGTCTACTGACTAAGTTTGCTACGAGTGACTTTGCATTGTAGATTCATTAAAAGGAACGTCACATCCAGTGACGTCCCTAGGCAAAATGCCGCCCCTAGGCAGCGTCAAAAAGCCGCCTCATTTTTTATAAAGTATTTTTATCACCCTTTCATGACCTTTCAGTATTTAAGAAATGTGTTGTATTGATACATTACTAAAAATATACACCAATAAAGCATACAAAATTAAATTTAGATATAAAAAGCGAATAAATATAATTAAGTTAGACACTTACACAAATCATCAAAGTCTGATGTATTTAGTTGATATTTCTGACAGGTAGGTACAACATGTAAACAAAATATTTTTAGCTATTTCTAAAAGTATACCAAATCTCGATTTGCCGCCCTTCGAGTAACTGCCGCCCCCAAGCGACGTTCAATCTGCCTAACCCCACGGGACGTGACTGGTCACATCTATATTATGATATTTTTTTCCAATAGACAATGTGTTACAATGAGTAGCCAATAAAACAACAGTTATTTAGTTGAAAGCGCCTGTAAAATTGTTTATAACTGCACACAGGAAAGTTATTAGCAGAAAATCAATGATTACACAGAAGCTGGCAGTCACTGCTTGAATTAGGAAATCGGAAATGTAGGAAACTTAGTGATTGTAGGTAATAGATATATAATATGTGGTTTATTGGTGCATATGGTGCATAACACTCCTTCTTCTTCTTCTTCTTTGCCCATATCCGCCCCTTAACTGGAGCATATGGACACCACGCGGCGCCTCCAAGAATCCCTGTCGCTCGCCAGTCTTCTTGCTTCGTTCCAGGTCAAACCAGCATCCCGTAGCTCCGCCGTATACACTCTGTAGATTGTATTTAGCGGCCTTCCAGGACGCCGGAATCCGGTCGGCTTGAAGAACAGGCAAGCCAGGTATGTATAGTCAAAATTATTTGGTAAAGCCATATATACCTATTTTAATCATACAATCACTAACACCCACAGCTCGTCAATAAATTAAGGTTAAGTAGGTAGATAGGTACATACTCTATATTGGTCTTATATTGTTTCAAGTCGTAACGTACCTATATGTATTATTCTCCACTCATTTCATGCATAATTAACGACGTCACAATGATCGTCGTCCAGTGGCGAAGGGTGACTTTTGGAAAGAGGTAAGCTGTGGAGACAGCACACTTGTCACATATTATACTTACGGGAGAATAAGAAGATAATCCGATATTACTACTGATTAATATGACACAAAAATTAAGCAATTATGTATTTTTTTTAAACATTGATAAACGTAACATACGCTCAAAATATATTGTCATCTTTGAAAAATTCCGTTATTTACTTTTCTGTTTAAAATTATCTAATTAATTATTTTGAATAAATGTAAAATGTTTGAAAAAAAAGGTTGCAACTTGCAAGAGTTAGAAAATTTATAATTACTTACTCCATAAATAAAAAATTCAAAACATTAAAATTGTCTTTCTTTCATCTTTAGTTTCAAAGGTCTACGCAACTTCCGGGCGCACTGGTTAAAAAATCAGACTATACGTATGTACCCACATAACAGATAATAAATAGAATACCGATAGGCTATATTCAATACGCCGCATATTGATGCAGGGTTTTGAATGTGTGAGTGCCCTACGAAAATGAAGCACGCATTATGCACGTGCAATGAGCGTAAATGCATAAACACCCACGGTGGCCGCGCGGCTTAAGGTGACGCATCAGTGAAACGGCAAATAATTTTCGACTGTAGGCGCGACGAAATTTTGGACTCGCTCGCATTCAGTGAGAGAACGTCGAGCTAGAAGCACGTCACTTTGCTTCGTGATGGCGACGGGCCAATTAATTCAAAAATCGTGTAAAGATGACTAAAAACGTTACCCATTTACTTTAAAAAGAAAACATGTCAATGAATATATTATTATTGTTACTAATAGAACATGGTGTGTAAAATTCCCACCTCCGCACCCGTTATGTATATGCAGCCACGTCATACGCGGCCGGCTAACATAACCCTTACGTGTGCCAGATAAAAGAATTTAAGCCCTCATTTTGTCCCGAGCAGAGCCGCACGGGACTGGTGATGCAACCTTGCACCGAAGTGCGAATGCATGATGTTAATTTATATGGCAACTATCAGAGTGACTTTAATTTGAAGAGTCGCAAGGGGAGTTGAGAGTGTCCCGCCCCCCGTACGCTCTGGCGAATTTAGTAAAGGCCGCAAAATTGGCCTCGGTGTTACTAATAGAACAATAAACAGAACATAAAATGGACGTATGTTGGATTTATATGACAAATAATATTTCGTTTGACAGGCGTCATTTGCACCCGCGACCCGCAATCCGCGCATCGCCTAGCAACGATCTTTTTAGACTGTGCCTCAACTGATGGACGGCCTTAAACGTTGGACTATCACGCCGTGGGTCTCAGATCTAGCAAGTACCTACACATATTGTTTTTCAATTTGTGTGTGAGTCAGGGTATGGACCTAATAGGTTGAGCAAGTGGCTGACATCCATTTCTCGTAAAAGACAAAATCTGTTAATACAAACCTCTACTCTGTGGAGGCCCATATGATCCTATTAGGATCCGACATGGTCGAAAAAAAAATGCATAAACCGAGAGCAGTTTTCAGAATTCGACGTAAAACGTATTCTTGACACGTGTGTAAGTTTAACCCGGATTCTTCCTTACTCAAGTCGGTTACCTGCTATCGTCTTATCCGTTATGTATTTCAGTTCCCATTATTTCTGAGTTCCCTGTATGTACCTATGTAGGCTTCGGGTGAATAGCTTACCGATTTGTATGAACGACTGTAGACATTTTGAAATTATGAGTAAAAGATTTCATTCAAAATGCATGGCAAAGTCATCTCGAAATAATCGATATGTCAATGCTCTCTAGAGGCGCTGCTTTGACACTAATATTTATTTATTCTAAATTCTGACGATAGATGGCTGGGTCTTTTTTTATTGTTTTAAAATATTAATTAATTATTCTGACGATATGTTAGTTCCCACACATTTTTTTATTTATTTACATTTTAATACTTTCTACCTATTTTTCTTAGAAGGTAGGCTTCAAATAATCGCCTACTATGGAGCTTTCGCCACTGCCGTCGTCCAATTGACCTAGCGTCCAGATAGTGGTACTAAATGAGCCTACTTCTCAGGTTTAATGTGATTGCAAAATAGTTTTGAAATAACATAACAATAATTCATTCCATTCCTTTCCCATATACCTACATACAATAAGTTATAGATAACTACATATCATATACCTATATCTACTGTGACAAATACAAATTACAATATAAACATTGAACCCACTATAAAGAGTATAAAGACATAGAACACGTGTTTTTGGTATTTAAATCGGGGGACCGTAATCTAAATACTGACATAACTCAAATTCACCTATGTGGAAGTTTTTGTTGATAGGGACGAGAAATCACAAGATCAAAACGTTTGCGTTTTTAATTAACCAAATAATCTGGACCTAATTGCATTTGCAACATTTGACTGCATCGTCCATTTGACTTCGGGGGAATTAGACATTAGGTAGGTAGGTAACTACCTATTTTACAGATCAGTTGTGAAGAATTCTTACTATACGAATATTATTTATCGCATTGACATCTCTATGAATCATAGAAACCCCGTGAGTAGGTACTCTCGCTGTGCCACATACGGGGGGAATATTGAACATGTTGAAAATGCATAATACCTATATCTGCAACACATACTAAATATCAAATTTATTTATTTTTACATATTTACTGTGAACATTACAAATTATAAATTTAAGACGTTCAAAAATGACATTTTAAAACAAAGAAAAAGGGTAGATAAGTACTTACCTACTTACAAAAATTATAAAAATATAAAGCATGGAAGCACACCGAATGAGCTAAGTGGACCCTATTTTCATAATTTATAAAACAACGCCCACCTATGCTCATCCTTTCGTAGATGGAATATATCAACATCCGAAGCGATTTGGTTGAACAAAGTTATTGCCGTCCCAATTGGCATCACCAATGGCAGGTTGGTACAGAACAAACAACTGATGATCCCGATTTCTAAGATAGGTTTATTAGGGACACACAAGTCAATACCATCAAGAACGGTACCTACATTTATTATCATCACTGACAAGAATGGTAGAATTCTCACGGGATGTTTGAATGGAGCCACAGATCAGGTTCATACAACTTCGTATAACAACTCTGCTATCAAGTCATCACTAGAATGTTTAGTTTTGTATTTATAATATGTATATTATATTAATTAATAGATATGCTAATCAAACAGATAGGTCAACAACAATATGTTTATCAGTAAGATAAGTCGGTAGCAACATAATCAATTATTGCTATTTGATTATTTTACAATAACTTTATCACCAGTACCAAGTGTTTCCGTGGTGTAGTGGTTATCACATCCGCCTAACACGCGGAAGGCCCCCGGTTCGATCCCGGGCGGAAACATTTTTTTTATATTTCATTTCGTAATATTAATAATAATTGTTACATTTATGATGTTGATTTATAGGCATTTGAGAAATTACATTATAGAGGGAGAAAAAAATCAAGTACAAAACTGTGTGGTAATGAACAAGAAAAAAAGGGAAAATATTAAAAGGATTAACGTGAGAGAAAACATACGTAAATGTGTGTGAGAGAGGGAGAAATAGTATAGTAATATACTTATGGTAAGGTAAGACGGAACATACCTACACGAAAACATGTGAGAGAGACATGGAGACTACGTATTAAAAGGGGTAAGGTGAGAGAAAACATATTATGTACTTAAATGTGTTTAGAGGGATAATGAAAAAATATTTTGAAAGTGTATTGAGCGCATTGACAATAATGTTGACTGGTGGCACTGCCACCAACCTAGTATTTTTTTTAACATTTATTATAATGATGCACATAGCACGAGTGCTGCTCATCGTAGCCAATTACTTGCTGCGCGTCAGTGATATTGTAACATACCTGTTTATAGATACGGTGTTATTTACGCGCTGCATGTGCGAACCCATCGAAGTCATCCAATCGAGATTTTTCACTGACAATAATTATTATAAAAATAAATTTTATTAATATTTTGTCATATCTATTTACTAATATGTAGGTACCTACATAAATACTTACTTAGTAAGTTTTACTTAACAATCATCGAAAATGTCATTAATTTGTCAGTATTCATGACCACAACAAAATAAATGTATAAGTATAATTCCTTGGTAAAAAAAGTTGTTATAAATTCTGTTTTCAAATGCCTGCACTAAATCTCAAACGGGCGACACGCGGCCCTAGGGTTGAACCTTGTGCCCCCTCTCTTGTGATCTCTCAGCTGTAAACTAATCGAATGCACCCGATCACATATTCCGACTCGGATAATTGCCACTGACATGGTTTGTTGGTATTTGCATATGGTTATCTTACAAATATGTTTTCAAATCAAATCCTGGATTAAAAAAAAATATTCTACCTAGAATGTAATTTGGGTAATGTTATTTCTCGGTGGAACCTATAAACGACCTGTTGAAAATATCCTCATGTACCTACGCAACTAAACTGGTAAATTTAATTTAAAAAAAGTGTGTGAAAAAAGTACAGAAAACAATAATAAAATCATTATTAATTGTGTTTTTAACGTAACCTAGGTATGCGACGAACAAGGCAAAATATAAATAAAGGTCGGACTATAGCGTAGCGAGTCCCAGGTTCGAATCCAGGGTCTGGCAAGTACACATATTGTTTTTTTTTTAATTTGTGCATGAGTCAGAGTATGGACCTAATAGGTTGAGCAAGTGGCTGACATCCGTTTCTCGTAAAAACAAAAATCTCTCAATACAAACCTCCATGCCGCAGAGGCCCATAATTATGATCTTATTAGGATCGGACATGGTTGAAAAAAAAAATTATACATACATATGTAAATTTTCACTCAACCTAACTTAGGGATTGCAATACCGAATGAATAATTATTACCGGTATGTCGGTATTTCATACTGATTAGTGGTATTAATAGGTACAGGTATTAGGTTAAAACATACTGAAAAAAAGAAGTACATACCTACTTATCAGTAAATATATCTGTTAAAAGTTAAAATATATTTAAAACATTATTTTATAGCAGTGACGTCCCGTGGGGGTAGGCAGATTGAGCGTCGTTTGGGGGCGGCAATCACTTGAAGGGCGGCAAATCGAGGAGAATCATTAGGTATATTATATAGAAATAGGTACCTAAACTTAGTAAGTACCTAATAATGAAAATATCCTTCGATTAAAAAAATCAGCTCACTGGTTGGAAACAAAATGTATTAATAATTAACATAAAAGGTTAGGACTGTATTTTTTTGTCGGTTTCGCGATGTCTAGTTTACTTCTGTTGTCCTTGGACGTCACGTCCTTGATGACCAGCAATGACACGTGCAGATTTGGGAATTATATTTTGAATTATAGGTAGGTACATAGGTACTTACCTAGCTCGGGTGTTTTGAAAGTTGTATTTTTCAATGTATCTGAAACCGTGGACTCGCAATATTGTTTATTGAAGTTGAGATGGCATTTAAATTTTGGATTTAGTCGTATACATTTTGTTGTAATGTATCCATACAACACATTTCTTAAATATTAGGGTCATGTAAGGATGATAAAAAATACTGTATAAAAATGGGGCGGCATTTTGTCTAGGGACGTCACTGTTTTAAAGCAACCTAAAGTAGGTACCTACCTACCTACATTTATTATGTAGAACTTTATAAATAGGTAGAGATCATAATATTGTAGATCTGATGATTTTTACAAATACCTACTATACCAAAGTCTGGGTGCAAGAAAATGTCAAAAACGCTTGTTGGATGTACCTACTATCAACGTTGGATCATTTTTTTTTACCATATCCGATCCTAGTAGGATCACATACCTACCTACGCCTCCACATAGTGGAAATTTGTATTAACAGATTTTTGTTTTCACGAGAAATAGGTGTTAATCAGTTGCTCAACCAATGTGTTCTATACTCAACTCCAAACACAAATTGAAAAACATGTGTATTTGTTAGACCCAGGATTCTAGCCTGGGATCCACGACATTATAAGCCTATGCGTAAGCCGCTGCAAGATATCTACGTACATGGCCCCCACATCCTGAAGCGGGCCCCAGGCCATGATCGTTGGTGGGCCCCCCTACCTATCGCTAGGGTTAACGGCAGTGTGACTGTCTACAGAAATGTTTTCCAAATGGTGTTCCAGGTAAAATTAATGGAATGCAGTGTATTTTTTATATTTTTAAATAATTCAACTTGAATTATGGAGTTATCGAATATCAACACACAATAATCAAAATTTGTGTCACACAACCATACCTATATTTTAAAATGTTAATATTCAAAGTGAAATAGAGCCGCAGGCGACTTTTTTTTACCATCGGAGCAAATTTGTGATGTGTGTTTATTTTACTTATTAGGTCGACCCGTCACGCCGCGACCCCCAGACCCCGGCCCCCAGGCTAGAGCCCTGTCAGCCCCCCCCGTTGTGGGGGCTATGCCTACATGTATTTTTTAGATTTTCATACTCATCTGCTTCTGAGAAAACCGCAATTGCCTATGGTAGGTACCTACCGACTTTATCGTTTTTTCTAAAGTTAGATATGTGATAAAACTTATTCTAGAATATGTGTGATAAAATAATTGATTACAACAAAACTCGGAAGTTAACTTTTATTTTTTAATTAGCTATTTTTTTATTCTACGAATAATTCACAAGATTTAAGAATGCAACATTCTAATTTTTGAACATACATAATTTTGAAAACACTTCTGAGAAAATATATTATAACCAATAGAAAAAATCTTTTTTGAAAAAATAATAATTAACAGGAATCTAACCTGTATCTCTCGAGTTTCGCGCCCATGCACATAGACCACTATGCTAAAGGCGTCATACTTATTTATGACAAATTTTAACTAATGGCTTCTTCTTTTTTTCAGAGAATATTAAGAGCCATTAGCTAAATTTTGTCGCAATTAAGTATGGCACCTTTAGCATAGTGGTATATGTGCATGGGCGCGAAACCCGAGAGATACAGATTCGATTGCTGAGGGGTGTCTCACTTTTTCAGAAAAGATTTTTCTATTGGTTATACCTATTATATTTTCAAAGTGTTTTCAAAATTATGTACCTATGCTCAATAAGTTTTATTTAGGTATTGATTTTGAATTCCACATGATATAACACTGTCGTGAAGTCGAGGTGTGACTATAATATCAACACTATCAAATTAATAGAAACCATGTCAATAAAATTACAAATTAACCCTACTGTAGCTTGCTTTGATTGTGAAAGCGGCCACTTTAGGGTTCGGGAAATCCACACTGTCGCATTAGTTCGCGTCACTGACGCTGATTCTCTTGCAGCAAAGGCTGTAACTGGCTTTCGGCAACAATCGAACCTCTTTGTGTCCATTGCAGCAAGCTCAAAAGTTACGCAGTTTGTGCATTTCGCTTCATCGAGCTGTTAAGCTCTGTAAATCAGTTATGTCTAGCCCAGAGTTTCCCGACCGGTCAGGTTGCCGAAATTACAATATGTATAGTGTGCCACGATGCAAAAAGATTGAGAAGTAGGTACTAGTTTATACGATAGTTTACAGGAATCTAATGTCACATAAAATCATTGCAAACCATGACAAGAACGCGTAAATCCCGATCTTTAACAGTGAGGGGAATTAAAATGAACAATACCTACTTTGTACTTAACTATTTTTTATTCAACGAATAATTCATACGATTTAAGAATGTAACATTCTAATTATTGAACATACATAATTTTGAAAACACTTTTGAGACATATATTATAACCAATAGAAGAAATCTTTTTGAAAATTGTAAGACACTTCTTGCGGGGTGTCGCAAGAATCGAACCTGCATCTCACGGGTATCACGCCCACGCACATATACCACTATGCTAAAGGAGTCATAAGTATCTACTTAATTGCGACAAATTTTAACTAATGGCTTTTAATACTCATTGAAGCGCTTTCCAAATTGTGCTACTATTGGCGATCGGGTTTTGTATTTTAAATCAAAGTAGGTATTACTTTAATCTTTAATTAATAACTGACGTCACGGATCACACTAATTTTTTTTACTACTTAGGTACCTACTTATTTACTTTACTACTTACTTTTCTACTTTCTACTTTGTCTTACTTTATTCAAATTTTCTATTGGTTATAATATATTTTCTCAGAAGTGTTTTCAAAATTATGTAGTATGTTCAATACTTTGTACGTTTATACCAGTGTTTCTGAAGCTTCGTTTAATAAACGTTTGTCTAAATAAGGGCACTATCAAATGGAAAGAGCCGTACAGGTAAACTACATACCCAAACCATGTAGATAAGTGCATATAATGGTAGAAGGAAATATTTAACATATAGCTACCTAATGTCAAATTACAAAGCACAATCATTGAAAAAGTGGTCTGATTTTCCGCATTGAAAAATAGTCTATTTGCAATTATGAACATATTAGATTACAGTACGTTCCATGTCCAACTGCATTCTGTTTTCAATTAGGACGGATTGCTCAGAGTCCGGTGCCAGGTGGGCATGCGCGAAGGTTAGTCGTTGTGACCAAGCGTTTATGTTAACATGGCAATAGTCAAATTCAGCTAAATGATTTTTAATTGTTTACAAATCTGCTTCTGGTGAAAAATATTAAAAGAGTAACTAGATACTCGACTCATTTGACCTTGGTGTCTTGTGCTGTAGTATCTATCTTCAAATCTGTTAATCTCACACAGTTATGCAATATCGATCTGTTGGTAGGTACGCTTTATGCGAGACCCCAAATAGCCCATCAAATTGTGCTGCTGGAGCATAAAAAACGTCCAATTAATGAAGTATTAACAGACTTGTCAAAAGAAATGGTTGTTAACTGTTCGCCTAATCCTAATCTAATCTATTGGTTATTTGCACTAGATTAAACTAATATTAAAAAACGCGTTGCGTAACCTAATTGGTAGAACGACAAGCGGGCACTGTGGTCACTTGCAATTGTGAAATATGATACCTATCCAAGAGCAAAAAATATTAATAACAGAAATTAGCAGCAGTAACTAAAGAAAAAATATTTTTTTATGTAAAATCTCCCACATTATAAAATAGGGTTACACAATAAAGATGATTTTTGAGCTGAAGCCCACGATGGCCAAGCCGTTGCGTGATAGGCTAATAATGTTATGGGTCCCGGGTTCGGAAGAGTATGGACCTAGGGGTCGTATGCATGAGATTCCCAAGTACTTATCATCGTCCTTAATTTATCTTACCATACACATAATATTATTATATTAGTTACTTAAAATAAATTAAAACATCGGACTTCCAATAAAACATAAAATTCGTACCTACTTTAATTATTTATTTATAAACAAAATTTCTTTTATTTTGTTAACTGTCAATTCATGGTGGGACTGCATTGTATTGTTGTTTTATTTAATAAAACGCAATTTTTTTGTAGTACTTATTCCACTTTTAATCAAGAGATTAGGACCGGTTTTGTCCGCCTCAGAGGGAGGATTTATGTACCTATTGTTATATTATTTCTATCGCTTTGGATTTTGATAAGTGTGAGTGAAAATAAACATAATTAGTGAAAAGAATGGCATTCACTTTCCTCCATATTTTTTTCAATTCTCGGGAGTACCTTGTCACTCCCACCAGAATGCAATTATCAAGATGTACATCTGTGAGTCTGTTTCTATATTTACTTTTAACCGCCTTCATAGTGGAAAACGCTGATTCACATAAGTAAGTGGAACAATACAATGCCTTCATTTTGAGCACAATTTGTGCTAAAATTGGATACTTATCTGTTGGGACAAAAGGCCATACAGATTCTACAGTTGAGGCGACACTCTTAAGCGACATTCTAATTCTATCAATTCTGTTTCTGATGAAGGGCCAAATTCTTGAAAATTTCCGACGATCCAGCTGGATAGATATTTTTGAGATGAAAATTTATAAATAAGATACAATATCCTACGCGAGCTACCAGTAGCTCGCTAGCGACCGTTTGGCGATCACTGGTGTATAGGTATCTTTTATTTTATTTTGTTTTGTTATGTATTATTGTTTGACAGAGTACCTACCTAATAGAAATAATGGTCACTCGCTTCTAAATGTCAAACTCTCCATACATCCAATCACTTTTTCATTCACACACGCTCACAATTTGTGTCCATATGAAACTCCCATCAAGTGGAAATTGAAATGAGAATCCGCATGGGTACCAGTACCACGGCTCTAGTACCACAAGTACCACAACTTGTGTTGTTTGCTGCACCGCTCACAAAGTAATCATTGTCAATTGTTGAACTTTTGATCCCGCCCGAGAGACGGTAGATACTATACCTATCTACCATCGGTAGGTACCACGTAAATGCTATAAGGTGGGTACTGCCTACGTCCATTTGTTTTCTACTCGTTGGCTGTGACAGCAGCCTGCAAAGCACTGGTCGCCTCGACTATGTACCAATGTGCAATGTGTAAATTTTTCAGTTGTACAGAACATTTTAACTCAAATAATATTTTGTAAATAATCGTTCCTAATTATTGACATGCCATCATGATATGTGTGTTTAATTTTTCATGAAATTATTGTCACAAATACAGTGGCGAAATAATAACGGCTACTTAATTAGTTAACCGGAGCAATTATTAACAATAAACCGTTAAAAAAAATCGCTTGAGTACATGTTTAAAAACGCGCGTTAACATCATTTTACTTCATACTTCAATTATAGTTTGTCAATTTATGGCTACGGCCGTATGTTGTAGCTTAACCACTGGGGAATGCCAAAAGAAATGGCGTATTTCAAAAAAACACTACCTTATTCTTAGGTCAATAATTATTATAAAACAATCATTATTCGTAGGATGTTTATCACACTTGAATGGTAAAAGACATAGCTTATAATGAGTATCTTTAGAATTATCTTCAAATGTGTTAATCTTGCCCATTTTTTGAATAATAAAATGCATAGTTCTTGTCAAATCTGGGATCACAGAGATTATCAATATAATTTTTTATCGTAAATATTTCATTCTAATAATCTCGATATAAATTATACCGATGGTTTTATAAATGCGTTTAAAAATTAATAAATGTAAAAAATCTTAACACCACTGCACAGTTATGTACTGAAATATGACTATATTCTAAAACATTAGAGCGAGAGGTTTAAATGAATACTATTTTATGTAATAAAAATACTTTATGCAGTCATTAAATGTTTAAAATAAATATAAAGGATAATAAGGCTTCAAAATTATATAAATAAATTATCTACAACGTTTAAGGTATGTCCAGGATCATGCTTTGAAAATAGAAAAAAGCTCCATTTTGACCCACGCTGAGCACTTCCGCCCTCAAAAAATTAAGTTTATCTATAGATTGTAAGTATGAAGGAACAAGAAAGTGTGTAGTTCATTAAACATTCGAGTAAATGTACTAGGTATGTAGTGTATTTAATACATTAAAAAAAACATCTCAAGCACGTACAAACTATATTATACTATTAAAAATGTGTTAAAAATGCCAGTGGTTACGCTCCACTGATATGTTACTGGATCATCCACAAGGCAAGACACAGAAGACGAATATAACAATAAAATAACTTCTTCAACGAATAAAAAAAATCCAGTTTTGTCTATTTGTTCGAAAAAAAAATCTTTTTGCTTTCACGAATGTAGCACTGATTGGTCATCCGTTGGTCGAGATAACTTAGAGATGTTTAAGTAAATGTAATACTTCATATAGGTTTAAAGGAGTAATGTGGATATTTTTACGTAGGTGGGTACGATCTGTGACAATAATTAAGCAAGAAAATATTCATATTAAAATACGAGGCTTTTTAGGTAGTGTGATGAACGAAAATGATAAACGATATTAGGTAGATATTATGTATCAATGTACCTACGTAATTATAAAGCCAAGTGAATTAATATTTTTGCTCTAATGTGAGACATGTATATATGTTACGCCGAATGTGCGAAATTGACTATTACATGAAATTGGAAAAATTTTGCCTAAATCATGAAAAATGCAAACCCGTTGCCTTATTCATGAATTAGGCAAAATATCTGCCAAGTGCGTGAATTCGGCAGTAAATTTACTGCCTAGTTCATGCATTGGACAAATTAGATAGTAGCGTTACGGTGGTGTTTTTTGCAACTAAACCAAATGTGTCAAATGCTCATGCACTGGTCAAAATAGATGGTCGCGCTCCGGTGGTGTTTTTTGCAACTAATCAAACTAACCAAATGTGTCAAATATCATTGATTATATAAAAATATACAAACCAATAACTAAATACAGTGACGTTCATATCCATTTAATAAGCCCAAAAAAATCTAGAACCATAATATGATAACGGAAGAATTATATTAGGTAAAAGGTATTTTCGCGATTTGATTCGTGCTTGGGTATCAATCGTGCAATGGTCGATTGTTTGTTTGCGATAGTATGATTTGATAGTTTGACACTTCTTAGCTAACCTCAAAATGGACATTCAGTTGAATTCAGAATTACAAAACCTAACTTAACCTAAAATAATAATATTATATGA
Organism: Rhyacophila brunnea; assembly: GCF_057557595.1. Lineage (NCBI taxonomy): Eukaryota > Metazoa > Arthropoda > Insecta > Trichoptera > Rhyacophilidae > Rhyacophila > Rhyacophila brunnea. The sequence continues at coordinate 37,662,976 of NW_028232848.1, read as the reverse complement.
TGTCCAATTATAACTAATAAAACCATCCGTATTAAATTTACTTTTTCTACTGTCATGTCGACAGTTTAAGAATTCCATACCCTGGCGAATTCACGCACTCGGCAGATAATTTACCTAATTCATTAATAAGGCAACGGGCTTGACTATTACATAAATTAGGCAAAATTTTGCCAATTTCATGTAATAGTCAATTTCGCACATTCTGCGTAACATATATATAAGGTCTTTGTACGAGGAATGGTTGGTGGCCATCTATCCAATCCACTGGGCTATTATTCTTGTCAATAACGTACTGGAAAATGACTATATTTTTTTTCAAATCACCAGACTTAAACTTGCTCCTACGTCTTCAGAAACGATTGCTTTGCTTCACATCACCTTTTGTGCCTCGGGTTATATTCGATTGATATAGGTTTGAGTGGTGGATATTAATTAATTGACTTATAGAAGTGGCAGTCTAGACGCTTGTATAACATCAGCGAAAAATATTGTATTTTAAATAAATCAGCATTTTTAAAAATACAATGCTATTGTATGAAGCCTAGTCCAGTGGCGTAACGCTATGTAGTCGAGAGAGGGTCCGGACACAAGTGCACTGTGCGCCGCTCTTGTCAGATTTGATTTTAATTGAATTTGTGATCACTTCACATTACACGGGTCTTCCATTCTCAATGTACCTACCTACGTATATGTAGGTAGATAGATATCTACATACCTATACTTACTATTTATCTGTTTTAATGCATATTATTGCCATTCATGATGTTTGGATAGTCAAATGTAAAGTTTTATTGTAAGTATCTGGTAATATACACATGATCTATAATTTTATCTAGAGTAGGTAGGTAACATACGTATAATGAGTTAATTTGTTGAGATAATATTAAATAAGTACATTATAATATTATAAGATATGTATCTACTATGTTTAGGAAAAACTTTTTAACATAAATAGGTATATACCGACAAAGCAGCCAATGGATAACGATAAGCTCAAATTCCACCCTTTACAAAAAATAATAACTATGTCGTTTTTCAATATTGTGTTATGAGGGAAATCATCATTTTACGCAGACCGGGTTTTAAGCTACATACCGATTTACTTAGCTGCGAGTTATTTCACACTAGATTCATTTATAGCAACTAATGTAATAAATAGTATAAGTATGTACTTATATTGATTTTAGTTTTGTATGTGTAAAATTCTCTTGATATTTTTGTTTTAAAGCGCTCTCAGTTTATATTTATTACTGTTTCATCTCAGTACAACCGATTTTACGTTTTTTCAGCTGTAAATATATTCTGCTACATACATAAGTAATCACATCAATATAGCATAAGTATGGGTATATAGAAACTATAAGTATTATTTCAAATCTTCTCTAATAATTAACTACACTGCATAACATAGTGAAATTGTAGGGCCTGGGATAAAATAGTAATAATCCTCATTAAGTATTGAAAAATTACATCCATGAGAACAACTTCCAGGATATTTTGTCACAAAACAACTAACCCTTGTTGTTTCATTGTTTCACCTCTACTACTACTACTATACTAGGTACTGTCATTGGGACTGGTAGCATATTGCAGTGGTGAAGGTTGGAGGTAGGCTTTTAAGATCAGCCATAAATAGTGGACACTAAACTTTGTCAGTCATACGTATTCATTTTCATTGAAATAAGACTACAATTTAGAGATGGTGTTAGTTAGTTTTTAAAATTAAATTAAACCCTGCGAACCAAGCTAGGTCAATAATTCCTTAGAAAAAAGCATTAAAACAGTTTTTATTTTTGTATTTTTTTTTATTTCTCAACAAAATCTCCTTGGAGCTCAATACACTTGGTTAGACGTTTCTCAATTTTTTTTAAACCGTCAGAAAAATAAGTTTTCGGAAGGTCCTCAAAATAAGCAATTGTCCGATCGATGACTTCTTCATTTGAAAAAAAACGTTGTCCACTTAGCCATTTTTTTAAGTTTGGGAAAAGGAAAAAGTCACTGGGGGCTAAATCTGGCGAATACGGTGGGTGGTCGACCAATTCGAACTTCAATTCTTCAATTTTAGCCATTGATCGTAAACATGTGTGATGCATTGTCTTGATGAAAGAGGATTTTTTTCCTGTTTAAATGAGGCCGTTTTTCTTCAATTTCGTTTTTTAGCTGGTCCAATAAAGATGCATAATAATCCCCTGTTATTGTTTTTCCTTTTTCCAAATAGTCAACGAAAATAATTCCACGTGCATCCCAAAATACAGTAGCCATAACCTTACGAGCTGGTTTTACGGTTTTCGCCTTCTTTTGACATGGTTCGCCTTTCGCAATCCACTGCTTTGACTGTTCTTTCGTCTCGGGAGTATAGTGGTGTATCCATGTTTCATCTACAGTCACAAAGCGACGAAAAAATTCATCCGGATTGCGTTGCATGAGCGACAACAGGGCTTTAGAGGCCACCACCCTATTGCGTTTATTGTCGACTGTGAGCAAACGCGGCACCCATCTTGCAGAAATTTTTTTCATGCCCAATTTGTCATGTAAAATAGAAATGACGCTACCTTTTGAGATCCCTGTAACCTCAATTATCTCACTCAACTTTAATCTTCGGTCACTTACACCATATCGTGGATTTTATTGATCATTTCTGGTGTAGTCACCTCTACAGGACGTCCTGAGCGTGGTTCATCCTTTGTTGATGTACGACCACGTTTAAATTCATTTAACCAGTTATAAATAGTTGCAAGTAAGGAGCAGATGTACCGTGAACTAAATCCAACTCATTTTTTATTTCCTTTGCTGATAACCCTTTTATATTAAAATGTTTAATAACAGCTCTAAACTCAATTTTCTCCATTTTTGTAAACAAGCAAATTTTTTTTTAAATGTACGAGAAACACACAACAACCCGACCAATCTGATTGAAACTTCGCAGCATACTGAATCGGTAGTGCCGCTGCATAAAAACAAACCGCTTACAGTACTAGTCGCGCCACCTGTCGGCTTTTCTAAGGACTTATTGACCCACCCTCTATTATAAATAATAGTCATAAATTACTCGTCTATCTATAAAATATCTAAAATTATGCAATTAAATCATACATAACTTTTGATATTTTATGGATAGAATAATATTTTTATCTATTGTAGTTGGTTAGGCAGACCTTAATGAATTTTAAAAAAATTAACCGCCAATATGTGTAATATGTATTCTTAATCCAACGAACATAACTAAGTATGAATGAAAAAGTGTGTAAAATTTTGTCGTATCTATAGGTACCAAAACTATTATGGTTTGGTTAAGACAGAGTTTAATTGATTTTTAAAAACTAAACAACACCATCTGTAAATTGTAGTCTTAGTTCAATAAAAACAAATAGGTACGTATGACTAACAAAGTTTAATTTGCACAATTTATGGCGGATCTTAACAGCCTACCTCCACCTTTCGCTACTGGCATATTATAGTGTTAGAAAGACTATAGATACAGAAACATGTAAGTATATAGCTTCAGATTGTAAAAACTGCGCATATATACTTACTTATAGGTAGGTATATCTACTTATAGCTATAGATATACGATTTTGAAATTTTACGGCCCTCCTTTAATCTCATCTCAAGAGGCGAGTACGTCATTTTCTTGATAGAAAATCGCCCTTAGAGCCCTTCAATAACACTATTATTAATAATAATAATTGAGAGAAAGGAAAAAACTGATTACCTATATATTTTTTTGATGAAGTGTCGTCGAAATTTACTCATTACAAACGGAGAAATTTGAAACACTACATGTATCAGTATAATAATAATATATTGATATCTATAGTTGTGGTTACAACAGTTGATTTATGACTCTAAATGGCGTTTCCGAGCGATGATTTATCGTAATAATGAAGAAAGAATAATCCTCTCATCAATCAACACGAAATTTTGTATTCCTTTGTAACGGAGATATTTTTATTTTGTCAATCAGATGCCACAATGCTTTGACTCTGCGAGGGAAGGGAGATGATAGCTTGTTTTTTTCACAAAGGAATCGATATTTTGTAAAGATTTTTTTGATTGGGGTCATAAGGGTTAATGCACCCCGATTTATGTATGTTAATCACAAAAACTAAGAATTCTTCCGTAAATATGAACAATTTCGGCAGGTACCTACTTACTATCACCAGCTGAAATAGCAGTGGCAATGGGTGGAGGAAGGATGTTTAAATTCGCCATAAATAGTGAACACTAAACTTTATTAGTCATACGTATTTTTTTACATTTAAATAAGACTACAAAATTTACAGATGGTGTTGATTGGTTTCAAAATTTAATTAAACCTTGCGAAAACCAAGTCATACTTAAAAAAATAATCGTTTATCTATAAAATATCTAAAATTATGCAATTAAATCATATACCTATAACTTTGGATATTTTATAGATAGAATAATAATTTGGTCTAGGCAGGGCTGAATGAATTTAAAAAAAAATGAAGCAACAATATGTTTAATATGTAGGTACCTATTCTTAATTCAACGAAAACAAATCCCGAGTATGACTGAAAAAGTGTGCACAATTTTGTCGTATCGTCAAAAGTATACCAAAACTATTATGGTTCGGTTTAGGCAGGTTTTAATAGATTTTTTTTAAATTAACCAACACCATCTGTAAACTATAGGCTTAGTTCAATAAAAACAAATACGTATTACTAACAAAATTTTATGTGCACTATTTATGGCGGATCTTAACAGCCTACAGGATCTACCAGTTAGGTTGTGGAGATCCGACATAAAAAGTGCAGATTAAACTTTATCAGTTATATTTTTTTTTCATTAAGCTAATAGGTACATAATACAAGTTGCAGATAATGTAGGTTAGTTTTAAAAATATAATTAAGCCCTGCCTAAGCCAAGGGTTAAGTAACTACTTTTTTTGCTTTACTATCAAATGTTTAAAATATTCAATTTCTATAAAGAACGTTTTCATCAATATCATTTACTATATTTTCAAAAAAAAACTATTTTTCGTTCTATAATTTTGAAGGTTCTACCAGTATAGAGAAATTTTAAAATTTACCTATGATCATAATAGGTAGGTACTTGCAGGTATAGGTGCGTATTTAATTTTGTACAATGTTGATATTTAAAAAATATGTTTACAATGTTTACATAATTCTTATACCTACTTTAAGGCTTTGTATATGTGTGTAGGTATGTTGTTGGATAATGGCAAAATAAATAGGTATATATGAAAAGATTGACGTGCCATTTTGAAATCATTATGTAGTGTGAATTGAAATAATGGTATTGAATCACAGTGCTGGATTGACGAGTTTCACTTTACTATTTTTTTCATTGTGATGACCATTTTCTTGGATCTCTTCGGTAGTCAAAATATTATATGTTAATAAAGCACTTGCACGGTTGCGAGAGTTTTTATATGTCATTACATACCAAATCCTTTTCAATAGAGTTTCTGTGTAACTAACTACCCATATGAATATTTCCCCCAATATTCAAAAATAGAATAGTTTCTTGCAACGGTTTGTAGTCAGCCATTAATTTAACCTTTAATTTAAGCCAATCAAAGAAAAGTTGAAAAAATATTTGAATGTCACCAAAATATTTATAACAAAAATTACGTCATATTAATAGTTTATGGACACTTTTTAAATTTTGAAAAAAAACTAGCTTATTTTTCCCATATCTGGCATAATTTTGTGAGTGACAGTGTTGGCAACACTGGTTCTTACTTTTGTATTAGGTATAGTTTTCGGAGCTATTGTTACAATAATCGTTGGCTCAAATTAAGTTGGGTTTCGACAACTTCAGTCAGTTTTTATTTTATTTTATGAAATACGAATCCCTTATTATTTATAAAATCTTTCCTAGTTTTTATTTATTGTAGTGTTTTAGTGTTTAGAGACATTATAATTTTATTTAAAAAAAAACTCAAATTATTTCCAATAGATGTAACACGATAAATCTTGGGGGCAAAAGTTTCTCCTGATTCCACTCTGTAAAAAAATATTACAAGAAATAATGTTTCGGCAGAGTGACCGCAGGCGACGTCGTGGTCTCCTACCACCAATCACATTTCGAATGGAAGACTTCATGAAGTGTCTGTCATGACGTCATCGTGACAGATTGACAGACGAAAAGCGAACGCGCATGTATTGTCTTAGAATTAATAATTATACATCTGGTACTTCACAGAAAAATTGGGACACCACAATCTTGACATGAGCATGCTTATATTCTCAAACTGAAGTACCAATATAAATATCCAATAGGTACACAATGCTTTATTTAACAAGTGCCAACAGTTTAACCGGACGAAGTATATCAATTTATCAATCAAATTCGACACCATAAATAAATAGCCCATAGCACATACTTTTAAAATGTAGTTTTGTAACTTCAATCAATATTGGAGTTGCCCAAACGTTTTAGAACTACTGACCTTTTTATACCATACATCACAAGTATATTTCATCAGCCCTCCCCCCCGCCCTTCCATATAAAATTCAAAACGCAAAGTTTGTGATTATTCAATCAGATAGTTTGGCCATATAAAAACACATAAAATGACACATACCTACTGAAGCAACCCCACTTAAATACGATGTTGGTTCGTTTAAGGCTATACCTACTTCAGTTGAGGCATGGTCTAAAAAGATCGTGGCTAGGCGATGCGCGGATTGTGCAAATGACGCGTGCCGAATGAAATATAATTTGTCATAAAATTTCAACATCCGTCCATTTAATATTATGTTTATTGATATATTACTAATAATAATAGTATATTCATTGACATGTTTTCTTTTTCAAGTACATACGTCAAGTATTTTGTCATCTTTACACGATTTAAGAATATATTCGTCCGACGCCATGACAAAACAAATCGACGTGCGCACACCTCGTTATCGGTCTCCGATTGGCGACGAGTGCCAAATTTTGTCGCACCTACTGTTGAAAATTATTTGCCGTTTCACTGAAGTAGGTACCTACGCTCTTAAATGCAAATGGTCTCAAGTATTGGAACCTATTAATTACAATCTATTTACTGGTCCTTACCTACATATTATTACAATATCGAATACATATTATTATATGTATTAATTTCAGAATTATTAAAAAATCCATGATGTTGAAGATACTTTCAAAAAGTGACTTTATTCTTTCTAAGTGCCTACGCTGGTAGTTATAATTTATATTTTTAGTTTATGTTTTATGCTGGAGGTCTCGAAATCAGTCATTTCCTCGAGCCTCCAAATCCCTAAACTCACCACTGTCGGACGCATACGAATTTTCCGAACAACTATGTCCTCGCGGTAAATTTTTCAATTTTTAAAAAAATATTGTTTGCAGGACCTTTCATATCTAAATATACAATATTATAACCATTTCCTTCCAACCTGCAAATATGGAATTTATATATTTTTTGTTCTTATCAAAAAAGGGCATTTAAAAAAATCATAGTATGGATATACCTAGTTGCCGGAGATATTATTAATTAAATTAGTCTTAATCAGAATATAAATCTCTATATTTTATTTATTATTATAATAGTATACTTTTCTATAGTATTTGCCATACCTACGTATGTACAAGTCCTAGTGTGTATAGTGTTTAAATGAATATTTATTTTTATAAGCTATTATTACTTACTCAGTTTCCTCATATACATAAAATAATAATGACATTCTTTTGAAAAATATTTTTATTTGTTTTGCTACAACTGTTTTGCATACTACCTACTATCAAATTTAATAATTCTAAGAACAGTGAATCATGAAAATATTTGACATCTTTATGTGCATGAAAAGGGAATTGATCAAATTCCAAGAAGGCGTTCATTTCTTCAACTTTTTGTCAAACTTCAATAACGATGTCGCCATGTCTTGATTGTATTTTTTATATTTTAATAATACTTACGACTTATGAATGTATATTTTTTTCAAAAATAAGACAAGCATCTTTCGGACTACAACAGATGGCAATGAACTAATAAAAATATTACTTTTTCAACAAAATAAGTTTGATCTCCCACACGTTAATAGTACCTACCTACCTATTTATATTTATTATTTTGGTTGAATAAACATCCGATTATAGTATTTATAATGTATCGACATATTAGAGGAACTGACTATCATGTAATTGTACAGTGTTGCTTACGAGGTACATAGTAAGTTATTGTTCAGTTAATTCTGGTATAAGTACTGGAGAAAATATATAGGTACCTACCTACTTGAGAACTTGGAAAAGCTCATGATTATCTGGTATCGTTGAAAGCTGGAAGATGTACCTTAGAGCTGAAAGTCTGGAAGTCATATATACAATATTTTGCAGGAAAGCAGTTTTAAGATAGTTAATATAATCAAATTAAAATATTCACTCGCGTTCGGACTAAAACTCTGTATGTTGGACATCCACAATTTTGCAATTAATCTTTTTGCTATAGATTAAAGCAAAATTGACTTAAATTGGACATCCACTCTTTCAGTTCTAAAGTATAATAATTGGACTAACATCGTTTTAGAAGTAAATATTTTATTTTGAAAACCATGTGACATTGACTCTCAAATTTTCAGCAATAAGAGAACGTAATTACACATTTAAATCTGCATACTTAACTCAAAAATGATAAAAATGTGACTTCCGCACATTCAGCTCTAAGGTGTACCTAATATTATGATGCTGAGTGAACATTTGTTTAGTGTTGTGCTTTGCTTTGACAACGCGTGTATTATACAACTAAGGCCTTGTCCACATGGCGCGAGTGCATGTGGACGGCTCAATGAGGTCTCGTGTACTTACCTGGAATGGTACCGAGTCAAGATGTGCCATGTGGACAAGGCCTAACCTCTCTTAGGTACTGACATTTACTCACACAGTAGAATAATAAAGTAGGAACCAACTGATGGCGATGGTGAAGTTAGGCTGTCTGAGACCAGACAAAAATAGTGCACCCTGAACTTAACCACAATGAAACAATGAAACAATGAATAGTTAATAAATAAAGATAAGAAATTTTCTACTACCTATAATAACATTTTTTTTAATCTATTATGGTTTAGTTTAGGTAGAGTTTAATTGAATATTTTAAAAACTGAGGATGGAGGAAATACTAAAATAAAAATATGTAATACTATAATTCCAGAGTCTTTTCCCTATAGGTACCTTATTTTATATTGTATTGAAATTTGTTTTATTCTTTCTGTAATATCAGTGTCGACAGATATTATATTTATTTGTTCCACGCTCTGTCGGCAGATGTCAATTTATTCAATCTGCAACTCTCTATGGAGTTGAAATATAAACTCAGTATAAAAGTATAAAGACAACAAGGAACAATAAAAACAACATATTACACTGTGCAATCAAATATCACGCACATGACCGATGGACCGTTTCGTAAACTGCACGCGATACCTACAATTTGTAAATGAAAAAAAATGTAATTAGGATTATATACCTAATAATCATGTAGCTTAATTATTTTTTTTCTCTATAATATACCCACCGTCCTCCAAACAAACTATTGATATCTTTGTGTTAATCTTCGAAGATTCGCTTTCCAAAAGCGTTCCAACAAGACGTACCTACCTACGTCTACAAAATTCTTGGTCTCATTTCCACTTCTTTTTCTTCATATCGAATACTTTTCATACAAAGTATTTCACATAATTCACCAACTTAGCGTTTCTCTTGTCTAGCGTTTTTTAATAGGCATCTAGCTTGCAAAAAATGTATTTTGCTTATGACGTTGTATTTGATTAATTATTTTTTGTCAATTTTAAAATGAGTTTCTGATAAAATATGATGTGATTTTTCGATAGGCAAAAAAATGGTATTTTGACAAATTCTAGAGTTTTTTCCTGCCAAATAGCTTGTTTTCGTACCCCGTCTAGCATATTTTTGTCAACGATAGTTGACAATACTATTGTGGCGGCTATGTTCTTAAGTGTTAATTTTCCAAATCGTCGCATTTTAAGGGCGGACGTGCTCGGCGTGGGTCAAAATGGAGCTTTTTTTCTATTTTCAAAGCATGATCCTGGAAATACCTTAAACGTTGTAGATAATCTATTTATATAATTTTGAAGCCTTATTATCCTTTATATTTATTTTAAACATTTTATGACTGCATAAAGTATTTGTATTACATAAAATAGTATTCTTTTAAACCTCTCGCTCTAATGTTTTAGAATATAGTCATATTTCAGTATAATTCATATCGAAATTAGGTATTATAGTGAAATATTTACGATAAAAAATTATATTGATAATCTCTGTGATCCCAAATTTTACAAGAATTAGGCATTATATTATTCAAAAAATGGGCAAGATTAACGCATTTGAAGATAATTCTAAAGATATTAATTATAAGCTATGTCTTTGACCATTCAAGTGTGATAAACATCCTACGAATAATGATTGCTTTATAATAATTATTGACCTAAGAATAAGGTAGTGTTTTTTTGAAATACGCCATTTATTTTGGCATTCTCCAGTGGTTAAGCTACAACATACGACAGTAGCCATAAATTTACAAACTATAATTGAAATAGGGAGTAAACTGATGTTAACGCGCGTGTTCAAACATGTACTTAACAAAAAAAAAATTGTTTAACATTAGCGCGAGAGATTTAAAAGAATACTATTTTGCGTAATAAAAATACTTTATGCAGTCATGAAATGTTTAAAATAAATATAAAGAATAATAAGGCTTCAAAATTATATAAATAAATTATCTACAACGTTTAAGGTATGTCCAGGATCATGCTTTGAAAATAGAACAAAAGCTCCATTTTTACTTACGCTGAGCATGTCCCCCCTTAAGTTATATTTATCTTGCTCTATTTAATCAACGTAGTTGCGATATATGTAATTTCTACAACATGATAAATAACAGCCAATTAATTTCTGTTATTTATATGTTTAGAGTTTTCACACATCGTGTAAGGATGTGACGTTACAAATAAATGTTGATAAGTACTGTACGAAAACATTTTCTTGGCTACGTGTTAAAACTGTGAACTAACATACTCCGCCCATTTTTAACCGCAATTCCATTATAAGCTCCACCCATTTAGTAAACAACAGCGCCTGGAAACGTAGCCAAGAAGATGTTTTCGTACAATAGATGAGTTGTTTTTAAATGTCCTAACTAACGAAATTGGTATAACTAGAGAAATAACGCTATTTTTTAGTGAACTGAATATAAGGTACCTACTGGTTCTTTTTTCATTGGTTATAGAGCCGTTACGAACCTATTTATACAAGAAAAATAACACGTAAATTGTTCAGTCGCGGATTTTGAAATTATAGTTTCAGAAATAAACAATTTAAGTAATCGCTTTTCTATACTATCATTAATAATTACGTGATTGATTTTTTGTTTTTATAACAGTGGTATTAAAACAACCAATCCACCTTGCTCTGGCATTACTATACCAAGTACAGTTTACGAAAATATAGCCTCACTGGGAGCACAGTCGCAGACCTATCATTATGACAGAATCGAAATTTAAATTGAACTCCGATACTAAATTATTTCATACAAATAATGTAACTCTACCAACATAATACTATTATGATTATATTGTAGTTACCAACCTACCGACCTATCCATTTACCTCTTGACATAAGTACCTACCTGTGGCGAAGGGTGGAGGTAGGCTGTTAGGATCCGATAAAAATGAACACTAAACTTTATTAGTCATACGTATTTGTTTTCATTGAACTAAGACTAAAATGTGCTGACACTGTTAGTTAGTTTTTAAAAATCCATTAAACCCTGCTTAAACCAAACCATAATAGTTTTGGCATGTTATTGGCGATTAGCTAAAAATAGTGCACCCTTTTTCAGTCATACTTATTTGTTTTCATTGAATTATGAATACATATTATAGATGGTCTTGGTTAGTTTTAAAGCCCTGGCCAACCATGATAAATAAAAAATATTCTTGTGTCTATAAAATATCCAAAATGATCTATAATTCAATGGCATAATTTTAGATATTTTATTGATATATGCATAGTTTTTGACTCGTATTTATTATCGCTTGGTTACGCAGGGTTTAATTGAATTTAAAAAAAACTAACATACACAACCTATGCATTGTAGTCTTGTAGTTCAATGAAAACAAATACGTATTACTAAGAATGTTTACGGTGCACTATTTATGTCGAATCATAACAGCCTACCTCCACCCTTCGCCATTGGGACCTACATTGGTAAATACATAATTACTTATATATTTCAACACAGTTTTAGAACATACAACGAGCATAAAATAGAACTTCTTAAAATTTTAAATCAACGGTCCGTAGAATGTAGTTCGTTGTTGTTGCAACGCTTCGCAAACGAGGCAGTGTAGCCCATTATGAACTGATCTATAGGTAAGTTTGCACCATTGGGCGTCAACCTGAATAATATATTATGATCCAGCCACGTGAACCACCTCTTTGTCATCACATCCATCTTCAAAACTGACACGTATCATCATGAACTCAAGAATTTATGATACTAGAGTCAAACGATAAGGTTCTTGATCATTGTTCAGATGACGGTAACTGCATGGCAGTGGCTAAGGGTGGAGGTAGGCTGTTAAGATCCGCCATAAACAGTGCACACTAAACTTTGTCAGTCATACGTATTTGTTTTCATTGAAATAAGACAATTTATAGATGTTGTTAGTTAGTTTTTAAAATTCAACTCAACCCTGCAAAAACCAAGCCATAATAGATAATAGTCAAAAAATTATGCAATTAAATCATAAATAACTTTGAATATTTTATAGACAGAATAATATTTTTTAACTATTACCTATACCTACTTTGGTTTAGGCAGGGCTTAATGAATTTACAAAAATGAATGACAAAGTGTGCACAATATTGTCGTATCGCCCAAAATATACAAAAAATATTATGGCTTGGTTTCGCAGGGTTTAATTGCCAATACCATAATGTTAATCGTAGTTTAGTTCAACAAAAACAAATACGTATGACTAACAATGTTTAATGTGCACTATTTATGGCGGATCTTAATAGCATACCTCCACCCTTCGCTACTGCCGCATGGGTATGGCGGGCTTGTATTCTTTGACAACTATCGTAATAATAGATCGATGACACGCGTGAATCGGTGTATTATTGTGATAGTGATCGATTGACCAAAGCAGAGGCCGTTTGATTTTACTTGAAATTGCCGCATTTTTACCAATGCAGAGATGTCGGTTCGGTCGAGGAGGTTCGAACATAGTATTATGTATTAATGTTAAGTTCATTAAAAAATCTATTTTTTATAAACGATCTTAATTAGCTTCACCTAATTCCAAGATTTCTGCATTAGATTCTTTGTTGATAAATTCGGTTAGAGGTAAAACCTAAATAACAAATTTAACATACTAGACAGACTGTCAGAAAGAAAAGAAAACAATGGTTCATTGTGATACTTTTCTCGTAAACAACTTTACTAAAGAATCTTCTACACAACATGTAGGTAGTTAATCAAAGGGACGACAGGTTCTGTTAACTTTTAATAGCCGAAATAATCGCGGTGAATTATTGTACCTAAATATGTTTATTTATATATTAAACCTATACAATGCATGGCCCTGGAAACAGGCCCTCAGACCAGGATGTTTGGTGGCCCCCCTACCTATCGCTAAGGTAAAGGCTAGTGTGATTTTTTTACATTTCTGTTCTCTAAATGGTATTCCGTGGAACCCCAGGGTTCTTTGAGGTCAAATTAAGTCAAATTAAGTAATACCTATTAATCAAAAGTGTATTTTTTAGCGATTTTTGTATTTTAAAATGAATCCACTTGATTTATTGATTTGTCGGCACTCAGCATCATAATATTATGAAGCACTAATCGCGACGCCCTTTGTGGTAGTCAAGTAACATGCGACCAGGGAACTCAAATAATGGGAACTGAAATACACAACGGGTAAGGCGATAGCAGGTAACCGACTCGAGTAAGGATGAACCCAGGTTAAACTTACACACGTGTCTAGAATACGTTTAACGTCGAATACTGAAAAATGCTCTCGGTTTATGCATTTACGCTCATTTAATGTTGGTGTATTACACATACTATTGCACGTGCATAATGCGTGCTTCATTTTCGTAGGACACTCACACATTCAAAAGCCTGCTTCACCATGCGGCGTATTGAATATAGCCTATTGGTATTCTATTTATTATCTGTTCTGTGGTTTCAAAGTTAGTTATGTGTTTCCACTTTTTATTTGTTTATATTTCTTTTAATAATCCAGTCTTCAGATAGTTTATGTATACAATCAATGACGTACCTTGATAAAATGCCGCCGATTGGCAGCGCCAAAATGCCGCTCCATTTTTTATACAGTATTTTGCATGCGACCCTTTGACATATTAGATACCTATTTAGGTATTTATTATATGATATTTAGGCCATTTTACCACGTTTTTCTTAGCTCGTATTCTTGTTTTTCCGGTGGTTGTTTATCTAGTACAAATCTTGCAATCGATTTTTAACTAACTTCCCGACTAACTATACATTTGAAACTTTTAGAATAAATCAGAACCCAATGCCAATGCATTCTTTTAATACTTTTAGCCATCTTTAAGTAGAATTGAATTCATTTTCAGTTAATTCTGTTTTGTATGAAAAGTTATTTCGGAAGAAATCCGTAATTCATCGTGGGACACTTATTCGTGTCACGTGTGCCGCAGTACGTGATACATGAGTTCGTGTAACATTTAATCAAATGACGAGTTCTTCGTTGAACATTTCACCGTGGAGTACATGTGGAGATGTCTTTACTAGGTTAGGTTAGAGTTAATCTAATTGGAACAGTACTATTTGCAAACTATCACCGCATTTTGTAAGATACGTACAAATCTATTCCACGGTGAAATGTTCAACGAAGAACTCGTCATTTGATAAAATATTATACGAACTCACGTTTCACGTACTGCGGCCCATGAATCAGTGTCCCACGATGAACTGCATACGTACAACTTACATGTAACCCCCTTTTATAACGGCATGATATAATGCTTTTCTGTCATTTGTGAATCTGCCAGATGCTTTAGTACAATGCTTATTCGTACACATCACTAGATAAACTGATGTATGCCGTAATTCAAGTATAATTCTATAAACAGGTTGCATAATCGAAACCTAGTTAAGTAGCCGAACAGAAAAAGAACTAACGTTATGTTATCTAATATCCTCATCAGACCGACGCACGACTTTTATAATGAATTACGAAAAATAATATACTTAACGACCCGTTTTCAACGCATTAAAAAAAACTTTTTTCGCACACCATCTGCACTGATTAAATCTACGAAGAATTAAATTCCGAGAGCGTGTAAGTTATTTTTAGTGTTCGCGTTTTCTTTCATGCTGGTGCCTAGATGAAACTGTGGCGTCCAGGTGACAATAAAGGGATGAAAATTAATTTTAAATCATAAAAATCTAGGGCTTTTAGACATGCAACCATTAGGTAAAAATATCCATAATTTAAGTTATTTTAAAGAAACAATAGGTCACTTGATATTAAAATATATAATAATATATAAATAAATTATCACAAACATGTATCAACTTATCTATGAAACGTAATACCATCTTTTTGCTCACTACCTCATTTTAATACAATACACATAACCATCTTTTCTTTAAGAAAAGATAATTTCTATTTAATTAACTAAAAATATTTACCACTGACTTTATGTTGAACACAAAAATATCAATTTTAGCAACACGCGCTCGCAGGTTATCGACGCTTAGTTAAGCAACAAACTAAGGTTTGGCGGCGATACCATAGCAAACCATCTCACACATCTGTAAACCTTTTATCTTACTCTAGCGCGTGTCGCAGAGATTATAAGGGTGCCGAATACTTTCTCATTCGCACTTATGCATCGTTTTTGTTCAGGCCTTAGGCCAGGCGTAGATACATACTAGGGCTTGATATTTTCAGGGGTGATCGGACAAAACAGAACATGACAAAACAGAACGATGACAAAACAGAATATGACAAAACAGAACAGTGTCAAAACAGAACCGCCAGGGGAAAAATAAAACTTTCATTTTTGTGGAATCAATTTATTAATTAAATACATAAAACTTAAGTTTATAAACAAAATATATATAAATATGTAATATATAAAAAAAAACATTTTTTAAGTGAAAACATCCACTCTTTATTAAGGGCGGACGTGCTCAGCGTGGGTCAAAATGGATCTTTTTTTCTATTTTCAAAGCATGATCCTGGACATGCCTTAAACGTTGTAGATAATCTATTTATATAATTTTGAAGCCTTATTATCCGTTATATTTATTTTAAACATTTAATGACTGCATAAAGTATTTTTATTACATAAAATAGTATTTTTTGAAACCTTTCGCTCTAATGTTTTAGAATATAGTCATATTTCAGTACATAAATGTGCAGTGGTGTTAAGATTTTTTACATTTAATAATTTTTAAGCGCAATAATAAAACCGTCAGTATAATTTATATCGACATTATTATAGTGAAATATTTACGATGAAAAATTATATTGATAATCTCTGTGATCCCAAATTTGACAAGAATTAGGCATTTTATTATTCAAAAAATGGGCAAGATTAACACATTTGAAGATAATTCTAAAGAAAGTCACTATAAGCTATGTCTTTGACCATTTAAGTGTGATAAACATCCTACGAATTATGATTGCTTTATAATAATTATTGACTTAGGAATAAGGTAGTGTTTTTTTGAAATACGCCATTTCTTTTGGCATTCCCCAGTAGTTAAAATAAAAAATAAATAAAAATAAATAGTATAAATTGACAAAATATAATTAAAGTAGGGAGTAAAATGATGTTAACGCGCGTGTTTGAACATGTACATAAGCGATTTTTTTAAGCGGTAACGGTTTTAACGGTTTTTTTAAACAAAAAAGAATTTCAAGTTATACACATTTATATTTTTTATAAAAATTGATGTTTTTAAAATAGATATAAAAAATATTAAAGCTATGAATTAGTAAAAAATCTGTTAGGTGATGGTTATAAAACTTAATAAACTAAATTTTAGTAATAAATATGACCATAAAATATATGTAATAATAGGGTGCGGTCCGATTCAACAAATTCACATTTTTTACAATTGTAAATTTATCTTTGACTTAAATCAACAAACAAAAAACAAATAAAACAAATAAAAAACATTAAAAAGAAAAAATGTTTTCTTTTTAATGTTTTCAGATACATATTTATTCATTAATACAGTTGAAATTGTAAATTATGAAAAAAATGTCTCAAATTGCAAGCTTCGTATTTTTCCGCTAGGTGCCTCTTTAAAAAAGGCTCAGTGAAGACTTCGCCTTAATTTATATATTATACAAATCAGGTAAAAGTATTTGTTCGGCTTGGAGCTTTTGCCAGTATTGTTTGCCGTCTTGCCCCTTTCGATTTCTCTGCCACTGCACAAAAAATCTAAATCAACTTCTCACTTTTGATAACGGATCGTCTTGTAGCATCTTGTTGTTGAAGACACGTTCACAATCTTTCCTTCAGAGCACTCTCACACCTCTCAAATTATAGGCTTACGATTTACCAAAGAGAAGACGATATCACAAGTCGTAACACTATTTCTTAACAATCCAAGCATGTTTTACAAAATTAATACTTTTGGCTGAGGGTCCATACTAGACATTACAATAATATACTAATTGTAAAGAAACATTTCGAGTGCTTAATCTGCAAACCAGCTAACTGCACTTTTAACCAAAAATGAGATTTTGAAAACATTTTATTATAAAGCATGTTTTTTATGCTCACATAAAATTTCAAACTCCTAAACCTATAAATAAATGCGTTATCGTTCATCACACAAAACAACCAATCGTAGTTGCCAAATTTCCAATATCGTAAATGGAATAACTCACCTCATTCTATAAATGTTCCTTATATTTATATAAAAAGAAAGCTAAAATAGTGTTTTAATTCATTTTTTCCGACCATATTTGATCTTAATAGGATCATAATAATATGGTCCTCATGAGAGTGGAGGTTTAAATTAACAGATTTTGTTTTTACGAGAAATGGATGTATGTCACCCACTTGCTCAATATATCAGGTCCATACTCTGACTCATACACAAATTGAAAAACAATTATTTGTGTACTTGCCAGACCCAGGATTCGAACCTGGGACTCATGACGCTATAGGCCGACGTTTAAGCCGGGCGGCCATCGTGGGTTAATTAATTTATATTGTAGCTTATTTGTAAAAAAATCTCCAAATGCATTTTTGGAATTGTTAAATTCCGCACAATAGTTAAATTATTATGTTTTTCTCCTGCCTGAATAATTTGCCTAAGTGGAGTTAGCCGGTTTACAGATTAATGAGTCGATTTACCTCTTAAAATATTTAATCTAGTACAAAGATTCCGAATCCTTTTCTACAGGTGTGACAAATTGTTTACTAAAATCTTGAAAAAAAATATCACATGTTGAATAAAGAAAATAAAAATAAATACAAAAATATTTATAATCTTTTATTCAATGAATAATTCACAAGATTTAAGAATATATCATTCTGATTATTGAACATATATAATTTTGAAAAACATTTTCTGAGAGAGTACTTATATTATAATCGAAGTAATAGTAATAGTTACCTACTTTGATTTAAGAAACAAAAATCGATTGCCAAAGTAGCTTGATTTGGAAGAACGCTGATGAGTAGGTATTAAAATTGACCAATAGTTAAAATTTGTCGCAATTAGTATGTCACGCCGTAGCATATTGGTTAAATACAACGGATGGGGCGTAAACCCGGGAGATACGGGGTTAGATTCCCCAACGGGGCTTACTTTTTGACTAGACTTCTTGACTTACTATTTCAAAAAAAAAGATTTTTTCTATTGGTTATACGTTATAATATACTCTCTCAGAAAGTATTTTTCAAAATTATATATGACAAAAATATTTGACACATTGATTTAATAAATAATAGTTGCCAAAAAAATACTATAAACATTAAGCAGAGTGCTTGTTCTGTTTCACAATCTGAACCTTTAAAGACACCGAAGGACGCCTGCGTGGGGCATAAAGGGGTCAACTCAACGTCTTGTGCTTATACGAGTACCTATATTATGTGTCTTAAACTGACCCTTCTATTGAATTATTTTTTAACATTCAGTGATTGCTCATGGTACACACCAAGTTTTGCAAGGAGGCCTCCAAAACTTTAGAAAAATTAAGAAATTATACCTTCAAGATATTAAAACGTGGTTAAACAAATAATTAAATGTACGTACCTACTAAAATCGCACCCTCGCAACTAAACCGCCACAAGTCCAAATTTACGTCTTTTGAGTTAATTACTACGTTTCATTGTCTATCGTTCATAGTATATGTACCGAAAATTTCATATCTCTAAGTCATCAAATTCAAGTCAAAACTTCTTTCAATATCTAAACATATTTCAAAAACACAGTACAAAAATGCGAAAGGTAAAAACTTCAAAGCTGATTTTCTCTGTTTGACGTGTTTTGGATTGTGGCAGTTTAGTTGCGAGGGTGCGAAATATTCTTATACACAAAATAAATTAGAAAATATAAGTAGGTAGGTATATCTTTTGACTAAAACTTAGATGGTTCAATTATTATCATCGTAGTAGTTTCGAAACTAGTCAGAGCTTTAAGCGTCTATGTAGCTTTAACTGTCACCCTATTATCACTCCTCGCAATACTGCCATCCCAAAACACCTGCCCTCTATCAATAAATACCATGCACAGGTAGTTTGTTAATCCCATATCTTCAGTCGTCCATGGTTATCCGCCAGATTTATTTATCACGTCATCATCTCGTGGATATATGCTTGGCAATCTTCTGCAACGCACACGCGACGCGCTGGTACGTGCCCGGTCACGGGTTCGGATCCCAGCGAATAAGAAATCGGAAGCATACTTTATTTTTGTGTTTTTATTGTATGTTCAATGAATGGATCATGAAATATGACAGGTGGTAGTTAGTTGGGTGAATTTATTGTTTATCGCCGCCGGAGACGGAGCATATAGACGCCATGTTAATCGCATACTTTTAATTCACAAGTTGATGTTTTTGTGATGTGTGTGTATTCACCAATGGCTAACACCTACATACATTACTGTTAAATGTGTATTTGCCATTGGTAAGTAGGTACATAGTGCCTGAAGATGTCGAAAGCGAAACCCAGGTCGCTATAAATGACTCAATTGCAATAAAATTTTAATTTAATTTCTATCAAGTAGGTACCTACTCTCGGTCGATAATATTAATTTTCTCAATTTTATTATTCTAAGCTCACTTGTGAAATGTTATATGAGTAGGTACCATAATCTTGCTTCTCAATACGGCTACCACATTTAAACATAACACAGTAAATTAACAATTTTTTCTGCTAAATCAACTGAAAATATTGACCAGCAACTTTATATTGCGCACAAAAAAAATCATAAGTATATTACAGTAGTAATTTAAATTCTAAGAATTATTTATATTTAATAAGTAAACTTTAGTATTATGACAATAAAACGGCGAGCGCCAAACGGAGGTATTAAGGGGAAACACACAAGCGGCAGGCCTTCTTCTTCAGCCTTATCCGTATCTTAGTTGGAGCATATGTAGGTACACCACGCGACTCCTCGAAGAATCCCTGTCGCTCGCCAGTCTTCTTGTATCGTTCCAGGTCATACCAGCATCCCTTAGCTCCGCCGTATATACTCTATAGATAGTATTAATTTAGCGGTCTACTAGGTCGCCGGAATTTAGTTGGTTTAAATAACCTGGTTGCCTCAATGTCACTCTCAGCGGCAGGTACTTACAGTCACCAGAAAATTAAGCTATAAAGGTACGATGATTCAAGAAAAAACAATTTGTTTCATGAACTTGTTTACGGGTAGTAAAAAAGTCGTCTGTAGCGCAATTTTCTTCAATATCGTTAAAGATAATTTTACAAATTAAGGCACCTATGCTCTATCAATGCAGATCGATCATTCCAAGACTAAATACATTTTTTTTTTATTTTATTTTTTTTTGATATTTTTAGCTTGGGAGGGGGCGACAATTTTGTGTTGGCACCCGGGCGGCAGACACCCGTGCCGTGACACTGGGCATTAAAATATTTGGGAGGTATTGAGTTAGGTTAGGTTAGCTACGTGGAGCATAAATGTAAAACATAAAGAATGTTTACGTAAATACATATATTACTAAATTTAATATATTCCAGATAAACTGTTGATCAGAAAATCAAGAAATCTCTTTAAATACTTACAATAAGTAGCGTCTTTGTAATTTTATTTGTCTTCTGGTACATTAAAACATTATTTAGATTTAGAGGTTAGTTTGAAGATACACTTAGATTAATTGTTAAAAGATAAAAACACTGTGTCGACCCATTAACACTGTTTAAAAGAATCGCGGAAACAGCAGGCAGTAATTTAAATTGGGACATAACTTATTCTAAAGAAAGAATTACTAAAAAGATTGAGATTTAATGTGTTTTTTTGTTGTTACATTAAATAGCAATTAAACGTTGGTTAAAGTATATTTTGATACAAATATCTTGAAAACAATTCATATCGCCATGTAGCCGCAGTGACGTCCCGTGGAGGTAGACAAGTCGTACGTTGCATAGGCGAAATTTAATAAGAAACCGACACAAAAATATTGTCTTTTAAAAGCAGTGACGGTTTACGATGCGGTCGCTTCATTTGAAGGTATCGACATATTAGTTTAACTTTTTTTCCAAAACGTATCAGCTACCTACTCTGATTAAAATTCGGGACTTTCTTGGAAATGTTTAAAATAGAAAAATTGTAATATATAATATAGGTATTAAATAATAATTATTTTCTGCTCTAGTGAGTGAGTAAAGTCAATATAATTGGCTGTAGTATTTGAAGTTAAAAAAAAACCCTTTTTTCAAAATTATGAATTTGAAAAAAACTTCATTTGAAAAAATTCTGCCTGTATAAATAAGTATTATTGTATTGTACCTACCTTAAACCCACGATGGCCGCGGCTTAAACGCCGGTCTATAGTGTCGAGGGTCCCAGATTCGAATCCTGGGTCTGGAAAGTACACATATTGTTTTCAATTTGTGTATGAGTCAGAGTATGGACCTAATAGGTTGAGCAAGTGGCTGACATTCATTTCTCGTAAAAATAAAATCTGTTAATACAAACCTCCACTCTGTGGAGGCCCATATGATCCTATTAGGATTGGACATGGTCAAAAGAAAAGAAGTACCTACCTTGTTATAATGGCGGTTTATCGCACAGGCAAAATGTGCCCCCAAACCTGTCAGCGCCAAAGACCTTCATGTAGGTACCTAAGATCACCACTGTTTGAGATTAGGTAACGTGGAAATGCTCAAATTCTCAGTAGATGGTGTGGTCTGTATGGTCTCTTGACACATCCGATAAGACCGGGTGTGATACAGGGCGGATATCATTTATGTATAATAGAAATACTGTAAAATTAGTTGATAGACGCATTCTCCGATTCTTCGGTCACGTGGTAAGAATAAATTCGAGCAAATTAAAGAAAATACTGATCTCTGGTGAAGTCGAAGGAATGAGGTTACGAGGGCGTGCGCCTTCTAGATGGAGAGACACCATCAAGAAAGCGACAGAATCAACAAGAACTGAAGCAACAAGGTCAGCGCAGGTTCGCTTTACTAGACGGAAGGAAATTGTTGGAAAAGCTTGTAATTAAATTTATCACCATTGTCAGTAAAATAGCAAAGGATATACCTAAATCCAGACCTTTATGACCCATGGTTTACATCGTAAACTGCAGCAGGTGTGTGTAGGTAAGCACACTAAAAGAATATATTATGTTTGAATTTATAATCAATCATTGACGCAGAAACAAATGTCAGGTAATATTATTAATATAATTAATAAATATTAATTGAATTTGAATTATCAAAATTTTCTATAATTACGTATAGGATCTTTGAGGCTTTCACGGTTGTTTTTTATCGTAGTATATTCTTGGGTTTCCACCGTGTCTCCTTCTTCCTTCTTTACTCGACGTTTCGGGCTCGTTGCAGAGGCCATTAACGTCAAGTAAAGAAGGAAGAAGGAGACATGGTGAAAACCCAAGAATATACTACGACGTATAGGATCCTTATGAAACTCAACAGGTTTTATTCTCAATTTTAGAACCATGAAGCTTACCGTAGTAATAATAAATCATTTTATGGTATTCATGTATTTTGTGTATTCGTGAATAATATTGGTTGTTGGTTCCGATGGTTCCGATGGTTTAAGAAAGACTGGCCATTTTAATGTAATATATACACCTTTCCTAAAATGTCTACATAATATTTATGCTTATTTATTTACTTGGCCTCTATCATTGGCCCAAAAAGTAGCTAGATATCTGCAATTATATTTAATCCAAAGTAATATTTTAACTATTGCATAGTAATTTGCTTACCGATAGAAGCGTTCCAATGTACCGATATGAAAGCTCATGGGATTTTAAATTATTGATCGTGTTGTGCGTTCGATGTGAAATGACAAAAACGTGCCTCCGCTGAGGTGTGAATGGGCAACATTATCATACAACAGGTGACGCCCTCCTAATCATCAATACCATAATCTCAAATACACCAGAGGTCCTTAAAGCTTTCTGTTGGGCAAATCGTGTTAAAAATATATTTCTTTCACTTAGAAATCGGATTGTTAGCGTGTGTACCTGCCATATTTATCATGAAATAATTAAAAAACCACAAATTGAAACTGCCTCAATCTTAAATCCAGTAGAATTTGAATCCACACCAATCACCTTCAATTTAAAATCTTTACCAAGTAAACTACTGAGCCATGTAGGTACCTATTTCCAATTTATTCCTATATAATATTATATTATATAATATAAATTATTCTTTGCTGCAATCTGCAATGCCTATTTCCATGCCAGCAAACTAGAGTTGGGTATTTCCCGTGAACATCTCAATCTCGAGATTCGGGATTTCCCGAAATGATAAAATTTTGAATTTTCGAGATTCTGGATTTCCAGAAAAGAATTCTCGAGAATTCTCGAGATATCGGGAAATTTAAAAAAACCTGTAAAAATCCTAAAATCAGTGTAAAAACAGACAAATTAATATATGTTTTTTTTATTTATGTAAAAAGACAAATAAAATAGAAGTAGTAAAACAAAAATATTTCAAAACATTACTTATAAAAAAGGATTTCAAAAAACACAGACTGTCAATCGCTGCGTCTGACAATCGCGTACGTTTTTGATACACAAAATTCCCTGATGTTGCAAAAATTGCGCTCATTTTGAATCGACGTTGGCTTAATTGTGTTAAATGCCCCGATCAGTCTTTGAACGTTTCCTGTTTTCTATCCACCTTTTTCATATAGAAAATCATTTTTTCAAGTAATATTTGATAATAAAGAAATCCCTAATCCCGAGAAAAGATTCTCGAGATCCGGGATTTCCCGAAGTCATGTCGATGGTGCCACTGTTAACTGTATTTACCTATACACACTTATTCTAGAAACTCTACTCAATCGACAATAATACCTAGGTTTAATTATTAAATTCATTATATTTTCTTAACGTTGATTACTGACTTCATTCTCCAATTGCCAGAAGGTACCTATTTATACTTACGTAGTACGTTGTATATACTTAAATGCAACATACCCAATTGTGTATTTTTGGATGACATAATGAACTCAAATTTAATGTTCAGTATCCAAAATTTAACCTTTTGAGTTCACGAGGGTAATACTTGATAATTTATGTAGTCACAAAGAGACGCTTTGCGTACCTAATTTCGTTATTTAACCCATTTAGTCTGTATTGCAGTGACGATACAAGAATGATCTACGCACTTAAATCTGTACACTATATTTATCTAAGTGACTGAGAATCGCCTATAACACTCATACTATTAGGTACACATACCTATTTTGGTGATAGGAACAAATTAAATATGTAGGTAAATTGTATACTATGATTGTCAGATCACCTATAGGTACTTACCCTCAACGAATGGAGTAGTATACAGTTTCTCTGAGCAGCAGTTCTCGATAAGAGGCATGATTATTCACGCCTTTGTGTTGAATTTACACCAAATTAAACAGTCTCACATTCAAAGGAATTACAAATATTTTTATTTCAATTTTTAAGGATTTATTGGACCTGTAGCTGTCAGTATATTATTGATCAAATATCTATTTTAAATGTATCTATCAAATTATTCAACCGCAATAATAAATTCCCAGCGACTCATATACCGGTAAACAAACGTTTACATGTGTCAGCAGATTGATTGGCGATATTAAATACGGTATCGCAATGGAAAATTAGTCTAATATCCATTCCCATAGTATCATATTATATTATGACTGTAATAATAAATAAAATTCACAGCTACTCGTATTTAAACCGCTGACTCGTTCAATATAATTATGTACTAGAATATAATGTTAAGGTACTACTTTCCACTGTATAAATTACGAATACTGATTTATCAAAATGTCACTCGAATCTAAGTACCTGGCTCGTAACTATCTCAGTAACATCTAATTTTCATCGTACATATTTCTCATTGTCTAATATTGTCGTCACTCATCAAACGAGCACGCGCATACAGAAAAATGGTTTGAGGAGGTCCATTTTCAAAAAAATACCATAACATTTTTTATAGATTTAAGAGGCTAGTAAGTGGGTGCGGTTAAGAAAATCGAGCAAAAGCCACTGACTTTCACATTGTATTATTGTATTACCCATAAGTACACCGACACTTCGAATTTTGAATCTGTCTATAAACACCACTCCTTAAAGTAGGTACCTATAACTAATGGCGTTCACCTAAGTGTTATTACGAGCTGTCGCATCCACAAGTGGGTATCGAATACGCGGGGTTTAACAATCATAATTATTACGATTATTAGTATCCATTTGTGTCATCTGCACTGTCTTGTCTTGAAATATTAATATATCGAACTGTAATTGGCGTCATTGTTCTCTCTTTCTCCAAAGTTGTAAAGTTGGTATAGTGAAGGACAGAAATGGTGACAACTGACAAGTTTTAGTTCCAGTTGAGTATGAGACTTATATTGAGTTGACGTCCCGGAAAAGGTATCTACTAGTACTCGAGTTCTGATAAGTATTTACGCGTTTATCTGGTTTCGTCACGTTGAGTTTCTCGATTTTTAGTGTTATAATTAATTGGTACTTATAAACTGAATTAAAATTTTATGCGTAATTGTGTAAATGGATAATAATTAAATAAAGAATTTGTGTAAAAATGGCTTCTAAAAAGTCAAGTAAGCCAAATGCTCTATATAGTATCCCAAATACTAGTAAGTATTTTGGAACAAGTTTCGATACTAAGTATTTTTTTATACTGGTAATAAGTATATATACTTAGTCTTCAAAATCGACCAGTTTTCCCACCTCTAATGATTACTATTACAGAGGAAATTAAACCTTCACAAAATCCGTCAGTCTATTCATTATTTGTACAGATATCCCTCCACAGATAAGTACCTACTAGTAAGTTACCTGAGTATTGGCAAATGTAAGAACCAGACATCATCATCACAACGTACCAATTGAATGAAATTGTGGATACACTCACGACCGTACGTGGAAATTATTGTCATGTATTCAAATGAAATGAATCGATATGGGAACCCACAGTACGTGAGTGCATTATTGGAAATTTTCACCTCATCAACACCTTCACTATAAAGGCATCAAAAATATACCTGTTTATTATGACTGGGAGATTTATGGAATTATAATAAAAATATGTTAGTAGATTTACATAACCTGATTTGACCTTATTTTTGGAAAAAACATTTTCAAGTTTTCAATAAAGTAACATAATATTAAAATGTTTGATATTTTTCCAAGGTCCCAATCCATATTCTTGTTATTTTTTTCCGGTCAATAGGTAGCTAAAACTGTTATTATAAAGATGTGGTACCTACGTGGTGGAGGAAATCATGATGGTGTAGGTATACCTCATGGCCCTCACATCTTGAAGCGGACCCTCAGGCTAGGTTCGTTAGCGGGCCCCCCTACCTATCGCTATGGTTAAAGGCAGTGTGATGCTCTACAGTTGTGTGTTTAAGTTAAAGTTAAGGGTATTCATTGTATTATTAGCGATTTTTGTATTTTAATACTTCGTCTTGAATTGTGGAGTTGTCGAGTATCGATACACAATAACCAAAAACTATATCGCAGCGTCACGTAATTATTTTAAAAATTTAATGGTTAAGAAGTAGAGTAGTGCCGCAGGCGACTTTTTTCATATTAGAGCAAATTTGTGATGTATGTTTATCTCAGCTATTTGGTCTACCCGCCACGCCGGCCCCCCTTGATCCCGGGCCCCCAGGCTGCCCTGTCAGCCCTCCCCTGTGGGGGTCATGGTATACCTATAGGCCACAAGAAGTGACTATTTTTTGATTCTCTCTAGGGTTTATTAATAAACTCGATCAACTGCTATTAAAAAAATATAATCAATTTACGTAAAAAATGGCCTATACGTCGTGTAGTAAGTATTATTTGTTAGTATTTTATGACAGGCTTGGAGAACTCTTTGTAAAATTTTGCTTTAGCAATAAGGATTTAAAAATACAATAATATTATTATACTTCCTACCTACTTATATATTCAGAATTGCATGACAACTATAACACATTATTATATATCTCCCACATTCTAAATAAGGCTGTCTATGGATTCTTAGTCAGGATCATCTTGATTTACCTACTTGGCAAATAAGCA
This sequence comes from Rhyacophila brunnea, assembly GCF_057557595.1. NCBI lineage: Eukaryota > Metazoa > Arthropoda > Insecta > Trichoptera > Rhyacophilidae > Rhyacophila > Rhyacophila brunnea. The sequence continues at coordinate 37,635,188 of NW_028232848.1, read as the reverse complement.
CCATCCATCCACAGTTGCTAATGTACCTAACTCGACTTAATTAAGCGTGTCTTTCCGGTATTTTAAATGGTTTCATTCCGTAGATTTACTATCAGCTATAATTATGACGTAGTATTTTGTAGGTATACGTATTGTAGGCGATGCAATGCAAGTAAAGTTGTCGAAACTTGCCTCCTGAAGATAACCGTATATCTTACAGACTTGAAAGTATGACTCTGAATCTCGCTCTTAGGCAGAAGAAACCCGTGGGATAACTGCTAACTGAGATTTCTTCTGGAGACAATGTGGAGAGGACTCCAAAGACATATTTCTTGTGAAATAATGAGCAGCGCAGCAGAAGATTAAGTGAATAGACGACAGCTGATGATAGAAGTAATGTGATTGGTATTCATAACCTGACTACGTAATCGTTATATATATTTCAAATTAAATAAATAAAGAAACAAAACATCATAAATTCTGTTTTTAGACGACGTAAAAAAAACAAAAAATAGCCATCCAATAAAGCAAATTACCGAAATTTCCCAGGCCAAAGCATTTATTACCGGACCCGTCCAAACGACATACCACCTGAATCTGGCGATAGATCTCTCGCCAGCCTCCGACTTGGTCTCGGTGGTGGAATGGTATGAGAGACGCGTGACACTCCACGCCTCCAGGTTCGGTCGCTTTTGCTTCGGTAAGGTTAAACACGTCCGACCGTAGTACTTGTGTATCCATTTCGGACAGTGATATTCGAGGGAGGTTCAGATACTACCCTTAATTACCTACCAAATACTTTTGAATCACAATAAGAAATATCACACAATAATACTTTTATATATAGATAATTGAGTTTGAAATACCTAGATAACTATTATAAATAACTAACCTCGCAGCCATGATTTATTCTGGATCGGAACCGTTTTCTCGTGTCAAGCCTATCAGGTACCATTAGCGAGGGGTGCAAGACCTACCTATTTTTTATACGAAATTTTATTTTTCTGTATAAAATTGTATCTAAGTATTTTTTTCATCATTATTATTATTTTATATATATATATATATTATTATATTATTGTTTTATTAAATAAATAAATTAACAATATGCTGTTAATTCAAGACTGTATAAATTATACGCAAGATTTAAGAATGTGGTAGATAATATTATCATTGAAAATACATCATTCTGAAAAGTCTCGAAAGTAGATTAGAAATATCCTAGAATAAATCAAAGACGCAGTAGAATTTTGACCGACATCTTTTACTTTCCGGGCGAGTGCTTTTAACAAATTAAGTTACCGACCCAATCGTCTTTTTGTGAATATTATCATTAGCTTTGGATTTTCTAAATTATATTTTTGCATGATTAGTCGTATTATTGATCCACCGTAAATTAATTATTAAAAAAAATGATTTAAATGTATATAAGTATTTACAGACGTTTTGGGTCACAAATCTGCTTTACAAAAACACTGTGTTGATAACTTAATTGATAATAATATCATACCAGCAAACATTATCCCAGCAAACATTATCTCTCATCTGGAACGTTTAAATAACGAGGGGTGTAGAAATAGATTCGTTTAGTTATCTGTAAAATGGTAGTGACGTAGTGAAGGTTTATGTTTTATTTTTATCATTTATTGTTAATTAAGCTTTAAAAGAGATAATTAAGATAGGGAAGAGATGATACACCACTTTTGCAGAGGCTTTTAGTAGGTAGGAAGGTACAATGAGGGATGGATAATATAAATATTTCTTCTACCCTCTCTCCAAACGTTGAAACTTGAAACCAAGAAATTTACGTTTGCTTTTTTGATAACTTCTGCCTCTTTATAGCTTCAATATATTAATATCCAATATCCGTTTGTTATTTTGCGGCATCAGTATGCACATAATATGGAAATATAATGTTGTACCATCACAATATTGAAATATCTCAGATTTCAGCTCAGTTTCACAATAAATGTTTAACTGATTAGCTTGTTATTTTATATCATGAAATTATTAAAATGGGTGAAATTGAACCACCAACAACATGCGACCAAATATATATTTATGGGCGTGATTGGTATCACGTTCGATATCTGGTACCAACCAGGTGAGGTAAGGTGGACCTCAAAGACGCTGTTTATTTGGTCATGCCACTTAGGTAAACCTACAATTTTATTGGACTTCGATACTTCACCGTTCGTTCGATCTCTATCCGTATAGTATATTCACACTCTTCAGTGCTAGATCACCTTGATATCCGTATTGAACATAAAAACTAACATATATTTTTGTGACGCTCTAATCACTGAAGGTTTAAAATCATGCTCTTCGTCTTCTCATGATCCATATAGGTACATTGCATGCAGTATAGTCGCCATTACTGGTGGACGGAGTGGACCTGGAGCATGCTAAGTCGGCGACCCGGGACCTTTTTTCCAAGTCAATGTGCGTAAGCTCTGGCACTTTAAAATTAAATATATATTAATTGAATTGGCATTTACGCACTAGAAATCCATTATTATGGTTTTCAATAACAGTTAAGCAACACTGTTTTCAAAACAATGCAATAGGTATGATCGTTCACAGTAAATTATTCGAAAAAAACGATTCGGCAGTCCAATTTCAAAGCGATAATAGAAAAAAATCCACTTTATTTTTGATATCTTACACATGATAAAACTAGAAGTCGGGAGTTTGTGACAGAAGGTTTGGATGTAAGGATTTAATTTTAATGCATGGTCAGGCACACAGAACAGATAACAAATAGAATTCCGATTGGTTATAGGTGTATATACCAATACAGTTAATTTGGACGCAGGGTTTTGAATGTGCGAGTATCCTAGGAAAATGAACCACGCATTATAGATATGAAATAGTGTGTTTAATACACCAATATTGAGCTTCAATGAGCGTCACCGAGAGCAGATGTCAGTATTCGACGTATGACGTATTCTTGACACGTGTTTAAATGTATTCCGTATTCTTCCTTACTCGAGATCGGTTGCTTGCTTCTCCTTACCCGTTAGGTATTTCAGTTCCCATTGAGTTCCCTGGTCAGGCATCAGTGCCGCATTAGTCCAGCAGCAAAGAAATGGACGGGAAATTGGTGATACCGATAACTGACCACCTCGATAGTCACATGCTTAGACAGTTAAAAATCGTTTTTCATATTAGATGACAAAATGCCTCAAATTGTATGTTTTTAATAAATAAACATGCACATAATAATATGCTTTCATAAGAAAATTTATCATCGGTGCGTAAAAAAGAGCATCCACACAGTGACTTGACCATTGCTCGGAGTCCAAATTATTCGATTATGTATCTAATAATAGTTAACGAGCTTAGTAAAGTATCTAGTAAAGCAACATACAGGCAGCATACATAATGTATTGTTTAAGTTTCTGAACTCGGACGACAGAAATTATTTCACATTAGGAGTGGGCAATTGAGACGGTCAATCAATCTGAAATGGCGCTAAATACACCTAAAGATGATATTTTTTCTGCAGCACTTTCCTCACAGTAGATCTTTTGTGACCAGTCCGATATATTTATTATACGGCCACTTATCTGTAACAGTACTGAGACGTGTAAGTAAGCCTTTACGATTTGCAATATCGTGTTTGGCTAATCGAAAAGCACACAAATGTCAAAGGTTCAATAGATTTATGTATTTTTTTCGAGCACATTGGACGGCGAAGTGCCAATCTATATAATTGTGTTTGATTTTTTGGAAACAGCTATAAAAAAATAATCTGTTTTACCGTACAGTTAGTACATAGATACCTAACTGATATATGAGTAGGAACTTCAAACCTGAAATGCATTTTATACGCCTCTACCAATTAATGCATCTATGTATGGATAAGCATATAGGTTCCTACGTTATTAGATACTTAGTATAGAAGGTACCTATATAGATTATTACGTAATACAATAATTATAAATCCTTATGCAAATCAAAAGTCTGGAAGTCACATTTGTACAATTTTACAGAAGAGTAGTATAATCTTTTAGCTGTTAAGTGGGTATAATGCGATACTTTTGCCCTTTTATAATGTGGCCGAGATAATGCTATTTTCTGCTTATGATACTACGCAAACCTTTTCGGTCATTTCTCATTTGTTTGAGGACCATGTCAGTCAAAAAAACATTGAGGATACGTCAATACGACCCAACTCAGATGCTTCAACTTTCCGTGATATTTCCTTGTTTAGCGTTCATTTTATATAAAAAAATGCAAGGAAATACCTATTAACAGCAAACTACCTATATACTCCTTCCTTTTATTTGAGCTCGTGTTTATATTTCTTGAGACTGCTACAATTTTTCATTGACAGTGTCAAATCTGTACCTAATTAGGAAGGACCTACGTACCTTCCTACCTTGCTACAAATGTTTCCTTGTGATTACTGATTGATCAATGGGTAGGTACCTACCTACCTACCAACTAACTTACCTAACTGCAGTGGCGAAGGGTGACTTTTGGAAAGAGGTAAGCTGTGGAGATCAGAGAAAAAGAGCACACTTGTCAGGTAACTTACGGGAAATAAGAAGATAATACTTACGATATTACTACTTATGAATAGGTGCACACTAATGACAACGACACACTGGTCATAGGTTTCACCGCTGAATTAGTCAAATTATTTAAATCACTTATGGCAGTAGAATTCCACGCATACTTTCTTTACCAAACAATACGCATCGCCAACAAAAAAGTTTGTTTAATGTATAACTGCCAGTTAAAAACAAATATTTATCATTTATAAATTGTTGTGAAAATGTCTAATATAAGTTTTTTTGCTGTATTCAAATCTAAATGAACCCTTGGAAGGTCAAGCTTTGATAATTTTTAAATGCAATCGTTCGCACATTTTCTACCGGGACACTACACAATTTAATAAATACTTATATATTTAAAGCACTGGCGAATGATTTCGGTACAGTATGAGATAATTTATCCACATTCACAGTAACACAATGAATTTTGTATTATAAAATAAACCTTTACCACCGCTTTGACATGTCAAAATGACATAAACTGTGAATAGCATGTTATGTTTGTCTATGACTGAAGTAACCTAAATAATAATCGCGAATTAATACAATATTTATTTTTAATAACAATTTATAAATTATATGTGATCGAACACAATAGTTATTATTTTTTTTAATTATCCTTATTATTTATTATTTGCTTTTAAAGATAAGCAAACACAATAAACAAATCAACATTTCGAATAAGCTTGTCTGTTAACGCTTCTGAGTCTCGAACAAAAACCCAGACATGCATGAAGTTGGCAACTGAATTTCGGTAGAAAATTCGGCTTGGATTATCGTTGAAATAATTCTAAAAATAGCACTCACGTTGGACGTTCCGTCATTTATTTTTGATTCGAAACATGACTAAATTAAAAGTTCTACTTATAAATAACGACGATAGATGGCAATCAATATTTTTATTATAACCTACAATGTCCTACGACCTACAATATAGATATTTATTTATATAAATTAAATACTTGAAAATAGAAGGTAAGCTTTAAATAATCGCTTAGTATGGAGCCTTCGCCACTGCCTAACTGTATACCTTGGACACCAGTGAAATATAGAATTTCTAAAAAAAAAAGTTGTCTAAATAGGTACCTACATACTTGCCTATTATCAGCATCCAAATATGTTCAACAAGCAGTTTGATATTAATCATAAAATCCTATCAACCGGTTCCATCTAGACAATATTCATGGGAGACTTTAGATGGGTATCACTAAACTAATTAAATATTTGACGTCGCATAGAGAGGTGTTTTTGAAAGTATCACATCGATCAATTTATTTTCATTTTTATCTTTTCTACCAATAATTTAAATATCTTTATGTAGTTATCCAGCTTATACGGAGGGGGAGGGAAATACACATAATTAATAAACGCAATCAGTTATCACAAAGGTAGGTACCTGTGGCGAAGACTCCATACTAGGCGATTATTTAAAGCCTACCTTTTTAAGAAAAATATTTTTAATTGCATATTGACATATTTATTTATTTATTTATTTAGGAAGCATTAGTAGTAGGAATAGTAGGAATGTATTACAGTATTACACAGTTTACAAAACAATCTGCAAAGGTATTAAAAATATACCATATCGCTATCTTGAGGTAAATAAATTTTCGATTATGTGTGAAATAATTCTGAATTTTTTTCGTATGGAATTTACGTCTCGTAACCTCAGCAAGTCTGTAGATTTGTATGAAATGAGGTAAGCTCCTATCGCAGAGCCTAAAACATTCACGCATAATATTGTTGTCACGACTGCGAAAAAAAAATTTCAACGGCGTTTAATCGAATATTAATAAATGAGTAAGTTTAGATTGTTTTTAAAAATAAAAATAAATTTTATCTAATGATCTAGCGAATGTTTTGAAAAATACGTAATTTAAACACATCGCTCTTTTTTATGTCGTCAGTGAGTTTTTTGAATTAGTGTGTCGTTGTCATTTATTAGTGTGTACTTATTCATTAGTATTGTACGACAACATCTTCTTGGCTACGTGAAGGAAGGCGCTGTTGTCGACTAAATTGGAGGAGATTGTTAGTTTATAATGGAAGTGCGGTTAAAAATGGGAGGAGCATGTTAGTTCACAGTTTTTACACGTAGCCAAGAAGATGTTGTCATAGAGTAGTAAACATCGTACTATCTTCCTATTTCTTGTAAGTACCTATACCTGACAAGTGTGCTCTTTTTATCAGATCTCCACAGCCTACCTCTTTCCAAAAGTCACCCTTCGCCACTAGTAGGTATATATTCTGTAGTTCTAATCTCTCATCGCCTAATTTCAGGCTACAATCGGAAATCATCGGTAGGGGTCAATCCACTGACATTTTATGTTTTTTACTGTCCCAAACACCTCATACCTAGCGAACTGATCATTATTTAGACAAATTTAAATAAAAATAGATTTTATAAATCAAGTGTTTCTTAAAAAATATATTTGACTGTATATAGCTAACATTATAACATGATAGCTAAATGTATTATTAAGTAATTTCAACTTTTAAAAAAATCAAAATATTATTAAAATTGTTTAATTTTCATCATGTCCTGCATCCTGTAACACCGGCGCCAAATTGGCGACGACAGAGTCCAATGGGTTAATGAAGGGCTCTTTTAGCTCATCCCAATCCAAATATATAGGTATAGCTCTCTGATGCCATGTACCTACATCCACCAAGCTTGGTGAGTTTGTCAAGGCGGTTTTAGGGTGCCTCTGTAGCAGTGTCAAAGCGTGGAGGTAGGCTGTTTAGATCCGCCATAAAAAGTGCACACTATACTTTGTCAGTCATATGTATTTTTTTCATTTAAATATGAATACAATTTACAGACGGTGTTGGTTAGTTTTTAACATTCAATTAAACCCTGCGAAAATCAGGACATAATAGATAATAGTCGAAAAATACTCGTCAATCTATAAAATCTCTAAAATTATGGAATTAAATCATACATAACTTTGGATATTTTATAGATAGAATAATATTTTTTATATATTATAGTTTGGTTATAGCAGGGCTTAATAAATTTAAAAAAAATAGCAAATACAATATGTGTAATATGTATATATTCTTAATCAAACGAAAAGAAATAAGTATGAATGAAAAAGTGTGCACAATTTTGTCGTATCGACCAAAATAGTAGGTATACCAAAACTATTATGGTTTGGAATTGATTGGTTGAGTGTAATGTGCACTATTTATGGTGGATCTTAACAGCCTACCTCCACTCTTCGCTACTGCTGTCTGACAGCATTAGCTCCAGGCTTCAGACTTAAAAAAGTACAAAAAGTACAAACGTTTTCTAATTAAATGTGCGAACCTTTGGTTATGTAACTAATGAGTAAACATAAAATATTATTAAATTAAACCATTTTATGAGAGTGATAATCAAATTACTATACTTATTCTTATTCTTATCAACCGGCTCGCACAAGTCCTAAAATAAATCAACAACCGGTTCTCCCGACCAAGCTAGAACTGTTAGTTAAAGTCGCAGCACTACTAATTGTGTACCGTCCCAAATCGTTGTGTCAGTGAGAAAAACACACCGATCGATTGATTTTTCTCGCAGCGTATGAAATCTGTGGCGGAGCCGGCTGCGATGATGGCTAATGATACACTTTCGACAGATCGTGTACCGATTGGGAAAAAATCGTGAGCACGTACGACTCACAAAATAACAATTATTACAAAAGAACCACTGCCTGTTGCAGGACAGCACTATGGCAGTTGGGCGCTCTGCTCTGTCTTGAAATGTCTTGAGGAAAGTTTAAGTACCTACCTATCTGTAGGAGTCGTCGATGTGAGGGTCCACGGTATTGTAGAATTGTATATGAAAAACAATCGTGGTTATTTGTGATGATAGAGAAGTGAGAGTTTATTTATGGTTACAGTTAAGTACAAGGGTACAATCGGTACAATAATATATTACAGTAGGTAGTTATGTTACAATACTAAACTTATGATACGGATCCGAGGTCCGTATCTCGGTACAATGAGATGTTGTGCGGGACGATACGGAAATTGAGATAGTAACATACCGGTAACGTATATTCGAGTGACATTTCCGATGAATTATTATGCGCTATTTATACAATCAAAATAATATTCTTTTTATTGAAATAATCGAGTCAACTATTATCTGGCGTTCGCGTCAATGGGTAACTGACTAAGTGTAAATCGGATATGCGGAATCTATTATTGCGGTTAGCTCCTTACCGAGTTTACTATAATTTGACATTACGGAAAATAGGTATTCAATTTGTAATTATAAATCTCTATATACCTATCGATTTTTTTGTACGAGACCAAAGAGTTTGGACTACAACTATGGTGAGTATTATAATATGCAATTAAAGTGACGGCACATATTTTTCATAACATATTATCAAATCATAAATTAATTGTAATCGATTAAAATTTTGTACTATTCCATTTGAGTAGTATTTTGTGACTCGGGTTTCGCCTTTCGGCATCTTCATGCAATATTCAAACTCGCCTATGCTACTTAAATACACACTGACAACGAATATGTAAGTAGATAGGTAGGTACAGTTAATAGTTCTCGCTAGTAATAAATTTATTTTTATTATTTAAAATAGGGTAAAAACCTTGCCACATAGGTAATAGGAAGTCAAGATCAATAATAAAAAAAACAAATGAAAACATTTTCAGTTAATTCTATTTTGTATGAAAAGTTATTTCGGAAGAAATCCGTAAAAGTAAAACTATTATTGGTTGCTAAGTGGGTCCTTGCATCGAAATTATAAATATTAATATATACGTGCGTTACTATGGAAATCAATATGACATTTCAGTATTATTTCTATCAAGTACAAATTTTTTTGATCGTTTAAGCTAGTCAAGTCAATAAAAAGTTCTTTTTATCTTGTAATTATTTATTATCTATACAGTAAAAAAACACAATAAACCCTTACCTTACCTGGGGATGTGTAAATCTTTATACCTATCAAAGGTAGATGAGGTAGAGCACCGCCATCTTTAGATACATTTCTGTTATTCAGCTGTCAAAGTGAGACTAGTCCTTCACACAAAACCGGTGGTAATATCGATTTCCAAAAAATATGTAGCATTGATCTATGCATTACATTTGGAGAATGTGTGTTAATGCTAGTGTATTATTTATCATGTAACTTATCTATTCAAATCACACAATTCCATGTGTGAACACGATAGACGCGTCAGTATGAGCACTATATAGAACAATGATAGGTCATCCATCGACAACAACGGGAGGGGCGGAAAAAAGTAGGACCAGTCGTTGTGAATGTGTCGGCTTTCTACTTGAGTCGGCAATGGGTAGAGGCGATTCGGGGTTGCATTGAAATTGTTAACAATACCACTACAACTAGGTACCTACATGCCGCTTTTGTCGTATCCATAATACCACTGTATATTAATTTTCCTATAACTACTCAATTTACCATCCCGCATATCTTGCCAAATAGCCCATGGGCGCTAAGATATTTTCTTTACCATAACGATATAGTGAGAGAAGGTCAGCTATGACAATGGACTCCTTATCTCTAAATTTATAAGATTGCTGTATAGTCATTAAATCATTTTAATCTCTATCTCATGTTATAAAGCAAGGAACGTTGTCTTTTTATCTATCGATTCGTACAATCACGTAATTGCAAAAGGGAGAAAAAAACTAGCTCCGTGGGAAAGTGGATCATGATAATATGAAAGCACAATTCACAGACCGCTCGCTGCTAGGTTCGGATCGATAGCCGGTCATTTGTATTCAACTCCGTTATCCGATACAATCCATTAGCTCTACATATATTTGATAATGCGTTTTCGCCTATTTTTTCCTCGTTTGGAAGATGTATCTACCCACTGGCAATATATAAAATAGTTAGTATAAATAAGTATAGGTACTAAAAAATACTGTAAAATATCAGAACTACAATAAGAGTTTAGACTAGGTATAGGTAGAGTTGGGTATTTCCCGAGAAAATCTCAATCTCTAGATTCGGGATTTCCAGAAAAGAATTCTCGAGAATTCTCGAGATACCGGAAAATTTGAAAAAACCTGTAAAAAATCCTAAAATCAGTGTAAAAACAGACAAATTCCAAAAAAATATGTTTTTTATTTATTTATGTAAGGAGACCAACAAATAGAAGTAGGAAAACAAAAATAATTCAAAAAATTATTAATAAAATAGAATTTCAAAAAACACTGACTGTCAATCGCTGCGTCTGACAATCGCGTACGTTTTTGAGACACAAAATTCCCTGATGTTGAAAAATTGCGCTCAATTTGAGTTGAAGTTGGCTTAATTGTGTTAAATGCCCCGATCAGTCTTTGAACGTTTTATGTTTTCTGTGTACTTTTTTCATATTGAAAAATTGTTTTTTTTCAAATAATATTTGATAATAAAGAAATCCCGAATCCCGAGAATGTTAAAAATTTCAATTCTCGAGATTCGGGATGGAAAATCTCGAAAATTCCCGAAACCCAGCTCTAGGTATAGGTATCTAACTCAAGAAAGCCATATACCTACTTAAACTTTTCGTATAATTTATAAGTATCAAATTCACTAGTTATCTACCTAGGTACTTGATGACAAATTTTTTGTGCGTTTGTGAGGTTGAATTGAGAGCCACATACAGGAAAATAGTTTTTTTTTATATTGGCGCATGGGTTTGGCCATTATATCTGTAATTATCTACTTATAATACAATGTATCGATGTTTCGTCCATATGTACTTACGACATACGCAATTTGTACGTGTTCATGAAAATTTTCTAAATATAGGTGGTTCATTGTCATTGGCTGCCTGTCTATGTAGATTGTAGGCAATAATGAACCTATATCAGTGGCGAATGGTAGAGGTAGGCTGCGGAGATTTGACATATGTAGAGCACATTACACTTTATTAGGCATACTTTATAATATCTTTTCATTCAACTAATACCTAATACAAATAATTGCAGATGTTTTTTTAATTCGATTAAACCCTGCATAAACCAAGCCGAAATAAATTTCAAAAAAGCTTCTCTCTCGATGTAGAAGCAGCGTTCATCCTCTATATGTGTTACAGTTACACCCAGTCTTTGAATTAAACATATTAGGCACCTTGCAACATAAAAAATAGCATTGAGTACTGGATGTCAATCGTAATGAATGTATTATTTGAATGAATAGTTATCCTTGAGTCTTTGATAAAAATCAAAAGCAATCGGTAACATACAAATATGTTTCTTTATTTAAAAAAAAAACATAATTTGACAGCTGTAAAAAGTAAGTCGAGCGATCTTCGAGACGTATCATTATTTTGGCTCCATTTAAAAATTTCGCAACTGTCCGATACGTTTATTATTAAGAATCAATTCATTTTTTTTCATACAATTTTTAGACATGGCCGGTGTGATGTATTTGAGGGTAAAGAAACAGGGCTGTGAATATTATAATATTTTTATGATAGATTGTATCACTGACATGACTGACAAAGTGTATTGTGCAATATTTATTATTTATTTAAGAATACAAAACATTGTGGACATAACAAATCTAAATTCAACACGTAGGTAGGTACACAACATGAGATTTACATTATACCAAATATGACCCTCACAAGAGAGAAAAAGAGAATATAATAATAATAATAATAATAACAGAAAAAAATTAAATCAAAACATACTTATTAAGTACAATAATTTTATACAGTTAAATAAAGTTTCAAAAACAAAATGCAAAGTACATCATTGAAAATGTCTGTCTTTAGGGAGCGCATTTACTAATCTAGCACACGTCGCTAATGGTGCCTGATAGGCTTGGCACGAGGAAGCGGTTCCGATCCAGAATAAATCATGGCTGTGACCACGTAGGTAATTGACAGGCGCATGTAAATTCGAATTCATTAGGACACCAGGATTGGAAACTATCCCTCGCGCCAACAAGCAAAATTGTTTCAAGAGCAGAAGAGACCGACTAGATTCAAAAGAGTAAAAAGTAAGCATGCCTTGTAGAAAGACAGTCGGAAAATAATCATTTGACGAATTATCGAAAGGAAAATAGTTACATTTTTTAAAATAAAGACATCGAAGAAATTTCTTCTGGACGCGTTCTAAAATAAGCTTATATGAAACTTCAAAAGGACATCAAATAATCGACCCATATTCAAGAATGCTTCGCACTAATGAGACGTAGAGTGTACAATATTTATGTCGGATCTAAATAGCCTACCTCCACCCTTCACCACTGCTGGATAGTGGGTATGTACCTAGGTACTATTTAAAAAAATAATGCTTAGATAAGCCGCGTGAAATCCTAAAAAAAATAATTAAAACATCAGGCCATCATTTAAAAAAAAATTCTATGCTGCGCTGTCAACAGTGTCAACGACGATTACCTATAATATTATTATTTATGTAGTTACCGACTCACCCATACTAAATATGTTCTGAACTTGTGTTGAGGTATTATAATAAAAATAGTAAAAAGTATAATATCTTTTATACCTAAATAAAATTAGTTCAATCTAACGAAATATAATCAACAAAATAAATATCAATGCTATCAATTAGATAGATATTATCTCTGTGACATTCTTCATCGAACTTATAAAATTTACATCCTCAGAAACATTCGAACACACCTTAGTAATAACTTGTGACTATAATTATTATTATAATGTAACCCATACTGATCGCAATTCAGACGAGCAACTTTTTCAATTAAATTACTTACTATTCACGCCAAGATTTTCTTATACCTATTCTGTAGGTATGTATGTACCTACTACTGTAAACTGTAAAGTTTTCCGCTACAAAAATATACACGAACATCAATGATTGTTTGAAACTCAACACACGTTTCTAATATATCATCATCATCATAGGCGGCTCTTGTGGTGCAGTGCGTAAGGCGCTGGCCTTCCATCCGGAGCTCTGGGTTCGATCCCAGTGAGGTCAAAGAATATTTCTTAAATGTAAATTCCTCAAGCCTGGGAGTTTTGCCACATTAATTGGGCTTCACGGCCTGTTGTGGTGTTTAACAAAGAAACAATTTTTAAAAAATCAGCATGAATCTGTACACTGCTGGATGAAGGCCTCTTCAAGCTGCTTCCACTTCTCTCGGTCCTGTGCGTTGCGCTGCCACGTACTTCCGCAGAACTTTATCATTTCATCGATCCAGCGGCCTCTAGGTCTACCTTGCGGACGTTTTGTACCTCTTGGATACCACAGGATGACTAAATTTGTCCAACGATTATCTCTTCTTCGAGATATGTGTCCAGCCCATCTCCATTTGAGGCTTTTAATGAACTCTTTTACATCGGAAACCCTTGCCTGCTTCCTTATCCGTTCATTCCTCTTTTTGTCCTTTCGCGTTATGCCCAGCATGCACCTCTCCATACCACGTTGTGCAACTCTAAGTTTCTGGATCTCTCTTTTACTTAAGGTCCATGTTTCACACGCATATGTGATTACGGGAAGCACACACTGGTTGAACACTTTGCGTTTTAGGCACAGTGGAAGGTCACTTTTGAAGATATTATTCAAGTGGCCAAAAGCACTCCAGCCTAGCTTAACTCTGCGAACAATTTCATAAAATATACATCCATCTATAGACACTTGTCTTGTTGTCCCAGATAAATGTAGTTTTTCACCTGTTCGAGCTGAGTGCCATTGATGAGGATCTCTTTTTGGCCCGCAAAGTAGTTGAACATTACTTTCGTCTTTGTTACATTTGTCAAATGCGATTATAGGTATAATGTATGTTAAAGTTTCATATAGTTTATTTTTCTCCAAAATTTATTTAATATAGGTACCTAATGTATGTTTCTAATGATATTTTAAATTATTCAGGTAGATATATAGGAATGTGTTAATAATAAATAAATTAGTTCACATCAGCCCTGACAACAACACAGTCCCGTCCCATCTTCTCCTTGCGATCTCTTCGTCTCACTTTCACCTCCACATCGATTCACTTCTCATCGTCAATACCCACAATAAATAATTATTATTCGCATAACACATGAGTCCAAGTCACGAGTCACGACTTTTGTCAGCTCCAAATGCCACCATTTTGCCTTTTGAGTCGTTCAACATTCAAACGCCTAGTTTTGGATGTCGATCGCGCTCTCCTAACGTGAAATTATGTAAAGCAAAACATCATGCAACAATCAACTACATTCTCAAGCCTTGCTTTCATTTAACACGCCCCACGATCTGGTGTGAAAATTACAAATTTATTTATTTATTCAGTTTAATTTTTATAATATTACAGTTTGGGTAATATGCCAAATATGATCAAAAAAATAAAAAGACAAGTTTTTTTAAAAGTGACATAAAGCAGAGCTAGAAATAAAACCGGAACCAAACTCAAGAACCCTGAAATTTAATTAATGTGGAACCGGAATCTTTGATTTAGAATCTAGATATTATCGTCACGATCAATAAAAATGTCGGAGTTTAATTTTTCATTTTCAAATTCAAATTTATTTATTTTACATAGGTATAATGAACATGACTAATTATAAATTCAAAGCATTCACGGCATAATATAAAGTAAGTGTTAACAATTTTCAAATAAAAATACAGGATAATGTGAGTAGGTATGTAAATATTACAATAATAAAAATAAAATGGAAACACACTGAGTGAACTAGCTAGAACCCTATCTTAAAAATTTATAAAACAACGTCCACCTAAATTCACCCTCACATAAGTGTAATATATACCTAAATATCCAAAGCGATATAATTAAACATAGTTATTGCCCTCCCAATTGTCATTACTAATGGCAGATTAGTTCTGCAAAGACACACAAGCCAATAGATACTACTAATATTATATAATTTGTGTACCTACCTACCTATGCATGATATCCACTTGTATCGTATGTATATAGTTTCACCGAGTAGCGAAGGGTGGAGACAGGCTGTGTAGATACGACATAAATATTTCAAACTAAACTTTTTCAGACATACCTACTTGTTTGTTTTCTTTGTAAAAATTGAACATTGTAAAAAAATTGTACATTTTTGAAAATCCTTCTGTTAATTATTTTATTCGTATTATTTAATTCTTTTAATAAATAATAGCCGAGGACATCAATAAACTTAGTGCTCGGCCGTAGTGATTTGGCGGGCGCGGCGCGGCGGCGTCTTGCGAAACTCAAACATATAACCGTGTGTATTATGCACTAAAAAAGACACTGTCTACGAACATTTTACACACGGTTATACGTTTGAGTTTCGCAAGACGCCGCCGTGCCGCGCCCGCCAAACCACTGCGGCTGAGGACTTAGTATTTATAGGTCGGTAGTTAAGTGTAAATAGATACAAGTTTTCTATTGCGTAAAGGGCACAATTTTCGTTACTGTCCCGGGCGCTAAAATACATTACATTACAACGCGCATGCATGAATAGCTTATTTACATGTTTCTTAGCCACCGACGACTTGCTTGATATAAGCCATATATCATTTTTAATATAAGTATATTATATAAATAATATTAATTAAAATAATATTTGTACCTACATCATATTTATATTGTCTGTACACATTTGAAAGTATATCGATCTTGTATGCCGTATTCTGCAGTATGTAGGTGTTAATCAATAACGATATAATAATATTATTCATAACAGTTACTATTATGATTCATTAGTACATAATATACAATTTAATTTACTGTCCGTTCTTTTTCCTCCTTCGCACAGGGAGTCTTCGCCATCGAAATATCACTTTTGTAATGTTATTTTAAGAACACAGTAAATCGACATAATTGCTGGTTTTGCACGAACATTATATTATGCAAATGCGATGTTAAATATCAATAATTTGACGCCAAAAATGACTAGAAAACAACAATTAAAAACTAGAATAATAATTATTACATGGTTATAACGTGCATCAAGGTTGTGTTATTTTTTAATACGTTTAAAATTAACACGATGTATAATTAAAATTCATTTGGAAACGTTCAATGCCAAATTATTACTGAATACCCGTGTAGTCATAATATTATTATTTCTAATTGGAACAAAGATTTTCTAGTGTTAACTTATTTTATATAAGTCTCCACTTCCAATCCAAGAGCCAACGATGTATGGAAATTGGAAAATGGAAGACTGTGAAATTACGAGGTATAAAAATTGTACCTAATTAATTAACAATAAAAAATGTAATTTATAGCATATTATTATGTAAAAAAAATATATACATTTTTGGTAGTGGCAGTTTTCCATGTAGCAGGTTAGAAAGTTTTCGTCAGGTAGTGCCTATCTACATTTTTTTTATAAAATGGGAAGAAGTGTACGTTTAAAAAATCCATCGAACAATCGAAAAATCAATATGTACCTACCTAACCAAAGATCATAATCATCAACCTAAAACTCATTATGGGTTTTGGCATATTCACCACCTTCTGGCTATCCTATGTATAGGTACCTATCTACTACCGTAGCCACACGGATGATATTTTGTTGCTAATTACAAACTTAATTTTCCCATCACTACAGCCGTTATATACGTAACTAGATTTAGGCATCCTTCAATGTTGTGCTGAAGAAAGAGCAGCTTTCCAAGACCTTGGTTGGCGTACACTCGAGTATGAGTGATTCCTATTATGATCAATCCTCATCTCTTTCAACCGACATATAGAAACGGAGACACTCCCACAGCATATGATCGGCAACCATCAATTCGCCATATTATAAACAAGGGTAGGACAAATTAACATAATTTGGAGGTAAAACCACCGTGTCAGGTAAAGAACTAATAAGTGCAACGGTCTGTAGTCAACCTAATTATCTCCATGCGCCACTTAATATTTGAAGAAAAAAATAAATGCGTTTGTCTGCGCTTGGAAGAGGAGGTCCATCCATCGTACGCAATGCGAGTTCATACGCCAGTTCTTCCATAGTCCAAAAATCACAGACTAAGAAGCCATCCGTGGAGTGAAACCGTATGCGGTTTAGATCCGTGTGCCATACTAAACTTATGATTTTTGTTCATGAAAATATTATATTTTCACTAAATTTGTATGTGGAAGTGTATGGTATAAACGGATATGATCAGATGCTTATAATATACTTTGTGAAAATATATTTCCATGAACACAAAAGATAAGCTAAGTATGGCACACGATTACCGCTTACGGTTTCAGTCCATGGATGGCCTATAAAGTCTAGACTGGACTATTTTTTCTCTTGAGTGGTTCGGTTTTATCCATTCTTGAGACATGACCTGCTCACCGAAGTCACCTCACTGTCACTTCTGATACGAAAAGGGGATCATTGTACAAAGCGTTAAGTTCATGCTTGTACCTTCTTCCCTTCTTAAAACCCTCAAATTTCTATCAACATAAATAGATATTGCTATTTTTTTTATTTAGTGGCAATTTATCACAGTTCCTCGGGTATTTTACACTAAATAGCCTACAACCAGGGAACTCAGAAATAATGGGAACTGAAATACCTAACGGGTTAGGAGAAGCAGGCAACCGATCTCCAGTGCGGAAGAATACGTAATAAACTTAAACACGTGTCAGGAATACGTCATACAATCCTACAAACTTATCTGAAGAATTGATGGGAGGCCACAGTCTAAAACTATTCAAGAGTAGGTAGTTTTTAGTTCCATTTTTGACCGTTCTTCAGATATGTTTGTAGGACTGTACATCCAATACTGACAACTGCTCTCGATTTATGTATTGACGCTCATTTAATATTCAATTAATTTTTTTTATTTTTAACATATTGTGGACATTACAAATTATTAGTTGTTCACAACATGACATTTAGAAACAAAGAAATATAAAACAGTATTACATAAAAAAGAGATAGATCAAAATAGACATATACCTATAGTAAGTTATTAAACAGTAGAAATGTGTACATACAAAAAATATAAATTAGATAGGTACAAGGAAGTAGGTACACCGGCTGAGTTAAGCAGACCCTATTTTAAGGATTTATAGAATAACGTCCGCCTATACTCATCCTCACGTAGGTGGAATATATCAACACCCGAAGCAATTTCATTGAACATAGTTATTGTCTTCCCAATTGGCAATATTGATGTATTGAAGATTGCAACACACACTATTGCACGCCTATAATGCCTGGTTCATTTTCGTAGGACACTTACAGAACCCTGCGTCAAAATGTAGTGTATTGGAATATTATAGCCTATCGGAATTCCATTTATTAATCTGTTCTGTCCCTACAACATTCGGTAGATATATTATTTTTACTCGTCAATGCATCGGGAACATATTATTAAGAAACAATTTTGCCTGGAGATATTTAACTAAATCTATTTTAGTTTTTGTGATAAGTCGTCAAATTATAAGGATCATTTAACAATGTCAATGTGGACCATGTATTTTTTTAATGGCCTCAAATTATTTATCTTAAATGTTTAACATTTAAAATCTGACTAACGTAATTACGCTTTAACACGCGACATTTTGTTTGCTTAGCGTGTAACTTGATGTTCATATAAATTACGCTGTTTGTAATAAAACGAAAATTAATTGATTTTGACGAGCACTATTAAAAAACATATTTTGTACGTTTTGCTTTTGTGGCACTTATGTTAGGTAAAAATATTGTTATCAATTTTCTTTATGTATTGTTATTTCGCGTCGAAAAGACATGATAGCTCAATATTCTTTCATGTCGAGCATTCTGTTGTTTCCCTGCAATCAATGAAGCAAGTTACAATGTTAGATGTGACGTAGGTACCTACCTATCTGCCTAAATGATATTATATATTGTATTCAAAATAAATATGAAAGCATTATTTACTCATTAAAGAGCAGCGTTGCCAACTTAGCGTTTTTCTTACCAGATCTAGCATTTTTCGATAGGCAATCTAACTTGCAAAAAGTGCATCTAGCTTAGGGCATTTTTATTGGCATTTTTTGATGCCTTCAACAGCTTTAATAATCTAGATTTTTAGTTTATTCAGATATTTAATGAAGTTAAGTCGGTACTTGAGAAATAAAATAAGACAATAAATCAATATGCAAAGTGTTCAACCAGTGTGTGCTTCCCGTGATGACATATGCGTGTGAAATATGGACCTTAACTCATTCGACGCGGATGACACGGCTGCCGTGTCCCCGTTAAGCGGCCGATCGATCCAATTAACATGTTATTTAAATACGGTAATTAAAAAGTAATTAAAAGTTACGCAGCGATTGTGTTAAGTAAAAGAGAGATCCAGAAACTTAAAGTAGCACAACGTGGTATGGAGAGGTGCATGCTGGGCATAACGCGAAAGGACAAAAAGAGGAATGAGTGGATAAGGAAGCAGACAAGGGTTTGCGATGTAATAAAGTTTATTAAAAGCCTTAAATGGAGATGGGCTGGATACATAGCTCGAAGAAGAGACAATCGTTGGACAAATCTAGTCATCCAGTGGTATCCAAGAAGTACAAAACGTCCACAAGGTAGACCTAGAGGCCGCTGGATCGATGAAATGATAAAGTTCTGCGGAAGTACGTGGCAACGCAATGCACAGGACCGAGAGAAGTAGAAGCAACTTGAAGAGGCCTTCATCCAGCAGTGGATAGATTCAGGCTGATGATGAAATCAATAGGAGCATTCTTGGCGTTATTGTGATATATTAGTATCAGATATTATAATATAATGTGTGCTTATGCATGTGACGATTATCGGGGATTCCACTATTTGGTATTACATAATTATTACTTATCGTAGGTTGTTAGATTAATTAAGTATTTTTGTAAATTTTGAAATGAATTTCTGTGAAAATGTGGTGTGATTTTTACACGAATACTCATTTTTCACTTTTTTCACTTTTTTCGATCAGTAAAAAAAGGTACCTACCTACCTATTGAAATTTTATTTTATCAAAATCTAGCGTTTTTCCTGCCAAATGCTTATTTTCGTACCCTGTCTGGCATGATTTTGTCAACGACAGTGGTGGCAACACTGTTACACAGTATTGTGAAAATTAGAGGTCCCAAATGTACTTTGTATGGTTAGGCTCCATATTAATAAGAGGTGGGTTTATTTGACATCTTTCTTACATACTGGCGATTATAATGTTATTTATCTTTTTTTACTAAGATATACCTATCTACCTATAACTTGCCACATTTTTAACATACACCAATATTATCGAAAGTGGCTTCGTAACTAAGCGATAATACGAAGGTACCTACCTACGGTGATTATCCAAGGACCATCAGTCCTTTATTAAAAAGGACTGTCCATTATTTGAACATGGGACAGCAATATTTTTTCCTTTCCTAATGATTGCGTAATTAAGCAGTCAAGTTCGCAACACGTATTTTTGAGTCAATTTTTCTCATTCATCGTATCGAAAACACTATCGTAAATTTCAAAAACAATACTAAAAAATACTCTATGCCTGCACTCGAACAAAAATCATTATAACCAAAATCTGTCTTGCCTGAACTCTTAAGCTGTGTCACACTTTCTCTGAGAAGTTTTGCCAAACCAGTCGGCGAGAATTTCCTTGATACTATTTGGTACACAAGGAGTGTTCAGGACACCTACTACACGTTACCACTCGGCCTCGTCCTGGTAGTCTCGGCGAGAGTGTGCTACAGTATTATATTCGTGTATCTGTGTTGGCTCGTATCTAGGTACCCACCAGGTTTCTATTACAAACAAGACTTGAACAAAAACGAACCATAAGTAGGAGTGAGAAAGCATTTAGAACGCTTATATCTCCGCAATATGCGTTAGAGTAAGGTAGAAATTATACGTCTAAATTAAATATTTTTTGTACACATTGCCGGTAAATAATGATTTGGATGACATTTAAAAATTGCAAGCATGTGTTGCTGAAATTTATTATTTTTGTGTTAAATATAAAGTTAGTGGTAATTGTTTTTAGTTAATTTAGTAGAACATATGGTTAACTATGTAGTGTTGAAATTTGGTAGTCCTGAGGGTCGTACTGAGAAGCGACATAAGGGTATAACGTTTCATAGTTAAGTTAATAATAATAAAATTTAGGTTCTAATATGCGTTATATGCAAGAAACACGGCTTTACTTTGAGGAATAATACCCACACTCTTTATATTATTACTCTGCGATTACAAATCATTTTGTGACTATGGGAGACCTTTAATATAAAATGCTTGATATGTACCTACATATTGTGCCCCAAATTAGGCAATATAATATTCTTTAAACCAGAATCTTAATGTGTATGCAGTATGCACCTATAATACATCCTTACTTAGATACTATCCTACCAACATATTTTATAAAAAAATCTTTTTATACTCTGCTAAGTATATGTATTATAAATTACCCAACTATTACACATATGTACCTACATTATATTATATTATTGTAGTTAAATCCCATATTGTGTAGGTAGTTGTATTATATAACCAATATAATAATGACATAACGTAACCTATCATATTTTCATTGTGCTTGACGGTTTAAGGGGGCTTTGTTAAAAAAAAAACATGGCAAATTTGTATTGCTATTCAATTATTTCAAAATGTCCAAAAGATGCCGCAATGCAGCAGTGACCGAGCGCTGCCGGGTGGTACTTCACTGAAGAGACATGTCATATTTACACGCCTGATTAACGCCGGTTCCGCTGTTCGAGTATCAGATTTGCAGTTTCACAATAATAAGTGCTCGTGTTTCATGAAAATAAATTTGGACAAACGTTGTTGGGAATAAAAGTGCAAACGAATCAGTGATTCTCATTTTTTTAATCAATAATTAAGTATAATTATTTTGTTTTTGTATTCATATAAAAATCTGATGGCAAAAATAGACCGAATGGGATTCGAACTGACATCATTTAAATTCCGAATGAAGGCTTTTATAAATTGATCATTGATCCAAATGTCCTTGCAAATCATAAATTGTAATAAGTACTCACCTACGTCATCTAAGGTATTTTTTTATGAAGTAAGTATTATGTATATATTTATTTACCTAAGTATCTCCAGGCAAAATCGTTTATTAATAATATGTTCCCGATCAATTAACGAGTAAAATATCTACCGAATGTTATATCCTATTTAGTGTAAAATACCCAAGGAACCTCAGAGTAATAATATAAAGAGAGTGGGTATTGTTCAGCAAAATGATGCCATGTTTCTTGCGTATAACGCATAGTAGCACCTCAATTTTATTATTATTAACTTAACTATGAAACGTTACACCATCATATTGCTTCTCAGTATGGCTACCAAATTTAAACACAACATACCTAGTTAACCATATTTTCTACTAAATATACTAAAAATTATTACCACTAACTTTATATTTAATACAAAAACAATAAATTTCATCAACACGTGGGTACATAAGTATAACACAGTACTTGGTATCTAGGTAGGTACATATCTTTCAGACAATACAATAGAAAAATAATTAAATTAACTGTATGCAATCGACTGAAATAGTGAAATGTACAATATACGTTTTCTCCATTATATATAAAATAAAATATATCATACCTACTCGTACGATGTATTCTGATAAAATAATTATTGTTGGCATAACGTATATATATTGAGAGCAGCTTGCATATTATTCGAATGGGGAAAGTGTTTCACATATTCATTTGAGGTTCTTTCAAGTGGAAAGATTTGAGCATCGCTGGTCGACCGGAAAATTTGAGATGATTTAATCTCTTTTGAGGGTTGCCAGGCGGAAAAATATGTATCAATCGACGTTTCATGTTATGGTTTTTTTATGGCAAACTCGATACAAAGTACTTACCTATGTACGAATATTACGAACGCATTATTATCCAGTGTTTTTCAAGCTGTTCCATTAATGAAGCATTACATTTTTTGTGCTTAGAGTGACACTACACATTAGTTACCTATTTCAATGTCAATATGGTTAAGGCAGGGTTAAAATAATTTTTTAAAACTATGAAGACTAAAAATGACAACAGATAATACCTATAAAACTAACATAATTTTCAAAACGTTCAAAAACGCGTATATTAGAAAAAAAAGTTGGACCGACTGGGAAACCAACTCACATCTTTCACTTTCCGTATGAGTTTCGTGCTAATTATTTCTACTAACTACCTATTATCTGAGATACTTTACATTCCTCCAAGCAAAAGAGTTTGGTTTTTTTATCAATCAAGGTAAAAACATTTGTAGGTACATACCTACTAACGTAATAATAATTGTAACCAACATCAAAATACTAGTCAAATATTAAATTTATTCATTGACGTTCTTTTACTTATGATCAATGAAATTATTATTATTTTATTGAATTCTGAATTCTTGAGAACAAGAATTAAGAATGTCATATTCTTCAATATAAAAAATATAATTTTGAAAAACTTCAATTAAGTATCTACATCTTTATATTTTGAATTCATTTTATTTTTGACAGCAAGAAGATTTGTTCAATTTATATTGTAGGAACCGTAGCTGGGCTCAAAACCATACCTAAACCAAAACCTATATATTGTACAAAAAATTATACCTATTCACAAAATATCATCTTATTTTACCTAGAGGCATGGCCCCTACAAGGGGGGCTGACAGGGCTCTAGGGGGGCCTGGCGTGGCGGGTCGACCTTATAAGTGAGATAAACATACAGCACAAATATGCTCGTATGGGAAAAAAAGTATTAACATTTTGAAATATCTAGTGTGATACAATTTTGGATTATTGATTGTCGATATTCGACAACTCCATAATTCAACAATACAACAACAGTGAATTTATTCAACAATACAAAAAAAAACGCTGAAAATATATCGAATACCTACCATTAATATTACCTGAAACAACATTTAGAAAACTAGTAGAGCGTCCCACTGTCTTTAACCTAGCAATGGGTAGAGGGCCCGCTTCAACATGTGGGGGCAATGCCTAGTGGTATTTAAAGTAATTAATTGAAGTTTTTAAAAAATCAGTTGATATAAATACTGTTCAATAATTATTAAAGTAGGTATGTCGGTATGTAGGTACCTACATTGGTACACCTTTCAATATTTAATCTTCATTGTACCTATCTTGAATTAAAAAAAACGTATTTTAACAAAGGACTGATGATCGTCAACCTCCGCCAGGAATATCATGTCATTTCCATCATTGCGTCATACGCCTTCTGGGTTTATTATTATTGGATTATTTTTCATTTTTTTTTCAAAAAAGGTCCCCGTTGTCCTTTTAACATTGATCTTGTTTTATTTTTGGAATAATTCTTTGTTGGTTCAAGTCCCCCGCGGTATATTATATTTCATATTTCAAGCGAAAAAATGATGGCACTACTTTTATTACAGAGTTTCGCAACTGTTGACTGACGAGCATTTTCATATTTGCTATATGTATACTTAATAGGCACCCAGGTAGATATAATTTGGTGTGTTAATCAAAGTTAGGTACAATATCACACATTAAGTTTTAGCCAATATATAAATTATTATAAATATATATCATAAGCAGTAAATATAGTAGTACATTAATTAGATAAAGACAACAAGAAATCAGCGGTAACATGAAGTCGCTGTGGTCGTATGTTGAAGACATTTAGTGACGTACCTACCTATCATAGTGGCAACGCATGAGTAAGAGCAATTTAAATAATGCACTGGCCCTTCTTTTAGATGCGACTCATTTCTTCTTTGCAATCAATCAAAAGTTTACTAATAATAATTTTAACATCACTCCTGATCATTTTAGACATATTTTTATTATAAAAAGCTTCAAATCACGTAAATCGATGGATCCATACAGCACAGGAGCGTAAAATAAAATGATAAATTTGGGGGCGTTTCTCATTTGAAAACGGAAGTGCGATTAGCTGCACTAGAAGGGATTAATAGTTCACAATAGTAACACGTATACAAAAAGTTCTTGTTTGACAGTATATTTAAATATAAATAGTGCTGTACTCGTTTTAGCAGGACAGACTGCGTAATTTCTTCATACACATCAATGACACTCGTTTGTAGTGGAGACGAAGATAATATAATTACGAGCGGGGGCTCGCACACTTTCCATTCCATCAAATTGCACCACTTTAGGTGACGATAGAGATATAGTAGGTATTGAGTTGAATTTAAAGATATTTGGCATCATAAACTTTGGAAGGAAAAAGTTTTGGATAGACCTGGATGGAAGCAGATACTGTAGGAGACCAAGACCCACATAGGGTTGTAACGCCTGAAAGAAGAGAAGAATATATATATGTATTTATATATATTTTATAGAAATACTAAGTACCTACCTACCTAGGTAAATACCTAGATGGCTAGGTGTAATTATTTACCTATCCAGTACCTACCTGTTAACATACAAATGCTACAATGTTAAATTTAAAATACCTATAATTAACATAATCAAGCAAAAAATAATGTACCCATGACTACACCAATGGTTATTCACGACTGAGTTACAGAGACAACTACAAGGACGCGCATACAAAAACGTATGACAGGATAAACTCACAAAAAATCTCCAAAAAATATCATCCAAGAGATGACTGACAGATTTTCAAATTGACATACTTCCACAATGATATTATATTTTGAAAAATCATACCCAGAAAATATTGAATACAGCCATTGTTCAGTGTGGAGCGGAATATAATATTTCTTACATCAACAATAAAAGTACATAAGTACCTATCCTAAGTGATCGCGTAATAGGTAAATAAATTGTTAGGCAGTTCATTTTAAATTGCATCCAAATTTTATCTATCTAGGATTTTTTCAGGTAGTATTCTGAATTATCCACATCATTTTAAGTACCTAGATGTGTAGCTGCGTAAATATATTTATAATTATTTCACCACCATTGACAGGTGCCTACCTATCTGCATGTTCTTCCATCAGTTTCATATGCCATGTGTCGATACCATGTGAATAACCAACAATTGTCGTAAATTGTCGGAATTTCAAGAAGAAAAAAATCGCAAGATTTCTCGAGAAATATCTTATTTTTTTAATCTCATCCTACTCAAATTTAATATTCTGCCTGCCAAATCAGTTTGGGATTTTCTTACTAAAGAAAGCCACTGACGAATTTTAAAAACTCCATTCCGATTACTATGCTATTTTATTTTACATCTTTTTGTGCTAATAATTTTTCACACAATATTTAGTAAGTACCTACCTACCTAAGGACTTCTTTTGGAGGTTGGCAGCTTACTTTTTCCATTTATAATAGGATATATCTAGGACTATATCTAGGATTCGTCCAGAGACAAGCCAAGTCATTCAAAAATCCAACTGTTTTACGTACACTCTATGTGTCGTTAGTATGGAGTATTCTTGAGTATGGCTCCATTATCTGGAGTCATTGTGAGGTTTCATATAAGCTTGTTTTAGAGCGTGTTCAGAAAAAAATTCTTCGTCATGTTATTTTAAAGTTTATAATTATTTTCCTTTGACTAACTTTCTTGAAGGCATGCTCGTCTTTCATTCTTTTGAAGCTCGTAGGTCACTTCTGCTCTTAAAGCATTTTTCCCTGCTCTCACGTGGTATCGTTGTCAATCCCGATATTCTAGAAATTTTACGCACCCGTCAATTACATGCGTGGTGATGACCTATTTTGGGTGAAAGCTGTTTCCTCATGTCAGGCTCACCAGGCACCAATAGCGAGGGCTGTGCGGCTGGTCAATGCAATCCCTATAGATGTAGATATTTTTGGCGATCCATTATATATTCTGTTTTTTAAATTCTATTTTGTTGTTTAATTTGAATTTTTTAATTTATTGTTGTTTTTTTATTTTATTTCTTTTGTATAAAGCTATTTTTGCTTTCTTTTTTTTCTCCACCTTGTTTTTTCTCTAACTGATTACTTGTAATTTTTATTCTAAATGTCATGTTGTGAACATCCTGAATTTATAATTTGTTATGTAGGTACTCAACGTGTCTTTTTCAAATAAATAAAATTTCAAATTTATTTATTTTTACATTTAAGTAGTGAACTTTACAAGACGTTAGGTATAAATTATTATAGATGTATGATCTTTTGTTGTTGGTTGTGGAATACAACATCTTGTATACCAATAATGCAGAAAGTTACGTTGTGTGCGTGACATGATTCTTCGGGACACGGTTGAAATTAACTCAGTGAGTATTTTCTTGGGTTTATATTATAGCACTACATTTTAGATTATACACGGCAGTAAGGCTATACCTCAGCTGAGGCATGGTCTAAAAAGATCGTGACTAGGCGATGCGCGGATTGCGGGTCGCGGGTGCAAATGACGCGAACCGAACGAAATATAATTTGTCATAAAAATTCAACATGCGTCCTTTTTATGTTATGTTTATTATTATATTCGTAATAATAATAGTATATTCAATGACATGTTTTTTTTTGATGTACCTACCTACATGCGGAACGTTTTTAAGTCATCTTAATACGATTTAATCTATCCCTCGACTATTCCTCTCCGAATGGCAACGCGGCCGAAATTTCGTTCCACATAGTGTTGTACGCTCTTAAAGAAAACTGTCACATTGATATTGAAGTTTGTTAGGTAAGATTTACATTATGATTTTAATTGTTGAACATACATCATTTTGAAAAACACTTTCTGAGAAAATATATTATAACCAATAGAAAAAATCTTTTTTGAAAAAAGTAAACCACCCCGGCAGGGAATTGAACCTTGCATCTCCTGGGTTTACGCCCCGTCCGCGCATTACCTCTATGCTACAAGGCGACGTATGTAGTACTAATTGCTACAAATTTTAACTATTTACCTATTTAATACCCACTCATATGAGTATTTATTTATACAATAATATTATGCAATATCAATGACGACCAATAAGGATTAACAAACGATAATTAAAAAAATCACTCAAGAAATCGAGGGTTATTTAATATTATATAAGTAATGTTTACAGTCTTTTACCCTTTTTAATTTTTAGTTAGAAATTCAAAACCGTTTTTAATGTGTTAATACAGGTAGTTATCTAACCAACTATTAATCTAACTAAGTACTTACAAGCTTGTAATTTTAATAAAATAATTATATCAGACATTCAATATAGTAAAATGGGTAACGCAAAAAGTATCTGAATATGCAAAAATAAATAAGAGGCATTACGTTTACCTACCTATTTCCCGAAGGGTCAAAACAAAATACAGTGCCAACGAAAAAGCTCGGTCGCAAAAAATAATAAAAAAGAACATTGTTCTGAATAAAAATACAACAAGCTCCGGTAGAGTATCGCGCGGGGTGTAATAAGTACAGGGTGCGTCGAGATGCTTACTTTTTAGAAGTTTGGATTGGCAAACAAGTCGCTAACAGCAATAATTTACTCTTATACCTAAATTGTTTTGTATATTAGGTAATCAAGTGTGCGCCTACTCACAACTTTACTTATTCTATGCAACATAAATTTGTAATATAATACGTACCCACACCATCATAGCCCCCACAAGGGTGGGGCTGACAGGACTCTGGCCTGTGGGCCCGGGCTCAGGAGGGGCCTGGCGTGGCGGGTCTATTAAGGATAAACTTAAGCCTATACTTCAGCTGGGGCACTGTCTAAAACGATCGTGACTACGCGACGCGAAGATTGTGCAAACGACGCCTGTAGAACAAAACATAATTTGTCATAAAAATTCAACATGCGTTCATTTAATGTTCTGTTTATTGTTCTATGAGTAACAATAATAATATGTTCATTGACATGTTTTCTTTTTCAAGTAAATGGGTAACGTTTTTTAGTCATCTTTACACGATTTAAGAATTAATACCCCCGTCGCCATCATGAAACAAATTGACGTGTTCACAGCTCAACTTTCGCTCTCCGTTTGCCAGCGAGTCCAAAATTTCGTCGCACCCATAGTTTAAAATTATTTGCCGTTTCACTGATGTACGCTCTTAAGGGTAGATAAACACACATCACAAATTCGCTCGAATAAGCATATTGTTTAAAGTCGCCTGCGGCGCTATTGTACTTCGTCAATAACATTTGAAATAAGTATGTGTTTGTGCGATGCAATTTTTGATTATTGTCTGTCGATAAGTACTCAACAAATAATTCAAGTCGATGTATTAAAAAATACAAAAAAACATAAGTTGGTGAAATTTGGATAAGATAATAAAATATTGGGGAAGAATTGTCTGATAAAGTGTGGCTTGTTGGGAAGCAAGTATGAAGTATAATGGCATTCAACATCCTCCGTTTCAGGAGCGAGTCCCAACAGGGTGGACCGCAAACTTTGTTCAAAGTAACAAAGGACAGAGGCCGAGTCTAAATTACATATGGATATTGTAACCACGTTTTCATACGTACGTATACTTTTATTTCATTTTAAATTAAGAGTTTTTTCGGTGTATCAAAAGGTAGCCAAGTGTATGTTTTGCAAACGTATATTATATACTAACTTAGTTAGAGAGGTATTGCAGGTATTACCTACCCGAAAGTCTCTGGCTTTACTGCTTATTTGACTACCAATATATAACAGATAGGTATGTAGGTATTTTCATATTATCTTTTTACATTACCAAATTAGAATTTATTTATAATTAAGAGTATTAAGACACCTATAGTTTACACAATACCTACGTGTTTCGTTTACAGTGACGTTTACAGTTTAGTGACGTGCGGTGAGTTGCTTACAGAGATGCTGTTGATAGAAATCATATACCTAAGTAGTATATTATCTACCTAGGTACCATTTGCTACATTATCAAATTTGGGGGTTTGTATCTACATATCTATTTGATTTTTGGCAAGTAGAAACGTGGTAACAATAATATTATTATAGGATGTATAAATCTAAATAATTATCCATCAACTTATAAGATAATTATGGCGTCTCATTTTTAGATACACTATGGGGGAATAATAATTGTTTTAAGTATTCAATATTTCTAAGTATGCCACTGTAGGTACTTACGTACCTACTTACATTGAAATCGATTAAAGGTACTTAGGTAATGTTAATCACAAGAAAGTTTAAACCTATCAAAAATTTGACGTTAGTTTATTTATTGTAACAGAGACTTATTTTGTAATGCGGCTGGGGTGGAGAAATGTAGGTAAGTATACCAATCTACCTAATAAAGGGCGTATAAAAGTGAGCAACCCGTGTCGACCGCTAAAACAACGTTCTTTTGTTTCTGCACACAGCGCTGTTATTATTATTATTGTACGAGAAACAATTATTATATTTTTCTGGGAGCAATACTTCACTTTTATGAAAGCGTAATAAATAATTCCACAGTTTTTGTGGCGCTCTGTAGATAGGTCCTGCTAGGAATTATCTGTGACATTTTGGTATTTTTTTAAAATCTGGTGCCAATTAGATATTTTACATTTTGTAGCTTTATAAATAAGATACGAAATTGCAATGGTAAAATTTAAAACAAGTATGTACCTAGGTACTTAAGTAAAATTAAAATTGTCATCTTCGATCCTAAGCGGAGTATCCCTCTACGTAAGACTGTTGATAACAATGCCGAAGGGTGGAGGAAGGCTGTTAAGATCCGGCATAAATAGTACACACTAAGCTTAGTCAGTCATTTGTATTGGTTTTCATTGAACTAACTAAGACTACAATTATTTACAGATCGTGTTGGTTTGTTTTTAAAATTCAAAATAAACCCTACGAAACCAAACCATAAGAGAGAATAGTCAAAAAAACACTCATCTATCTACAAAATATCTAAAATTATGCAATTAAATCATATATAGTTTCAGATATTTTATAGATAGAATAGTATTTCTTTATCTATTATAGTTTGGTCTAGGGAGGGATTAATGAAATTAAAAAAAAAACCAACAACATGTGTAATAAGCATTTCTAATTCAACGAAAACAAATAAGTATATATGAATGAAAAACTGTGCACAATTATTTTGTCGGATCCCCCGAAATCAAACACTATTATGGTTTGGTTAGGCAGGGTTTAATTGATTTTTAAAAACTAACCAACACCATCTATAAATAATTGTAGTCTTGTTCAATAAAAACATATCCTACGTATGACTGTGCACTGTTTATATCGGATCTTAAACAGCTTAATTCCACCCTTCGCCACTGGTTTAACAGTTTTTTTAATAACAGAGGTTTTTAGATTTTTAAATTCAAGTCAATTATTTAAAATATTTTCAAATGTAAATTATTAGTAAAATGTATTAGTATCTGCATCTACTTACACAAATTGCGTCTTTGACATTCTATTTCTCGATACTGGGAAATCATCCAACATTGCCCGCAATGTAATTTTGTAATGTTATTTTTGATACTTGGGAAACAATATTGAACACTATTGTCCGGCAACTTCATCTTGGCTACGTGGCAGAACTGTGAACTACAATCAGCTAATCGAACTTCCGGTTTCAAAAAAGGAACGCCCCCAAATTATTCATTACATTTTTGACAGTCGTATTGGACGCATCTATCAATTTACGTAATTTGAAGCTTTTTATATTCAAAAGATGTCTAAAACAATACGAAGTCATGTTCGAATTACTATTAGTAAACTTTTGATTTATTGTGAAGAAGAAAAAGAGTCGCATTTCAAAGGCAAGCCTATACAAACCATATCACGGGTTGCTGTCATTGTCAGATATGTCAAAATTCAGTGTTGTAATACTAGAAATATTTCCCCAAAAACTGGGAATTATGTTTGTTTATTATATAGTTCTGTGTATTTTAATCTATTTTATTAATATTTTTGACGTATAATAATTAAGTATAAATGATCATTTAAGTACACTGGCAGTGTAATAATAAATTGGCAAGAAGAATATTTTCAAGAATAAACATTATTGTCATTAAATCAATTATTACAGAGATGTAAAATTTACAAAAATGCTTAAAATTATGTAGATACTTATACGTAGTATATCACTAATTTACAAGAATATCCCAAAGATAGTTTCTAGAATCATGAAAGAAATGACTGCAGCGAGTGCCTCCTCTTCAAAAATCGTAACGCCTGGAAAAAAGAAGATTGCATTAGACAGTATGGACTTATATACTATACGTCAAAAAGTGTAGGAGTTTTATACTGTCCACAAACAAGTTCCGACGCTGCAAAACTTACTGGTTTCCTTAGGAGAGTGCATGGATTTTCAAGGAAGCAAAGAATTTTTACGGCGACGGTTACATAAGCTTGGGTTTTAATTAAAAAAAAGCCTTTCTAAAACAAATGTTATCATAGAGAGGAGAGACACGGCATAGTTGCGTGGAGAACATTCCCACAAATTCTATAATAGTTATGGATATTGCCCCTTACCATAGCATTAAAATAAATAAACCGCCAACTTGGCCAATAAAAAAGCGTTATGCAAGAATGGCTGAAAGACAATAATATTATATTCGAAGAAAATATGGTTAAAACTAAATTAAAAGAAATAATTGATAGAAATAAACCACCACCAAAGTATTTGTTCGACGAGCTGATTAAAGAAAAAGGCTCAACAGTAGTTCGTCTACCACCATACCCCTGTGATCTTAACCCAATAGAATTTATCTGGTCACTTGTGAAAAGAAGAATTGCAAGTAATAATGTTGATTGCCGAACAGCTGACACGCAGAGGCTAACATAAGATGCTTTTGGAACGATAACACCAGCGATTGGAAAAAACAATGTGAACACACAATACATTAAATTTGGAAGTGGATTATATGGTAAAAGATAGATGTAGTGAGACTATGAGTGACCAAAGTTTAGTTTTTAGTGTCGATTTTGACAGCAGTAGTGAAAGGGAATTAGTATCGAGTGATGATGAAACCAATATGTCTGGTGTAGAATACCACACATGATGATTGGTTTAATCAATTTTTAATGTCGTGTCCTTGGAAATGTACTTTTAAAAGTTGTGTTGATGACCTTACGACGTTATCAATTATTTTAATCTTATTTGTATTTACGGTTAGTTAATTAATTGTCCTTGTATTTTTAAACCGATAAGTAGGTACATATTGTTTTAAAATTTATAATGTTAGGTGGATATAATTTAGTTTATAGAAAATTATTTTCACAGTAGGTATGTGTTTCGACAACAATTTTACTAAAAATACGATATAAAAGACATCATTTGTAAATTATAAAAAAATGTGATTGGGTCATCAAAATAATATTGAATATGTTATATCTTTCACTTCTACTTATTTAGTCATAATTTGTGTTTTTCTAATTATTTAATTAATAAATACCTGCAGCAATATTATCAGTTAATGTGGGTTCAATGATATATTTCCTTCCAAATTCAATAATTACGCTGTATTAATAATTATCCTAATATAATAGTAATAATTAAGAGGTGAAATTATTTAAAATAATTTTTCTATTGATACTTACCGAACAATAATTGGACTCCTAAATTAATTACTTACTGAGAACATACTGATTGATATAAATTAAAAACCTAATTTCGCGGGATTTGTTTTCTCAAAAAATGACAACACTGAGAAATATTTTATGCGCGACAAGAGCGACTTCCTGTTATCGCCTAAATAATGTTGTCGTACAGTACCTAGAATTTTTATTTGAAGATGATCATTCATTTTATATTAAATTTTTTGAAGTGGGCAAACTTACCAGGCATTTCTGTCAACATTACCATTGATATTTTTTATTGAAAAATAGCCACTATTCTTATGTTCTCTTGTATAATTATTATAGTAAACTGGGCAAATTTACGGAACCCCAAAATTTTGAGGCATAGCAAAAAATATTTGGGCAATTTTACGAACTGTGCTCATTTTATCTTAATAAAGTTTTAGTTAAAAGTACATATTTCTTTGATTTTTTTTTCGATTTTGTTAAGTACCTAACTAACCTTTTATGTAAAAAGCCAATCGCGACAATAACCAAGTTGACAACGAGTGCTTAATCTGAAAACCGGCTAACTCCATTTCGGCAAATTATTCAGGAAGAAGAAAAAACTTAAAATACAGCTACACATGGATTTTTTAAAAAATAAGTTACACTATGAATTATTATTAACAAACTATATTTTAGCTTCCCTTATATACTTAGGTATATAGGTAAAGAAATTTCATATAAAGATACGAGTTGGCAACTACAATTGGCTGTTTTGTGTAACGATAAAGGATTTATTTATTGGTTTAGCAGTTTGAAATTTTGTGTGAGCATAGAAATCATGCTTTGTAACAAAATACTATAAAAATCTAATTTTTGGTCAAAAACTTAAAAGTGCAGTTAGCTGGTGTGAAAATTAAACAGTTGTCCTGGTTGACTACTTGTCTGTTGTATTGAGTCGATCTATTATCTATATTTAAAATCTACCTATATTGATTCTTAAGTAGGTATCACACCTACTTGTCCCCATACTTAGATATTGCAAAAAATACTCACATACCTACCTATTTAGATAGGTGGGCAATGCATGGTTGTTTTTTTTAAATATGGAACATACTTACTTCATGTACCTACCTACATACTTATATGATAAAAGTTCAGACCAGTTAGTCGCTGCATCCTGTGTTGTATATGAATGTGAGATATGGCTTCGTATATTGTGACAACAGTCCCTCTGTCATATTATGGTCTGCTCCTGTGACTGAATGCATGCATTGATTCAGAGAAAATGCGTTTTTTGTGTCATCTCCGGTCACCAGCGGCATCCGCGGCTCGCTTGAGCTGATGCAGAAGCATTCCTTGGAGGACAAGGGACCCCTTTATAGTCTGATCTTCAGAGGACATCATGTTGTCATATTCTGACGAAACACATTATTGCGGCATTGGTTTGTGTAAGACTCTTATTTAAATAAATACATATCTACATTCTACAGTCATACACCCTTTAAAATATTTCTTCATCTTAGAGATACTAACATCACTCTCGTCTAAGCTAGATCCATATTTCGCAAGTAAAGCGTGCATGTAGGTACATAATATCTAATATTATGTAGTAAGTATGGTATAAGTACGTACTTATGTCATTTTTTTGAGGAATATAAATGTTCTCTATTTATCTGCAACAGATAAGTAGGTATATCAAACGAAATAATAAAAATAGAGTAGCACTTTTATATCATATACCTAACACATTCGATTAATCAATAAGTAATTACCAAAATCATCAAAAAAATCACTATTTGAATATGCCTAAAATATATATAAGGTAATGTGTTAAAAACCGGTTAATTATTATTACTAGAGGTGTTTTTTATACTTAAATATTTGCAAGCCTCATAATTAAATGCACAAGGTACTGGCTTCTCATCCGGAGGCTCCAGTTTCAATTCCCGGTGAAGTCACAGTAAGTACACATAATATGTATTTATGTGATTAAAAGCATGGGTATTTCTATCACTGGTACCTACTAGGTACACTGGTATTTCACTACTTCGAATGGACTTCATGGGCTGATGAAATGTTAAAAAAAACATTATAATGTCAATTATACCTACATATTATAACAAAATTGACCTACTATCTAATATACCTAAATGAAATATAAAAAGGCGGTTTTACAAATTATCTACCTACCTACCTACAGTACCTATAAGTATATAAAAATACGTAATCTGTTATCCTAAGTAGGTATATTTTTACTACATAATATATACGACCATGTCCGATTCTAATATGATAATATGGGCCACTTGCTCAACTTATTAGGTCCATACTCTGACTCATACACAAATTGAAAAACAATATGTGTACTTGTCAGACCCAGGATTCGAACCTGGGACCCTCGACTCTATAGGCCGGCGGTCCGGCGTTTAAGCCACGCGGCCATCGTGGGTGATTCTTAATAAGAATAAGTAAATTAATGTAGAATCTGCGAGATTCTTTGAATCCACTAGTTACATGTTTTCGTGTTCCTTACTGTTGAAAATCGTATTTCCTTTCACTTTTCCTAGTATGTCCCTCTATTAATATATGGCTCTACATGGCTGCATTACTGCATTTACCTAAGTAATAGATAAATTCGCTGTCATAGATGTTCCGATAGTTTTAAAGCTCTAGCACTCACCTGGAAAGTGAAAGAGGTGATTTCGAGTCCCACTTGTTTCAACTATGTTTCTAGGATTTTTCTAACAGATATGTAGGATGTATCTGAAAATTTTCAACATGATGTAGGTATTCTCCATAAATGTTTAAAAGTATAAGTGGGAGTAGAGTAGACCATCATGTACAATACCTTTTTGAACTTTAAACATTTGACATCTGGCGCCATTCTATCGTACAGCCGCAGAGCTTTAATTGTATAAAATTGTCATCACAGTGTGCCATAATACGGTACAGACATCTATCAGGATTTGCCAAATTTTTTCCGAAATCAATGAATGTCTCAAAATAAGCAGGAATATTATTTGAATCATGTATACTTATAATATATCACCTTCGATTCGAACGCGAATCCCTCGCCTGTGATCCTCTCATCTCAACCACTAAGCCACGACGTCATTTAATAATAAAACACCAACCGCAAACCACACCGAGCACTCCACCACGGTCAGTAGAAATAAAAAAAAACCCTTTGAAACCCGCGACCCCGCCCAGCGAAAAAGAAAAATAAATTTATAATTAGTTTTTGTATTATCTCCGCACGGGATCTGTTTTCGGGACAATCCCGCATTGTCGCGCTGTGAACTGGGCGGATGGACAGAAAAGAGCCTACCTACCCATCTATTATTGAGAATATAATATATTTTCAATTAAAATAGTTCATCATCGCTGATTTGGTCATCTCTAATGGTTTTTAGACTAGAGGGCATTCAAGCATTGTTTCTTAGTGAATCGCTAAAAATCAGCGAAAACTAAAAAGCCACTTTGGGCCCATATTCCGTAATATTAAAAAATAAGCTGGGTCGCTACTTTTTTCTCAAGCACATTCTCTCAAAAACATTTTTATTAAAAAATGTTAGTACTCGTACCTACCTACCTACCTACATATATATCCACATTTGATTAAGTATATTGGTATATAGGTAGCAGTGGCTTTGTTAGTCATACAATATATATGTTTTTATTGAGCTCAGACTGCAATTTACAGATGCCGTTGGTTAGTTTTTAAAAATCAATTAAACCCTGCCTAAACGAAACCATAATAGTTTTGGTGTACTTACCTACTACCCACTTTGGGCGATAGACAAAATTGTGAAGATTTTTTTATTCATACTTATTTATTTTCGTTCGATTAAAAATACATAATACACATATTATTGGTTTATTTAAAAAAAAAATACATAAGGCCCTGCCTAAAGTAAACTATTATAGATACAAAATATTATTCAATCTATAAAATATCCAAAGTTTTAGATATTTTATAGATGGACGAATATTTTTTGACTATCATCTATTATTGTTTGGTTTTCGCATGGTGTAATTAAATTTTAAAAACTAACCAACACCATGTGTAAATAAATTGTAGTCTCATTTCAATGAAAACAAATACGTATGACTGACAAAGTTTGGTGTGAAATATTTATGGCGGATCGTAACAGCCTACCTTCACCCTTCGCCACTGATAGGTAGGTAGGTATATACTTATTATATAATATATTTTAACAAGAGTTCGACAATTTGTTTGAGGTTGTATTAATAGATTTTTTTACGATAAATGAGTGTAAGCAACTTATCCTATTAGGTTCAAACTCTGGCTCCGAGCAGAAAGTTCGTCACAATATTATCAACTGTTTCAACTTACAGGTATGATTTCTACTCAAAATTTAATATTACTTGGTATTCTTTAAATCCATTTCTCTTAAAAAATATTAGATTTTATATGAATTCCAAAAATAAATTCAACATAAATAAATTGTACAGGTAGTGATGTAGCAACTAGTTATTGTATGTATGTAGGTGCTTACCTTCTATGCGCTAATAAAACGTTATGACTAGGTACATTAGGATTACATATTATTTGATAGATACTATTAATGTGCCTAGACTAGGCTATCTATTATCTATGTCCTAAACTCTAAAGAGTCTAATGTCTACTCTACACCAACCTAGTTTCCGCACCAGTATAAAGTGGCGTAACTACCCTGGTCATATCTCATATACTGGCAGGTTGTGATTAGAAGGAGGCAGGGC
Source organism: Rhyacophila brunnea (assembly GCF_057557595.1). Classification (NCBI taxonomy): domain Eukaryota; kingdom Metazoa; phylum Arthropoda; class Insecta; order Trichoptera; family Rhyacophilidae; genus Rhyacophila; species Rhyacophila brunnea. Next base: position 37,596,659 of record NW_028232848.1, on the reverse strand, counting down.
GGAGTAGCAGGACCCTGCGGTAGACAGTTCGGCCGGCGGAAGGTCCCGCCACGCCCTGGCAGCGCTTCTACGATCGAATATACGAAACTGGTGCTAAAACTATGGGTCACGACAAGTAGGTTTTGACCAAAGATCCTGAGAATAAGTTTCTATGTAACTAGGTAGGTAGATAGGTATATCGTGACCATATTTTTTGTGAACATAGTAATCATTAAGACGTATCATGGGGGTAGGTAGGTCATGAATTATAAAGGGTGCAAAATGAAGGTACGAATACGATCATTATATATTTTGGAAGTAGTGACGGTTTTCTATGAAGCGGACGATGCAGTCGCTTTGTTAGAAAGTAGCAATATCTTTGTATAAAAAAAATCATAGAAAGGCCTCCAAACTTGTCAGCGCCTTAGACCTACATGTGTACCTAAAACCACCACTGTTCGAGAGTCACTTTCATCAAAATACTTTTTCAGTGGATGAATAAAATTATGATTAAAAATAGGTAGATACCTACCTACCTATGCTTCTACCAATTTCGCAAACAATTTGAGACTAAAAATGAGAGGGGCGGCAAGGCATTCTATATGTATCTACCCAAGGGCGGCACTTTGCCTAGAAGTGCCGTCACTGGACTGGGCTATATAGCTTTAAGGTAGCTGAACTTCGAAAACATATATTTGGACTATGTAAGTGCTGGGTATGATTTTAAAAGTAACCAGAAGATAATAGAGTTTGACGCAGCTTCTTATCGCATATTTCTAGATGAAGAATATACTACGTTAGACCTGGCTCAGTCTTGTTTTACGAATGCCTCTAGAGAGTTTTAATATGCAATATCTGCAAGCCAATCAGATCTCAGAGTCTTGAATGACCACTAAATAGGTACCATCCACAGTATCTAGGTAGGTATTTCGCGGAGCAAATACCCCGTGTATACATACATGGAGTTACTGCCTACGTATTATCGCGGCCATAACAAAAAAATGCACGTGTAAATATATTTTATCATGTAAGTTGCATAATTACATGGATGAATCGAAACAGTTCGGAAGCTTCTGAATTTTCACGTGACAGTTGGATTTGTTCAATATCTGTGCCTACGCTGTAGAACGATAGTGGTGAAGCTGTCGGTAAAAAAACGAACTACACCACGCAGAGAGTCATTTTGAGGTTAACCGATTTTCACTACCAGTCAAATAGTACTTAACAATGACAACATCTCGTCTCGCTTACTCTTGAAGAATGAGATTGGCGAGACAGACAACACTTTTCCGTGTAAACAGTTATGATCGCGATAGTTTAAAATGCAGACTATTGCTACAAGTAAATCCGTGCACGTGTACAGGCACTCTAAGGGTTGGAAAGATGCAAAAGACTGTTGGGTGATGGGAGTGCTACTTAATCTTACTACTACTTAATAAGTCAATATGCTCAGTATATAAGATGTTTACATGTAGGTACCTAGGTACTTGATGGATGTATATTTGATGAAATTGTTTGCAGAGTAAAGCTAGGCTGGAGTGCTGTTGGCCGCCTGAATAATGTCTTCAAAAGTGACCTTCCACTGTGCCTAAAGCGCAAAGTGTTCTACCAGTAAGTGCTTCCCGTGTTCACATATACGTGTGAAACATGGACCCTAAGTAAAAGAGAGATCCAGAAACTTAGAGTAGCACAGCGTGATATGGAGAGGTGCATGCTAGGCATAACGCGAAAGGACAAAAATAGGAATGAGTGGATAAGTAATAATAAGATAAGCAGACAAGGGTTTGCGATGTAATAGAGTTTATTAAAAGCCTTAAATGGAGGTGGGCTGGACACATAGCTCGAAGAAGAGACAATGGTTGGACAAATTTAGTCATCCAGTGGTATACAAGAAGTACAAAACGTCCGCAAGGTAGACCTAGAGGCCGCTGGATCGATGAAATGATAAAGTTCTGCGGAAGTACGTGGCAACGCAATGCACAGGACGGAGAGAAGTGGAAGCAGCTTGAAGAGGCCTTCATCCAGCAGTGGATAGATTCAGGCTGATGATGATGATGATGATGATGACCTAGGTAGGTACTACTAAGACTAATAATAAAATTAATTTTACACTCTTTTTGGTGGCGGCTGACCAGTAGAGAAGAAAATTGTCGACACAGTTTTAGAGCCGTTGTTTTCTCCCACCTCTAGAAGAGAGCATGGGACACAAAAATGATTCTGTGTGATTCGTTTTTTTATTATGATTAATAATTTGTAGGCCTGACAAAGGGATCCGTTTTAATTATGTCCGCTGCCATTAATAACCATCGAACGCAACGATATTTACACCGCCCATCTCTATCATAACGCCACTTTTTTGACAACTAGGCAAGGACATAATATTTTTCTAGCTTATTTGCTTCCAGGTGTAGCACATAGATACCTCAGTAATTGGAGAAGACATCATATTACAATTTTTCTAAAGCCAACTAAATAATCTGTCGATTAGTATTTGAACATATTTTATGGATTTAAACTATTAGAGACAAACTAATAGCAAATGCATTTTAAATGACAAAACTTTCGGTACAAGTCTGTTTACTGGACGCCAGTTCGGGAATAGCGGCAATTTTCATAGCCAATTTCGGCGAATTTCACGAATTCAAGAATGATAACCTAACCCAACCTAACTTAACAATTATAAATCCTGTATTACTTATCGGTTTTTTTTAATATTTCGATTTTTTTTCCGCTGGCTTCCACTAAATTAGTGGTACCAGTACTAAGGGGAAAAAAATCTGAAGCAGAAATATGAAGGCACACAGATTGCAAAAAGTTCGATGATACGTCTTGTCGTGGTTGGTATATGGAAATACTTACATGTTTAAATTGCAACAACAATTATACTTTTGTAAACATTAGTTTTTTCCATATTTTTGTACTGTGTCGAGCCATGAATTCTGTGCAAGAGAGTGGAAGGCAATTGATGCCTCTGAAACGTAGAGTTGGCGCTGAATGCTTTGTTTTTCTTGAACAAAGCACAGGACAATCCACTCATTGAAGTTAATGGCCCCACTAAATCGCACCCGCTCCTCATTACATTCATAAACTCCAGAATCAAGGATAAAGGATCGACATTTTTTTTTAATATTATTCAGCGCGGACCAGCCACTTTGACACACTAGTGGTTTTCAGTAGCCTCCAGGGATGACGTAGAAGAGGAAGATAGTGACAGGAATCAGTGTGCTGGAGCGACTAAGTGTAGAAGCTTACTAGAGACAGTCTTTACTCTGTCCTGACATAAACAGATAATCGTGAAGAGTGGAGGGCTTTGGTCGTCCATAATACGGTAGCATTTCATGATAGGTGTAAGAATAATGGAATGACCGAGAAGACAAGAAAATAAACCAATCTTCACAATTTAACATAATTTACATTATCATTTTGTCATTGTTGCTTCTGGATATTTTTCCCGGTAGACCAACAGCCGTTTAATCTTTACTCTCATAAACCTTATCACTGCGTCCAAATACCTGTATTGTCTTTTTGTCTCATCTCACCGTCGCGTCCTGCCTGTGGCCCGAGCTTTTTTTCTACATTGTTACGACTAAGCGACTCATATTGTTTCGGCAAACAATATATCATAATATTATATTTTCGACCGTCACAGCGGCAATAGAAAACCAATTAACTTTTTAAACTTTGGATTCATCAATAAATTGACTTTCGGCTTTGTCAGTGCGGCGTCCATCTGTCATGCAGCGGACTCGGGCACAATCTTAGTTATTTCGAGAGATAAATAACAAGGAATATTGACACTTTGATAAAATAATTTTGATTTTTATTAACTACGAATCACGTTCGAAAATATGATACAAAAATATAATGTTTTACTTAGGTACATATTACTCTTGTATTTTTCGCTTAGACGTTGTTTTATTATTATTAATTAAATAGCAAACAATGACATTAATAGTAACACCCTATATTGTTTATATCAGTAACGAAGGGTGGAGGTAGGCTGTTAAGATCTGACGTAAATTAATAGTGCACACTAAGCTTTGTCAGTCAAACGTATTTGTTTTCATTGAACTAAGACTACGTATTGATAGTGTTTGTTAGTTTTTAACATTCATTTGAACCCTGCCTAATCCAAGTAGATAATTATAGTCAAAAATATTCATTTATCTATAAAATATCTAAAAGTATGCCATTAAACCATAAGTACATAGTTTTAGATACTTTATAGGTAAATAGACGAATATTTTTTTTTCGATTATGGTTTGGTTTAGGCAGGGCTTAGCAAATGTTAAAAAACTAACTAACAGGATTAGCTTGTATTCTTAAACCAACAAAAACAAATAAGTTTGACTGTAAATTTGTGAAGTATTTTTGTCGGATCGCTCATGCATAGGTTATACCTAAACTATTATGATTTGGTTGACTAGGTTTTTCTTGCCGACTCAGAGGTAGTTTTGGGTACGCGGAGGCTTGAGGTACTAACAGATTTGGAGATTTAAATATAGCAATATAATAATATTTGATTGCTTTTTGAGATGCGAAGCGACTGACTCATCTGCCTCATGAAAAACCGTTACTATCCAGATTCCTGCCTAACACCACTTGGTTTTCTTGTGATGTACCATCTACTGATTTAGGTACTTACCTATACCCTTTAAATAAATTAAAATTATTTTTAAATTTTAATTCCGTTCGCGCGCTTTTGGATTCAACTCGAAACAAAGCAAGTTCGTCAAGAATGTTACATGCCTAATAGGTCGTCCCAAAAACTGGATCGCATAAGAAGGTAATTTATTATAAATAAACAGATGGATAGATTATAAAATGTGAGACATATAAATGGAATGGGCGTTATTGGTGCTGGAAGATGAAGAGGGGGCGTCTCCAAAGCTTGAAAGCAAGATCTGTCAGTTTGCCATTAGGCAGAAAAATGTTTGGAGTAACTAAAATACAAGGAAACAAACGATAGAAAATATGGTATCTATATCTATAGGTAAGAAAATGCTATAAATATATATAAAAATATAGTGGCTATAACTAGACATTTCATAGATACTCAACAGTGAAACCTTAGTCGCATCCTGTAACTGTAACTATATTTCAATAAAGTATTAAAATCATATTGCGGTTATTGAGTTTAATAATTATTGAATTATTAGGTAAGTTTCATATATATTATTAAGTAGTACGAAAGGTAAACCTATCACCATTACTATCAACCTACATTCAAAACCTACGCAATGATCAATAATACAGCCAGAATTTACGATGATACCCCATTTAAGATGGATCTGTATTGCTGGTACTGTCCGACAACAAAAAATCGGCCATAACAGGAAGTCGCTGTAGTCGCATATAGAAGACTTCTCAGTGACGTACCTGTCATGGCGGCAACGCGTGCTAGAGGCGTGTTTAAATAACGTATCGGATCTACTTTTAGATGCGACTCTTTTTCTTCTTCGCAGTAAACGGAAAGTTTACTAATAATAATTCTAACATCGCTCCTGATCGTTTTAGACATATTTTTATTATAAAAAGCTTCACATTACCGTAATTGATAGATCCGTAGGTACACCACGAGAGCGTAAAATGAAATGATACATATGGGGATTCCTCGTTTGAAAACGGAAGTTCAACTAGCTGCAGTAGAGGGGACTGTTAGTTCACAGTTTAAACACGTGAACAAGAAGTTCTTGTTCGAAATTACCTGTCATTATTTTGTTTAATAGTCAAATATTTAAAATAAAAAAAAAAGAACTTTATTAAGTACCTATACACTATGACAGTTGGCAGAAGGCTCAGAGCAACCGTATACTGAGCTTCGAAAACACATGTTTGTGACGGATAGTACTGGGTGTGCGGGTGGTATGACTTATGAGTGTATATTATTATCTTATGGGTAGTATGACTTGAGGAGTAACGAGGAAATAAGAAAACGCCTCATCAAGCTCGTCATGCTGAGAGTGAAGAGACTACGTTGGACCTGGCTCGGCCACGTGCTGCGGATGACAGTAGAGAACTTCAACCTGGCTTGCCTGTTCTTCAAATCGACTAAATTCTGGCGTCCTGGAAGGCCGCTAAATACTATATATCTATCTATACAGTGTATACCACACAAATTAAAATGTTTTATTCTATATTATAGTGTAGTCTTCTTTCTCGTTGTTAACCAAGTTAAAATCATAACCGAGCATCGTGGTCACTCCGGAATGGGTTGATACTGAAGAACTATGTATGAGTCCGCTCCAACTATTCTTAGCCGTTATATATGGTGGATCCAATATAATTCACCATGGCCCCCACAAGGGGGGGTGGCTGACAAGGCTCTAGCCTGGGGGCCCGGCGAGGCGATTCGATCAGATAAGTGAGATAAACACACATCACAAATTTGCTTTGACAGTAAAAAAAGTCACCTGCGGCGCCGGCGCTATTTTACTACAATGATGTTATACACACTACATATACACATTAATTTTACCGCGTACACCATTAAATTGGAAATCGCTACCGTAGAGCGCGTGCCTTTATCCTTAGCGATAGGTAGGGGGCCCGTGAAAGATCTTAGCCTGGGGGCCCGCTTCAGGATGTGGGGGTCATGGCTATACATATGTAGATTGTATGTAGGTATGTAATGTACCTACATGCTAACAGTTTTTTTTATGTGGTAGTTATCGATAAAAATATAAATTATCTATGTATAAATAAAAGTTATCCATTTCATTTTGTCATTTAATTTAATCATAAGGACTTACCTAAAGGAAAAACTAAAACGATAGAATAATTTCAAAAAAAAAACGTAAAATCAATTGTCTTCCCGGTCTTAAATATGTTTGATATCTTTTTATTCTGTTTCTATATTTATAAAAACTTAATTATTGACAGTAATAGGTATAACTACCTAATAGCTTTTTTAAAAAACGCAATCTTTTCTCAAGATATCATGGAACCCTCCCCGTTTATTAATATTATCTATTATTCTGTATCTTTTTGTTGAAAGTGCCGCATTTTCGGCGCCCTATTAATATTTCAAAATGAATTTCATATTTAGCAATTTTTATCACTTCATTTTTTTTAATGTATTTTTTCAGGGGTTGAAAACATTTGACAAAATATCTAAATTTGTATGATATAACTAATCCTCGTATGCAAGTTAGTAGGCACCAGGGAACTCGGAAATAATGGAAACTGAAATACCTAACGGGTAAGGATATGCAGGCAACAGATCTCGAGTTAGGTATATTGTGGGATAAACATAAACACGTATCAAAAATACGTCCTACGTCGAATACTGACAACTGCTCTCGGTTTATGCATTGACCTTAGATTATAGAAAAATATAGATAGAGCTATAGAAGTGTTTGTATCTCAAAACATGACGAAGTTTTTCACGCACTTGTCTCGCCCTCTTCACGCTTCCTCTGCGACCCTTTCCTGGATTATTCGAAAATATGTGTGACTGTGTGCGTGTCGTAGTGTTGTCAGATATCGAATATTTATTCCAATGTTATAATTTTACAAGCGATGTTTTTATAAATTATATTATGGCAACACTGGCGTGTTGGCTATGCACTTGGTAAAGCATTACTCACTAAAATCGGCTCATGCGGAGGGCTTGGCATTGACCCTCATTTAATGTTAGTGTATTACACACACTATTGCACGTGCATAATGCGTGTTTCATTTTCGTAGGACACTCACACATTCCAAACCCTGCATCAACATGTAGCGTATTGAATATAGCCTATCGGTATTCTATTTATTAATCTGTTCTGTGAGCAACAGACTACTAAAAAAATATAATATTATGTTAGTGGCACCCACTGTTAGATGTGCATAGACTCGGCAGCCAACCGAGATATCTCCCGGACCAACACGTCGTCTATCTACTACCTAATATGTAGGCAGGTAGGTACTACAGCTGGTAGTACCTACCTATAGCTAATGATGGAAAAACTAATTAATTGGTGATATATCTAACAGTAGGATTCTTGCCAATATACTCTACCAGTTTAGCCAGCTATACCATACCTATCGAATAATAACGAAATTATACAATAACCATGCGTTCGAAGTCGTATCAAATTACTTACCTACGTGAATATCAGTGATCATACATATTTTGTAATTTGTAATTTAAATTGTAGTTATACTGAAGGTATCTACCTAGTTTTGTGTGCATACTAGTATTATTGAATGCATAAAAAATAGTTTAATTTTTTACATATTTTTTGTTAAATTAAAAACTAGGTACGATTTTCTAGAAAATATTATAGTTAAGTATCTATAATACCTACCTACCAAGATAATTATATAAATACTTACATATAACTTGACAATATTTTTATTTACGTTGATTCAAGCTATTGTGATCGCATCGAACCTCGATTCGATATAATGTAGATACGTAACTTAAAAGAATTCAAGTTATTTATATTTATATTTCATCAAGAAAAACGATATTTTCTAGAACCTGTGATTTTTTTCCAAAATCATATTGACATTTTAATGAAATTATCAAATTATTATTTAAAGATTTAAAATATTTATAAAACATCGTCGTATTTCACAGATCGTATTTCCTATAAACAAGCATAATACTTACTTTTATTTTTTTCTTATTTTTTAACTGAAAAAATATTCTTTTAGATAGATACTTATTAAATATACAAAATAGTTCAACTATCAGTAAAATTTGTAAAATTGCTATTTTCGCTAAGAATGTTACTCTCACCTGTAATCAGTCATTTTCTACCTCTGGACCTTATGGCTTAAAAAAACTTAGTGTTCCCTTTGTCGCATTATTATCGGTTTCGGTACAACGGGTGGTCGCATTTGTAAATGTCATCATTATTTATATGACACAGGATAATAAACGTTGCATAAAAATGTCAACGAACACATAAAAATCGCCGTAAATTACCGACAGCGAAAATATTGGGGCCCTAAAAAATTACAACCAGCTAGACTACGTTCAGAATCTAACGACAGCTAATTAATAATGAGAATAGGTACGTAATTAGGTTGGAAATTATTTTTGCTATTTTCCTGCTACTACATATATTTAAGTATACATATTATATTTATTATGTAATTTTAGAGGTTCTTGGAGACCCCTACCAGAACCACAGTTATTGAGTATAAATATTAGGTCAATAATTATTTTATCAGGGTTGTTTTATTTTTTGAAAAAGTTTTTATCCTTAAGTAAATTATGGAAAATTCGTACCTTTTTACTTGTCGCTATTTTCTGGCAAAAGTCGCTACTGCATTCATCTATTTCGGCCATTTCCAACTTTCCATAATATGCGAAAAAATACTTTTTTAATTAAGTCAGTACCTACAATCAGATAACTTGTATATTTACCTACTAAGTATATTATACAATACGAATAATATTGTTTTATATGTAATTTTATCATAGAAATTCAGTTTAATAAGTTCTCTCTGATGTAGGTAGGTACCTATGTAGGTAGTATTATTAAAAAAATATACTTATAGGTACTTATTCTATTAATACTATCGACCGAGGGTACCTACTTGATGGAATTTCAATATAAATTCTAATGAATTTAAGCTTTGTACTATTCCATTTGAGTCATTTTGAGATGTTTTTTGCGACCCGGGCTTCGCCTTTCGGTATTTTCGGGCACTATGTGCACTCACCAAAAGGTGTGTATATTTACCGCAAAAAACGACTCAAATAAAATAGTGCAAAACTGAAATCCACTTGTTCATTGTTTTGTGTAAGTACTAACTTACATATTTTTTAATTAAAAAGTCATTGATTATTTTAAAAAATAGTATTAAGTATATAACTTGAATTCCTTTTTATTTACATAGGACCGAGGGTTATTATTGTGTGATTCTAAGTTAAACTTGTTAAACACACCGAAAGAATTATGACACTAATTAACGAAAAGAAACGAATTTTTGCCTAGTTACCTATTATAATTTATACCTACTTTCATCAGCATGTGTTTGAGGCTTTTTTTATTATTTTATGTTTTGTACCTAATAGGGCATATATTGAAGCTCTAATCAAGTAAATTAAGGTCCGGGAACGCTTGAAAAGGGTGTTGATAATCTGCCACGCAGAAATATTATGCACTGCAAGTAAAAAAATATATAAAAGGGCACATTCCTCATGTATCTATAAATATGAACTAAGTTGATTAACTGAATTAGGTACGTATTTATTAAAGCTAATAAATTTTACTCTGTTTACAAATACATAAAGAAGATTCTAAATATGTACCATTTATTTATAACTAAGTAACTACTTTATCTACTTATTTACAAAAGGAGTTCCTAGTCGGTATTTTATTTTCTTTTATCAGCATAATCAAAATATGTAGTCGCTTCAAGATCGACGTAATGGCTGCCATTACCCCGTAAATCGCGTTTTATGTGAAAATAATTATTAATATACTGGCATTACCTTAATAATGCACATTAATGTCGCCAAGCGTGCGCGAACGTTTTATGAAATTGCACGGTTTCGACAAATGGACATATTGTTATAATAGTTAGTTACCAAGGAAGAACAGTGAAGTACCAAATTGAGGAGCTGTGATCAAGTGCGATTGGAGATCCAAATAAAATATTCAAAAACCTATAGTGTAGTGATGTAGTCGATATGTAACCAATGTCTTCTTCCAGCAGCAAACAACACCTATAATGAGTACACATCATATATACTGTAAATTCAAAAGTGATTTAAAATGTAATAATTACCTACATATCACGGTATGGAGAGATGCATGTTGGGCATAAAACAGAGATCGAAAAATAAATAAATGAGTAAGATCCAGGCAACTAAACATATTATACATATTATAGGTAATTATAGCGTAAAGCCCTTGCAATGGAGATAGGCAAGTAAATCTTTCGAAGAGGCCGATGAATAATTAACGAAGTAGATAGGTACATGGCGAAAAGTCCGAAGTGAATAGAATAAGCTTGGAGAGACCTTTCTTTGTCCAGCAGTTTATTGATTCAGAATCCAAGTAAAGACAATATTGGGTAGGTTTTATTTAAAATTTAATTTTTCTCTTCTTTACGTAGCCAGGCCCGAACATAGGGCGATATAACTTCAATGACCAAGATAACATTTTGAGCGTTTTATCAAAATAAATATTTAATTAATACATAATTTAAAAGGCGGGGGGGGGGCTGTACGGTCGAATTATAGTGCCTATAATTTTTGGAAAATTTTGACTCCATAATTTAAAACATCATCTTTTTATAATATTTATATATATATATATATATATATAACCATTACCACAGATTGTACGCTAATATTATTAATTCTACAAAATATCGTCCAAGAGAGATTAAACAGCTTTACAATTTTATACGTTAGGTTAGATTAGATTAGGTAACACTAGTAGTTTTGTTGTTTGTTTACATAGGTATTTAAAATTATTCACATTGATAAACTACCTACCCTCCATATCAATTGTGTTTGAAAATTAATATAATATTCCTATCATTTAAGTGCCAGCTTCATTACTCTGACTGAGTATTGTACCTAAGTGCTCTCGATATAGGTCGGTTTACTTGAAGCCAGGCAGGAACAGCTTCAATTTTCATAGCCGATTTCGTCAAAATAAATTAATTCAAGAATGATAACCTAACCTAACCTAATTTCTTCTAAAATTCTTGAGACTCCTTTACTTGAGGTTGTATTGATACTATCTGTGGCTTTATCCAACTGACTTTCTCTAAGGTATGCTTACATACTGCAGTCTGCAATTTAGAAGAAATCTTTTTTTTAGCTACGTAATTTTGTAGACTTTACGAGGTATAAATTAGAACTCTGCCATTATGGGTAGTGTTGACCTGTGTGTCCAGGACAACTATCTTAGAAATAGGGAGCATCACTTGTTTATTCTTCCAAGGTGCAGAACCAACCTGCCACTGGTATCTAATGCCAATTGGAAGGGCGATAAATATGTACAACCAAATTGCTTCGGGTGTTGATATATTCCACTTGCGTGAGGTGAGTTTCGGTGGTCGCTATTTTAGAATAGGGCCTCCTTAGCAAACTAGGTGTAGGTATCTACTTCTTTGTACTTCTATAGATATATAATTTAATTTTCACTGCTTTTATATGTTTATATTATGTTCTCTTTTCATATTTTCATTTGATCCCTTTTATTACTTTTCTTTTTCTTTCTTCTTTATAATGTTTCATGTCATGTTGTGAACATCTTAAACTTATAATTTGTAATGTCCACAATTTGTAAAAAAAAAATGAAAATTGAACTTAACCTAACAAATAATTCAGTAGGTATTCGGCTATTTTCAAAATTTGTTTGCCGCTGGCTTCCACTATACTAAATAGACAAGAACCGTGCTCTATATTGTGGAATTCGTATAACAACGCCTCAACCAAATGATAATTTTACAAATTAATATTAATATAATATGTAGATAATGAAAAACTCTTTTATGATATAAATCAAAGGGCCACCACTGCAAAGATATTAGATAGTAACAGGCCAGCGGCGCTTAGATTTCCAGCACAAAGAGAACAAAAACCACCTTCGCCGAGTCAAATGCGTAATAATAAGTCACAAAAGCCATCAATAGCCATGTTTACAAACCCACACAATGTCCTGTGAAGTGGTGTCCCATGGGTTGACAGACGCTCGACAAAAGCGGGATGACAATGGGCGAAATGCCGTCAAAGGAAGTTTTTTTTTCGTTTGTCACAGGTTGGTTCCGAAGGTATATAAAAAAAATTCAAAAATTATGGCTCACCACCCTGAATTTGAAAATTATAGATAGGCAATTGGCAACTAAATTTTGAATCATTTTTTTTAATGTTCGAGTACACATTTGCCAATTTAAAACTTAAACTCTTAATGGAAATTAATAATTTGTTTATTTAAAATTTAAACAATAAGTATGTATCTACCTAAATATAAAAATTGAATAACACATAAAAAGTTAAATAGTAAGTGGTTGGGCCATTTATATTCGCATTCCATCCTTATTTCCCACATTCCCCGAATCCAGTATTATTGCTACAAGACAAAGTGACCGGCAGTTACGGGTAACTAATCGATCGTAACTGCAACGAAAATTCAGTCAACTCACGGATACAATCGAGTTCGTGTTGCTGCGCTGCAAAAACTATCGAGTGATTCAAAACATTCTGTTAGACTTTCGTTGCCCTAAGTCTGTTACGGCTTTAGTGAACCTCTCATCCTCTTCAATCATACAAATCATCATCATTAATCCACCCTCACATATCATCCATAAAACCATATAACAATAATTGTGTACCTATTGGCCACATTATGGTTGCCATTCGAATTTTAAATAGTTCGAGTACCTACCTACAGTATAAGTAATGAAATGAATCAGTTTTGACGACCAGAGACCAGATCAAATAGGTATTTTCATTACACACCTACATACACAGTAGGTACCTACACTTCATCAACATATTAAGTAGATATTATTTCTTCAGAATGGCCTCTGCAACAACCCCGAAACGATGAAGAACACGCGGTGAAAGTCCAAAAATCTATTATGATAAAAAAAGCTGTGAAAGTCTCAAACATTATAGGTAATACCTATAATGTGTTCTTCCTTTAGGTAGGTACCTTCTTACGAGTACTTTATAAAGCCTAATAATTATGTGAGCGAAATACGGTTTGTATACAATTTTATAAATGATTGTAAAGGTGCAATCTAGCAGTTTCATTATTTCGAATCATTTTTCAACCACATTAAACTTTCTGATTACCTTACCCTCTAACGACACCTACCAATATACGTAACGAATCAGCCAAATATGTCACCGCCAGGTTGACAATGAGAGCCCCAGAATCGGGGTTTCCCTGCTGTAACCAATCCATGTACCTGTCGCATGTCGAAAAGCACAGCCTGTGGATAACTAAAAAAATAGGTAAATGTTACCTATGCAGTCGGCGGAGGGCTTTTACTCGACTCCCCGAAGCTTTGGGACGCCAGAGACACGCTGCGACACACTGAGCTTTTAAAAAAACGAGCTTTTGTGGAACGTGTAAGTTTCTTTTATGATTTTTTTTCGTCTATAAGGCTGTGTTATGTTATTATTATTTAGTGTGTCGTCGTTTATTTTGAAGATGTCAATTTTAATGATAGGTAGATCACGCGATCGAGCTTTGGCTTGATGGCCTGTTGCGCAACGGATGGGTATCATGATATGTAGGTATTTCAGTTGTCTGATACCAATATCATGTTGACCGTCTGAAAAGGGTTAGAGACAAGTTACACGTTAAAATTTATGATATTTTTCTTGACTTATCTAAGTTTTTTAGGTAATAGGTTACCAGCCTACATAACTTATCTACTATTATTTTTTCTCCAGTCCCATCTACTTTTGTAAATATTTGAATCATCCGCTCAAAACAACATCAACAAAACAATAAACCAAAACTCATTCAATGATGGTTATTATTTTTTGTCTTTCATTTATGTAAATAGGTAGGTATCTATAGGTACTATGTAGGTATACTTACATCCAAGTATTGGTCCCCTAAGCGGGGGTGTAGAGGGTGCCAAAAACCCGGATTGCAAGAGTCCGAAAAACATTTGTACAAACTGAAAATATAAGTAGGTAAGTACATATTTAATTAGATACATAAAATAAACTGTATAATGAAAAAACTGGCCTGGTGCAATCATCTTCCATATTATTAAATATTTTTTTATAATCGTGTTTCCGTGCTTCATTCGATAACTACATAATAATATTATACTGTATTGATTTAAAACGCTCTACAATCTACCTATTTTATAATTCAGAATGTCATATTATTTACTAAGTAAAATATGTAATAACTTTTTTCTATCCCTACTTACATTTTAATGATAATAAAATAATTGTCTCAACATTTCTTTGATTTCTGTCAGATTTCATTAAAAAAACATTTTTGGGGGGAGCAATCTTAGGATCGTACTCAGACGGCAGCTCCTCATATCAGAGGCAATTTTCTTTGACGCAGATAACGCAATCGATTCGTTGAAACAGTTAGAACCAGTCATAGTTAATTATATAATTAGTTAATCTTCAAGAGTGACCTGCCATTATGTCTTAAGCGTAGGGTGTTCAACCAATGTGTGCTACCCGTGCTCACGTATGGCTGCGAGACGTGGACCCTCAACACGAGAGATGTCGAAAGGCTAAGAGTCACACAGCGAGGCATGGAGAGGTGCATGTTGGGCATCACGCGAAAGGACCGTAAGAGAAAGGAATGGGTTAGGAAGCAGACAAGAGTACGCGATGTAATAGACGTTGCCAAACAGCTGAAATGGAGATGGGCGGGGCACATTGCTCGCCGAAAGGACGGCCGCTGGACAAATTCCGTCATCCAGTGGTACCCAAGGGGTACGAAACGGCCACAGGGTCGCCCTAAAAGCCGCTGGATTGACGAACTGGTAAAGTTCGGCGGAAATACGTGGCAGCAAACGACACAGGACCGAGATAGTTGGAGAAAGCCTGGGGAGGCCTTCATCCAGCAGTGGATTGACCCCGGCTGATGATGATGATAGTTAATTATACAAAGATCTTTATAAGTAACATATGTATTTCTCACATATTGAATATAAAATAAGTATATATTTTATATTATCGAAAATACCTATATCATAATTCATGTGACTAACATGCAAGGGGCCATAACATTTACACTCAAACATAAACCTATAATATTATTATGTGGTGCAGTGCGTAAGGCGCTGACCTTACATCCGGGAGCTCCGGCTTCGATCCCGGTGAGGTCAAAATATATTTACATAATCTAATATGCATGACCCCCACATCTTGAAGCTGGCCCCCAGGCCAGTATCTTGGGCGGGCCCCCCCTACCTATCGTTATGGTTAAAGGCAGTCTGACGCTCTCCAGTATTGTTTTTCAAATGGTGTTCGAGGTCAAATAAAATTCAGTGTGATTTAGGGATTTTTTAACACATCGAATTATGGAGTTGTCGAGTCTTTTTAAATGGTAATAACTTCGAAGTAGACTTTTTTTGCTATTAGAGCAAATTTAAGATGTGTATTTATCTCATTTATCTGGTCGACCCGTCACGCCGGGCCCCTAGGCTAGAGCCCTGTCAGCCCTTTTGGGGGCCATGCTAATACGTAAATTCCTCAAGCCTTGGAGTTTATCCACTGTTATTGGGCTTCACGGCCTAAACAAATAATAAAAAAAAATGTGCCATCATTGTCATATTCAACAATGATTATTTTTGGTTGAAGGATGTGATTCTAGAAAATAGAATTTAATATCGAGGGCCTCAAAATCACTTAGTAAAACGGGCTTTCGCGTCCATAAACCCGCCAATACCTCATAAGTTATTTCTTAAAAAAAAAAAAAACAGTGACTTGAACAGAACAGAAGGGTGATGTCATTGGTTATGTTGATATCGATTGTGCAGTTTTTCTGTTAAGAATAATTATTAATAAGTACCTAATTGATGTTACAAGACTGCTTTCAAAAACCAATTATTTTTCGCTGCAAAATCAAGCGCTGACGACATGTTGGTCATCATACCTTCCAACCTCCCCTATTATAAAAAAAACTATATTAAAAAAATTAACGTGAGAACACGATAAGCAAAGATAATGCCACAATCATTCTTTGGCGCTCCGTCAATAAATCAAAACAGGGCAAGTCCACGCCGACTCGGCTTGACCGTCCGATGTTATTTATTTTTTTCATCCCTCGACTTTTTAAAAATCCACCCCCCGCTGTTGTGTTTGCCGGGACGAATTGTCTTTTTGTGTCCCTACGGCCTACAGAATAATATGTTTATTTGATTCTATGATATTCATCTAGGGCAGGGCATCTTAAAACACTTACGCGTATAATACTTATTTATATTTAATAACAAAAGTGATTTATATTTACTTCTTATCAATTCGAAAAACATATAAAAAGTAGTGTCACTACCATGGATTTAACTCTTTAACGTAACATGAGTAAACCATGGAATTCTTATTACTTTTATTATTATTAATATACAAATACGTTATCTCAATCATAAACACCACATCCATTAATCGGAAGTGACTTCCACCCACAGCCAAATACATACTTCTATTCTACCTATATTTTTATTATTATTGGCTTATTTACTTACTTTTTATTGGTACTAGGTACCTACAATAAGCTTAATTAAAAAACCTATCAAATCAAGATCCTATAGTTATTGAATATAGATTGTAGAATAAAATAACTAACACACGGAAAAATTATAAACTATTATTATTTGAACCAATATATAGGTAGGTTAGGTAGGTACTAGTGGCGAAGCGTGGAGGTAGGCTGTTAAGATTCTCCAAAAATAGTACACACTAAACTTTGTCAGTCATACGTATTTGTTTTCATTGAAATAAGACAACAGTTATTTACATATGCTGTTGGTTAGTTTTTAAAATTCAATTAGGCAAACCCTGCGAAACCAAGCCAAAATAGATAATAGTAAAAAAAAATACGCGTCTATCTATAAAATAATGCAATTAAATGATACTAAATACATATTTTAGAGATCAAATAATATATTTTTAGGCAGGGTTTAAAGAATTTAAAGAAATCAACCAACAACATGACGTGTAATATGAATTTCATCGAAAACAAATAAGTATGAATGAAAAACTTTACAAAATTTTGTCATATCGCCTAAAATAAACCAAATCTATTATGGTTTGGCTTAGGCAGGGCTTAATTGATTTTTAAAAACTAATCGACACCATCTGAAAATTGTAGTCTTAGTTCAAGGAAAACAAATACCCTTGACTAACAAAGTTTGTGTACTATTTATGGCAGATCTTAACAGCCTACCTCCACCCTTCACCACTGGGACGAAGTCAATCCTATACCCAACAGCCTTTCCACATACCTATCCATTACGTCCGTTTTATGGTCTTTAATTTATTGTCCATATCCAAAAATATTATGTAAGTAGATATCTAACTATTAACAAGATAAATGAAAAAAAAATGGTTGAAAGTCACTGCCTTTTATATCAGATGGTTAAGAGATAAAATTCTCAACAAATACCATACAAATAAATATAATCTTTAATCTACATTAACCCTTTGTCGCGACCCGCAGAATAAATAATATACTTATGGTACATCCCTAAACAAGTTTTTTTATAACCGTGTCACATATTAACTATTACTAGTGATGTCATAGAATTTACACGAGCCGGTTGTTAGTAATAATCCGAACCGCGAAGCTGTTGCTTAAATTAAAACATAACGCAAGCACCTTTTTGCAAACGGTCAGCCAAAATCAACCGCAAATAAAATTACTAGGTACCTATGTGCCACAGTCTCAAGTGGTGTGGGTATTGACATTACGCTGGCGAAGATAATCCAAATCTTTGAAAATCAAAATAATTACCAATTCTATTTCGCATTTATCCCATGTAATGGGTTTCTCTGTTAGCTTTCTCTACAACTTAGTACCTACCACTGGTAATATTAAAGTTGAGACGTCAGCAGAATAAGTCAACGTGCACTTTTATTATATAAGCATATGATTAATTTTCTACCACACCTGTACTTACCCATTAAGATTATATATACTTCAGTTGAGGCATGGTCTAAAAAATCGTGGCTAGGCGATGCGCGGATTGTGCAAATGACGCGTGCCGAACGAAATATAATTAGTCATAAAAATTCAACATGCGTCCATTTAATGTTATGTTTATTGTTATATTACTAATAATAATAGTATATTCATTCACATGTTTTCTTTTTCTAGTGGGTAGGTACATAGTAAAGTTTTTTAGTCATCTTTACACGATTTAAGAATATATTCATCCAACGTCATGACAAAACAAATCGACGTGTACCCACCTCGACTGTCGGTCTCCGATTATTTACTATAGGTAGAGTTAATTTTCAACCAAATTTATGTTCACCTGTTTAGGTATGTATAATATAATTAAATCATATCTATGACCACGCCTCTTTTATTCGCTAGATGCAATGTCAATTAGCCAATTTCTAAATTCAATGACTCCATAAGAATATTGTAATCATGGCACTATCAGTTTTGGTTCATTTGATGTAGCCTTAGCCAGGCCACGTTACATTTGACCTTGCCTAGATACACATGTTACTATAACGTTATCTTTAGCAGTATTATTATACGTTTTACTCAAGTAACTCGAAGACGGTTTTTTACAGATATTCACCACTTTTCCACTTGTTTAACCATAGAAATCGTAACATTGACTTCTAGTAGGTCGTAATTTGTACGTGTGCAGTTAGCCATATCACAATTCACCGTGAAATATTGTATCGGAAATGTACGGTCGTATATTAAAGACCGTCCAACCTCTCTGGGTCGTATAGTACTGAGATAAAATTAATGTCTAAATAAAACACGGTTCTTGTCGGTTTAGGTACAGGAAGTCAGCGGCTAACAAATTTTGAAAATACCCGATATACTGGATTATTTGTTAGGTTAGGTTAGGTGAGGTTTTCATACTTGAATAATTCATGAATTTAGCCAAAATCGGCTATTAATATTCCAATAAGAAAGCTCATGGCAAACTGTGCTACGGTGAAAATATGTAATACGTACAATAATGTAGACCTAACCCTAGTAGGTAGGTACAACAACTTCTGTAATAGCAGCTATTCTCTGCATTTTAAATATGTTTGTATAGGTACCTATATTTTTCGAGTAAAATTAAACCTAGAACCGGTTGTAAAAAAAAAAAAGATACCCAACATATTGAAAGCACACCCCTATTTACTAAGCAGGTTTTTTAGGGCGGTGTCACATACCAACCACTGAGTTACACGGCATTTAAATGTCATCTGATAAGAATAGGCATTTAAGACATCACCTACTGTGGTCGATTCATTGTCATGTTTCCACTTGGCAAGGGCGGTAGCTGCTTTCCATTTGAAAATATTTGTGTTAGGAATTTTGTCGACTTGAATTTTTATCGCTTGATTATGTCGAGTGCATTTGATAAATGTTTAGGGTTATATTTAAGAAAAACCTACATAGCGTCGTATACATAAGTATGATAGAATTATTTTTGTTATCTATTTTTTCCATACATATATTTCCTACATTCATGCAAAATTACACGAGTCCAAAAATGGGTGTAATTATTAGTATAGTATTATAATGATTGTGTCTAAAAGTACACCTTGTAAGTAACTAATGTAGGTAATATTATAGTAGTCGTTTCAATTTAAATCGGTAGGTATCTACCCTTTGTTGTGATTTAAGTAGATAGGTACTTAAAAATATTAAGTTACCAGGCGCGTACGTAGAAAAATGGTTTGAGAAATCCAAAAAAAGCGGATATAGGTAGACACCTATTAAGTACAATAATTTAGTATTATTTTTGTTACGAAGGTACTCGTAGATACCTACATTTTATTAAATGTGTACTCCACATTCCCTGGTACATTTCTCATATTTAGACACTTTGAGCCTGCATGCTGCAGCTAGGTATATCTAAGTACTTGTAGAATACGCACATATTAATTTCTGCAACTGTCGCAGAAGTGGTTATGATCAGTGGAGCGTGTAATGACATAGAGACCTGATGTACCTACTGTTTTACAGGCCCCTAAAAATCCATTTTTAATTGTCCAAATAATAAGTGCAGGAATTTTGTTATGCTTTGGGTAATATTTTACACTTAATTTGTGAGAAATGCTCAACTTTTTTTTAAATATCAATATAATTTAATAACTTCGTGACTGATTTTAACTCTGCAGAGACAACCTTTCCAATTTTTCTGACGAATCGATTAGGTACGTCAAATAAACGCGTCACTGGATATGATGATGTATTTTGAAACCGTTTTTGTCGTCTGCGCCGTGCTGTCCCTGCTTTTAGACACTCTCTACAGCAATATATTACCAATGTATCTACCTATAATACCCCTACCTAATAAATGACATATGTAATGATGGCGAATAACTATGTAGGTAGGTCACTAAATTCATGGTGTTTCTTATCATTTTTTTAGTGTTGTGTACCTAAGTAGCGCAATAATAATATCTATTGAATAGTCAAAACTATTCGCACCGTGAGTGTAAAACCAAGACATGTGCAAAAGACATATTTTGGGGATATTAAGGTTTGAAGCACTGAAGCACAGAACAGATAATAAATAGAATACCAACAGGCTATATTCAATACGCCGCATGGTGAAGCAGGCTTTTGAATGTGTGAGCGTCCTACGAAAATAAAGCACGCATTATGCACGTGCAATAGTGTGTGTAATACACCAACATTAAATGAGCGTAAATGCATAAACCGAGAGCAGTTTTCAGTATTCGACGTAAAACGTATTCTAGACGCATGTGTAAGTTTAACCCGGATTCTTCCTTACTCGAGTTGGTTAACTGCTATCGCCTTACCCGTTGTGTATTTCAGTTCCCATTACTTCTGAGTTCCCTGGTTTGAAGTCTTCGTTTTGTCAGGATAAATAGATTTCCTGAAAAAAACATAATATTTGGTTTATATCTACATTATATTTCATGTTCTTTCAGTTACTTCACTTTTACATTATCAAGTTTGCAGATTGCCGAATATGCCTGTATCCTATTAAGTATAGCTTATTCGGCTTTAGTAGGTACCTACCTCATTAAGGTAATTGATTTTTATTGTAGCCTTGTGTATTGTAAAATAACCTGCCTAAGTACGTATATAACAATATAATAAATAAATTAAAAATTTTATAAACAAATAATAATATTAGGTATCTAGTTAAATTGATATAAATATGACGACTAATAATATTTTTCGATATTACGATGTTAATATTGTACGTAAATAGTATTAAAGCTGTCAAAAATGCAGTAAGTATGACCATCCTTTTCTTTCGTTTTCAAACAATATGCATGTGATATTAAAACATTGAATTGCATCGTTAGCGTTGTCAAGTTAACGGTCGTTAACGATTATTATCGTTATGTCCGTAACGAATCGTTTAACGAGCGTCGTAAATGTCAAACTCGTCGTTAGCACTAGGGACACAATAATAATAGCATGACACAACAGTGCTATGTCAAAAAAATAATATACTCACCAATTTAATTATTTGTAGGCGAAAATTTTCCTCGGTTTATTAAGTTGAGTAAAGTTTTTACCATAGATTATGGATACTATCTTATTTGAAAATGGCACAAAAGGTATATTGTATCATAAAGCTTCCGCCGCGGCTACGGTGACGTAAGTTGTGAACCTGTGCCACAAGATCGTAGACTTCGTAGAGCAGGGTTGACGAACCTTTTTACGTACGCGTGCCAAAATTTCCCAAATATTAGTTTTTAACTGACGTGCCGAGCAGTTTTTCATAGGGAAAAAAATAGAAGAATTCTATTAAAATGGTTCAAAACTTATAATTGAAGGGGTTATCGCAAGACAATGATATGCGACATATATATGAATTTATTGATTTTGAATAAATATAATTCCCAGGGCATGCACTCACGTTTTACTTAAAACACTGATGTCTCAATAATTATGATCAATGTGTAGTTCGTACAAATTCAAATAATGCTAAAAAATGTTTATAACAATAATATGATATGACATGCCAGTCAAAATTGATATCGGTCTGTCGTCAACACCTACTGCTCCAAACAGAATAATTATATGTGAGATATATCGATCATTTTAATGAGGATAGTAATTTTTCCTGCTACAATAGTGAACGAACAAGAACATTAAATTTCTCATATCTCCAAACTATGTTTTTGTGGCATATCATTCATTGTCTTGCTATAACCCCTTCAATTGAGTTCTTCAGTATTTCTGTATTACTTAGCTCTTTACACAAAAATTTTAAAGATAAGGCATAAAGCCCACCAAAAAAGCGCTCGACGCGCTCACTACTGAGTGGGCCCCCTCCCACCCGCGCATTACCCTTCACCTATGTAATAAGGGGCCCAAGAAGCACAAAATAATTATTATTATCAGCGTCTCTCATAACAAAGCAATAAAAATATTATATTATTTCCGGGCTTGTAATTAATATTCACGATGACATTATTCTACCAGCGAAATATCGGACACGCAATAAAATTAAACAATGAGTTCTCTGTTATTAAATAATGGCTTCTCACCCGTCGATCGACGACGCTTCCAGAGCGTGATTTTGCTCGCCGCGTTCAATGAATGGACTGCATTGTATTTTCGTTCATGTGTATCGCCGAGAAACCAAAAAACGATGACTCATGGGGCGGGCGCGCATAATGCGTCGTCAAATCCAGTGAGCGCTGGCGTATTTGATTACGTTGTATTTTCGATGATTTACGCGCCACTTGTGAAATTTTGCGCGAGAGCCCCACTTGCTGCGTTAAGTGGGTTTTACGCCTAAGGCATTCTCGAGCTACATAACAACTAACAGTGGTCACAAGCATTGTAAATTGGTCAAAATTTGAGGTTCGCGACGCAGCTTCTCCCGCTGCCTGATGAGGTCAGCGCGATAATATTATGTGTGACGCATACAACCTAAGGACCGACAAATTATGCAGTTTAAATCAAACGTAAGTATTGCTTATTCTTGAAGAGTAGGTTTATGAATGAATTTCGTCGTTTCCATTTGCACATCGATTGGTAAAGATTATTAAAAATCAAAGAAAATAATCATGGCCATGTCATTATTTTTTAATATTAGGTATATCTATATACCTACCAACTTAGTATGTACTTATATTAATTATTTGTAAGTATTTTTTTTAAATTATCGTAAGTATCTAATTTTTTTGTCTTCAACATAAAACATTCTCGTGCCATGCAAACTCATTTCGCGTGCCATAGGTTCGCCACCACTGTCGCAATCTCAGGTAGCAACTGGTTTTTAACGCATTAGGTAGGTAAGCACCTACTTAATTTTTTTTTCAATATTTTTGTTGCATTTTCCTATTTAAGATAACCAAAAATGAATGGATAATGAAAAAGGCAGGCAGTCTAACAAATTTGCATATAATTTAAGACTATAAAGGCACGGCTTTCTATGTCTGCCTAAAGACGACATTTTGGCTTAGGACATCACTGCACTTGAGTGTTTGTAATGTATAATGTATCTCGGTCCTTACTTCATTATGGAGAATTTTAAAAAAATCATTCTATTTATGATTTATTTGATATAATATATACTTTATATAAGCAGGTAGGTACTGTATTATTATTGTATCTACCTAGTACCTACGTCCTACATATATAAATATTTAGAAGATGTGAAGTGGTAGATAATATTATGTTCCTAGATTTGTGTGCGGATAAGAAGTAATTGAGGTACGTCACCGACCATCATTTAATAACACTCAACAAATTATAATTTAATTGCGAGTAATTTCTGGGCGTGGTTTTAAGTTTTAACCCCTTTATTACAACCATTTAAGTAAGTAGTCAAATATTTTAATAAGTAGGTAGGTATATTGCAAGAAAAACAAGGATTCATACCTATTATAAGTGCACCTTAGAAACGTTACACATGCATACCTACAAATGATATGCCGCGATATCAAATCCGATACAACACAATACTTTTACCTACCAACCTTAATATGAGTACCTACTTATGAGGATACAATATAGGTAAGTACCTATGTACCTAAGCACGGTAAGCTCCCACTTACTTAGGTTCATGCACTGCAAATTGTCACAAAAGCATTCTCCTCATTGGACCTTTTTTCTGAAGTCTGAATCAAACAAACCTTGAAAAAAAATATGCTGATTTTTGTCGGCCACCTGATTCGAACCCGCATCTGCCGTTTTGTAGACGGCCCAGACGTACACTGCACTCCAACCTACTAGTAGGTACCTAATTCACGTTCGGTACGTACGGGCCTAACGAGATTATAGGTGAATTTCTTATCAATTATTTGGCTACAAAAAACTGCGATTTCGATTTAATGAGTCATACCTAAATTGTCTAACCTAACCATATACCCATCAGTAAGTTATATTATCGCAAGTATATTATACCTAGGTGTTAAATTTCTGGATTGTACCTGTCTGTTGGTTAACCTGGTATCATCATCTAGAGATACGTGTCCGGAAACTTGTACTTATGCAGTTCGCCGTATCACACTTCACAGTTAAATACTGTATCGGAAATATATGGCCGTATATTAAAGACCGTCCAACCTCTTTGCGTCATATAGTACCTACCTACTGATACTAAATTCATGTCTAAATAAAACACCTTGTCGGTTTACACTTAACAGTTTACAGGAAGCCAGCAGCAAACAAATTTTGAAAATAGCTGATATACTGGATTATTTGTTTGGTTAGGTTAGGTTTTCATTCTTAAATTCATGAATTTTGCCAAAATCAGCTATCAAAATTGAATTAGGTAATGTTCACATTGAATCAAATAAAATTGGAGACCGTAATTATAGTCATCTCTTTCCGATAAGAAAGTTCACCATGAAATATTTTACGTACAATTTACGTAGGTACATATTATAACTCTGGAGATAAGGTGTTCATTTATATAACGATAACGGTTAATCATAGACAATCAATGCAGGACTAATAGGTACTTATATCCAATATCCGCCAATCTCCCGTCATACGAGGGTTCCATAGACACGCTTCCATAAATATGTCAGGCAGAATGAGCTGAAAGCTAAAAAGATGCCGTTTAAATAATAATAAGTAACTAGGTACCTACTGTATTAATTGTCGAGTGTGATATCATGCCACTTAAATGCACCATCACGATTCTTGCTTTTTCTCACCGGACCACTTTGTAGTTGCAACTTTACAAAAAATGGTAGAATTACAATCGTATTCTTGTAATAGTAGGTACCTACATACCTACTTATATATCAAATGGCAAATAAATAGTACCTATGTACCTAGGTACAAAGGTACTCAAGGTAGGTACCATGGGTTACAAAAACTATATTAGGCAGTAACACCACGATATCGTGGTGTTACTGCCAAAAGTTGGTAAGTATGTTCAGTGGCGTACCCAGGATTTAATATTGGGGGGGCCCAAGGAGGAGAATATAAATTAGTCCCATAGGCTCTTTTTTTTCTTCACATCCTAATTTCTCGTTGTCTATTGCACTCGGTGTATCTACACCATGGTCGGGCCCTCAGGCTAGGATATTTGGCGGGCCCCCTACCTACCGCTAAGATTAAAGGCAGTGTGAAAAACTACATTAACGTTTTTCAAATTGTGTTTTAATTCAAATTAAGGGTACTTATAACTACAGTGAATTATTGGCGATTTTCAATACATCCACTTTAATAATGGAGCTGTCGAGTATCGACACATAATAATCAAAAAATATATTGCACAATTATATAAGTAATTGAAAATGTTCACGGCCATGAAGTATAATAGCGCCGCAGGCGACTTTTTTTACTATTAAAGCTAATTTATGATGTGTGTTTATCTCACTTATCTCGTCAACCCGACACGCCGGCCCCCCAGGCTAGAGCCCTGTCAGCCCTCCCGAGCCATGACCTACACCACTCCGGAATTCGGGTGGACACCGAGAATTTTTTGACATTTCCATTAGAGATTGAGTTTCTAAAAAAAACCCGACATTAGTGTTTCGAAATTTTTATTAGAAATTAAAACCTAAGAAATTTTTCTAGAGGGTGCTGGAGAATTTCAAATCATTTTTTTGTCGTGTTTTTATTTGTCTAATCTATTGGCTTTCAATTTCAATGTTTTTGGGGGGGGCAAGGCCCCTTGGCCCCCCCTGGGTGCGCCACTGTATGTTTCGAAATCATGTTATAGATAGAGTAATAATTATTGCACTTCGAAAGTTATCATTCAAATTTGTTTGTGCCTTACATTGTGTGCTTTATACCTAGGTATATCGGATGACCTTGACTTTTTTTCTAGCTTATATATTTAATATGTACCTATAGGTATAAGATACCATTGATATTACAAATATAGGTAGGTACTACTTCAGTGGTTTTCAACCGGTGTGTCACAAGTTGCTTCTAGTGTGCTTCAAAATTTTCTTAAGGTACAATAAGATCAAACTTTCCAACGGGCCAACCCACGATAACGAACCACACCAAATAGTAGATATCAAAAAAAAAAATATACAATTATATATAAATAAAATGCTAATCAACGTTTGTCTAATTTAAATGAGATTCAATTATATATCTGCTTATAGGTAGGTAGGTACTTATTTGAATATTTAAATATAGCTATAGTGGGTAGTAGGTAACACTTGACTATGATACTACCTACTTTAAGTGGTATTAAAATCAGGCACCAGAGGCTTCCGCTAAAGGGCGCATGTGAAATGTCCACTTACCTCTTATCTTCATGCATTATTCATTCCAACCCCGTAAGGGTTGCGACCGATAATTTATTATTACTGGTTGGTAGATGGTAGATCTATAATAATCTAGTCCAATATATGAATAGTTAGGTACCTACCTACCAAGATACCAACCGACAATTTTGTTTTGATTTTTTAACTCAATAAACCATCAAGTGGCGAAGTAATCACTTGATTATTTTATATTCTATAAAAATAATTTAATTTACCAACGAAAGATGTCGTATAATATGCTGGAATGTATTATACAGATTACAAAACAATCTGCAAAGGTTTAAAAAAAATATAGGTACCACAGCGCGCCATCTGTCTTGACGTAAATAAATGTCAGATTATCTCTCAAGGAATTATGATATTTTTTTTTATGGACTTGACGTTACTTAACCTCAGTCAGTCTATCGAATTGTATGAAATATGGAAAGCTCCTATCACGGAGCCTAAAACCTTCACACATAATAGGTATTGTTGTCATGACTGCACTTATAAATATAAAAATAATTAATAATTAGATAATTTAAAAAAAATCTATGGCGTTTAATCGCATATAAATAAATAGCTGTAAGTAGATTGTTTTTAAAAACCATCTTTCGCCACTGGTACCACCTATCTATCTACTTATTTAAAACTATAAACATTGTTCGAATTCATAAAACCTACCAATAGCGATGGGTGGAGGTAGGCTCTTAAGATTCGACATAAATTGTGCACACTAAACTTTGTCTGTCAAACGTATTTCTTTTCATTGAACTAAGACTACAATGTGTAGATCGTGCTTGTTAGTACTTAATATTCAATTAAACCCTGCCTAACCCAAGCCATAGTAGATAATAGTATAAAAAATATTCATTTGTCTATGAAATATCTAAAATTATCCATTTAATCTCACATAATTTTAGATAGGAATTATAGATAGAAAAATATTTTTCTCGATTATGGTTTGGTTAGACAGGGCATAATGAATTTTAAAAAAAACTTGCCAATTCAAAGAAAACAAAATAAGTATGACTGAAAAAGAAAGCACGATCTTTGTCAGATTGCCTATAGCATACCTAGACTAATATGGTTTGGTTTAGGCAAGGTTTCATTGAATTTTCTAACTAACCAACACCATCTACAAATTGTATAATAATTGGTTCAATGAAAACAAATAGGTATGACTGACAATGTTTAGTATGCACTATTTATATCGGATCTTAACAGCCTACCTCCACCCTTTGCCACTGATACCTACTTACCCGCAAAGTCAGATTATAAAACCTATGCATACCAACATAATATATTGTTACAGAATGTCTGTCTATTCATAATAACCTGTGGTGGTACTAAAACACAAAACGATAGGGTTGGATAAACATGCATAAATAAGCATTTTCGAGTAGGTACTCGTACGTTCTTTGCTCTTCATAAATATTCAGTACGTCCCATCCACTATGTTCCCTGGTCCCATCTATGCGGGCACATATTATTATGTCCAAACAACCTCCCATACCTACGTCCCACCGTACTACTCTCTTAGATTTCTTACCCTTTGCCCTTAAGGGCGAACCCTTCTATGTCAAATTCGTCCCTTTTCCGTGTAAGTGCTTTTAATAGAATTAGAAGTGTAAATATTTGAGTAACAGATAGATACTTTGTTTCAATACACTTATAGGCACTCCCATTATTATTTGACAAATCGATAGATACTTCAATGATTATGCAAATACTTCTACTAAAATAGTTTATAGTTTGTACTTAAATCTTGGACCACAAGTAGGTACCTACTTAAAATTCTAACTAAAGGTATCTAATATCTATACTATGTACCTACTATGTAGGTAGTCATGGCCCCCAGAACGAGGGGGAGGGGCTGACAGGGCTCTACCCTGGGGGCCCGGGCTCATGAGGGGCCCGGCGTGGCAAGTCGACCAAATAAGTGAGATAAACACACATCACAAATTTTCTCTAATAGTAAAAAAAAGTCCTTCAATAATGTTAATATTTATAATTATGTGGTTGGACGATGCAATTTTTAATTGTGTGTCGATACCCGACAACTCCATAATTCAAATGGATGTATAAAAATATTCAAAAAAAACAGGTGCGAAGGGTGAAGGTGGGCTGTTAACATACGACATTAATAGTAGGTACCTACACACTAAACTTTGTCGGTCATACTTATTTATTTTCATTGAACTAAAACTACAATTTGTAGATACCTAGTGGTAGTTAGTTTTTAAAAAATCAATTGAGCCCTGCCAACCAAACCATACAAGTTTAGGTATGCTGTGGGTGATCCGACGAAAATAGTGTAAACTTTTTCAGTCATACTTACCTATTTGTTTACGTGAAATTAAGAATAGGTGCCTATCTACAACAGATGGTGTTGGTTAATTTTTAAAATTTATTAACCCCTGCCTAACCAAACCATATGACATAAAAAATATTCATCTATCTATAAAATATTTCAAACTGTGTATGATTTAATCATTTTAGATATTTTATAGTAAGACAACTATTTTTTTTAAATATTATCTATTATGGCTTGGTTTACGCAGGGTTTGACCCGCGC
The DNA here is from genome assembly GCF_057557595.1 of Rhyacophila brunnea. Lineage (NCBI taxonomy): Eukaryota > Metazoa > Arthropoda > Insecta > Trichoptera > Rhyacophilidae > Rhyacophila > Rhyacophila brunnea. Next base: position 37,566,804 of record NW_028232848.1, on the reverse strand, counting down.
GTAAAAACTCGCACGCATTCCAGGTACATGTGACCTCATTGAGCTGTCCACATGTAATCGCCGCGTGTCACTTCTCGTGCGCGGTCGAGGTACAGGTGATCTCATCGAGCTGTCGACATGCACTCGTGAAGTATCGCGGCGAGACACACGTCATCTGGACAAGCTTTTAGGCAAGTTCACGGAATCAACATGACAGTTATTTCAAATCAATTGAAACAAGCAATCCTCTAACCACTTCAGCTACTTACATATTATCAATCTTCCTTTTTTGCTTTCCTTTTTAGTTGTTTATTAGACTGCAGTGTTAACCAAACCGGACGTAGTCCTGCAATCTTCCTATTTCACCCCCACCTCTGTAAGGGAAGTAAGTAATCTTGCATCCGTATCACCTCGCCAGCCATCTCTAGGAGGGTTGAATTAATCGTAACGCGCTCGAGATAACTTGGCAGATTAAAAACACAATAAATTGAAACCAAAAAATAAATCATGTAGGTACCTACTTATATATCCTTTACCAATACCTACTAGTAATCAGGGAATATAGAATTAATGGGAACTGAAATACCTAACGGGTGTGGAGTGACAGTCAACCGATTTCGAGTGTGGAAGAATATGGGATAAACTTAAATAGGTAGGTACGTATCAAGAATACGTCATTCTAAGCTTGTCCTTCGTTCTGACAACTGCTCTCGGCTTAAGCACTGACGCTCATTCAATATTGGTATATTTGAAGGTTGCAACATACACTATTGCACTACTATAATATGTGTTTCATTTTTGTAGGACACTCACACATTCAAAACTCTACTTCAAAATGTAGTGTATTAGGGTAAATATAGCCTATCTGAATTAGAATTTATTAATCTGTTCCGTGCTAGTATCTAATATAGCTGCATAACTCACTGTGGATGTAGGTATCATGTTATCGTAATCTGATTTTTGCTTTAACATTCTCGACGTCTCAGCGCCATTGCAGAGACCATTCTCAAAAGATAATACCTATATTAAGTCTAGATACTAATAAAAAACTACTTATTCAAAAACAAATCTAAGGACTGAAAATAAAAATAGGTATGATCATCGTCTTTTTTGTGGGCCATGCTATTTAAAAACTGCTGTTAGTTGCTATCTTGAAAGAATTTTTCGCACCAATTTCTAAGTCCAACTTATTTTACATACCTACCCGGCATTTAACAGTGATTCTTGCATAGTACCTAATACTTAGACGCATTGTTAATTCAGTATCTTTCAAACAACCTTCGCACAAACCTATTCTAATACAGGAACTCAGAGCAAAACAAGCCGTCAGTGTGACAAGAACTCACCGAACTTTGAACATGTAGGACCTACAGTCATCATCATCATCATCAGGGGTGCAACAACCCGGTGTGGGTCCTGGCCTCCTCCAACAGCTCCCTCCACCTGTCCCTATCCAGTGTGGCCACTTTCCAATTTGGTACCCCCAGAATACGGCAGTCACTGGCAGCTCCATCTAACCAGCGAATCTTTGGCCTCCCTCTTCTTCTACGTCCTAATGGATTGCTGGAAATCACTCTCTTTGCCGGTTCATTGTCATTCATACGGTGCACATGACCTAGCCATCGCAGTCTCCCAATCTTAATTGATTGAACTGCGCTGCAATCTTCGTACAGCCCGTAGAGCTCAGCATTATATCTTCTCCTCCAAATGGTGCCATCCCTGATCGGTCCATATATACGGCGGAGAATTTTTCTTTCAAAGATGTTCAGGGCTCGTTCATTTCGCAGAGTTAATGTCCAGGTTTCCGATGCGTAGGTGAGCACTGGCTTTACAAGTGTCTTGTAAAGAGTGCTTTTAGTTCGGCGAGATAGTAAACGGGACTTAAAATGTCTTAACAGACCAAAGTAGCATTTATTCGCAGACAGTGGCGGCTCGACGACTTTCTAGGTGGTGGGGTTTAGCCATTTATTATTAAATATACATACCTACCTACTTTCTCACATTATACATTATAGATACGTATAATAATAATTATATGATGTAATATAATGAGGAATTGAGTAATTTTTCAGAATAAATAAAATGATTATCTGAGTCGTCACTTAATCACATCTAAAAAGCGTGCTTAAAAATATTAACTTAATTAATACCATGGGGTCATTTGATTCGCTCCCCAGTATGATAAAATAAATTAAATAGTTAATTTAATCATATAATTAAGTACATATGTATATTATGACAGTGATAAAATATCGAACGTGTATTTTTGACATAACGATGTGGGGATGGTCCCTACGAACCCTTAAGGTAGAGCCGCCCCTGTTCGCAGACATGATTCTCTTGTTGATTTCTTCTGTAATATCATTATGTCGAGTTACAAGAGATCCAAGGTATATGAAACTGTCGACCGTATCAAACTTGTATGCACCAATATCTAACTTTGGTGCGACTTCTCGTGGTGTGACATAGACAGGCATGTATTTAGTTTTTGCCTCGTTTATTTGTAAACCCATTCTTTTGGCAGAGGCTTCTAGTGCTGTGAATGCCTTTTTCAGCGTCAATTCTGATATGGCAATGATGTCGATATCATCGGCATACGCCAGCAGCTGCACAGGCTTGGTAAATATCGTGCCGCTGCTACGGGCATCAATCTTTGCATCCCGTATCACCTTTTCTAGCGCAATATTAAAAAGAAGGCATGCCAGAGCGTCACCTTGCCTTAGGCCATTCAGTGATACAAATGGTTCGGATATTTCCGCTTGAAGCTTTACCCGGCATTGTACTAATGTCATTGTCATCTCTACAAGTTTAAATATTTTCGTCGGAATTTCAAATTCTCGCATTGCTTCGTATAACCGGTGTCGATTAATGCTATCATAAGCTGCCTTAAAATCGACGAACAGGTGATACGTGTTAATATTGAATTCAGTGGTCTTTTCTAGAATCTGCCTTAGAGTGAATATTAGGACCTACAGTCACATTGTGATTTTCAATTATTATGTCAACAACACATAGTACCTGTGTGAGTGTTTATGCTAAGCGTATGTGCGTGTTCATGAACATCTGCGTTAGTGCCAATTATACCCCATTTCTTCCACTCCTACTCTGAGTACAGTCCCCTATTGTCCAAAAAACCATTCATTGTTATATAAGCTAGATGAGAAAGCTTTCATACTCTCACCTACGCTGAATTTAAACGTTTTATAAGTAATCTTCATCATTATAGTGTCATTTTCATTATATGTTGGTATCAAATTTCTTCATATACAAATCCGTTATGCCCCTCATATAGGACACAACGGACATTTTATAACTGATGTTCAGTTTTTGTACTTCTATAAGATAGGAATAATCTTCATTTGCATAAGAACTTTTATATGACACCTTGTTTATTATAAATCGTTAATAAATGCCAAAAAGCTCCTTTTAATATTAAACGAGAGCTTTAAGCCTCGTTTCCTTAAAGCACCTATACCATTATGCTCGTGTTCCCTTATGTTTAAAATGTAGTGCAAAATCAGATTTTCTAAGATATTTATTTTTGTGCAAAAAAATATTAAGTAGGTTTGCTCTCGTGGCAAACTTTTTATCATCCAGAAAATATATCAAATCTCGTTTTGGGTTAGTTCTATAGATATAGGTTTTGCTCCTGTATATTTTTCTATATTGTACTCCATACCCCGCCACCATTTGATTGGATGAAACTTTTTTACATTGCCATCTAGTTGTGAACTAATTATATCTTCGGATATATTGGCAGGGTGACGTCGAGATTGGACGGGAAGCGAGACGATCACTGGGCACGAATTAGCGCAAACACAGATGGACGTTGATGAACTACTGTCCCTTTATCCGATGGATGAGTGGACATCTACAATGGCTGCTAGGAATCTCGGATTCCAACATTCTCGCCATAGGTTTAGGTGGGTACCTACATAATATGTAGATAAATATACCTACCTACCTACTCACCAATCGTAGCCAACTGTGACAAGATGTATTGCTAAACAGGTAAGTATGTATTTAACTAAGTATTTTAAATTAATTACTAATTATATTCAACGAATAATTCACAAGATTTAAGAATGCAACATTCTAATTATTGAACATACATAATTATTTTGAAAACACTTCTGAGAAAATATATTATAACCAATAGAAAAAAATTAAAAAAGTAAGACACCCCACCCCGCAGGAATCGAACCTGCATCTCTTGGGTATCGCGCCCACGCACATAGACCACTATGCTATTACTATACTATACCACTATGATAGCCAATCGTAGCTTAATTTGGAAAGCACTTCAAAGAGTAATATTACAAGAGCCAATAGTTATAATTTGTCGTAATTAGTATGGCAGCTTTAGCATAGTGGTCTATGTGCGTGGGCGCGATACCCGAGAGATGCAGGTTCGATTCCTGCGGGGTGTCTTACTTTTTTCAACCTACCTACTTGTAGGTACTTAATATATTTTCTCAGAAGAATTATGTATGTTCAAAGTATTTTTTAGTTAACGAATAATTCACATGTTTGGAGAATGTAACATTTCAAGGCTCCATCATCTTATAAGTAGGTATAAGTATGGTTTCTTCAACATTTTCCGATAAACTTAACATAAAAAATAAATGTTAAGTAGGTGGGTGTAGGTACATAAACTATAAGAAAGTAAGTAAAGTAAATTACCATGTTATATCCTAATCAAAGCATAGGTATACCTACATTCATTGCCCCCACATCCTGAAACGGGCCCCTAGGCTAGGATTTTTGGCGGGCTCCCCTACCTATCGTTAAAGACAAAGGCAGTGTGATGCTCTACAGTAGCGTTTTCTAAATGGTGTACCTATGCGGTAAAATTAATGTGTATATTTTGTGTACCTATATTTTAATGCATCCATTTGAATTATGGAGTTATCGAGTATCGATACATAATAAAAAAAAATGTATCATACAACCACAATCTTTAATAATAACAGTATTCAAGAAAAATAGCACCGCATGCGACTTTTTTTTACCATTAGAAAGATTTTGTGATGTTTGTTTATATCACTTATTTGGTCGACTGGCCCTTCCTGAGCCCGGGCCCCCAGGCTAGAGCCCTGTCAGCCCCCCCTTTGTGGGGGCCATGCCTACGTTAATCCTCCATAGAGTGGAGCTTGTAGGTATTAACGGATAAAAACTAAACTTAGGTAGGTACTAAGTCGTTAGTTACTTTTGTACTTTCGGGAGGTTTACTTACCTACATACTAAGTATTTATGAAAATTATATTCAATCAAGTAAGCAGATGATTATACTGTACATAACTAAGGTTTACTACAACACTTTGTTGTATTAATGATGTTTTTTAGGTTAATATAATTTATCAAAAGTCACGAATATTCGGGATAGAAACAAGCTTTCGTAAATTATTTTATTAAACTATTTAAATAAAAATAAAAAGATATCCACACCATCATCACCTGTTGTTAGATGGATTGTACAAAAATATAAACTGTGTCGCTCTATTTTGCCCAACGGCGACAATCAATGATCCTCAAAATGTTATGATCTGTCTGATTTTCTAAATTTATTAAAAAGGTGGAAAAAATAACTATTGCGGTGATATGAATTGTCAGAAATGAAGAAAAGGGGAGTTAACCATCCACATCATCATATCCGATGTGAAGATGCAATGTTAGATGACCTGACTTAGTCAAGCCTATGAATGTCTCAAAACTCTCAAGAGAGTCTTGACGAACTGATTTTGGTGTAGTTTTAAATACGATCCACGTGATGTACCTAGTGATGTGAAAACGTAAGAAAATTGGCGAGAGACATGGATTCTTAACGTAGGTAAATATTTCTATAGCGTCGTGGGTCCCAGGTTCGAATCCTGGGTCTGGCAAGTACACGTTTTGTTTTCTTTAATTTGTGTATGAGTCAGAGTATGGACCTAATAGGTTGAGCAAGTGGCTGACTCATTTATTTTTCGTAAAAACAAAAACTGTTAAAACAAACCTCCACTCTGTGAAGGTCCATAATATGATCTTATTAGGATCGGATATGGTCGGGAAAAAAAGAAAAAAATATATTTACACTGACGGCTTACGGTGCATGATGGATGACCCCTGACTGTTTCTTTGACCATATAATAGAAATCAAGCTAGTCATCAGTTGTTTTAGTAAAACAATTTAAATACATTTTTTTATTTGTAAGTAGGTATAAGTACAAATTATAAAATTGTTTGTATTAATTTGCGTTAACATACTTTAACATTGCTTTACCTAAGTAGTTAGGTGCCTACTTATATTTTAGAGTTTTACATGTAGGTACCAAGGTACTTGGGTAGGTATTATATTGTATTTCGACGCTTATATTCTGACGGTGCTGCTTTACGGCAGTGAATCACGGCACCTTACGACGGCTCAGAGCGACCGTTTACTGAGCTTGTAGAACGATGTTTGTGATGGATATCTACTGGATGTGCACTTGTATGACTTTAGGAGTAGATAACGAGGAGATGAGATAGTGAACAAAACACTTTGAAAATGAAGAGGTCACGTTGGACTAGACTAGGCCACGTACTTTGGTTACCAGAAAATAATTTCAACCTGGCTTGGCGGTTCTTCAAGCCAACTGAATTCCAGCATCCTGAAAGGCCGCTAAATACTATCCATAGAGTGTAAGTATAGGGTAGAGCTACGGGATATTTCATGCTGGTATGAAACGGAATGACGCACGAAGACTGGCGAGAGACATGGATTCTTGGAGGCGCCATCATATTGTGTATATATACTCCAGCAAAATGGCGACATGGCCGAAAGAAAGAATAATAATGAAGTCGTGCTGCAGAGTTGTTTAGACTAAGGAGAGCAATCCGAACAGATGCAGAATATTTTATTAGGTTTGGACCTCAGAGTAATAATATATAGAGAGCGGCTATTGTTCGGCAAATTGAAGCCTTGTTTCTTGGGTAGATACCTATAACGCACAGTATAATCTCGGTTTTCTTATTACCAACTTAACTATGAAAAATTATACCATCATGTTGCTTTTCAGTACGGCCACAAAATTTAAACACAACATAGTTAACCGTAATAATGTTCTACTAAAATAACTAGAAATAATCCTACCAATAACTTTATATTTAATACAAAAACAATAAATTTCAGCAACACGTGCTCGCAGTTTTTAAATGAATGTAATCAGTCAAATCCATATTTATCGGCGACGTTTAGAAAAAATATTTAATTCAGCCGTAGAAATTTTATCTTACTCTAACGCATAGTGCGAAGATATAAGCGTGCCGAATGCTTACTCACTCGCACTTATGGTTCGTTTTTGTTCGGGCCTTGGTTTGGACTCTAATAAATATCTAGATTCTAGATAGTAAGGTACCTGCCTACCTTCGTCACTGAAAGAAAACATCATTTGCATTGTTGGGTATAGGTAAATCGTTTTACAGTGGCACCATGGGTACGGCAAATGCGGCTTGCAGTTGTAGTGGTATTGTTTTCTAGCACTGAAACAAGCATTGTCGCAAGCAGTTCAATACACGCGCGAATCGCCTATGGTGCCACTGTAGAATGATTTACCTATACCGAGGTTGGCAGTAAAAACTATTTTCTAGGTGATGATAATTCTAACATTTGAGAAACTGTGACTCTTTTCAGACATCCATAAAGCATTAAATATATCTATTTCATAGTTGAAAACTATACAAAAAGACCCCGCCAACTATGATAAATTAACCCATGGGACCATATAACGAATTAACAATAAATAATATCGAGAAATGACAACCATTATTTTATTAAAAAAAACTATTCTATCCCTTTTTGGTTTTTAATATCCAGTAATTTTATTACGTTATTAAAACGTGGCACGCTTGTAGGAAACAAAAAAATGCCATATTGTGTGGACAACAATAAGCCTCCAGAAATAAATTTGTCAAAATTCAAACGAATAAAATATACATATAGGTATCGCTATTATGTACCTACCTACCTACATACTATAAAAAGAAATTTTTACAGGTTTATGACTTCATAAAATAAAAGGGAAGTGTTCTATAGGTAATAGAAGTTATACCTATGTAGTTATATCTATACATATAGGTATTAAATAGACATGGGGTGACTTATTTTTTTAAAACGTTTTTATTAGCTCGTATTCTTGTTTGTCCGGTGGTTGTTTGTCCAGTACAAATCTTGCAATTGATTTTTAACTAACTTCTCGACTAGCTAGAGATTTGAAACTTTTAGAATATATCATAATACGATGCCAATGCATTCTTTTAATACTTTTAGCCATCTTTAAGCAGAATTGAATTCATTATCAGTTAATTCTATTTTGTATGGAAAGTTATTTTAGAAAAATCCGTAAGAAGTAAAAGACTAATAAGGGGGTGGTTCTATCAACTAAATTTTTATTATATACCTACGTGCGTTACGATGAAAATCAAAATGAAATGTAAAAATGACATTTCAGTATTCTATGTTTGTTTGTTTTTTATTTACTTCATATCATGTAGGTACAAGTTTGAGTATATTGAGCATAATAATTCAACAGAAAATTAAAAACGTTGTAGGTATATAAAAAGTTTATTTTGATCTTGTAATTAGGTATTAGGTAGGTAGGTACTACCTAAGTATACGGTGAATTGCCTGCGCGGAAAAATAGTGACTTTAAAAAAAAAGTTTGTCCAGCGGTTGTCCACTCGACGAGAGACATGTCGATTTCTATTAGCATTACTACAATACTCAATAAATTTGTTCTGTAGTCTTTTTACGTTATACCTAACATGCACCATTTTCTTCCCACGTTGTGTTATTCGTCGTTTTTGGGATTTCTATGCGTGAGTACCTAGGTACTGGTAGCACCCGTTAGTTGAACACTTACGCAATATTATGTTTAAATCACAGTAAGAAAACAAAGGGTTGGCAAATGCCTAACACCGATTCCTCGGATAATCTATACCTACATAGGTACGTACAAATATATTTTTTCCAGCTCGGAATTTAAAACCGTCCCATTTGGATTCGGAGGACTAGATACATTTTTCTACCTTCCGTGGTTTTTTTTTATGTTAAGGCTATTATAGCTATGGCCCCCACAAGGGGGAGGCTGAAAGGGCTCTATCCTGGAGGCCCGGGCTCAGGAGGGGCCCGGCAAGGCGAGACGACCAGATAAATGAGATAAACACACATCAAAAATTTGCTTGAATAGTAAAAAAAGTCGCCTGCGGCGCTATTTTCCTTCAGAAATATTGTTATTCAAAGTTATGTGGTTGTACGATACAATTTTTAATTGTGTATCAATACTCGACATCTCCATAATTCAAATGGGTGTATTAAAATATACAATAAAACACTAAACATACACATTAATTTTTCCACGTACACCATTTGTAAAATGCACTGTAGAGCGTCACATTGCCTTTATCCTTAGCGATAGGTAGGAGGGCCCGCCAATGATACTAGCCTGGGGGCCCGCTTCACGATGTGGGGTCCATGATTATAGCTGAGGCATAGTCTAAAAAGATCGTGACTAGGCGATGCGCAGATTGTGCAAATGACGCGAGCCGAACGAAATATAATTTGTCATAAAAATTCAACATGCGTCCTTTTAATGTTATGTTTATTATTATTTTCGTAATAATACTAGTATATTCATTGACGTGTTTTCTTTTTCAAGTACCTACCTACGTGCGGAACGTTTTTTAGTCATCTTTACACGATTTAAGAATATATTCCTCCGACGCCATCACAAAACAAATTGACGTGCTCACACCTCGACTTTCAGTCTCCGATTGGCGACGACTGCGAAATTTCGTTCCAAATACCTACTGTTGAAAATTATTTGCCGTTTCACTTATGTGCGCTCTTAACCACTAACTTTAATAATACCTACCTACTGATAACATAAATTATTAAATTCGAACAATAACAATTAAAAATTACTGACAATTCAACGTTACAGAAAAACAACACAACAAAATTAATCATGTTTTCTGCTATTAGGTATCTATAGGTACATAAATATACTAACAAACAATAAATTATAATAATAAAAAACGAAATATAGGGTATAATTAGCCGTCGGTTGTCTCTCTTTCGGGGACTGCCAGCGTGACAGATGATGGCGCAGGGTTCTAGACCCGCGGGGGACCAACGAAACGGACTCTTTGTCGCGCCGACCACACGGACCCAAGACCAGGTTCCAGACCTACATAAAGTAAAATACAATATATTCCGCACAATTATCAGGAACACCGTGTAGATAAGTAGACATGTAGGTACGTTTAACTGTAAACAATTTAGTTTGCGCTCTTTACGTCGGATCTTAACAGCCTAGCTCCACCCTTCGCTGCTGTCAGATACTATGGTAACCAAATTACCAATATCAGGTGCCTATGCAGTGCAATTTATAAATCCTACATACCTAGCTGGGGCGTACGGTGAAATTTTCTTGTAAGGATGAAGTTGAAAAAAATAAAAGAAAGAAAAAAAATATTTTCTGTATAAGTACGTGCTTAGGTAGGTATTTATTATACTTATCTATTTATCATAGGGTTTGTAACGAATTGAATCTTGGGGAGCGCCCAAATAATTATTAGGTAATTACTTATTTATAATGTGGTAAGTATTGCAGAGTGCGATACTTATACCTACCTACCGAAGTATTAATTACTACGTAGGTAGGTACCTAAGTATATTTAATAATTAGGAGCGGAATGCAGATACATTTTGTCATAACTAAAATTTCCTTAGCAGAAAACACTATACAGAAACATTGTCCTTAGTTAAGATCATTTCTATCGAAAATAATACCATATTTAAAAATTCTCTTTCCTATAGTTTAGGTAAATTATTTTATAATTGTTAAACGATGACAACTCCATTTTATAAATGCAATGACTATAAATAAATATTAATATTTAATTATAATACTCTTATGTTTCCGTTATAAGTCATTATACGTGATTCCACAGGCACCGCAATATATATTTTTTAACATGGTAACACTAGCGTCAAGTGTCATTCTATCATCTGGCATCTTGTATTTTTGCGGGCTGGCGTATAAAAGTAAAATAATATTCTGCAAGTACATGCCAAACGAATTAACAATATCAATATCCATATTTAGATACATTGTTAAATGAATTTGAATGTATGGACTGTTTTATAGACATGCGAATTTATTTTGACAGCAGCTGTCAGTGGTAAATGGTAATACAGAAGGGGGCATGTTCATAACAAAAGTAGTCTATGGTTAAGGATTCCTTAACTCTATACTCGGTATAGTCTATAGTTAAGTCATGGTTTTCGGCAACTTATCCTTAGGATCGAAATTTCGGATTCTGTATAGGGCTCTAGGTAATTAAGTCAATATTAATCTAGAAACTATTTAATCATTTATTCCTGGAGATGTTTCATATCTACAGCATCTATGGACCGCACGCCACTAACATCTCACATCTACATCCTTAAAAAAACTTAATTATAAATTGTTTAGATGTGTATAATTTTTATAAAGTAGAGAATCTTTGGAACCCCTTCAGAAAAAGAGTTACAAATAAATTCTAAAATACTCACGTGTTTCTCAGGATTCTTGGGTTCAGTTCCAGTCTAGTTCCCAGCTCTGCGTCGATACGTAGATAGAACCCACACATCGTCTTTTAATACTTTGTATGAAGAACACAGTGTAATTAAAATGGTTTATTGTGTAATATGTCGCTTCGACTTTTCTTGGTTGCGAAAGTTTACGTAGTGAAGTTTGCTGACAGTGCTAATTGCGCAGTCCCGTTGCATTTGCGTTCAATTTGCGCATTTCCTGTTCCCACAGATGATTTGCGCACGCGCTTCTATCATCACAGCAGCGATCGAGAACAATAATCATTACGTACCTATCCACCTAGGTAGGTAATATTAATAAAATGTACATAATATGTTCATTCCTTTTTCTGGTAAGTAGGTAGGTACCTAACTCCAGGATTTCGGTTACATCGTTACATGTAAATTATAACCAAGTTAACCTCATCACCAAAGAGCGTGATCACTCCGGAATGGGTAGATACCTACTGAAGAACTATGTATGAGTCCATGCTCCAACTATTCTTAGCCTATGCTATAGGGCAGGTTTCCCAAACTATGTTCCGCGGAACACCAGTGTTCCGCCGAACCTGAAAAGGTGTTCCGCGACAATTTGGAAAGGTTTTATACACTGCAACACATTTAAAAATCTTCTACTAAGTAGAAGTAAAATAAGTAAAACTAAATTAATTAAAGAATCTACTTCATATTGAAAGGCGAGTGATGATCAATCTCCACTGGTGTTTATGACGTCAAGTAACTAGATAGGTCATGGCTCCCACAATGGGTAGGGGGGGCTGACAGGCCTCTAGCCTGGGGGCCTGGGCTTACGGGGGGCCCTGCATGAGAGATCGACCAGCCAAGTAAGATAAAAACACATCACAAACATGCATTAATAGAAAAAGAATGTCGCCTGCGGTGCTGTTTCACTTCAAGGATAGTAACATTTAATAATATGTGGTTTTGCCATACTTAAAATTTTTGATTATTGTCGATATTTGACATGTTCATACCTAATTGTGCATATCAACATAAAAGTGGGTGTATTAAAAATACAAAAAATGCTAATAATACCCATAATTTTACCTCGAACACCATTTGGAATATGCAACTGTAGATCGTCAGATTGCCTTTAACCTTAGCGATAAGTAGGGGGCCCGCCAAAGATCCTAGCCTGGAGGCCCGCTTCGGGATGTGGGTGCATGATCAAGGTACAGGCGGAGGATCTTTTCTCACACCGTGCGCATGAAAAAGATGGGGTACGTACCTATATTGTTTTTAACTGACCGGCTGACAAGTCTTGTCAGTTTAACGACAGTTGCCAAAATTGGCAGAACGGATAGCTGCTCTAATAAATAACCTATAAAATAAACTAAGTGTTCCGTTACAATTTCCGGGTTTGAGAAGTGTTCCATTGCAGAAAAAGTTTGGGAAACCCTGCTATAGGGTTACATGTCAATTGTAAGTAAAACATTTCACCATGGCACAGTTCGCCGTGAGCTTTCTTATCGGAAAGACATGACCGTATACTATAGGTACCTACCTACGGTCACCAATTATATTAAATTCAATGTGAACATTAATTTAATTTTCATAGCTGCTTGGCAAAATTCATGAATTCAAGAATGAAAACCTATCCTAACCTAACAAATAATCCATTATATCGGCTATTTTCAAAATTTGTTTGCTGCTGGCTTCCTGCAAACTTGCGAAGTGTAAGCCGACAAGAACCGTTTTTTATTTAGACATAAATTAGGTAGGTATATGTCAGAACTATACGACCCAAAGAGGTTGGATGGTCTTTAATAAGTATACCTAGGTACCTACCTACGGCCATATATTTCCGATACAACATTTCACGGTGAAGTGTGATACGGCGAAATGCATACGTACAAGTTTTCGGACACGCAAGATGTCTGCCAACTTCAATTATAATATGAAACGTTTAATGTTTAGGAACAATGTTTTAGTCCTTTTATGGCTTACATCCACTTATCGTATCGCTCCACAAACATGTAGGTATTTATTAATAGAACCTCCACTCTGTGGAGGCCCATATGATCGTCTTAGGATTTTCGTGGAAAAGGGGGCATTTTTCTATTACCTACCTACAACAGCCTACTTTCGTTTAACAAGCACTCTTCGTCACTGATAGGTATACCTAAGTACCTAGGTATCAGGAAAATCTTAACAGCCTACTTCCACCCTTCGCCACTGCTAAGTATAGATACCCAACTAGCGAGAAAAAAACTTAATTATGTAGGTAGGTACTTACCTACTAATATGCCTACCTACTACGCATTTCAATGGTTGTTTGTACCTGCAAACATAATTAAATTTGTATGCATAATAATTCGTTGAACGTAATAATAAGTGAATAATTGCACGATGGCGCTTAATTAATACGGCGCTTAACTGCGTCGCAGTAGGTAGGTAGGTAGGTAGATAGTTACCTACCTACCTAGGATCACTTGGTAGCTCGCGAGGCAGAGGACGCCGCTCGTCGATCGCCCGCGGGGGCAGAAATTAAGCTCGACTCGCCTGAATAAGTATGATGCGATGATGTACACCCGCCTTAATTATTCCAACGGTGTACAATTTTCATTAAGTTTATTGGGTGCTGATTATTCGGAGCGACTTTTAAAAATGTGGTTGAGTTTGTCTTTACAAAAAAGGTTCTCGACAGCTGGCTTAAGTGATAAAAATTAAATTGACATAGGAAGGTAGGTATCTAGGTACCTACATAGGTACTACCTATTAGGTAGGTATATGACTGGACTGTTAAGGTGAAGCCTTTACTGAGCCCTTTTTCAAGAGGCACCTAGCGGAAAAATACGATGCTTGCAATTTGAGACATTTTTTTGATTAGGTATTTACAATTTCAACTGTGTCAATTAATAAATATTTATCTAAGTAAAAAAATTACAATGAAAAATATTTTTTATTTTAAGTCAAAGATAAACGAAAAATAATAAATTAATAAATAAAAAAATGTAGTAAAATGCGAATTTGTTGAATCGTACTCCATCTTAGTATTCCAATATATATTTTATGGTCATATTTAATATTAAAATTTAGTTTATTAACTTTTCTAAGCATCGCCCAAGAGATTTTGGACTAATTCATAGTTTTAATATTTTTTATATTTATTTTAAATGTGTACCTATAACTTGAAATCCATTGTATTTATATCTATCAAATCGAGCTACAATATTGGGACAATACCTAAATAAAATTTGATATAAATAAAAAGGATTTCAAGTTATAGGTAGGTAGGTACCTACTTAACATTTATATATTTATAAAAATAGATGTTTTTTAAAATATATATTAAAACTTTGAATTAGTCAAAACTCTCTTAAGCGATGCTTAGACAACTTAATAAACTAAATTTTATTTATAAATATGACCATAAAATATTTGTAATAAGTAGATAATAAGATGGGGTCCGAATGTCCGATACAAAAAATTACCATTTTTTACGATTGTAAGTAGGTATATATCTTTGACTTCATATAAAAAATATTTTTCAATTTAATGTTTTCAGATAGATACTTACATACCTACCTACCTATTTATTAATTAACACAGTTGAAATTGTATATTATCAAAAACGTGTCTCAAATTGCAAGCTTCGTATTTTTCCGCTAGGTTCCTCTGTTAGGTAAAGACATCACCTTAAACCCTTAAAAACAACATTTAACAAAACGTCGTCACTTCCGATGAAACCTCTCCTAAGCGTGGCCTGACTTGTTTTTCAGTATTTTTGCGCACGTTTTCCATCGTCGATGGAATACAAAAATAAACGTGCGCAAAAATCTGCAATAATTTGTTTCTTTTTTTATTAGATAAAAAAATATACTTAAGTAGATATAGGTACATATCTAATTATAGGTAAGTCGGTAGGTACTTAAGTATAAGTAGGTATATTCTTACTTACTTAGGTATCTATATTCTTTTTTAGCTAACACTCCAACAAGCCTAGAGGCCCAATGACAGTAGTCTAGTTTAACACCTAGTATAGGTATTTAGTATACCCATAATAGAAGTGAAACAATCACAAACACCCGGGTTTTGAAAAACAACATAAATTTATCGTGCCCTCACCGGGTCGAACCCATAACTCCCGGATGAAAGGCCAGAACCGCACCACGCACTGCACCACGAGAACCTAAGAAAGTTAAATGAAATCAAACAAGTACCTAAGTACCTACCTACCTATCTCTAACGAAGTTGTGTGCACTGTTTATGTCGGATCTCCAAGCCAAGCCTACTTCCACCCTTCGCAACGGCTACCCACATACCTACCGCTCCAATATTTGGGACAGATTAAAATAGGTAAGTACCTATAGGTATCTATGGGCTCTTACTAATTGGTTATACAAGACATAAGTACCTACATCCTCTTATGTAGGTACCTACTTAATTCGATACTTAACTGTTGTCAATAAATTACCTATTAATATAGGTAGGTACACGGTCAACATATTTGTGCAAATAACTGTTGGTATTTTTTTATATTCGTGTCCTTTGCTCTTTATCCCGAAAGGGGGCGCATTATCCTCCCATCCCACCCTGTATCATCCTAAAATATTCCGTCTCGCTTTATCTTCGCGTTAAAAAAGTCTACATAACCTTGCTCCTTTGGTTCACCGGCGCTATACTACCGACGACCTTCCTTTCGCACTTATACCTAACCCCACCTCCGCGAAAGCGATTCGCCCGTCTCGCTCGCTCGCGCGACGCGAAACCGTCACCAGTGTCGCGCCGTCTCCCTCTGTCACTCGACCCCGGACGACGACAGTCCAGACGTGTCATCTCGGCCGTTACTTTTAAGACCTACGTGACATCCGCCGTCTCGCTTTCGCGCGCGGAGTTTTCCGCCCGCGGCTACGCGTGCCGTCTCTGTTTCGTGTCGTCTTTACGCGACAACACGACGTGTATGTTTGTTTCTGTCGCACGTTTGCGTTTGACATCATGTTTTGTATAGCTGTGTCCTGCTCTTTTGGCGGTGTCGTGAAAATTTTAAGTTCGCCTTCCCACTCTTTTTTCCCTGGGAAAAGACATTCAAAAATCGTGAAAATTTTTAATAAGAGTAATAATTATTATTTTTTTATAGACGGCGCGTCACGAAACAGCTCTGTATTATTATTATGGTAGTACATTGTACTTAATAGGTAGATAGGTAACTAAATGGGATTCAGATTAGTATTTTTGAACTAAGTAGGAGTTCACTCAACTGATGTTCGTGCCCTGCATCCAAACAAATATTGAAAAATAAACCATAATTTTCCGGACGCGTGAATCGAACCTAAGACATGCTGCTGCTTTAAAAAAAGACAGTGCGACATCGATCCTCATTATTAATGTTTTGTCGTTATGATAGGTAGGCAGGTCAATACTTACCTGACAAACGTATGTGGGTATCTTATCGTTGTTCTGCCTACATAGATGGATGTAACATGTTTGCTGCGTCGCCATATGCATAAACTCAGTTGTGTAGGTAAATTGCGTAGGTATCTACATAAGTAGGTATCTACATAAGTAGGTACCTACGCAATCCGTAGGTACCTACGAATCCAATCCCATAGGTACCTACGAATCCAATCCCGAGCCAAAATTCTGATCCCGGGATTTCGAGATTACAATTTGACAATCCCGGGATTGGCATTTTGTTCCATTGTTAATATAAAATTTTTATATTTACAAATAACATTGATAAAATCGGTCAAAAATAAATCTAGTATAATTTATACTATTTAAGACATTTATTGTTAATATTGTATACGTTCAATCATGGAAATACACAAGTTTAATGGAGTAAATAATATTGTAATATAAATAATAATGTGAATTTAATATGAGATTGCTGTTTCTGATGGTAAAGACATAATGAATGGATTAGCGAGATTTAAAATAGTAAACCAAGTAATCATGGCGTACTTATGGCCTTTCCGCTTCATAAATCTAATTAGTCAGCCAAATATGAAACTGCCGTAACACGTGTCATGGTGGAATTACTTTGTTAAAAGTGGGAAGCATTGTTTTTTCCAATCTTTCTCATTTTTAAAAATTATGTGAAAAAATAAAATGAATCGGCAACCTACACATGGGTATAAATCAAATTTCATTCGAACTCAGTTTATTTCTAATGTAGTTATTTTTTATTAAAAGTATTTTTTCTGTTATATTTTCGCTTTTAATTCCATAAAAGAAATCCCGGGATTATGTTTATCAATCACGGGATTCATAGGTATCGAAAATAGCTCGGGATCCTGGGTTGGAATCCCTAGTACCTACATACTTCATAGACTTAAAGTCTGTTAACCCATACAGAACTTAAGCACTGCTGTGAATAATAAAACTTATATTCTTTATATAAAATATGTAGGTACATAAATACCCTTTCCTACTCGAGCAAGTCAATGATCAGTTTAGTAGCGCTGATATTCAAAAATAGATTCACTCAAAGTGTGTTCTAAATTTAAGTGTGAAACCTACCTACCTACCTACTTACCAGTCTACATATTCATATTGGCTAATCAAAGCTTGATTAATCGAATTTCGAGAGGTGTTACTTAAATTCAATAATCGAATATTAGGTAGGTACCTACCCATATGTATCCAGGTAGGTAGGTAGGTACCTACCTAAAACTTACTTACCTATCAATAGAATAATATATTCAACTGTATTTTTAAGTTTGACTGAAGCTTACGTAGGTAGGTAGGTAGGTACCTTGGTAATATGACCCCCACTAGGGTTGGGCTGACACTGCTCTAGCCTAGGGGCCCGGGCTCAGGAAGTGCCCGACATAGCGGGTCGGCCAGCTAAGAGAGATAAACACACATTACAAATTTACCCTGACAGTAAAAAATTCGCCCGCAGCGCTAATTTACGTAAATCATGTTGATTATCGTTTAAAAATGTATCTAGTAATAGGTAACTAAATAGGTAAGTACCTACGATGCAATTTTTGATGTGTGTTGATACTCGACAATTCAATAATTCAAGTGGATGTATTAAAAATATATCTATACTAAAAATCACAAAAAATACACTGAATAGGTACATACTCTTAATTTTACCTCGAATACCTACCATTTGGAAAACGTTAATGTAGTTAGTGAAGAGCGCAGTGACGTCCCGTGGGGGTAGGCAGAATGAGCGTCGCTGGCGGCGGCAGTTACTCGAAGGGCGGCAAATCGAAGAGAATCGTTAGGTGTAGGTAGGTATATAGAAAAGGTACCTATCTAAACTTTGTAATAACGGAAATATCTTTCCCTGAAAAGATTGAGTTCACTGGTTGGAAACAAAATATATTAATTAACATAAAAGATTTAATAGGTCTGATTTTTTTTTGTCGGGTTCGCGATGTCTAGCTTATTTCCGTTGTTTTGGACGTAACATTCTTAATGACTATCAATGACACGTGCATATTTGCGAATTCATTAGTTTATCCAAATATTTTTGCCAGTCATTCAAGAGTTTTGAATAAATGGATCTGTAACCGTGGACACACAATATTGTCTATAGAAGTGTGGCATTTAAATTAGATTTTGTGGTGTATATTTTGTAAGTAATGTATCCATTAAACACATTTCTTAGATATTGGAGCCATAAAAGAATGATAAAAAAAATACTGTATAAAAAATGGGGCGGCATTTTGGAGCTGCTTTGGGGCGGCATACTGCTTTTGCTAGACGCGGAATTCGAGCCTGCGACCTACAACTTCTTTTATGGATACTATACCAATCGTCCATCGCGGGGGTTACCGACGTTAGATATAGATAGGTACAGACCTTCATATACCTAACAGGTAGATCTATGAACTTTAAAAAACAAAGGCATTCAGAATGTTTTAATACATACAGGGGTAGCAAACATTTTTGTGGTCGTTGTCTGCTTACCAAGAAAAAAATTTCTTAGGGACTTAAGTATAGTTTTAAAATTAGGGGGAAAAGTTTTTTTTTAATTTCTTTTCCGATATTTTCCCTCGTGAGCGATTTCCCTCTACAAAATTTGTCTTTCATCCAAAATCCAAGTCGAAAGCTTTGTTTGTTATTTAAGCTTTCATTTGAAATGATTCGCTCGTAACTAAAAGTTCGCTCCCACTGATTTAGTAGGAGGTAGGTAAAATAATATTAGATATGTTGGTAAAATTAATTGTTTAAAAATGGCGGCTGTCAATGCTGTCAGTTAGACTATAACGATAGTCGCATGATTTTATTCAGACAAATAAGTACCTAACTACGTATAGGTACCTATCTAGGACTACAAAAGAAGATTCAGGTAGGTAGGAGTCTAAATACATAACTACCTACATACTTATACTTGTCCAGAATTTTACTTTCGATCATTTTTAAATTATAAGTCAAAAAGGTGGAGGTAGGCTGTTAAAATCCGTAGTAGTGCACACTAAACTTTGTCAATCATACGTATTTGTTTTCATTGAAATAAGACTACATTTTACAGATGGTGTTGGTTAGTTAAAATTCAATTAAACCATGCGAAAACCAAGCCATAATAGATAAAAGTCAAAAAATACTCGTCTACCTATAAAATATCCAAAATTTTGCAATTAAATCATACATAACTTTGTTTATCTATTAAGTAAGTACCTACCTAAGTTTGAACTAGGCAGGGCTTAATGAATTTAAAAAATGAACCAACAATATGTGTAGATACCTAATCCAACGAAAACAAACCAAACCAAAGTTACCAAAACTATTATAGGCAGGGTTTTATTGATTTTTAAAAACTAACCATTACCATCTGTAAATTGTAGTCTTAGTTCAATAAAATATAATAATAATAAAATAAGGTATGACTAACAAAGTTTAATGTGAACCATTTATGGGAAATCTTAGCAGCCTACCTCCGCCCTTCGCTACTGGTGGGTAGTTGGTAAGTAGGTATGTGATGAACCTTGCATAATAAGCGCCGAGACGCTCGAATCGGTAAGCGTGGTTGCGTGCAATTTATATTTATGGTTGACAATAACTCACGACGTTCGGCGAGAATCATCGAACCTGCGAACTGTTCGTGTAATTATTAGAGTATGATATTTTTCAGCTTTACTTCCATATTATTATGTTTAAAAGCTCTGTTTCATAATAGGTAGGTACCTACCTATATAAGAGAGTATTTTTAATAACACCTTTCGATAACAGTGTCATTGCAAGACCCGCCCCATCGATGTCGTCGGTTTTTTTTCAGAAGAGAGCGTCGCCAAAGAAAATCGCCTCGCGAAAAACGAAACGCACACATACACACGCACCCACACACGCCCGTCTCATCTCTTTCAGCAGCGAGACAGACTCTGTCCCTTTCCTCTCGCATAGAGCCAGATCCCTCCGTCTCTGTTGCTCGCTCGGTCGCATTACCCATTATGCGAGTCATACAATTCCGCTGGTGCTTTTTCAGTAGTGGACGGTGATTCGCCGCCGACCGTCGTCGCGATCCCCCAGACGCAGTGGTTCAAAGTGTTAAAAACATATTAAAAAAAAACGTCAAGTGTCATCAAAAACCATAGTTGTTTCTTAATGATTTATTGTTGTGTGTTGGTTGTGTTTCTGCGAATAGGGATAGAGTGACGCGGAGAGGATTATGAGAACACACACATGATTCAGGTTAGTTGACTATTTTTTTCACGATGTCCGAAGTGTCAAAATTTTAGCAAGTGTTTTTTTTAATCTTCTATATCGGGATTTTAATGTGTTATCGCTTTTTATAAGGCTATATATTCAGATAAACTTGATAGAATCGATCCTGACCAATAACCAAAATGAAAAAAAAAACAATTCGAAATTAGATACCTACCTAAGATTTAGGTATTTTGGCAAGTCTCTACTTAGGTACTTGGATAGATATCTACCTACTTACATACCTAAATATTTTAAGCAGGTACATAACTAAATTTAATATTATCTACTTATCCTTTAGTTTATATTGTTTATAAGAATAACTTAGGTACATACCTACCCTTGTTTACGAGGTTTTAACGTCAACCATTCCCGTGGATCGAATCAAACTTGATCGCTAGGTATCGGTACGCAGGTACGTGGGTAGGTACCCAGATAGACAACAACATATTATTGTGAATTTGTAATGCTAGCAGCAGGATTCGAACCAACGACTAACATATTAGAAGCTGGCCGTAGGTGCGAACCACTAAATTTAATAGGCACCTACTCTTCGATAGGCGCGAAAATTATTGTTACTTATATTTAATTGCAATTAGTTAGGTTAGGTAGGTTACTTAACATACTACCAACCTACTACTAATTTTACATATATCGAACATATATAAGCAGGTACCTATCTAAGAGTGAAATATAGATAAGTACCTACCTACCTACTTAAATATCAACCTCATTTTTATTACAAAACTCTACATGGGCAGGTAGCTACTATAGTATATAACTATAGTTACTTATACCTAATTACCTACTTATAAAAAAACCTATCTGATATCTAATAATAAATAGATACCTAAGTTGTTCTTAATTTGCAGTATACCTATGTTTGTAGGTAAGCATAATAATATCAAGCTTCAAATCAAAAATATTCATAATAAAGCCGTCTAATTTATTAGATACCTGTCATATACCTACCTGTTTACATACTCATACTGTATTAGATGTAGGTACCTACTTATTTTCCTTATTTTCACGATTTTTCTTAAGTAGGTAGGTATTGACTTTACCTAATAATAAGGCAATTATTAAATCTGTAGGTACCTACATATTCTGTGTCTGTTATACTTTTTCCATTGGTGAATCCGCTTGGTGCAGGAAGATGGTGAAAGATGAAACCCGGGTCGCGCAAACGATTCAAATGAAAAAACACCTAGGTACCTACCTACAAAAATCACTCATATGTAATTTGTATTCAAAATATTCCACCAAATAGGTTGATAGGCACCTACAAACAGTCAGTTGATAGTATCTAATAATTTTGTATAGCTATTGACACTGTTTGAGACTGAAGAAATATCTACTCATGTAGAAGCCTACATAGTATTTATACCTATATATTGCATAATTAGGTGGATGGGTACTCACTGACTACATACATCACAAAGCCATTAGTTACTTAGCCTAACGTTTTTAACTGCAGGAAACTGTGAAAGCTAGAATTTTAGTTTTCCTGTATTTTTTTTAAATTAGCCAATATGGCTGTATTTAGTTCATACCTGCATATGGTGACTGTGTCATAGGTAGGATATATACCTAAATTACTTTTTCCTTATCTACATTAATTTATTAAATTTAGTGGTAGACCAAACATCAGTCAACATGGGAATTAATACTTTATTAAAGTAAATTTTCCCAGAGCAAATGAAATTAAACCAAATCTCCTCGTTTTTCATTAGAAGAATAGAATAGAATTACTACCTAATGAATTATAAGTATAATTTGCAAGAATACATGCACATAATATATCTACACTATAGGTATGCTTTCACTATATGGAAGTTATCGACATATTTACTACAAGGAATGGTAGTCAGCCATTTCCTCAATGCATTGGGGCCTTGCATATTGAAAAACAACATGTGATTTTTTTCAGACGTTGAATTCGAACCCGCATTGCACATCTTTTTCATGAAGATTGTCATTATTAACTTTCCTTGCTTTCCATTTAAACTATCTACCAGTTAAGCAGTTAGATTCTAACTGCTTTTGACTGTCTACCTACAAAGTTTATCCAAGTTTTACATTTCAAAAGTTCATTGGGATTTCTTATTAAATAAAAGTACCTAACTGATAACTTCCCGAGATAGTAACTACATATCTAATAAGATATAGTATCTACCTAATCCCGGAGTAATAAATATTAAATTCCGGGATTTGGTATTGCTCATATGATTCGTTTTACTTACCTCATAACTAATACTTTTTTTAGCTCATTCCGTGAATATTAGTTATGTAGGCACACATCATTGAATACCCATCCACTTTAACGTTTTTGCTTTACGTAGCTTCCTTCATAACTTAGTAGATAGGTTATAACATCTATATTCCTATCTAATTTAATAATTTGCTAAGAATATCAGTTATTACCTAAGTATAGTATCTCCTATATTTGTTTGTGACAATGTACCTTGGTAATTACAAGTTCATTATTGCCACATCTCGGATCAAACATTGTTGTATTGCGTAGGTAATAGAAAAAGCATTTCTTTGATTTAATCACATGTCAAACATATTTACTGTAGGTGAGATGAGTTCATCGGTAGACAGATGCATTTTTTTCAAAAATTAATCAACAATGATGTCTTAGATACCTAGTTACAGTAGTTACCTACTATCAAACGTAAATTGTTATTGAGTAGGTACATAATAAAAATAAATAATATCCACTGTACCTAATAATAAATTCCTAGGTAGGTAGGTACCTCGTTAAAATAAAAGTACTAACAAATACTAATAATTAAATCAGTCAGTTATATCCAACATTATTTTATTATAGATAGGACAATCGAACTGCTCATCAGTTAAATACATTTTATATACTTACTTAGGTCATTTTCCAGGCAACCGTGACTATAATAGAAAATATTGATTAGGTACCCAGTAATTTTACATATTATTTGGAAACCTTAGAAACAAAAGTATTACTGACAAATAATTCAATAACAAATGCTTCATTTATAAATCTTCCATTTAACTATAATTTAATTAGGTACACTTACACGTGACCTATTCATTGAATAAAAATAGTAATAATTAGATAATAAATTGAATGTAATCAAATTATATTTTGGTAAAAATAGGTCGTGAAAATTCTTAACTTCATCCACGCGACCGTTTACAATCCCTTCATTTCGGAATCATAAAATAAAGTTAAATCCCGGAATTGCATAGCCTATTTACTTTGATACAGATAAGAAATATAATTCTTCAATACATTTTAAAAGAGCCAAAAGAAGATAGAGTCTTTAACATCTTTCTAACTACATGTGCGCGTTTCTATGTTTCTTTGTAAAATTTACAAATTCAGTGCCATTGATTGACCTCTTCCCTTTTCTTCGTTACATACCTAACTAGTTTTTCATAGTTAACCGCCTACCCTTGTCACACACTTCATATACCTACCTAAGTAGGTTCATTTCTATATTTCAATAGATGGAAAACACTTTTGTGGTACCTAGATAGTTACTGAAAAGTGTTTTTCCATTCCATGGAGGTACCTCGTACCTAAATTACCCCTTCTTCTCTAAGTCACCTATGTATTTACATGCAAGCAGATATTTGAACAGTATTTTAAATGATTGTCTTGTAGTTTGTAGTCACTCCTGCGATTTTTTCAATAACCTAGATCAAAATTAATGATTATGAGATAATATCTGCCCTACGTAAAATTAAATTAATGTATTAGTAATCACAAGGCTGTAAACCTTTTGATGTTAATTTAAAATTAAAAATTTGATTTTAAACCTTCTAATAAACCAGCATGAATATTAATTAGGACCTACTAACTGTCCTATTACCTATAAGTTAGTAGATATAATGCTACATAGACCTCTCTGTATTTTTTTAAATAACAGCCATAAATAATATACCCATTTGAGTATTAATTATAATAATATTATGTTTTTATTGGTCAAATAAAATCACTATGCTTCTCTGGTAGTAGGAAAACATTTTCTATCGCAATTTCAAAACAATGCTAGCAATTCAGCACTGCGACGCCATCTCTGAACGAAAACTGAAAGCTGCCGGAAAATAATAATATTATTTTGATATTATTCATTTCATACAACTATTTTCCTCGAGTGCAATAGTTGCGTTGAACTATTTTGTATGATAAAATAGTAAGTATTTAAATAATATGTGTACCTATTAGCTATTAAGTAGGTACCTATCTAAGAAGTTACCCAAAATATCTACGTAGGTAATTTTTTTTATATCAAGGAACCGTACC
The DNA here is from genome assembly GCF_057557595.1 of Rhyacophila brunnea. Lineage (NCBI taxonomy): Eukaryota > Metazoa > Arthropoda > Insecta > Trichoptera > Rhyacophilidae > Rhyacophila > Rhyacophila brunnea. The sequence continues at coordinate 37,541,323 of NW_028232848.1, read as the reverse complement.
GATTATGTACCTATCTAGGTACTGGATACTTTATGTTAAAAAATATAATTGGGTACGTACCTAAAAATAGTAACTTAGGTAGTTGTAGGCATAGATATTTTTATTTAACAACAAAATTTTAAATAAATATCTACACACGATAACATTATTTTTATTACCAGCACAATATGTAGATAGGTAGATAGGTACGGTACATTATGTTTTACATGAAATCCCCATATGGAATGGTACAGAGATGTTGAAGACATTCTTTTTCTACAAGTACCTAATAGACAGAGTCTAAACCAGGGAACTCAGAAATAATGGGAACTGAAATACATAACGGGTAAGGCGATAGCAGGTAACCGACTCAAGTAAGGAAGAATCCGGGTTAAACTTACACACGTGTCAAGAATACGTTTTACGTCGAATACTGAAAACTGCTCTCGGTTTATGCATTTACGCTTATTTAATGTTGGTGGATTACACACACTATTGCACGTGCATAATGCGTGCTTCATTTTCGTAGGACACTCACACATTCAAAACCCTGCTTCAAGATGCGGCGTATTGAATATAGCCTATCGGTATTCTATTTATTATCTGTTCTGTGTCTAAACATTATGAAAGTGAATCCAGAAAGAATACCCTTGGTCTATTATTTTTTATACAATTGGAGTATAGAATTTGTTGAGTTTTAAAGGTTGTCGTAGAAGTTTGGATTTTCCTAAAGGGATTCCCATAAAGCCATTCTTGAAAACGTAGGTATCTATTACTTAGGTAACATGTAACCTATTTTTTTTTTTAATTATGTAGGTAATAGGTGGATAGGTAGGTACCTAGCAAATTTTCAAATTTGTAGGACAATGTTTCGCAAAATAAAAACCTTTTCTAAAAATAATTTAATTGAGTCGTATAGTATCAAAAGTAGATCTGTGCCGTTATTCATAATTTAGAGAAAATGACGAAAAAGGTTTTGTTGAGTTTTTTAGTGTTATAATAGCACGAAATATGTTTCTACATTTATAAATTAGAAATTCAATTCAAATTCAACAGTTCTACTTTTGTTTCCAAAGTATTGAACAGTTCTAATTCTGATACCAAGCCCTATTTTCCATCACAATTTTATACCACACAGATATGATTTTGATTCGAATATTATATTGCTAGTCGTACATTATGGTGAGAAGAATAATTTGGCATACTTAGTTAAATTTCGATATATTTGCGACAGTTTACTTTTGATACTATACGACTCAAATATCCGTTGATTCTAATACTTAAGGCGAATTCTTTGCCTCAATTTACGATCAAATGTGACTTTAACGCCATCTAAAGGCATCTACCATGAATTTCTAAAAATGTGTTACTAAAAACTTTCGTCGATCGCAACCAGATGGCAATAAAATATAAAATAAAATATTGTGTGTCGCCACATATTAAAAATCATAAGCTTGATAAAAATGCATTTAAATTTATTATATATTTACTTACCTATGTAAAAATATTTACAATTAATATTTTCCCCATAAAATATTTACAATTCTAACATGTCTATTTGATTTGATTTAAAGTGTTTATGATTTTTACATTTTGTTTACCGTAGTTTTTTTTACAGTGGCAATACAAGGGTATCCTGTCCAGTCAATGAACCAAATTTTTTTACGTTGTCAATACGAATTAATATAAATATTTTTCTACAGTAAAATTCATTTATAGTAGTAAATGAACATTTAAGTACAAATGTTTATAAGATTGAGTTTAATCTTGTACAATTGACAATTACATCGAATTTCTACTAGAGGTGGAATAAAAGAATGATATGAAATGAATAGCAAAACAAATGCCATTCGAATTATTATTAAACAAAATAAGGAATATACAGTTGTACTTGGTTATTACTAGGAAGGTTGGACCGGCTGAATGTGCTCGTTATAAGCGGTACTCGTTATATCAGAGAATAGGTATTTTTATTGTCGGCGAAAACAACAATTAGACACTTAACTAGTGTCATAAACGTAATCTGTCCCCGGCGGCATCCTGTCCGATCGGATTTTATTGCTTAGGGTCGAAATGTCTTTAAATGATCAACACATTACCAGTATTTCAGCTCGGTATATCCGATAAGTATCTCGTTATAACAGTGAATAAAAATGTACGGAGAAAATCATATACCAAATGTCAACGACTGTTTCCTCATTACATCCGAGATCTCGCTATGTCCGAGATTGTAATAACCGAGTTCGACTGTAGTTATAATTATGACAATGTCGATATTATATAGACATCCCAATTCATTTCGTTTCAACCATGTCCGATCCTAATGGGTTCATATGGGCCTCCACAGAGTGGACGGTTTGTATTAACTAACTAACTATATCTGAGATAATAATAAAGTAAGACACACAACGAATTGAATAAAAAAGAAGTTGGAGGTAAGAAAAAACGTAAATAAACATGCGAACAAATCTTGATAAGCAAATCCAAGGACAAAATAAGTGACAAATTAAAAAAAAAATTGTAAAACGTAAGAAAAAAATTTTGAATTTGAAGTAAGTGCACCACTGATTACATAATATTCTAAGAAAAAGACAGAACGTTATTTATTTGAAAAAATCTAATGTCGATTTTAAAGAACAGTGCAAGATAAAATAAAAGATAGTTTTATTTATTTTACCTATAAATGTGTAAGTGAAATGGATTTGGAGATATAAAAAGAAACCTTATTGGCCCAGTGGTTTCTAGGTGTGGACTTTTGTAATTCCCTGAAGATCTCGAATAAATAATTAAAAATTATCAACACCTATACCATATTCCTAGGTATCTACTATGATTGAAAAGTAGATCTTAATTTTTTGTATTTATGATTGCTTCATAAAAAAACAATATTTACGACTTTATGATGTAGCAGATAAATGAGCAACTAAATAGTGACCCAAATATTATGAAAAGTTCAACTATCAAAGCATCACGGCATAAAATTAGTAATACCACGGTTATACACAATTTATTGTACCTACCTATTGTTATAATTTTCTTAGTTCATTTAATCGTTTTTAATTTAATTTATTTTCAAATTCACCTCTTATGTGTTCATTCACTGAATTGTTTACCCTATATTTTATGGAGACTAATAATAACTTCTATTTTCTACATACTAAATTATCAACCTCCACTTTTTGACAGGACGGCATACAGTTATATAGGCACGTAGATAATAATTTTAAGGCCGTAGACAGGAATGAACGTTTGATGGCCCAAATATAGTACAATAGTATGTATGTAATTAAAGTTAGGGTACAAGTCGGTTATCCTGGATACAGCGGCAAAGACATTTTGAAAATAGCCTATATACTGGATTATTTGTTAGGATTACCTAATCTAACTTAAACTAACCCAAACTAACAAATAATCCAGTATATCGGCTATTTTCAAAATGTGTTTGCCGCTGTATCCAGGATAAACATATAGAACAAAAGTTAGTGAAGTAGAAGTTTGTCGAGGCTGTTTTGATCGGGTTAATTTGTCTTTGAATAATATTGTGACTAGAAATTTTAACAATTCTTATTATTTTTAACATTGTATATTGTTCATAATTTTTGCGACTACCACGTGAATAGACGATTTTTTTTTACTTATAACATTTTAAACACTTAACATAAATATGGATAAATTGTACAGTTACTAGACAAAGATTAAATTTGATGTGTGTCAGAAGTATCTTAGGCATTTTCGCTCGTATGCTTTCTTTATATTATTATGAAACTATATTTATTTTAAAATCGCTTTAGAAGGGTAGGTACGTCAAAACAGTAATAAATATCTGAAATAATTACACAACACTATTTCAGAAAGTGGAGGTTGATATATGTAGTCCATTGACATATGCTCCAATATCGCAAACAAAAATTATTGACAGCAGAATTAACACAGTTTTTGTCTTCGTACCTGGCGAACCTTTATTTTCAATGTATGTGTGTGTGTATGTATTTTTTAATCTATGCAAGTACTGTTTCAAAAATAGTTCGATTTATTTCCGCGTTAGCAGCATATGTCGATAAAGTCTTGTCAAATATTCATTTTATTTACAATCGATTCGTTAATATACAAAAATACAAGATTAAATTTAAATAACTAGCCTAAAAATTATTAAATAATATTTTTAATAGAAACGCTAAGCGTTTATTGCGATAAATTACATCTGAACCGAGATGTTTCGATTTTAATTGCATGCTTTCTAACCTCTAAATCGATGTTTTTTAAATTTGAAAAAAAAGATATAAGGATATAATAAATTCCAATTAACGTTTAGCGTTTCCCTAGGTAATAGATTTACGTACATTTTTATCGTAATTTTGATAATAAATCTTATGTCATTCATCCATACCACCCGATAGAAATGTACCGAATTTGACACGTATTTTTGGTATATAGAACTCCACGATACATCTTAATTTTTTATTTTATTTTTCTCATTACTTTTGAATATATATTTACCGATTAATAAACTTTTCTAGCTATTTTTCGATAACAACTTTACCTAGAGACATCACCTTAACCATACCTATGCTAAAATTACAAATAATCCCATAACATCGTAAATATCAAGTAGGTAGTAAGTATCAAAATATAAATCTATAACATGTAAAGAGTAGAGACGTAGGTACCTACATATAAGTATAACAAATTTATAACCTAACCAAGACACCAAAACAGGCCGACATTTTATTTTCTGTTTAAGTACCTAAGTAGGTAGCTACCTACAATCAATATTAACTGCCAAAGCAGATAATATTTTGTTCTGTTTTTACTAATACAACCACAAATCAAAATTTAAATCGTTCTGGAATCGCCATGCAATGTTATAGGCATAACGAAAATCTCATGTAGGTATTATGATTCACTATATTATACTTATGTGCAGTCCAAACAATGTTTTGATTTGTCTGACAGATATTTCGTACCTACAGGTAATTTTAACCTATTTACCTATACCTACCTACTCACTTATAATTCCTAAAATTATTAATGTTATACGTAGGTAGGTACATATGTATTCTCCCGCTTTTTTATCATGTTATGTCAGTTATATACATAAATGTGTTATTTATACCGTGGTTCTAGGATCCTCATAAAGTTCAAAACAGAAACAATAACAACTTGTTCCCAAACTTCTTTAACGCTTAAGCAATAATACCTTATTATAAATAATTAATGTTAGTTTTGGTGGAAATAATAGACAATCACGTTTCGTTCATTTTATATGTGTGATATTAATAATTCGATAGGCAATATCCAAAATCGTTTGCTATATCTGTTCAAGAAATTCTGTACAAACACGCACTTGACCCATAAACTGCCTCTTTGGGTAAGCAAGCTAGAATTGGGTTAGTAAACAAATCGATATTATGTATTATGTACTTATTTATTACGTATTCGATTGGTAATAGGAAAGACTGAAAGGTACCTATCTATACACTCAATTAAAGTCTGCATCGCCTCATGTTAGCGTTCGCATTTACTCATACCAACTGACGCGGCGTACACAAAATAATAAAGGAATAGCATGGTGCTATTACCTACCGTTGCACCTACTTAATTCAACATGTGCAAATCTAAAAACAATAACCTATCTATTTATAATTCATTTACTTCTATCTAAATTTTTTGATGTAAATTATAACTAATATAAGTATATTATGTTTTCTTCATTTAACTTAAACAAATAAGTATGACAGAAAAATTGTGCGCTATTTTTGTCGAATCGCCTATAGCATACCTAAACTATTATTGTTTTGTTTAGGCAGGGTTTAATTAAATTTTAAAAACTAACCACCACCATCTGTAAATTGTATTCTTAGTTCAATGATAACAAATAAGTATGACTGATAAAGTTTAGTGTGCACTATTTACGTCGGATCTTAACAACCTACCTCCACCCTTCGCCACTGGTACCTACTATACTGTCTTCAGGATTCACTTAGGTTTTAAGTTGATGTGAGTGGAAATTATCTGACTGCTTTTTCAAATGATTAACAATAAAACCTCGTCAACATTAACTTAATCGTCGTATTCAGCAAACTAACATAAACGATGCACGTTTATAATATACTTAGGAGATGATTAATTTTTGTGCAATTTTAGTTAGGTATATGTAATAATATGTTTATTGAGCCTTCATCCCCTGAAGATTTTCATTTCTATCCCACTTGGAGTAATTTCCCCCAATTTCCAATTAGGTGCCTAATGAATTTTATTCATATTTCACTTCACTGATTGAACTTTACTGTAGAATTTTGTTTTACATAAAATAAGTGGGTGCCGAATGAAATCCCGAATGATGAAATCCCGAATGCCGAAATCCCGAAGGCCGAAATCCCGAAAACCCAAAATACACTGTAATAATTATTGCGCAATCTTAACACTTATCTTGAATTGCGCAAATTTTACAAGAGACAAAAATCCATTTTCCACGAAAAATGGGGTTTTGTCTCTCTTGTAAAATTTGCGCAATTCAAGATAAGTGTTGAGATTGCGCAATTATTACTGTTTGTATTTTTTATTTTTCGGGATTTCGACCTTCGGGATTTCAGCGTTCGGGATTTCAGCGTTCGGGATTTCGGTATTCGGGATTTGGCGCTTTCGGGATTTCGACCCAAACCCAAAATAAGTTTATATCTCTTTGGCTGTAAGTTTGACGACGACAGAACGAGTAAATTCTTAAATACGTTTCGGTATAGATAGATTTCTTTGTACGTTTATCTAGGAATCTATGAATTTATTTTTGTAACACAAAGCCGTCTTTTCTAGAATTTTCTTCTTTCTCGCATAAGAAAGGACGTCGTTAAATCCCTAAGCGTCCAAAGGGCGTCCTTTCTTGCGTCACTACTAGGGTGACCGCGTTTTAATAGACTTAGGTGAACGATTTTTACAATCGAATGTAAATTATTGTATATTATTAGCAAAACCCACTATATAGTCCAGCCGCGACATGAAATTACAAACTTTGATAGTAGGTACCTAGTGTCAGTTATTATTGCATAGGTAGGTATCGAAATAGATGGTAGGTATCCATTAATTTCAATATTTTTTTTAATCTAAAATTTTCATTTATTGCGAACAAGTTATCACATTGCATTAGAAGATAATCAATAACTAACACTAATGTTAATTCACAATTCAGTGACACGGCCTGAATATGGTCGGTGTTGGTCCTTGGGTATATAGGTTTATAGGTATCTATAGGCGACTCATTTAGGTGGCAGTATCGTTACTTTCAACTGACACTAACACCGTGTTAAAGTGATTTCGTTGTGTCGGCAATTCCAGAAGATTTTGTCTTCCGTCTACCTAATTTTAGAATAAAGAAATTAGTAACTAACACCTATTTTGTACTTTTTTAGGTGTGTGTTTTTTTATTACAAATTAAACTCTAAGTAGGTAGGATTACTTATGTTCGGTTTGTTACGATTGTTTCAAGTGATAACCTATCACACGGGTCAGCAACTTTTTTATACTTACGGGCCACATTCAACTTTAAATTTTAATAATAGGGACTGCAAAAAATATAGGTAATAACAAAAAAAAAATAAGCATATAAAGTAGATAAGTACCTACCTACTTCCGAGATAAAAAATAAACTTAATTTATAAACCAAACTGAATGAACAAATAAAGGATTAAAAGCAAAGTTGATGTCTACACCACTGTCGGTCTATTTACCAAAATGTGAATCTTGTGAATGTTTTCCTACGAAGTCATATCAGCCAGTTGAGAAGATACAGATCGAGATTGGACCACCGGTTGCCGTCCACTGATATTTTATATCAATTAATTCACACTCATGTAGATTCTATGACTAGGTAACTAACTACCTTCACCATTACATTCAGTCAGCTTGCGTTGTAGATTGTGATTTGATTTAGTTACCTATAAGTATTTGTGTTAAAATAAAAATCTAAAATTAAAAAAACAATTGCATTTTAACTGACCATTTAGCAAAACGTCAAGATTTAGTTTTTCGACTTGCTAAGAGCACTGATATTTTCTTAATCTACATCCGCTTGTTTCGCAAGGATCACAAAGGCGTAACAATTTTCACTGTAGGTACACTTACCTAATTACTCAGTTCTTTTTCATTAAATGAGTGAAAACTGTTTCTGTTACTTATTTTATAACTATACTAAAGTGTTTAGTATCTATACAAATTCAATTATTTACATTGGTACATCAGTGGCGAAGGGTGGAGGCAGGCTGTTAAAATCCGCCATAAACCTACCTGCACACTAAACTTCGTCAGTCATACATATTTATTTTCGACAAGACTACAATAATTTGCAGATGGCATTTGCTATTTTTTTAAAATTAAATTATAACCTGCGAAAACCAAGCCATAATAAAAAATACTTGTCTATCTATATATCTGTAAAATATCTAAAATTATGCAATTAAATCACACATAACTTTGAATATTTAATAGATAAAATATTATGTTTTATCTATTAGGTATAGTTTGGTTTAGGCAGGGCTTAATAATTTTTTAAAAAAAAAACAACAATATTTATAATATGTAGGTATTCTTATTAAATAATATGAATGAAAAAGAGTGCACAATAAAATTTTGTCGTATCGCCCAAAATATACCAAAACTATTATGGTTCGGCTTAGGCAGGGTTTAATTTATTGATTTTCAGTAAAGAAAAGAAATAATCAGTCCATTACAATTCACCCAGGACATCCCATCCTGCCAAACCAAATAAATTTGATGACCCCCTACAACTCATCTAGTATCAGTGGCGAAGGGTGGAGGTAGGCTGTTTAGATCCGACATAAATCGTGCATACTAAATTTTGTCAGTAACTAAGACTACAATAATTAGCAGATTGTGCTGGTTAATTTCTAAAAATCGATTAAACCCTGCGTAAACCAAACCATAATAGTTTAGGGATGCTATGGATGATCCCACAAATATAGTGCACACCTTTTCGGTCATATTTATTTGTTTTCTTTAAATTAGAATACATATTACAGATAGTGTTAGTTAGTTTTTTAAATTCATTAAGCCCTGCCTAAATCAAACCACAATAGATCAAAAAATATCTAAAATTGTATATGATTTAATGACATAATTTAAGATAACTTATACCTACATAGACGAAATTTTTTGATATCGTGGTCCTATCGTGGCTTGTTTTACACATGGTTTAATGTTTAATTGAATTTTAAAAACTAACCAACACTGTCTGCCAATTGTAGTCTTAGTTTATTGAAAACAAATATGTTGGTATAACTGACAAAATTTAGAGTGCACTATTTATGTCGGATCCTAACTGCCTACCTCCACCCTTCGCCACTGGTAGGTATACATACCTACTTCCAAAGCTTCAACTCTTCGTGATCGTCAATTGAAATTTCCTGGACTATCAATCAATAATTTTTCGCAAAAAAACTGATAAGATAACCTTCACTATATACCTATTTAGAGGCTGTAGAAAACCAACACCCACGGTGGCCGCGCGGCTTAAGCGTTGGACTATTACGCCGTGGGTCCCATGTTCGTATCCTGGGTCTGGCAAGTACACATATTGTTTTTCAATTTGTGTCAGTCAGGATATGGACCTAATAGGTTGAGCAAGTGGCTGACATCCATTTCTCGTAAAAAACAAAATGTGTTAATACAAACCTCTACTCTGTGGAGGCCCATATGATCTTATTAGGATCGGACATGGTCGAAAGAGGAAAACCATTTGATATACTTTGGAAAAATAATAGTAGGCACCAGAATGCGGTCAATGTGGTCACCCACATAACACGTCTATCCCAAGACAATTCCCTTTCTTTTCTCGCAAGCATCTCGCACTGGCTTGCGCCACCTCACCCCAATCTCCCCTTGCGAAAATGCTCAGCCGTGCCGAGCTTATCAAATATTTCCCGAGAACCTTTTTTTTCTTTTCTTTTTTCCCCAATTTTTTTCCCTTTTCGGTGTCAGTCCAGTGTGAGCGGGCGTCGAAGGTCGCACAAGGTGATATTTTGTTTTAACTGCGGGAGAAGAGACATTGAAAACTACACTTTGTTAAAAAAAATAATACTCGTATTTATTTTAATGGACATAGAGTCTGTCTATGTCTATAAGCTGGCGTGCCGGTTTCCCCCTCCTCCTGCTTCAGCATCTATCTCGTTCCCTCCCATTGAAAACTTGCAACAGTTGAACGCGATGACACAATGCTTTCCGTGTCACGTGTACGCCAGTTTATAGAATACAGACTCTGAGATAGACTATGAGATAATATTATCATCTTACTGTACCTATTCCTAATTTTTTTAATCAATACTTAAATGGAAATAGCTTACGTCTACATATTATCTTTAGATTCCTACCTAACTATGTGGGTATATCAACCAGTGGTGAAAAGTGGAGGTAGGCTGTTAGGTCTCGACATAAATAGTGTACATTAAACTTTATCAGTCATAAGTATTTGTTTTTATTGAACTAAAACTACAATTTATACGGTGTTGGTTAGTTTTTAAAAATCAATTAAACCCTACCTAAACCAAATGTGTGTGGTTTGCTTTGGCAATCAGACAAAATTGTGCATACTTTTTCATTCATGCTTATTTGTTTTCGTTGAATTAAGAATTCATACTACACATGACGTCATTGGTTAGTTTTTTTAAAGTTCATTTATGCCTAAACCAAACCATACCTAATAGATAAAAAAAACTTTATTCTATCTATAAAATATCCAAAATCATGTATGATTTATTGGCGTAATTTTAGATATTTTATTGATAGACGAGCATTTTTTAAATATTCTAATCATAATCCCAAAGTGTCGCACTTCGTCGTTCATTTAGGGCATTTACGCTGACCCCGTGATGTCACTGTCCCGACATGGCCTCGCCTATACACATGGAAGAAAGTTGCAATATTGCGCTCAGTTTTGATTTATGACTAGGTTTTTTAGTTTTTTATTTTGGTAGATTTATGGTGGTATATTCCAATCGAGACAATTTTCAATGCGCGATTGGGTTTACCAGGTGTTCCGACATTTTTTGGGCTGTCGGGACATCACTGTCAATTACGGTGACATGTCCCTGCCTAGCGGAATGAATGGCAACCCTGTACTAATATTACCCATTCATTACGACTGGATGGTAAATTTTACTTTTACTGTGTTTTTTGAAACGTTCGAAAAATATTATCCATATTTTATTATTTTTTTTAACAGCATCCCTAAAAGCAAAGTCAATCCTAGTTATAATACCATAATATGGTAATAATATTATTATGCCCTTGGTAGGCACGTAGGTATTTAGATATCTTTATGTGATTGTTCTGAAACAACACTTTTCCTCCAAACTGTGGGTATCTACATATTATTACCTTTGTTAATTCATCGGAGCATACTTTATTATCAGCAAGAAATCTACTGTTAAAAGTTCTGATATTCGTATTTATACTTTTCTTTATTTGCCGCCCCCACGGGACGTCGCTGGGTACCTAAATATCGGAAACTCTAATCTGAAAAAGTGGATATTGCAATATGTGGCATTGCACTTGTTTTTTCTTACAATCTATCCACTCTGTGCCGAAATTTATGGCTCAGTCTGATGGGTTGGTTTTTCTTTTGCGAATGTATTTTCATATAACACACCATTAGGTAGGTACCTATAAGTACTATTGTATTCCTTCTGCTTTTCTTATATAGGCCACAGTTTATCCTTTATAACTTTCTAATATGGATAATACCTATCTACTTATATCTACAAATAATACAAACTTTTTTAAAATTTATGATTTGATTTATGACAATCATTAATGTCCTACATAGTAGGTAGATCGCATGGGTAAGTTACTTACAAATTACAAACATACATACTTACGTACCTATTAGGTACTAAATTTATGTAAGTATTGTACCAATGTTGGTATCTATTCTTAACAATAAGCTATTGTAATAATATCTACAAATATGTTTGTTTGATTCCCTTTTCCTACTTGGCCCCAACGGACATCTAGGTATATACATACAAAATAGGTAGGTACAAAGTTTTTTGGTCAAATTACCTCTCCTGCCAATCCAATCTTGAGTGATTTTAAATTTAAGAACGTAATTATTATTGTTTTGTTCAGTAAGATAAATGTACCTATATCGATCATTAAAGCGACCTTGCGCGAAGCCGGGTACTTCAGCATAGTCCACAAAGTTTAGGTTTGTATAAACAGATTTTGTTTTTTACGAGAAATGGGTGTCAGCCACTTGCCTAACCTATTACGCCCATATTCTGACTCATACACAAATTGAAAAACAATATGTGTACTTGCCAGACCTATGATTCGAGCCTGGGACCCACGACTATATAGGCCGTTCAGAATATTATCTAATAAAAAAACTATTAACTATCTAGGCATGTCTACGACAATATTAAAGGAGTAAATTACTACATTCATTCGTAAGCGATGCATTACATTTTTCCTACCCAATTTGTCCTGACACTAGATTACATTGAAAAAACAACATTTTTCTCCAGCCGCTTTGTCTTACCACAAGCAATAGGTACTTATATTTAAAACTCGATTATAAATAAGTAGGTAGTTACTTAGTGTTTGGAATGTATACTTTAAAAATTTAAATAATTCAACTTTACATCCTATTAAACGAGTTATATACTTATACCAACCCAAAGAAGTTGAACAAACCCCTCCTCCAGGCAGAAAAAATGACACCTTTTCGACGTCTGTGGAAAGTTGTTACACAGAGAAATAGTATTTAAGTCAAACAACTATTATTTAACGATTTTTATTTGGAAACCACCGAAAGCCCAACCTTTATAAACATTTTTCGTTACAACTTTTTTGTTTTTTTGAATTATCCACGAATAATTATTCAGAAATCGTAAAATTTTTACCTTATCAATAAAAATTTAAAAAAAAAACTCCATAAATTTAAATGGAGATATTATCTAGGTACCTCATTGATAAGGGCAGGATTTGAGAGGTAAGGAACGTAAGAGACAAAGTGCAAAAATCTATCATTGTATTCTGTTCATTATTGGTATAGGTATAATTATTTTTAAATTAACTATTTAACTCACACAATTTAATGGGTCGACCTTTATCGATCGTTCTTTATTTTCCGGACGTCTAGTACTAATGAGTACCTAATATTAGTTAGGTAGCTATACCTATGTATTAAGTAAGCATCTATATAATATCTAGTAGGTACCTAGGTATCTAGGTACTAACCTAAATGTATTATTCTATCATCTAGATTCTAGCAGGTACTATAATACTTACCATATAATTCAATATTATAAATTATTCATTTATTCAAATTCTGCGAAAACATGAAAACCTATCTCGGTGCTCGATTTCATGAATGAAAGATGTCCAAGATGAGAGCTAAAATAAAAGTTATTACAAATAATTACAAGATAAAAAGACCTTTTTATATACAACGTTTTTAAATTTTCTGTTGAATCATATAAACTTGACTTGACTAGCTTAAACGATCAAAAAAAAAAAACCTTAATTTTAGCTCGAACACCATTTGGAATATACAACTGTAGATCGTCACATTGCCTTTAACCCATTGATATACTACTAGATGAGTAGTTCCCCTACAAGTGTCATTTTAAAAATGTATCACAAAAGAAGATATTACGAATATCGTCTTATAATATTTCCTTGTAGGTATAATGCGTTAAGACCGTTAACATGGATTCTCGAATTTTACCCGTATTGCCCTGGCTGTAAAACTAAATTTGCGTTCTTGGAATAGTGACCCTAAGGGTGTATGCAACCCAAAGCTTGCAAGCTACCAAAAATTCATGCCTGAGGGGACAGAGCAAGTCGTCATGCGCTGATTATTAGTTAGAGTAAGATCCAAGCTAGATCGGGCTTACTCATAATTATTGCCAGGTCGTTTTCGAGACAAATATTAAGTGAGCTTATATCGAGTTACCTAAGTCCGCTGATATTAAAACAGTAAGTTTTAACACTGGCCGAGTCGCTGAAAATCGGGCGTCATTTTAAGAAGCATATGATTCATCCAGTAGTTTATCAATGCTTTAACCTTAGCGATAAGTAGGGGGCCCGCCAAAGATCCTAGCCTGGGGGCTTGCTTCGGGATGTGGGTGCCATGATCTAGGTACAGACGGAGGACTATCTTTTCTCACACCGTGCGCATGAAAAAGATGGGGTATATTGGCTTTAACTGACCGGCTGACAAGTCTTGTCAGTTTAACGACAGTTGCCAAATCTGGCAGAACGGTTAGCTGCGCTAATAAATAACCTACAAAATAAACTAAGTGTTTCGTTAAAATTTCCGCGTTTGCGAAGTGTTCCATTGCAGAAAATGTCTGGGAAACCCTGGTCTATGGCGCCAATGTAGAATGATTTTCTTATATTAAATAATCTGACAAAAACACTGGGCCAATCAAGAATCATGTCAGTAGATCCCAGAATACTTTGACTAGAATCACCCCACAAAAAATCTGTCCTGTGAATTGATTCATATTCCATGAGTATCCGGATCCTGGAGAATCCATGTAGATACCTATAGTCTCAGAGAGATTCATTTAAAAACTCCTGCTAATAATCCAATTAAATATTATCTGAAATAAATATATAGTCACAATTAATATGACATACTGCCATACAAATATTTTTATTGCCTTTTCAATCATAATAGGTCCGCTTAAGAATCAATTATGTGAATAAATCAAATATCTTTATTCGCTGGAACAGTTTTTTGTGTGGGTAAATATGTACCGGACTAGATTCTCGGTAAACACAGTCTCAAACCACAGGTGTAAAAATAATAAAAAAATATATAATCACCCAACTTGATTTGGCTTTATTGGCTGATATTATTTTTTGACAATACGGTTTCAAGAGGTTGTGAACCTTTTTTAAATGAGCGACATTTAAAATGGGTAGGAATTAATCGCACATTACGTTTGTCAAAACTCACAGTCATGGCATGGTCAAACTAGGATCGTTGGCGCCCCTCCCCCACCAACGTATCATTAAGGTTAAATGGAGTGTAACGCTCTATAGTTGCGTTTTCCAAATGGTGTTTTTGAAGGTATTCAGTGTATTTTTGCGTTATTTGTGTTTATGAATACCTACATCCACTTGACCTATGGAGTTGTCGAGTATCGATACAATAATCAAAAATTTCATCGATTTTTTTTACTATTTGTGCAAATTTGATATGTGTGTTTATCTCACTTATCTGGTTGACCCGTCACGCCAAGCCCCAAGGTTAGAGCCCTATCAGCCCTAGAGCCTTGGAGGCTCACAGTAACAAGAAATATTAAATAAATAGTTTTCACATACTAAATTAAAAAATAACAAACAAAAGTAACGCATCATACCTAGTTTTTAAATACTAAAAGTACCTAAACTTAGTTTTTAAAACTAGTCATACTGGTGAAATTTCTTTCGGTTACTCGCAACCTAGAAAAGGGATGAAATTCACAAAGCGAATATAGAAAATAAAGAAATCTGGTTATTCGCTGTCGCATGTAGGTACCTACTCACCTACGGCACTCACCTGTTTTATCAGTCAATCGACGATCGATCTCGGCCACCAACTTCAAAGCGGATGATCCCGAATTAAAAAAAAAAAATTATAAAAAATAAAATCAAAATCATAAATACTGCGTATTTACATTCTTAGGTACATGATAATAATGACAGTAAATACTTACGCAATATCTATAATAAACCTAATGATACTTATTATATGACTGATTTTTTTCACATGGTGCCATTGGTATACTATAGGTAGGTACATAATAGGTACTATCTATAGTTAAATGTAAATCAGTACAGCTGTTCTAATAGTTTGGATCCATTTTTTGATTCCATGAGATAATTTACTAATTCCAAAACTTGGTCTACATTTTGTCGGAGTATTTAGTGGCCAAAGTAATAAATTGGGCCACTTTTCTGGCATTTTTTTCTCTTCGCATGCCAAAGGTTCCCAGCGACTGAAGTGGACAGTGTATATCTGCTCGCTTTGATTGGTTTATTGTATTAAAATATTCAAAAACAGCAATCCGGAGCCACTTTTTTGCCCTGTTAAATTTTACACGGTGACACTAACAGTTTTTTGTTTTTTTTTTCATCATCTTTCCTGTCCGACTGGCCATTATCTTTTAACCGTTTGTGTGCTTGTGGTTTAACACTGTTTTATTATTTAAAATTAACCAATAACTTGTTAACGGCTTGTTGTTTTTTTTTTAATTTACGTAATACGTACCTACCTGTCTATGGAGTAAGAGAATTTATTTGGTCTGCCAACATCACATGTAGGTAGTTTTGTCAACGTGTGTTTGTATCCAAAGTATGGACGCAGTATGCTGAGTGATTGACTAAATCATAAGCTAACAACGACAGTATTTTCCGTTAGCAAACCAAGCTTAGAACCTACCAACAAGGAGGTTGAGACCTATATTGACGGGTCTAGGACGATTTGGCACCGGACAACTGGACGCCACGGAATTCGAAAATAAATAGACGTTAGGTAGTTATAGGTACTTTAAAAAAAACAATATTATTATTTATATTTCAATGATTATATAATGATATAATAGTTGGTGAGAATGTAAATATGCAGACGTAAACAATTCGTGTTTTAATCGTGCATATGTTTAAGTTCCGACGAAAAAAGAGTTTTTTATTTTATATAAAGCCTTAGGCATGGTAATTCTCAATCCGCGATAAAGAATACATTATGTTAAGAGTAAAATGAATTCAAACTACTAAGTAGTAGATAGAAACTGATTAAAATACCTCGTCTACACGTGTCTACGACAGTGCGGCGTCCAATTGTCCGGAGGCCAGTCGTCCCATTCCCATATTGACTTGTGTAGCCAAAATGATGGTGAATGAAATTCATCGATTAATTAATTCGTATACCTAATAAGTAATGAAACTTACATAATTTAAATCCATAGACAATAAAAAATAGAGGCCCGAACCTCCCCCAATATTCTTAGCCTTAAATTAAATAGATAAGTACCTACCTATCTACTAAAAGTTTTCCATTTTTAATTCTGTTAATTTCTTTTACCGTAGATATTTTTTATAATTTGTTACCAACCGGGACAAAAAAAAACAAAATTGAACTCGAAAGCTATTATTAATGTCTAAATCAGACATTTCTTTTTGACAATTCATATTATTATATTGCTGTTATGAACGTTTTTAAAATATTTTCTTTTTAGGAATTTAGGGTCTAATATTGAAAACTCTAAATTAATAATTACTATTCCTCGAACTAAAAGTGTGCCATTAGGTGTAGGTACAATATTTGACATAACTTGTTTTTAATATTTTAAAAGGATAGGCATGTAAAATTAATAAACAGAATAAAAATAGTTTTTAATAATAAAAAGTGTGAGCCACCATTTCCTCCTCTGACCAGAACATTATTGACCTACACAAAATGAAGGTTATATCAACACAGATTATGTACGAGTAATGGTTAATAACCATTGACTCAACTTTCTTCTAAATCAACTACCTACAAGTAATTTATGTCAGACATGATATTCGAGCGTTTTGAGATGATCGATCGATAACCTACTTTATTGTAGGGAGTTTACTACCCTTATTGCTCTCGTAACCCAGTGCGTAAGGCTCTGGCCTTTAATCCGATTGATTCCCGGTGAGATCACAATATATTAATATAATTTTTACTTAGCCTGGGAGTTTGTGATTGTTTCACTATATAGGTAAATCATTCTACAGTGGCACCATGGGTACGAAAAAAGCGACTTGCAGTTGTAGTGGCATTGTTTGTTAGCATTAAATTAGGCATTGCAGTAAACAATTTCAATACATGCGCGAGTCGCCTATGATGCCACTGAAGAATGATTTACCTATTATACCTATTACTGTTTACACTTATGTTTCACTACACTACTAACTGTCATTGGACCTCATGGTCTATTGTAGAGTTAAAACGAAGAACATTATATACCTAACTATTAATACTTTGGACGCTGAAGACGCACCTGGCGCGTAATGACCAGGCGGCCGATCGATGTAATTAACGTGCATTTTAAAGGTGGTAATTAAAAAATCATTATCTAGTCAAGGGAAAAAAATAGATAAGTAATTCGGAATTGAATCACATTATTTGACGACAACTCTTATACAATGACCAAATACACAACCCTTGGCTATAACGGTGAATCACCTACCTATTCATAATGGGTTAAATTCAAATAAACTTTGATACATATAACTAAGTAGGTAGGTGCGTTTTAAATGTGGATAATATCTTCTTACTTAACTTAGACTGAGGTTTCATTATTTTACTAGGGTTGATTTTTGATGTTTGTTTTTAATTTTTTATAAATAGTTTTGAAAACCCAAATTTAATAAAATTATTATGTACCTACTTACTTAGATACTTATTCAAAATTTAAATGAATAATTTTGAGACATGCACGGAAATATTAATAACTCATAAGGTTTGGCAGTGATAATAATTCAAAGTTCTTCAAAAGTTTGTCGGCAGTTGAGTTTTTAAGTAAGTAGGTAGGTACTTACTTAAAAATTAGTTTTATTATTTTCAGGCTATATTAAGCACACTGCAAGACGTGTTAAAACAGTGTTGACTCGTTGCAGTGATTTTCAGAAAATAAATTAAATAAAGTGCAGTGGCGGCGCGGTGGGGCGAACACAAAAAGTGCAAAGTGAAAAGTAAACAATACGTGCTAAATATGCCTGAGACAAAACCAATATTTTGTCCTTTTAAAATAACTTCGCATTGTTAAGCAGTTGGGCACGCAGAGATAATTTGTAAATAACAAGGAAAATTGTTGAACTATTTATTTTTTTAACTAACAAAAAAAACCTTTAATTAGGTAAGTTACTTCATATTTAATTATTGTTTGCTAAAACAAAATAATTTAAAACCAATGAAGACAATGACACATTTCCTATACCACCAACTATATACATAATTAATACTCATCTAGCTTGGCACTTGTAGACAATCACATGACGTCATGATCGCAGTGTAGAAAGGAAATTAATAGTAATTTTTGTAAGTTTCATAAATTAACATTTTTGTGAATGGGCATCGGTGGGTAGGGTGGTTGCAGTGGCGAAGGGTGGAGGTAGGCTGTTAAGATTTGATATAAATAGTGAACACTAAACTTTTCAGTTATACCTACTTATTTGTTTTCATTGTAGGTGCTAAGAATACATTTTCAGATGGTGCTGGTTAGTTTTTCAAAATCAAATAAACCCTGCCTAACCAAACCATGATAGTTTAGGAGTGCGATACAAAAATAGTGCACACTTTTTCATTCTTAGGTATTTATTTGTTTTCGTAGAATTAGAAATACGTTAGTTTTTTTAAATTCATTAAACCCTACTTAAACCAAACCATAATTGTTGATAAAAAATAATCTTCTAGATATCTAAACTTATGTATGGCTTTAATGTCATTTATACGATTATCTACTATGGCCTAGATTAAGCAGAGTTTAATTGAATTTTAAAAACTAACGACCACTATTATATACATCTTTTTTTCTTTTCTTTCGACCATGTCCGATCCTAATAGGATTATATGGGCCTGCACAGAGTAGAGGTTTGTATTAACAGATTTTTGTTTTTTATGATAAATGGATGTCAGCCACTTGCTCAACCTATTAGGTCCATACCCTGACAGACACAAATTGAAAAACAATATGTGTACTTCCAGAACTGCAGTGCGTTTGTACTTCCAGAACTCCAGTGCGTTTTTTTTCGTGTGAAAAAATTAATTATGTGTTACATGTCACACGCCAAAAATACAGTCTGATCTGACTTCCCAAACGCGCCAAAAGAAGTATAACTTCAATAACTTCAAAAAGAATACAGAAAAATGAAACGTCAAAATAGATCGTTGTCATTATTAAAAAAAAAGAACCATTATACTTATTTACGTTTACTCAAGTGTCTGACTAGTAAAGTTGTATACATAATAAAAAAAAAACAAAAGAACGACACGGCAAGATGTGAACGACTTGAAAATTCAAAAAAAGAACGTGGAATTAAAACGAAATGTCAAAAGTATTGTGATTTGCCGTCGGGCGGTGGATTTTTGTGCGCACGCGAAAAATGAATTAAGGTTTCATTTCAAAATGACGTGTTATCCGTATAATTATAATACGTTATTATTATTATTAAACGTAATTGCGTCAAGTCAATTATAAACATATAAAGTAGAGGTCGACATTTTAAACGTATTTAACATTATATGCAGCCACGCATAATTCATATTAATATTACTTACGTACCTACTAGGGAATGTAATTCCGGAGAGCACTTTCAATCCCGGGATTAGACTAAAAAAGGGATTAGACGAAGAAATTAAAGCAAAAAAATATTTTACTGTCTGATATCAACATGACTTTATTATATGATAGCTTTTCTGAACCGAAAATCAAAAGGACATCCCACCAAAGTAAAGGAATAAAAAACGAATGGTCACCGTAGCTATGCACGAAGATTTATAATACTATCCCATCACATAGTAGTTTACTAACATAATGATTGTTTTGTAATTAACTAGGTAGTTATATTATGTATTATTTTATGATTATAAAATACCCGTTTTCTTTAAGGGCGGACATGCTCAGCGTGGGTCAAAATGGAGCTTTTATTCTATTTTCAAAGCATGATCCTGGACATTCCTTAAGCGTTGTAGATAATCTATTTATATAATTTTGAATCCTTATTATCCTTTATATTTATTTTAAACATTTGATGACTGCATAAAGTATTTTTATTACATACAATAGTATTCTTTTAAACCTCTCGCTCTAATGTTTTAGAATATAGTCATATTTCAGTACGTCCATGTGAAGTGGTGTTAAGATTTTTTATATTTATAAATTTTTAAAAGCATTTATAAAACCATAAGTAAAATTTATGTCGACATTATTATAGTGAAATATTTACAATAAAAGAATATATTGATAATATCTGTGATCCCAAATTTGACAAGAATTAGGCATTTTATTTTTCAAAAAATGGGCAAGATTTACACATTTAAAGATACTTTTAAAGATAATGATTATAAGCTATGTCTTTGACCATTCTGTGATAAATATCCTACGAATAATGTTTGCTTTATAATAATTATTGACCTAAGAATAAGGTAGTATTTTTTTGAAATACACCATTTCTATTGGCATTTCCCAGTGGCTAAGCTACAACATACAGCCGTAGCCATAAATTGACAAACGATACATGAAGTAGGAAGTAAGATCATGGTAACGCGCGTGTTTGAACATGTACCGTTTAAAAAAAATCGGTTAGGTTAGGTTAAACCACTTTAATGGTGTTTCCTGTCAATCATTGACGTTCACATATTCATTAAAATGATAGACAATTTATAATTGGCAGGACTAATAGGTAGGTAGCTACTAAATTCAATAATCATCAGGACCGGTTTCGTCTACTCATGTAAACATTTTCAATCCAAACTACTTATACATACAGAACATACAAATCGTAATAATCTTGTTACTGTTAGGCAATATTGTTTGTGATAAACTAACACCTTATAAATAAATGAAACCGGTCCTGATCTTGATTAAGGTAGGCATGTGAACTAAATACCACCTACTTAATATATTTTATTAACAATAATATAAAAAATGCTATGATGCATAACTCGTTCGTCTACTAGAAACTTTAAATTAAGTCTAGTGGAAGGTTGTTTTTATCTTCGTGCTTTCAAAAATTTTCACTATAATCTGACATAAATAATGTACCTTCACCAAACATTGTCAGTCATACTCTTTTGTTTTCATTAAACTAATAATCTAAATTGCAGATGGTGTTGGTTTGTTTTTAAAAAGTAATAAAACCTTGCCTAAGCTAAACCATTATACTGGATGTAGGAGGGTGTGGAGTTCCTACAAAAATAGAGCACATTTTTTCAGTCATACTTATTTTGTTTTCATTAATCTACGTATACAAATTGCAGATGGTATTGATTAGTTTTAACAATTCAATTAAACTCGGCCTAAACCAAACTATAATAGAGAAAATTATGCCATTAATGCATTAGGTAGTAGGTACCTACATATTTTTGTTTATGCTATAAATACGTCACTGTTCTGGCAGAAAACACTAATTCGAAAAAATGACATATTGAGTTAGTACCAAAATGTTCCTTATTTCAAACTTTACTGTCTGGAAACCTTCTTAATAAATAAACAGTCTTTATTTTAAAGTCATCCTTTTTACGATTACTTAATAAACTCACATGATAGGCTATTATTTCAAACATTTTAACAACTTCAAAGTCAAATTACTCAAAACTAGTATTCTCCAGTTAGTGTGTTCTGCCAGAACAGAGACGAATATAAGTATAAAAGAATATTTTTATCTATTATTATTTGGTTGAGGCAGGGTTTAATTGAATTGTAAAAACGAAAAAATACCAACCATCTGCAATTTGTTTTGCGATAAAAAATATTCTCATATTTTTATTTTTAATATATTATTATTAAAGTATAATATGTACATACTAAAGAAGGCAGGGTTTAATTGAATTTTAAGAACTAACCTACACCAACTACAAATTTATATTCTTATTTCAATAAAAACAATTAAATTTGTCTAAAAAAGTTTAGTGTGCACTAATTTTGTCGAAACATCACAGCTTACTTCCACCCTTTCCCGCTGCTACGTATTTACTTACCAGTACCTAATACCTAGGTACCAAATACAATAATTTGTGTTATCATGTCATAGATTGTGATATTTTATGCACCTGTAATTGTCCATTTATTTTATATAATATAACTATGTTAATCTATAAACAATACTTAATAGATACCTACCTAATCATACTTCACAAATGGCTTAATACTAGATCTTTTAGACGTTATTAGTGCATATAAAACAAAAATAGATTATATTGTTATTATTAATGTTCGAAACGCGTTCAATAAAATGGAAATAAAGACTTGTGTGAGTTATTTCTGAAATATTCGTTCCGTTCCAGATTTTTTTAAATTTTGATTTATCGCTCCGGTACCTCACAGATGTGATATTCGAACATTGTAATAATTATTAATATCCATCTACATACTAATAATTATAGAGTGACCGCTGACAATAGTATAGTGGAATAATAGTTTTATTGTTTAAAAAATAAATATAGATTGACTACGCAGTAAGTACAAGAAAATTCTCTTCTGTTAGATTAGGAAAAGCGTTATGAGCAAGTACATTACCCGCAAAGGGTCGTAATACCTACATGCTAACCTATTTTTAGATCATTCAGAATTCTACATACCTAATGATTTTATTTCTGATTGACCCCACCAACCTATTTTCATCTGTCTTTCCCTCGTATTCCCATGATTTTCAGGGAATGGGACAACTGGACGCCAGGACAATTGGACGCCGCACTGTCGTAGATTCGTATACAGAACGTAGACGAGGAATTTTAATCAGTTTCTATCTACTACTTAGTAGTTTTAATTCATTTTACTCTTAACATAATGTTTTTTTATAGCGGATTGAGAATAACCATGTCTAAAGCTTTGTATAAAATAAAAAAACTCTTTTTTCGTTGGAACTTAAACATATGCTCAGGGACGGCTCTTGTATAGGAGCAAAGGTGCACTGATCTCCCAAATTATTACGTAACTATGTAATAATAAGTACGTATTCAAATATCTACATATTGTATGAATTAATTATTGTAAAATATCTTTAATTTGTCGCCCGTCTGCACGCATAAAATGCGCGTAATTTCTGGCGGCCTGCATGTATGCGTAGGTACGTCCTTCGTAGTATTAATTGTGCAGGAGAGAAATCGAACCGCCTGGCGATGATTTTTTTTTCACGCTGCCGATAATGTGGGCTCAGTTGTGATCTTTTTTTATTTCCGAACGTGCAATATTTACCTCACTTGGGACACTGTGCCTCCCAATCTGAGCTTACGAGCGCAGACGACATTTCACGACAATGCTGTGTTTGACTGGCGCGAATAATAACAACTCACAAACGCTTTTGAAGTCGGTACAAGATTCCCGCGTAATATTTCAAATTATTATATTATTATTTCGTACGTTATGAGGTAAATGCTACGTTGTTTGCCATATAATATTGAATCGATCAAAATATCGATTAGAGTGATATTGTGTTCATTAAGTTAGGTGTAGCAATCTCAACATACAAATACCAATTTTATAATTATTTTACCTTTAAAAATTAAATAATTTTATTATGCCTAGAGCAAAGTAAACTTGTAAGTAAGTAATTGATAAACTATTAATAACCTTTACATAATATAATATACATACTACAATTTTTTACGTACCTACTTATACTACTCTAAGAGAAGTAGTTATTTAACAAAAGCGTTACATTGTAACAATTTCTACAATATTAGGTATTTCAATAGTGTATGTGGAGTATGAGCGTTATTTTGAACGTAAAAGAGGATAAAATATTTTTTGAGAAGATGAACAAAGCAATTTTCCAATGTCAATTATTGAAGAAAAGAAATATAAATTATTCTATCAAATACAATATTCGTGTTACCGAAGTATTCTTCATTTTGAATACGTCTTTCAAATCAGTCCCATTTGGAGTGCAATTCTGGAGTTGAGGTGTACAAAGTATTAGCAATTTTTTAACAGATAGTAACTATATCCCGTTGAAAAATCACCGATCCATAGTATTTATAAAATGATACAGCGCGTAGGTATATGCGGAGAATGTGGGATGCAAATAACCGAAAGGGGAGTATAAGATATGCCCGAATTGTGTCAGTATGTGAACTTCAACCGACCATAACCCGCGTACTACCTATCGGAGCTACACAAATGAGGAGTTTACGGCTTTGTACCAATGACATATTGTCTAAAATACTTGCATCAGTTATAATTTATGGAAGTTAGGAGTGTCAAACGTGGAAACTACGTTGGCACATATGAAATGTATTACAATAAAAATCGAAAAGAGTTTGTATGCCTTTTGCATCATACCTATCATATCCAGAAGCTTGGACTTTATAACTTTGACAATAAATAAATGCTGTCGGTGAATGTGAGCGTCGTTTCGTTTCTCAACCACCCCCCCCCCCCCCAAGATGTATTATATATTTAAGCATAAGCCTACCTCCACTCTGAAGGCTATTGCCGATTTTTTTCAATACCACAAAAAGGAAAATGCATGTCTTTGCATGCACTCCCTAATTTTATGATCACCGGCCGCCACTGTGCACGATTAAAGCATTATTTACGTGTGCATATTTAAATTCTCACCAACTATTAAATCATAATATAATAATTTAAATATAAATAATAATATTAAATATTTCTTTTAAAAGTACCTATAAGTACCTAACGTCTATTTAATTTCGAATTGCTTGGCGTCCAGTTGTCCCGGCGCCAAATCGTCCTAGACCCGATTTTCATTACCTACATAGGTATTATGCATAAAAATAATCCTTGTTTTTTTAAACGAATATGACACATTTTAAAACCCACGATGGCCGTGCGGCTTACGCATCGGCATATAGCGTCGTGAGTCCTAGGTTCGAATTCTGGGTCTGGCAAGTACACATATTGTTTTTCAATTTGAGTATAGGTCAGAGTATGGAACTAATAGGTTGAACAAGTAGCTGACATCCATTTCTCGTAAAAACAAAAAAATATGTTAATTCAAACCCCCACTCTGTGGAGGCCCAGATTATTATGATCTTATTAGGATCGGACATGGTCGGAATAAGTTTATTTAAACGAATATGCCATATTTTAAAACTTAGGTACCTAGGTATATAAGTAGATATTAATAAAATTGATCACATAAAAAGATAAATTATATACCTACCTAACACTTTCGAACCCAAGCGGAGCATATTATTATAGACATCCACTAAACTTGTTGGACGTAATATTTGATTTTTCTTAATTTATACCCATTAGTCTTACGTCAAACACATCAAATACTTGCTTTGAATTAAGCACATATTGAAAAATACAACATGAGATTTTTTAGACGCAGAATTGAACATGTGACCTCATAACACCGTGTGGTTTCTACTGAGTAAAAGGTATTTTTTTTACAAAGAATATTATTATCCATTCGCCGTGCACATTAGGTCCTTGATAAGGATCTGCCACAGGATTAAACTTATGGCCCCATAATCGATTAGGTAACTATTCTGCCAACTGTGTCACCGTGTGGCTTCTACAGAGAGAAGATGACAAATTATTACACACTTATGTTAATAATTTGATAACTACCCATTTATATAGGTACAAATATGGATAAAATAACAATAATCAAAATAATTAATGACTTAGGTATGTAGTTATATTGGTCGGACCATATTAAGATTGATACTTATTTACTTATCTCTTATATAGACACATCATACTAGATATACTTAAGTATACCTATATTCAAACTACTAATATACCTTAATGTAGCTTAACGCTATTTTTAAATTCTAGTCGCTGTTTTATTATACCTATCCAATGTTATAATCATAAGTACTTACCTACTTACCTACCTAACACGATAAATGTACAAATATATCATTATTAAAATTTCATATTCAGATGAAAGTTTTAGTCTCCATAGATATTGACACCGTCTTTAAATAACGGTGTCACTAACAAACACCTGATTCGATAAATATGTGTCGAATCTAAATAGATAATTATAAATGGCCGGTCAGATCGTGTCCAGGTTATGAAAGTCAGTTGTCACACCTACGCTCTTTTACCCGTTGGACCAGTGTCACATGTTATTAAATCATAAATTTTTATCGACTTGTCTAATAGACCAGTACTAAATGTCACGGAATTCTAATTTACAAATCCGACATCGATTCGATGCCACATCGGTTCTCAAACCAGAGGCTCGGGAGACAGAATCTATTAGTTTATTATATGTAAATAGAGTACAGTAATTTTTTATTACATAGGTACCTATAAATAGGGACTCATTTCAATCATATCTATATCGTAACTTGCCGTACAAAAGTGAGTTTGTTTTAATTAAGTAGCTATAGTAATCAAAATCAGTTAAGTATTATAAACGCGTGATGTGTAGTGACACCACATACTATAAGTACCTACCTACTACGGCATGGATACATCGCCCGGATTCAAGATTAAATTCGTTAACAAAAAACCTTAGGTTATTAGATAGGTACTTAATATTATATGTGTAACAAACAGTAGGTAGATATATTACTTATAATATTTATTTTTCACAGCATCCCTATAAGCAAAACTCACCCCACGCCACTGGTGTTGTGTTGGTAACCTAACATATTTTGAGCCATCTGGTTCAAACGGTTGTTTCGTTGATAAATCTACTCTTCCAGTGGCGGCTCTAGCATCTTTTAGTAAGTGGAGTCAGATGGCGTGAAATATCTAATAAGTACCTACCTAATCAATATTAGTCAAAGCGTAAAAAACATATCTTTTGTAGCTATTAGGTACTTCATCTTCATATGCCTCCTGTGCTTGAAAAAATCTTATTGCTACAAGGAAAACAAAATAGTCTTTTCAAGGATACACTCGCCGTCAACCATGTTTTTTGGTAAACCGTTCGGAGTTAAATGCTTTATTTGTTTTGATTAGTTCATACACAATAACTAAAGCTGTTGGTGACTGGTTGGTGAGGTCCTAATCGTTTCACTTCTAGTTTGTCTTCAAATGTCTTATTATAACTGAACTTATACTGAACTTATGTTTCAATAAATATACCACCTCATTCATCATAATACCTATCTAATAATATCTGTCTTTAAAAAAATTAAAAGGACTAATAAATTAGAATGTTTAAAGTTTCTAAGCAATGAGAAATATTTTCTCATTGAATTGATGACTAAATTCAATCAAACAAACTAGGTAGGTACGAGTATCTACATATTCCGTAAACCTTGAGAGATTACGTTTGCTGATTGCATACAATGTCAACTTAATGTATTATGATAAGTAACCACATATAAGTGGAATATTTTATATAAGTTTTCAATATTATGTGATAAAAATGTATTCTTCTTTCATTGGCGTTAGTTACTGCCGAAAACAAACCATGGCATTCACAATAATTCATCTCAGTCTTCTGTCTGCATGCCAAGTAGCTCCAACGCTTCCACCTTCACTCAATCGGTCCAGCAGAGCCGACCAAGTGTTTAGTCTTACCTCTAGCACTAGCTTATTTTATTCACATGAGGCTACTTCGATAAATAAAGATTCAGAGCCTCCGGCGATTGATATTAAAAATTCAATATCGATTGTGTGTAATTAAATGATTTTTTTTTTATTTTATGGAGACACTTGACACGTTATTTATTTATATGGGGATAATTAAGAATTTACATACCGCCATAAAAATGTTTTACGTGTCTTTTTGTATTCATAATATTGGTACGAATAAAAATTTATTACCGTGTTGTAATCGATGGAGGATCGTTTGAATACCATAGGTTTTGATTTATATTTTCAATTATATAAAATTCAAATATCTGTAAAAATAAAAATAAATCCATTTCTAACCTTTCATACAATAACACTTAATAAGCAGTAAACGAATTTGTTTTTTCCTAATATAAAGTGGCGCATGAAGATAACCAGATTGACTCCAGACCATTGGACTTCTCAATTCTTAACCGGACACGGTGGTTTTACCTCCAAGCTCTGTCAGCTTGGCCTAATAGAATCTCCGACTTGCTTATGTGGCGAATTGCAGAATGCCTCTGGGAGTGTCCCCAATGTCGGTTGAAAGGGAAGTGCTTCTCAAGTCGGTCCGACCCTCAGTTGGACCGGTCGGCCATTGCGACTTGGTATCTGCGAGGGAAAATTTCTCAGCTTTTAAAAAGTTTGCGACATTATACGGCGAGCGAGAAGGTCTTTTCTCATCGAGAATTGACCGTAATAGATTAGGTATATGGAAGTAGGGATCACGCACACTCTAGTGCACGCCAACCAAGGTCTTGGGAAGTTGCTCTTGGGACACTTTCAGGACAAATTTGAACAGCGCCTATTATTCGTTACGCCACGGTATACGCCTGCATAACGGGTGTGTAGACGTGGCGGGTGGTGGAAGGAAAAGCTAGTTAACGTGAAATAATAAGCTAGTTTAAATAATTTTGGTCCCGAATTGCATTTTTAGATATTAAGGATAGGCAAAAATTCATTGAAATTAAAATTAAAGGGTTTTTACAACATAACGGTATGATATATGATAAGAATTGGTGATCGAGAAATCTCGTGAATCTCGAATCTCGAGAAATAAATTTTTCGAGACATCTTTGGTAAAATAGCTCGGTTCCCTTATCTTGTCTTGTAACCCTTACTAGTCTATACCTGCTAGGCTGATTGAATATAGTAATATTGCACGCTGTACTCTATAATAATTATACTTTACTTTAAATAAACACGGTTCGTCGTCTGGCCCACCCTACACTGCATCCTTATAATAAAAAGACGCCGTCTCAGAGCCACGTCTCAAGCCATCTAGTTAAATAATTGAATCTTTAAGATGTTGCTTAAGTAAATAACTAAATAGGATAATGTGTTGGCAATGTCCATATTATTTAACGAAACACACCTACTCTGATCGTGATTAAATTTATAGGATCAATTCGGTACTACCTAATTATCTACTACTTTGTATTACTACATTAATAACATAAAGCTTACAACCTTTCGTTGTTTTTTGCTTAGTACCTACCTAAATTTGTAGTTAGACACAAATGCATTTAAACGCCTACATTTTTACAGGCATGTATAACTTTACTGTTTTCTTGAAATACATCCGTACCGATATGAATCAAGTCACACCTGACCAATCAACCTTGTTCCTGAGACTCGGAACGATTTCACTTTTTTACGGAAGTACCCAGTGTAGAAGTAAATACCTATTATAATACACACAGATAAATATTTTTATGAATATGTGCACTCTAGCGTGACGATAACGCAGATTGTATATACATATGTATGTAGGTACTTATTGATATTAATACAACGCCTTGAAATTAATATATTTCAAAGATGAGCATTTCAAATTAGCTTGTAAGAAGAATAATTGAATAAACATAAAAATAAGATATTTTGAATATTAACCGTCTCCCCTTCCCCTACTCGCTTAAAACAATGGTCGAAAATTATCGTTTTCAGTAGGTGTATACGTTTCATAACTTTGTACTTTTTTGCACTCTTTACTATAGGTACTGATACGCCTTTTTTCCTGATTACCTACCTCGCATAAAATGAAATCAAATGATATATAGGTAGTTGTATTAATATATGTAGTAATAAATTAACAGATAATATACCTACCTATGTAAACAAAATATTTTAAGAATATATTACATCATTTTCATCCTAGAGCCGGAATGCAAAGTTATGAAGCATATACCTAATACTCTACCTAAAATTTCATGTCAGAATATTTTATATTGGTTCATATTATTTGGTTTTATGATGTCACATGGTCTATAATCTCCCATACCTTTATCAGTAGGTACGTGACGTCGTATTTGGGTGACTCCATGATACCTATTATGCAATTGCCGCAAATGGTTAAGTTAATTTACCATTCCATATGTAAGTATTGATACCTATTACAACGTGAAAAAACTAACGAATATTTATGTCGAATCACCCATAGCATAACTAAACCATTATGGTTTGGTAAGGCAGGGCTTAATCGGTTTTTTAAAACAAACCAGTACCATCTATAAGTTGTATTATCAGTAACAAATAAGTAGGTATGACTGACAAAGTTTAGTATGTTCTATTTATATCAAATCTTAACAGCCTACTTCCACCCCTCGCCGCTGGTAAATACCTACATAGCTATAACTAGCGCTGTCCAATGGGTAGTCTACGTCCAAGCCACTGACTGAGACATATAAATACGTGAGAAAGAAAAGGACAGAATAGGAAGTCTGAAAACTGAAAATTAATGAAATATGCCAAATTAACCACAATGCATATCTACTGATATGCACAAAGGAGGAAGGGAATAAGACAAACTATGGCCACCGAATTAGTAAACTTAACGTAAAAACATAGTAGGTACCTACCTAGGTACTTAGGTTGTCCAAAGTCATTCTTTATTTGACTCTCCCAAAAAATACCTACTGATTTTTAGCTTAGATATCTCCATTTTCAAGCATTTCAATTCGTTATCAAACAACCTATAGGCACCTATAAATACCTATCTACATATGTAGTAAAATCACACTCCAGTAAGTAAGATAATACTTATAATATATACATATGATATATTATATCTACATCTAGGTATATAGGTACCTACTAACAAACCTACGTTTTAAATTCACACAGAACGTGAAACCCTAAATTCGTTAAATTAACTTCAGTAAACTAATTTTCGTAGAATAGGTACTAAGATATAATTGTTTTATTTTGCATGTAGTCTCCTTGAGTTTGTTATCTATGCGCTCATCATTTGTTTCCCAAAGGCCGGCCCTGCCTACAAATCACAAATCAGATTATAATCAGTCAGTGGCCCGCCCAATTGTTTATTACCGTGCCGGCCCTGAGATTTTACCCAATTTCAGACCCGTGTAATAATGACAATAGGCGATAATTCCGTGAGATGACTCGTCCGGCCCACCGCTTTGTTTTAACGTATTTTTACTGCAGGGGTGAACTCTAATAAAAAATAGGTATGTTTTTTCTAGGCATTTAAATTTTGGTACTTATTTAAATTTCACCTCTAACCTGGTCGCCACAAATATAAATATAGGTATAATTGGTATTACATTATAAAAAATGCGGCATCTTCTTCAAAGATCTCTTCACAAAGTTTTGAATACCTATCCGTATTGTTTTAGCTTTGTTTTTTGTACTTTATATTTATTATCTAGATTAATTTATTTTTGTTAATTCAACATGCTCCTCTTTCCCATGAACACTATTATTAGAAAGTCTCTGTAAACCCAGTTAAAGCACAATTAAGTGCGTGGTGACCTTAGTCTTGGATAACTGCTCCTGAAATATTCATAGGCGTTAAAAACTGCCGATGCTTCACGTGGCCCCCACAAAGGGGGGGGCTGACAGTACTCTAGCCTGGGGGCCCGTCCTCAGGTGGGGCCTGGCGTGGCGAGTTAACCAGATAAGTGAGATAAACACATGTCACAAATTTGCTCTAATAGTACAAAACGTCGCCATTGTCCTTCAATAATATTTTTACACAATTTCTGTACAATGTTTAATTGTAGGTATATGGAATACTTAACAATTCCATAATAATTCAAGGATATAAGCATTAAAATATACAAAAAAAACACTAAATAATAATATACACATTAATTTTATCGCGTATACCATTTGGAAAACGCTACTGTAGAGCTTCACACTGCCTTTATCCTTAGAGATAGGTAGAGGGGCCCGCCAAAGATCCTAGCCTGGGGGCCCGCTTCAGGATGTGGGGACCATGATGCCTCACATCCAAACGTAGGACCTCGTGAAAAGTTCGGTTAAGACCGAGTATGGTGCGGCAGGTTGATTTTGTGGGATCTATGTGTGTTGACATTATGAGAGCAAACTATATTCTATGTGGCAGTTGTCTCAAGCATAAAAAAGGTCTCAAATCATATCGTTAAGAGAAAAAAATTGATTCAATGCTCAAAACATTATATAAGGAAGAACCAATTTATAAAATTCAATATTATCCACTTTTTTGCAATAAATTCATAATCCCAGGATTGATAATACTGCCCGGAGATGCAATTCGTAATTACCTACTTATTTAGACAATCGATTTTTTTTTCTATGTAATGAATCTAACATTCTTAGAACCTTGTGTATATTATTTAGTATGCAGGTAGTTGGTAGGTACTTAGTAGGAACCCAATGTAAATTTTGCTACACACATTTTTGAAAATAGCCGATAAAATGGATTATTTGTTAGGTTAACCTAACCAAACCTAACCTTACCTAACCTTACCCAACCTAAACTAACCCAAACTAACAAATAATCCAGTATATCGGGTATTTTCAAAATGTGTTTTTCGCTGTATTCCTGATAACCGAACAGTACCAAATATAGATAATTCAAATATATAGGTATATATTCATAATAAATCAAAATTATGTTTAGTTTTGTGTTCTTTCTAACCTACAGTTGCGATCTTTGTCATATAGTTTTCCAATTTAGGTATATCAGAAGTCTTATATCAATTCATTACAATAATGTTTTACCCATTTTATTTCATAGAGATTATTAAAATTATGTCCTCTACATGCAATTTACATAATATCACAAGTGGGAGTCGACCCAACATTGCGAGTGCGTTTAAAACGTGAAATTATTATTTTCGAGATGCCTCTTAACGCTCGTACAAATTGACCGTCCCGTCCCAGTCCATCATCACTTTAATACGGTCACCATATCATTATGGGCATTAAGCAATATAGAATTATTACATTAGGTATATTATAATATAACTATCCGCCATCATGCCGTGTTGGATAAATTCCACCTTGATGACAAACGATTATTTTAAACGCCATCTTTTGAGCCGCAGACGAACGACTGCAAATTATCGAAACAGTTTAATAATGTCTAACATACAATTTTCGGTTTAATTCTGAATAAAATAATGCCTAATAAACAATTTATTCAAAAAAGATACATGCCTACATATTATTATCATTATTATTGATGCCAAATTTCATTTTGACAATAACAATTTACAATTTTTGCAGACATAACCAATAACTAAAATCATTGGCGGTTTCACGCAACTTTGTTTGTATGGGACATCCGCAAACGCCGAGTCATTTATTGTGTCTAATGGATTTCATTATTTAGATATGTACCCTATTACCTTACCACGCCTCGTCGCTTCTCCAGGGGACCTGCGCATCTTACCGCGTGCATTATCAATTCCTAGATAGTCCGCGATTTTTGTTTAATCAATTAACGTTATCGACGTAGGTACTTGACGACGTAAATCTACACATTGCGAATTTTTAATAGGACTATAATAATATGTTTTTCTTATTCTTCTTCCAATGAACTATAAATTCATATTCCTACTTATATTTTGTCTACTTACCCAAATGATGAAAATCTTCAACTAACTAGCATGGAATCTAACAGGGTTTTTTTTTAATGGTAAGTTTTTCTTTGAATTATTTAAAAATATCTATTTTTACCACGTTTTTCTAAGCTCGTATTCTTGTTTGTCCGGTGGTTGTTTATCCAGTACAAATCTTGCAATCAATTTTAACTAACTTTCCGACTAACTAGACATTTGAAAGTTTTAGAATAATTATTAGAACACGATGCCAATGCATTCTTTTAATACTTTTAGCCATCATTGAGTAGAATTGAAATCATTTTCGGTTAATTCTGTTTTGTATGAAAAGTTATTTCGGAAGAAATCCGTAATCCAATTCACTATTATTGGTTGCTAATGGGGTGGTCCTAGCAACTAAATTATTAATATATACGTTACTATGGAAATCAAAATGACATTTCAGTATTCTATATTTGTTTGTTTGTTGCAAAATAGCAAAAAAATGATTTTTTGACAATAGCCTTATTTTTCTTAAATTATTAATACACAGAATTGTCAAGTTTATATGATTCAACAGAAAATTGAAAAACGTGGTATATAAAAAGTTCTTTTTATCCTGTAATTATTCTTTTTAATATTTTATCATACGACGCTACATAGGTACCAATTGATACCTATATTAAAATGGCTAGTTAGTTTAAAATGTTAACTAGGTAGGTATCAGTTTATAATATTAAATCTCATCTTTCGTATTCTGTCACAGATATCCGTAATAGCAACACGCTTCCCTTAATTAATCAAGATTTTCTTTTTTTAATTGTCTCTACAATTCGATGTCGACCTTGGTCGATCACGAAGAGGTTTAGTAACAGATTTTTGTTTTAAGAGAAATGGATGTTAGGCACTTCTGGGTCCAAGCAGATATTGAATAACTACATGTAATTTTGCCAAATTCGGATTTCGAACCTCAAACCTACGACTTCAAAAGCCGGTGCGTTACCACTTGGTCATCAGAACCGCTTTAAAATCAAGATTCCATATAGATTATCTATTAATGATTCTCAAGATACTTGTGTCATATCTCTTAATCTATATTCCATATACGTAGGTGTAGGTACATAGTATTTGTATAATTAGAATTATACAAAAATGCCCATCCTAACTGTTCAAATTTGCGGGATATCTAATTGATTATATGCCTTCAGCGAGTATTCTCGCTTTATAAGGCCGTGATCGACAGGCCGCACATACAAATTTTGCAAGTTATCTCATCTGACTCTAATCACTCGCCACTATCGATTGATTTGCATTATCTAAAAAAATAAATACACAGTATCGTCTGTTTGAATAAATACGAAATTCTTACGAAGCCACAAATTATTGGTTTTACAGCGATTTTAGTAAGAGCGTCGCTCTGCATTCAACTTGTGTCGTTAAACATCTGAGGCCTGTCAGATACCGTGTCCGGAAACTTGTACATAGGTATGCAGTTCGCCGTATCACAGTTCACCGTGAAATGTATCGGCAATATATGGCCGTATATTAAAGACTGTCCAACCTCTTTGGGTCGTATAGTACCTAAGTACCTACTGACATAAAACTCATGTCTAAATAAAACATCGTTCTTGTCGGTTTACACTTTACAGGAAGCCAGAAGCAAACAAATTTTGAAAATAGATTAGATTATTTGTTAGGTTAGGTTTTCATTCTTGAATTCATGAATTTTGCCAAAATCAGCTTTGAAAATTGAATTAATGTTCATATTGAATCTAATAAAATTGGAGACCGTACAGTATACAATGCACTCATCAATGCATTCAATGCAGTCATCTCTTTCCGACAAGAAAGCTCACGGCGAACTGCGCCACGATGAAATGTTTTACGTACAATTTACATATAACCGTTAGATACTGCCATAGTAGGTAGGTACCTACCTAACATAGTGAGGCATAGAAAAGCATAAGTAGGTAGAATATCTTTGTTGTTTGCCAAAATAAAATTGCGCTACAAAACCTTCTATTTCTATTACATAATTTAAATGTATCTATTTACTTGGTTATATCTTGTTAATGACATTTTTCAACAAAAGTGTGTCATTATTCCAAAACCTTACAAAGTAAATGCATGCGTGTATTTAATCCACTTATTCCCGCTAATTTGCCAATGTTTACGTGCTTAAATACAGTGTGGCTCGATCGCTACAGTCATTATAATAATATAATGATTTGTAACATTATTGTAATAAAAAATAATCGTCAATCGAGAGCGTTCTTTTGCGTTATGAATTATAATGCTCCGTCATTATTATATTAAAGTTACATAGCTCTTACGGCGGGACATTGCGATTATGTACCTAATTATAATATGCCTTATGCTTATATTATGAATATTCCACAATATGTTACACATAGGGGAACAAGGGGTATATCGGACCCAAGGGGCATAACAGAACAGTTTAAAAATAGCGTGCGAAATTTCCAGATTTAAACTGTTTTATCATAAAGATAAACTTCGGCGTTTTTAACATGTGGCTGTGACTTGTTAGTCTTCAGTATTAACTCTTACCTAGAGTATGTGCTTCATAACTTTGCACTCCGGTTATATGATGAAAATGATGTAATATTTCTAAAAATATTTTTTACATACTTATATTAGGTATCTATTTATTACAACGTTTTTATTAGCTCGTATTCTTGTTTGTCCGGTGGTTGTTTGTAAAGTACAAATCTTGCAATCGATTTTTAGCCAACTTCCCGACTAGCTAGACATTTGAAACTTTTAGAATATATCAGAACACGATGCCAATGCATTCTTTTAATACTTTTAGCCATCTTTAAGCAGAATTGAATTCATTTTCAGTTAATTCTGTTTTGTATGGAAAGTTATTTCAGAAAAATCTGTAAAAAGTAAAAGACTATTATTGGTTGCTAAGGAGGTGGTCCTAGGAACTAAATTATTAATATATACGTTCGTTACTATGGAAATCAAAATGAAATGTCAAAATGATATTTCAGTATTGTATATTTGTTTGTTTTTTATTTACTTCATATCAAGTACAAGTATGAGCATATTGAGCATAAGAATTCAACAGAAAATTTAAAAACGTTGTATATAAAAAGTTCTTTTTATCTTGTAATTATTTATTTATTGCTTACTTAGGTACTACATAATAAATATTAATACAAGTGATTATCATTTGATCTAATTTTATGCAAGGTGTCAGCATATCAGTAGAGTAAGTATAGTAAAAAGTGCAAATTTATAAAACCTAGGTAGCTATAGATACTCCACCTATGTATTTTATTTTGTTTTTTTTTATTCTGGTTAACCATTTTCAAATGAAAACATCCGTCTAGTAATATATTCATATCTATTTCGGTACTGTTTAAAAATCTTGCATTAATCTCGCTGTATGAGAATTTATTAAAAAATACAGATCGCATAATGAAGCATACCTATTTGAATTTTCCATGGATCTACTTATATCATTTGGACATATTATTAGGTATGTAATAGTTTTCGCATAATAATACAGGAAATCGTCATGATTTTGAAGAAATTATTTTCTACTCGAAAAAATATCAGATGGCACCGGTGGCAGTGTCACCTGTCAACGTTCTTGGATGTGGAGATATACTAGCACTAACATGTATTTCTCTATAAACATCTGTCAAACCATTATCAAATATCATAGGTAATTCGTTTTATTTTACTACCCGATTAAAATGAACGATTTCTTTATAGGTATATGCGTTTCAGTATATTTTAAAAAATGTAATTAATATGCACGTATTATTCTTGTGTCGCACTGTCCTACAAATTTACATATTTTCTCGCGTGCGTTACAGACAGACAGATAGATACATCAAGAAAAGAGACCCTATTCAGAACATCGTCACATAAACAAAGTATGACAGTAAATAGTTGTCAGTCCCTATGATAAAAACCAAACATAGGTATGTACCCTACGACCTACATAGCTGACATAATAGTATGAAGGTAGTAGGTACCTAGGTACTCAGATTTTTTGATAATACATTATTGTCATTAAATACAGGCAAAATTACGATGATGATGCAAACTCACATTGTATTTAACCTAATGACTGACTACATTAACACTTGTACATTTATCTTCTCTTTCACCCTGTCACGCCCCAGTATTGGGGCATAGGGCAAGTTTGCGCCACTTCCCTCGATCCATCGCTAACGCTCGCGCCTCTCGCCATGCCAGACCTGCAGCGCGTAGAACGCTTTAGTAGCACCGCTACAGCGTGAGGGAGGGCCAGCCACGGCGACGGAACCCTTGAGGCTGTGCCACAAGTGTAGGTACCAAGTGTCGCACTCTCTGGTGGCATACATATGCATATTATATTATTAACCTAAACGCTTAAGAAAATATACCTGTATACTTATACATATACAATTGTACCTATATATTATTGTGTTTGATATTTGTAGTAGGTATAAAGTTTTAACAGGTTCAAGCCATTTTGTGATTAATATACAATATAGGAACCACAAAACAGATTAATAAATAGATTTCAGATACGTTATAGGTACCCCACATACTCTACATTTCAAAGCAGGGTTTTGAATGTGTGAGTGTCACTCATGAAACACTTATTATAAGATGTGCAATAGTGTGTGTTGCAGTTTTGAAATACACCAATATTGAGTGAGCGTCAGTGCATAAACCGAGAGCAGTTTTCAGAAGGTAGGATAACCTTAGAATGACGTATTCTTGACACGTGTTTAAGTTTATCCCATATTCTCACTCCTCCCATATTCTCCACACTCGAGATCGGTTACCTGTTACTAGTGTTACTCCACACCCGTTAGGTATTTCAGTTCCCATTAATTATGTATTGCAGGCACAAACATTTTTTTGACATAAGTAACTACCTATTAATTGGTATACATAGTTCCAAATGTTTCAAATAAACAACAATAATCATCACAGAGCATTTACCTACACACTATTGGATGGTGTCGATTTGTTATTTTTACATAGAATTCTCACCAGATTCGTTCCAATTAAACGCCAGGCTTTCTGATCACATTCAAATCACAGTGGCCTCACAATTAGGCCTAATGACAGTGTTCAGACTGTGACGCGCGAGGGGCGGCCTGCAAGTTCGATGAGAGAGTGAACGCTACGCAATTACAACAGATTATTTCATTTTAAGAGGCAGGAATTATCAAGAGTAGTTACCTACCCATCTATTAGGTACTTAAAACAATTATTTTGGGGTTGTTATGTACTAGGTAGATAGCGAGGATAAAAAAATACATTTTATATGAAATTATTCAAATAAGACAAACATAATAGGTATAGATTAGCGATGAGCAACCCACAACTCCGGAGTGATTTTCTGTGACCAAGCCTTTTTTTCACATAATAATATGATGAATAATGAATAAAATTTAGGTAGTAGGCGTTGCGCATCCGATATATAATATTATCATCATCAGCCTGAATCTATCCACTGCTGGACGAAGGCCTCTCCAAGCGTTGCCACTTATTTCCACAGAACTTCATCATCACTAAATCATTTCATCGATCAATCGGCCTCTAGGTCTACTTTGCGGACTTTTGTACCTATTGGATACCACTGTTTGTTGAAAT
Organism: Rhyacophila brunnea; assembly: GCF_057557595.1. Taxonomy (NCBI): domain Eukaryota; kingdom Metazoa; phylum Arthropoda; class Insecta; order Trichoptera; family Rhyacophilidae; genus Rhyacophila; species Rhyacophila brunnea. The sequence goes on along the minus strand of NW_028232848.1, from coordinate 37,501,644 downwards.
TTCTCCAACGATTGTCCTTTATTCGATCTATGTGTCCAGCCCATTTCCATTTGAGATTTTTAACGAACTCTATTAGGTAGGTACATCGCAAGCCCTTGTCTGTTTTCTTATCCACTCATTACTCTTTTTGTCCTTTCGCGTTATGCCCAGCATGCACCTCTCCATACCACGTTGTGCAACTTTAAGTTATAATATAATATATAGTTCACACTAATGACTAAACGTTGTCAGTCATATTAATTTGTTTTCATTGCACTAAGCGATGGTGCCCACAGAACGCGTCGAGCGGGCGAAGTCGGCGTATTAAGTGTTTATTCATAACCAAATCACACGTCTCTCGCCGCACATTACCCTTCACCTATGTAATAAGCGGCCCAAGCAGCACAAAACAATATTTTTACAGCGTCTCTCATAACAAAGCAATAAAAATATTATATTATTTCGGGGCTTGTAATAAATATTTACGACGACATTATTCAACCAGCAAAATAAAGGACATGCAATAAAATAAACAATGCGTTCTCTGTTATTAAATAATGACTTTTCGCCCGTCGATCGACGACGCCGTCCAGAGCGTGATTTTGCTCGCTGTGTTCAATGAATGGACTCCATTGTATTTTCTTTCATTCGTATCGCCGAGAAGCGGTGATTCGCGAAAAAAACGATGATTCATGCGGCGGGCGCGTATAATGCGTCGCCAAATCCAGTGGGCGCTGGCGTATTTGATTACGTTGTATTTTTGATGATTTACGCGCCACTTGTAGAAATTTTGCGCGAGCGCCGCACTCGCTGCGTCAATGGGCTTTATGCCTAAGAGTACAGATTTCAGATGGTGTTGGTTAGTTTTTAAAAATCAATTAAGCCCTGCGGCCTACATAAACCAGATCTTAATAGATAAAAAAATATTCTTATTATATATAAAATATCTAAAAATATGTAATAATTAATGGTAAAATTTTACCATTTTATCTATTATGGTTTGGTTTAGGTATGTATGGTTTAATTGATTTTTAAAATCTAACCAGCATCATCTGAAATTTATAAAATCCATAGTGGAGGTAGGCTGTAGAGTTCGGACAAAATTAATGTACTTAGGTACACTTTGTCAGTCATACTTTATTGTTTTAATTGAATATCTACAAATTTCAGATGGTGCTGATTAATTTTTTTCTCTGTCTAAACTAAATCATATCTACCTAATAGATAAAAATATTTTTCTTTCTATAAAATATCTAAATTTTGTATGATTTAATGGTAAAAATTTGGATATTTTATAGATCGACTAATATTTATTTTCTATGTTCTATTATGGCTTGGTTTACTCAAAGTTTAATTGAATTTTTAATAACTAACCAACACATAAGTAGGTATGACTGACAAAGTTTAGTGTGCACTATTTATATTGGATCTCCACAACTTACCTCCACCCTTCGCCACTGATATATTATGTATACTCATATATTATTTATTTTATACCTATACACCAATTGCTATTTTGGTAGTACTGTCAAACTGAATGCATTAAGTTTTTTTTTTAGATTTTTAGGTAAACCATAATAATATTACAATACAGATAGTAACGCATTACCTGTCATCACTTCTTAATATACATATAGGTGTCGCTAGAGTTCAAAATCAGTCAAGTCCATAATATATGAATAGGAGAAAAACAGCTTTCTGTTTTTTCAAATACACAGTCACAAGGGTGAAAGTTTATCTTATTTCGAGTAGAATATTTAAAATTAATAAACTCCACATTTTGATAATGGAGAAATGTTAGAAAGCAGTAGTTCTTCAGCAATTCACAAAAAAGTCGAAAATACCTAAAGGTGGACTTGGCTGATTTTGAAATGTAGCGACACATTAGGTACTAAGGTACCGCAGATCTTGACTACCGTCAAAAGTATGTGTTGTTATTCTTTTAGTTTGTTACAATCGTTTTGTTTGCCTCCATCCAACAAGTAATCGCTACTGCGTGATGTATCGTTCACACCTTATCACTTCGTCTAATAGCATTTCACTGCATATTATGTACCTACTAACATACATAGGCAATAATATAATACTTCAATTATGTACCTGTTTTCATGGAGGCTATGGCAGTACGGTATTTACACCTGTAAAAATTTGTATATAACCAAGACTTAATAAACATTCACATACTTAATAATTATGTTAATACATGTATTTGTGTAGACTTTCAATCGAGTTATTAGGTTTTGCAAAAACTTCGTTTATAATAATAATTGACCATTGCGCCATTGAATAGTAAAGACGGGTGTTTTTTGAATTGATAAACACTGGTTCGAGACCGTTCGTGACCCGCTGAATCGAAGCGTGTTTGCTACATACGCCTACTAAAAAAACGGACAAAAACAGAGCCCTTGCAAACCATTGATTGTAGCAAAAAAAAAACCAGCCATAACTTATAAATACAAGGAGAAGGTATTGAATGGGTTAGTAAAATTTGAATTTGTAATAAAAAAAATAATAAAAAAACCGAATGAGTAGCTAGCCTTCCTACTGATTCTCCAAATGTTTTGTTAACAAAAAGTATTTAGATATTATCTAAGTATCAATTTTAGTTTAACAGTATTATTCTATTAAATGTAAGCTACTATAGAATCAGCTACTTTACGCCATGGATATTAAATACAAATTAGTGAGTTACAATAATGTGCATTACACACTATGCGTGATGTGGAACGTGGGGTAGGCAGGCAATGCGTTGCATAGGGGCGGCGTTTGAAGGAACGCATACAAATATCAAAAGCAGTGACGGTTTTCCATGAATCAGACGATGCTTTAGTATTAATAATAATCGAAGCATAAAAAATCCAGACAACATAATTATTACTGTATTGTAATACCTACATACAAAAATATACATAATCAATAAAAAATCATCTTCATAGATGAAAACTTTTTTGCTGATTACATCACTGACGACTAAATCAGATACTTAGGTATATTTCTTGTCATTTTTCTTAAATTCAGATACCTAAATCCATAATTTTCGATTTGATGGAAACAGAGTTCAACTTTAGCTAACCTTTCAAACGTATTAAAATAACAGAACGAATACGTTAGTAGGTAGGTACCATTAATCATAGATAATATATAAAATTGGGATCTAATAATAATAACAAAAAACTGGATCACTTTTTCAACAGAAATTATTAAAATGCCATGAATTGTACAAATTTATTCATTTAAATACCTACATAATGAAGTACGATACCTATCATTACAAAATAAAAATATTTTTTCTTGCAAATCTTGATTTGAAAAGCAATGTGGGGAAATATTACCAGTATAGGCTACCAACTGAATAATATTAAATTATAATAAATAGTTTGAGAAACGTGGGTGCTGTTGTGCGTGCAATAAATGAATCGCAATAGAGTATGATGTGCATGCAAAACTGACACGCATTTTTCAAAAACAAAAATATCAAAATTATTGTTTACTTCTATCGTTTTCTCTCAGTCTGGTCAATTTAAAAGAAAAATAAAAATTTATGAATGAGCCCAAGTTTACATTATGAGCACCACGTTTCAAAAAATGCATATTTTTCTATTGATTTTTTTTATTATATTAGCATTCGACGCGTTTAATCAGGCAATGAAACAGCCTAATCTGTATTTGTTTCTCTTCTTGATCGTTTCCTCATGACTGAGGATTGTGGCTGCCTTGAAATTTATTAATTTTCTGAGCGACCACCGTTTTCGGTATTATGCTTCTCTCGTGGCAGAGTGAAGGCTGCTCCCAGTAAGCTCTTTCTTAGTTTCGCCTTCTCTGGAGGCTTCACAAAACCACCAATCTCTCATCATGCTGAGATTGAAGAGGTGTCGTTGAACCTGGCTCGACCACATATTACGGATGCTAGAATAGAACTTCAAGTTGTCTTGCCTGTTCTTCAAGCCAACCGAATTCTGGTAACCTGGAAGGCAGCTTAATACTACATATAGAGTGCATACGACTGAGTAACAGGATGCTGGTATGACCTGGATTGATGCAAGAAGACTAGCGAGCGACAGGTGCCGTGTGGCGTCCGTATGCTTCAGTTAAGAGGTGGACATGGCAGAAGAAGAAGAAGTAATTAAATTAAAATATCTGCTGCAAACAGAACCATATAACCTAGATAGACATAGAGTGAAGATGATTGACCTTTCGCTCAACCCATTGATACTATCAATCATGACATTGGAAATTAGAACCTGTGAACCAATGCTTGAGTTCTCCAGAGGAGAGTTCTCCAGGAGATGCTCCACTACTGGAATACCTACGTAGCAGTGGCGAAGACTCCATACTAGGCGATTATTTGAAGCCTACCTTCTTAAGATTTTTTTTTAAATTGCATATTGACTTATTTATATAATCACTTGATTACATATTTTATAAAATAATTTATTTTGCCAACGAGAGATGCCGTATGTGTAGGAATGTATTACACAGATAATTACAAAATAATTTGCAAAGGTTTTAAAAAATGTACCACAGCGCGCCATCTGTCTTGACGAAAATAAAGGTCGGATTATGTTTCAAATAATTCTCAATTTTTTTCATATGGACTTTACGTCACGTAGGCCCGCCCAGTCTATTGAATTGTATGAACTAAGGTAAGCTCCGATTGCAGAGTCTAAAATTAAATAATTAATAATTAGATAATTAAAAAAAAATCTATAGTGTTTAATCGAATATTAATAAATATAGACTGTTCTAAAAATAAAAAGAACTTTTATCTAATGATTTTTGATGTGTACAAATTTAATGTTTTGAAAAAATACGTACTTAATTTAAACTGATCGCTTAATTTTATGTCGTCAGTGAGTTTTTGAAGATTCATTAGATTAATGTGTCTTTGTCATTAGTGTGTACCTATTCATTAGTAGTAATATCGTATTATCTTCTTACTTCTCGTAAGTAGGTATACCAGCTGACAAGTGTGTTCTTTTTATCAGACCTCCACAGCCTACCGCTTTCCAAAAGTCACTCTTCGCCACTGCTACGTAAGTACTTTATAATAAAATAGTTTCAATTTATGATAATGTCACGATGAAATTGTCAGCAGTCCAGACGGTCATAATAGCCGTTGACGAAATTAGACAACACGCAGTGATAGGGTTAAAATCGGGATAATGTTAATAATAGTGTCACATTTATTCCCATTATAAAAAGGGTTACGTTTAAATTTAATATTCTAATGACAGTGTAATCATTACATATTATGATAATATTTGACCATGTCTCCTAAGAGAATTGCCTTATTAAATAGTTCGTCAACATTTTAAACTCATAAAACAAGAGATGGAAAATCTTTGGTTTAAGTACCTCCAATTTAAAAATATCAATCAACTCAATTTCTATGGAAAGGTATATTTTAAGACGATACATTTATTATTAATATATTTTTTCTAACTTAAAAATAACAACACAAATTGATTTGGAAATATGTTTATTAAACATTTTTATTGTTTCTATTTATCTATTTCATAATAATATGTACCTACCAGTGACAAAGGGTGGACGTAGGCTATTAATATCCACTATAAATAGTGCACATTAAACTTTGTTAGTCATACGTAAGTATTTGTTTTTATTGAACATAGACCACAATTTACAGATGGTGTTGCTTAGTTTATAAAAATCAATTAAACCCTGCCTAAACCAAACTATAATAGTTTTGGTATACTTTAGGCAATACGACATAATTATGCACACCTATTTGTTTTCGTTGGATTAAGAATACATATTATACATAATGTTGGTTCATTTAAATCATTTTAAATCATTAAGCCGTATAAGCCAAACTATAATAGATAAAAAATAATATTCTATCTATAAAACATCTAAAGTTATGTATTATTTAAATGCATAGTTTTAGGAATTTTATAGATAGACGAGTATTTTTTGACTATTATCTATTATGGCTTGGTTTCGCAGGGTTTAATTGAACTTTAAAAGCTAACCAACACAATTTGTAAACTGTAGTATTATTTCTATGAAAACAAATACGTATGACTGACAACGTTTAGTGTGCATTATTTATGGCGGATCTTAACAGCCTACTTCCACCTTTCGCATCACTACGGTATACCTACATACAAATAAAAGACTATATGAACGTGAAGACTAGATAACAAAATACTTTAATATTGTTATGAAAAAAAACTTTTTAAATTAAAAGGTGTGTTATCTTTTTATTCAACGGTACCTACAAAGCGTCGAATTCAGTGGGATAGTAATTTCGAAATTACAGTCGAACATTTTTATCGGTCCGTTTATTAAAATCGGCGGACGGGTGGGTACTTTAAATTTAAAACACCACCAAATAAATAAACTGAGTGTGGCCACCCTACTATCCTATTCAAAATTATAGTGTCGCGTAATCGCTCGTTTAATTCAGCATTTAGTGCCAAGTGGCCCAAAAAGATGGACACATTACTCAATTCATATTAAAATAGAGTATTGATAATAATTAACAAAATAACTATATGTAGGTAAAAAATTAGGGGACTTTAAATTTATTGTGAGTAATGGCTTGGCATACCTATACTAAAACTACCGTCAAAATCATTTGACTGGCTTTCTCATTTATATTTTATTATTTTTTGATTAACTATTTTTTTTTATTCAACGAATAATTCACGAGATTCGATAATATTTATCATTCTAATTATTGAACATACTTACATAATTTTTAAATCAAAGCCGATCGCCAATAAATAGCACAATTTAAAAAGCGCTTCAGTGAGTATTAAAAGCCATTAGTTAAAATTTGTCGCAATTAGGTATGACTCCTTTAGCATTGTGGTCAATGCGCGTGTGCGCAATACCCGAGAGATACTGTCTTACTTTTTTCAAAAAAATTTTTCCATTGGTTGTAACAATGACGGGTTGTAATATATTTTCTCAGAAGTATTTTCAAAATTATTTTTGTCTTATTAATTTGTTTCGTAAATGCACGCTTTGAATTCGATAAAGAAACGATTGTAGGTACTTAAAGTAGATAACTAATACTTCGTCTGTTTCTGTTTCTTCGTAACGTACACTTTTCATTTCCGTTTTTCACACGGACGAAGTCATGAGTTTCACGAGTGTTACATAAACCTATAACAATAACTAATAAAAGTTCAATCAAACATACCTACCTACATTGTCAAGTCGCTGTAATTGCCTAGTCTAATGGGGCAAACTCTTTTGGTGCCCCTGTACAATTTTACAAAATACTGGATTAGTCTTCACGCGAGGTCACTTTGTAAACGTCTGGAATAGTCTTCCAAATCGTATCATTTAAAATAATTGTTAATATCAGGGTTTCCAACACAATCAACTTACACCTGTCACCTTACCTACCTACCAAAGCGATCGCTTAACCCTTCATGTCGACGAAATTATATTATGTCAAATTATATCTAAATTAGGTAGGCACATGTTTATCTTGTTGTGTCTCTGTTTTAATGACATTGCGTCAAATAACATACAAAGATCAGCTGTTTAAAACAATTTTTGTGTAGATATATAAGTACAATAAATTTAAAAATATATATATTATTAGGTACAATATAAAAGTACATAAATTACTAACACGTTCACTCATAAGCCAACCATAAAAGTCTCCGTGGAGAAGAGTTTATGAATAATTGTTAACCATTCGGTCTCCCCATTGTGCCCCTACTAGATCCAAAAGACATTAAAAACAAGTGCATTTTCACCAATCACGATTCGGATACGTCATCAGAGGGAAATTTGGATCAGGACATGTGCTGTTGCATAAAACGTTGGTTTTCTTCGCGTTGATTAAAAAAAAAAACGCATAGGTGGGCAGTCAACGAAATTAATCTATTTAAGCATTTAAAGGTTTTAGTATTGTTAGGTGAGGTTTCGAAGTACAAAAAGTTGTCATAATTTCGCGGTTTTTTTGCGAGGCCTTGCGGTAAAAATTCTTGACTATGTAGAGGTTGTGTTCAAGATTTGTCGAGAAATAATGAGAGTAAGTACTTAGATGTCTTTCGAGATTTTTCGAAATTCTCATTTCTCAAGAAATCGTCAAAAGATTTTTTTTACCAGGAATCTTAAGATCTATCGTTCTTGAGTAAGTATCTACCTACTTATGCTTTGATCTTGTAAAATATGCATTAGTTGTAGGCATTCGCGGCTCTCCCATTAGGTCATTCGGTCATTGTCCTCCCAAAATATATACCTTACAATCGACATAATAATATTAATAATATGTATAATGTCATATAATAATATTATAATATTAATAATAATCGGTGGATTTGAAATTATAAGGCGTACGCTATGTTTTTGTTTTGTATTCTCGATGGGCGAAAATTCGCCGCCAGCCCGCCAACGTCCGGCGATTCAATTTTTGACCCAAACTGAGAATTTTTATAAAATTTTCTCTCTCATTTTTCATACATTAGAAAAAGAAAGATATAAAACAATATTCGACGCTTTAAGATCCAAGGATGCGTGGATTATATGCCTCTCGGCCATTGTCCGAGTGTGAAACAAAAAATATTTTCAGCTAATTATGTGAAACAGAATGATAAAGTCGACTAGGGTCGCTTGCTACTGCCACGCCGGAGATTATTGTATGATGTATTTTTTCTGACAGTTGACAAGTTTTGACGTATGTATTTAGTTGTTTTAAACGTATGTAAATAGTTTTTGGTGCAGTTATTATACGAATATACACACAAAGTTTGGTTTTTAGTGATTTATTACATTTTTGTGAAGTTTTGTGGAATTTACGACGGCTTATTTGTTTGAACTGACACGAAATGTCTAATTCAGTGGATTATATTTTAAACGAAATAAAGAATGAGACATTTAACTATGATAAACGTCTACAAGCGAAGATATTAGGCAGGTACATGCCGGATATGAAAATAGTTCAAACAACAAAAGAGAAAAGCAAAGATGTTAACAGATATTTCAACAAGAAAAGCTATCATTTTTGTGAATGGATATGTGGTTGCGATCGAAGGAATTTATTTTTTTGTTTTCATTGTTTAATTTTTGATTGCAAAAATGAAAAGCAATGGACAGAATTTGGTGTTGGTGATCTAAAACATCTCAAAGAAAAAATAAAAAAGCATAGCAAGTCAACAGCACACATAGATAATTCTATGAGTTTTGTTTTATTAGGAACAACAGATATCCGAATTCAGTTAGATAGTGCGTACCGCAGATCGATTGCTGATCACAATGAAACTGTCGATAAAAATCGTTTAATTTTAACAAAAATATTAAAGTGTATTCAATTTTGCGGATCGTTTGAGCTGGCCTTACGAGGCCATGATGAGTCTTAAGAGTCTGATAATCCTGGTATATTTCGTGGATTAATAAATTTCATGCAGGAAATAGATATTGTTATGAAGGAGCATTTAGAAAGGTCAACTTCATTCAAAGGAATTTCGAAGACTATCCAAAACGAATTTCTAGATTCAATATTAAAAGTCACTCAAGAAGAAATTAGATGTGACATAAAAAAATCTAATTACGTAGCTATTCAAGTTGACGAAACGACAGATAGCTCCACAAAAACGCAAATGGTTTTTGTTGTGAGATATTTAAAAGACAATATAGTATGTGAAAGATTTTGGAAGTTTGTAAATCCAGAGGTGTGCACGGCAATAGGATTAACAGAAGAAATTTTAAAAGAGCTGAGAATCTTGGAAGTTCTTCCCCGACAGCTAATAGCGCAAAGCTACGACGAAGCAGCTATAATGAGTGGAAAAACTGGAGGAGTTCAGACGAGAGTCCGCGAAACTTTTCCACTAGCACAGTACATCCACTGTTATGCTCATCAATTTAATTTAGTTCTGCAAAAAGCATCCACCATAACCACTGGTCTGAAAGTTTTTTTTGCCACAGTCCAATCATTTTCCGTCTTTTTTTCGAGATCACCAAAAAGAACGAAAATATTAGATGAATTCGTCAAAGTGCGTCTACCGAAAGCAGCTCCAACTAGATGGTGCTTCAATGCTAAATGTGTGGAGACAGTTTTTTTGTACCGAGAAGACATTTTACAGTGTTTAAATTCAATACTGGACAGAGAAAATGACACCAATACCCTAAGTCAAGCCCAAAACTTAATAAATAATTTGGAAAAAAAAACTTTTATTTATTGGTTGACTTTTTTCACAAAATAATGCCTCATTGTCAAATTTTATTTAAACAAATGCAAAAAAGAAACTTAGACGCTATTAAGATAAAAACATACATCGATAATTTTAAAAAATATATTTCCGAAATCAGAAATGAAGCTAGCACTAATCCGAATTCCAGCTGTGCAACGGGTGACCATAAAAAGAGACGGATAGATGACAATAGCAACGCAGTAGCAATTGAAGTCTGTGATACAATTATAGTGGAAATAGAAGCACGATTCACATCCAACGATCATCTCATTATATCCGATTTGTTCAATAAAGAAAATTACGCTGATTTTAAAAATAATTTTCCCACAAGTCAAGTAAATTTGATAAAACAGTTAGAAGAAATAAACATAACCAAGTTAAAAAATGAATTATTGGTGTTTTATCAACGAGATGATTTGCATGGCGCTAATAGTGCAGTTTCTCTTCTACATTTTTTACTCAGCAATAATTTCAATGAAACATTTTCCGAGTCGATCAAAGTTCTGCAATTTATTTGCGTCATACCAATGACAACAGTTGAAAGTGAAAGATGTTTTTCCACTCTCAAAAGAATAAAAACCTTTCTACGCAATACGATGGGCCAAGATAGACTGACCGCTCTTGCAATGCTCAGTATTGAAAAAAAATATGTGGGAAAAATAGACAATTTTTATAATCGTGTGATTGATGATTTTTCAAAAAGTAAAGAAAGAAAAGTGGACTTAATTTACAAAAAATTATAACGCGTTGTGTGCAATTTCGGTTACGATGGGTTGGCGTTATGAAAAATGGACATTTTTTGAAGGGTAAGTAGGTACCTATCTATAACAATTTCTAGCACTTATTATATAACGTATAAAAAGTCAATTTTCAATACGTCTTTTAAGTATACAACGAAAAGGCAAATTAAAATACTAAATTCAAAACTGACCTACCAGTTTTTCGGGCCTAAGGCCGCCAATGGTTGTAGGTACCTATCTATGGCGTTAAAAAACGAGGCGACTTTAAAAAAAAACTAAAAAAGCTTTCTCCTATGATTCTAGACTGAATTTGTTAATTCGAGGGTGATATTTTTGTTGGCTGATTTGGAATCTGAATGGAGTTATTAAAATATACGTACTTGCAAAATAGGTACCCACATTAGATTAAAAGATTCTCAAGAATTCTCGAGAATCTAAAAAAGTTGGGAAATTAGAAGCTCTATGCTTGACTTACAGAGGAATGGTATCGATTGTCGCAATATTATTATCGTATTTTATAACAATTTACGATAGATAGGGGAAACTAAAAAAATAATCACTGTCGATTCTAATGATAGGTACCTACCTACTAGTTAGTAACTCTAAATAATTGAAAAATTCGCTTTTTGCCTTTTTTAACTTGACCCCAGCTGGTAGCTACCTAATAATGGCAGATTGTATCTATTAATAGTCGTGTGATATTATTTTCTAAAGGCCATATTCCATTGGCAGACGCACAGACCCAACCCGATCCAACGATCGACGCCAACCATGCGCCAACCGTCGTCGCTAGCTATTTGCAATTACACGCAACGATTCAATCTCGTTGGTCCTTGATTTGATTGGTTAAAATAATACTAGTGTTGCTATTATTAAAAATATAGGTTGAGTGAAAACTAGATATTTCTTAGATTGGTGGCTACACTGAACGCATTCCCGCGCAATTTTACGTCAACAAAACTGAGCTGTCAGCTGTCAAACCTAGCGAACATCAGATCTGTTAAAATTTATGCGGCCGTTTGACATTTATAGAAAGTTTGTATACTTATTGTTAATTTACATCATGAATAACTGGGCGAGCTTGAATCTCCAAACCAATTGAGTAATTCGAATATCGAATAATCCAAAGACTAATTTATTGTAGCGAGTATGGCTATATTTCAACTGGCTCAGGCGGTCAGGACTCGCCGTAAACGAAAACACTGGGTCAAAAGTTGGCTAACTGAAGAACAGCGTGATCGCCATTGAATATGGCGGATTTTTTTACGTTCCACACTATATCTTTGGCGTGTATTTATTCGACGAGGACTGTGTCCTCGGTGATACTCCATATATATTTTTTAAGTTTTCGCCATCTTGTAATTGTTCAGTTGAAATCGACCAGTAGAATGAAATGAACGACCGTTTGCATGACTCAGGCGCAAATTCGGCTATTTTCGTACGCTTTCGGAAATCTTCGCTTGATAATGAAAGGATCGCACGACGGATAATAGAAAATTTTCCACTTTCGACCCGATCGCTCACGATCCTTGAAAACCATAGAGAATAGAGTTTGACAGTCGTGGCAGACGATCGGGCCAGACGCAATCTGCCAATGGAATATGGGCTTAACACATATTTCCAAATTATACTGCATAGCCCATAAAAAGCTTGTCGTTATTTTTTGCCATTATGATATATCCGAAGTTTTCTACCACTGACCTATTAATTATTATCCAGTGATGTAGCTCTAAAATACGCGACCTGTCTATCAGACAAAATATTCTTTTTTTAAATTCTCTATTCTTTTTGTCTCGATGTGAGGAAAGCTTTGCATGCGGTTAATGACACTGCTCCGCTAAACGCCGACTAAACTGAAACTCTTATAATATTATTAGAAGTCGAAATAATGGGACCGTTCAAAATAATAATAAAGTGTCCTTTCCCAGAATAGCAATTTTCGAACGTTTGGTATTCCTATGAAGCGCCACGACTTCGTTCCTTTTTCAAACTTGCATAGTAAGTACCTAGATTAATAGCTGGTGTGACCATGCAGTAAAATCTGTTTTAATAAATCGATGTAATTAATTACTTAGTTATAGGTACTCAATATGTTTTTTTTTTTTTTTTAATTTAAAGGTTTATTACGGTATCCTAGATTACAAGTCATACGTTTAACTAATATTTATAGCTACAGTACTTACTTTACTATACTTTTCAAAACCATTCAAACTTATGATTTTAAAATAGAATAAATTAAATATTTTAAAACTGTTTTAATAATCTACATATCAATTAAAATCACAATGATTATCTTGATTTTTCCTCAAAACTGTGAAACCAATAACTTTTGAAACTACGAGTATATTATGTATTCCTACCTCATGAGCTTAGATGAGAGAATATTTAAATTTGAATTATAAAATTTTGAATTTAAAAAGTATGTAGGTACTTACATAACATAAAAGGTGAAAGGGAAATTTCATCCTGAGATGACCAAATTATGAGGAAACGAACCTTCTTATGATCATTACAGAAAGTAATGTTTCACTACTTATAAAAAAATCGCCTGTCGCGCAAATGTTATCAGTTACTTTTAAAAAAAAGTGTTTACGCGGTGCTAAATATTTTTACATTTTCGATCACTTGGCACTTCCGTCTGGTTAAGTAAGTATAAATATTTAAAATTAACAATTCACTGTACGTAGGTACCTATATGAAGAGTTATATTAATTATAATTGAATGTATGTATACCTAACTACTATTTAGGTAATACCTAAATAGAGTAGGTATCCTTAAAAAAAGTTTTGAGGGGCGGTAGATTTGGAAACAACTTAAGTATATTATTATAATTTGTTTCATTTGCTAATTGCAACTGAGTACAGTTGACCTGAATATTTATATATTGTTTTTAAATTCATGTTTTGTATTACAAAAGGGGCGCATTTTACTTCTATTCAGGGTACTAAAACACCTGGTTACGACCCTGTCATCGGAACTAAAACCCACTGTAGGTTTTGGCTACCTCCATTCCATTCTGCTGGAAGCTTTATTCACTTACTAGATCTTCTGACAGTTCTTAAATCTTCCCGAATCGTATTATTAACATAAACTATAAATAATAATATACAAATTAAAATAAGTATTTAGTTATAATATCAACATCTGAATAAATTTATAATAAATAGTTACGATAAGTATACCTTATTCCAAAAAAAACACTACCTCGTGGTCACTGCTAAGTGCATCATCACCCAAAAATGTGAACGATATATTTTTTGAACTTGTTTCTAATGTGAATATAATAGTGATACATTTTGTTTTTAGAGTAATAAATGGTAATTGTATAGCGATTATTCAACTGGCTTGCAACTTGTCAATCGTTTCTTGGCATTGGTAAGTAGTTTAACCACTATGTTCTGAAGCACCCTATTCTTACATCTAGTGCCCTCCTGAAAACAACACAGTCGAGGATTATTGCTACAATTTTATTTGAAATATTGACGTTTTGTATAAAAAAAATTCTATATATTATTGTCATAATGAAAACATTGAAATTTATAAATTTAAAGTTCACAGGTTGATATAAAAAACAAAGAAAATTCTAAAACGTAAAAAGACGTTTACCAAGTGAGCTAGTGGGTACCTACTCACATAACTTATCTTGCAAATTTATAAGAATTTGAAGTAGGTAGGTGGCTAGCTAAGTTTAAACGTGAATATAAGATATAATTCGCATGAATCATAATATACAGTTAGAGGTCATAGAGATTACTCACCCGGAAAGTAAAAGACGTGAGTATGAGTCCCATTTAGTCCAACTTTTTTTATAGAATTTTTTTCTAATAATCTTGTTTCTGAGGTTTTCAAAATTGTATTTTATTAATAACACAGATGTTTATAGGTAGGTATTTTTTAGGTATTGAAGATATGAATTGCAGTATTTAGGTATCTACCTACCTACTTTAATAATGTTAGTATGTAATAGGGTACCTATTTAATAAATCATCACGAATGCTACCATATACAAAAGGGTCTCGGGATACGAGTAAAGTTGGGAACTGGTACCTACTTGACCTCATATGATAAAAAGCGATGACGAACTCTATTAACTATATGAATGAATTTATTTTAAAAATGCACTAAATAGATAAAACATTTGAAATGCGGCGAACCCTAGGGTTCCACGGAACAACGTTTAGAAAACGTTGCTATAAAGCATTGTGCAGTCCTAATTTTAGAGATAAGTACCTAAAGGGGCCTTCCTGGCCTGAGGGCCACTTTAGGATGTGAGGGCATAAAGTTGGTACCCCGCTGGTTTAAGCATTAAGCATAACAAGTTGCAATTATTATTATACTCGTAAAGGTCTTTTTAATGTAATGCATACGCCACGATTTTTAAAACGTTTTTTCCAAGCGTTATTATTTTTTTTCTAATGTTTGGATTGGCCTTCTTTTGCTAAAATGTAGCTTAGTGCAAGATAGTACCTACCTACTAAATCGTCAGGTATTCAGTTAATTCAGTACCGCCTTATTATCAGGTCACGAGTTTTAAAATATGTAACAAGGCACTATATGTAATTAGGTACCTACCTACGTAGGTATGTATTAAAATACTTAAGAAGTGATAAACTATGATTATTTTCAATATTATGTACCTACCCACCGATCACCTATGTATCTATGTATTTATCGTGATTATCATTAAAATTGTCAGGTGTTGTTATGGTTATATTCAGACTGCGTTATGTTTTGCAATTTTTTACCGATATATTCCATTTTTTCTCTATACTTAATATGTGAACTTTTAAGCTAAATGTTTTTAATTTGAGACATTTTCGCTCATTGAATCGATCGGTTGAGTACGATCACAGAATAATAGTCCATCTATGGACTGAGACCGTATGCGGTTTAGAACCGTGTGCCATACTAAGCTTATCTTTTCTGTTCATGGAAATATTTTTTCACTAACTATATCTGATCGTATCCATTTATATCATACACTTACACTTACAAATTTAGTGAAAATATATTTTCATAAACAAAAATCATAAGTTTAGTATGGCATACGGATCTAAACCGCATACGGTTTCTGTCCATGGATGGCCTCTAAGTAAAGAACCTTCAACTAGTGACATCTATTAATGGAATTACAAAACGAACCAAATAATACAATTTAATAAAAAATGTAATTTAAAAGTATTTTGTTTAATCAGTAGTTATAGCTAGGATCTAATAGTAGGAACCTGCCTAATACCATCAAAAATAAAAATAATTATTTTTTCATATCAACAGATAAACTTTCTTATAACAATTGCAAACTGTTATAAAACTATCGTTCGGTGATCATTATTAGCTTACCTATCGGTAAGTTTTATCAGATACTATTTCACAATAAAATATCGTTTTATCGGCCATCTTTAATATGTAGAGTTATTTTTAATAATTCTAAGATATTAACACTGAAAAATGGCTTGGAGGGTCCATTTAAAAAAAATCCATAATGATTTTTAAGGCGGCGGGAGGGGTGTAGTGGGTGAAACCCATTGAGAAGACCAAACATGCTGTTAGGATCCTCATTCATGAGATCCTGACGAAAAATAAGAAGTAATATTCTATTTAAATAAATAGTTGGGGAGGGGTTCCAGACCCGAGAACCATTGTCTTGTGGGCACACCTGCTATATTATAATGTATTTTTTTAAATTTAATTAAAGATAAGTAGTATATCCGACCATGTCCGATCCTAATAGGATCATATGGGCCTCCACAGAGTAGAGGTTTGTATTACCAGATTTTTTTTTACGAGAAATGGATGTCAGCCACTTGCTCAACCTATTAGGTCCATACCCTGACTCACACACATATTGAAAAACAATATGTGTACTTGCCAGACCCAGGATTCGAACCTGGGACCCACGGCATGTTAGTCCAACGCTTATGCCGCGCGGCCACCGTGGGCTAGTAGTATAACTAAACCATAATATACTTAATGGTCATGCCACTAATTCATATAATTACCTATAGTTTTAGATATTTTATAGATATAAGAATATTTTTTATCTATTATAGGTTGGTTTACGCAGGGTTTAATCGAATTTTAAAAGTTAACCAACACCATCTACAATTTGTTTTCTTAGATCAATGAAAAGAAATAAGTAGGTATGGCTGACAAAGTTTAGTGTGTACTATTTATGTCGAATCTTAACAGCCTACCTTCACCTTTAGCCACTGAAACCTACCACTTGCATTGACATCAGTTTTCAATAAAAAAAATGCAGTCTAGTTAGGTACAATGACCAAGTCAAATCATTCAAATGCAGAATAATATTTACTCAAGCAAAAACAAAACAAAATTAATTGTTCCAATTTTAAATAGGTAGGTATACCTTTAAAGCTCACTAGCAGAAAAGCTATCTCCCAAAAAAGCCAATGACCACTTTCGTACAATGTTTCACCCGTGTTTTGCAACTAATTATGGATATTCTGCGGTACTACGAAGTGATACTTTGATTTTCACCTACAACGTTTTGCATACTAAATAGTTTGAAATGATATTTCGAAGGCAAACGCAGACGGGATGTGTCATTAGGGCGATTTTGTATTTATTTAATGACCGGTCAAATAAAATGCATTGCGTGACTCGGCATTTACTTCGTATAATCTCGAATAATTTGGAGAATAACACGCACGGAGATTTCGATTTATTTTTGTCATTATTGTATCAATTTCAAATTAAATGACGACACGTGTGGGCTAAGTAAAAGAAATGTTTTTCTTATTATATTCATAGGCTATATCTGCTCCGTATACCTACCTATATAATTATATGGACACCAATCACCATACAACACTTCTAAATATCATTGCCATTGTCACTCGCCAGTCTAATGTTTACAATCTCCATATGAAATCCAATTAGTTTGAAGAAAAGGCAAACCAAGTTTAGACTCAATTTACCAATATAGGTACAGTTGTAAAAAATATAATGCATATCAGTTGAGAGTTTTCTATGAAAACAGACAAAAACAAATCCTGATCATTATAAAATTATGTGAAATACCCTACTTATTTACCTATAAGTTTAAGATCGTAATTTATTAATGGTGTTAACTTTCAATTTTGGGTGGAAAGACATTGTATTAAGTAATAAAAATAAAGCACAGTATCTTCGTTATTTAATTAATTGTGAACAAAGAATTTTCTTGACATATTGTATTGAGTTAGTGTAAGTAGGTACCTAGATATATCGGGGTTAGATAAATAACTGTGAAATGTTGTAGTAGGTAGGTAAAAGTTAAGAATTTCCCGAAACCGGTTCGGATCTTTATTAAATGATGTGGAATCACTAGGTACCCACTTATGTCGTATATGCATATCTATTGTGTTTTTTTTTTTTTTTTACATAAACGTATTTATTTAATTAGGATAGATCAATATTATAATTCATCCCATATGTTGTTTCTCATCTTTACTTGTATCATTTAAGTATGTAGTAAAGGTATATAATATTATATCTAGTAATTAATTTATATACTGGTTAATTTATTATTACATAGGTAATAAATTTATACGGTTATAAATAAATAAAAATTTGAAACAAAGTGACAAGATACAATCCTAAAAACAAAATGAAAAATCACATGCCTGGGTAAGAGACCCAGTAGAAGTTATATTAACAAACTGATTACTAACCTAACCTAATCTAACGCATCAAGTCCTTGTTATGAATCACACATCCACCAACATATTTATCTAAATATCTAAATAATACATTTGAATGTTTACAATATAACTACATAATATATATTTAAAGTTTTAATTTTGACAAATACGAGGTATTGCACCGTTGACATCGTTATGCTAATTCACAAAAAAATCACTCGTTCTCACGGTGTAAAATATCGAAAAAAATAACATGAATAAAATTAGTATAAACTCCGACCATTTTATTAAATGATTTTTAAAAAATCACGATCGACGACAAATTAATGCGGCATTTCTATGTATTTTACGGACTAAGACTATACTTAATAAAATATTAAAATAATATTTATCCGACTCGGGTGTGATATATGATTATATTTTTATATATACGCTTTTTTGTTGGGTAATGTTTAGCTCCGTGAGATTTTCTGGCAACGATTGTCAAATATTTTTGCGCCCATTGCCTCGTTGTTTTATATCAGAATTTTTGAAAAATATTGTATAATATTGTCAAACTTGTACTGAAGCCCTGATTCACCTGTGATGATGGTATATTTACAATGGATTAATCATTGATATATGTTATAAAATAAAAGCAGGTAGGTATATTATAGATATAGGTAGGTACTTATATTAGAATCTTCATTTTCAATTTATTTTCAATTTCAATTTATTTATTTATTTTACGTCATATTGTGGACATTACAAATTATAAGTTTAAGACGTTCACAACATGACATTTAGAAACAAAGAAATATTATTAAAACAGTTTTATGTACATAACACAAGAGATAGATCAGTATTAAGTTATTCTACAGTATAAATGTGTAAATACAAAAAATATTAAGTATATCTTCATCATGTTTACACTGAGATCTTAATAATAACTATTAAGTCATCATTTTTACAACGTTTTTATTAGCTCGTATTCTTGTTTGTCCGGTGGTTGTTTGTCCAGTACAAATCTTGCAATTGATTTTTAACTAGCTTCCCGACTAGCTAGACATTTGAAACTTTTAGAATAAATCAGAACACGATGCCAATGCATTATTTTAATACTTTTACACATCTCTAAGTTGAATTGAATTCATTTTCAGTTAATTTTGTTTTGTATGGAAAGTTATTTCTGAAAAATCCGTAAAAGTAATAGACTATTATTGGTTGCTAAGGGGGTGGTTCTAGCAACTAAATTATTAATATATATGTGCGTTACCATGAATATCAAAATGAAATGTCAAAATGGCATTTCAGTATTTTATATTTGTGTCGCTAGATTTCAAAATCAGCCAAGTCCATAATAAAACAGCTTTTTGTTTTCTCAAATACACAGTCACAAGGGTGAAAGTTTATATTATTTCGAGTATAGAATATTTAAAATTAATAAAATCCACATTTTGATAATGCAGAAATGTTAGAAAGCAGTAGTTCTTCAGCAATTCACAAAAAAGTCAAAAATACCTAAAGGTGGACTTGGCTGATTTTGAAATGTAACGACACATTTGTTTGTTTTTTATTTGTAATCATATCAAGTAGGTACAAGTTTGAGCATATTGAGCATAATAATTCAACAGAAAATTTAAAAACGTTGTATATAAAAAGTTATTTTTATCTTGTAGTTATTTTACGT
This sequence comes from Rhyacophila brunnea, assembly GCF_057557595.1. Taxonomy (NCBI): domain Eukaryota; kingdom Metazoa; phylum Arthropoda; class Insecta; order Trichoptera; family Rhyacophilidae; genus Rhyacophila; species Rhyacophila brunnea. The sequence continues at coordinate 37,481,437 of NW_028232848.1, read as the reverse complement.
ATCTATAAGTATATTGACCATCTTCAGATTAAATACTTTTTATTTTCTTACTAGTAGCAATAGTCATTATCATGTCGTACCTACTCAAAGTATTTTTGAAAAACTTTGTTATTTAATGTTTTATTTATTGACAATGAGGACGTCTCTAAAACCATTACCTCTATAAGCTCTTTGACAACCCTTTCGTCAACAGATTTATCAAATTCCAATGTCCGCTGACACTTTTATGGATGATCAAGAATCAGCGCTCGAAATGGAAAAATTTACGAACCGGAGCGCTCGACAGTTTTCTGAAGATTTTTACATAGTAAAGTTATCAAAGTTCATGTGTTTTTTTCATAAAAATAAGTGTGTTAGATCTTCTATTGTATGGCCTATCCAGCTCAGACGGTCAAATTATTTATTCCACAAGACGGACCGATTTCACGAACAGGAACGGCGCTCCGGTGCGTTCCGGTCCATTTCGAGCTCTGTCAAGAATCAATGAGGCACATTACTTTCAATGAACCGGAAGGAAGTCTTCGGTGACTTGGTGGCATAAGGACATAGAGAACCTAATTAACTGGAGAATGAGACAGGAAGATTCAGGTGAATGAGGAGTCTATTTACGGCGGCCAAATTTACCTACGAGGTTACAAAAAATATCTACTATATATATTAGGGATGACTATTTATATTATAGTCTATCATTTCGAAAAACACATTGATTCTGTATTTTTACACTTATATGTATAGATAAACTACTATTCAATTATAAATCAATCAGAGAGTTATACTAAGTTCGTTTTTTAAGAAGGATTCATTTAAACCTTTGGGTTTTGAGTGAATCGTAATTATGACTTGTAGATAGTATAGTAACCATCGTCTGTTGAGTTACGACTTCATCTGTATTGTTAGTTGTGTTTGGAATTTAAAGTCTTTGGGTATGTAGTAGCCAAGAACGGGAAAAGTTTATTTGTATAAATATTAATTTTACCTGATTATGCATCTATATTATATTATATTATATTATAGTCTAGTCTAGGTGAAATATATAAATAAATGGTAACGAAAAAGTAGTTCAGTGTACTCTTAGTTTGCCAAGCGGTGAGCCTGCAAATTACCTCTGAATGTTACAAGTGCATAAAAAATCATATCCGCGGGCAAATTTAACGTGGATATATTTTTTTCATCTCGCGACAGGCAACACTGCTGCGTGTAATGGAAGATATTATGAAAAAACGTATCCGCCATTGTTTCTCCATTAGGCAGAAAACATTTGCCATTTAACTCGATTCGAGTATATTATAATATATACCTACTTGAATCTAGTATTGATTTGTTCATTACATTATAGGTATACAATAATGATAATGATAATGTCAAATGTTTGTTTACAAACAATGCAGAAATGTTTGGATGCGTTTTTAATGTTAATACTATATTATATAAAAAAATTATGTTACAACATAGTTCAGTGAGGTTTTTTTATTATTTTTTTTTTGTCTTCTGATTGCCATATAATAATTTATACATACCTACTTATTTACCTATTATGTTACATCGACAAAAATCATAGATCTTGTCTTTGAGTTAAATTATTTCGAACTTAGATTTGGTTGTCTACGTTTGCCTACGTTTTTAAATTCTCATAATATAAAATATTTTGAATAATTTTGAGAGATCCATAGTTTAAAAAAAATATTAGTAAGTATTTTAAAAATGTTTAAAAGGGAAACTAATCATTGACACCGTAGAGGCGTAGCACTGTGTAAAGGTCAAGCTCAGTTGCAATACAGTGGTCATTTCTATATTTTATTATTTCCGTGAACTCAGATAAAATGCTTTCGATATTTCAGAATATTTACAAACTTGGAATTTTATAAATTGAAGTTTCTATTAAAACATAAATTAAAATTAAAAAAGAAATACAAAATACAAAATAATCCTATGTGGTGTCATGTTTTCTTATCGGGATTCGTGTAATTTACGCTTCGAAGGCAAACTAATGCGTTAATGACACAATTTACAAGCTGTTTGTTGGCGAATATAAAAGCGGGTGATTCAGCTACTGCTATTGTGATGATGACACACAAAACTTTCCATTCGCTGAGAAGCCAACAAGCTAGCGACTATTTTGACAGATCGTAGTTCGTTTTTTATCGAGAGTTCGCTACTACGCTCTACTGCGCAGACACAGTAGGCCCACACGCCGGCGTGTAGCGTATAAAGTTGACCGGCTTTCAACTTTTCTCGGTAGATTGTTTAAAATCTGCTTGTTCGATGATGACACTGGGCGACTTTACAGTCAGATTGTAAATTCGCCAACAAGCCGCCTTTAAAGTAGCTCAATGGCATTGACGCTTAAAGGATTGGCTGCGACTAAAACTGAAAAAACATTGCCATTTAGTTTTTAGTTTCATATGCTATTTAGGTACTTAAATAGGTTTTAAATTGTTTATTTTTAGCTATCATATACAGACAAATACACAAATATCTTTAAATTGACATTCACACATCAATTACTGAGAACCTACTCTTAAACAGTGGGGACTTTAAGTCTGTGGCACTTACAGGTTTGGTGGCAACCATTTGAAAATGTTATTTGTGCGATAATCCAGTATTACAATATTTATTACAATGTGTATTAGGTACCTACAAAACAATACATAATAGTTATGTTATCGGTATTTTTTATGCATCGATTAATTTTTAAACTAATATATCGATGGGTACTTTATAATGAATCGACAGCATCGTTTGCTACTTGGAAAACCGGTACTTCTCTCAAATTGTCTGAAAAACTATCTCTCATGTTGTGAACGTCTTAAACTTACAATTTGTAATGTCCAAAATATGTTTAAAAAAATTGAATTTAATTGAATTAATGGACAATCAACTTGAAATTGCACAATTAGATATACCTAAAAAAGGTTACCTACATAACAATACAAAAATATAATAAAGGTTTTAACCCTTATAGGTACTTTTTCTTTCACCACCATTCCGCGAACTTATGGAACTCCCCTCGTACTAAACATCCATTGACTGACTACTAAGAACCAATACTTTAAGAAGAGAATCATTAATAATAGTCAACTAAAACAAATTTAATATTGTATGTACCTTACTAGGTAGGTAGTAAGCACATATCTATACCTGTGTACATTTTTTTGTCTGTATTGCCAATGGCAATGGACATCGTAGATTGTATAATATACCAAGGACATTTTTTTACAATTCTTGATAAATAGATATAATTGACCCTTTCGAATATTCAGCAGATCGACAGACAAAAACGATCGTAATTACCTACGTTGCTTTGTTGAGTGACTAGGTACATAACCATATTAACTATCTGTGTACCTACCTAGGTACCTACCTATCTATGAGTAAGGACTTAGGTACTTAGGTACTTGAAATATTTATACAAATAAAACTATTGAAAAATCAATTCTACCATAGACACCCATTGATTTTATTGTAGTTAATAAGAAGTTTGAACATTTAAAAGAGAAACAGTTACAAAATCTTTTCGTTTGGGACGTGGTCGTAAATCAAAATCGAAGGCAGCATTGCAAGTCTCTTCCGTGCACATATGTAACACCATGTAGCAGTGGCGAAGGGTCGAGGTAGGCTGTTAAGACATGTGCCACAAATAGTGCACACTAAATTTTGTCAGTCATACGTATTTGTTTTCATTGAAATAATACTACAGTTTACAGATTGTGTTGGTTAGTTTTTAAAATTCAATTAAACCCAGCGAAAACCAAGCCATAATGGATAATAGTCAAAAAATACTCGTCTATCTATAAAATCTCTAAAATTATGCAATTAAATCATAAATAACTTATATTTTATAAATGGAATAATATTTTTTATAGTTTGGTTTAGGCATCGCTTAATGAATTTAAAAAATGAACCAACAATATTTGCAATTGTAATATTATGGATTCTTAATTCAACGAAAATAAATAAGTATGAATAAAAAAGTGTGCACAATTTTGTCGTAGGTATCGCATGAAATATACCAAAACTATTATGTTTTGGTTTAGCCATGGTTCAATGGATTTTTATAAACTAACCAATACCATCTGTAAATTGTAGTCTTAGTTCAATAAGAACAAATATGTATGACTAACTAAGTTTAATGTGCACTATTTATGGCGGATCTTAACAGCTTACTTCCACCCTTGGTCACTCCCATGTAGGGGTAGTAACGTCCAACGACCGGCCGTAATGAATGGAAGAGCAGCATCCACAATGCGCCGGTGCAACATTTTGCATGTCGAGTGAAATTTGTCATATCCGACAAACAGATTTTTATCTACTAAAAGTGTCACACCGGCACATTATTACATGGGTTTTGCAAATGACAACTAAATAGGTACATTGACAAATTCGACATGTTTCAGTCAAGATTAGTTTGTACTTATCTGCAACAGGGTTAAAACTAAGATATACCTACCTTCTGGAATCATTTTATAGTGGTGCCATGGGTACGGTAAAAGCGATTTACTGTTGTATTGGTATTTTTTGCAAAGACGAACTTTACTGTTATAGTACATAAATATAACATATTCTCAACACTTTGTTTTAATAAAATTTGGAATGCTTACCTGCGCGTATATTTACATAAGTAGATCTTTCAAATTTATGTCCTTTGATTAAGTGAGTAACTGGTACCTGATAAAAATCAAGACCACCATGATATGTTATTTCTCGTAGAACTAATTCGTTATTGGTGAACCAACTTGAGTGGCTATGTTCGACGAAATTGTTATTATAATATGTTATTGATATAAATAAGCAATAATAATTAATATATATATTTAAACACAACCTCTTTATGATACTTTTATTGACTTTATCTTTATATTGAATACCTTCGTAAACACCTTCTTATGTATATTGTATGTTTTTTATACATTCATAATTAAGAAGATAGGTACCAACTTAGTTTTTAACATTATGTTAAAAGCAATTCAAAATGTCATTATTTATAAAAATAATATAGGTAGGTATCTAATACTTAGGAAATATATAATCAATAATTTTATCTTCAATAAAGTGACGTCATGTAGATAATGGGTTAAATATATAAGTACATTAAAACTGTACCTACTAAATTAATATTTGATCAGACCTCAGACTATCGAGTTAGGTATTATTTCACTAACACAACGGACTTTGTATAGATATTGGATTTGTTGATATTACAAATAATTGATGTAGCCAGAGTCTAATTTTTTTCTCTCTCTTATTTCAGGAATCTCAAAACGGCGGCCTCGACCATCTGGGCTTCTGCCGGCCTGAGGAAAGGTCTATGACCATGCAACAAGTTGCCAGACAGCAGGTCGGAGGGCCACTACAGCCTCCGCCTTCCGCGCGGCGCCATGAGCCACCGATGCCACATATGCCCCCTCTGGATCCAAGACTTCTCCATCAGCTACGCCTCGAAGCTGAATTCAAAAAACTTGGAGAACTCGGTGGACATCACGCCTTGCATGGATTCCGAAACTACTTAGCAGCTTATCCACCTGATTTAAACGCATTCAAGTACTTCAGAGAGCGGGGCATGAAAAATTTTGAAGAGTATGATAGAGAGGCAAAGTTCCACAATGAAATGGCAAATAGATACAATAATGATAATAGAGGTGTGGACAGAAAAAGCCACGATAAAAGAAAGACTGCTATAGAAGATTTGACAAAAAATAATGAAGTCTCTCCAGGAAGAAGACGAACCCCACCTTCCATACCACAAAATATAAGACTACCTGTCTCCTCACAAACTAATCTAAATCAACATTCACAGCGGCACAATATGAGTAGCTCAAAGAACCCTGGAGTCAACCCACCGATCAATCATCACCCGATGAGCTCTTCTCCTCTGAATCGGCTGCAAAACATGCAGCCATTTGATTTTAGAAAAATGGGTTCAAGTCTTGCACCTTTTGTTGATCCACATCATCCTCAGTTGGGCCAAGATTTAAGTCAAAACCATCACTACCACCAAAGAAAGCGTCGCACTTCAGATGCTTCCTCAGACTCTGGTCCCAATATGATGAATCAATTTTCAAATTCAATGCTGCATCTACCTCCGCCTGGGCCTATGCCCCCATCGTCCGTAGCAATATCACTGAGTAATAGTTTCAATCACTCAGCTGCTATGGCTGCAGCTGTCGCTGGTAATCCTCTTGCAGCTGCTAGTTTGGCGGCTTCATTTCCAGGACTGATCTCGTCCACTGGACACAAATCACCTTCTGCGACTGATTTTTTAAGCGTTACCGGAAGTAGTGACCTTGGCTCTGAAGATGGACCTTCGGAAGACGATGACAACGCTTTGAATTTAAGCAAAGATGCAACTCCTAGAGCATCACGGCCAGGGAGACCCCCAACGAATTCGAAGCCCGCTACGCCAACCAAAAGGCATTGGGGCTCAACGCAGCTTCCGCTTAATCTTGGCACTCAGTTTATTAACCCAGCGACTGGGAAAAAAAGAGTTCAGTGCAACGTTTGCTTGAAGACTTTTTGCGATAAAGGTGCATTGAAGATTCATTTTTCTGCAGTTCACTTACGAGAGATGCACAAATGCACGGTTGAAGGATGCAGCATGATGTTCAGTTCTAGGAGATCTAGAAATCGTCATAGCGCTAACCCAAATCCGAAACTTCACTCACCTCACTTAAGAAGAAAAATTTCTCCGCACGATGGAAGAAGTTCTCAGTCACATCCGGTGTTAATATCTCCTCATGCTGCTGGCTTAGGAATGCCAAATGCTGGTGGTCTCGGTTCTTTGAATCCATTTGGACCATTCCCTCTTTTAACTCCTCCACCAGAATTAAGATCTCAACACCCTGGACTGCCCCATGCTCTCGATTACAAACACAGTCTTGATCTTAGTTTCCAGCAGAGATATGAAAGAGCTCGCATGCTTCAAACCCAAGCTCACGAAGAAGCAATGGCATTCAATTCTTCCGGAATGGATCTAAGTCAAATGGAAGATGATGGGGACGATGATGATGACGATGGTATTGTTGTAGTTGCTGGAGACGATGATGACGATGACGGAGACCACTCAGATCATGCTGATGACGATCAGCAGGAAAAAGAAGATGAGGCTTTAGAGAGAGAAAATGTTGAAAGAATTCAATTTCCTGATCAACCCGAAGATTTCAGTATGCCTGATAAACGTATCAAGTCTGTGTCTGACGTTGAAGATGAAATACGAAGCAATGTTGATAGTATAGAAGATGGCACGAGTCTTAACGATTCCCAAAATATCAAAGATGAGGTATTTCCATTTGTAGCAAGTAAACGGAAAAGAAAAAATCAAAACCCTATTCGATGTGCCGTATCTACTTCACGAGTTTCTGATCATAATTCAGACAATGATAGCAGTGATGGTATAAAGTTTCCTGCTCCCACCATTGAAAACGCAGTTTTGGACTTAAAACGCGTTAAAGTAGAAAGCGACACGCCTAGAGATCTATCATCTCCTTCAAATGAGATAAAACAAAGTACCAACAATCAAAAAACTCCTGATAAAATTCCTATTAAAAGAGAACCTGGTGATGATGATGAAGAAGTTAATGACAGTTCTGTTAACAACGAAGCTCAAAATTTAACCCTCGCAAAACACGGAAGTCCTATTACGGACGTCAATGCAAATAGAGAAAAGATGGATGCTAATATAAAATCCATTAATCTCAATGATGGAGCAAATTTTATTAAACAAGAAAAAGATTTGGAAGCTGAAAATTTAATAAGATCTAAGTCTCCAAAGCTTACTGAAGACACTATTCAAAATCCAGAAAACCTTGAATTCGGTAATGCTTTGCGTCAGCTGGAAAGTCTTTCTCATGGAAATTTTGGAGAGTTAGTTAATAAACCAGCACATAAATCAAGCCCTTTAGGATTACATTTTCCAATGGGATTTGGTAGTGAAAATATGCCAGTTAGTCCAAGAAGTAGATCTCCTTCGTCTTCAGGAGATAGTTTAAGTGATGCTCATTCAGACGATAGTCAAAATGAAATATACGGCCATTTTGACAACGGAGTGTTTATTAGCACAATGGATGTTCCAATCGATAAGGATAATCCCAGAAAGTGTACTGCTTGTGGAAAGATATTCCAGAATCATTTTGGGGTTAAAACACATTATCAAAATGTTCATTTGAAACTGATGCATAAATGCAACGTTGATGGTTGCAACGCTGCATTTCCCTCAAAACGCAGTCGAGATAGACATAGCGCCAACTTAAACCTGCATAGAAAATTATTATCAACGTCATCTTCATCGGATAAACCACCTCAATTTGTGGACAAGTATCCATTTGCATCATTATTAGCAAATCCACAATTGCATTCAGAATTTTTAGCAAGACTATATGCAGAAGGGCAGAGTTTACCTTTTAACGAGGCATACGGAGGTGACTTTTCACCTTTAGATGCTCTGAAAAGTCTTCCATTAAAACCTGACGACTTGACAAAGAACTCTCCATTAAACATTGATAAACTAAAACCACATCCTTTGTCAAGTTTAACCGAACAGATGATTAACGGACGAGATATCGCTCCACACCCTCCACCACCGTTTATGCTACCACATTTTGGCATGATACCAGGATTCCCTGGACTTCCTCTTGGACTCTTACCTCCTGGATTAAATGGATCGTATCCAAACAAAAAACAACACTCTGAATCCGAATCTCCATATTCAAATTCATCCCCTAAGACTTTGTCTCATATATCACCATCTTCTTCCCCACATAATCCTGGAATTATTTACTGTATCGAAGAAGAAGCGCCTAACCCTGATCACGAAGGAAGGTTTCCTTGCAGAAATTGTCCCGCTCGCTTGAGAGATTTGGGATCTTTGAAAGAGCATTGTGAAAATATACACCGCTCAGAACTGTACCGATGTAAAATTGGAGGGTGTCCAAAAGCGTTTTTATCGCGGACCAAAAGAAATGCTCATATGGAGAACCAATCTGCCCACTCCCATATTGGATCGAGGAGTTCTGACAATGGTCACTCGTGATAAATTCAACAACGACTGTGAATGCATCTATTGTGAACGACTGTATACTTAGTTTATAAATTTAATGTGCTTAAGCTATTTCATTTTATTTTGTAAATAAAAACCAGTGCTAGTATTCTACAAATAAAAAAACTTAGTTTTACCAATTAAAGATAATAATGTATTTTATAAAAAAATACTTGTTTATAAACAAGATCTTTGTATTTGGCTTCCATAATAAGTATTGCGATTTCGAATAAATTGTGACTATTAAGAATATCGATTTTCATGTTGGTTATTTTCAGTCAAATATTTTGTTTAATGTACCTATATGTATACTTAATCTGAATATGTTTGGTGTTTGGTCAATTTATGATAAGTGCCAATTCGCCAATTTTGAGATAGATATTCAGTGTTTTGATGGTTAGCACCAGTTATGAAATTGACCATTGAAGTTTCATTTTTAGTTTTACAATTTTATGGCAGTTTTGCCTATTCGTATATTGGCCAAAGACCACTATGGTTTTAAAATTTATTTACCAAGGGATATTTCAAATAGGCAACTTTATTTATTTAGATGGATGTTGTCTAAATATTTTTATTTAAAATATTTCTATAAATGAAATAGCAAATAATATGTAGGTAGTAATGTAATTACCTATATAAAACTTTTTCGTTTTATATTTTTTGCTTTTAATACCAACTCATATTCTGATTTAAAATTTAAAATCAATTAATATTTGTATATACTTATAAGTACCCACTTATATACCTAAATAAAATACTCATTGTATAAAAATGTATGACTTTGTAATTATTTTTAAGTTTTTATTTCTACTGAAACTAAAAGCCAGTACCTTTCAATAAAATACTCAATTGTAAAAAAAAGTTAAATGTAAGCCACTTTAAATAGAAAATTATGTCCATTTTATGTGAACGGACTATATTGTTATTTACCAGTGATTCTTAAAATATTTAGAAATTTATTATCAAAATGTAAGGTAATAAAATTATTGTACATAGATAGTCGATGTTTAGACTAAGTTAGCAATTTGTATTTTTTTTCTTACTGTAATCGAGGATAATAAAATTTAATTTAAATTATAACTAGTGCAATAAACCAAATATGTTTCTCATTTTTGGGATTTTTCCTACAGCAACTGTTGAAATCTTTTCAAACAACTTGCCAACTGTAACTTGCGTGTGTCAGTAAAATAATAAAATATTTAAAATAGCTATTAGAGCGAAATTATAATTATTATTATAACATAGAAAACATAGCTAGATAACAGTGTTCATGTAATAGACAATATACTTATCTATTATATCATAAATATTAGATATTACATATAATATAAATTTTCATTTCCATTTGATCACCGATTTCCATATTATTATGAATATTATTATAATGTTTCATTTTTTGCAGTGTAAGCAAGCTCGTACATCGAAATTCAATGCAACAACAACTTGACAATTTTATCCATGTAATTTAGTTGATATCTACAAAACATAATATCAGTTTACACTAAACAAAAATTCATTACGCCACTGCATTTTTATTACACAATTGGTGAAAGTTCAGTCATTTATGTTATCCTTTTATTGTTATTTTCACTCTTTTCATGTCATCACAAGTGTATTTAAAAAAAAAAAGCCAAAGTGTAAAACGTGTTCTTTGGCAGATTCTACGCTATGCATACCTACCTCCCATTTAAATTTAATGTACAAATTTGGCACCTATTGTTTTATCTTCTGATGACATTTCAGACATATTTTCACAAAAAGTTAGATAACTTAGGTGCAAAATAAATATTAATAACGTGGGAGAGTGTATTGGAATGTCTACATCTTGTCGTTGCATTGATTATCTTTGTGCAAACCATCTAAATATCATTTCGAAGAAAAAACATTCATTAGGTAGGTACTTAAGTACCCCTTACTTACCTATTATGTGACAATTATTTATGAAATCTACCTTTCTCGTATAAAAGTATTCTGTTTTACTATTTTGGCCATTGATCATTACTGCAAAACGAATACTTATGTAGTCCTTCCGGAAAGTGTCTAAAGATTCAAAAAATATGAATAATAAGTATACTTATATTTTTGTCGTGTATGAGAAAAAAGACACCTGATAATACTATCAATATGTCTTTCTTTTATGTATCAAATATCAATACAAAACGTTTATCATACATAATGTACCTATACCGAGCTTAGGTATATCTAAGTATTGTTTCGTGCATCAAGTTATGACATGAATCGTACATTTTAATTTAAATACATTTTCTGGGAAGACTATGTTGTTTGAATGATATAATATGGCACTCTACCTGGAGTAGTTTGAATTAATTATGTCGAGTTCAAATTTAATTGAAATACTTAGAACTATTAATGGACTGCGTTATGGTTTCAAAGAGAAAAAATTAACAAGCGGAATTATAATGCAACTATGTACCTAGATCCAAGTGTTTTGAATTAAGTAGCTTTTTACTACACATTCGATATACCTACCTACGTCACGCAGAATTTAACAACCTGAATTTAATATTTTAAAATCAGTAAGTGCGCGATGCAGTCCAATATTTAATTCTCATTCAAGATTAGTATTGAAAATAGATCTTGAAACAAACCACCATATTGTATCAAGTAACTATATATCTTAGAATGTATTTATTTATCAATGAAATTCATCTTACCTACTTAGATCGGTAGGTACCTACATACCTAAATGTAAAATATATTGTCTCTATGAATTGTAATACTTTTATTTTCATTACAAAATACTGTTGTTTTAAATTAAGTGATTATTTTAATTTCTTGATTGTGATTATTTAGATTGTTCCTCTACAATTGGTACTATTTTTTTTATTTAATGTTAATAAGCTTCACATCCAGTAGGAAACTAATATCTTGAAAAAATGTAAATTAGCATGTTTGAAAATACCTTGAGACTTCAGCGCATACATATTCTTTATGAAAAATGGCTATTGGGCATTCGCTCTACCGATTAGGTCCGTGCCATTGTATCAAATACATAATATTATTTAGATATAAAAACACTTTTAAAGAACAGATAAGTACTCATTTTCAATTGAATTAATATACATATTATGTAGATGCCTACCTATAATTATCTCAGAATAAATAAAACCAAAAATTAAGATACAAGTAGCCATTTGTACTGCTACATTATCACTATACCTAAATCGGTTTTTCGTGCAATTATCAATTTAAATTGTATCATAAAATAATTGAGAAGACAAATTTTGAAAGTAATTTAATTAGTCCAATCATAGATATTTGAAATCCTTTTTTAAACTCGTTGGTACAAACAAAGAGTCTCAAAAATGTTGTGTGTGATAGATAACTGGATGTTTTTATTATCTTATCCTGGATGTGAAGTTTCAACATTTAAACAATAAATATTGTGTAATATTTTTATTTTATAAATATCATCATAGTATGAGTGTATTTATTGTAAATATTGAAAAAATATCTTGATTCATTAAATATGAAAAGAATACTTGAGTTTTTTGTTTCATTTTCCAGCACCTACCTACATAATGTACTATATTGTATCGTAATCTCAATACTACAAGTAGATAACTTGATTTTCACTGTTTTTAAGTAAGCTATTGAATATGATTCTATATTTCCTTTTCTGCAAAATGATAAAACTAGGTAAGTCAGAAGATAATGGGAACTGTATTAATTTTGTATTTGAAAATTTTAGATGCCTAACTTTAAAACCATAAATGGATTACGTAAATAAAATAGTAGGTATATCTACAATGTTTTTCACACAGTTGAACATTATTAAATTGTTTCCAATTAGACAAGCACAATTTTCCATTTTTATTTTAAATAATAATTATAGCCAAGATTTATGCTAATCAAGTAAAGTATAAATTTCATTTTCCCAACAATTACCAAATCAGAGTTATCCAGTTGTAGTATTGAGGTGACGATATATTAGTATTTATAAATACCTACTATCCATTATGTTACACAACAAATTCATGAATTACTGTTTTTCCGAAAACGACAAAAAATCTTCTGATAATAAAACGTACTTACCTAGGTACCTACTTACTATTGAAAAATATTATTGTTTTAGTTTATAATATCAATAGTGCTTATTATGAAATAGACTTTGAAACAAAAGTAATACATTTGCAACATTTCGAATCAGAAAAGGAGTTAATATTGAAAAGAATAAAAAAAAAATCGATGTGTGTACTTATGTACGCGCGTTAGAAGTTATACTTCTTTTCTTTGGCGTAACAAAACAAAATAAGCCGTTACTTGAGTCTATTAATATTACAGTGGATTAGGTTGATGAAAACGTACGCGATTCATCTGTGTCTCATATAGCACAAGATAATTGTAATTTAATTATTGTATTGGACCAAAACTCATATTTGCCATACAGCAGTTATAATCGATTCAGAAGTGCCCATGATGAATTAATAAAAAATCAAATTTTAATATATTTTTGAATTATTTACCAACTCAACATTCACAAAATTTATTTATTTTTTGATATATAATTTTACTCATAAATAACACTTACATAAATATAGCCTCAAATCTTCATACACAATCTTTACAATGAAAAATAAATATACACTCCAATATAAATAAAGTTTTATGAATATAAATTAACGGTTTAGAATGTTAGTCTCCAGAAATTTGTTTATAAACATATATATTTATTATGACACAATATTGGTTATGTTTACAACACATGCTCTTTACTTGGTTGTATTGAACGACTAACTAAATGACACTATGCGCATGCGCATGTACCCTTGAGACCTAAATGAATATTATCATAATAAAAAATATGTGTTACATCGGCGCACGCAACTTCGTCAAACGCCAAAAATACACTCTGATCTGTTTTTCCAAACGCGCCAAAAAAAGTATAACTTCAAAAAGGAATTAAATTATGTAAAGCTGAAAAAATATTTTCAATAATTCAAAACAGTAAATTAGGTACAAGTTATTTCAAATTTAATTTAATTGTGGAAAGCTTCACATTATTTGTGCCCATATATTTTTACCAATGGCTGAGATACTTACCTGAATGAGATAAAACAAATTTAACTTTGTTTTAATGCTTTGCCTAGTATGTACTTACCTACTCGTACAGATCAAGATACATCTGTACCTGAACAAATGACCATTGTACTCTTTCTATAAGTAACCACATTATAAATGTTTTAGGTACTACAAATATTCACTGTGCATTCCGCGTGAAACACTGTTCAGTGTTCACATACAGGTGTATCTTGTTCTGGACTAGACGTTACTAGCCAAAACCTGGCGATAGATACAATGGTGGATCTCACAATTATCTAGCTCAATGCAATCATAAGCCATACCTAAGTTGCAGTTAATTTTTGCTGGAAAGATATTAGGTAGATATTTACTTATATGAAATGAAATGATATAAAATATAAGTATCTATATATATAGGACTTTTGGTTAACTACATAATTAGGTAACTTTAAAATATAAACTTGTTAAGTTAAGAGAGCACTTAAAAAAATAATAAATAAACCTTAGTAGACGCACACACAAAAAAATGTTAAGGTGAGGGGTCCATTTAGAAAAAAATATTCATAATAATTTACTATTGACTTTTTAATGCGGCGAGAGGGGGTGGAGTACACAAAATCTCGCAGGTGCTTCTGACTTCTGCATTTACCTCGTCTACTAGGTACTTATAGCTTCTCGTCGATTCTGCGAGTTACCTACATTCTCTATACCCAGATACTCAGCATTTTGAGTATAGTTATGAAGACTTAACTATGACATATTGCGAACCGTCGCATCCATAAGTATGATTTGAATGCGCGTGGCCACCGCCATCTTTAGATTAATAAAGCCTGAGCATAATTTTTTGCACAAGCAACGAGTGGTCTACTTTTCAGCTCTCAAAATCAGATCCCAGATTGGTTGACATATTGATTTGCCCTTTCTCGTTTCAAATTGAATTATAAAAAATTCTCAAATCTAATATATTAACTATCAGTGTTATTAATAAATAATATACATTCCTGTTATTCATCAGCACTGTCAAAGTCAGTCTAGTCCTTCACACAAAAACCGGTGGTTATATCGATTTCCAAAAAATATGTGGCATTGACCTATGCATTACATTTGTAGAAGGTGTATTAATGCTAGTGTATTATTTATTATGTAACTTATCTATTCAAATCAAACCATTCCCTGTGTGAATACGACAGACGCGTCAGTATAAGCACTCTATAGAACAATGACAGGCAATGACAGTTCATACATATACAAAAACGGGAGGGGCGGAAAAAGTAGGACCAGTCGTTGTGAATGTATCGGCTTTCTACTTGAGTCGGCAATGGCGTGGCCTAACGATCATAATTATTATTAATAGGATAGTTAATAGTGTTCATTTGTGTTCTATCTTTTAGACATGCTGCATGAGGATATTAAAACAAAAAATTCATGCCTGCTGCACCAATTCATAAGTGCCACGGGTTTTCCACTGACGCTGACTGTCGTATAATGCTGAGATGAAAAGGCCAAACCATTGAGAAGGCGATTCGATAACCACATAATCAAGGGCACGATCATCAACGATCGGGAAAAGTGATTTACGTTAATTGTTAGTTCCTACTCTTTTCATTTTTGGTTGGAGAGGTGGTTCGGACAATCGGATCCCTCCCCATATGTGTGCGTGCCTGTATGGTTCCTATATCTAAGTACCTTTAATCGTTACACTAAATATAAGTACAAGATCTTTACTTCGCTATAAATCATTGCTCTGACTCTTGTAAATATGTAAATATTGACATTCCGTAGTTTATCTCACGCATACTTATACAAGTGTTTTTTATATTTTGTTTTAGGTGTTTCTGTCATTTTAATACAACAATTCACGCACAAAAACAGTACCACGTCTCCATCATTATAAACTTATTTATAAAACAAATCGTTGCGCAAGCAGACACTTAAATATTTTTTTTATTGAGTGCGCATGTTTCCCAATCTGTCGACGAGGCGCCCGCGGGTGTCACGACACCTCGTCATATAATATAAAATAATTCGTATTATGAATGCTGGTATTTTTGGATGGCTCGAATTATACTCGTCACCTCAAGCGACTATATTTTTTTGTACACCCAATATAAACGCGTCGTTTGTCCTGAATATATTATTATGTTATCAATGAGGATTCATAAACTGTGGTTCCCATATAATAAAGTTAGGTGCCTAAATAAATACTTAGTCAGTGAAGTCCCATAGTACCCCAGTGCGTTGCATAGGGGTGCCACATGAAGAGACGAAAAGAAATATTGAGAATAGTAGCGATTTTGCATGAATAAGAGGATGCTTCATTATAAAGTATTAACGTCTTAGCTTAAAAATTATCGAACCATACAAATTTTTGACAATATAGCTATTATTGTATTGAGTATTGCAGTGGCGTAGCGTGGAGGTAGGCTCTTAAGATCCGACATAAAAAGTGCACATTAAATTTTGTCAGTCATAAGATAAGTATTTGTTTTTATTGCCACACAGGCAAAAATTCACAAGAGTGTCTCCAAACCTGTACCCCTACTTTCACGTAGGTACCTAAAACCATCACTGTTTGGAAGAAATTTTTGTGTAAATGCTCTAATTTTCATTAGAAATATAATTATGAATGTAAGATTTTGTACCTATGTATCTACCTATATGTCTGTTGAAGAGAGCTGAAGATAAATAATAAAGTAGATAGGTAGGTGGTTACTTAGCAAAATTTGCTAATAATTTGAAAAGAATCTATTGAAG
The DNA here is from genome assembly GCF_057557595.1 of Rhyacophila brunnea. Classification (NCBI taxonomy): domain Eukaryota; kingdom Metazoa; phylum Arthropoda; class Insecta; order Trichoptera; family Rhyacophilidae; genus Rhyacophila; species Rhyacophila brunnea. The sequence goes on along the minus strand of NW_028232848.1, from coordinate 37,464,612 downwards.
AGGAGTTATCGATGGGTTAATTAAATGAAATTATTATATTATACCTACGTTAATATGAAAAATTGATAGAGGACAATAATATCTCAAAACTTAATTTAATGAGTTTAACCTATATTACATATAATATCAATTTGTGAATTGAAAAATAAATTTATAGGTAAGAAGGTACAAATACCTACATTACCTACGATGTTTTAAGTAAGTATAGGTACTACAGATACCGTATGTAGGGTTCATTGATGGTAGGATACCACGTCTATTATCTTATGTAGAAGGTTGCATTGATTATATAATGCGTGACGCTGTGGTCTACTTCGGGGTACAGTTAAATGATACGCATATGGCAATATTGTTGTTTTTATATTGTCGACATAAAGTTGGGTTATACACAGCACAGAGTACATAACTGTCACATTTGTTTTAATTGATGTTTACTCGATTGAATTTTGAATTTAGGAAAGGTATTACGCGGAGCAGGCCAAATGGCAAATTGCAACTGTCATTTCCTGTTCGCGTTATTGTCTACGCTACATAAATGGGCATAGACAATAATCAGTGACGTCCCGTGGGGGTAGGCAGATTGAGCGTCGCTTGGGGGCGGCAGTTACTTGAAGGGCGGCAAATCGGGGAGAATCATTTAGAATTAGCTACTTAAACTTAGTAATAACGAAAATATATTTCCATTAAAAAAATCAGCTCACTAGTTGGATTTGTTTCAAACCAACTTATTAATTAACATAAAAGGTTCAACAGGTCTGTATTTTTTTGTCGCATTCGCGATGTCTAGTTTACTTCCGTTGCTCTTCGACATCCATGGTGAGATGTGCACAGATGATGCAAAATACTGTATAAAAATGGGGCGACATTTTGGCGCTGCCCAGGGGCGGCATTTTGTCTAGGGACGTCACTGACAATAATACGTCAGTTGTAGAGTTTATTGAAACCTCTACAATACAAAAGTATTGCCCTATTTAAAAGAAATTTAAGGTGCCAAAGTAAGTATGAATGATTGTTTAAAAAGTATAAGGTCATAAATAAAAATATATAAATACCCTGGCTTTGAGAAAACCACATAACTATATTGTGACACCACCGGGAATACGTAGGTAGGTAACCAAGTAAAAAATATTGAGAATCTTTCTATGAGACAGTATTGTCCGATTGGCCAGAGGCTAGCAGAAGATTAAATTGACGATATCGGTCCACAAACAACGCCGAGATATTCGAAATTCGAATGTGGAAATGCCGCTCACATAAACCCAACGCACTAGTGCAATAGGCAGGGGCCTTCGCAAAACAACCACGCCCCATTACAACACTGGAAAATGATTATTTTCAATTCAAGCAAGCCATCGTAATCAATATCATCATCAATTACAATAATCTTGACACCTTGATAATCTATGGTGATCTTGGCCCCCTTCAACATAAACATACCTTACCTATTTACACAATATCATCTATCAACCTAAGATTAGTAGCCTGCACCCATTGATTGCACCCCACACCTAAAATTCAATAACCTACTGTTACCATCGTAATAATATCATCATCATCATCAGCCGGGGTCAATCCACTGCTGGATGAAGGCCTCCCCAAGCTTCTTCCAACTCTCTCGGTCCTGTGTCATTCGCTGCCACGTATTTCCGCCGAACTTTACCAGTTCGTCAAACCAGCGGCTTTTAGGGCGACCCTGTGGCCGTTTCGTGCCCCTTAGGTACCACTGGATGACGGCATTTGTCCAGCGGCCATCCTTTCGGCAAGCAATGTGCCCCGCCCATCTCCATTTCAGCTGTTTGGCACTCTCAATAAGTCACGTGCGAATCGATATTTATTATTGCGTTATGATTAATTGACTTAAGCAGGGCTAGTTTGATTTTATTTTAAATTCGCGCGTTTTTAGCAAGACATATACATAGACCCGAAAAAATGTCAGTTATCATTCATCCTTGCAAACACGAACAAAAATTCTATTCAAATGTAACTTCCATAAGCTTGATTTCTTTTCGGAGCGAGAGAATGCGTTAACTTGAACCTCTTTCAATAATAATATGTAAAAATTATGTAAAAAAATCAATTCTATGCTTAATGTATAATTATCATATAATATATGTTTTGCCGAATACCTAAATAAATCCCACCGTAGATGAAGTGCCTGTTATCAATTACTAATCCTTTGATTCGAGATTGTGTCCAGTTTTCTGCCATCCTTCTCAAAGAACTTAGCTATTTTTGTTTTTACGAGAAGTGATGTTAGTCACTTGCTCAACCAACTAGGTCCATAAGATTGAAAAACAATAATATGTGTTCAAACTTGGGACCCTTGAAAACTTGATTATAAGCTGACGCGTAAGCCGCTCGGTCACCGTAGGCGATGTAAAAAATGACATAATTTTAACTGAAACATAAGCAGATTTTAAATATTATTATTATGACATAAAGCACAATATATTGAGACTTTCTAAAATATTTAATTTATTATGTATTTATAGGTAAGTAGGTAAATAAGGAGTCCGACAAAGTGATACAATCTCACCTAAACTATTTACAGCTACCCTTGAAGACTTATTCAGGCAACTTGAATGGAATGACAAAGGGATTCCCATAAATGGAGAATACCTGAGTCATCTGCGCTTTGCCGATGATATAGTAATTTTCTCGCAAGACTCAGAAGACCTCCAAAGCAGAATGCAGGAACTCGCTGAAGTAAGCAACAAAGTAGGTTTGAAAATAAATGTATCAAAGACGAAAGTCATGTTCAACTGCTTTGCGGGCCAAAAAGAGATTCTCGTCAATGGCAATCAGCTCGAACAGGTGAAAAACTACATCTATCTGGGACAACAAGAGTCTATAGATGGATGTATATTTTATGAAATTGTTCGCAGAGTAAAGCTAGGCTGGAGTGCTTTTGGCCGCCTGAATAATGTCTTCAAAAGTGACCTTCCATTGTGCCTAAAGCGCAAAGTGTTCAACCAGTGTGTGCTTCCCGTGATCACATATGCGTGTGAAACATGGACCCTAAGTAAAAGAGAGATCCAGAAACTTAGAGTAGCACAACGTGGTATGGAGAGGTGCATGCTGGGCATAACGCGAAAGGACAAGAAGAGGAATGAGTGGATAAGGAAGCAGACAAGGGTTTGCGATGTAATAGAGTTTATTAAAAGCCTTAAATGGAGATGGGCTGGACAGATGGCTCGAAGAAGAGATATTCGTTGGACAAATCTAGTCATCCAATGGTATCAAAGAAGTACAAAACATCCGCCTAGAGGCCGCTGGATCGATGAAATGATAAAGTTCTGCGGAAGTATGTGGCAACGCAATGCACAGGACCGAGAGAAGTGGAAGCAGCTTGAAGAGGCCTTCATCCAGCAGTGGATAGATTCAGGCTGATGATGATGATGAAGTAGGTAAAATAATTAAAATTGAATGCCCACAAGTAAAAAATACCCACATAATATTTATATAGTTAGGATATCTAAATTTGACATTTTTGTGTTTTGAAACATAGGTAAGGTACATACCTGTATAGTAAGACAAGAAATAATTTATTATATACCTATGGTGTATCCACGCACGGTAAAAGTACCTAAGTACCTAGGTAATAATTAATGATCACCATTAAAGTGCAAATTGACCATTTGAAACGTATTAAAGGTAAGCGTAATCAGAAAATCACATGTTACTAATAAAACCAGATAATTAATTGCCAGTATGAAAATTAAATTTTTAAAATGTTAATTATAATATTTTCTTCACACATCAAAGAAATATTTACATAATAAACACATATTGCGTATGAAGGTACCTACCTAATTGTTTAATAATCAATTTTATTATTTGATCTAACTGGAAAATTCATTTCATTTATTGTACAACGTTTTTCTTAGCTCGTATTCTTATTTGTCCGGTGGTTGTTTGTCCGGTACAAATCTTACAATCGATTTTTAACTAACTTCCCGACTAGCTAGACATTTGAAACTTTTAGAATATATCAGAACACGATGCCGATGCATTTTTTTAATACTTTTAGCAATCTTTAAGTAGAATTGATATCATTTTCAGTTAATTCTGTTTTGTATGAAAAGTTATTTCGAAAGAAATCCGTAAAAAGTAAAACTATTATTAGTTGCTAAGTGGGTCCTAGCAACTAAATTATTAATATTATTATATACATGCGTTACAATGGAAATCAATATGACATTTCAGTATTATTTCTACCAAGTACAAATTTTTTTGATCGTTTAAGCAGCTAGTCAAGTCAAGTTTATATGATTCAACAGAAAATTTGAAAAAGTTGTAAATAAAAAGTTCTTTTTATCTTGTAATTATTCATAGATAAGTAGGTACCTACCTATATTTATTTAAAATTTGACCTTTTTTTAAGTTTGCCTTAAAGATATTAATTACTTAAATAAGAAGAGTTGTTTCACTATCATTGTGCTGTCCTCATATTGAATGATATTCCGTGACGTGTTTTGCTCTTACGATCTTTTTCTTCATGTACCTACCTACCTCTTCTACGCGACAGAAACTAAAAAATTTATATACTTATGGAAAACGAATAATTTAAAACTATTAATTAAACTCAACAGTTGGGTGTTATTCACGAAACATAGGTAACAGTGAGGAAAAAATAATCATATTAGGTAAAATAAATATAGGTCAACATTTCATATAAAATAATTACAAGATAAAAAGAACTTTTTATATACGAGGTTTTTAAATTGTTTGTTTAATTATTATGCTCAATATGCTCAAACTTGTACTTGATAAGAAGTAAATAAAATAAAAACAAATATAGAATAATGAAATGTCATTTTGACATCTCATTTTGATTTCCATAGTAACGCACGTATATATTAATAATTTAGTTGCTAGGACCACCCCCTTACTTTTTACGGATTTTTTGAAATAACTTTCCATACAAAACAGAATTAACTGAAAAAGAATTCAATTCTGCTTAAAGATGGCTAAAAGTATTAAAAGAATGCATTGGCATCGTGTTCTGATATATTCTAAAAGTTTCAAATGGCTAGCTAGTCGGGAAGTTAGTTAAAAATCGATTGCAAGATTTGTACTGCACAAACAACCACCGGACAAACAAGAATACGAGCTAATAAAAACCTTGAAAAAAATGTAGATGTTTTAATGAGCAAATATTTAATGATTTTTTATCACAATTTCTTTAAAATTTAATTTAATAATCTGTGTCTAAAGTGATTCTATTATTTTTCCTTTATGTAGATACGTACCTGAAACGACTTTGATTTTGTACCTATAGAAAAAAAGACTAACACTTTCAGTTTTCATAACGTTTAGTGAATTGCTAGCACATTCCTTTCATGGGACGTAAATAAATAAAATTCTTACACATTCATATCGCACCAAATTGTCCGAGTTCCCGCACAATTTGTGAAGTATTCTGACCCCCAGGGCCAAACAGCACAACCCGTACCAAATTATTCCTTAATAATCATTTTTATTCCGTGGCAAGACAATACTCCGGCTTTATTATGTTGCCTTCAGCTGACAGCATAACCATGTGAACGGCACAGTTTGGCCCTGTGGACATTTTTAACATACTGGATAGAATTCCGGCGAGATTGTTTCATTTTTGTTTAACGACGCCATGTTATTGCAGATCCGAACTTAGCACAAACTAACGCACCTAGCTCGTTCGATTTTACCAAAGTATTCATTTTGGCTATAAATCTCGCAGTTTTCGGATATCCGCAGAATCCTATGTCAATACAAAAACATTGTATGAAACAAATATCATTCATTAGGTTTATTTAGTTATTGCTTCTTAGTAAACACCTTCAAGTTTTCCTGGCGTCCTTGTTGCCTGGTGTCCTCAGAAATGCTGTCAGCAATTGCAGGATTAATCTCAAACTGACTTTGTAGGTACATTTTAAATAAGTAGGTATTTAATTAATTATTTTCCAAACTATAATTGCCTAAAATATGATTTATTCAGTCATTTAAGAAACTTCCAGTCGTATGTCTGTTATCGTTGACTTACTTACTCAACCTATCTAAGATCGTGTCCGGAAATTTGTTCTTATGCAGTTCGTCGTATCACACTTCAACGTGAAATATTGTATCGGAAATATAAAACGGTCGTATATTAAAGACCGTCCAACCTCTTTGCGTCATATAGCACTAAGATAAAATTCATGTCAGAATAAAACACGGTTCGTGTCGGTTTATAGGAAGCCACCGACAAGCAAATTTTGAAAATAACCGATATACCTACTGGATTATTTTTTAGGTTAGGTTAGGTTTTCATTCTTGAATTCATGAATTTTGTCAAAATCTGCTATAAAAATTGGCGCGGTTCTCGCCTGGCTTCCTGTAAACCGACTTGTACCTAAAACATTTAAAATACGTAATTAAAACTACCGAAATACAAGGGAAAGGCAGTAGAAAATAGATATGTACCTAATTCAATTAGAAATACATAACAACGCGTAATTTTTACATCTCAGTGCTATATAGAGATGACCGTTTAGTACATATTATAGGTCTATACTCTATAGTCTTTATCTAAGATAAAGTAAGTACTTAAGTTCATATAAATATTTATTTAAAAATAAAAAGGTATTAGATTCAACCCTGGTCAAATGAAATAATTCGCTAATAATAAAAGTCCTGTAGATATGTGCAGGTACGTCCATTTGAAATAACCCAAAAATTCCTCTCACAGGCCTGAGGATACTCATTTCAACTAAGCAGTGAAACCATTATATACGAGTCTTTGATTATTTTTCAGAACAGTAGTAAAACGTTTAAGAAAAAATGCAACTGGAATGTGTACCTACCATTTAACGATTAATGATTTGAAAGTTGTAGGTGTGAGGTTGATTCTACTTACAAATTTTAGACGATAAGCATTTTCATATATCATGAATCCAGGGCAGATACCTTAGTAAACTAGGTAGATACATACGTAATCATTCATTGTTAAAGAAATAACGTGTTAATTCGGCACAACTAACAGATTTTAATCCTTGCGATACTAATAATTCTTCTTCTTCTTCCACCCTGTCACGTCCCAATATTGGGGCATAGGGCAAGCACAAGTTGGCGTCACTTCCCTCGGTCCATCGCCAACTCCTGCCCCTCCCGCCATGTAGGTCGCTTTTGTAGCACCGCTGCAGGGTGAGGGAGGACCGGCCACGGCAACGGAGCTCTTGAGGCTGTGCCACAAGGGTACGAAGTGCCGCACTCTTTGACGGCATCCGGAATACGTGTCCCAGTCACGTAAAGCGTCTCTTCGTGATAACTTCAATCACCGAAGGCTGTTGTGTCTGCTCACGAACTCGGGTGTTTGTAACGCGGCCGTACCAATGTACCCCTAAGATTCGACGGAGACATCAATTTTCAAAGCTCAAAAGCCGAGACTCTTGAAGCTTAGTAAGATGCCATGTCTCACAGCCATACAGGGGTACAGGTAGCACGCACGCGTTATTTTGTAACACGACATTTGGTCCTCACAGAATACAGCCTTGACCTCCATGCGACTCCAAGTTGGTTGAACGCAGACCCCGCCACACCCATGCGGATTCCAAGCTCACTAGAAATACCACCATCATCGGCAACCGAGGCACCTAAGTATTTGAATCTGGACACCAGCTCGACGGGCAGACCGGAAACCCGCAGAGGAGTGTCGGCGTCGATGCATGCAGCACTGCACATGGATTTGATCTCAGCCGCATTCAGATAAATACTAATTATTGCAGAAGTATAATTACAACGATTGTGTAATATTGAGGATCCTCATTTGAAAAATATACTTAATTTATACCTACATACGACTGATATAAATTGCTGTGATTATGTACCTACTAACGACATTTTATACCCACTATTATATAATAATAGACATGCCGTACCTATACCTAGGCAGATATCGGTACCTCATCAATGGAACAATTTGCTTCTAAAAAAACTAACCAATACCATCTGTTAATTGTAGTCTTATTTCAATAAATACAAATACGCATGACTAACAAAGTTTAATGTGCACCATGGCCCCCACAAGGGGGGGGGCTGACAGGGCTCTAGCCTAGGGGCCCGGGCTCAAGGGGGGCCCGGCATAGCGGGTCGACCAGATAAATTAGATAAACACACATCTCTGTATCTTGCTCTTATAGTAAAAAGTCGCCTACGGAGCTATTATATTTCAGGGTTATTACGATTTTAAAATAGACGGTTGTGCGATGGTATTTTTCTCTTTTTTTAACTCCATAATTCGATGTGTTAAAAAATCGCTGAAAATAACCTGAATTTTATTTGTCCTCGAACGTCCCTGTAGGTGTAGACCGTCAGACTGCATTTAAACGGGCCGCCAAAATTTTTATCCTGGGGGCCCGCTTCAGGATGTGGGGGCCATGATGTGCACTATTTATCGCGGATCTTAACAGCCTACCTCCACCCTTCGAAACTGTCAACCACCTGTCGAGGTATAAGTATTCATCGTAAAAATATAGAAACATTATACATACATACCTATCTTCTCGCTGTTTACCTCCGTTCAGTGGGTACCTACCTACTTTTAGTCGCTGATATAACGTCATGTGACCTGTCTTTGTCTTTCTTTGTTACAAGTTGACTTAAACAAATGGAGCATTTTGGCGGAGTTGTCATTAGGCGGAAGGTAATAAAAATAAGGTAACGAACCTGAGAGCCAAGAGTCGTTATTACAGAATGCCATGTAGGCAATTCAGCGCGCGCTAAAGTGCTCCGGGCACTGAGGACCTACTCGCCACCTGACGTGACCACGATAGCTGAACATTTGAAGATCTACATACTTCAAGCAGTTCACAAAAGCCTGGAGAAGAAAATTATTAGGTACATACCGATTTAACTTGAAAAAATATTTGTTGAAAATAAATTGAATACGTGTATTAATTAAGGGTCTAAGTACCAAAAAGTAGTATTGCCTGTAGTTACAAAATACCGAGTCATTGCAGTAAAATTTCATGAAGCAGACCTTTTGAAAAATGTGGTTTTACAGTGTGAAGCAATCACGGCAGCTTCTATAATTTTAGGTATTAAGAACTCGCAAGTGTCAACACATCATCGTCAGCCATTTTATATTGAATGCCGTTGACCACTGCAGTGCTATTTACACAATTATAAATAAAACACGCCAACAGACTTATAACGTCGACATGTTTAAATATTTTGCTGTATTTTTTTGACTTGCTTGAGGCACTTAGACCATAGTTGAAGTTATTGGCGTTGGTATGTAGAATATTTTTCTATAAAAATGTCAGTTTTTATCTTTTTGGTACTTAGCGCCTTAATTAATATACGTATTCAATTGTTAAACATTTAATAATTTAAGTAGGCAGGGGCGGCACATACCTAAACCTAAGTAAGTAGGTACCTACACAACGTGTACGGCGTACTCGGGCTACCAAATCAAGGGTCGATCCCTGGCTTCCTTTTAAATTTGGGCCTGCAGCGGTCATCCAATTCGACTCTGACTCATGCGAATTAGGTATTTCTTACAATTACACTCAAATTTGGCCAAGGAAAAGTAACTAACTTTATAATTGAAAGGTGAGAGTTCGAATCACTCACGGACGACTCCAACTTTTTTCTAATAGGTAAGTATGATTCTGAAGTTTTTAAAAAATATATATTTTCAATAATAAGTACATGGGGTAGATAGGTATCTACCTAAAATTGAACATTATTAAATCTTCTGTATGTATATCCACTAACCAGTAAATATTGAAGGCTAAAAAAATCAATTTTTTCTTAACAAATGCTTGCACAAAAGCAAATGCGAAATCTTTCACCCTGTCACGACCAATCATTGGGGCATAGGGCAAGCACAAATTCGCGCCACTTCTTTCAGTCTATCACCAACGCCTCCTGCCATACCAGACCTGCGGCGCGTAGATCGCTCATGTAGCATTGCTGCATGGTAAGGGAGGGCGGGCCACGGTGAACGAACCCTTAAGGCTGTACCACAAGGGTACAAAGTGTCGCACTCTCTGGCGGCATCCGGAACACATGTTCAGGCCACGTAAAGCGTCTCTTCGTGATTACCTCAATCAACGAAGGCTTTTGATATAAACAGTAGATATTCGAACTATTGAAGTATGTGACGTTAATGATGGGTTTTTATGATTATTATGTACCTATTAAAAATGAAAAACGTTTGATAAAACCGATTAGAATATTCCCTTTAAAATTGTTATTGAACACTTCAAATTTTATAGGAAAGTAAATGAGGTAGACATACACTTACTACGCCGGTGAACTTTTCTATTTACCAATTCTTCAATATAACATTTTAAATCATTCAGTACCTAGGTATCTGACAAAACTGTTCGGCTTGAAATGGTATTCAGAATATTGTTCGGAGAGTCTGATCGCGTGGCGAAGAATTGAGAAGACAAATTAAAGTCAATTTTTCTCAAAGCCCAACAACCTCATTTGCAATGTCATTTTCCTTCACGATTATCTCCATGTCAGTTTTTTCGCTTTTTGTTTTAGGTACATTTATTTTAAAATGACTGTTACAAAGACATACCTATAATCACAATTACAAAATACGTAGGTTAGTAAGTACAGGCAACAGGCACCTAGGTAGTTAATCAAACAATAATTGTTAGATAAATACATAATGAGATTTTCAAATTGGGTAATTCTATTTATTGGATATTAAATAACACAATATTGTTTTCTTTGTGCAAAGTTTTTATTATAACTTGGTCTATTTATAAGTATATACGTACGTACTTATAATAATACGTATAAATTATAGGTAAGTACTGTATATATCAGTGGAAAGGGGTGCCGGTAGGCTGTTAAGATTCGACATAAACAGTGCACACTAAACTTTGTCAGTCATACTTATTTGTTCTCATTTTGCAGACCATGCTGGTAAGTTTTTAAAATTTAATTATTAAACCTCGCCTAAACCAAACCATAATAGTTTTGGTAGATACCTATGTTATGAGCGATCCGACAAAAATAGTATACAATTTTTCAGTTATATTTTTATTTGTGTTCGTTGATTTCAGAAGACATATTCCAGATGGTGTTGATTAGTTTTTAAACATTCATTAAGCACTAGGTGCCTAACCATAATCGATAAAAAATATTCTTCTATTTATAAATATCTAAAATTTATAATATGGTTTAATATTAATGGGATACTTTTAGATAAAAGAATATTTTTGATTAACTATTTCTTTTATTCAACAAATAATTCACAAGATTTTAAGAATGTACCATTCTGATTATTGAACATACATAATTTTGTAAACACCCATGAGAAAATATAGCCAATAGAATAAATCTTTTTTTGAAAAAAGTAAGACACCCGGCAGGAATCGAACATACGTCTCTTGAGTATCGCACCCTGTGCATTACCACTATGCTATGACTGCCATGCTTAATTGTGACAAATTTTAACTAATGGCCTTCTTAATACCTGCTCATAGTCGTTTTCTATAGGTTAATATTTTCAGTAATTTTTCAGCATTTAGTACCTACCTATATCATTATAGTTTATATACCAAAATAATTTAACCACATATCTACTCACCCATTGCAAAACCTTTTCAAGAATATCTAACACAACACATATAGCCGTTGTCCTAATGCCTGTGTTATTTCATATATCACAAACAGCTCGTAATTGTATGGTAAAGCAAATTTTGAATATATTAGGTAGGTACCTACAAGGTATATATATCTCCATAGATTTCAAAATCGGTCTATTGCAGCGATCGACAGAGAGTGATTCATGGGCAGTGGTGAACAAAATGACAATCTTGGAGAAACGATTTGAAAAGCCAAAAGTTTTTTCGGATGTCTCTTAATCGTTAAAGATATCATAGAATCAGACAGCACAAGTATACATACACATGACATGATGTGGTGATTTTGTATCCATATATGAATCTACAAAATGATTTTTACTCAACAAAAAAGAGTTTCACCTCTTTCAATAGGTTAATGGCACTTTGGCTCTTTATAATATGGTAAAAATACTTAGGAACTTACCAACCTCTGTTAATCTTTTCAATATGTGTAGGTAACTGATATTTTTAATAATATCAAGGCCGTGACACTGAATTCAGAACCACTACGGTAGTGCTAGTAAGTTATTGATTATCTTCAAATAGGTACCTACCTATAATGCGGTAACATGTTCGCAAGAAATGAAGATTTTCGATAGCATATTTCCTTCAAATTATTATCTAGGTACTTACCATTTATTTCAATATGCAACAATCATCATGAGCAATAACTAGAACTACCATCGACGTTTACAGTTTTATATCACCGTCTGACTATTTATAGTGGGCCTTATAATAATATAATATTATCTACTATTTATATTATTACTAAGTTTAAATATATCTAATATAAAGTAGGTAGTAGGTACAAACCTAAGTAGGTAGCTACCAAGCTACCAAATAGATACCTAAGTATGGCGTCACGTACCAAATAATTAAAGCAGTAGGTACCTACATATTTTAAAATTTTAATTTTATTACAATTTCCGATACATGAGTTGTGCATTACAGTTTCATACAAAAATTCTGAAAAGCATCGTCTCAAAGCTTCAATAGACATTCTTTGAACATACCTAATACCTACAGGCAATGCTCATATCAGTTCAAGAGATTTTCATGCAATGTCTCTACTATACATACCTATTAACTCCGTGATAGTGCCTCGCTGAGTAGTCATAAGTACCTACACCCATTAATTTGTTTTCCGTGATCGTAACTCTCCCATATTCCGGTGTTCGACCTCTGCCTCATTGCATATTTAGATCCTGGCCAAAATTGTACACTGCAGATCAAAGAAAAAAGACTGTCCGCTTCGACAAGCAATAAAAATAGTGTATCGCACTTATGGATTCAGTAAAGATGCAATTTGTAAGACTCTAAACTCGCAGCACATGCTTATTAGAGGATAATTATTTCTCAGTCTCATGTTGTGTGCCATTAAGCTTAAAGCAGTAAATACTTCAGATTTTGCAGGTTGCATTACTAATTATGTATTAGTATTATATTAGTGTGTAGGTATATTATGTACTTGTAGAGAAAGGGTAAATCGTTCATAATCAGCAAAATCTTAGTATTAACGTAATAAGGTACACTGGGCTCCATAAAGCATATTACAGGATAAAAAATATTTCAATTAGGTACAATAGCTTACATTTAAATGATTAACACATACTTACTCAATATATCTAGCTAGATACTTAGGTACACATAGAGCTTTGTAATCATCATCATCAGCTTAAATCTATCCACTGCTGGATGAAGGCCTTACCAAGCTAATACCACTTCTCTCGATCCTGTGCATTGCGTTGCCATGCACTTCCTCGATCCAGCGGCTTCTATGTCTACCTTGCGTACGTTTTATACCTCTTGGGTACTGCTGGATGGCTAGATTTGTCCAGCTATTATCCCTTCTTTGAGCTATGTGTCCAGGCCATTTCCATAATTTAATATTCATAACAACTTAAATTTATTAAAGCTTTAACGAGTTTATGTATCAGCTACCATCTATTCAATAAATTATTTAAAATAATGTAGTTTCATGACTTATTTAAAAAAAATGAACAAAAATTAGTTTAGGTACTTATCATCATCATCATTGGCTGGGGTTGATCTACTGCTATTAGAAAGCCTAGCTCCTTCCACTTTTCGCTGCCAGATGCATCCACGAACGTTATGAGTTTGTCTATTCAGCAAAATCTATGACGTCCCTGTGGGCGTTTAGTGCCCCTTGGGTCCCACTTTATACCTAACGGCATTTTCGCAGTGGTTGTCCACTAGGCGAGCGACATGTCCAGTCCATTGCCGTTTCATCTGCTTAGCGACCTCATTCACAAAACATACCTAGGTACACTCGTCTGCTTCGTTACCCATTGTTTTTTAGATGTTCCGCCAAATAAATAAATACCTAAATAGTACCTACTTAGGTATCTGTAACATTATATTTTTTAAATTAAATATGTTTATGGGGGTTTTTGTGACACCCGCAATAAATATGTGGGGTTCGATTTGAGTTACTAATGTGGGAGCCGTCGACGTATTGTACCTAGGTCATGGTGTTGTGGATCATGATGAAGAAGTCGAAGATGGATGCAGGAGCGAGTTTTATTTGCAGCGTAACGGTCGGTAAAATAGTAGGTATGTTACAGTAGTTATGTGAATAGGTGAAAAACGGATATACAGAATTTATTATTGCGGTCAGCTCCTTACCGAGTTTGCTATAATTTGACATTACGGAAAATAGATATTTAATTTGTAATTCTATATCTCTATAAATATTAGCTCAGGGCATTTTCATGTGGAAACTCAACCCTGGGAATAGCTAAATATCTACTAGTTACCTACAAGCGTCCTTAAAAATATTTCTAATGTTCATTAGGGCTAGGCACAAATGTCAAAAATTTAAATTAATTTGATTAAAGAATAAAACAGATTTACAGACACGTTTAGTTTTTTGTAGCTTTAAACACCAAAAGATTATCAATAACAAAAAGAAGAAGAACTGAAACGCAATTCTAAGAGAGATGCTATCAATCTGATTTAAATATGAAGATCGATCGCGTGACGGCTGAAGGGTTATAATAATACTGTTTATTTGTCCATTTTTTTTTAATTCGGGTAACATCTGCAACGCAGGGAAAGGGTTGTAAAGAGAAGGGTGACGCTGGGGGCGGGTTAATCTCGAACTGGCGCCAGTTCATCAGTCCAGCTGACATGATTGTATTTATCTACATGACTAAATATGTACCTACCTACCTATCGTGACACTGACTTTATGATACTTTACTTACGGGATAGGTAATACATTGATAATAAGTTGTTACCTACCTACTTCGTTTAATTCGCCCACGATAGCCTCGCAGGTAACGTGTCATATCCCCTATAATGTCATGGGTCCCTGGTCTGGAAAACAAATCCCAAGCTGTTTTTCAAAGTGTTTTGACCTAGAATATAGACCGTTACTGACATCCATTTTTCGTAAAAATAAATCTCTTAATACAACCCCCAGTTTGTTGAGACCCATCATAATATTATGATCTTCTTAGGATTGGCCATGGACTTCGTTTACGGTCGGGTCTGATCAATTTACATCATAGCACATTTATATGGTAGTTATACAAGGTAAGGGAATTGATTTTTGATTTATTGGAGGGGCTCGAGATTACAACACGCTCACACGACCCTTAAAAGATAACCTAGATAACAGTATATAACTGGTACGGTGGCAACTGTGGCACCTGCTGGATTATTTTCACCTAGCCCCCCCTCCCATCGCCATGAAAATCAATAATACATATTATTGATAGGTATGTTTTCACAATGGACGCAGCGAACCATTTTTTTATGTGCGAGT
Organism: Rhyacophila brunnea; assembly: GCF_057557595.1. Lineage (NCBI taxonomy): Eukaryota > Metazoa > Arthropoda > Insecta > Trichoptera > Rhyacophilidae > Rhyacophila > Rhyacophila brunnea. The sequence continues at coordinate 37,449,213 of NW_028232848.1, read as the reverse complement.
CTGCATACTTACCTAACTACATATTATTTGTCTTCTATCATAATTATTTCTTCTTTATAAGTAGGTAGGTGAAAGAGCCCGGCTATGCGAATGGGAATGGCTGGAGCAACATTCAACTCGATGCGGAATGTCTGGGACTCACGATTGTACTCGTTCAAAACGAAATGCCGCCTATTCGTCGCTTGCATTCTGATGGTGCTGCTTTACGGTAGCGAATCATGGCACCTTACGAAGGCCCAGGAAACCGTATACTGAGCTTCGAAAACAGATGTTTGCGACGGATACTGGGTATGCGGTGGATTTTAAGAGCAACGAGGGGATAAGAGAACGCACCAAGCAGCCTCTCATCACACTGAGAGTGAAGAGGGGACGTTGGACCTGGCTCGGCCACGTGCTGCGGATGGCAGAAGAGAACCTCAACCTGGCTTGCCTGTTTTTCAAGCCGACCTGATTCCGGCGTCGTAGAAAGCCGCTAAATACAATCTATAGAGTGTATATGCCGGAGCTACGGGATGCTGGTTTGACCTGGAACGAAGCAAAATGACTGGCGAGCGACAGGGATTCTTGGAGGTGCTGCGTGGTGTCTATATGCTCCAACTAAGGGGCGGTATGGCCGAAGAAGAAGAAAGTAGGTAGGTTCTTTCATCGCTATTAATGGAAGATCATAGATATATATATAATATACCTACCTAGATATACATAATTGTTGATCCTCTCGAAGGCGCTGTTGTGTGCAATGAAAGCAATGACATTAATATGGACGAAGGATCTGGAAAAAAATGACACTTACTTTTTTGTCGGGTCTGCCGAATGGCATAATCTGTTCTAACGCCATTACAATAAAGGTGATATTGCTATAAATTCCCGATGCTTTTTGTCGTGTCTGCCGAATGGTTCGGTTCGAACGGGTTCGCTCAAATGAACATTGACACTAGAAACACTGTTCTAACGCCACTACAATAAAGATGATATTGCTATAAATTTCCGATGCGTGATATCGCATAATGGACATTGCGTGACGTCTACCTATGCATGTGCAAATGTCGCTATGCGCGAATTTACTTGCTAGCGACTGTATTGAGTGCCTTGTCCATTAATAATGTCATTGAATGAAAGCATCAAATCAGTCAGCTGGATACAACCATGAACTTTACCGATAAAACCTACATTTTCCCATTCCACGCAAAACGCTACTGTTTTTTCCATAAACAAAAATAAAACACAATATACTTAAGTATCTTCAGAACATTCCGGCCAGTAGCAATCGATAAAACGATAATCGAACCTGCTACCTACGACTTATTATTATTTCATTATTTCGCTACACAGACAGTATGATTGCTCATTAATTGGCTTTAATTCGTTAAAATATCGCTCGTGCCGCTAACTGTCGATATTAAAATATCCATATCTGCGTATGCGTTCTAGCAGGGAAAATATAATAAAATTGTTCTATAATAATGTAAGAAATTGCCACAGGCATAACGCACGTCTCATATCAAACATATGCTACACTTTTAACAACGCTGGCGTCTTAACACTGCGTTGCCTTGTAACGTTTATTTTCTAGTTATGTTTTCTAACCTAAAAAAATATTAAGACCTACCTATTTAATAAATAGGTAGATAGCAGTAGCACAGGCTCCATACTAGGTGATTATTTAAAGCCTACCTTCTAAGAAAAATATAGATCTTCAAGTATTTAATTTAAATTAAAATAAATAAAGAAATGTGTTAAAAATTGAGTCATATATCGTCGGAATTTAGAATACCGTATGGTTTAGTTAAGTTTAGAATCAATAATAAGTGACGAGCGCCATCTGTTCTCAACTAAACCAGCGAATTAATGTAGAAATAATCCCAGGTCTATTTTATATGGACAGTCACTTAACATGACGTCAGACATGTCTGGAAATTTGTATGGAGTTTATAAGCGATAGGCGAACAGCCTAAACTCTGTATGGATATGTTTATTGTCAATGACTGCCGTTTTAAGCTAATAATATATAAATAAGATAATTTAAAAAAAAATCTATTAGGTTCAATCAGATATCTACACTTAATTAAATAAAAAATAATTGTATCTCGTTATTATTATTTAAGTTACTTAGTTGTCATAGACAAAAAATATTTGTATCATGTTATCATGCAGTCATTATTGTCAGTTGAAACGCGGGTGTAGGTAATATCGTATTATCTTCTTATTTCCCGTAAGTATAATATGATAACTGTGCTCTTTTTCTCTGATCTCCACAGCCTACCTCTTTCCAAAAGTCACCCTTTGCCACTGATCGATAGTACCTACCTATATATGTAAAAAAAATAGAATACATACTTATATTAGCACCTACATCATTTTCATCCTAGAGCCGGAGTGCAAAGTTATGAAGCATATTCTCTACTTGTCTAGTATAACAGTGGCGAATTGAGGAGATGAGATGTGGAAATCCGACATAAATAGTGCACACTGAGCACACAGCTTGCCTACATCCTTCACTACAGAGACTAGTTAGATCAGTGATGTACAACCCGCGACTTGCCAAAAATGCAGTGGAGAATGATTGAAGTACCCATCTGATATGCAAGTCGGTAGATACATAACTATAAATTTAAATAAATAAATTGTTAGTAGATAGGTAGGTATGTCTAGTCTGGTATAATACTTATTACCTAGTATAATACCGATTACCTTAATATAATACTTATTACCTTATACCTACCTATAAGGGTGGAGGTAAGCTGTTAAGATCCGACATAAATAGTGCACACTAAACTTTGTTAGGTTTCGTATATATTTTCATTGAACTAAGACTACAAATAGCAGATATTGCTGGTTGGTTTTTAAAATTCAAATAAACCTGCGTAAACCAAGTCAAAATAAATAAAAAATATGTGTCTATCTATAAACTATTTAAATTATTCCATTAAATCATACCTACTTATTTTTAGATATTTTATAGATAGAAAAATATTTTATATCTAGGTACTATGGTTTGGTTGAGCAGGGCTTAACGAATAATAGGTACGTGCCTATTCCTAGATAAGTTTGTACACACATAATACAATACCTCAGTGGCGAAGACTCTATACTGGATGATTATTTGAAGCCTACCTTCTTAAGAAAAATATTTTTTAATTTCATATTGACTTATTTATATAATCACTTGATTATAATAATATATTCTATAAAATAATTTATTTTGCCAACGAGAGATGCTGTATGTATAGGAATGTATTACACAGATAATAACAAAACAATCTGCAAAGGTTTTAAAAAATATACCACAGCGCGCCATCTGTCTTGACGTAAATAAAGGTCGGATTATGTTTCAAATAATTCTTAATTTTTTTCATATGGACTTTACGTCACGTAGCCCCGCCCAGTCTATCGAATTGTATGAACTAATGTAAGCTCCGATCGCAGAGCCTAAAACTAAATATTTATTAAATAGATAATTTAAAAAATAATTTCGATGGTATTCAATCGAATATTAATAAATATAGACTGTTTTTTTTAAATAAAAAGAACTTTTATCTAATGATTTTTGATGTGTATAAATGTTTTGAAAAAATACGTACTTAATTTAAACTGATCGCTTAATTTTATGTCGTCAGTGAGTTTTTGAAGTTTCATTAAATTAGTGTGTCGTTGTTATTAGTGTGTACCTACCTATTCATTAGTAGTATCCAATATCATATTATCTTCTTATTTCTCGTAAGTATACCTGACAAGTGCGTTCTTTTTATCAGATATCCACAGCCTACCTCTTTTCAAAAGTCGCCCTTCGCCACTGCAATACCTAAGTATACCTATAAGTTTGCCTGACAAAGTGTGCATTATTTTTGTCGAATCTCCAAAGCCTACATCTACTATTATGGCATGGTCTAGAGTCTAGACAATGGCATGGTTTACCTAATTGAATTTTAAAAACTACCAGTAGATACAATCTTCATTGTGTACCTATGTATTCTTAGTTCAATGAAAACAAATAAGTTTAACTGACAAAGTTTAGTGTGCACTATTTATGACGTATCTCCACAGCCAATCTCCACCCTTCGCTATTGCTACCTAGGTATATCATTATTTTTCAATACTTTTACCCACTTCGGCTTGTGAACAATTAGAAAATGAATAACTTGGTCCTTTCTGTTAAATAGGGATATTATGACAACGCTTGTAATTTCTGTGATCACCATTCTCATTTGGCAAAGAAAACAAAGAGAGAAATGTTTTTTAAACTGAAAAATGTCCAAGGACTTGGTATTGAGAGTGTTAAACAAAATGCTATGAATAAATAATTGCGCTCGTTTCAAGGAATGGCCACTACACATAAAATAAAATAAATTCGCCAGGCGTTTTATTGTTCTTCATAAAATCTCATTTGAATTTAATTCATGTGGCGTGAGGGGTTTGCAGACCGAACGATGGTTTTATTGTGTAACCAGTTACCCCGCGAGGGCTAGGGGTCCTTTTAGTTCCCGAAATATTAAACAGGAAGGTAAATAGGTATACCTACCTACATACATGCAGATAAGTAGTACGTACCTACCTACTCTACAATTATTATTTCCACATCCATACCCACTCAAGATTTTTTGTGACCTGTTAGCGATATCGTTAGGTTTCACATCCACCTAAACAATCCAATTTAAGGGATTAGGCTGCAACCAACTTCTGGCACTCCCATAACCTGACGTTACTTTCAATTAATTTAGAACAACACCTAAAAGTAAAAGTACCTATGTTTTATTTTGTGAACCTACTAGGTATCTACCTCGTGTTGCAAAACAGTGGGATTGGATCTTTGGATCTATTCTCTCGTCGAGGGCCCCAGGTTTGAATCCTGGGTCTCGAAAATAAACATACTTATTGATTTTCAATTTGTGTTAGGAGTCAGAGTATGGACCTAATATGTTTAGTAAGTGGCTAACATCCATTTAATCCAAAAAACCAAAAAAAAATCTGTTAATATAACCTCCATTCTGTGGAGGCCCATATTATGATCCTCTCAAGATCAAACATGGTGAAGTGCTAAGAACCTAGGATCGGATGATACAAGTCAATATCTAGATTCTAGTATAATATTATAAACCATTTGGATTCGGCTTGTTGCCATCGACCATCAGATGGTAGGTAGATACCTAATATAGCTAGGTATCTATTGATCTAGTTCTAGACTGGTTCAAAATATTGTAAAAACGTAGATACGCTGTTTGTATCCTTAATTTTTAAATAAAAACAGTTTTCTTCTACAGCTGTCAATTTTAGACCAGCGCTACACCGTTTCCTGATAAGACACATACGTCTATTCAAGACCCTGTAATATAGACGAATCGGTACGTATTTTAAAATGTAGGTATCTAATTATTTTAGTTAACCAAAGTAGATACTTAGTTACCTACCTATTTATCATGTGCTTGGTGAGATATCAATCAGAGGTTATGTTCAATGATCAAAAAACATAAATCTTCACATGGTTATCAGACCTGGCCAGAAATTTAGAAATAAACCACTAATAAAGCACCCAAATAAATCATTTAAAATCTACCTACTCGTACCTATTTTTTATAATTACTCAATATATAAGTAGGTACTTAAATACCTAGTAGGTAGTTTTATATTTTTACCATGGTATTTTTTTTTAAATAAGTACCTAGGTAAGTATTTATTCTAAATAAGAACTTTATAAATGGCTGCTCTATTTATTACAGAAAATGACGTTCCCATTATTATCATTACTTATTGTATTTTGTAAATTGTCGATTTTGCATAGCGTTCATTAGTTAGTTTTAGGTAGGTAGGTACCTACCTACGTAGGTAACACTTGATATCTTTTCATTGTCCCTCGATTGGTAGGTAGGTATCTAGATACTATTAAAATATTATTTAATTTATTTCAATTGGTACCCAACAGATGCAATGCCATTTATAATATTGAAATTAAAATAGATAATTACTTAAAAAAGAAAAAATATATAAATAGGAAATTAAATATTCAAAGCACCTGTTAACAAAAGCTTTAGAAAGAGATAACTATAGACTGACTCGCTTTGTAGGCTATTGTCACACGGAACGCCCACTTCACCGCGCATTGGTGACACATTCGCTCTGCAATGACATTTATAACGTTATCTCGTTCGCGCTTACACGTCTAAAGCGGAAAATTCTTTCGCCATCTCTTTTGCCCGCTCTTGGTGACATATGGCATTTAATTATAAAGGATATTTGGAAGGGGTCAGCGCTGTGATTCGTTGGACATTTAAGAGGGGTTGTCAATAAAGATGTGATTAATTAATTTTAAACATTTTATAAATGACTATGTAGGGCCTCTACGCCTATAGGTACAAACTATTGTGTATGCTAAATTAATTACCAGTTTCATTCCAAAGCGGACCATATGGGTTTTCACAGATTTAAATATTACGGTCGATATCTACTTAGGTAATATTAGGTAGGTACTTAAAGTGTGGTAAGTAACTCTGATACATTGTAAAAATATTTAATTAGATAAGTACCTACTTACTTATAGAAACCTATTACCTAAATAGGTACCTATCTATTAATATTGAATCTTTAAAATAACTGTTGATAATAAAGAATAATTAAACATATCATTGTAAAATAAATAGATACCTGCGTGGGTAATATTAAGTACTTACCAAGGTACCTAAGTACCTACATGCTACATACTACATAGAAGACACTTTATTGCTTATTCCTGGGTATTCTCCATATCTACGGTATCTATGGACCGCACGCCACTGCTAACTAATTAATAGATAGCTAGAACTTGTAGTGTTGAGGATAAAAGACAGAATCTCAATAATTCGTCTGAAACATTTATAAAACCATTAGTAAAATTTATGTCGACATTATTATAGTGAAATATTTACAATAAAAATTATATTGATAATCTATGTGATCCCAAATTTGACAAGAATTAGGCATTTTATTGTTCAAAAATTGGGCAAAATTTACACATTTAAAGATACTAATTATAAGCTATATCTTTGACCATTCAAATGTGATAAACATTATACGATTAATGATTGCTTTATATTAATTATTGTAGGCCTTCAGATATTTATCGTGAAACTCAAAAAAGTGATAACAGCTTGAAAAGACTGATCTGGATAAGTATGGCTTGAGAATGGCCTATGGAACGAGCCAGAAATGTCGAGGAAAGAGAAGGAACGAAAGAAAAAACACGCGGTGAAAACCCATAATTCTATTATGAAAACCCTGGCCACGCTGGCTCATTACGTAGAACATAGATACCTACCTACCAATTAGGCAATGACAACACGCGGCACCACCAAAAACCCTGTCTTCCGCCAATCTTCTTGCGATTTCCCAATTAATTCATGTCACCGTTAACAATTGACACAGTCTGTGTTAACTGACAGTTCTTGGTGGACAATCATTGAAGGTTCGTTCAAAAAAAAAATTCTTAGAATATTTACCTATTATTTATTTTAAAAATTGTATTTTTGGTATGTAGGTAAGTACTTACCAACCATAGTTTCAACCAGGGAACTCATAAATAATGGGAACTGAAATACCTAACAAGTGTGGCGAAGCAGGCAACCGATCTTGAGTGTCGAAAAATACTAAATAAATTTAAACGCGTGTCAAGAATACGTCATACGTACTGACAACTGTTCTCAGTTTATGCACTGACGCTCATTTTAATTTTGGTGTATTGAAGGTTGCAACATTGCAAGTCTATAATGCGAGGTTCATTTTCGTTGGACACTCATGCATGTAAAACCCTGTTTCAAAATGTACTGTATTGGGAGTTAGCCTATCTATCCGAACTCTATTTATTAATCTATGATGTGGTTTCTACTAAAAATAACGTAGGTAACCTGACGATAGGTACTAAGGTACCTAAGTGCCTACATAGAAAAATAATCAATCATTTAAGCAACATTTGCACTATCTATAAGTTAATGATGTACATATGTCTGTATTTTTCTTCGGAATGTAATTTTCCTATTCAGAGTAAACCTGTAATTTAATTTCTGCTACGATTGGTCAGATGATAATGTCACCCGCCGTGGCGACATAGCCGATTGGCTCAACGATTTAACTTAAACACGCCCTCTTTACGGTGACATTTTCTAACGTGACGATTTTGACAGGGCCGACATGAGTAATTTAAATTTAATTTATAATCCTACCGATTAAAAAAAAGTTAGAAGATGTCTGGGTAAAATAATTGCAAAGCTGCCACCCTTGTATTTTCTGGGATAAAGAAATTTTCTGGCCCGTCAATTAGTCTCAGAAATGACGACCTATGTAGGACCTACCTTCTCAAGTTATCTATCAAACAGATATTTTACTTCAAATCGAGCACAAAACATAATTAGGTAGGTAGGTGGTGCTGAGCATACCTACGCAATTAAATGGGCATCTACGTCACCTACCCGTACCTATCTATTGGCTAGGTACCTACTTAGGTACTTATATAATTAAGTAGGTATACTTATATGTATATACCTACCTTTGCTGAAGACTCTAGACCACTGACGAGGAGTTTAGTGTGCACTATTTATGTCGGATCAGCCTACCTCCACCTTTAAGTCATATCTAATAGTGCGTTATATAATCGGAGTTATGGTATTTGAGTAAGTATAATTTTTTTCATTAAAATGTATGAAAAATGGCGGCGCCGTGCAGTGATAAAATACAAATAAAATATTCTAAACTCTAATAGATTTTTAAAAGGTGTAAGCAATTGAGATAGACAACGAAAGCCTTATGTGCTCAGGCAGTAGGAAATATTAAAGAAGGCAATTTTTCATTCAACAACTACCTAGTTACCTATTTGATTTCGGGTCATTTACATCCATCTATAGTCATTATACCGTCGCCCCAAAATCAAAAGGGCACATGTGCAATTTTGACGGTTTTGAGTTATGAATGCAGTTTTCTTCGTAAAGTTTTTTCTCTACATTATGGGCAAAACGGCATTTGTGAAGCAAAACCCATGAATTCACAATTGAGCAAAGAAAATAAAGGTTACTTGTATATTTGTAAACTGATCTTCATTTAATGTAGGTATAGGAAAAAGGTAACATGTAAGTACCTACCTATACGATTTTAGGAACTATGTGCAATATTTACAAAAAGAATATAGGAAAAAGGTAACAAGTGTAATTATTTAAAAGTGAGTAAGGGCCTTTGTACAAAAAAAATATTTCGTTGCAGAAAAAGGGCACTTGTGAAATTTGTGAAAAATTTAAAAACATGTTGGCAGCGGACAAAGAAGCCCAACAATATATTTTGGAAGATCACAATAAGCGTAAAGTGGACGCTCGCAAATCAAAAGATGAAGATAAAGCTATTTCATAAATGCATATAGGAAAAAGGTAACATGTGACTTAACACCTCTTAAAAATCAAAAATTGAAAAATTATAAAAAATATGAAAATTGCATTTCAATCTTGAGCAATTAGGTCACATGTGTTCCAAATTTCATTTCAAAATATTAAGTAATAACCTCTTCATGATTTTTTTCACTCCCAAAACACTTTAAATGCGTTTTTCTGAAAACTCAATTTATGCACAAGTGCCCTTTTGCTTTTGGGGCGACGATACGTAGGAAATAAACACCGAGTTCCGATTGTAGCGCTAGTTATTGCGTAAATTCGAATGCAACGTGGCTACCTACCTACCTGTTAACAGTAAATGAAGATATTCCATTGCATACCTATTTTATTGATATTAATTAACCTATTAGTACCTACCTACCTACAATTTTTTCAATGTATCATTAGTAGGTATTACAGACAAAGTTTAGTGTGCACTTTTTAAGTCGGATCACCATAGCCTACCTCCACTCTTTGCCACTCGTACCTACTATTACCTTACTTACCTTACTAGTATACAGGTAAAAATAATTCTTTTCGGTTTCGAAAAAACCATACCTTTTCCTACGTAGCTAGTAGGTATGTAGCGAAAAAGATTTTTACTAACTGTTTGACTGCATTGAAAATAAAACACCCTTCAATACCAAACAAAAGCAATCGAACATTACAACGGTCGTTGGAGGGAAGGAAACTTTCAAAATCCGAACACTCTCCCCGATTGATTTTGTTTTTCCCGCGTAAAATAATAATAAAATATTCTAAACAGCACTCGAAGAAAACACGAAAGGCAGTTGGCCGTCTCCTGCCCTGCCACTCGACCCGACCAATAATAAAAGCAATTAGACCAAAATGAGAGGGTTAACCCGAAAACAAATATTTTATACATAGGTAGGTTACCTACCTACCTACTTAGCCCTTGAGGGGGTGGTGGATGTGACCCCGGTTTCCACAAAACCAGTGACAGTCGATGATTGATTTTTTTACAATGTTCAATAAAATATAAGTAGGTACCTAAATACATATTAATCTGCGGTATCTAGGTGGCTCTCGTGGTGCAGTGCGTAATGCACTGGCCTTCCACCCGGGTTCGATCCCCGGTAAGGACACAATATTTGTATATGTGTTTTTCTCAAAGCCTGGATGTTTGTGGTTGCTCAAAATTACTAACAACAACAACCACCTTGTACGAAAAAGCAAGGACATGGTGATTAATAATTCTAAAAAATTATAGTATCTAAAAAATATTGTTTATATATATAAATTCCAGGTCTTGGACAATTAGGTACCTAGAGCGGAATGCTGAATCCAATATTTCGATCTTAAGGATAAGTTGCCGAAAAGGATGACTTAGGTAACTATAGACTATATCTACTGACTATAGATTTTAGGAATCCTTAACCATAGACTACTTTTGTTATGAGCACGCCCCCTTCTTACCATTTACCACTGACAGCTGCTGTCAAAATAAATTCGCGTGTCTATAAAACAGTCCATACACTCAAATTCATTTAAAAATTTATCTCAATGTGGATATTGATAGTGTTAATTCGTTTGGTAGGTACTTGCAGAATATTATTTTACTTTTTATACGCCAGCCTGCAGAAAAACAAGATGCCAGATAGAATGACACTTGACGCTAGTGTTACCATGTTAAAAAAATATCTTGCGGTGCCTGTGGAATCACGTATAATGACTGATAACGGAAACATAAGAGTATTATAATTAATTATTAATTATGTATTTATAGTTATTGCATTTATAAAGTGCAGTTGTCATATTTTTGTCATTGTTTAACAATTATAAAATAATTTACCTAAACTATAGGAAAGAGAATTTTTAAATATGGTATAGTAGTTTCGTTCTACATCGGCATTGTTGTACGCTAAAAACGATTTGCAGTTGTGTTGGTGTTCTTTGGTAGTATTGACACAGGGTGTGCATGAAGAATTACGGTAAATAAGCATATTTTTATGACTTATTATTTTAATAAAATATAGAATAAAAATGCGTACATTAGAACATAGGTACCTATATATTATTTACTTATACCGATAGTTACAATTCAATGAAAACATCCTGTTTTATTATTTATTTAGTTGGGATTAGGAATATACAATGTTTTGGAATTTATAAATTAGCCTTAACGATATCATTATCATTATTTAAAAGATTAGTTATAAATTTATAGAGAACTAAGCAATTAAAGACAATTATAATACCGTAAAGACATAATTTTGTTGGCAATGTCATTTTACAATTAAATGTATTACAATCATTAGGACTTCGGAGAACAATTACAAATGGCATTTTTAACGATAAGTATAATGCTGTTAAAGTAAAATAAATAATAGGAAGAACATAATTTAATCGTGTATTATTATTTATTTAGTTAGAATTGAGAATATACAATGTTTTGGAATTTATGAATTAGCCTTAACGATATCACTATTGTTATTTAACTTAAAACACGCCAAACCGTTCTTAAACCAACTCCTTATGCATTCGAAACTTCTGTCACAACACTACTTTCACTACACATTTGGTTTTAATTTTTTACGTATGTATATATATTATATATAACTTCCTTCGTTTGGGCATTAATAGTATGACTAATTAAACGGGACATTATAATTCAGTATGCGTATCGTTTCGATAACAATCACTATATGAACACACTGTAGACGATTGCAAAGAATGAGTTTATGGTATGTTTATTACCAGCAACTGTCTTTAACAATAGAAACTCCGCCTTTTATGCCCCTAAACTGCACGGATAACCAATTGGTGATAAGGTAATAATTGCAGGCGGTTCTAAGTAAGGTTTTATTACAGGGCTTAAAGCATACACACAAATAATACCAACACAGATGCGAAGCAATTTTAGCGTACAACAGTGCCGATGTAGAACAAAACTACTATACTATTTTCAATAGAAAAAAACGAACGAAGCTTTAAGACGAGGTGAACCATAGACAACATGATCTTAACTAAGGTCAATGTTTCTGTATAGTGTTTTCTGCTAAGGAAATTTTAGTTATGACAAATGTTTCTGCATTCCACGCTTGTCTTTCTATGCCGAACTTTAGTCTTGGCTGTGAGGCTTGACCAATAGATTGATGAATAAGATATCTTAGTGGCAATAGTTAGGTAGGTGTTTACTTACTTTTCGCATTTCCAAAACTCTATTTGCCTTATTTACCTGGATATACTTAGGTACCTACCCATGTGAATTGAAATTTTAAAAAGTTCACATCGAAACAGCAGATCTGTGCTTTCTAAAAGTCTAAATGATGGAGCTATTTGTAAATTATAATTACAGCGCCCGTCATTGTAAACAGTGACCAATTTATTAAGACTGGGGACTGGCTAACCCTTTCATTAGTAGCCACTGTGAACGCCACTGACCCACCACACCCCCCTTTCTGCCGATCTTAAAAAACGAGAACCGATAAAAGCTCTCAGAATCACTATTCGCTAGTCGTCGATCGACAAAGGGTACGTACAATCTACCCCACAACCAGCGCACTCACGGTTGGGTTTATAAAATAAACAGTCAGCTTTTAACCTGTATGTGACGTAAGGGTGGATAAAAAACCATCCAAAATTTTAAATACAAGTCATGATTAGATTAGATAAGTTCTTTCTTAGGTAAGTACCTACCTTCCTACCTATCTACCTTGGCTGATATAGTAGGTAGGTAGGTATATATCTCCTACCTATCTACTGACTGGATTGGGGCCCTGTGCCGGTGTCCGGTTATTATCAGGATGCGATGTAGAGCGGTTACAACATCTGGCTGAGTAGGTACCTAAGTGTAGGTGGGCTACCTATAAAGGATATTATCAAGTGATGGAATGGAAAGTGGAACCTATGACATGTTTAATAGTTTAATAAAAAAAACTTACTTTGACACATCGTAGGTAGGTACCTAGGCCTACATACCTACTTAAATACTTATGGAAAATAAATAAATTTCTTTATCCACAAGGATCTACTTTTGCGCCAGCCTATTGGGTAATTTTAATTCATGCAGAAAAATTTAATTAGAATCGTGATATAAAAAGCAGAAACTCCATTTATAGGACAATCACAAAAAATAATTATCGTCGTCACAATTAAGAACCTAGGTTAGATAAAGGTACACAATTAAAGCGGACTTCAATTAAAAACAAAATTATTTAATGAATTAATTGTGTTAGGTATATACCTACCTACGTATTTACTTAAATACTTAAGTAGGCATAATATAATTTTGGATTATTTGACCAATCGTTGTCAAACTGAATGGCTAATCAGTTATAAAGCACGAGGCGTTTCTGGGATTCTTTATAAGTAGTTTTTTTTAATAATAAGTAAAGTTATAAAAATAAAATTCATATTGATATAAATAACAATATCAGTAAGTATAAGTAAGTTACATAGAGTTGACACAACAGTATGGTGTCACTACGTCAGTAAAACTATTTTATGACTTTGTTCACCTTATAGCTCATTGCAATTCAATATTATTATATAGGTAAGTAAGTACCTAGTCCATCTCTCAATTCCTAATATTTTTATTGCAATTCGAATTCATTTTTCTATCAATTGAAAATATGAGGAAAGTTTTTTCTGTTTCATAATTTACGCCACAGTCAAAGAAGGGTTATAAACCAACCCCTTTTATTTGCGGAGGAATAAACTTAAGTAGCCAATGCATAGAAAGTTTCGATCGCCTCTCTCTCAATCCACAGCGCAATCAAAAAGATATGATCGATATTCATTTTTAATTCGAATTGATTTCTTTTCGAGTTCAAAATGGATTCGAATGAAAAATGTTTGATCAACTAAAGGATCTACTGAAAGTACAGCAGACTACCACCAGCCTACAACCTAATCATTATTTTAAAGTGATAACCAACAGGGAATCGAACTTGTTCGAATAAAAGACAATAAGCGAATAAGCACTAAAACAGATAAGTACCTATAAGTAATGCTCGCCCGAGATTCCAACTCGTAGTTGTATAATGTATAAGTATCGAGTTGTATAATGTATATTCCTCAAGTAGTATAATGTATAAGTACTTATACACAAAATGTGTTAGGCTTTTATACCCATAGCTTCAGATTTTGACATTACGTGCGTGTGTTTTTTACAATACGTGTGTAATTGTTTGTAGACACTAGACATGTGTTGTATCCGTGAAATGTACCGAATTTGTTGAAGCCTTTGTTAGATTGTGTTTGTGTTATTGTTCGTTACGTATTAGTGCAATTACTACGTACCGTCTGGTTGACCAAGTTGACAATCAATTTATGATTCCTACCTACGGACAGAATATGGCATTGTCAAAATATGTATTTTTGTATACCTACCTATTATGAAATAATGAAGTTATTACTTGAGCCAAATACAATTTATCTATATTAAAAGGATAGGCTTTAAAATTTAAATAATCATTTAGTATGGTGTCTTTGCCACTGGTACGTATTGTCTATAGCAGTGCTTCTCAAACTTTTTCATACCATGGCCCCCGAAAACAGAAAATAAAAATCCAAGGCTCTCCTCCCCAAATTTTTTAGTCTTTAGTAACCAACAGTAGATAGGTACCTACTTTATTTACCATTAATTATTATTATAATATGTATATTTTTATTAAAAATAACTTAAAATTTACTAATATTAGCTACAGCCTTCAAACACAAATTAATGAGAGGGGAATGATTGCATATTTTACATAATAAACCAATATCCGGTACGATGTTTGAAATGATAATTCGCAGGTTTGATTCAAAGTCATCATTGGAAGAGATGATCTGTTTTTATTTTGTATTAGGTACCAGTAATGATGAAAATGCTGTTTCGCATAGGTAGGTAGGTATGTTGTCGCAATTAGGTAGGTCAATATAAATTTTGTATACTTACTTAATATTTTGTTTAACTAAAATATCTAAATATTAGTAGGTACCGAGATTATTTTTATCCATAACTATCCAGGGCTCGAAATGGACCGGAACGCACCAGAGCGCTGTTCCTGTTCGTGAAATCGGTAAAATTATCGCTCCGTCTCGTGGAATAAATAATTTGACCGTCTGAGCTGGATAGGCCATATAATAGAAAATCTAACACACTTATTTTTATGAAAAAAACACATAAACTTTGATAACTTTACTATGTAAAAATCTTCAGAAAACTGTCGAGCGCTCCGGTTCGTAAATTTTTCCATTTCGAGCGCTGTAACTATCAGATAAAGTATTGTGATCGCGTGAAAATTCGACCGCGAGATGTTGACTGATTTGTATCAGGTATCGTCCAGTGATGACATTTTTATGTTTTTTTTTTTCAAATATTGAAATGTTTCGCGGGTCCCTGTCAGTTTGAGAAGTACCTACTGATGGATAGGACCTATTAACCTACAACATATCGGATGTCTTTAATTTACTACATAATAGGCAGGCATATTATCTAATATATCTAATATCTAATATGCTCTTGGGATAGGTACCTACCTATTACTAAATATAGAATGTTCAATTTAGTTCGAATAACATAACAGCTATTGTTTTGTTCAACTCTCTCGAATTCTTCTATACCAACCTATCGGAAGTCAATTTGTTTAATAAAAGTTAAGTCGGAAGTTGGCTGCGAATTAATTTCGCTGAGTGTTCTGACTTTTCTACCGCTCGGCGACCACTTGTTCCGGGTACACTTTAGCATTTTTATATCTAGCCATATATAACTAACACAATTTAGGTAGATACAATTTACCTAGTTAGGTATGTTGATTTTTATTCCATTTTATTACTTAGCCACATTCTTAGACGCGTACGACAGCCGAGCGATAATGTGTCGGCTTATAATGTCGTGGATCCCGGGACTGATCCCAGTACCTACTATAAAATGTGATTGGACCCATAAAATTCAATTAATAGGTTATTCATATCTCGTAAAAAAAAAACACAAACATAATATGTTAATACCCACAACTTCCTACCACGTGGAGGTCCAAATGATCATTTTAGGATCGAAAATAGTGATGCAATAAGTAAGGTCATCTGGGTACCTACTTTGATACCTAACACATTTAAAGTAGTTGCTACAACAGCCGTCAGAGTACCTTTATGGAACAGTTCACTATGTCAGATCTTAACAGTCTACCTCCACCTTTCGCCACTGGCACCTACTGATAGAAAAATAGAATAAAATATATTCTAACCCTACTCAGCTATGTTTTAAAAGTAAGTTGAATTTATTGAATAATTTGCATAGATACCCATGCCATGAAAGTAAAAGGGTGTACCCCATGCTTTTTACGCAGTCATAAACGCCATAAAATGAGTTCCCGATCAAATAAAATGAAATAAAAAAAACCATGGGGAGAATAAAATTTGTTTTGTAGAGCTGACCCCTGTAAAGAGTGATTGATACTTAGCTGCTTGGAGATCTGTAAAAAAATACCCCAGCCTTTTATGTCCTGGTTTAATTGGCATAATCTACTTAGGCGATATGAATTGAAATTAAAATGTGAAAATAAAAACAAACAGTTACGTTGGTATAAGTATTTGCATAGGTACTTATTATTTATACAGGTCCTTTCATAGAATACGAAAGATGTTGGTGATGAAAGATAGATCTTCTGGCCAGTGACGACCCTATGCAAACTCCTTCCTTAAGCAGACTTAGAATACCGCCCCCTTTCATTTTTAATTTTAAATTATTTGCAATTTCATTAGTTAGGTTGTTACCTACTTTCCTAAATATTTTAAAATAAAAATACTTACATATTTTTAAATTGACAAACACACCACCGATCTGAGAATTAGAGTATTTTCACGAAACCTACTCTCAAACAGTGATGGTTTTAGGTACGTGGAGGTTTGTGACGCTGACGGGTTTGGAGGCACAGTCGTGAAAAAAATGCCTTTGTGATAAACCGACATTAAATGATGTACTTACCTATTACAGGATGTTTTAAAATACTTACAATAATTAGTTGTCACGACGTTTTATGATTCGATTATATTTGAACAGATGTAGATACTTTCTGTCTGATTCATGTAAAATCGCCACTGCTCTCAAAAATCGTAATATTTGTATTCGTTCCTTTGTTAGTGCCGTCATTTATAATGTGCCACCCCTATTTGACGCAAGACCTGCCTTCCCCACGGGACGTCATTGCTTCTGCTAGTGCATGCAACTCATTTAGATGTTGGCATCGTTACTTTCAAACACTGTTCCAACGTGATTTTGTCGTGGCCACAATGCCAGAAAAATTTGAAGGGTGAAAGAAGGCTGCGGAGAACCGACATAAATATTGCACACTAAGGGCTTGAACATACAGAGAGCGGTCAGGCGTTCTGCGTTCCGCGTTCAGAGTTCAGCGTGATTTGTAGCGTGTGGACCGGCGCGGTCTGACTGCCTGCTGTGTGCACAGTTTTGATGAAGTTCATACACTACAAAGAACCCTGAGCTCTGAACGCGGAACGTAGAACGTCTGACCGCTCTCTGTATGTTCAAGCCCTAAACCTTGTCAGAATACCTCCTTATTTTGTTTTCATTGAACTAAGAATACACATTGCAGATGGTGTTGGGTAGTTTTTAAAATTCAATTAAACTCTTCCCTAACCACACCAATAAAATATCTAAAGTTACCTATGTATGAATCAATGTCGTAATTGTATCGCAGTTTCATCATTTTCGGTTCAGTTTATAGTATAAGTTTTATTTGAATTTTAAAAACTAACCGACATAACCTGCATTATTGAACCTGAAATTATTAGTTCAATAAAAACAAATAAGTATGTTTGACATGGTTTAGTGTGCATCATTTTTTTCGGATTTTCACACCCTACTAGACTACTTCCACTCTTCGCCACTGGTAGATACCTAAATGATATCTAAGGGAAATTAAGCTGAAAAGAGTAACAAAGCAAGATCATATTTACACTCGAAGGGAATTGGGCTAAAATGCATTGAGGGGCAAAAAAACGCAACTGATCAAAAAAATGGTGCAATAGTTTCTTTATGGATTTTTTTAAATTATTTTTAGTCCACCAGGTTTCTATCTATCAATTCGGGGACTTTGGGCTATGATAGCCTATTTAGCCTTATGGTAAGTATCTGACAACTTGTAGGTTCTCCGAGATATATTTGACAAGGCGGAGATGAGATAAAAACATTTTGCATAAAGTTTTGCAAAGGCTCAAAAAATATTTTTAAACCACTACTACCTACTCAATACATATTTAAACTCCCCGAATATGTGATGCAACTCAAAAAAGATTTTTTTATTTCAATATATGTACCTAGGTACCTACCTACATCGTTTTAATAAAAACAATTCACGTACCTACTGATATTCGTACTTATTTAACTCAAAAACTGAAAAAAGATCAATCTTGTATAGTCCCAGGGGATGCGACACAAAGGACTGTCAACTGTGCTGTGATGACATCCCCTAAATCTGCACAAAGAAAATTCCGTGACGTGACATTTCGATAAGTATCCAGATAAACTCACCACTTCACCCCTGGTGTATTGACAAATGTTTCTGTGTCCAAAATAGGGGTTTATCTATATCTAAAGAGTTAGGACTCTAACTAGCTAGAGGGTGTCTTATGGACGTTCTGATGATTCTGTAACGTTTTTAGTGTGAATGAATTATTGGTGACCACAGAAAAAAATAATTTTGGCTCATCGAAAATCGATGCTTTAAACTTTTATTACCTAATTTATTTATAAATAAAACATGAGTAGGTACCTACACAACAAATTATTAATTGAAGACGTTCACAACTAGAATGAAAATAGTTAAATAACAAACAAGCCAAAAATAATGTTGTAGGAAAAAAATAACAATGAACGACAGTTCTCTTAACAAAAATAATTCAAGAAAAAAAACAAATTGAACAAAATGCATATCGCATCACTGAATGTCTACGTCTATGGTGACTAGTGAGTACCTACATACGAGTATTATATTGACCAGCCGCACAGCCCACGCTATCGGTACCTAAATCTGACACATAAGGAAACAGTTCTCATCTAAAAGAGGTCATGTAATTACCACGCATGTAATTAAAGGGAGCATGTAAATTCAAATTTTCCAGAATATGAGGATTGAAAACTATAGGTACCTCTACTAACCTACTACGTGAGAGCAGGGAAATTTCTTTAAGAGTAGAAGTGACCTACGAACTTCAAGTGAGTGAAAGGCGAGGATGCCTTGAAGAAAACTAGTCGGAAAATAGTCGTTTGAGAAATTATCAAAAGGAAAATAAAGATAGGTATCGAAAAATTTCATATGAACACGCTCTAAAATTTATTATATAATATTATTACCGACGTATGAAACACCGGACAAAACAGAACATGACAAAACAGGACAGCCAGGGGAAAAATGAAACATTTAGGTTAGGTGAGGTTTGGTTAGGTTAGATTATGTCATTATTTCGTTGTACCTAGTCACCCAATCATTTTGAACATACTATATTGATTAAGATGAGATATCCTAAGCTTGCCGGCAACACCGAGTTAAGTCCCGTTTATTTGAGGCTTTCTAGTGATTAGGAATGCAGAATTTAGGTGTATAATTTGATTTATTATGGCGTATTGAAAATCTGTGCTATTAAAAATCTATCAACATAATAGAGATAGAACAATTTCAATATTAAATTTATATTTTTCCTGAAAGGTCATAGTTATATTTATCGTTGTTCTGTTTTGTCACTGTTCTGTTTTGTCATGGAACCGAAACACGTGGTGTTTTGCGATTGTTGTCATCTAAACTAAAAATTCTGTTCAATCAATGATTGTTCAGTACACCTAACTATAAAATAGCCTGGTGTAGGTACCTAGTTACGAGGTTCCTTTAATTAAATATACCCATGATGCATCACTAAGGTCAATTTTTACCTAAATTGCAAGTAGGTACACGCAACAGCATCTACAGAAGCGCCACGCCATGACATTTTTTATGTAACCTTGACATTTTGTTTAACTTAAAAAAAATATTGTAATTATGTATCTATGTGCTATATATCGGTTAATTTTGGTGTTGTATTAAATTAATCGCATTTATATTACATTTCACCTCTATTTTAAATTGTACAAAAGTATAATGCCTTTTCAATTTGTTGAAAATATTTCGCTTGGGTAATCAATGACATTTCAGGGGGCGGGGTGTCGGAATATAAGTTTTTTCAATATCGTCACATCTCAACATGTAATTATTGTCATACTCTGTCTCGCTTCAAGAAGGTAGTGCGGCCATCAGGGCCCACGTTAAAAAACGTTACTTCTGACACTTCATATCCCGGGATAATTAACTCTCGGAATACGACACAGCATAATATGTAATAACTTTTTATTGATTTTGGAGTTAAGTGATATGTTAGCATAGCTCTGCAGGAGTGAATATGGTGAAATAAATTTTGTAAATATTAGATAGATAGGTAGGTACCTAGAGCTATTGCGTACGCTTATGGACTATGATAAATTACAGACTTTGTTACTTAGGTAATGCACCTGGCCTCTACTTAGGTAGATACATGAAACATCGTGAGATAGACATTAAAATATCCAAAAATATCAATTCGTCATCCACGTGTCACCCTGAGCGTAACCTTACGTCTTAGGTCCGTCTCGAAATCAATCATGACTTTGTCAATGAATGTATTAATCATAGTTTTTATCTCAGCCAATGGCAATAACGAGCCCGGTCACAGTCACGCAAAAAAGAATCGTTCGCATTAGTCATTGTGTTTAAAAAAATCACCAACTTGACTGACATACAGCGCTAAACAGAAATTAATCATCTGCCTGTGAAACTGTGAACTCTCTTTGTCTTATGTTGTGTTGATAAAAAATTAACAAACAACAATGCAATAGTCAAAACAATATAAGTAATGATTACTTAACTCTAAAAAGAGATAACTACAGTTATCTCTGTAATCCGTATAACTTGGCACCTGCTCGCACATGTACCTACCTATGTAACTAATTCGAATTATCTCAGTTAACACATTAAATCACATATTATGTAAATAGGTACAGTTCGATATTACTTAATTTAATATCGGTAAGTGCGTCTTAAGCGTCATAACACATAATGTTTTTAAATTTGTGTTTGAGTCAGGGTATGGACCTAATAGGTTGAGCCAGTGGCTGACATCCATTTCTCGTAAAAACAACCATCTGTTTAATAGAAACCTCCACTCAGGGACCCATAATAATTATGATCTTATTTATTATTATATAAATCGTCGGCGAAGGGTGCTAAAAATGTCCTAGGATAGCCATATTTACATTTGTAGGTACCTATCTACGTACTTTTTTTGAATTTTGTTTGTCTTTAGCATTTTACCGAACCAAATAATATACATATTTACTTAACATTAGATATATTTTACTTTATTTAATACACAAAAAATACAACAGGCACTAAAATAGATAATAATTAGTAATTATAAATGTAATAATACCTAGAATATAATAACACTCAAAGGGTGGATTGTCTGGGTTTGGAGAACGTACCAGGAAAGTGCTGGGGTATGAAGTGACGAAAACCTAAAAGTAGTAGGCGGGGTAAATGAGGTGGTAAAAGTCAGTGGTCAGTCACTTGCTAGATTTGGCTAACCCCACCCCCTCTCGCCACATTAAAAAATATAAATTTAATTATTACTTGTACCTAGATATTTTTTCGAAATGAACCCAGCCCCACTATTTTTCTCGCGCCAGCAGCGAAGGGTCGAGGTAGGCAGTTATGATTCGACATAAATAGTGCACCCTAAGCCTTTGTCAGTAATATGTATTTGTTTTCGTTTAAGAATACATATTACAGATGGTTAGATATTTTTTTTAGATAAATAAATAGGGTATTACTACTAGGTATGGATTGGATTAGACAGGGTTTAACTGAATTTTAAAGATTAACTATCACTATCTGCAAATTGTAGTCTTAGTTCAATGAAAACAAATACGATTGACTGACAAAGTTTAGTGTGCACTATTTAGCCTACATCCACTCTTACCCTTGACGTATAGTTTGATAGTAGATACTTCTGGCTTGCCTATCATATACCTACCTTATAATTAGATACTATCACTTGTCTCTTGTCTATGACTGCATAGACAGTTTATTAGTAGTTTTTGCAGGTGCCTCATCATCAATTTATTTTTCGGCATGTCATTCATAGTCAGTTATCACACATCAACCATGATTTTCACTCATGCATATTATTACGATAAGAAAAAATACTTAAATAATTTATCAATGTTCATTTAGCTCTAAGACAAAAGCACAGGTAATCAGGTACATCTCACCTGTCTTACCTTGGTCTAATCATGGTCGTCTTGCAAATTTTCAATTATCCACCTGTCTTGTGAACTACAGTCTACATCAGATATTAAGTTGAACTGAGTCGTAAATGTTGTGTGATGTTGCACTGTGTTAATTCTTATAAATAATATTTGCAGGTCCGCATGAAGGAAATTGCAATTCACTTTCTATTGCACTTCTATTGCAATTCACGAGGACAGCCAAATTTAGAGAATGATCAATAAATCTGTTAAATCTAGTAAAATGGACGAAGATTTCTCTTCACAAAGATATCTTCCCAGCTGACTACTTTCCAAAAATGAAAATGAAAATTAGGTACCTACATAAGTACAACTACAAAAAAAAGGTAAATCATAGTCGGCTATTAATTAATTTTATGATAAGTACCTACCTATTAGGTTCCTTCTTAATTGATTATTAAAAAAAAGGGTTTGACAAGCTATATGTATTATATTGCAGGGATTGGTTGTCGAACTACCTATTACAATATGAAAGGAAGTAGGTAATATTTTATTTGTTGAATGCAGAGCATTGGAGCGGAGCTCGGAGCAGGAGCACGGAGCAGTGGAGCAAAGGAGTTTTATCCGGAGCAGGAGCAGAGCCGGAGCACCAAAAATTTGTAGTGCTCCACCGCTCCGGATGTTTATTTTAATAATATTAAATCTTCGTTCTAAAATCCAATGAAAATATTATATTTGACACTTTGCAACACTACAATTATTTGAATCACGGCAACACTGCCGAGTGATAAATAACCTCACTATTTGAAACTCTGGAGATACCACGTTAATAAGTTCCCAGATATTTTGTTTAGTAGAATTAATAGTGAAAATGACGTATAATAAACCTTATCTTAAAACTACTTTTTTTTTAAATTTTTAACATTTGTATAAGTAAGTTGGTACATATTTATTAAAACTTTTTACTCGGAGCGGAGCAGACCCTGGAGCGTACCTGGAGGAAATATTAAGTCCCGAAGCGGAGCTGGAGCGGAGCAACTCAAAAAAGAGTCCGCTCCAACGCTCTGCTTGAATGTGAATATTTTCCAACCAACGGTTCACACCAGCAACGTGTTGGGTCCTCGCTGAGGACTCTTCTGTATAACTGTGGCGAAATGTCAATACTACGAGGGTGGGTCAATAATTCCTTAAAAAAAGCATTAAAACAGTTTTTATTTTTGTATTTTTTTTTTATTTCTCAACATAATCTCCTTGGAGCTCAATACACTTGGTTAGACGTTTCTCAATTTTTTTCGAACCGTCAGAAAAATAAGTTTTCGGAAGGTCCTCAAAATAAGCATTTGTCCGATCGATGACTTCTTCATTTGAAAAAAAACGTTGTCCACTTAGCCATTTTTTTAAGTTTGGGAAAAGGAAAAAGTCACTGGGGGCTAAATCTGGCGAATACGGTGGGTGGTCGACCAATTCAAACTTCAATTCTTCAATTTTAGCCATTGATCGTAAACATGTGTGAACACGGGCATTGTCCTGATGAAAGAGGATTTTTTTCCTGTTTAAATGAGGCCGTTTTTCTTCAATTTTATTTTTTAGCTGGTCCAATAAAGATGCATAATAATCCCCTGTTATTGTTTTTCCTTTTTCCAAATAGTCAACGAAAATAATTCCACGTGCATCCCAAAATACAGTAGCCATAACCTTACCAGCTGATTTTACGGTTTTCGCCTTCTTTGGACATGGTTCGCCTTTCGCAATCCACTGCTTTGACTGTTCTTTCGTCTCGGGAGTATAGTGGTGTATCCATGTTTCATCTACAGTCACAAAGCGACGAAAAAATTCATCCGGATTGCGTTGCATGAGCGACAACAGGGCTTTAGAGGCCACCACCCTATTGCGTTTATTGTCGACTGTGAGCAAACGCGGCACCCATCTTGCAGAAATTTTTTTCATGCCCAATTTGTCATGTAAAATAGAAATGACGCTACCTTTTGAGATCCCTGTAATCTCAATTATCTCACTCAACTTTAATCTTCGGTCACTTAACACCATATCGTGGATTTTATTGATCATTTCTGGTGTAGTCACCTCTACAGGACGTCCTGAGCGTGGTTCATCCTTTGTTGATGTAAGACCACGTTTAAATTCATTTAACCAGTTATAAATAGTTGCAAGTGAAGGAGCAGATATGCCGTGAACTAAATTCAACTCATTTTTTATTTCCTTTGCTGTTAACCCTTTTATATTAAAATGTTTAATAACAGCTCTAAGCTCAATTTTCTCCATTTTCCATTTTTCCATTTTCCACAAGCAAATTTTTTTTTTAAATGTACGAGAAACACACAACAACCCGACCAATCTGATTGAAACTTCGCAGCATACTGAATCGGTAGTGCCGCTGCATGAAAACAAACCGCTTACAGTGCTAGTCGCGCCACCTGTCGGCTTTTCTAAGGACTTATTGACCCACCCTCGTAGTTCACCATATCGATACCGGATTCCCAAAGATCCTCCTCGACTATTCCAATTCAGATCTCGGTATCCATTATAAATTTTCATTGTCATATTCAATTCACACGGATTCAATGATACCGCCAACTCGAAAATCATGGCTCTAGGACGATTCGGCGCCGGGATAACTGGGCTCTACGGTATCGAATGAAATTCGAAAATAAATAAATATTCAATACTTATATAAGTAGAATTATTATTGAATACTTGGTGGGAATTCAAATATGCACACGTAAATAATGATTTAATTGTGCATATGTTTAAGTTCCTGCGATAAGAGAGTTCTTTTATTTTTTATATGAAGCATAAAGCATAATAATTCTCAATCCGCAATAAAAAAACATTATGTCAAGAGCAAAATCAATTAAAACTACTAAGTAGTAGATAGAAACATATTATGCTTCCTCATCTACTTTCTGTATCAAATAGTAACGAACGTATATTTATTTCATTAATGAATAATATTTTATTCGACAGTGTGGCGACCACTTGTCCTAGCGTCCAGTTGTCCCAGTGCCAAAATTATCGGGTGAAAATGTAGCGCATAATCTTGAATTTTCCGTACACCATAACCGACTATTTTGTTTTTTTTAACAGATTCACTCAGGTCAAATTAAGCGTTGTCCAAATTTCAGTATTCCCTGGCTTTGTTATCTACTAATTAAATTTCAGATGTTTGAATATTCAAATAAATTTGATAAAATGTTTTATCCATAATATCCACTATTCAAATTACAAACAATTGCAATACTGCCAACGAAAATGACAACAAAACAAAATCGGTTCAGTAGTACCTACTTAAAAAAACAGTTTTTAGGTAGGTAGGTACCTATCAGTGGCGAAGGGTGGAGGTGGGCTGTTAAGATCCGCCATAAATAGTGCACATTAAACTTTGTTAGTCATACGCATTTGTTTTTATTGAACTAATACTACAATTTACAGATGGTATTGGTTAGTTTTTAAAATCAATTAAACTCTGCCTAAACCAAACCATACTAGTTTTGGTATACCCACTTTGGGCAATCCGACAAAAATAGTGCACACTTTTCTAGTGATACTTTTCGAAGAATTGTGAATACATTTATTACACAATATATTGTTGGTTAAATGTTTTAAATTCATTCAGCCCTGCCTAAAATGAACTATAATGGATAAAAATATTATTCTATCTATAAAATATTCAAATTTATATATGATTTAATTGCATAATTTTAGATATTTTATAGATATACTATATATTTTTTTACTATTATCTATTATGTCTTATGTTACGCAGGGTTTAATTGAATTATATAAACTAACCAACACCATCTATAAATTGTAGTCTTATTTCAATGAAAACAAATACATATTACTGACTAAGTTTAGTGTACACTACTTATGGCAAGTCTTAACTGCCTACCTCCACCCTTCGCCACTGGTACCTATATCTTATTTGGTAAGAAAAAATCTAAAGACATTCAGACTGCGTTAAAAAGATATGATCATGATAAAAAAATGATGTCCGGTGCATAACATAACATTACAATTACTATTCAGCATTTTTATTCTTGTATGAATACGTACGTGGTGTCCGATGAATTTTTGACGATGCATCCAGCTATCATCAGTCATGTGACATTTCCCCAAGGACTCTATTCTGTGGGGTGACGCGGTTCATTGAAAATTTATGAACCCGGAATTCTTCCGGAATAAAATATTTCATCCTCGATAAATCGTTTTTTTAAGATGACATGTTTCCACTGCAAAGTATTGTGTTTGATGACATGAATGATGTATTTTATATCGTAACAAATGGTTAAAATATAGACATTATTTATTACTTATCTTTAAAAGCTCATTGCACTTTATAACAGCTTTAACTGTAAGTAGGTATATTAGATACGTATACTTACATATTTTTGTATACGTACCCTTAAGTATCTACTGTTATTTTATTCTCCTCCTTTACTCCTCTACTCCTTTACTTGACGTTGTATGGATACTATCCGTGGCTTTATCCAACTGACTTTCTCTTAGGCATGCTTACATACTGCAGTCTGCAATTTAGAAGAAATCTTTATTTAGCTACGTATTTTTTTCGACTTATACAAGGTATAAATGAAAACTCTGCCATTCTGGGCAGTGTTGACCTGTGTGTCCCTGATAACTATCTTAGAAATAGAGACCATCAGTTGTTTATTCTCCCAAGGTGCAGAACCAACCTGCCACTGGTAATGCCAATTGGGAGAGTGATAACTATGTTCAACGAAATTACTTCGGGTGTTGATATATTCCACCTACGTGAGAATGAGTTTAGGTGGATGTTGTTTTATAAATTCTTAAAATAGGGTCTGCTTAACTCATCCGGTGTACTTCCTTGTACCTATCTAATTCATCTAATGATATATCTCTTTTTTTATGTGATACTGTTATATTTATATATCTTTGTTTCTAAATGTCATGTTGTGAACGTCTTAAACTTATAATTTGTTGTCCACAATATGTTAAAAAAAAAAAAATTGACAAAAATTTATTTATAAAATTTTTCGTTTATGTTTTTACATCTAAATTCTAAATTCTATATACTAAATATTATTATTAATCGACGGTCAGGAAAAATATTAAATGTTTTAGACTTAGGTAATTGAATAACAAGAAAAAACAGGTTTTCAAGAATTTATTGACTGAATATAACATAGGTGTATGCTGCGACATACATCCATACACTACAAGTACTTATCTACTTATTTTCTTCTTTAATCGTATCACACCCCAACGACGGAATTCAAATTGTCACACTCTCTGGCGGCATCCAGAATACATGTCCCAGTCACGTGAAGCATCCCTTTATGATCACTTCAATAACTGATGGCTGCCGTATCCGCTGGCGAATTCGAGTGTTTACAACGCGGTTGTATGTACCAATGTACTCCTAAGATTTGGCGGAGACATCGATACTCAAAATTCAAAAACTGGGACCGTTTTAGTAAGCTGCCACATCTCACGGCCATACATGAGCACAGGCAGCACGCACGTATTAAATTACAAACGACATTTGGTCTTCACATAATACAGCCATGCGAATCCAAGTTGTCTGAATGCAGTACTTAGCAGGTAAGTACTTAATTAAAAAGTAAGTAGGTACATACCAAGGTACCAAATTTCAGCTCTCAATTCTAATAGACACCTCTCGTACCAGTCGAGTGTTTGGATTAACATTACACTCTAAAAAAATATGGCAACCCTAACACATATTTGACTACGTATTATTCGGCATCTAAGCTAAGAAATGGTCCACAATGACCCCAATATGACGGTGGGAGATGTGGAAGTCAAAACGATAAAAATTACTTGAATGGTGTGTTTTGGTAATAGCCAATAGAGATAATTGGAACACGTTCCCAGTGAAACGGTTTTAGAGATGTGCTTGATAATTATCAAGAAAGGGATCGCTTTTATATTTAATGACAGCTCTCAGAGTGACCCGCGTCATAATTAATTGTGATTTACGGCGAAAGCTTCATATTGTATGACCAATTAAATTTCAGCTATTTTCAACTAGTGGGACACTAGAATTCTCGACTTTTAGCGTTTGTCAAGATTCCACAATTTCTGAATAGGTAGGTCATGGCCCAAACAAGGGGGGGTTGATAGGGCTCTAGCCTGGGAGCCCGGACTCACGAGGGGCTCGACGTGGTAAGTCAACCAGATAAGTGAGATAAACACACATCACAAATTTTCTCTAATAGTAAAAAAGTCGCGCTATTTTTATTTAATAATATTAATATTTTGGGAGCTCGCTTCAGGATGTGGGGGCCATGAGGTAAGTACCTACCTACAATTTTTTCTCGAGAATTCTATTCTATTGATTAAATTGTATTTTCAAGAATCTTGAAAATTTCCAAGATTATTTTGTAACTCATCCAGCCCAAATTTACTGTCGAGACCTTTTTTGGCTTTTCTTACTTTACATAATACTTTTTATAAAATACGTTTCCGTTTTGGCAGCTTTCATTTTCCGTTTCAACTTCCCTTTGCTATTTTTGCTTAGTTACAATATCTCGAATTCTGAAGATTCTCAATTAATGAAAATTCTCGAAAGTTTGAAAAATTAATTTCTCGAGATTCAACTTTTCTGATAATTTCTCGATCATAACCTCTAGTCTGGACTAGGCAATATTTATGACCACGACTGTATGTTTTGAATTCAATGAAATATTTATTTTTAATGTGAGAGGTCGGCACGTATGCAATGTTTGAGAAGCGTAGCCGTTTCATTTAATTACGCTCGAGATAAGGTAAACGAAATTGATGGTTATTAAAAAGCGCGGGAAAACGATGGACACTTATTAGTTCGTATCTCATAATAATAGGCTGGATTGATGAAGTAAACAAGCTTTATATATGCGGTTTCAGTATTATTATTATATTCGACCATGTCCGATCCTAATAAGATCATAATATGGGTCTGCACAAAGTGGAGGTTTGTATTAACAGAGATTATAATATATATATATATATATGTATAGATACCTATCAAAATGACGTCATCACCATCATCATCATCATCAGCTTAAGGTACTGGATTTCCACACTAGGGATTCCGGGTTCGATCCCGGTGACGTCACAGTACATATAGTTTGATCTACTTACGTGCTGTTATAAATCCTGAGCGTTTCTGTGATTATTTCACTACTGAAATTGACGCCCTCGTAATCTGTTGTAGGTTTTTATGAAAATAATATCTGATAATAAATCAACGTCAACAGCCTGTGACAATCGACTCCTAGATGGAAGCCTTCCCTAGGTCCTTATATTATTCTCGGTCGCTATTTATTCGCTGCCAACTTCTGGCGCAAATCTAGCGGTTACAGGTTCAAGTCCCGTCGGGTGTCGTATTCTTTCCTAAAAAATATTTTCTGTTGTGGGTATTTGCATGGGATGTTTTCAACTTATGTAGGTATCTTTAATAATATAGAATGCTATATTCTCATATCTTGTGTCTTATTCGTTGAATAAAATAAATGGTTTATTAAAGGTACCTACATAATATGTATTTTCATCAACGTATTTAAACTTTTTTCACGAAAAATATTAAATTTTAAATCAAACGGTATGCATTTTGTTTAAGTTATCGTGTTTCTCACAATATTTCTTAGATCGGTTTACAAGAATCGTTGCATGAAGATCCTCCTGTAGTCTCTCTCACATGTGAAAGTGGGGCAACTTCGTTGGGCAGGCCATGTCTCAAGGATGGAAGACAACTAACCTCTGTATAGAAAAAGACACAGTATCCCGGAGACTAAGGCGGTGGAGGGAGCTTGCAGACAGAGGGGAGTGGAAACGTTTCCTGGAGGCGGCCAAGACCCACATGGGGTACTAGTGCCGATTATGATGATAGTTTACATTTTTACAAGACTGCATTATTATGTTGGAAGCAGTTTTTAATTACTTGGATATGCTAGAATTTTATTGGCGTATTTCATTTAGTCAATGGACTGTAATAAATAAATGGCGTATTAAGCCGTTAGTGGTGCACCACTGCAATAAACCTTCTTCGGCACTGCTATATTTGCAATGCATCGCTATGCAGTTCATTAAATGTTTATTTTGATATTATTGCAAGTAAAGAGTGACACTCAATAAAACGAAATAAATCACTCCCGAGTCAGAGATGGCACACCCCCTTCGAGATAAGAAAATTAAATAAATTACAATTATTGTTATGGCAATAAATCATTTTGTTGCTTCGTATCGATTGAAATTGACTTTTAAATTGGTACGCCTGCACTTATCATATTAATGTGACTGTCGATTGATTGTATTTCGTACTCGAGTAGGTTGGTACCTACTGCTCGTCGTTATTAAAAAATATAAACTTTACTAATTTTCGAGGCTTTTAATATTGTTTCATTGCATTAATAATAATATTTGTACATACTAATACTTACCTGGTAGTTTGAATATATTTTTACTCACCAGTAGCGGTTTAAGCTAGGAAGTAAGTAACAAAGCTGAAGTACCTATACTTGAACAACATTTTCTTGGCTACGTGTTAAAACTTTGAACTAAGAAGCTCCTCCCATTTCAAACCGCAATTCCATTATAAACTAACAAGCTCCTCCCATTTAGTAGACAACAGCGCCTTCAGGCTTTTGCCTAAATCTTCTTGTTGGAGAGTAGTAGGTATATTATTAAAATATGCATAGATACTCACAGGAGCGGCTCTACCTTAAGGGATCGTAGGGATTTTTTTTATTTATATTAACATATTTTTAATAAGATCATTGCAATTTTTTTTTGTAGTTTTACTACCTCACGAATCTTGCCGCTCGGGTATTTCGCAGCCCAAACACCCCAACGTGGCGCGCCCCTAGGTGGCTAAACGTCATAATGTTTTTTTTATATCTTGTCCCACTGTCTCGATAAAGATGGTCAAAATACTTAAATTTCTTATATTTAGAATAAGAATATTACCTTTATCAAAATGTATCAATGAATGCATCAAAAATGCATATGGTAGTGAACAGAGAGAGTAGTTGTCGTTGACGCGCAGAGGTGACAATAAGTACGAGTAAGATGGAAGATAGAATGAGGCTTAGTCATGAATATTGCCAGGCGCCGTTGCGTATATTCAAATCAAAGTCAAATCAAATTTATTTATTTTATATAATATAATGAACATAACAAATTATAAATTCAAAGCGTTCACGACATGACATAAAATAAGTGTTAACAATTTTTTAAATAAAAATACAGAGAAATGTAAGTTAATAATAGATACAATAAGTAATAAAATAAGAAATAAAATATGAAAAGAAATAAAATAAAATAAAATAACAAAAATGCAAGTAGATGGAAGCACACAGAGTGAACTATTGATAGACCCTATCTTAAAAACTTATAAAACAATGTCGACCAAAATTTACCCACGTAA
Organism: Rhyacophila brunnea; assembly: GCF_057557595.1. Classification (NCBI taxonomy): domain Eukaryota; kingdom Metazoa; phylum Arthropoda; class Insecta; order Trichoptera; family Rhyacophilidae; genus Rhyacophila; species Rhyacophila brunnea. Next base: position 37,417,136 of record NW_028232848.1, on the reverse strand, counting down.
GTGGAATATATCTATTATCCGAGGCGATTTCATTAAAAATGGTAATTGCTCTCCCAATTGGCATCACTAATGGCAGGTTAGTTCTGAACCTTGGGAGAACAAACAACTAATGCCTTCGATTCCTAAGGTAATTATCAGAGACACAGAGGCCAACACCACCAAGAATGGCAGAGTTCACATTTACGCCACGTATAAGTCGGAAAAAATATGTAGTTGTAGCTAAATAAAGATCCCTACTAAATTTTAAGCTACAGTATGTAAGCATACCTAAGAGAAAGTCAGTCAGATAGAGCCACGGATAATATCCAACAGCAAAAAGTAAAGGAGTCTCAAAAATTTCTTTTGGACTTTCTCCACCATAAGGCCGTACTTCAACTGATGCGGGGCCCAAACGATAGACCCACTCTCAAGTCTGCTTCTAACTAAGGAGTTATAGAAAATTTTTAGCACTGTAACATCGGAAAAGACCTGGGAAGTAGGTACGCAAGACAATGGCCAACATTTTTGCGCCTTTTTACAGTAATGCTATCTAATATTGAGTTAATTTGGCTGATATTAAAACAGTAAGTTTCGCCACTTGGCTGAATCGCTGAAAATCGGGGGTCATTTTAAATCGCGTATGGTTCATCCAGTATTTAATATCATTGGTATCAATATTATCGTGTGTTGCAAGCTCTGCAAAGTCTATGATTTTATCCGAAATTGTCAGCTTCAACTGTTGACGTTCAAACACTAGATTTGCTGAAGTTTACAATAATATTATTGACTAGGTAGAATTTTGGTATATTTTAGTAATTCCATGACAGTTTTGAACCGTTTTGATGCCCCGCTTTAAATTTTATGATGAATCGATTGCGTTATACAATAACCAATATAAAGTAAACAAATAGCACCCTAAAACTAGATAGAAAGGTGGGTAGTTAACTGTTTGCCTAATAATTTAATATGTATGTAGGTATATATCGGTGGTAAAGGGCGGAGGTAGGCTGTTAAGATCCACCATAAAAAGTGCACCTTAAGCTTTGTACGTTAATAGGTATTTGTTTTTATTAAACTAAAACTACAATTTACAGATGGCATTGGTTAGTTTTTAAAAATCAATTAAACCCTGCCTAAACCAAACCATAATAGTTTTGTTATATTATGGGCGATACGACAAAATTGTGCACACTTTTTCGTACATACTTATTTATTTTCGTTGGGTTAAGAATACATAATATTACACGTCATATTGTTAGTTCTTTTTTTAAAATCCATTTAGCTTTACCTAAACCAAACCATAATCGAAAAAATATGCTTACCTATCTATAAAATATCTATAATATTATGTAAGTTTTAATCGCATAATTTTAAATATTTTATGATTAAACAAATATTTTTGACTATCATCTCTATGGCATGGATTTGGCAGGGTCTAATTGAATTTTAAAAACTATCACACTATCTAGATTCTAGACAATATTGTAGTCTTATATATATGTGTATATGACTGATAAAACTTAGGTACTATTTATGTTGGATCTTAACAGCCTACCCCCACCTTTCGCCAGTGGTATAGATATTATAGATAATATATTATTATATTATGACACCCTCGATGGAATAACATATAACAGCATATAATCACCCCTAATTCGGTATATGATTCGATAGTGACCCGCTGTTATTCACAATCATTCAGAGTACCTACCGAATCATTTTGATTCTTCATAATTCGTGTCCGACTGTCTGTCGGTCCGCGAAGAAACGGCAGATGTTTTGTCAGAAACAGCGCAGCGAGAACGGCCCCTATATTGCCGAATAATGGAATCATATTTAATATTTTTAGTTTTATTTTTACAGGGCTCGGTAGATTTTGGTTGGCGTACTATAAACCAGTGCCAAAAACCGCTGGATGGAGATTTTTTTTTCTAGATGCCCTTATGGATACCTCGCATTTACTATCGAGGTTTCTTTAAGAACTTTGGCACGCAAACTACTCTAATTGATGCTAATCAAATGGAAATTCTGCCGGCTGAGAAATAATATGCTTTATGAAAACCATTCATCTACCCGCATCGGGTATTGCTAATTTGAATTCGGCCAGGGCCTATGAAGCCGCCTTGCAAAAACCCAGGAAAATTCTTTGTAGCGCAAGGCGATGGTGATTCTGATGAATATTTTGTCATATTCATTGGGAACTGAAAACTGCGATTTAAAGCGGAGTTTTTACCGTGGTAAAAGAAATGTCACATAGGACTGATATTCTGAGCATATACCTACTTATCTTATATGACTTCAGTCAGTGGATCTGAAAGGCATGAATCATCATTGTCTAACAATTCATCAAACTAATTCAAATGTCACCATTTATTATTTTGGAGAAAAAGGACGACCAAACGAAAAGACTACCTAGTTCTCATTTAAACAGCCATCACAATTTTTTACGCACCAAGCGAAGGTGTTGGGTGTGCAAAATATCCGAGCGGCAGGATTTAGGGGACGGTAAAAGACCGAAAATATATTTTTTTAAAGATTTTAATAAACATATATTTTATTCAATTAAATAAACTGAATAATATGAGGAGATATATTATGAAATACATAATATGTATCTACATTGCATACAATCAAAGGCGACGCTTACTACAGGGCGTCGAAGAATTAAAACGTATTAAACATTATCTAAGTATAATATTATGTAGGTATGCGTTTAAAATCTCCGATCTAGAACTATTAATTCATCACAGTTATGTGTAGAACCACCGGAAAGCATTCTTTCAAAGTCTCAATAGAGTCATTGTGGTAGGCATTATAAGTAGGAAAGCGTTTCTGCAAACATTTATATATTTGTATGACAGAGCACCAAAAAAAAAGTAACCGAGCCATAAAGGCCCTACATTTAAAGAAAATCAATTTGTCTAGTAATTTTATTTCGCGGATAATGAAAAAAGTCACCTGCGGGCAATTATCTTTTACTCATTAGATATATATTTTTTTAAATAATGATCGATTTGGTTATTTTAAATGGCTATTACAAATTAATATGGGGGAAGAAGCTAAGTACACTTCTCTACGTGTATGTAGAAAATTCTGAAAGCCTAGCTAAGTGAAGGTTCCTAGAAAACATCAAAGTTAAAATGATTAATATGTCTAATAAGTATAATTAATTGTTGTAGGTAATTATTATGATTCGATATATTCTGTGTCACTATCGTAATTAAGTATATAACTCGTATAACATAAACCACATGTTCGTCACACCTGATCCAAAGCATCTGACACAGCCGCGCCGAATAAAATATGGTATTTACCGTTTACACCTGGATTAACGCAGCTTACGCCATATCGCAGTTGGTTTCTAACAAATTCGTATCATCAAATCCATAAAAAATGACCACAGTGAACATCATGCGTCAATATACAACAAGATGCGGCATGGACAAGGAAAGGTGGTTAGCGTATTATTTGACACCTGGAGAATTAAGTCGAAGATTGTGTTCAATATGAATTTTGATTTGAGTTGGGTTGAGTTTGTTTGTACCTACCTCGTAGCCACTCTTTCAGTCGTCTCAATCACCCTTAATCCATTACTGGATGAAAGTTTCTTCTTTATTAGACTTTCGTTGCTATCCACCTACTTCCGCTAAATGTGGTCCCACTAGACATCAGTGCCGAAGGGTGGAGATAGGCTGTTAAGATCCGATATAAATAGTGCGCACTAAACTTTGTCAGTCATATATATTTGTTTTTATTCAACTAAGAATACAAATTGCAGATGGTGCTGGTTAGTTTTGAAAGATCTATAAATTCAAAATCAAAAAAAAATCCTGCGTAATAATTATACCAAACCATAATAATTTTGGTATGTATGCTATGGGCTATCCGACATAAATAGTACACACTTTTTCAGTCATACTTATTTGTTTTCGATAAATTAAGATTAGATATAGATGGTGTTTGTTAGTTTTTTTTAACTAAAACATAATAGATAATACTAAAAATCATTCGTCTATCTATACAATATTTTAAATTATGTCATTAAATCATACATCATTTTAGATATATTTTTTATAAGTATATTATATAAGATTTTTTTGTCTAACTATTATGTTTTAGTTTAGGCAGGGCTTAATGAACTTTAAAAAACTAACCAACACCATCTGCGATTTGCAGTCTTAGTTAAATGAAAGCAAGTAGGTACGTAATCTTGACAAAGTTTAGCATGCACTATTTATGTCGGATCCTAACAGGCTACCTCCACCCTTCGCCATTGATAAATTTATGTTAAAGAAAACGTAAACCATAAAACTATCAAAGTATTAGCCAATATTTTTGGGAATAAAATATTCTACGAGATTGTTACCTATATTTATTGAAATCGATAATTTAGAATTTTTTTTTTTTTACAAATGGGGAGGAATGTTTAAATATGTGACGTGATTAAATAAGGGTGGAAATTTCTTTGTGACTATAAGGAAAAGAGAGTCGACTGCCTCATTTGTACCGTGAAAAACACCACGGCAGCTGATGATGAAGGTATTTCGCCAATTTATGAGGTAGATTATATGGGTATGTATAATCAATTTTTAACAGAGGAATAAAATGAGTAATGCGAATTAATATTCCGTTTCGTGTTATTTATTGGAATTGCTGTTGAGTTCATATAATATTCTGACGATTATTGGTCATCTACAGACTGTTTCAAAGTATATAGTAATATTACTAATAAATAGGTAATTATTCTTAGAAATATTACCTAAGTTATTTACTAACGTCGTGACCAGGCGGGCAGTCCTCGGTTCCGGACACCAGGAACGAGAAAAATACATACATGAATATAATTTTAATTACCGCTGCCGAATGCTGCATGTCTGAAACACGGAACAGTGGGGCGTGGATGACACAAATTGACTTTATAAATTCCAATAATTAGGTATATTTTAATGTAAATTGTGAAGGTAGGTAGGTATATAATATATTTTAACACACATAAAATAGGTATACTTCGATATTATGTTAACAAGAGTTGAGGCAAAGCAATACTCACATAGACGCATTGTTTACAAAGAGGATGTTTAATTTTTTAAATCGACATCAACGTATATGCATGTTGTCCTCTTTCGCTATAAGCGCAATACGTAGACGTAAGCAAGATAAACGGCTATTTCTCGTAGACGTTGTGCAATGCCCGTTGCCTCAGAAATGCACCAATACACACAATCCGTATCTATATTCGCCTCAACTTTCATTGCGCGAAAAAAGTAAGTAGGTAACTGTACTTAATTGAAATTAAAAATCACATTGCAATAAAATTTCCCCTACTTATACATAATCCACCCGCTCCGAAAATATCAGGTATATTCATATATATATCAAATATATTGTTATAAGTTATATTTTTTTTATTAAAGTCAAGTAAATTTAATAATCACATACCGTGAAGTGAGAAATTAAAAGCAGGTAAGTAGAAGGGTAAAACCAAATTAATAAGTACTTATAAGAGAAAAACAAAGAAAATATGAAAAAGGATAGGTGGCACGTAGTATGAGAAAAACTATAGAATTATGTAACAATACAATTATCCAGTTATTACGAATGGTACCTAAAAAGCAACTTATTTTGAAAGAGGCAAGAGAACAAAATCATTCCACTCGATCACTATGATAATTACATAGTTCTGTAGAGTCGAGTCACCGGACAATGGCGGAGAACACCCTGATAACATAATTATAATAAGATAAATTTCATATTAAAATTAAGGTAGGTTAAAATCAAGGTATGTGTTAAATAATTAATCGATAAAATTCTTTCAGAACTTCCTGTTTGGATTTTCCTTATTGACCGTTTTCTAGTGAGCGAAGTTATCTCAGTTCATTTAACATTGCCACGAGACTGCGAAGAGTGAAGATACACGCGCCGATATCACTACCAACAGCATTTTTCCATCTATACAGTTATGGTGAACCTTTACATAAACGATCAAATTTTACTGGCTTGTAGGGAGATGTAGGTAGGTACCCAAAGATTTTGAAGAAAACCGTCTTGCATAGGTGTTTCGTTCTACATCGGCACTGTTGTACGCTAAAAACGATTTGCAGTTGTGTTGGTGTTCTTTGGTAGCATTGAAACAGTTTTATGACTTATTGTTTTAATAAAATATAGAATAAAAATGCGTACATTAGAACATAGGTACCTATTTATTATTTACTTATACCGATAGTTACAATTCAATGAAAACATCGTGTTTTATTATTTATTTAGTTGGGATTAGGAATATACAATGTTTTGAATTTATAAATTAGCCTTAACGATATCATTATCATTATTTAACAGATTAGTTATAAATTTATAGAGAACTAAGCAATTAAAGTCAATTATAATACCGTAAAGACATAATTTTGTTGGAAATTTCATTTAAGTATACATACAATCATTAGGACTTCGGAGAACAATTACAAATGGCATTTTTAACTATAAGTATAACGCTGTCAAAGTAAAATAAAAAATAGGAAGAACATAATTTAATCGTTTATTATTATTTATTTAGTTAGGATTGGGAATATACAAAATACCTGTAGTAAGGATTGCAATACCGAATGAAAATACCAATACTCATATTTCCTATTGAATAGATACGTATAATAGATATAAAAATCTCATTAAAATATTAATATTTCTTAGTAAAAATATCTAAATAATATGTACATATTTTATATGTAAACTTTTAAAATCAATAAAGGTAAGATATAGTAGAGATGCTGATATTTACAAATACCTAATATTTGAACTATTAACACTTTCTTCATGATTGATGATATAAATTAACAGTATTTAACCAGGATTTCAGATATATTATATACTACTTAATATGCCTGACAACTTCTAAAACCCGCGAGCGACTAGCAAAAATATTTGGATAAACTTAAAATTACGAAGTAGGTACATACCCACCTTTAATGCAAATGTATTTTTCAAATCTGCACGTGTCATTGCTGGTCACCAAGTAATTCGAACGGCGACGGAAGTAAACCAGACATCACGTAACCCGAAATTACAGTTCTGTTAAAGTTTTTATGTTAATTAATATGTAGGTACATTTGTTTCCACTTCCAATACTTAAGGCTATACCTCAGCTGAGGCATGGTCTAAAAAGATCGTGACTAGGCGATGCGCGGATTGCGGGTCGCGGGTGCAAATGATGCAAGCCGAACGAAATATAATTTGTCATAACAGTTCAACATGCGTCCTTTTTCTGTTATGTTTATTATTATATTCGTAATAATAATAGTATATTCATTGATATGTTTTCTTAATCAAGTACCTACATGCGGAACGTTTTTTAGTCATCTTTACACGATTTAAGAATATTTTCATCCGACTCCATGACAAAAGAAATTGACGTGCGAACATGTCGACTATCCCTCTCCGAATGGCAACGCGCCGCAAAATTTCGTTCCACATAGTGTAGAAAATTATTTACCGTTTCACTTATCTACGCTCTTAATATATCGGTAAGTATTGTCTGATTTTTAAAACCGGTATTTCGGTATCGAAAAATACTGGAATACCTACCGGTTTTAAAATACCGTTATTGCAATCCCTAGTGTAAGTATAGGTCATGGCCCCCACAAGGGGTGGGGTGACAGGACCCTAGCCTGGGGGCCCGGGCTTAAAAGGGGCCCAGCGTGGCGGGTCGATCACTTAAGCGAGATAAACACACACTACAAATTCGCGCTAATAGTAAAAAAAGTCGCCTTCGGGACTATTTCACGAGTGGAATTTTATTTTATAATTATTTTTAGTGTGTTTCCTGGCTAATAAAACGACTATTTATCCAATACGGCGAAAGGCCGCGTGTTACTTGGCTATCACAAAGGGGGTCGCGATCATTGCTTCATAATATGATACCGTGCCGACAATTGAAGTTGATTTATTTAAAAATGCCAGAACCCTGCAGTTCCGCAGAATACCATTTGGGGATCACTATTGTGGCACATTACACGGCTCTTAACCTTAGTAATAGGTAAGGGGGTCCACCAAACATCTTGGCCTGGGGGCCCGCTTCAGGATATGGGGGGCATGGTATAGGTACTGTAAGTATATAACGATGAAACCTAAGCGTATAAAGTGATGACAGAAAAGAACGACTATGAAAACCAATTATTTTTTTAGGTAGAATTTTAAAATGAGAATCATACCTTTTTGTATACGAGTATATAAAGAAATAAATATTCTTTGGATGTGGGTGCCTGCTGTCTATATCAGTGGCGAAAAAGCTCTACTATTCGATTATGTACCTATTTATAACCTACCTTAGTAAAAAATATATTAGGTACTACTCAAAACAATGCCAATAGCTATCTATTAAGTTCATTTAGATACATACTGTGTAAGTGTTCCTAATTATTCAAAAATTTCGAAAAATAAAATAATATGATTATGCGAAACAAAATCTAAAAAATATAAGCTTTAAATAATAACATTTTTGGACGTTTTAATAACATTCATAATTTAAATAATTATAAGATAAAAAGAACTTTTTATATACCTACAACGTTTTTAAATTTTCTGTTGAATCATATAAACTTGACTTGATTAGCTTAAGCCAATGACATTACTTAATAGAAATACTGAATAAATATAGAATACTGAAATGTCATTTTTACATTTCATATTGATTTCTACAGTAACGCACGTATATATTAATAATTTAGTTGCTAGGACCACCCTCTTAGTAACCAATAATAGTGTTTTACTTTTTACGGATTTCTTCCGAAATAACTTTTCATATAAAACAGAATTATCTGAAAATGAATTCAATTCTACTTAAAGATGGCTAAAAGTATCAAAAGAATGCATTGGCATCGTGTTCTGATATATTCTAAAAGTTTCAAATGTTTAGCTAGTCGGGAAGTTAGCTAAAAATCGATTGCAAGATTTGTACTGGATAAACTACCACCGGACAAACAAGAATACGACCTAATAAAAATGTTCTAAAATAATCCTAAATTAAATAAATATAGGTAGCTACTGAATTGAAAATATTATCATACCTAGATATTTATGTAGCTAGTTTTATGACACATGAAGAACATGTAGCTATATAAATGCAAAAGCTTGTCGACATAGACCAAAACTTTAACGGTTTTTTCGTTTATGATTTAATGAGGGACAAAGCCTTCTGAATGTCTTCAAATATCACCAATATTGAATGCGCTTTGAGTTTACGTGAGAGACTTTTAACGTATTTTTAACGTAGATAAAGTTACCTCTTATTTCTTCACACCTGATAATAGTACCTTCTTACAGCCACACTCAGAAGGTCTTATTATTTTTCTGTTCTCTGATTAATGCATACCTGATATGCCATATTTATGCTTTGCTTAGACATGTTACATTTTATCTAAGGGTTCGTTGGTATCTAATATACCTATAGGTACTTAAATATGTAATATAAAATGTTATGTGCTTATATTCTTGCTCTCGCAAGTAAACAAATTTAATAATATAATTACACCGTGCCATCCCCATCACTGCAAGTAACAGATACAAAAATCGAGATAACACTTACCAGGTAAGCCGAGGTGTTTAAATGCTTTTTCGTGATATTGCGTCGAGTCCAAGTACCACCTCGCGCATGACGATATGTTATAGCACCGGCTCGCTGTTGACATCAGGGGCGTGCGGGGATTCACCCCGCGGGGGAGGAGGCGTCCACGGATCACAAATAACTGATTATTCAATGCCTGAGCAGTGTGAGAAATATGCGTCGTGTAAAGATCTCGTTTAAGGTTTTGCCTGGTGATGCCTTAAAATGAGATATTTTATTATGTTTTGGCATCTATATACTACATTAAATTCTACTAAATATTAGTAAATACCATAATAGGCCATCCATGGACTGAAACCGTATGCGGTTTCGAGCCGTGTGCTTATACTAAGCTTATCTTTTCTGGTCATGGAAATATATTTCCACAAAGTATATTATAAGCATCTGATCGTATACATTCATACCATACACTTACACTTACAAATTTAGTGAAAATATATTTTCATGATCAAAAATCATAAGTTTAGTATGGCACACGGATCTAAACCGTACACGGTTTCAGTCCATGGATGGCCTCTAAGTTTCCTGCTTAAAATTACATAAAAATAAAAACAATATTATGATGACTCGAAAATATCAACTTTAAAATGGAGTTGGTATGTAGGTAGGTATTTATTTACTAAAAAAAATACTCATCTACCTTAGTAACTTTAAAAAATAATAGGTAGGACGGTACTGCTTGAATCAATTAAATTTATTGTACACACCTACCTAAATAAGACTAAATAAAATACAGACATGCCAGGTATGTCATGCTTATCTATATTATACGTTATTGCTATTTTACAACGTTTTTATTAGCTCGTATTCTTATTTGTCCGGTGGTTGTTTATCCAGTACAAATTGCAATCGATTGTTAACCAACTTCCCGACTAGTTAGACATTTGAAACTTTTAAAATATATCAGAACACGATGCCAATGCATTCTTTTAATACTTTTAGCCATCTTTAAGTAGAATTGAATTCATTTTCAGTTAATTCTGTTTTGTATGAAAAATTATTTCGGAAGAAATCCGTAATCCAATCCACTATTATTGGTTGCTAAGTGGGTGGTTCTAGCAACTAAATTATTAATATATACGTGCGTTACTATGGAAATCAAAATGACATTTCAGTATTCTATATTTGTTTTTTTGTTTGTTTTTTATTTACTTCATATCAAGTACAAGTTTGAGCATATTGAGCATAATAATTCAACAGAAAATTTAAAAACGTTGTAGGTATATAAAAAGTTCTTTTTATCTTGTACCTAATTATTTTTGTTTATTTTGTAAATTTTAAATTTCTCGATTTATACACTTCAATAATATAATTTAAAATTTTTACTGATCATTTCATTGATCAGAGCGCAAAGTCACTCATTATCGTTTATCTTTATATTTTAATACATATATGTGTATTAAAAATCGACTTATAGGTATATCATGTACATTGTAGGTACCTGTTAGTTTTATTTTAGATACCTATTATATTTCTGTACTTACACATTGTTTGGTCATTGCTTTGCTATATCTACAATCATTTTTAAACCCAATGGAAATCAGAACAGCTGATACAAGAATAAGATTGTGCTAATTGGTTATATAAGTACATATACCTATATATTTAATGAAACGCCAATTTTAATGTTTTCTTAAATGTTAATATCACGAAAATGTTACTTGTGTCAAACCTATCAGGCACTATTAGCGAGTGGTGCAAGACTAGTCAATGCGCTCCCCAAATACATTTTCAGTGACATGCTATGACATGCATTCGAAATTTTAATTTTGTGTATAAAATTGCGTTTTTTGTTTTCAAAGTTTTATTTTTCTATATAAAATTGTACTGTTGTTTTTATTGTAAGTACCTTTACTCATGGCCCCCACATCCTGAAGCGAGCCCCCAGGCTAGGATGTTTGGCCGGCCCCCTACCTATCGCTAAGTGTAAAAGCGGTATGACGCACTGCAGTAGCGTTTTCCAAATGGTGTACGCTGTAAAATGAAGGTGTATTTTTAGCGATTTTTTGTATTTTTAATATGTACCTACCTGCAATTGAATTATGGAGCTGTCGAGTATCGGTACTCAGTTAAAAATTGCATCGTACAACTAAATATTTTTAATTATCAATATTATTAATAGCGCCGCAGGCGTCTTTTCTTACTATTGGAGCAAATTTGTGATCTGTGTTTATCTCACTATCCGGTCGACTCGCCACGACGGGCCCTTCCTGAACCCGGGCCGCCAGGTTAGAGCCCTATCAGCCCCCCCCCCCATGTAGGGGCCATGCCTATACTTATACATATATTCTTCTCTCTTGTGATGGAAATATTTTTGTTATATTGTAAATCTTATATTGTGAACGTCTTGAATTTAGATTTGTTATGTCCACAATGTATTAAATGCAAATAAATAAATAAATTGCATAACCATAACATAATCCAGTTAAGGCGTTTGGTAATGAATCCAGAATCCAGAATTCAATTAAAAAACTAATCTTCTGGCTACTTTTGAATTATATATATTATTATTGTCATTATTAATAAATAATAATGTGTTATCGTAGTAGATTTTTGGGTTTCCACCGTGTATCCTTCTTTCTTCTTTACTCGACGTTTCGGGCTTGTTACGACCAGAGATATAAACATTTCTACCGACTATTTTGCTGATAGTGCCGGAAGCCATCACGTTTTTAACCGTAATCCATCATCATGCTAAATTCAATATTCGAGCCGGTATCTATGGTCGTAACGATTGACGGATTCCTTTTGACATTCTTAGAGCAACGTTCACATTCATATACATACACTAAATTTCAATCATAAAACATCTCTTGATAATGGCCTCTGCAACGAGCTCGAAACGTAGAGTAAAGAAGGACACACGGTGGAAACCCAAAAATCTTCTACGATAAAAAACAACCGCGAAAGCCTCTATCATTAAATAATGCTTAAGCTTAGTAGTGATGTATACGTACCTACACCACTGGTGTACTTGAACAAAATCAAAAGTATGTATACCTAAGTACATAGTACATACTACATAAGTATTAGGTAGTTAGTTACCTAGATTATTTTTTGACAGTTTACAAATGCGGTAAGAGAAAAAATAATGAGAAATTATTCCGCTAATCTACTTGTTCATGTCTTGTTACTGCCGATGACTGATGTTAAACGTGCACAAGGCTTTGATTTAAAAAAAAATGGCGTACTATAACTGACGTTGTTATAATGTTAAGTACCTACCTCTATATTTAATTAAGAATATTGTATGAAATAAATGTCAATAATTTAATTTAATTAAAATAATTATTAAAACTTCGGGGTTACGATATTTTTTTTGAGTTTATAATTTATTTTTGTAGGTAGACTATGTGGGTATTTACTACGTATATAAGTACTTACTATAGAAGAAGTTTGTCTTTCTTATTTTGATTTACCACATTCTTTACGAGGTAGAAACGAATCTGAAAGACAAATAAATTTTGATACAAGTTAAATGATTTTTCTGTCAGATCATTGAATTGAAAAGGTAAGTACATACATATAACACAAAATGTTCATTTTAATAACGTAATTCTTTCCTTGGTGTGAAAAGAAGACAATTTTATAGATTTCAAAAAATACATTTTTTTAAGATTTTATATTAGCCGGCTCTCACATCAAAACTCGTCCGCCTACATCTACAACGTGTTGAATACGTCGATGTGACCTCATCGTTATTCACAAAACACACGTTGCCAAATGGAGCTCCACAGATTGGTCGAAAGCGACTGTTTCATTTGAAAAAAAAATACATCTGCTGTTGCAATCGACAAGTTGCATCCTTCTCGGACTCGCGAGTCGAAGTCGCATACAAACACCTACGAATTGGTCATTCCTATACCGACTCGCCGATCGCCGAATCCAAATATCTATGTGTTTCGAAGGCTACGCGCGACTGTCGCTAGGTAGATGCTTCACAAGCAACACTGGACCGCCGTTCTCGGAAGGTTTGATTTATGGCTGTGCGTGCGGTACACGTGGCGAGTATAGATGTGAGAGCCGGCTTACATTTCGTCTTCTTCTTCGTTCTTTTGTTCTCCGTACATATTGTGTGGGTATTATTAATTAAATATTCAACACGTTTGAGAGCCTCTAATTTAAATACCTATAGATATTGTTGTCAAAATATATTTTACCGTCAGTTGCTGTCTGTCAAGTATCGCTATCGTCCTTTTGTTACATTTATGGAACTAGCAGAATCATGTCCGTCCTCCCCTGCTCACCCGTCTGACGTCACATCGAATCTGACAGGGCACCGTCCCCCTGCTCCATAAATAATAAATTTAATATTTATGATAGTAAACTCATTAGCGGCTATCGACGGTCGTGTCGACTTTGTATGCCGGAAAAGTACGATCGGTCTCGACACAGTGGCTGGGGTGGTAAAAATAATAAATTAATCGATTTAAATATATACTTAATATAAAAAATATATATTTAAAAATTACAAATTTACGTTTGTTATTTTTCTAAGAGCACCACTTGCATGGCCCTCACAAAGCGGGGGCTGACAGAGCTCTAGCCTGGGGGTCCGGGCTCAGGAAGGGCCCGGCGTGGCGATTCGACCAGATAAGTGATATATATAAACAAACATCACAAATTCCCTCTAATAGTAAAAAAAATAGGCGCTATTTTTCTTCGACAATGTTGTTATTTAAAATTTGTGGTTGTACGATACAATTTTTAATTGTGTATCGATACTCGAAAACTCCATAATTATTCAAATGGAAATATTAAACTATACAAAAAAAACACTAAATATACACATTAATTTTACCGCGACACCATTTGGAAATCGCTACTGTAGAGCATCACAATGCCTTTATCTTTAGCGATAGGTAGGGAGGGGGGGCAAAAATCCTAGCCTGAGGGCCCGCTTCAGAATGTGGGGGCCATGACCACTTGTCTTTACCTTTGAGCTTTTTAAATCAATGTCTCCACCAAAACTAAGGGCTAAGACACACAACACCGTAAATTGCTGTGGTCGCGCCGTGTTGGCGCAAAACTACTAGGTCGGTCTGCCATATGTCTTAAATTTTCTGCAACTTGCAGTACCGTGTGACTGGTACACATATATTTTGAAGACGTCAACTAATATACCAGTTTCGTGTGTCGGTGATGATCACCCTTCACGTGACTGGGATACATTCGCACCTTTGTGGCTCAGCTTCACGAATTTCGTCACCGTGACCAACACTTCTTCATGCCACAAATGCAATTAATGCGCTGCAGGTCTCACGTGATGAAGATGCGGACCGATGGATGTGGTGCCACATTATGCTTGTATTAGTCCTCGATGATGGAGAATAACATAGTGATGTAATAAGACAATTAGTGTAGTCCGTAGTGTTACAGGCCATCCATGGACTAAAACCGTATGCGGTTTCGAACCGTGTGCCACACTAAGCTTATCTTTTCTGTTCGTGGAAATATATTTTCACAAAGTATATTATAAGCATCTGATCATATCCGTTTATACTATACACTTACACTTACAAATTTAGTGAAAATATATTTTCATGAACACAATTCATAAGTTTAGAATGGCACACGGATTTAAACCGCATACGGTTTCAGTCCATGGATGGCTTCTTATTCATGGTTACAGTCAAAATCATTTTGCAGGTAACAAATCCACATTGAACGAAGAAACGCATCAAACATCTATTAAGTAAACGAGTATTAGTCTCAAAGTTAGTTATGTGTTTCCACTTTCTATTTTTTTTTCCCTTTTAATAATCCAGTCTTCAGATAGTTTATGTATACAATCAGTGACGTTCCTAGATAAAATGCCGCCCCTTGGCAGCGCCAAAATGCCGCTCCATTTTTTATACAGTATTTTTTATCATCCTTTCATGACTCCAATATCTAAGAAATGTGTTGTATACAAACATTACTAACAAAATATAATACCACTAAATCTAATTTAAATGCCAACTCTACTTCAATAGTCAGTATTGCGATTATTGCGAGTCCATGGTTTCAGATACTTACATTTAAAAATACACATGAAAACTTTCAAAATTCGCGAGTGACCGGCAAAAATATTTGGATAAATTAATTAGGTAAGTATGTACTATCATTTCCCTCCATTTTCGAAAGTGAGAAACAAGCTGTCACTTTTATTTTAGTATGGTTTTTCGTCTGGATTCGGGATGTGGAGGTGAACAAATAACACACCGGAATTGTTTTGGAAACGGCAAAACGGCAAGGTATATTTAAGTTAATATTATATAATAGTTACATTTTTAATAATTTATTTTACGGAGGACGAAATGTACGCGTTTGCGATTTGACTGTTGGCAGCGTTCTGCCCGCTATCTTGTGTTTTGCTTTCAACAAAAGCGTTGTCGAAAAACGGCGACGTTGCAATATTTTCAACGGTCATAATCTACGGCATTGCCGGCTCGGCTCTATTATTATTATTTATTTTCGTAATCAGCGCTTTACTATTTGTTGGATTTGATACAGACTCGGGCCTCTCCAGATACATAGAGACATCCCCAAATGGGGACCATACGGGGGTGTAACAGTACCTACCTATAATTCAAAATATAATTCGCAAATCTGCACGTGTCATTGCAGGTCATCAAGGACGTGACGTACAAGTACAACGGAAGTAAACTAGAGATCGCGAACCCGACAAAAAAAATACAGTCCTGTTAAACCTTCTATGCCAATTAATACGTTTTATTTCCAAGCTGATTTTTTTGATGGAAAGATATTTCTGTTATTACTAAATTCGGGTAATTATTTCTATATATAGGTACCGAATGATTCTCCTCGATTTGCCGCCCTTCAAGTAACTGCCGCCCCCAAGCGACGCTCAATCTGCCTACCCCCACTGGACGTCACTGTATACAATCACGTGCTAGAATGCTAGATCATTATTTATCAATATCACCTATTTTAACAGTAAAATTGGATAATAGTTAGAACTTATTTACAAAGAAATTCTATTTCACTCTTGGTTATCGAATTTTCGAGGAAGCGTTTGAAAAGAATACCTACCTACTACGTCAAATGACATAAGAAATATTGATACTTATAAGTATTTTTTTAAGATTGTTTTATCTATAAATGATATCTTTACTGCATAAAAAGTATTTGACTGGGGTATTTTTATAAATGAGAGATAAATATTATTTCCAACATCGATATCTATGGTTATAAACTAAAATATTTTTTTATGAACAGAGAGACGTAAGTAAATAGATATGACAAAATAAAATTCAAAAAATATATAAGTAAGTATTCCAAAGTTTCTAATATTATTAACTTGAAAACAAATTTATTGTTTCCTACGGCACTGCGAAAAGCGCTTAGAACAAAATTAAGTCCCCATGAAACAAAGCGCTACAAAAAGCTCGGACATTAATTTATTACAAGTTCGACAGATTTTTTACCTGTTCACTTAGCTTCGTCATTCTTGTTCACTCTTACTTGTGGAAGACACATCATTCTGCCTTCATCACACAATACAGGACCGCATCGGGCGATTAATCAGACACATTGTTGTCAGTTGTAACCAGAGCTGTAAATATAACTAGAACCGAACCCTAGAACCCTTTGAAACTCTTGAATATTTTGGAACCGGAACCGAAATCACTTATTTCGAAATGAAAACTTCAACTGGAACCAGAACCGGAGGTTTTATAATTTTTGGTCATTATTGAATCATATTGGTTTCAGTTATTCTAAAACACAGTAATGAAACGACACCTTTTTTAATTGGCTCTACAATCCTATGTGGATCTGGATCGCCTCATGGAGAGGTTTTTCAATAGATTTTTGTTTTACGATAAATGGGTCACTTGCGCAACCTATACCAAGTCCATACTCTGGGTCCAAGCACATATTGAAAACATCATGTGAATTTTTGCCAGACACGGAATACAAACTTGGGACTCACGACATTATAAACCTGACGCGTAGCTGATCGGCCATCGTGAGCAACTAATAGGTATGTTACTATGTATAATTTTATAAAAAGCTTTTTCGAATGAGTACAAAGTGTCAATCACCTGGTAAGAAAATTTTGAAAAAATAGTAAAACACTATACTTTCTAAGATTTGGATTAATTAAATTTCCATAATATACCTTCAAATAGGTAGCCTAAGTGTAATTTGGTAAGTATATAGATTTTTTAAAGAACTGCAACCGACTCCTGGCACCAGGGTTCCAATTTTTGATTGATGTAAATGAATACCATTCGACTCTTCCATTGGAACCCAACCCGGAACCAAACCTTTTGAAATAATGCAGGTTCTTATAGCTCTAATTGTAATTGGTAACATGTATGTATAATATTGCCAGCCAAAGTTTATAAATCACCCACGATGGACGAGTGGCAATGTATTCCCTTGTGATTCGTGGGTTTTGGATTGCAGTTTGCGGTCTGCTAAATTCGCATATAGTTTTTTAATGTGTTTTGACCCAAAGCATAAATTAATAGGTTGAGCAAGTGACTAACATCTATTTCTCGTAAAAAACTGTTATGAAACGTTTCCGTGAGACAGTCAAGGTCAATAGCAGATTTTAGGTAGGTACCTATATCAAATTTTAAAAAGCTTAAGTAACCCTGCAACTAAAATAAAATAAATTTGGCAAGAATTTGGCTTTACATATTATGCTTATTGCATTTTCGCCATTTTTCACATTAATGTGGTAACGAACAGTTTGTTTTACATCATATCTGTCAAAAACTTCCATGACAAAACAGAACACGACAAAACAGAACATGACAAAACAGAACATTGACAAAACAGAACAACGATAAATATAATCATGAAATTTCAGGAAAAATGTAAATTTAATATTGAAATTGTCTTTCTCTTCTTCTTCTTTCTTTCGAATATTTATTATGTTGATGGATTTTTAATAGCACAGATTTTTAATACGCCATAATAAATCAAATTATATACCTACTTTCTGCATTCCTAATCGCTAGAAATCCTCAAATAAACGGGACTTAACTCGGTGTTGCCTGCAAGCTTAGGATATCTCATCTTAATCAATATAATATGTTCAAAATGATTGGGTGATTAGGTACAACGAAATAATGACCTAACCTAACCTAACCTAAATAGATTCCACAAAAATTAATGTTTAATTTTTCCCCTGGTTGTTCTGTTTTGTCACTGTTCTGTTTTGCCATGTTCTGGTTTGTCCGGTTACCGTCAAAAACATACAGGTAGGTAAGTACCTAAGAGGTCTACTAGGTACAAATGGGGATACAAGATATCTTAATCTCACTATACTCCTATAAAGTATTTACTCACGCATTGTATTCATGCTGGTAAAATATTTGCCAGGGATTGTGGAGTGTCGAGAAATATGGGATAAACATAAACGCGTTTTAAAGAATATGTTATTTTCAATATTTTCGTCTGAATCAAACCTATAACATAGGTATTATGCATTAAATTAATGTTTGTCAGGTTAACAAAACTCGCATTCAATATTGATAGTATTTACGTACCTACATGGGCTTTATATTTCTTGTGGTTGATGGCCTGACCGTCATTAAGTCATAAACTGAATCGGGCTTCAAACTCTTGGTATATGGCGGCTAGTTTTCGTATTCCACTCAATGTACCTACCTACATAACACCTATTACCTAACTTCTTTCCTGGCGTTTCACAAGTTGAAAAAATATTCCTTTAACACAGAATAGTGACTGGATTCTGACTCATCTGTAATTCGACCATTAAAACTGTGAATAATTTTGATAGTTAATGGACATTTTTCATTTGAATGTACCTAAATATGAAGCTAATAAAAAACGAAAATGATTAATGATACCTACCTACCAAGTATCAACATATTAACGACTGATCAACCTTGATAAACATATTATATACCTACGTTTCTTTGATGCTTGTGCCTATCTATGAAGTATTGTTTAAAACATTTGGTAGTTATTTTATGATATAAATATATAAGTACTAATTACTTACGAATTGTGCATAAATATATATATAGGTAGGTAAGCACACAATTATTAAAAGCCGTCATAATTTACTGCTTAAAAAAAGAAGTGCCTCTAGAAGTTCCAGATGAATAGACCAAATCACGATTGATATGGATTTCCTACTGATAAAGGCACACAATATGCCACTGAATGCCAATAAGGGTATTTATAGATCTAACGGTAAAAGTTCTCCGCTGAGTGAGGACGCCACATGCTAATATTTGACATATCACTCAATACTTTTTATATTGTGATGACCTTAGTTCTAACACCTGACGATTTCTGGTGGTGGGTATATAGGTATAGATATATATATAGAGACAAGCCGTGGAAAAGGCTGTCAAATGCCAAATCATTTATATTATTACGGTCTTCAATTATAAAATATCGTTTAAGAAGAATAAATAGACGAGGTAAAGTAAAAGTATTTATAAAGATAGCCATTAAAAAGTCTTCACTTTACATGTAGGGAGATAGGTTAGTCAAGAATACACCCGTTCACGATATCAAAATAAACGTTGGCAAAAGTAGTAGATGTAGATTGTAGAGTGTAAACCCCAGCTTTCTTACTTCATACAAATTTTAATGAATTTTTTGTTTATTGATTTTTTTTAACGTTTCGGGCTCGTTGCAGAAGCTATTTTCAAGAGAAGGACCTTTACATCGAATTTGAAACGCCAAAAAATATATTAAATCAGAGTACACCGTACCCAGAATACCAATAATTGTGATAAATATATCGGTTCGCATTTAATCGTTGAGTTTGTATCATCAATTATTTCAAAAGAATTATCTAAAAATTAATAATACTCTTGCATAGACAATATAATACCTATGTATGATCTGATTAAAGTTCTGGATGTGATCAAATTCAAAGTAAGAACAGGGCCGAATTTACCCTAGGAAAATAGGAATTATAGTTCAAAGTCCTTGCAGTAGATAAACCACCTCATTCCACGTGAATGAATTTGTAGGGTCTAAAAGGTAGACGACTACTTTTATTGATAAAGAAATTGCAAAAAAAATGCTACAGAAAAAAACATGTACATCACCCTAAGAGGATCAAGTAGATGTCCACAGAGTAGAGGTTGTACCTACTAACAGATTTTTGACTTTACGAGAAATGGACGATAGGTACATAGTCACTTTCTCGTCCTATTAAATCCATACTCATAGTTAAAATTTTCTTTGAAAAACAATAAGTAGGACCTATGTGAAATTGTCAGACACGGGATTCAAACCTGGCACTCACTACATTACTAGATGACACGGTAACGTACGGCGATAGTAGGTGAAATGTTCACTATACCAACACCAATTTGTATGCCACCATTGGGTTGAATAAACGCTTTGACATGAAAAATTAATAAATAAATAAATAAAAAAAAACTGCTCTTATGGGTTGTTTTTCTGAGGCTCACAATGTGTATCAACCCATCATAATAAAGCATAAATCTAACCCTGGGTAGGAAACTGAAATTTGGTAGGTATAATGAGTACATTCAATAGCCATCTGTTTCGTTGGGTTTAATGATCTCATGTGCCATTACAATTTCACATATTAAGCGATAGGGGATCACTAATAAATACTTACCTACACAAAGTTCAAACCGTGTAATATTATCGTGAGAAAATATTCGCAATTCCTTACTACATAATTATTCTATTGACGTTTCAAATGTCTAATTATTACGCTCAACATAGTCGTTGTAGCTCACAATAGTGATTCGACTTCATATGGACTATCCTCACCACACAAAAGTACGAGTCGTCCACTCGCGATATCGAAACAAACCGACGACCGACCATTAATCAAAATGTGTATCACGGCGGTCAACGGCGAGTCCACAGTAAAAAAATACAATATCATATTTTGAAACTGATCGAAAATAAAAAATAAAAATAAGACGAAGAAGAAGAAGAGGGAGAAATATCTCCCGCGGTGTAATGTCGTTTTCGGGACGCGTTATTCATTATTTTTTGGGACCACTAAATCGGGACCCGATACTTTATAATATGTACCTACTTACGATAATAATTATTAACATGTTGACAGTCACAACATTGTTAAGTATTTAAATATTAAATTATTATTTAATATACTAACATTCTGATTAATTGATACAGCAATCAGAATTCTCTGGACAATATTCTGACGAAATAAAATAATCACTTCAAACCAATAAAATTGAACTAACAATAGGTACCTACTTAACTTAAAAAAAAAATATTTTGGAAAATCAATACTAGATAGGTAAATCTAGGTAAACGTTAAAACTAATAATATGTAGGGAAATACCTATATCTTTACAACGTTTTTCTTAGCTCGTATTCTTATTTGTCCGGTACAAATCTTGCAATCGATTTTTAACTAACTTCCCGACTAGCTAGACATTTGAAACTTTTAGAATATATCAGAACACGATGCACATGCATTTTTTTAATACTTTTAACCTATCTTTAAGTAGAATATAATTAATTTTCAGTTAATTCTGTTTTGTATGGAAAGTTATTTCGACACCATTATTGGTTGCTAGGGTCTGGGGTCCTAGCAACTAAATTATTAATATATACGTGTGTTAGGCACTATGGAAATCAATATGACATGTCAAGTACAATTTTTTTTGATCGTTTAAGTCAAGTCAAGTTTATATGGTTCAACAGAATTTAAAAACGTTGTATATAAAAAGTTA
The DNA here is from genome assembly GCF_057557595.1 of Rhyacophila brunnea. Taxonomy (NCBI): domain Eukaryota; kingdom Metazoa; phylum Arthropoda; class Insecta; order Trichoptera; family Rhyacophilidae; genus Rhyacophila; species Rhyacophila brunnea. Next base: position 37,394,852 of record NW_028232848.1, on the reverse strand, counting down.
TTTTCATCTTGTAATTATTTATTTAATAATCAATTTAGAGTGAATACGGTATAAAAAGTAAAATACACACACAAAATCATAGAAAACATTATTTAACTAATATTCACCACAAAAGTCTTATTACATTTGTATAAATTTCATTATAATAATCGTAATTATTTTAATGCATGGTTGGTATATAGGTAAATACCTTTATAAAAACATATTGCGATAGTTCGCAAATAGTACTGTTCCAATTAGATTAACCCTAACCTAACCTAACCTAGGAAAGATATCTTATAAAATTCGCCACATGTTGTAGCATACGTACAAATATACTCCACGGTGAAATGTTCAACGAAGAACTCGTCATTTGATTACATGTTACACGAACTCATGTTTCACGTACTGCGGCGCATGAATAAGTGTCCTGCGGTGAACTATTTACGTACAAATTTCCGGATACGCGTGAAATCATTTTAATGGAGGTATTTAAATTATTTATGTTACTTATAGGTATATAAAATTTCTTTTCTTATTTGATTTTGGTCCAATTTATGTGTGCTTATTATTACTGATAATTTCTATAACACTAGGTACAGTAATAGTTGTTTAAAGAAGTTTTTGGATTATGTTGTGTATAATATTGTCCGCAGAAGTCAATGATTATTTGTGTACCTATCTACCTACATTAGCTGCAGGGTTATTTTAACTAGTTAACACGATAACACGTTACCGTTATTTTTCTTGATCCAAAATAACACAGATATCACTCGGGGCAATTTCGTATACAAGGCAGTATCTGCAATAATTGGTAAAACACGCCATTGCGTCTTGCTCAATTCTAATCGGATGCATTTCGTCACCTCAATACTAAACCTAGATAACTCTGATTTGGTCACTGTTTGGGAAAATGAAATTTAAAGTTTACTTGATTAACATAAATCTAGGCTATAAGTATTATTTAAAATAGAAATGGAAAATTGTAATTGTCTAATTGGGAAAAATTAAATAATGTTTAATTGTTTTAAAAATATTGTATATAGGTATATTATTTTATTTATTTAATGCATTTATGGTTTTAAAGTTATTTAATATTTTCAGCATTTTTAGCACAACGTGGTATGCAGAGGAGCATGCTGAGCATAACGCGAAAGGACAAAAAGAGAAATGAGTGGATAAGGAAGCAGACAAGGGTTTGCGATACAAAAGAGTTTATTAAAAGCCTTAAATGGAGATGGGCTGGACACATAGCTCGAATAAGAGACAATCGTTGGACAAATCTAGTCATCCAGTGGTATCCAAGAAGTACAAAACGTCCGCAAGGTAGACCTAGAGGCCGCTGGATCGATGAAATGATTAAGTTCTGCGGAAGTACGTAGCAACGCAATGCACAGGACCGAGAGAAGTGGAAGCAGCTTGAAGATGCCTTCATCCAGCAGTGGATAGATTTAGGCTGATGATGATGATTAATATTTTCAAACAAGTTGTATTATTCTGTAGAGAGGGAAATGTAGAATCACATTATTCAATAACTATTTCAAAAACAGTAAAAATCAAGTTATCTGGTTGTAGTATTGAGGTGACGATTTTTAATCAAGTATAACGCATTTAAAATTATATCGCAGTAGTTACGCAATGACGTCTTTAACAGCTCGCGGTAAATTTTTAAAATCGTTGCATCTCAATTCTCAATATGTAATTGTTTTACTCTATAATATATCGCTCTAAAACAGTTAAAACGGTCATGACATGTGCGGTCACGTTAAAAAAACACCATGCCAGACAGTTCTTATCCCGGGAAAATTGACTGTCTGAATACGATATAGCATATTTATCACCTTTTTATTATTTTTGGAGTAAAGTTATGTTAGAATAGCCTTGCTGGTGGCTTTTGGTTCTAATCGTAGCACTGTTGTCTGTAACGTAAAGTGTTAAGCTTTTTATTTTTTATTAATTGGGTTGCGGGTGGGATTTTGGACCAAAATTATTATTGTCTGGTAATATTTTTTACAATTGTTATTATACAATAAAATAATATGATTTATTTTAACAAATTAATTCTAAGTAGATAGATAGGTATCTACGTAGGTACTTAAAATTACTAGGTATACCTACATATCTACATAAACCTAAATTTTGAATCATTCATTTGTTCAAAATATGTTCGTGGCTTAATTTCATATGTGTCTCGATCTCCAGTACTCTACCACCGCGGATGCCGGTATTTACTATCACATATCCATTCACCAAAGCTCAGACCTGCCGCAGTGACCCTAAGAGAGTATCATAATCTTTTCCAAACTCTAATAGGTAATCACTCCTGTCACATATATGTTAAGACCAATTCTGGATAACAACAAAACGTCTATTACCTATGGTCATGGGCCCCACATCGTGAAGCAGGCCCCCAGGCTAGGATCTTTGCCCCCCCCCTACCTATCGCTAAGGATAAAGGCAGTGTGACGCTCTACAGTAGCGTTTTCTAAATGGTGTACACGGTAAAATTAATGTGTATGTTTAGTGTTTTATTGTATATTTCAATACATCCATTTGGATTATGGAGATGTCGAGTATTGATACACAATTAAAAATTGTATCGTTCAACCACATAACTTTAAATAATAACTTTAATAATGACTTTTTTTACTATTAAAGCAAATTTTTGATGTGTGTTTATCTCACTTATGTGGTCGTCTCGTCTCGCCGGGCCCCCAGGCTAGAGCCCTGTCAGCCCCCTCCTTATGGGGGCTATGCCTATGGTACTAACCAACACCATCTGAAATTTGTATTCTTAGTTCAATGAACTAACAAAATACGTATGACTGATAAAGTTTAGTGTGCACTATTTATGTCGAATTTAAACAGCCTACGTCCACTTTTCACCTCTGGTGTCCATATACTTAATACTGATTGAAATGCGGCTTAGTTGAACAAATGCGCAGCTGAGGCGGGCGGGCAGTGACGAACAAAACAGTAATAATTATGCTCACTTTATTCAAATGACTTCGTTTCATACAAACGAAGCACCTTCTATCGATAATCCACTATCTAAAATAACCTAATGACGATCATGACAAAAATCTCTTTTATTCGAGACAAAAACAGCTGTGCACAACATTTTTTTGACGACTCTTTGAATAAGAGTTTCTAAGCAATCAATCAAATGAATTAATAATAATTTCGGCTGTCGTCAGCGGTACGTTGGTATCAAAACGCATTCAAAATTCCGACCATTGTGTAAGACATTGGGCATTGATCCAAATCATAAATCCACACCTATTCAAACCATATAATTCGAACTACCTGTAACAACATACATCATAATATTTTTTTAAGGATTTGATCTTTCAAAAGACAAAATGTTTTAACTTTATCTTGTCTTAACATTGGATGGAACGATTCCTACAATTGACATTATTTTTTTTTAATTACCACAACAAAAATACACATAGGTATATAAATACTTAATCAGCAACCTGTGGTATATTTTGTTTTATGAGGATACTGTCCTAAAATTATCCCAAACAAGTATTTGTAACATATGCATATGGTTATATCTACCTATTTACGGATTTTTACAACGTTTTTCTTAGCTCGTATTCTTATTTATCCGGTGGTTCTTTGTCCGGTACAAATCTTGCAATCGATTTTTAACTAACTTCGTGACTAGCTAGACATTTGAAACTTTTAGAATAGGTATATCAGAACACGATGCCAATGCATTTTTTAAATACTTTTAGCGTAGAATTAAATTCATTTTCAGTTAATTCTGTTTTGTATGAAAAGTTATTTCGACATCATTATTGGTTGCTAGGGGTCTGGGGTCCTAGCAACTAAACTATCAATATATAGTGTGTATCTATGGAAATCAATATGATATCTCAAAATGACATTTCAATATTATTTCTATCAAGTACAATTTTTTTTGATCGTTTAAGCTAGTCAAGTCAAATTTATATGATTCAACAGAAAATTTAAAAACGTTGTATATAAAAAGTTCTTTTTATCACGTAATTATTTATTTTCTGTACAAAAACATTAAAAATAGGTAGTACATGTTCATATTATATTATGGTGATATTGTTATAGACGATGCAAAAAGTGTACCTTGACTACTTTCAATAATAATTGTTAGATTTTAGAGACAAATCATTTCTTACCTACCAGCCTAGATTAATTTTGATTAGATATTTCACTAAATAGACCTGTTACAAAGCCTAATCATTCTGAATTCAATAACTATGTTCAACCAAATTGCTTCGGGTGTTGATATATTCCACTTGCGTGAGGGTGAGCTTAGGTGGACGTTATTTTATAAATTCTTAACAAAGGGCTCCTTAGCAAACTCGGTGTACTTATTTGAAATTCTATAGATGTATAAGTAATTAAATAAAAGAAAACTTAAGTTAAATGAAATAATTTGACAATGTAACTGTTATAGGTATGGCCCCCACACCTTGAAGCCTCCCTACCTATCGCTAAGCTTAAAGGCAGTGTGACGATCTTCAGTTGTGTATTCTAAATGGTATTTAAGGTAAAATTTTGGGTATTTTATAGCGATTTTTTGAATTTTTAATACACCCACTTGAATTATGAAGTTGTCTTATATCGACAAACAATAATCAAAAATTGCATCGCACAAGCACATATGTTTAAATATTATTATGCTTGAAATGAAAGGCGACATTTTTTTTACTATTTGTGGAATTTTGTGATGTGTGTTTATCTCACTTTCTTCTTCTCGCCCCCCTTAAGCCCGGGCTCCAGGCTAGAGCCCTGTCAGCCACCCCTTGTAGAGGCCATGTCTAAAGGATAATATACTAAGCTTAAACTACTTAAAGCTAGTTTTAATACACAGTTATTAAATAATTCCAGCTTGATCCCCGATGTCACTACATAATTAAAACACACGCGTGCACACGATATATAGATGTAAATAATGCAAGAGGTACTCTGTACAACAAGAAGATTTAGGCACAAGCCAAAGGCGCTGTCGGCGACTTAAGGAGGAGCTTGTTAGTTCACAGTTTTAACACGTAGCCAAGAAGTTCTTGTTGGACAGTAATTTGTCTCACTATTTATCATTTTAATGCATTAAGGATCATTCACTGAATCAAATGAAAAATTCCGTCATTGTATAGTTCGACTAATAACCGAAGACTGATTTTGAACACATGACGGTCATCTGTAATTGTGTAACGGCGAGTTTGTATTTCGTCACGTCATTAGTGTGTGGCAGGTGGTTAGGGTGTCCAAATGGCCACTGTGGCCATTTGCTGTTCAAAATCTTGGCCATTCTAATATTTGCCATTAAAAATATTCTTTACTTATTCTACTATGTAATAACGACCCTAATTACAAAGATTTTGGACTTAAACCAACAATGACTTGCAGGTGAGCACATGAAAGTGATTTGGGCTAGGGGTCCATTTAGATAAATATGCAAAATATTTTTTAATTGATTTTTAAGGCGGTGAAAGGGGCCGGATTTAATAAAATCTAGAAGGTGCCACTGACTTCCACATTTACTAAATTTTCCTGATACATTCCCTATACCCAGACACTCCTCACTTTAAATCCAGAGATAAACACCTTGCATACAGGTACCTATAACTAAGGGTACCTACGAGTTTCCGTGAGATATCGCGTCCACAAATTATGGCTATCGAATGCGCGCGGGTTAACGGTCATAATTATTATTAGGATCGTTAATGTCCGTTTGTGTCGACTGCTTGTCTTGTCTTTTAGATATGCCGCATCGGAATATTAAGGCAAACATTGAATCCCCCAAATAGTTAAGTAGGTACCTACTCAAAATAAGGAGTGTAATATTTTTTTTGTCAGATGTCTTTTCTGAAAAATGTATACACTTTTGTATTCAGATATTGTATTGAATGGTGTAGATATCCTGTATATAATATCAATGGTGTTGATACATTTTTTTTGCATAGCAAACGCATAATTTTGAAATAAAAAATATGTAGGTACTGTAGGTACCACAAACCTATCTGTTGAATTGGTTCGAATGGAATTGACACATACATAATTCAATTTTTCCGTCCTACAGATAACGACGGTTAAACCACGCGGCCATCGTGGATGTAATAGCCTCGTGAATCCCAGGTTCGAATCCTGGGTCTGACAAATACACATATTGTTTTTCAGTTTGTGTTTAAGACGATACATCAGTGAAAAGGAAAATAATTTTCAACTATAGACGCGACGAAATTTTGGACTCGCTGGCATTCGGAGAACGAACGTCGAGGTGTGAATACGTCAATTTGTTTCGTGATGGCGACGGGGGTTTAAATTCTTAAATCGTGTAAAGATGACTAAAAACGTTACCCATTTACTTGAAAAAGAAAACATGTCAATGAATATATTATTTACGTTAAAGTGCCCACCACCACCCGTCTTATATGCACAGCCGTGGATATGCACGGCCGCTTTCTATGACGCTTTAAACGTATCTAAAAGAAGTGATTTTAAGTGCTCATTCCGTCCCGAGACGGAGCCGCACGGGACTGATGCTGCAACCATGCATCGTGCTTAAAGAAGAAAGTTAAGAAAGATTTTTTTTTGTTTTTTGGACTGGTTCTGCTGTCCGCTGACGTTAAGCGCTTTGTGTACCCGCATACTGAGTGTCACGAATTGAAATGGATGCGTCTACAGAAGAGTCGGGACTATCCCGCTCCCCATACGATGCTGCAAATTTTTCGAATATTTAAATATACATAAAAATACTTAATCTGGTATTGGACTAAAAAGAAAAAAATGTTATAATTTGTAAGTATATAATAGGTAGACAAATTAACTCAATAATGTGTGCTATTGGACGCATTTAAGGATTATGTTAAATACCGGTAAATAAAAAAGTATACGTAAAATAACCACTGGACGATGTGTATAAAATAAAAGTGTGACTTGGAAGATTAACGATAGGAGAGGATAGAGATGTGCTCAAACGTTCAGTGGCTGGACAGTATTAGCGAGAAGAAGAAAAATTATCATTACCGATCCTTCCTAGCATCAATGCCAACCCTGATGATTGATATTGGCTATAAAAAGTTTATATGAGTGTCCTCGAACAAAAGGTCACTCTTGGACTTTACAATGAATAAAAATGATTACCGCCATGGGTGGGCACTGTGGTGAACTTGCACACCATGGTGCTCGATTATTTATTAATAATTGCTTTGTACACTTACTTGGCAGAACTCCTCCCTAGATTTACCTACCTATTTACAGTTAATCTTCACGAGATAAGTAATATTTAGATGATTCATTATCAGAACTTAGTTCTGAATTATTTGTTGCAATAAATCTTCCAAATTTTCAAATCTACTAGGTTCCATAAATTATCATCTATTTTAAACTTAAAGAATTAAACACTTTCGGCATTTTACCAGTTTCAGTTAAATATCTTGGCATTTTCTTGAATGAATTTCATAATTATTCAACTATTTCTGTAATGTTCGCTTCTCTTAAACACAAAGCACACGGAACTAGTTTTAATTGACCTTCATATTGAAAAAAAAAAGTGTATAGAAAAATATACGACTTTTCATTATAATTTACAAGATTTAGAAGGAAAATAAGACAAAATTTCAGAGAGGGTCGTCTTTTTTCACAAAATCAGATATTTAAGCAGTTAGTATTAGGTATTAAAACAAGTAACTAAATAAATCTAAAAAACAAGAAGGATGAAAGTGATGTCCCTAGATAAAATGCCGCCTCATTTTTTATACATTATTTTTATCATCGTTTCATGAGTCCAATATCTAAGAAATGTGTTGTATGGATACATTACTAACAAAATACTACTAATAATTCGCAAATCTACTCGTGTCGTTTCTGGTCACGAAGGACGTCGAAGAGGAACGGAAGTAAACTAGATATCGCGAACCCGACAAAACCAGTGAGCTGATTTTTTTAATGGAAAGATATTTTCGTTATTACTAAGTTTAGATAGCTATTTCTATATATTCCAAATGATTTTCCTCGATTTGCCGCCCTTCCGGTAACTGCCGCTCCCAAGCGATGCTCAATTTGTCTACCCCCACGGGACGTCACTGAGGGTACCTATACTATAACCATTATACAGTGGTGCCATTGATACGACATCATCGATTCGCATTGATATTATTTGCTAGCATAGAAACTGGCATTGTATCAAAAAATACTAATACAATACAACTGCAAATAAATTCTGCCGTACCGTACCCATGGTATCACTGTAGAATGATTCCAGTATACCTGCAAACCTACGTTATGCTAAAAAAGAAAAAAAATGAAGTATCATTAATTAGTGTAACATCCCCCGATTAGTTTCAACTACAAGCAATTTGATATCTTAGAAAAATGCTGAAATGGTTTTCAAATGACATAATTATATGAGATTTTAGATAAATGATAAATAAAAAGTTGACTATATAAAACTACTATTGAATTGATTACATCAGTGGCGAAGGGTGACTTTTCGAAAGAGGTAAGCTGTGAAGATCAAAGAAAAAGAGCACACTTGTCAGGTAATGATTGATTTTTTTAAATGCAATCGGTCTCACAACAATTTTCAATTTCAATCGGAACACTAGATAATTTAATAAATACTTATATATTTAAAGCACTGACGAATGCTTTCGGTACAATATGAGATAATTTATCCACATTCAAAACACAGTAATACACTGAATTTTGTATTATAAAATAAAACTTTATCACCGTCTTTGAATTAATGTCAATATGACATGAATTAAGAACAGCATGTTATGCCTGGTCTACACCGGCAACAAGTCGCGCGACAACTCGTTAAATTTTACGATAATTATCATAATTGCTTAAGAAATTTTACGATAATTATCATGCTTATCGTAAAATTTAACGAGTTGTCGCGCGACTTGTTTTCGGTGTGAACCCGGCATTATGTTTATCTATGACTGAATCACGAAATACAATATTTATTTTTAATAACAATTTATAAATTATATGTGATCGAACACAATAGTTTTTTTAATCATCCTTATTATTTATTATTTGCTTAAAAAGATAGTCATCGACAATAAGCAAATCAACATAGAGTGTAAGCTTGTCCTGTAGCGCTTATAAATCTGGAACAAATATGCAGACATAATATGTCGTTATGGTATTATGTAGCTATTGCGTCGCCAACTTCATATATTATATGAAGTTGGTGACGCAATAGCGGTAGAAAAAACGGGGAGGATTATGTTCGACATAATTCTAAAAATAGCACTCACGTCTGTGACCGTCCGTCGTTTATTTTTGATTTGAAACTTGACTAAATTAAACACTCTACTTCTAAATTCTGACGATAGATGACATTCAATATTTTTATTATGATCACCTAGTCCTAGGCAATATAGATATCTATTTATTTAAATTAAATACTTGAAAATATAAGGTAAGCTTTAAATAATCGCTTAGTATGGAGCCTTCGCCACTAGATTATATTAATAGGAGTAGATAAGCTAAGGGATGTCTTTATTTACACGTAGAATGAGCCCGGCTTATTATGACGATTTCAATACAATATAAATTATAAAGGCAGATTTAATATGTCAGTCGTTTCGATACCAAGAAATATAAACACGGTCTGTCAGTGTGGTAGGTAATTAGTGATTGGCCTGATTGACAATATCTATGTATGTACATAACAGAAGATTTGATTTTAGACTTACGTGAAATGCTAAGTCAACGCTAATGGCATACAATGTGTAATGCTGTCGTGCTATTAATCACAAAACATGATTTATTACGATCGTCGTTATGAAAGGTAACATTACACGGCAATATTTGGCTAATTACTCTGAGTCTAGGTGAATCTATCCACATGACTATTAGATCATTACGATCGGTATATAGGTACATACAATTTATTAGATAATACAGCGTTTCTGAAACCTTTGAATTGATAGTCGATTTTCTGATGGTCGCTACATGAATTTTATCCCTTACATTTTACAATAAAATTACAAAATCGCTGGAATTATATCTTTAAAAGGATTAGGTACTCCCGTCTGTTCGCTATCTTGACAACACTGTGTATCTTCCAAGTATGATTAAATCAAACTGATATCTAGGTAGGTACTTAGGTATTAGATATTTTATTATTTAAAAAATATATATATTAGAATTACATACATCTATCTGGGACAACAAGTGTCTATAGATGGATGTATGTTTGATGAAATTGTTCGCAGAGTAAAACTAGGCTGGAGTGCTTTTGGCCGCCTGAATAATGTCTCCAAAAGTGATCTTCCACTGTGCCTAAAGCGCAAAGTGTTCAACCAAACAAAACCGAACAGAGAATTCAACAAAGTGATCACATATGCGTGTGAAACATGGACCCTAAGTAAAAGAGAGATCCAGAAACTTAGAGTAGCACAACGTGGTATGGAGAGGTGCATGCTAGGCATAACGCTAAAGGACAAAAAGAGGAATGAGTGGATAAGGAAGCAGACAAGGGTTTGCGATGTAATAGAGTTTATTAAAAGCCTTAAATGGAGATGGGCTGGACACATACCTCGAAGAAGGGACAATTGTTGGACAAATCTAGTCATCCAGTGGTATCCAAGAAGTACAAAACGTCCGCAAGGTAGACCTAGAGGCCGCTGGATTGATGAAATGATAAAGTTCTGCGGATGTACGTGGCAACGCAATTCACAGGACCGAGAGAAGTGGAAGCAACTTAAAGAGGCCTTCATCCAGCAGTGAATAGATTCAGGCTGATGATGATGATGATATATTAAAATTGAAAGCCATATACCTTATACATACCTACATCTCAGTCACAGTCAGGAAGCATCTTTTCTACACTATATATTAGTAAAGCCGGTAGGTACTTACCTATTCCTTGCAATCATTTATATGTACTGATTGTTAAATTCATCATTTATGGCACTACAACCCTTGGTGAGTCTTGGCCCCCTTCAAAATCTTCCTCCATCTTGGACGATCCAGCGCCGACACTCTGCAATTGTTTTGATCGAGCATTTTTAAATCTTCCGTGGCACAGTCCAGCCATCTCAATTTTGGCCGTCCAGGTCTTCTCTTGCCATCGGGGTTTGTGTACATAGCCCGCCTGGTACTACACTGGACTGGTATATCCTCCGACATTCTATGCACGTGGCCGATCCAGCACAGTCTCTGCATTTTGCCACGTGATCTTTTCACCCCCATAAAGTGTGTTCTCCTCATTATATCTTAACCTCCAAATTCCACCTTTTTGAACAGCCACTTGAACACTTTCAAAAGAAAAATCTGAACATATACCTACATAATATTATGATGCTTGTCGGATGAGCACTCTAACCATTAAGCTACGTATCCAAGTGTCCACGTTGATAGCTCTAGTAGCCACATAACTGAAAATATTTCCAAGTTTTGTCACCATTTTGCTACCATATTTGTAATTGAAATCAATATCCTAGTATTAAATTGGTCAGTGATGCTACAACAAAATAAAATAAATAACAATTCAATAAAGAATTATACATTCTTCAAGTGTGTGTAGGTATATTCAATCTTATATATAACAAACGATTATTACAAATAAAAATTACATTAACTGGAAAAATTGGAGCATTTTTTTGCTAAGTAACTTGATTTTACAACTTTTTTATTATGTCGTATTCTTGATTGTCCGGTGGTTGTTTATCCAGTACAAATCTAGCAATCGATTTTTAACTAACTTCCCGACTAGCTAGACATTTGAAACTCTTAAAATATATCAGAACACGGTGCTAATGCATTCTTTTAATACTTTTAGCCATCTTTAAGTAGAATTGAATTCATTTTCAGTTAATTCTGTTTTGCATGAAAAGTTATTTCGGAACAAATCCGTAAAAAGTAAAACACTATTATTGGTTGCTAGGGGTCCAGGGTCCTAGCAACTAAATTATTAATACATACGTGCGTTACTATGGAAATCAATATGAAATGTCAAAATGACATTTCAGTATTCTATATTTATTCAGTGTTCCTATCAAGTACAAATTTTTTTGATCGTTTAAGCGAGTCAAGTCAAGCTTATATGATTCAAAAGAAAATTTAAAAACGTTGTATATAAAAAGTTCGTTTTATCTTCTAATTATTTATTATAAATCTTGTTCGGTCCTAGATTTTTTTTAATTTCTATGATACTTTTTGTGAGTAGCTACCTATACTTATATTTTTAAATGTTCTCATTATATTATATTTTATTAAGGTAGGTAAACATGTATAATAATCTTTAACACATTCTTAAAATTTTAATAAAACTTCGTAATCATTTGTGTTTGCAAATAAGTAACTAAGTAAATAAGTAAAAACAGTAGCGTCTGTAATAAATTCGAAATTAGCCCAACCACTTAGGTATTCAAATTTGGTAAATAAGTAAGAACCTACACCAGACAATATGATTAGTCCAAATCGATTCGACGAAATAATAGTCAGCGTCATACAGATCTCGTGCCTAGTGGAAAATTCTAAACATGCCGCGTATTAAATTTGGCAATCCTGAGGGCACTTTTAAATTTTGCATATTGCACGCATGCTGGACCTTCAATTTAAACAGTGGCTGGTTGAAAACATCATCGGTAATCATTGCACGAAACCCTTAGGCTGTAAGTAAATACCTATGTAAATATGAAGGGCAATATACCTAAGGGTAAATCAAAATTATACTTATATTAATTATTTGTATCATTATTCCGCAACTGCAAAAATTTCATTAATAAACTTGGCAAGCGCCGAACGACGGTTACGATTAAAATATGTGAATGACAATAATAATTATTGATCATAAAGCCGATTGCCTTTATTAGCGGTATTTTAAGTGCCTCATATATAAACGTAGATACTAAACTACTTTTTTATTCGATGAATAATTCACCAGATTTAAGAATGTAACATTCTTTTATTGAACATACGTAATTTGAAAACACTTCTGAGAGAAATACTAGGTATAACCACTAATGCAGGATTCGAACCTGCGCCTTTTGGGAATCGCGCCCATTTGCACTGACCACTATACTATCAGTATCTTATTTAATTGCAACAAATTTCAATAATGGTTTTTAAAATACTATCTGAAGCGCTTTCTAAATTGCGTTACTGATTGGCAATCGGCTTTTGTATTTTAAATCAAATTATTAAATTACCTTAATAAAGTACTAACCGGTGTCTGAATCACTTCAAGCAGTGTTTTCAAATCTATATATATATAAAACAAAGTCGGGTTAGTTACACCATTTATAACTCGAGAACGGCTGGACCGATTTTTATGATCTTTGATTTGTTAGATTTGTCTCCGCTCGGAATAGCAGAATAACTATTAAAATATCGGATAAATCACGGAAAAAATACATTATGAAGACAATTCATTTTCTCATACATTTTGACATTTTGAAAAATGACCTCGCGCATTCGAAAATAAAAGAAAATCACAAATAATTTTAATCCATATACAACGATACATGACAGAAAGAATAAACAAGAAACAAATGAAAGGCGTTGTGTGCATTATCTATCCTTTGACAGTTGATTAAGTTCAGCCTCAGATAATCCCGAAAGACTTTGTTGTATACGCCGGTGAATTTTGGAGGAAGTTGTCCTGCCTGAATCTTTTTTACTTCTTCGACAGCGTCCAAAAATAAAGCCAAGGATAAAATTACATGATCTCATTGCTGGTATTGCTCATTATTTACCTACCAATTTCAAAATCCATCCTTCGAACTTCATTCGACAATCGATCTACGTGAATAATCGAGCCGATTACCAGCTAGGTGCGCAAATAGCTATTTCGATCGTGATTTTAAAACGGTAAGTTGCCTTCGAAGATGGTCACTTTGTGAGGTTATCAAATTTGTGATTATGTGTGCATCGATAACTGCTTCATTATGTAATTTTGAATTATGTGATTAATTTTCCAGTGTTTATCATTTGATGATTCGTCAAAATGCTGACAACTATTTGCTGCGATTTTGTTGATTGCTTAAAATCGAGACGGAGCGCCTCACTTTCATTCGGTTGAACCAAGCCAAACTGCGATCGGAGGAGTATATTCATTTACGCGATGCAATCAGCACCGTAGGAGATGCAGCTAATGTTGGTCGATTGACTATTTTATCGGCGATGTACATTGGCAGCCCACGTCATATGCATGAATATGCGCTAGATGCAATGAAATATGTTCGTCATTACGGTCGTCCAGATCTATTCATCACCTTTACATGAAATCCGAAATGAATAGAAATTATTCAACTGCTACTCCCCGGACAAACATCAAGTGATCGGCACGTGTCTTCAAACAAAAAATCCTGTCGCTGATAAACTACATTGTTAAGCATCGCGTCTTTGGGAAACTCGATGCTGGATGTATTCGATTGAATGACAAAAACGAAGCTTGCCGCATGCACACATTCTTATTTGGTTAGTCGAAAGAATTCGACCAGACCAAAAAGATGACATCATATGTGCCGAGATTCCTGATCCCGAAACTGATCCAGACCTGCATGATGTTGTAATTACTTAAATGATTCATGGACAGTGTGGCGCCATCAACCCCCCCCCCCCCCCCAATCAGCGTGCATGGTCGACGGCAAGTGTTCCAAGCGTTATCCATGAAGTTTATCGGCGGAGACTATCACTGCCAATTATGGTTACCCACTGTAACGGCGTCGATCACCCAATGATAACGGTAGAACTATCACAACGAAAATGAAGTGAAACGATATCGTGGTCGACAACACTTGGATTGTTCCGTATTCGCCACTTTTTTCCAAAACATTCAAGGCGAATTGCAACGTGGAGTTTTGCAATTCAGTGAAATCCATCAAATACATCTGCAAATATGTCAGCAAAGGCAGCGATATTGTAGTTTTTGGCGTTCAAACTCCCAATACCAACGATGAAATCACGCACTATCAAGTTGGTCGATATGTGAGCTGCAATGAAGCAATTTGGCGTATTCTCTCATTTCCCATTCATGAACGTCATCCTACTGCTGTACATTTGGCGGTGCATCTGAAGAATGGTCAACAAGTTTATTTCAACGCATCGAATGTTGCTCAACGTGCTGAAATATCTCCAGCGCCAACATTGACCAGTTTCTTTTCGATTTGCCAAAGCGGTCCGTTTGCACGAACGTTGTTCTACTCTAAGATGCCACGATATTACACTTGGAACGCTTCATCGTAGAAATTTCAACGTCGGAAGTAAGGCGATGCGGTTCCTGATCATCCGGATGTGCATTCTACTGATGCTCTTGGTCGCATTTACACAGTTCATCCGAAGAATGGCGAATGATTCAACTTGCGGTTGTTGCTGGTAAATGTTCGTGGGCCGACATCATTTGAATCACTTCGAACTGTCAATGGTTTAGTGTGCCCAACATTTCGTGCTGCATGTCAAAAGCTCAATTTGCTTGAAAATGATACTCATTGGGACATGACAATCGCTAAAGCATTTGTTTCTGCATCTCCAAGTCAGATACGCACATTATTTGCTATCATTATTTCGACATGCTTCCCATCGAATCCACCTGAACTGTAGAAAAACTACAAGGATGACATGTCAGAAGACATTTTACATCGAATTCGTGTCATTTCAGGGAATCCTGATCTCGAGGTGAATAAGGAGATACATAACCAGGTTTTCCTTTTGATCTAAGACATGTGTTACCTCATGTGCGGCAGTTTGTTAGTCAAGTTATGAATGTCAATGCTACATCGTGGAGTGAATTACGCTTTCAATCTAGAATTGGAACGTGAACGTGAAAATGATCGAGATGCATTTAACTATTTAGTTCGAACGAATGTACTAATGTTGAACCCCCAACAGAAGGTAGTGCACGATACGTTAATGAAGGCAATTGATGATGGAAAAGGTGGCTTATTTTTCCTCGATGCGCCCAGTGGAACTGGAAAGACATTCCTCATGTCATTGATTTTGGCCACTGTTCGTGCGAGATCCGAAATTGCTGTAGCAGTTGCTTCTTCCGGGATAGCGGCCACGTTGCTAAAAGGATGCCGAACGGCTCATTCAGCAATGAAAATGCCGTTAAACCTTCAAACGACTGAAAAACCGATATGCAATATTGCGAAACATTCAGCAATGGCCACAGTTTTGGTAGCAAGTAAAATCATCACCTGGGATGAATTTAGAATGGCGCACAAACGCGCATTGTGAGAGATGTTTTGGAGGCGAAATGATTATACTATCTGGCGATTTCTGCCAAACACTACCAGTCATTCCAAGATCGACCGCTGCCGTTGAAATAAATGCTTGCCTCAAATCATTGACTCTGTGGCGCTATGTAAAGAACCTTCAGCTGACGACAAACATGCGAGTTATATTGCTAAACGATCCGTCTGCCGAAAATTTCTCTAAGCAATTTCTGACTATCGGTAACGGCCGTGTTCCTGTCGACGAATCAAACGGATTGATTTCGTTTCCGCTGAATTTTTGCAATTTTGTGTCAACAATTGGTTGAGTGAACGAGCAATTCTTGCGGCAAAGAACAAAGATGTGGATCACTTAAACTTCACAATTCAAAATCAAATCGTTGGTCTACTGCATTCCTTCAAATCTATCGACTGTGTAAGTGCTCGGCCGTAGTAATTTGGCGGGCGTGGTGCGGCGGCGTCTTGCGAAACTCACACGTATAGCCATGTGTATTATGCCCGAAAAAAGACACTGTCTAAGAACATTTTACACACGGTTATACGTTTGAGTTTCGCAAGATGCCGGCGCGCCACCCCCGCGTGACCACTACGTTCTTGCACTAACAAACGAAGACGAAGCAACCAACTAGCCAACTGAATTTTTAAACTCATTGGATCTTCCTGGCTTGCCACCGCATAATTTACAACTGAAGGTTGGCTCGGTAGTCATCATGCTTCGAAATCTTAACCAACCAAAACTATGTAATCCATTTCATTTTGGTTTGATTTTTGCACATTTATTGAACTTAATTCATTTTGAATATTCATTTTAACTTAATAAAAAAATGAATTTAATTCAGCTAATAAGTTAACACAAGATTATTGATTCTGAGGCGGTACGAAGTTCGCCGGGTCAGCTAGTAATATATAAATTTAGTTGTTGGAATAAATGTCCACCATAACGGATCAATTAAAGTCTAGAGCACTCAAATTACTTTTCTAGATCAATTTTATATCACTGACACCATTGAAATAAAATCAAATCACTTAGAGGTTGATTTCAGAATATTCTGTCATATATGTAATGTTGTAAAAATGCGAAATGCAGATTATTATCATCCTAGTCGCGATACAGATGTTTTTATTTTAAGCATTTATTTCTGGAATAAAATTGCAATGATTGGTTGTCGTGGATTATGGTGAATATGCATGTGCATATTTCATTGTGAAAATGTAGTAGGTATATCTACAGAACTAAAGCAGTTTGAACACTTACTCGTTTGAATATGTTGTTTTTGATTTTATTTAATATCTAATTGTGTATGTAGGTACTTAGAGTAGTTATCGTTGTTTCATTTACTCACTTTCCTATACATCCAACCTACACTGTTTCTGGGTTAACCATTTTACTAATACTAATGTCATATTTATGGATGTGGTACCTATAAAAAACTAAATTGAGTGATTATATACACATACCTACTACTAAATTAGACAATCGAATAAAAGAATGATTCCAAGAATCGATAATTTTGAACCCATTGTACTACCGACTATTTTCATTTTTCCAAAGGGGACAAACCGTCCTGTGACCGTGCTGATGGCATGGTAAAAATTATCGCATTTATAATCGATTCGTGCTTTAGTCTTACTTTTATTGAAGAACTCAGAACAATTTTTGGTTGGTTTTTATTATTTTTTTATTACCAATCACTAATATTTCCTGGCAACATCGATGTTATATAATATCTTTGTGACCCCTAAAACCTATATTAATTGTCAGAATGCGTTCCGCATATTATGTATACGAAAAATCTATGGGAGCCTGATCTAAGTAGCATTTTAAATCTTTTAATGAATCAACTGCGACATCTGGATCAACAAAAATAGTCACTGATTATATATATGCTAGAGATGGGAAAACTGGTCGATTTTGAAGACTAAGTATACCTACTTACTACCAGTATAAAAAAACACTTAGTATAGAAACTTGTTCCAAAATATTTACTAGTATTTGGAATACCTACTCTATAGAGCGTTTGGCGTGCGTATACGACAAAACTTTCATACTCAACTGAAACTAAAACCAACTCAATATTAGTTTTTGAAATACGTATCGGCTCAGGGAACTCAGACTGTGTATCGGCTTCAATAGAATCGCTAAAAATATGCTGAGCTCCGCTTGTCTAAAAGTCCAATTTATTATAAAATTTTAAACACATTTTAAATTTACGAGTTGTTTTTCTATGTTACAATATTCTTATTAACAAAAATGAATAACAGTGATTTTTTTTTAAATTTTAAACATGTTTGGAGAGTTCATAACAAGCCCAAGCCTGTGCGTCATCTCACCACTGTGCTGCGACACAAAATTTATGACCTATTATTCATACATTCGAACGCAATAGACTAATAAATAAAAATATACCTATATTCAAGTGCTATCTCGTTCGCGCGCATTTAATGCCAATAGTGTTGAAAGTCTACCAACTGGCGAGTGCACAGAACATCGACTCGCGATGATATCATCACAAGTTTTTTGGAATAAGTTTATTGGGCACACAGAGTATGTGTAGTTTCATCCTAAGCTTGAGTAGACAAACTGGTGACAGTATTTCCAACTCACCGCTAAATATGCCATAAACTGGCTACTATGTAAACAAAACACGTGATGGTGTTGTACATAAGTATAAAATATTTTTGTTTGAGGTGAATAGTTACCTACAGAGTTTATTGATAGATATATTTTTATAAAACTATCCCTTTCAATTATATTAAGACTAAAAGATATTCATTAATACATAATTATTAATGATTTATCAATCAATCAATAGTTATGATGAATATATAATGTCGAAAAATGTATTTCCTTATTGATTGTGATATAAAAACCATCGCTGTTTTTTTCTCCGGTCGTAATTAGGTAGGCAGGTAGGTAGTTAGGTATCGAAGATATTCATAAATAATTATAACGTACCTATGTGGATACGTGATAAAATTTACTAATAATGTGTTTTTATTCGACTTTTTTGTAAGTAAGTCCTCACGACCTGGCCGCTGGAATAGACATACTTGCAAGATGCGACGTTCAATACGAATTATGTTGCAAATGTATTATAAATAGATGTGAGTTTGTGGTTTAGGTTTAGGTTGACACGGCGGTGATTTTCTTTGACGCAGATGAGGCGATCGAGCCATCCCAAGTTTTTAAAGAAGACTTTGAAACAGTTCTCCTGAGTCTCACAATAATTAGGTACATTTATTAAATTATACAACATTTGAAAAATATCCACATTTATCATATTTAAGTATAAAATATAACCCAAAGAATAAAAAATTCTTAAATCAAAATGTTAACATAACCACTCAAACAGATATGTAGGAAGACTTGTATAAATTTACTGTCATCTTTAATAAAAATTATTTATAGTTATAGAATGCGATTTTAGGAAAGTAGTAATTAGTAATTGGAATAATCACTAACTGATAATTAATGATACATACCTTAATTTAATATACAAAAACAGATAGCCAACATTATAACGCAATTCGATGCCTAAGCATTTCATGTAACAACTACTAGTTAAAAAATGTCATGATTCAATAAGATTCCCGTAACTTAATTGGAAAAGCATACTGGCACGAATCCAGCAGATACAGGTTCAAGTCCCGTTGGGTACCGTATTTTCTTTTACAAAATGATTTTTTCTAGTGTCTTATTCGTTGAATAAAAGAATTAGTTTATCTATTTTATCCAATGAATAATAATATACAAGGTTTAAGAATGTACAATTTGTTGTTGAACTTACATAATAATTAGGAACTCCTCGAATACATTCATATAACAGGAATCCAATGAATCCAGGTTTGTTTTCCACTTTGCACCTATCAATAGTTTATCTAATAAATGGGTATGTTTCTGAGGTACGTCTAAGAAATGATGTCTTTTATCATTTTACATTACAGCGAGTGAACTAATTTTTTTGCGTGATTTTTTTAGTTTTGATTAAGTAGGTAGGTATGTGGCAATAACATTTTTTCTTATTGTCAACCGATAAAACAATTCAATAGTCATAAATATCAAAATATCTATAAGATTAAACATAAATTAATGATCTTAGCCGAAGGACATTAACACTATTAGGTACATCAGACAGTTTACACATCGTTAATTCACTTGTATGTGACTATTGTGCTTGCTTTTACGTATTGTTTTAGTGTTTACAGAGAACTCAGAAATAATGGGAACTGAAATACCTAACGGATGTGGAGTAACAGGCAACGGATCTCGAGTTTGGAAGAATATGGGATAAACTTAAACATGTATCAAGAATACGCTTGTCCTTCATTCTGACAACTGCTCTCGATTCATGCAGTACCGCTCATTCAATATTGGTGTATTTCAAGGTTGCAACACACACTATTGTACGTCTATAATGTGTGGTTCATTTTTGTATTCACACATTCATGTTATCAATCTGTTCTGTGAGTATTATTTATGATCCATGAAAGTTTGAATCGGTTTGGACCCAAGACGGTCTGTGTTTTTTTGCGACTTCAAGGAATTGTTCCACATGCCTTATCCACAACTCTATATTGCCTTTAGTAAAATGTAATGTACCGCTGTCATATTTTTTACGAAATTAATTCTACTCACTAATGTTACGCAAACCTGTCCAAATATGTATCATTACGCTATTTTCGCCGTCTAATTGTATCCATAACACATTATATTAATCCACTTACTCACGATTCGAAAAATTCACATGATATTTTCTGCCGAATCTACTTTCTCCGATGATGATGATTATCATTCTCCAATCAATCACTTTCAGAGTTTGTAATTCATCATTTTGTTTTCATGCTGCATCGGATCGTTTGCTCATGATGACTTTTAATGTACCTAACGACATTATTAATGATTTGTAAATTTCATTCCAGTTACCTTTATATCCACCGATTTCTACCTGTAAAGCATGAATGTCGTAACCAACATGCTTCTGTAGATTTCCCATGGTATAAAACTAAATAAAAAATATATGAACATCTCAGTTACGTCATTATGTACCTAGTAACGATTATATTATCACATCATAGGCTAAAAATGGGACTAATTAATATCCAATTTCCTGGTTCCTACTATAATACTATTTTATATCAATGTAAAAAATAGCGACACCAGACACCAACACAAATTTTGTCATTAACAGCGAACCAATCGAACGTGTAACCCATTATAAATATTTAGGTACATGGGTCAATGAGAAATGGGATATGTCTCAGGAATAGAATTGAGATCGCAAGGAGTGTTTTTCTCAAAATGAGACGCCTCCTTAACAATCGAGACCTTAACCTAGGTCTGAGATTGCGTATGGTACGTTGTTATGTTCTCTAAATTCTTTTCTATGGTATGTAAGTATGGACGCTAAACCAAGAGATGCCACGGAGAGTAGAAGCTTTCGAGATGTGACTGTATAGACGCATCCTCAAAATTTCTTGAACTGACCGGGTGACAAATGTTGAAGTTCTCAATCGAATGGAGAAGGACCGACAAGTTCTGCGTAGTATCAAAACAAAGAAACTACAGTACCTCGGCCACATTATGAGAGGACAAAAGTACAGTATTCCCCAACTTGTCATTCAAGGAAAGAACAATGGTAAGCGAAGCTGAGGACGATGCAGCATTTCATGGCTTAAGAACCTCCGTGAATGCTACGAGTGCAGCTCCACTGAACTGTTCCGGGTAGTAGAAGACAAATCTAGACTACTAGAAAGAAGACTACCAATATAAAATACATAAATATGAATATACCCAAAGAGATTAAAGAAAGCCTCTTTTGATAAAAATGGAGTCTAAACATATGAAAATGATTTTTATCAACTGATCATTTAATAATACTGTGGAGTTTCAATTTAAATTCTTATTGATTGGAGTAACTTGAAATTAATTATAGATACCTACGTACTAAATTATTAAAAAAATATTAGAGAAAGAAATTAGACCGAATAGAACTTGAACCCACATTCATTGCAATCCCGAAAGAAAATACCAATTAAACCCCAGGTTCGATGCTGAAATTCATTAACTACATTTTTGCATCAACTATTTTATTTTTAATTCCAACTAGATAGGTACATAATATTGGAATCAATATTTTGTACTAAATTGTAAATCAAGGTATTGACAATACCTTTCAATTTTGACGTAGGTATCGTATCATCTTATGTATCATCGGGCACTTACTTATTCTTTTTATTTATATTTACCTACATGATTTAAGAAATTAACATTCTACAATAAATGCACATATTTTTTTACACATTCAGAAACTTTATACAAAAAGAAATCCAATACACATTTGAACCAAATGGGGTCTAAATTGTATTGAAAGTAAAAAGCATTTCTTTATATAAATATGCATTATAGCACTTGTTATTAAACTAAGAAAATTGTAAATAAATACATAAATATTTAAACTTTATCGCTTACGATCATTTAGAACAGGTCTGGGCAAACTTTTTGGATGAAGGGCCACATTAGGAATACAAAATGAAGCCGCAAGTAAAATACTATTTTTAGAACATACATTATTTATTATCATGAAAAAGGAATTTAAACAAAAAAAAATATATGATTCTCTAATAGTCAATAATTTATTGAGAAAAATGGAACTATTTTACATTTTTCAATTTTTTTTAAATGTCAGGTGTTAGTTTTGTGGTTGAGATTATTAAAACTGCTTGTTATAATGTTCATCGGTGATGCTTCATGTATATACAAATTTATTTTAAAATAATTACAAGATAAAAAAGAACTTTTTATATACAACGTTTTTAAATTTTCTGTTGAATTATTATGCTCAATATGCTCAAACTTTTACTTGATATGAAGTAAATAAAAAACAAACAAACAAACAAATATAGAAATACTGAATACTGAAATTATTTAGTTGTACGATACAATTTTTAACTGAGTGCCGATACTCGACAACTCCATAATTCAATTGCAGGTAGATACATATTAAAAATACAAAAAATCGCTAAAAATACACCTTCATTTTACAGCGTACACCATTTGGAAAACGCTACTGCAGCGCGTCATATTGCTTTTACACTTAACGATAGGTAGGGGGCCGGCCAAACATCCTAGCATGGGGGCTCGCTTCAGGATGTGGGGGCCATGAGTAAAGGTACTTACAATAAAAACAACAGTACAATTTTATATAGAAAAATAAAACTTTGAAAACAAAAAACGAAATTTTATACATACAATTAAAATTTCGAATGCATGTCATAGCATGTCACTGAAAATGTATTTGGGGAGCGCATTGACTAGTCTTGCACCACTCGCTAATAGTGCCTGATAGGTTTGACACGAGTAACATTTTCGTGATATTAACATTAAAGAAAACATTAAAATTGGCGTTTCATTAAATATATTATATATGTACTTATATAACCAATTAGCACAATTTTAATCGTGTATCAGCTGTTCTGATTTCCATTGGGTTTAAAAATGATTGTAGATATAGCAAGCAATGACCAAACAATGTGTAAGTGCAGAAATATTATAGGTATCTAAAATAAAACTAACAGGTACCTACAATGTACCTACATGATATACCTATAAGTTGATTTTTATCGATAATGAGTGACTTTGCGCTCTGATCAATGAAATGATCAGTAAAAATTTTAAATTATATTATTGAAGTGGAGTATAAATCGAGAAATTTAAAATTTACAAAATAAACAAAAATAATTAGGTACAAGATAAAAAGAACTTTTTATATACCTTCAACGTTTTTAAATTATTATGCTCAATATGCTCAAACTTGTACTTGATATAAAGTAAATAAAAAACAAAAAAAAAACAAATATAGAATACTGAAATGTCATTTTGATTTCCATAGTAACGCACGTATATATTTATAATTTAGTTGCTAGGACCACCCACTTAGCAACCAATAATAGTGGATTGGAATACGGATTTCTTCCGAAATAACTTTTTATACAAAACAGAATTAACTGAAAATTAATTCAATTCTACTTAAAGGTGGCTAAAAGTATTAAAAGAATGCATTGGCATCGTGTTCTGATATATTCTAAAAGTTTCAAATGTCTTGCTAATCGAGAAGTTAGTTAAAAATCGATTGCAAGATTTTTACTGGATAAACAACTACCAGACAAATAAAAATACGAGCTAATAAAAACGTTGCAAAAATGCGTTAAAAAGTTTTAAAAAAAGTTGGCGGACCGCATGTGGCTCGCGAGTCGTAGTTTTCCCAGACCTGATTTAAAACATCTTTGTAACCCTCCCTCCTCCATAAGACTACACGATCCACACATTAAAATCCCGGTTGTAAGTTATATTTTTAATGACGATCTGTCAACTCTTATATTATCTCAAGCTGAAAGCTTTGCATTTTTACGATAATGGAATTAAAAAATTACAAAATTTCAACAGTGCCCCTTTTTATATTATATTAATATGTATTAATTATTTTGGTACTGTAGAATAAAGAGAATCACTCCACTTCCTCACTGATTGCAGTTTTATTACTAATAGGGTGCAAAAAATAGGGGAATACACAACAAGAATGGAAATAATAACGGAGTTTGTCAGTAGGTAGAAAAATATTATATTCATCATAAAAAATCTCGTAAATAAAATTCTTAATTTTCTTAATATTTTTAAAATATTCAAAATCTATGAATTAATATAAATCATAAAAAATTGAGACAAATTTTTAACCCTTATATTATTATATTTGAAGAACTTGATATCAAAGAGAGTTTCTCATATTTTTTCCACCTACCGGAAGCACCCATCAGAAGATGAGAAGCTTGCAATTTTCGCGAAACCTTTTCGATAATTTGCATTCTTAAATGTTTTAAATTAATAAATATGTAAGTATCAAAAATCATTAAAAATAAAAATATTTTTTATTTATAGTCAAAGATGAATTTTAAATTTTAAAAACTGTGAATTCGTTAATAGAGTTATTATTAGAGAGTCTGGAGAAATATAGAAAAAACTTAAGCATGTGTGAACTAGTACGTATGTTATTTTTAATTGTTACATCTGTATCATAATATAAATTAATGTTTGTAACGTAAACGGAACGCGCATTCAATATCTGTAACATTTTCGGACACCTGGTGCCGTTACTGTTTCTTGCGATTTATAACTTCAAAAATTAGTCGAGCCCGGCTACGTTATAACCTTGGTCTATAGCGATTGGCTAATACAATTAAGTATATCGTATTAATCTATTATGTTGTGTAAACCCTAATCATCTACATACCTACCGAAGTACCTACCCACTTTTATAATTGGGTCTCCATGCTTACTTATATAACATCACAATAGAAACGTCTACATATAGCGATGATGGCCTCATTATGAATCTTTCCATATTCATAACTCAACAATAACATGATTTCATATAAAGGTTCTAAGCCTCACAATTAACATTGTTGAAATTGAAATCCCAAAGCTTAAAGCTCTTACGATGTAGAGATATCGTAGAACGTTACGGATTACGCTCTCGTAGAGGTTTCTGCGTAGAGGAGAGGTCATAAACATTTTCCTCAATAAATAAATTAATAACTGACAAAAGTTTTAACTATCTCCTAAAAACTAACTATAATATAAGTATTTAAGAAAATCGTCTGTTGGATATGTCTCCTACAGGATATGTCGCCTAGATATGTTGTATATGTCGCCTATAGTCCAAGTAGCTATCTCTTGTAGACTCACATACCTACTATAATGAGAACGGACACTTATACTTAGAACCATATTATGTACCTACATACATGCTTGGATTCCCATTATTTCGTCAAGAGTAAATACATAGTAATGCAATAGTTTTGTGTTTTTTATAAAATTGTACCGCAGAAAATGTAGGTAGGTAATTGTTATTTTTTTCATAAATATTTTTTAATAAAAAAAGTTCAGCTTTCCATAGAAAAAATTATCAACACCGACTGTTTCGTACGACTGACGTGGAGTATGCTACATTAGAGAATACTGTGTAGGAAAATGTTCTACACTTGGATGGCGTTCATTTCGTCTCTCTGCTTGTCTCCAGATATTCAAGAAAAACTTTTACAACAGAAGGCAAACAGCTGCAACTTGATTATTTTACAAATATTTTATAATACTTAATCATTATAATCACAAATTTAATTAGACCCGTTAACTGTAATGTCAAAAATAATTAGGTAAGTAGTTAATATTTTAATTAAAAAAATAATACTTCTTTCATCACACAAAAGGGCGGATTATTAGTTTATATCGACATTAAATAGTTTAGTCACTATTTTATCAGCTTTTATCAACTGAATCAATAATTATCGACACATTGCGGATCCGGCAAGTATGGCGCTACCAGATTCGTATACTTTTTATTGACATGGCGAGAAATTATTAGGTATACCTAATTAGGTACTTGCTTATGGCTCGATGACATTGAGCTACTTTATAAGCTACAAGCCAGCGATTTTACAATCTGCTTGTAAACTCGCCCAGTGTCATCATCGAACTAGCTAACAAGCAGATTGTAAACTATCTACCGAGAAAAGTTGAAAGCCGGGCTACTTTATATGCCAGAGGCTGGCGTGTGGGCCGATATGCGACTGCGCAGTAAAGCGATAGTAGCGACCTCATGGTAAAAAAACGAACTACTCAATACGTCTTGTCAAAATAGTACAAAAATTGTCAGTTTCAACTCGCTAGCTTGTTGGCTTCTGAGCGAGTGGAAAGTCTTGTGTGTCATCATCACAATCGTAATAACTGACTCGCCCGCTTTTAAACTCGCCGACAAGCAGCTTGTAAAGTAGCTCAATGTCATCGACGCATAACTTACTTTACCCTGTCACGCATAAATAATATGCATAAAGCAGAGGGGAAACACAGGATCGCGCACACTTATCTCGGCTCATCGCCACGTCTTGCCCCTACCGCCATATGCTACCTACAGCTTGTAAATCTCTTCTGTAGCACCGTTGCAAGATGAGGGAGGAGAACTGCGTATCGCACTCTCTGGCAGTATCCATAATACATATCCCAACCACCCAAAGCGTCTCTTAATGATTACTGCAATCACCGAGAGCTGCCGTGTCCGCTCACGAAATCATGTGTTTGTAATGCGTTCGTACTAGTGTACGCGTAAGATTCGACGGCGACATCGATTCTCAAAGCTCTTTCGACGAGACCTTTGAAGCTTGGTAAGAAGCCGTATCACACAGCCATACATGAGTACAGGTAACACGCACGCTCTGAAAAAACAACATTTGGTCGTCACAAAATATAGCTTTTACCTCCGTGCGACTCCAGGTTGGCTGAATGCAGTCCCCAACATGCGGATTCTAAGTTCACTAGAAAGACTACCATCGTCGGAAACTCTGGCAGTGGGGAAGTATTTAAAGTTGATCACCAGCTCGGCAGGAGGACCGGAAACCCGCAGATGAGTGTCGTAGTTTTGTGATCACAAATACCTATAATAAATAGTATTATTGAATTATTCATGGATAGGTTATATATCCATCTCTTTGGCACATTGTCCCCTCGCATTACAAACGACTGTGCGAAATTTTGTTCAGTCATTGCCGAAGAATTATTTTCCATATTAGTGTGTGGTCTGCTTCACAACAAACACTCACACATCTACATTAACACTCACACGCGCACACGTAGATAAGTACATTGCATGGCAACCTCTTTATGTATTCACTTAGCGGGTTTAACTGGAGTAAGATGAAACTGGGGTAGTATAAGGGGTGCACATTATATGTGTTATAATATATTATATAACATTTCATTTCATTGAATTATAATGTTGTCCTAATACAGACTCATCATTATTAAGGCTATACCTCAGTTGAGGCATGGTCTAAAAAGATCGTGGATAGGCGATGCGCGGATTGCGGGTCGCGGGTGCAAATGACGCATGCTGACAGAAATATAATTTGTCATATAAATCCAACATGCGTCCATTTAATGCTCTGTTTATTGTCCTAAAAAATTTCTTATTCTTTAAGCACCACGGTGCATGGTTGCAGCATCAGTCCCGTGCGGCTCCGTCTCGGGACGGAATGAGCACTTAAAATCACTTCTTTCAGACACGTTTAAAGCGTCATAAAAAGCGGCCGTGCATATCCACGGCTGCGCATATATGACGGGTGGTGGTGGGAACTTTAACGTATGTCCTGTTTGTAACAATAATAAAATATTCATTGACATGTTTTCTTTTTAAATCAAATGGGTTACGTTTTTAGTCATTTTTAAATGATTTAAGAATTAATACCCCCGTCGCCATCACGAAACAAAATGACGTATTGACACCTCGACGTTCACTCTTAGACTGCCAGCGAGTCCAAAATTTCGTCGCGCCTATTTATAGTTGAAAAATATTTGCCGTTTCACTGAAATATTGCCTTAAACACATGCTCTCTTTCCACTATCTACCACATGGCCCCCACAAGGGGGGGCTGACATGGCTCTAGCGTGGAGGCCCGGCGAGGCCAGTCGACCAGATAAGTGAGATAAACACACAGCACAAAAATCTGCTTTAATATTTAAAAAAAAGATATTATTTCTTATTTTATTCTTCTATATCTTAAATTATAGGGTTGTACGATAAAAAATTTAATTGTGTATCAACACTCAACACTCAACAACACACCAAACTACTTAATTCAAATGGATGTAATAAAATATACAACAAATACACTAAATATACACATTAATTTTACCGCGTACACCATTTGTACACGCTACTGTAGAGCATCACACTGCCTTTATCCTTAGAGATAGGTAGAGGGTAGGGGGGCCCGCCAAAGATCTTAACATGATCTACCATATCGTCTTCACGTCCATTCGTGCGTATACCTTGATAGAATGAAAGAGAATCTCCCTTCAGAGTTTGGGAATGTTTTAGGAAGACCTTTCCAATACTTACTCTATTAAAAGTTTAACACTTGCATTAGCATCATATGCAGAGAATTTTAATCCAATACGACATTTCTTCCACAGGAAGGGACGGACTTGAGTAACTATATATTTTCAATCGACACGGAGACAGGTAATCAGAGGGTAGGTATATAGATCCTTTGATTTACAACATAAGCATGTGTGCGATATATTAGACTAATGGCCGTATGTATGAGATTCCCAAATTCTTTATAAGCTATTTAACCGATTTTCCATCGAATAGCTTATAACACTGTTTGTGACGTAAGCGATCTGACGTCACGCGCCATTAAAGATGGCTGCCTCAGCTGTCACTTTCAAATGTCATTTTAATTTTGCATTCATTGCAACAAACGTTTGGTTGAGACCCTTGTTCGTTTTGTAGATTCTGTAAAACATTTGCGAACTCTAAAAACAGTTCCTAGTCGTGCTGTTTACAAAATACGTATAATTTTGATCCCTAGTCTATAATCTAGATAGTAGGTAACTGATAAAATGCCTCGTACCTATTTCGCTTGCAATATTTCTCATGGAGACATAAGATGGACTTATGTAAGATTACGATAAAATATCTCCGCTAAACCACCGCAAAAATATGTACCTACTGCTGTATCTGGCATTAAAATATACAATTGGAAGCATTCTGCGTTCTTCAAAATATTATGGTACCTACCTACCTAGTTGATTATTGTAAGATAACTGTAATAAACAAGGCACAACTCTCAAATACACTGGAAACATCAATAGTGTCATACGGTGATTGGTATAAATGATAATAATGTACAGAGATCATTACATATTATTATCTAAATCATTTGCATTTTCTGTCATTTATTCTTATTCTGTTTTGATATTTCTCATAATAATTGAAGAAGTCCCATTGAAGTGAAGTTAGTCATAATAATATTCAGTATTGCCACCAAATGTATTCAGTGTTGCCACCAAATGGAAAAGTTTACTGGAAATACAACCTTTCGTACAGTAGAATAATTTTAAAATACATGTGATAAAATAGCTGATAAATTATTTAAAGTTCATAATAATTATTCATGTATAATTATTAAATTTATATGGTACCGTTCGCACACTTTCAGACACATTTACAATTTCAAAATTTTGAATTATTTATCGGGGAATGAAATTTTATAATACGAACACCATGACACATGAGAAGTCACATTCGTGACGTCACTTAACAGCTAATTACGTTTGTACTCATGCATACAAACGTGCAGTATAATATAGCCTATAAGGTTTTTGGGAATCTCATGCATACGACCCTAAGCTGACAGAGCGGTTAGGTTCAATGGTAACTAGGTGTATTTAATATTTACAGATAACAAATATGATTGTCTGGTCTTTTTGGACGCTGTCCATCGTGAATGCCTTAAGTGGTGCATCATGCGCCATTGCATACGCAATCACCCTTCGAAATATCAACCAGAGTTGATGTACTATTGGATGAAGGTCTCCTTAGACTTTTATACTTTTTCCGAACACTAGTTCTTCACTGCCATGCATTGCCACTGAACTCGGTTAGGTTATTGATCCGCTACGACTGCATTAAAAAAAATATAATATACTTACCTAATATCGTCGTTGAGCATTCAAAACCAGCTCTGTGTTTTGTTGAAAAACTGTAAAGGACAAACAAAAACCATTGTGAATTTCAGTAAATGCGTCCTAGAACTTGCTCCTAATATCAAACTAACACTCCTAAAATTAAATTTAAAATATATAGGTATATGGTGCCATGTTTTATAATCTCGACTTACTAAAGCATGCATTTAAGATGTTGTGTTGCATCTCTTAGTTAGTTTGGTAAAAAATACATATCCGGTTTTGAAGCTACAACAGCAATTTTACATAATGTAAAAAAAAAATGATTTACCAAAAATGCATTTGTTGTTGTCAAAGTTTAAAAAGCTCTAATGTAAAATTGCAATACACCTAAATAAAAAGAAACGCCTTTCAAAAATAGCATTTCATTTCTAACGGCCATTATCGTCAGTGACTAGTGACAATATCATAAAATAATACGCCAGTTACACCCCTGGCTGTCAGGCGTCGTCTAGCGTCGTAGTTTCAGAGTTTGCCATTCTCTGTCGCTGGCAGATCAAGTCATTAGTCAGACAAACCTCGAACCCGAACCCAAGTCCTCAACTTGTTTGTGATGCCTCATGCTTCACAGTTTACTCTCTCTGACTGTAGTGCCACCATTTCACCAGGAGTGAATGAGAACTATTATATGGATAATTTGGTATTAAAAAGTTTTTAAATGTACTTATTTACAATACGAAAATGGTCTTTAGCTAATGCTAAATATACAAATGTATTAACCAACCAGTGGTATCCCGTGACTTCGTACTCGTTATTAATTATTGCAAGTACTGTGCGAAAACATCTTCTTGGCTACGCTTCTAGGTGCTGTTGTCTACTAAATCGGATGAGCTTATTACTTTATAATGGAAGTGCGGTTAAAAATGGGCGGAGAATGTTAGCTCACAGTTTTAATACGTAGCCAAGAAGATGTTTTCGCACTATACCTACGTTATTCCACAAGGTTTGGATGTCGACAGGCGCCATCTACATGCTCCTCACCTGACCTCACCGTTCACTACTACTATCTGAATCTGACAACTTTCGCTAATGCATTATTTTGAGAAGTTTAACTTTGTAATTTCGATATCTTTTGAGTTATCGATTCACTGATAAAATTTCATCAGTGAAGATTTCAGATATTAAAAGTATGTTTTTTGGACCAATGTAATATGGGTAATTTGGTACTCACCTCACAATCGGGCTCTCGTGATGCAGTGCGTAAAGCGCTGGCCTTTCATCCGGAAACTCCGAGATCAATTCCCGGTGACAGCATAATATATTTATGTGATTTTCTGAAAGCCTGTGATTATTTCAATTTTATTAGATACTAAATACACTAGGCACCTAGGTACTGTTAAACTACAACACAGTCATTGGGTCTCTAGGCCTATTGTAGTGTTAAAAAAATAATTTACCTATATGTAGGTATAAGTATATAATACTTATATTTTAAACTTGCATTTTTACGAAATTTCTCTACATTGGTACTAACAATGTAGTATAATAAATATAGTGTAAGTTTCCATTAATATTTGCGTAGTAGTTTTTGAGTCATAACATGAAAAATATTAATGGAAAGGCAGATAGTATAATTAATTGTATAAGTAGTATTATATATATATAGCTATATTAACTATAACTATAAAACCAAATTAAAACTAACGACAAATCAATGAAGAACGCTGTGTATTGATTATTATCACGATAAATTATTGAAATTTATACAAATAACCTTAATAATCATTTATATATATATATATATATTGCAAAAACTATTAACTATTAGAAATAAATGTAACTACTTTTTCTCCTCTTTATGTCGTTTTTATGAAAGTTTGACTACCAAATTACAGTAGGTACTGGTTGGGCCATTTATATTCCCATTCCACTCCTTATCTCCTCACCCACCTCCTAATCCCCAGTGTCACCAGACAATCAATAAACAATTACGGGTCATGAGAGACGGTGTTACAAAGAACATTCAGTTGCATCTCGATAGCGGGCGTGAGCGGGCTTCTAATAGCTTTCCGTCGCTTAAGTGATTGACTCAATAGATACAGACTCATTCAGAATCTATCATCACCATTCATACACCCTCACATATAATCTATAAAACTGTGTCACAAAGTGCGTGAGTGTAAAAACCGGGTGACCCAAAACAACAATACCGCACGAGTGAGAGTTGAAACCAGACCACGGAGCCATCATACATCATCACAAATGTCAGTGTCTGGCATTCTGTTCCATCGCCTTCACCCCTAGATCCGGCCTCCTCATCTTCCTTTAAAATAATTACAGTCCACTTAAAAAACTCAACCAGGTACATTTTGCTTTCTTGGGCCAGTAGTATTAGATGCCCAACGATATAGTCATTATAAACTGCATCTAGCAGATTATCTCTCTCAAGAAAATGTTGCCGTAGGTAGGTAAGTACATTAAATTAAGGCGAAATAAATTACTTAGTTCGTCCCTGGTTCCAGTTTCAGCTTAACACTAACGCCTCCCTGATACTACACAGCGCTAATAATGTAGAAATATGTATATACCTACTTACTTAGTTAAGGAGGAAAAAGTCAAAAGTCACGACCCCAATGCTTAATTTGTTGGAAAATCAGAAAACACTCTGTCCCTGACTTGACTC
Organism: Rhyacophila brunnea; assembly: GCF_057557595.1. NCBI lineage: Eukaryota > Metazoa > Arthropoda > Insecta > Trichoptera > Rhyacophilidae > Rhyacophila > Rhyacophila brunnea. Next base: position 37,361,488 of record NW_028232848.1, on the reverse strand, counting down.
GAGTGGTGATATTTTATCTTTACTACATAGTTACTTACATAGTCTTTTATATTATATAATGGATCTTTTCATTAATGATACTTAATATAATAATTATAAAATAAATATGTGTCATACCTACCTACAATTATAAATTAATACAATTTTAAGATTGGTAAAATATTACAATATTGTTAGACGGAAAGCTATCCATGGATGTACGAAAAAATATTTAAAAAAATGTTTATTATTAATACGGTGCAACAGTGCTTCAGTGAAACGGCAAATTATTTTCGACTATACCTAAGGTGCGACGAAATTTTGGACTCGCTGGCAATCGGAGAGCGAAAGTCGAGCTGTAAACACGTCAATTTGTTTCGTGATGGCGACGGGGGTATTAATTAAAGACAGTGACGTCCCGTGGGAGTAGGCAGATTGAGCGTCGCTTGGGGGCGGCAGTTACTCGAAGGGCGGCAAATCGAGGAGAATCATTTGGAATATATATATATAGAATTAGCTACCAAAACTTAGTAGATACATAATAACGAAAATATCTTTCCATTAAAAAATCAGCTCACTGGTTTTATCGGGTTCGCGATATCTAGTTTACTTCCGTTGCCCATCGACGTCTTTGGTGACCAGAGACGACACGTGCAAATTTGCAAATAATTGCAGTCTGATATTTTGTTAGTAATGTATCTATACAACACATTTCTTAGATATTGGACTCATGAAAGGATGATAAAAATACTGTCTAAAAAAATGAGGGGCGGTTTGGCGCTGCCTAGGGGCGGCATTTTATCTAGGAACGTCACTGGTTAAAGATTACTAAAAAAGTTACCCTTTTACTTGAAAAGAAAAACATGTCAATGAATATATTATTATTGTTACTAATAGAACAATAAACAAAACATTAAATGGACGCATGTTGGATTTATATGACAAATTATATTTCGTTCGGCACGCGTCATTTGCACAATACGCGCATCGCCTAGCCACGATCTTTTTAGACCATGCCTCAACTGAGGTATAATAGCCTTAAGAATTTTATACTGGCATCAATCTTAATTATTTATAAACACTCAAATACCTTATTTAAAATAACAGAAAAGGATTACATATATTAATATAATAATAATTATAATAACCCCCAATAAATTAGGTAACTAATCCCATCATCATTAATGGTAACTACTGCCAAAGATAATATCTTGCGTAGGTAGGTATCTACTACTATTAATACATATATTGTAGGTACACACGTAAATGTATAATTTCCACGATTAACAAACATGAATGAAGTCATCCAAAAGACCACAATATAATTTAATCACCCCTTTCCCTATTAAGTACCCTAATTTATTATAGGTACATATTTTTATGGTTATCTGACAGAAATTTCGTAACACAATGACAACGATTACATAACACATATTAAATAAATATTTTGTTGTCAGCGATTAGAAATATTAATTTTTTAACAATTAGTATTTACCTACCAGTGGCGAAGGGTGACTTTTGGAAAGAGGTAGTTTGTGGAGATCTGATAAAAAAGAACACACTTCGCGACCCGAGAACTACAAGGTTCTAAGTGTCGATTTTTGGCCAAACTAAAGTAATAATGAATTATCTACATACTATATCAATATGAGGTCAATATTTCTTATATTTTTTCATTAAACCCCAATACTACCGAGTTCTATGTGCACTTTACAAAATATCTGTGGTACTACAGAGTTCTATCATAATCTAAAAAGATCCATCGTTCTACAAAATTCTATGTGCTTTGACATTTCGTGGTTGTGAATACATTTGAAGTTGTCAAAATGGTTTAAATTGCAATATGAAGAGTAAAATTCTGTTGTTTTGCATTTTAAATTTATTATTAAGACTTCATGCAGTGTATTTAACTAGACACCACGAGTATTTACATAAACTACTATAGCTTCGAGATACATAACCTCAAAAAAAATGTTTCGTGATATTTGATATCAACAGTAAATTATTGTGAACTCACTAATAGATGAATTATAATATTATGAAACGTAAATAAGATTTTTATTATCGTTATTTTTTAAAATTTCGTTACAAACGACGTTACAGTTATATATTCACAAACCGTTAATGTCAATACCTACATAATTGATTATTTTAATAATGTGAATGTCGAACAAACATTGTACACTTTATTTTTTAACCTTTTGTTAATAATAATGTCTAAATATTGAGAGTATTTTAAGGCTATTTCATTCATTGATTTAATGTTTTAGGTTTAAAAATCTTCCTGGAAGTGATATAAATGTTTGAGATGTTTCAAATCTCAGTAGATGAGGTGAAGAAATGGTTATGTTGTATTATAAAATCCCTATTCCTGAGAATTCCCACACTATAGAGATTTAGTATATTAATTATACAATATTACTATGATGTTATGATGGATCTGAAAGCTATGCCTCTTGCTGGTTTGAAGTTTATTCTAAAACTGAGGCGAATAATTTAATAGAAGAATTTTTACACAACACTCCCTCAGCCATTAGTAACAAAAATCTTGTATACACAATTACAATAAATGTATCTGGATCTGGTGTAGATGAAGACAACAAGCCAGTTGAAATTGAACAATAAACATTGGGCTTGTTGCATCAACAATAGTTTTGTATTTTCATTAAATTAAATTTTCAACATAATTTTCATTTTAAAATGGTATTAAACAAAAATTACAAAAAAATATTCAAGTTTTTCCGAATTTCCCATTTTCCCAACAATTTCCACACATTTTCTCCGGAAAAAAATATTATATTAGATAACTTTCAAGAATTTTATTTATCTTAACATGAAAAGTGAAACTATGTGTCCTGGATCACCAGGATTTCCATACAAATTTCAGTTAGAACCTTGTAGTAAAGGCGACTTGTTTGAGTTTCAGGTGGACAAAGTTTGTAAAAAACTGGATTTATGATATATAAAATTAACCGTTAAAAACTAGTGTAGTTTTATTGATAGTTACAACGTAGCAGTACCATCATTGATATATTCAATCAAAAAAATAATTGAAAACATTCACAATTAACAAAATACAAGCGTTCAAAACTTCAACAGCCCATAACTTTTTTGCTGCAGTTGTCACTTAGAACCCTGTAGTTCTCGGGTCGCGACTTCTCAGGAAAAGAACACACAGGAATAAGAAGATAATAAGATATTGCTACTAATGAATAGGTACACACTAATGACAACGAAATTAATGAAACTTTCAAAAACTCACTGACGACATAAAATTAAGCGATCACTTTAAATTACGTATTTTTTCAAAACATTTATACACATCAAAAATCATTAGATAAAAGTTCTTTTTTTTTAACAGTCTTATTATTATTCGATTAAACATCATAGAATTTTTTCGGTTTTAGGCTCAGCGATCGGAGCTTACCTTAGTTCATACAATTCGATAGACTGGGCAGGGCTACGTGACGTAAAGTCCATATGAAAAAAATTGAGAATTATTTGAAACATAATCCGACCTACACATACGGCATCTCAAAATAAATTATTTTATAGAATATATTATAATCAAGTGATTATATTAATAAGTCAATATGCAATTAAAAATATTTTTCTTAAGAAGGTAGGCTTCAAATAATCGCCTAGTATGGAGTCTTCGCCACTGCTACCTACCTATATTCATTTTTATTGGTAATTTTAATTCAACTGTTGCGTCATAATATCTATATCTTGTCTAGACTAGGGTCCAATACTTAGCATAAACGAACTGACAATCGATTTTCCCGCATTTTTACGCCTATTGACATAATTGCCTACATTTACGACATTCAAAAGTGTTATCACCTCATAATATTGATGAAAACTATTATTGAAAGAATTGCGCAACTCGGCGCGCTCCTCCACACTACTTAAGTGCTTGTCTTCACGGTTATATACTTAGATATACCTCATTGACACGTGCGTGGATTTACTGCTGATATATTATGGCGGCCATAACAAAAAAAATATACTAATAAAACACATATTATCATAGAAGTTGCAAAATTGCATCCATGAATCGAAAAAAATCAGAAGCTTCTTAATTTTCACGCGACAGTTGGATTTTTTACACCTGCGCAGTAGAACGATGGTGGCGGACCTGCTAGAAAAAAAACTAACTACACCGTAAATATTTTTGACATTTACCAATTTTCACAATCTGTCAAAGAGCACCATACAATGACAACATCGCTTCGCGCTTACGCTTGAAGACAGTCAACAATTTTACGTGTAAACAGTTATTATTGCGGTAGTACACTATTGGTGACAGTAAATCCATGCACGTGTGCAGGTGCTATTAGGTATAGGTACATCACAATTGCACAGGATTTGTTCAACGTGGTGAAGGTGTAGTGGTCAATGACTTCGGTCCTTCCCAGCATTATTTCGACAGTGTAAGAATTCGCAAATCATTAAACTATCGCACAATACTCGCATCTACAGCCAGCATACTCTATACGCGTGACATCGAAGTGCAATAATGCAGAGGTCAGCAGATTTCTTAATTGCAAACTTCATCAGCAATGACTCGCAATTTACCAAATATTCATGCATATAATTAGCAGGTCATAGTTGATGAGTTGCTCAGTCTAAATAGCTATTAGTATCAATCATAATCTCCGTCCGGTCAGTAAGCTTCGTGTCTGTTGCCCCACTCAGCATTCGATTCCACCTAGTTCGGACCTCGGAACATTATCATAAGTATTGTAACATAACGCTCTTGTTACATACTCGTGTACCAACTTTTTACATTGCAAATAAAACTCGCTCCTCCATCCATCGGAGCAACCACCAAATCTCGACTTCGCATCTCTCCTCCTGACGACTCTCAATCTACAACTCCTGGTCATCCCCGAACACAGCGGTCCTCTTCATCCACCATACGAAACCCCGCGAAAAACGTATTAATTATTGCCTCTTCAATTCGGCATTATATTCCCTTGTTTTATTTATTCAACTAGGCAATATAATTAATATTATGTAACATAGAAATATGATAACGGTTAGTAAATTCTCTGAGTTATTGCAGTTTATCTTTCGTGTGGCCAGGTATGTAGGTAACAAAATGAAATGTCAAAAATTATTATGTATTTTCAGGAGGTTTATTAAAGCTGTCAAAAAGACGCCATCGCGCCTACTCATTCAAAGTTTCCGTCTTTGTCAGTGCCGCTGATGAATAAATAAATAAGGAGCGCTGTGTAAAGTCATACATTTTATAAGTAAGACACTACAGTGGCGTAGAAAATTAATTAGTTAGCGCACCATTACCATAAACCTCTCTGAATTCCGTAGTGTTAGCATGCACGTTAGTGAACAATTAATACTGTAATAGGCACTTGTATTAGTTTAAAATAAATAGGTAGGTAGGCACCTAAGTACCTAGGTACTTCTCAGTTTTAGCCCTTTTTGGAATACGTATCCTCAACATAATCTTTTTTTTCAGCAGGCGAGCATACGAGGAGGGTAGGTTCAAAATTCAGACCCACACTAGGAATGGAAAAAATACAAATTATTTAGTTGAATGGAATATTACCTCTTTTTACTCTTCATCAGGAACTCAGGAACTCGTGACTAACAATCGTGACTTGGGTAATTGTCAAACAGCCTTGGGTTGGTCCTACTCCTCTCGGCATTCTACGACACGCAAGGTCTGTAGTCACTGGAATACCAGTAGCATCCAATGTTTGCTTTAATATTCTGATACGCATGTAGGTACTATACTAAGGGATAAAACAACACTGACGACACAAATTGACTTTAACACTCCTAATAGGTAATCAAAACCGTTAGGTCACACGCATTTGATATCCACTTATGGATATTACAGCTCATAACAAATCGTAGATAGTTTACGTACGCCAGGTTTTTATCGCTAGACTCAAAGTGCGGAGCGTCGATACCACAGAACAGATAATAAAAAAATAGAATACCGATTGGCTATATTCAATACGCCGCACGTTGAAGCAGGGTTTTTGAATGTGTGAGTGTCCTACGAAAATGAAGCACGCATTATGCACGTGCAATAGTGTGTGTAATACACCAACATTAAATGAGCGTAAATGCATAAACCAGGGCAGTTTTCAGTATTAGACGTACAACGTATTCTTGACACGTGTGTTAGTTTAACCCGGATTCTTTCTTACTCGAGACGGTTACCTGCTATCGCCTTACCCGTTGGGTATTTCAGTTCCCATTATTTCTGAGTTCCCTGGTCGGTACCCCAACACCGCCCCCCCCCCCCCCTTACGACCTTGTGTGCGCGCTTGCAGTATTGAATTCGCATTTCGTTAACAAATCGTCGACAAATCAACCATATTATTATTATTACCTATTTAATGTAAAATTTAATATTGAAAAAATCGAACATATTCTTTTACAAATGATTAAGTCTATCCTATATATTTCTCTACATTTACAAATTGTACGTCCTTACAGCTACAGTCAGAAGGTAAACTACTTAACTTAACTTAACTTAACTAGGTAACCCTTATTTTTGTGTTCTCTGGTTTCACATAACCCAAAAATGAAATTTTAAAAAATACCCTTTCGGCTTTAATACGAGTATATTATAAACATTTCGGGTATAAGGAATATTTAAAATTTCTATCTCCGCCACTGGATTAAAAAGCAGTTTGTTTACACAGTTGACAGACAAAACAAATTACCCGACAACAAATAATGAAAAGTCGACGTCACTTTTTGGAAAATTTCCCTCACAAAACAAAACTCACCCTACCTCCCCCACCATGTTATTTAAAAGCCAAAAAGTAGAGTGCTTATCCTTTCGGGCCATTTAATTGCTGACAAATAATGTTGGCGCTAAACGAGCCATATTCCAAATTCAAAAATTAATGCGACACTTTGCCACGAATCTTTTGATTTCGCTGGTATAGACTATACATATTTTTAACCACCAACATTTTTTTTGTTAAGAGGTCTATACCTATAATTTATTATAGTCATAAGTAAGCAGACATTTTGTTGTCTACTGATTTATGTATTTTACTAGGTCAACCGAAAAAAATCAAAGTTATGAAAGGCTTTTACCATTATTTTTAAAGACATTTGAATGGATAATTCATATTAAATTTCAAGTTATTTTTTAAATTCTATTTAAGAAAATTCGTGTTGATGACGTAGGGGTAGGTTAGGTGAACATAACTAACTTTCGCATTGTCAGGTTATGTCAGGATGTTACGTATTACATATTAATATAGTAGGCAGATTACGATTTCTGTATTTTTTCAAGTGACACCTGTGAGGAATATAATTATTATAACCACTAGAAAAAATCTTTTTGAAGAAATAATTCGACACCCAGCGGGTTCGATTTTTTAAAGTTTTTTTTCTCTAGATGTTTTATATTTCTCACAGGTATTTTCACATTATGCATGTTCAATAAAGAATGTAACATTCTTAAATATTATGAATTATTCATTAAATAAACAAAAGTACTTAATTAACTTTCATTTGACCCTCAACAACCGACCTCAAAAATCACCATCAGTTTGTGTGTAAATTAATAGACCGGAGGTAATATTTGTGCGTCACTTTAAAAGAAGAAAGTTTTCTTCAACATCTTTAAATGCTGCTGATTTTTTCGATATATTTTCCATAAGTGAGAAGGTACAAATAGGTAATTATAAATAAAAATCTTGTCGATTACATAGGTCAGTTGACTACACAGACTAGGTATATAATTACTTATAATCAAACTTCATTGTGTAATATTAAAATATATATACCACATTATTCCGATTATTTACAACCCCTGTTTAAGGGCAATCAATAAGTTCTGCGATGACGCACTCGAAATGTGTGAAATGTTATTTTAAAATGTGTCAACAGCAGTCAAAGTTCACTGGATTGTTTGTTAACGTTACTCATCGAACGACCCTCTTTTTGTGACGCAATTACAAACCGACTAACATGTACAAAAGACATACAAACATCACAAACTATGTAGGGGTTTCTAAGTCAAAATAACGTAAGTGACAATTTGCGTATTTTTATAGGAGACTAATAGGTAATAATTATAAAAGAAAATTTTATTAGCCTCGTCATAACTACTGTTCTACCAAAATATAGTTGTGACGTTATTGAATAACTCCTGCTTTTCCTCTGAAAATGTTATTCTAAATAATTCTATCTCTATCTCTATAAAATATCCCTTGTGCTAGTAGATACCAACAGAGGTATGTACTGACACCACCAAATTACTTCACCTGTGTAATAATCCGTGTCCAGAAACTTGTGCGTATGCAGTTTGCCGTATCACACTTCACCGTGAAATGTTGTATCGTAAATATAATATAACCGTAGGTCTATTAAAGACCGTCTAACCACTTTGGGTCGTATAGTACTTACTGGCATAAAAGTCATGTTTAAATAAAACATGGTTCTTGTCGGTTTACAGTTTACAGGAAGCCAGCAGCAAACAAATTTTGAAAATAGCCGATATACTTACTGGATTATTTGTTATGTTATGTTAGGTTAGGTTTTCTTTTTTGAATTCATGAATTTTGCCAAAATCACCTATGCAAATTGAAATAATGTTAATATTGAATCTATTAAAATTAGAGACCGTTAAGTATACGGTCATCTCTTTCCGATAAGAAAGCTCACGGCGAACTGTGCCACGGTGAAATGTTTTATGTACAATTTTCATATAACCAACAGAGGTATGTACCTACCTACATACTGACACCACCAATTTACTCACCGGTGTAATAAACAAACAAATAAAATCTCGCTGCTAAAAACTGCAAGGACGAGTTGCTGAAATTTATTGTTTTTGAGTTAAATAAACTTAAAGTTAATGGTAATTATTTTTAGTTAATTTAGTAGAAAATATGGTTATGTAACTATGTTGTGCTTAAATTTGGTAGCCGTATTGAGATTTGAGAAGCAACATGATGGTATAACGTTTCGTAGTTAAGTTAAGTATACTGTGCGTGCTACCTGTGCTCCTTTATGGCTGTGAGACATGGCATCTTACTAAGCTTTAAGAGTCTCGGCTTTTGAGAATCGATGTCTCCGCCGAATCTCAGGGGTACATTGGTACGACCGCGTTAGAAACACCCGAGTTCGTGAGCAGACACAGCAGCCTTCGGTGATTGAGGTTATCACGAAGAGACGTTTTACGTGGCTGGGACACGTATTCCGGATGCCGCCAAAGAGTGCGACACTTCGTATCCTTGTGGGACAGCTTCACGGGTTCCGTCGCCGTGGCCGGCCCTCACTCACCCTGCAGCGGTGCTACAAGAGTGACCTACGTGCTGCAGGTCTGACATGGCGAGAGGCGCAAGAGTTGGCGATGGACAGAGGGAAGTGGCGCGACCTTGTGCTTGCTTTATGCCCCAGTGTTGGGACATAACAAGGTGGAAGAGGAAGTGCGTGATACGCAAGAAACAAGGCTTCATTTTGCAGAATAATAGCCACTCCTTTATAATATTATTACTCTGAGATCGCTACTAATATTTAGTACGGAAGGCGGCTTATCGCACAGGTAAAAATTTCCAAGAGGAACTCCGAACACACTATGTCGAACTTGCTTTTCCTTCCATCACCCGCCACGTCTCCACACCCGTTATGCAGGTGTATACTGTGGTGTAACGAACGTTAGGCGCTTTTCAAAGTTGTGCCAAAAGTGTCCCAGGAGCATCTTGCCAACACTTGGTAGGCGTGCACTAGAGTGTGCGTAAAACTATGTCGAACTATACCTACTATTTTTTTTTATTAATTTAGTAGATACCTATGTCTACTTACACTACCACAATATCTCACCACACAACTACATTATATAGCCCTTCTTGTTAATCCTCGTCTAATTGGCCAAAGGCCGAAAAGGTTTATCAAAAATATTTGAGATTTGATTACCTACTCTACGATTGTACCTCATCCCTAATAAGTAGGTACATTGATTGAAGAATAATAAACATATAGATAGTTTTCGAACCCTGAATTTCCGGTTGAATAGAACGCAACACTAGGTATAACTAGACCAAGGCGTAATCCAAAAAAGATCATTATAAATTTCCACAAAACGGTTTACGTTATAACAAGCTGTGACGTCACAGAATGACTAGCTAAAAAGACGTCCACATTTACGCAGCTAATTAAGTGGAAGTATTTCTAGGGTGGAAGTTCCACAAACCAAATTATTTTAAAGGAAGCGACGCGCTCTTTGACATCGTTAATCTTTTTAGGAAAATTTAATTAAACAAACCTAACTACGACCCTGCTCGCAATTTTCACTTGTAAACATATTTATATTAATGTTGTTAGTTTATAATGACAACAGTTGATACTTGATTATAATTTTTTTGGTAATTGTGCCGCAGATGTTGTCATGAGCTTTTATAATTTTTTTTTTACGAAAACAGTTTATTCCATGTAGACAATTATAATAAATACCTTTTTATGTCGGTGCATCGGCTTTTCGATCCAATAATCGTTAATTGAAAATTTGAAATTTTCATACATTTTGATGCATCATTATCACAAACTAAGATTATATTAGGTAATATTAGGTTGGGGTAGGTAAGATTAGGTTTTTTTAAGAATTATTAATAACCATGCCCTTGCTTTTTCGTACAAGGTGGTTTTTAGTAATTTTTAGTATTATTAGTAGTTAACAAACACACAGGCTTTAAGAAAAACACATAAATATTGTGTCCTGGCCGGGAATCGAACCCAGAACTCTCGGGTGGAAGGCAAGCGCCTTACGCACTGCACCACGAGAGACGCCGGTTAGATTATGTTACGTTAGGTTAGGTTAAATTAGGTTTGGTTTGGTCTAAAAAGAAAGTTGTCATTACATCGTCTGGGGCACATTTACCATTTTTTTGAAACCAACATAGGAATAATTTTAAATGACTGTAGGTAGGTGGTTTTCTCAAAGCCTGGGTTTTTGTGTTTGTTTTTGGTCTATTTCTAAATACACAACTGTCATTGGGTTTCGTTGCCTATTATACCTAGCAGTGGCGAAGGGTGGGGGTAGGCTGTTAAAATCCACCATAAATGGTGCAAACCAAACTTTGTCTCAGTCATACTTATTTGTTTTCATTTAACTAAGACTATAATATTTTACAGACGGTGTTGGTTAGTTTTTAAAATTCATTCGAACGCTGCGAAAACCAAGCCATAATAGATAATAGTCAAAAAATACTCATATATCTATAAAATATCATAAATTAAATCATAGATAACTTTGGATTTTTTACAGATAAAATAATATTTTATATCTATTATAGTTTGGTTTAGGCAGGGTTTAATGAATTTAAAAAAATGAACCAACAATATGTGTAATAATATGTATTCTTAATCCAAAGAAAACAAATAAGTATGAATAAAAAGTGTCCACAATTTTGTCCTATCGCCCAAAATATACCAAAACTATTATGGTTTGGCTTAAGCAGGGTAAAATTGTATATTTAAAAACTAACCAACACCATCTGTAAATTGTAGTCTTAGTTCAATAAAAATAAATACGTATGACTAACAAAGTTTAATGTGCAATATTTATGGTGGATCTTAACAGTCTACCTCCACCCTTCGCTACTGCAACCAAGTAATATTAAAACGATTGTTTAAGTTGAAGATTTGCAATATGAGAGTGGGATAGATGGTAAAGGTAAAATTGTATTTTTAAAAACTAACCAACACCATCTGCACATTGTATTTTTATTTTAATGAAAACAAATAAGTATGGCTGACAAAGTTTAATGTGCACATTTTATGTCGGACCTTAACAGCATACCACCCTTCGCTACTGGCAGGTAGGTGATTTTCTCAAAGCCTAGGTATTTGTGTTTGTTTCTCTTCTATTTCTAAATACCTACCTATACTACTGTCATTGTGGTTTGTAGCCTATAATAATTATAACTAGTGTTAAAAAGAAAAAAAACGCAAAAGGTATGAGAAGACAGGTATTAGGTACGAGTATTATAGTTAGTTAGATACTAATCAAGTGTGTGTTTTTGTTTTATATTTAGATATCTATTAATTATTTACATTTATTTCAATTAGACACGTCATCCAAATCAAAACATAACATAATCATACACCGTCAAAAAAAGATACTTAAAATCGTGTATCCGCATTTTTTCAAAAGCGAGTAAGTCCTTGCCGCGGTATCATAACAAGCAGTTGTTAAAAAAATCCATTCTCACACTGTTTAACTGTTGCCCGAGCGATAAAAAAAATAATTTGATTTATTTCGGTGCACACTTTTTGATCCGCGAGCAACATTAATCGCACACGAAAAGAGAAAGGGTGGCAAGTAGGCAAAATCGAACAATCGATTTCGTCGGACTTAAAATTTAGCGGTGGGTGATTTATCACAGAGCGCAAAATGTCACGGACAATGTTTGTTCGGAACGACGGCGATCGTAATGTATGCCACTATCCAAATTGAGAGGAGGACTCGATAAATTGTGCACCAGAATTTTATTGTTCGCATTATAACGACATACGAATCTAGCGTACGATGGGATATAAACACAGTTTCGAACAGTGACGTCCCGTGGGGGTAGACAGATTGAGCGATGCTTGGAGGCGGCAGTTACTCGAAGGGCGGCAAATCGAGGAGAATCATTAGGTACCTATATGTAGAAATATGTACCTAAACTTAGTAATAACAGAAATATCTTTCCATTTAAAAATTCAACTCACTGGTTGGAAACAAAATGTATTAATTAACATAAAAGGTTTAACAGGACTGTATTTTTTGCCGAGTTCGCGATGTCTAGTTTACTTAAGTTATCCTTGGACATCACGTCCTTGATGACCAGAAATGACACGTGCAGATTTTCGAATTATATTTGAATTATTACTTACCTAATTATTTTATCCAAATATTTTTGCCAGTCACTCGCGAGTTTTGAAAGTTATCTTATTTTTAAAGGTATCTGAAACCGTGGACTTGAAATGTTTTCTATTGAAGTAGAGATGGCATTTAAATTAAATTTAGTGGTGTATATTTTGTTAATAATGTATCCATACAACACATTTCTTAGAATATTGGAGTCATGAAAGGATGATAAAAATTACTGTATAAAAAATAGTGCTGCATTTTGGCGCTGCCTAGGGGCGGCTTTTGTCTAGGAACGTCACTGGTTTCGAATCCAGAGTCTGGTAAATCCACATATTAATTTTCAATTTGTGTGGAACTAATAGGTTGAGCAAATGGCAAACATCAATTTCTCATAAAAACAAATATCATCATAATATGAGGATCGGATATGGTCAACAGAAAGAAGTATTTCCACTAAGATTTTTTTTTAAATTATACCTGCCTACCTGTCCAAATAGTTGAGATCCCATACCTATCTAAGAGTGGTTTTATTTATTGAGTTGTTTTTTTATGCTGAGGACCAGTGTCCAGTAGGTACCTATACCTAAATATTATTGTTTTATAATCAAAATAAGTATTACCTAATGCGGCTTGTGAACCATACATAAAGAATTTATCCTGTACATAGGTATCTACTGACCACTAACCAAAGGTCAAGCTGTTTTGAAATAGATTCATTATCGAACGCCCCTCATAAAGTATGGACGAAAAACAGTCCGGCACATAAAGGCGTCTCCACTTGTATCACCATAATATTTCATGCTGACGTTTTTTTAATTGGAAACACGCTAGAGAATTTTATCGTCTCTCCGATATCAAATGCTAATATACATAATGTAATATATGATTATCTATTTACTTGGAGGCCAATAATCAAATCTGGTCCGTATTAGAGACATTCTATATACTTTTACCATGCCATTCGTGGGACCAACGATCTTTTTTAGACAGATAGAATCTGGTAATCTATAAAAGTTGTTTGCTTAACACTAATTAATTTCTTTATTAATTCGACATCTATAATACAATTATACCTACCTACACTGTTACCTACACTACTACCCAGTGGCGAAGGGTGACTTTTGGAAAGAGGTAAGCTGTGGAGATCAGAGAAAAAGAGCACACTTGTCAGGTAACTTACGGGAAATAAGAAGATAATACTTACGATATTACTACTGATGAATAGGTGCACACTAATGACAACGACACACTGGTCATAGGTTTCACCGCTGAATTTGTCAAATTATTTAAATCACTTATGGCAGTAGAATTCCACGCATACTTTCTTTACCAAACAATACGCATCGCCAACAAAAAAGTTTGTTTAATGTATAACTGCCAGTTAAAAACAAATATTTATCATTTATAAATTGTTGTGAAAATGTCTAATATAAGTTTTTTGCTGTATTCAAATCTAAATGAACCCTTGGAAGGTCAAGCTTTGATAATTTTTAAATGCAATCGTTCGCACATTTTCTACCGGGACACTACACAATTTAATAAATACTTATATATTTAAAGCACTGGCGAATGATTTCGGTACAATATGAGATAATTTATCCACATTCACAGTAACACAATGAATTTTGTATTATAAAATAAACCTTTACCACCGCTTTGACATGTCAAAATGACATAAACTGTGAATAGCATGGTATGTTTGTCTATGACTGAAGTAACCTAAATAATAATCGCGAATTAATACAATATTTATTTTTAATAACAATTTATAAATTATATGTGATCGAACACAATAGTTATTATTTTTTTTAATCATCCTTATTATTTATTATTTGCTTTTAAAGATAAGCAAAGACAATAAACAAATCAACATTTCGAATAAGCTTGTCTGTTAACGCTTCTGAGTCTCGAACAAAAACCCAGCCATGCATGAAGTTGGCAACTGAATTTCGGTAGAAAATTCGGCTTGGATTATCGTTGAAATAATTCTAAAAATAGCACTCACGTTGGACGTTCCGTCATTTATTTTTGATTCGAAACATGACTAAATTAAAAGCTCTACTTATAAATAACGACGATAGATGGCAATCAATATTTTTATTATAACCTACAATGTCCTACGACCTACAATATAGATATTTATTTATATAAATTAAATACTTGAAAATAGAAGGTAAGCTTTAAATAATCGCTTAGTATGGAGCCTTCGCCATTGGTGAGTACTACTACTACCGATACTCGTGTGATCAACAAAAATGCGTCAGTAAAGGTTGTCAACACAGAACAGATTAATAAATAGAATTCCGATAAAACACTACATTTTGTCGCAGGGTTTTGAATGTGTGAGTGTCCTACAAAAATGAACCACACATTATAGACGTGCAATAGTGTGTGTTGCATCCTTCAAATACATTAATATTGAATAAGCGTCCTTGCATAAAACGAGAGGAGTTTTCAGAACGAAGGACAAGTGTAGGTATTCTTTACACGTGTTTAAATGTATCCCATATTCTTCCACACTCGAGATCGGTTGTCTGTTTCTCCACACCCATTAAGTATATCAGTTCCCATTATTTCTGAGTTCCCTGGTTTTCAACGAAAGTATTAAGTAGGTGGCAGTGACGTCCCGTGGGGGTAGGCAGATTGACCGTCGCTTGGGGGCGGCAATTACTCAAAGGGCGGCAAATCGAAGAGAATCATTTAGAATAATATACTCGTATAGAAATAGCTACCTAAACTTAGTACCTAATAACGAAAATATATTACCA
Source organism: Rhyacophila brunnea (assembly GCF_057557595.1). Taxonomy (NCBI): domain Eukaryota; kingdom Metazoa; phylum Arthropoda; class Insecta; order Trichoptera; family Rhyacophilidae; genus Rhyacophila; species Rhyacophila brunnea. Next base: position 37,345,885 of record NW_028232848.1, on the reverse strand, counting down.
TTAAAAAAATCAGCTCACTGGTTTTGTCGGGTTTGCGATATCTGGTTTACTTCCGTTGCCTTTCGACGTCCTTGGTGACCAGAAACGACACGTGCAGATTTGCGAATAATAAAATTACAGTCTGATATTTTGTTAGTATTATATCCACATAACACATATCTTAGATATTGGACTCTTGAAAAGATGATATAAAAATACTAATACTAAAAAAAATGGGGCGGCATATTGGCACTGCCAGCTCTGCCTAAGGGCAGCATTTTATCTAGGGGCGTCACTAGTAGGTGGCTAGAATAGTGTCAGATTATTGTGGCAGTGCAGGCGACATTTATATTTTTGATAATCTATATAATATAATAATACAACAGTTTGATAAAATTCCCATACTGTCCTACCATCCAATCATCGTATTTTATGATTGCTAGTGTTGTCAAGTTACAAAATTCAATTTCAAGTCCCGGATAAATATGGACTACGATGGCTGAGCGGTTAAGCGTTAGGCTTATAATGTCGAGGGTATCGGGTTTGAATCCCGAGTCTGAAAAAGTCACATATTATTTTTTTTAATGTGTTTTTGTGTCAAATGCAATAGGTTGATCAAGTGGCCAATATCCATTTCCCGTAAAAACAAAAAATCTGTTAATAATTCAACCTCGACTCAGTGGAGGCACATAGGTATTATGATCTTGTTATTGGATGTGGTAAAAACATATACATACTTATTGTTAATCTAGGACTTTTTTCCATCCTTCGCCACTGACATAATACCTACCTACTTACATACCTATGCCTACGACTATTAATCGTAAATAGGTAGTTATACCTCACAGAACAGATCTGAGTTCTTATATGACATTATGACACAATTTGTCAATTAGGTAGGTATGTACTTAGGTACATGGCCCCCACAAGAGGGGGGGGGGCTGACAGGGCTCTAGCCTGGGGGCCCGGGCTCAGGAAGGGCCCGGCGTGACGAGTCGACCAGATAAGTGAGATCAACATAGATTACAAAAAATTTGCTCTAATAGTAAAAAAAGGCGCTATTTTACTACAGTGATATTAATAATAAAAAATATTTGGTTGTACAATGCAATTTTAACTGTATTTTAATGGATGTACATATTAAAAATACAAAAAATCGCTAAAAATACACCAAAAATACACCCTAATTTTACCACGTAGGTACACCATTTGGAAAACGCTACTTCAGCGCGTCGCACTGCCTTTACCCTTAGCAATAGGTAGGGGGCCCGCTTCAGGGTGTGGGGGCCATGCTTAGGTACATAATATAAATACGTAAGTCAACATAATATTTCGTCGGGTATTATTTTTTGGAGGCTTAAAACGAGACAACCAATAAAATAAAACATTTAGGTGATTTAAATTGCCGGTCGCAAAACAAAAAAACTGCGTGGAATCGTTTAAATTTTAAATCACAGCACATTTTGTACCCCGTTATTACGTGTCCATATATCTGGTCGGAAACAAAAACAAACATTAGCTATTTGAGGGCAGCAGATATCATTTATTTGTTACGAAACAATAGATACGCGATATGCTATACAAATCAGAATCAGACTAATAACCTCTCGTTAGCAAAATGTTTATTTAGATTCAAGCAAATCACTAATCAAACACGATAAAATTGTTACAAAAAAATATTCAAACATTAAAATTAGAACAATGCTATTTATTCATTCAACACCAATTATTTTGATTTAAGACTCATATTTATTTTGCAATAATATAACTGTACCCAGGCCCCCACATCCTAAAACGGGCCGCCCTACCTATTGCTAAGTGGCATGTGTGACGCACAACAGAAGCGTTTTCAAAATTGTGTTAGAGGTAAAAGTAAAGGTCTTCGGTTTATTTTTAGGGATTTTTGTAGTTTTAATACATCTACTTGAATTATGTACCTAGTTGCCAAGTAGGTGTCAACACAAAACAATAAAAATGCATCTAACGACCTCATTTTTTAAATATGTAAAGTTCTTTCTTGTGAAATAGCGCCGCAGGCGACTTTTTTTACCTACTATTAGAGCAAATTTGTGACGTGTGTTTATCTTAAATATCTGATTGACCCGTCACGCCGGGCCCCCCCTGAGCCCGGGCCCCTAGGTTAGAGCCCTGTTAGCCCCTCCCTTGTGGGGGGCATGACTGTATCTACGTATTGGATGGAAATATTACAGATTTGAAGAATGAAAGAAAACCTAGTAAGCAACCCTGCCATAGACATCCAATACATATTTCAACTACCTATTCATAAACAGATTAATGAGGTTTAAAATGAACTCTACTGACGTTGGAATAAGGATGCGAATTGAATACGTATAGTATTTTATCTCCTTGTAGCATTGTTGTATTATTCTGGTATCTTGTCAGCAGGTGCCTGCTTAAATACTGATATATACGACACATTACAATTATAAATTTAAGACGTGCACAACATGACATTAAAAAAAACAAAGAAATAGTATAAAAACAGAAATAAGTACCTACACCGACAGAGTAAATATGTACAAAAATTATAAATTAGATACCTAGGTGCCTGCATGGAAGTACCTACACCGAATGAGCTAAGTGGACCCTATTTTAAGAATTTATAAAACAACGCCCACCTATAATACTCTTCCTCACGTGGGTGCAATATATCAGCATCCGAAGCGATTTGGTTGAACAGAATTATTGCCTTCTCAATAATTGGTATCACCAATAACATATTGGTTTTACACCTTGGGAGAATAAACAACTGATGCTCCTGATTTCTAAAATAGAGTTATTATGGACACGGATGGCAATATGTACTACCAAATTATTTTCATTGTTGCCTGGTATAAACTAATTATTCTAATAGGCAGAAGCATCGATATTCGATAATGGCCCTAGATCAAGGTAAATTCAGTGTCGAAGGGTGGAGGTAGGCTGTTAAGATCCGATATAAACAGTGCACATTAAACTTTGTCAGTCATTCGAATTTGTTTTTGTTGAAATAATACCACAATTTACAGATGGTTATAGTTAATTTTTAAAAACAATTAAACCCTGCCTAAACTAAACCATAATAGTTTATGTATGCTATCGGCAATCGGACAAATATAGTGCACACTTCTTCAGTCACACTTATTTGTTTTACTTGAATTAAGAATAAGTACATACCTATTACAGATGCTGTTGGTTAGTTTTATAAATTCATTAGGCCCTTGCATACCAAACCATAATCCATAAAAAAAATTATATCTATAAAATAACTAACAATACCTATATATCGTCACTGTTTTGGCAGACACTAATTCGAAAAAATGACATAGGTATTGAGTTAGTTATACCAAAATGTTCCTTATTTCAAACTTTACCGTCTGGAAACCTTCTTAATAAATAAACAGTCTTTATTTTAAAGCCATCCTTTGTACGATTACTTAATAAACTCACATGATAGTCAAACATTTTAAGAACTTCAAAGTCAAATTACTCAAAACTAGTATTCTCCAGTTAGTGTGTTCTGCTAGAACAGAGACGATATTAATATGGTTTCATGGTATAATTTTAGATATTTTATCGATAAACGAATATTTTTGGACTATTATCTACTATGGCTTAAATTAGGCAGGGTTTAATTGAATTTTAAAAACTAACAAATACTATTTACACATTGTAGCATCAGTTAAATGAAAACAAATATGTTTTCCTGAAAAATTTTCGTGTGCACTATTTTTGTCGGATATTAACAGCCTACCTCTACCCTTCGCTAATGAGGTAAATAGTGCAACCATTGAATTAGATAAGTAATTACTTGTTATAGTGTCAAAAATCTTTGAGGTTTTTTAGGTTTCAATGAAGCTTTCATTTAAGGCAGAATGATAAAATTTGGCTTCAGTAAAAGTGTCTTCTCGTCCATCTCGAATTCGATGCGTGTCCAGCGACCTCTTACGCCCTGGCGCAGTTCCAGCTCTGGAAAGAGCGAACGACGACCGTCCAACAAAACAAGACCGAACACAAAAAACAAAGAAACATTTGAAAACAATAAATCATATATAATCACAAGCGTCTGTAAGAAATAATACAAGAGGAGCGGATAAGCGCAGGACGGGGCGGGGAGGGAGACGGAGTCGATTATTATTATGGGACCGGAGACCGAGGCATTTTTCATTTTGCCGCGTGCACGTGTTTTGTGGGAGGAAAATGCGCTCCTTTCTTATGTCCCAACATAAGTTCTCAATTATTTATACATACACTCGTACAGAAGTGTAATTTTAATCGTATCTGTACCCACGCAGAAGACTCTAAAGCGCGAATCAAATTGAGATGCATGTCATGGTGCATGTCACCTACTGTCACGCTGTCACGGCAACAAAATTAGTCTATGGTTTCGTCATTTTGCAGAATATTTTGAACCATCACCATCTCTGTAAATTCGCTAAAGAATCACACTGATGAAGAGTGCCTACTGTAATGTATTAAGTAGTAATTTGAATTATTATCAATTATTCATGCTAATTTCAATTAACTTTAACAGTTTCTACGTGTGCATACGTTAAAATTACTAGCGTTATTATATCCATAGATAATATTTTAAACAAAACCCAACCTGCCGACCATAGATAATAGACAATATTCTTATAGAAAATAAAACGTGATTTTGACATGATTCAAAAAAGTGTAGACATCTAAACAATGATAAAAACGTTCAAAACGTCATGCAGGTGTCGATGCAGTGCAGTTCAGAGTGAGGTAACCTCATTGTTGTTTTAGTGATTTCGGCAGATTTTGCCAACTGACAATGTTCGTTTAAAGGTTCAAAATGTACTATAGGATGGGAACATCAGTCTGATAACATTTTAAACACCAAGAACAACGACATTACATACTTTTTTCCCGTAGCAGAGTGACATTAGGCGACATGCACCATGACATGCACCTCAATTTGGTTCGCGCTTAAGTTGCCGCTGTAGGATTAAAAAGGTCGTTGCAGGTACCTACGTCTTTAAATAGTAAACTTTTAAGGGACAGGTGACATATTGTTGCGATAGCGAAAATACAACCAACTATTTTCTGTAAATGAGAAGATAAATGGACATAAAAAATTCTAGGTAGGCACCTAATACCTTCAATAGCAAAAATAGAAAATAGTCGTCATAATAATATGTATTTTCTTTATGATTGTTACACATAGGTATGTATATACTTATAATTATATTGACTGTGAAGAGGAAAAATGACTTAACCCACACAAATCAACTTTGACAGGAAGCACAAAAACGTTTTTGTTATAGTTTACCGCTATTCGAAGTCTCTTGGCATGAGGAATATACTTGGAAATTTGGAAAGGTACGTATTCTGCGGGCGGGGTAAATATAGAAGTCAGTGGCACTTGCTAGTCACCCAACCTTCCCGCCGCGTTAAAATTGAAAAAAAAATATAATGGATATTTTTTTGAAAATGGTTCCTCCAAACGGTGTGTGCGCCTGGTCGTATGCACTTTATACTCACATACGTCGTTGACAAATAATTACAATTTACTTAAATTGACAGAATAGATGTCGATTATTATTTATGATCTTAATATTTTTATAGTTACTTATTACCTGTTTAAATACCTACTTTTCTAGGCAATTAAAAAATATTTTTATTAAGAAGGTAAGCTTTAATGAAATAATCGCCTAGTATGAAGTCTTTGCCACTGGTACCTATCTACTTCAGAATAGCATTTGGTAGAAGTTTGTTATTGCGTTAATACGTTTGTTACACCATGGTATAGATACTTACCTATACCCAGGAACTGTGGAAATGTGATCACTGGTAGAGGTCACGGATACAAAAGTACCAAGATGAGAAAGACGAATGAGCGCCGACACCTAACTTTGAGAACCGCCGTTTTATAAGAAATGCACATTTAATATGTTATTCCCTTATCACTGGCAACACATCGGGGACACGTTGACCATATCGTCCAATCGGAGGGCGGGATTCCGTCGGGTAGGCGTGTCGGCTGACACGACGAAAAAAAGCGCGGCAAAACGAGCGAGCGAGTTCAAAAAAGGCGGCAAAACGGACAGCGCTCGCGGGGAGTGACTATTTTAAGAAATATAATAAAACAATGTGAATAGGCGACCGACTGTGAGACCAAAAAGTGAAGGATGGTGTTTTTTTGAAAAATGTCAGCCATGGCCCGCGAGTTATGAGAGTGATATCAGGTCTGCCAGAGACGTAATTGGATAATACTTTATTATTACGAAATAGGCATCTACCTAGGTAGGTACTAAGTCAACATAGACGTTGAGTATTAATTGACAACGAGTCCGCATGACCGGATGAAGCATCAAAATTTTGCAAAACGTTGGTTTTAGGGTCTACGAGGGTGGAAAATACGTGAGTGTTATGTTACATAAGGACTAATACGGCGATGACAGAGGCCTTTCGGCTACTTGGAAGTTACGTTGCTCGTGTGCGTTGAATAGCACAATTTCATATTAAAGATGAACGTCATTGGCCGTAACGACTGTGGTCACAATCGCATCGATACGTATGTAACGTTAGGAGTCTGGTCGGTGGACTAATTATCAGACGTTTTCAATGCAAAGTGATTATCTCTTTCGTGTCCTATCCGAACTTCGACCTGACCAAACACCTAATTTTTCTAAGGTGTTATCCTCATTGCTGGCTATAATGCGGTCAAATGTCGGTTAGAGTGTGCCTCGGGTAAACCAAAGCTGCAAACTCTCGCATTTTCGACGTGTTGACATTGATAGGTACAAGGTCGGTTAGGAGTTGCCAGGTGTGAATTAATTGCTTTATCTATCCGCAACGCCTTGAATAGGCAATGCAATGTATTTTTAGCGTGGTGCGAATGTCGTAGTTTGCTGTGCCGTGTGTCTCAGTCCAGATAATCTTTCATGAACGTTCATTTATTTGAAAATCGTTGTTTTTACCGTCCATAAGATTTTTAGTATTTGCTTCCATAAACACACTACAAATTGTATTGTATTATTGTACAAAGTATTGTTAATTTACTTTGGATTAGGTATAAGTAGGTAGGTACACATGGTTAAACTTTAGTGACATTTTTTTAAAATTAATAATAACCATGCCCTTGCTTTGTCGTACAAGGTAGTTGTTAGTAATTGAAGGGTGGATTACTAAATTTTTTTTTTTAATATTTGAGATTTATATGTCATATGGTTTTTTAATGTTATCTATATGCTCCTATTTTATTAGTATCACATCAAAAGAAAAAAAATCATAATTCACAAGGTTAAGTTTTTTAATTTTTTTTGCTCTACTGTAAAATTGTTCAGTTCTGACATTATGTTGTTTTTGTAACCCACCCTTCAATTTTGTACAATCACAAACACCTACGCTTTGGGAAAAACAAATACCTACATTTTTGTGTCCTCACCGGGAATCGAACCCACAACTCTCGGGTGGAAGGCCAGCGTCTTACCCACTGCACCACGAGAGCCGCCACTTTAGTGACATTACTGTGAGTAGGACGTACATACCTACATATAATTTGAGCATTTGTCATATTATGATAGGTAATAAAAGCGAATATGAATTAAGAAAAAGCGGGTGAAGATAATTTAGGTACTTTCTTAAAAAGGTAGGTAATATTATTAGATAGGTAGGTAATAATAAAAAAAATGTTTTAATGAAAATGAAAATTTTAAAATCAAATTAAGATTTCCAATTCGCTACTGCCCGTCATCTGTCCAGTGTTCCCAGTGAAGCCCATTATTAATTTGTCTCTCGTCCAAGAGGTAGATAAAAACGAAATAAAGGTGTACATACACGTACCTCTTACCTATAGCGCGCCGCGACCTCAAATGAAAACAAAAAATAAATAAAAACATTTGAAACACGTCAAAACAAAAATGCGGCGAGAGAGAATAAGAGCGGTTCAACAGGGCCGTGTTTGGATATTATTATCGCCGCATGTCGGATTCGGGGTGGACAGTTGATCATTCATCAATATATTGAATTCGACAATATTAATCGTATAGCAATTTTTAACGCTGCTATCTTACCTATTTATACACCACATAGGTGACGTTGTTTGAAGGGATGCTGTTGAAAAATTCAGATAAGTATAGTACCTACCTACTACCTATTTGTAATATAATTATTATCTACTTAGCGTTTTGTAACTAGTTGAATCTTGACGATGAGAGAGTGTTTCAGCAAGCTGGGTGCAATACATTTTTTAATAAAATTACGTAATATCAATAATATAATTGAATATTAAGAAGTAGAGAAAATTTAAATGTACATATGATTGCATAATAAATATGTACATATTATTAGATAGTATGAGATCAATTTACTATTTCTGGGTATGTATCTACTGCATCTATGGACTGCACGCCACTAGTACCTATATATAAGCTTTTTTTTAAGTTTGAAACCATTATAAGCAAGCAAAAGTTATTACCTGCAGTACCTAGTCTATTATAGTTTAGAAATCAACCTGATTATAGAAATTACTCTAACTTTTATTCTCTTAACAATATGTACCTATGAGCTAGGTATGGAACAATACTGTTAAATTTACAGTACAAAGATAAAAGGTCTGGTATAAAATTACAATAATTTCATGTGTGCCCAATACAACTAATAAAAAAGTATTTATGTAACTATTATGATTTTCAATCAACACTGGAGGCGTTCGAGATATGGTTTTATCTACATACTACAAAGATTTATTGAACTGATCATATTATTATTACCGTTGAATGGAATTGAAGTCAAGAGAACAGCTTATTAGCTACTATCGAGCATAGAAAAACTACATATTTCGGCCATAATTTCCGCAATAAAAAGTATGAATAGCTCCAGCAGGTCCAGCTCTAATGAATAGAAAAGTTGATATTGTTTGATAGAATAAGATTCCTCCGCGAGTATCGCAATATCCAAGGCGTTAATGATCTGATACAACTGGCCCAGCATACAGAAATTTACTGTAATTCGGTCGCCAAAGATCAATAGACGATGATAACAGAATTAAATGGTAAAATATTAAAATATAATATAAGTATTTGAATATTTTGCTAATTTGCCGATATATTATATCTGATTTCTACATTCTTTTGAAATTATAATATCTACCTAATTTATTGTAGGTAGTTTCCTGGGGTCAACAAGTTGCAGAATCTTCAAACCTATATTTTATCTCGTTGGATCAAAACCAAAGATGAATGTATAAATGAATTCTATTTTACAATATAGTTATTATCTTAAATGACTAGAATTAAACACTTTCTGAAGCAATAATTATTTGAAAATATTCTGAATTCGACATAGATACAGGCAACCCTGCCTATGCCAGCGGGTAACATATCGGGCGGTTTAATATCACAGCCTCTTGAGGCGGTCTGAAGCCGCGTTCGTTACTGCCGTCGCGCTGAAGCTGAATGCTGCTCCATTGCGTGTAGGTCGTAGGATTCACCAGATCGCTGGGCGTGTAGGATCCATAAGTAACAAGTGCTTACTTGCTGCGTCCCATCGCTTCACTTTCTGCGAATGTGTGTGTGGCTGTCGAATTGGGCAGGGTTACCACAATTTTTTCACCGACTTAATTAATGGGAGATAAATTACCTACCGACTTTATCTCAAATGAATCTAGGCGCAAAACAAATAAAATTACACTGACGTAGTTTCATTGCATTGCTTTTTATAGAAGTATTCTATATCAAATACCAAAAACTTGACTGCCATAATTTACTTATCTACTTATTAATATGTATTAAATTAGCGACATGTCACATTTTTTTAAAAAATAACTGCTCTTGAGAGACAAATATAAATCTACTGACCCATAAAATGCAACCGATTTTTACAACGTTTTTCTTAGGTCGTATTATTATTTGTCAGGTACAAATCTTGCAACCGATTTTTAACTAACTTCCCGACTAGCTAGACATTTGAAACTTTTAGAATATATCAGAACACGATGCCAATGCATTTTTTAATACCTTTAACCATCTTTAAGTAGAATTGAATTAATTTTCAGTTAATTCTGTTTTGTATGAAAAGTTATTTCGACACCATTATTGGTTGCTAGGGGTCTGGGGTCCTAGCAACTAAATTATTAATATTATATACGTGCGTTACTATAGAAATTAATATGACATGTCAAAATGACTTTTCAGTATTATTTCTATCAAGTACCAATTTTTTTGATCGTCAAGTCAAGTTTATACCTATGATTCAACAGAAAATACATAAAAAGTTCTTTTAATCTTGTAATTATTTATATATTTCTTGTGTTGATATTCCGTATAATAATCGCTTTCTTCCACTTAACTGCCAGAATCTAAAATTAGGCATTCCTATAGAGAAAGTCTAGATTAAATTTTTAACCCACCACAAATGTTTGTAGTTAGATACTGTCATTTCGAAATGAATTTTGACATTGATAATATTTTAGTTTTTGAAATGCATTAAAAATGATCATTTAGTAACAAAATATTGTAACTATTTAGGTAGGTACCTTATTTAGCAATATATACTTATGTATCTACTTGGATAGTGTATCTAAATATCTTATTATCTTGCTTATGTGCACGATGGCTTTGAGATTTTGTAAATTAGCTACATACCTATTACCTATTAGATAATATTATACCTACCTACTTACTGAAATTCATCATTCAAATACTAGATAATTATACTAATCAACTCAAAAAATTGCAGATATGTATCAAATAGCAATGATTTCTTTGGTTCTTGTCGGTTTACATATTTTAATAAACTATTTCTTTTATTCAAGGAATAAGTCACACATATAACGCAATTCGATAAGCATTTCATGTTACAAGTAGGTACTTACTAATTAAAATTGTCGTGATTCAATAAGATTCCCGTAGCTTAATTGGAAAAGTATACTGGCGCGAATCCAGCAGATACAGGTTGAAGTCCCGTTGGGTGTCGTATTTTTTTTTATTTTTTTCTAGCGTATATTATATGCATGAGATGTTTTCAAATTATGTATATTCGGTTTACATATTATGCGCAGATCGCACGCGTTAAACGCAATAATTGCGAATCTTTACTTTGCTAAAAAAATAATCTCATCTTAGGCAACCCTGCACTAAAACCACATAATATATACGTCATGCAAGTGTATATATCACAATATACCTAGTATTATGTTATATGAGATCGTGAGAGTAATGTAATGACAGCGGAGAGAAATGATGGGACGCGGAGTGCGTGTCATGTATTCGAATAATTGCTCCGATACGTCCAAACGACAATGTAAAATGAAACGTTTATTTACCAAAGAAACAATATATTTTTCTTTCATACATATTTTGTAACAAAGAAACGATAGGCATTCTCTCTGTCGCTACAACCCAGGGTGGACTCTGCAACTTTACCCGGTCGCTCGCTCTCCTTCTTCAGTCGATCACTCTTGACTCTCCCACGTCTATCTGTATGCAAATATGCCTATCAAATCAGCAAAATCTTGGTTTTCCATCAGTCCGTTTTTCCTCTGGTTTAGGCACCAAACGTGAGATGCTTTGTTGGTGCTGAATCATTCATATAACATACATGCCACGTGGAAGCGTGGAATTTTAATAAATCTGAAGACGTCATGCTCATCAAAGAGGTTATAGAGCTGATTATTATTATAGGTGTAGGTATGTCATCTTCGCCGATGGCGCGAAACATCTTTTGCAATAACAATAAAAATAACTAGTTTAATAGTCATTCCGAATACACGAGTAAGTAGGTAGTTACCAACTACATTACTGTAAATATGGTTCTTTATCCGGTACAAATCTTGCAATCGATTTTTAACTAACTTCCCGAATAGCTAGACATTTGAAACTTTTAGAATATATCAGAACACGATGCCAATCAAAGAGATTAAATCTCTTTAATGCCAATGCATTTTTTTAATACTTTTAGCCATCTTTAAGTAGAATTGAATTCATTTTCAGTTAATTCTGTTTTATTTGAAAAGTTATTTCGACACCATTATTGGTTGCTCTGGGGTCCTAGCATTTAAATTATTAATATATATATATATATATTATACCTACGTGCGTTACTATGTAAATCAATATGACATGTCAAGTACAAATTTTTTTGATCGTTTAAGCTAGTCAAGTCAAGTTTATATGGTTCAACAGAATTTAAAAACGTTGTAGGTATAGGTATAAAAAGTTCTTTTTATCTTGTAATTGTATTTATAATTTTGTATTATGGCACATTGGCCATTCGCTGTAATGACGTAATCTTCTTCTTCTACGGCGCTACATCCCGGGGTGGGATTCGGCCTCCTCCACAACCGCTCTCTACTCACTCCGGTCTCTCGCCACACTTCTCCAGTTACCGGGTCTTCCTATATGAAGCCAGTCCACTTCTACGGCGTCAGCCCATCTCCTTCTTGGACGGCCTCTGGGTTTCTTCCGTTGGGGTAGCCACTTCGCCATGATCCTTGGCGCTCTAACTTCAGGAATTCTCTCCACATGTCCCGCCCATCGCAGTCTTTGGGACTTACAATATCTTATGATTGTTTGCTGTTCAATCAGCTCTTCCAACTCGTGGTTCATTTTTATTGTGTAGTTCCCATTTTCCAGCGTGGGTCCAAAGATTTTTCGGAGTATTTTGCGCTCGAAGACAGCTTATTTGTTTTCCTCGTTTTGAGTTAAGCACCAAGTCTCACAGCCATAAGTGACCACTGGCCTTATAATTGTTTTATATATTAGAAGTTTACTTCTTCGGCCTAGAATTTTCGACCCCACCAGTCACTTGCAGGCATGCCAGCATTTATTCCCGGAGATAAGGCGGATTTTTATCTCCTCTGCTGTCTTATTTTAGGTGTAATGCAGTAATACTCTTTTCTAAATAAATAAATAAATAAATAATTTAAGATACTTGATTTAATTTAAGATTTACGATTTAAAAAAAACGAATCGAATCGAATCTCTCAAGTAAGTAATACCTACGTAGATAGTAGGTACCTACGGTAATAGTCAATCTTTCTGCAAATATTTAATTTACTCTGCGTCCACATGTGCTCGTCGTCGACAAATAAAATATTAATTTAAAGTCCGTGGTCGATCAGCAAGGTCGGCGGGGTGCTGCACACGTCGGTATACCTCCATAGTACCTACCTACCAATCTACAATCTACATACAGGTGAGACAAAACATTGCAAAACGCTGCATATTTAAATCTGATAAAAACTTGATTTCAAAATATAAACGGTAACTTTAAATAGCTAGTTTTGATTCATCATCAACTACTATGGTTGATACCCATTTCTTCGGTAGGTATTACGTTAGGTATGTGTACTTTCAGCCAACTTGTCAAGTTCGTCAATCAACATGTCTTGATTTTTTCCATTTTATCCCACTGTCTCGATAAAGGCAGTCGGGACATTGAAATATTTACGTAACTATTTAATCACTGTCTATTCAAACAATATAGGACCTACTTAAATAAGAATATACCTACCTACCACAAACTATTATAGTGTGCATGTTGCATGTTCTATAGAATTTATCGTTCTAACAGTAATTGTCAGTTTCAACTCTTGTGTGACATTTATTTAAATATCTTTTGATATTAGGCTGCGCGCACACGGCAAAGCGACTGCGCGCAGACGGCAAAGCGAAGTTTCGGATTCATCCGCCAAACGTCGTTTACGGGTCGAATGCGTTTTGTTTGCGTTTCGTTTACGGCGATATATCGACGATGCTGTCCAAACATCTGGACAGAGAAAACACAGTTTTCAAGGAGATTCATAAACGCCTTTTTTTGAAACTGCACCCTGCTGCGAGAGTATTTATCTCTCATTACAGTGGTGTACAAGGGTAAATAAATCAATATAAAATCAGTACATAATATTGCATTATACCTACATTTATTTTCCCACTATTGCTTCTTTTGGAGCTGGACTGTTTTATATCGATAGCGTTTTGAAAATTACCTATTATTGTGCCTATTATGTATCATCATAAACTTTGTCTGATCAATACTATCGACCGAGGGTACTTGATGGAGTTTGAATTTAAATTCTAATTGATTTAAGTTTTGTACTATTATTATTTATTAATAAAATAAAAAAAAAGATTATAAGTTAATACACGAAGAAAGGGTAAAAACTTTATTACCTAGATACCCACTAAGTAAAGGATGAAGTATAAAAACATAATATTGTGAATAATTTGAATACTTGCATTGTTTCTAAAAACTTGTTGTTAATACTATTAATACATTCGGTAGGTAAGCAGTTTTACAAAATAAAATAAAAAGTTTTGACACAGCACAGCTATGAGAAGAAGTATTTCAACAGAAGAAATGCTCGCCATAACTAGAAGGTAAACTAAACTAAATTAAAAAATATACATATACCTATACAAGTACATAGGCACATACCTATCAATAGTAGTAGGTAGGTATTCATTATTCTCACTACAATATATTATTATTGGTACCCGTTTACATTTTAGTGTATATATATATAGATCATCTAGATGAACAGATTTTAAGGGAGATATTTCAAATGTTTATTTATAATTTATTTTTTAAATATTGATTTGATAAAAGATACAATAGGTATAATAATATAATACATTGTTCTGACAAATTATATACAAAACATCTATAAAATATTTTAATTAAATTATATCTGTTTTTTTCCCCATTGCATAAACGCCACTGTGAAATTCTTGATGACACTAATTATTAAGAAAGAAGGATTTTTTCAAATTTTTCGGACTAAAGTAATAAATTATGTCATAAAATATGTGCCTTATTGTGTTCTGCAAACTGATAGTAGTAGTCTTTGTTTTCACCCCTAGTGTTATTATGGAAGAATTTATTTATTGCACTATCCGAAGAATTAAAAAAAAACCTTTTTTTGTCTCAGAGGCCAGTGGCGAACTAAGATGTAAACATTACCTACATATTATTAAGTATTTCTTTTTTACCGTTTTACCTAGATATTTTCATAGTGTAGAAATTATTTCAAATGACTTTCATGCGGATTTTTGTTAGCTATATGCAAATGCAGACATAGTCCAAATAAGCATTAAGCATTCAAGTGAATCTTTCTGGTTGCAAACAATTCATCATGATTGGGTTTTATTTTTACACTGCCCAGACACGTGGTATGACTTAACCGGTAACCGGACAAAACAGGACATGACAAAACAGACATGACAAAATAGAACATGACAAAACAGAACATGACAAAACAAAACAATAACAATACAGAACATGATAAAACAGAACAGCCAGGTTTTTTCCGGGTGTTCTGTTTTGTCACATATTATAAATAAACATTTGAAATATCTCCCTTAAAATCTGTTCATCTAGATGATCTATATATATATACACTAAAATGTAAACGGGTACCAATAATAATATATTGTAGTGAGAATAATGAATACCTACCTACTACTATTGATAGGTATGTGCCTATGTACTTGTATAGGTATATGTATATTTTTTAGTTTAGTTTAGTTTACCTTCTAGTTATGGCGAGCCTTTCTTCTGATGAAATACTTCTTCTCATAGCTGTGCTGTGTCAAAACTTTTTATTTTATTTTGTAAAACTGCTTACCTACCGAATGTATTAATAGTATTTACAACAAGTTTTTAGAAACAATGCAAGTATTCAAATTATTCACAATATTATGTTTTTATACTTCATCCTTTACTTAGTGGGTATCTAGGTAATAAAGTTTTTACCCTTTCTTCGTGTATTAACTTATAATCTTTTTTTTTATTTTATTAATAAATAATAATAGTACAAAACTTAAATCAATTAGAATTTAAATTCAAACTCCATCAAGTACCCTCGGTCGATAGTATTGATCAGACAAAGTTTATGATGATACATAATAGGCACAATAATAGGTAATTTTCAAAACGCTATCGATATAAAACAGTCCAGCTCCAAAAGAAGCAATAGTGGGAAAATAAATGTAGGTATAATGCAATATTATGTACTGATTTTATATTGATTTATTTACCCTTGTACACCACTGTAATGAGAGATAAATACTCTCGCAGCAGGGTGCAGTTTCAAAAAAAGGCGTTTATGAATCTCCTTGAAAACTGTGTTTTCTCTGTCCAGATGTTTGGACAGCATCGTCGATATATCGCCGTAAACGAAACGCAAACAAAACGCATTCGACCCGTAAACGACGTTTGGCGGATGAATCTGAAACTTCGCTTTGCCGTGTGCGCGCAGCCTTAGGTATTATCATAAAATATTTTTTAACTGAAGATCACAACTTAACCGTTTTCACTCATAGTTGCACATTAAAAAAAATAACGAATTATTTCGTTGTAGGGATTGCAACAACAAAATATTTTTCCAGTTTCAATAATTATTGCAAACAATAAACATAATATGTATTATATAGGTACTTATCTACTTATACATATAATATAATTCTGTGGAAGTATAGCTAATAGTTATCAATCGGACTTACCTTCTACCAGCAGCTTGTAATACTCCAAAACTTAGAAACGATGGACGAGTTTGTATATCTGTTTTCAATTTTCAATTGCCACGAAAATTATACTAATTGTGCAAACATTAGTATTCTCCATATTTGTGTACGGTTTCGAGTCATGGCCTATGAGGGCAAGAGGGCAAAAGGCAATTGATGCCTTCAAAATATGGTGTTAGCGCCGAATACTTCGTATTTCTTGGACAGAATACAAGACGAAGAATACAAGATACATACTGCAACTTAACTTCTAAGCTAAAGAAACGGGTCTCGACAATATGCTTGGGTCGCATTCTGCAGATTTTTTTGGCATGGACCTGATATCCCGGAGAGTCTGGACTAAGTTAAACAATTATTGTGTTGTAGGTACATTATTAATACATATTCCATTCTTTATAATTTGTATATTAAAAAAAATGTTTTCAGTGGACTTCGTGGGTCACTTCTGCTCTTAAAACATTTTTCCCTGCTTTCAAGTGGTACTTAGTTATAGTTCTATAGTAATATTCTGGAAAATTTGAATGTGTATGCTCCCGTCAATAATTACACGCGAGATCGCAGCCATGACCTATTTTGGGTGAAAGCTGTTTCCTCGTGGCTCACCAGGTAATAACAGCGAGGGCTATGAGGCTGGTCAATGCACTCCCTAGAGATGCAGACATTTTTAACGATGCAATATTTTCTATTTTACAACGTTTTTCTTAGCTCGTATTCTTATTTGTCCGGTGGTTGTTTGTCCGTTACAAATCTTGCAATCGATTTTGAACTAACTTCCCGACTAGCTAGACGTTTGAAACTTTTAGAATATTTATCAGAACACGATTCCAATGCATTTTTTTAAAATACTTTTAGTCATCTTTAAGTAGAATTGAATTCCTTTTCAGTTAATTCTGTTTTGTATTAAAAGTTATTTCGACACCATTATTGGTTTGGGGTTCTAGCAACTAAATTATTAATATATACGTGCGTTACTATGGAAATCAATATGACATTTCAGTATTATTTCTATCAAGTACAAATTTTTTTGATCGTTTAAGCTAGTCAAGTCAAGTTTATATTTATCTTGTAATTTTTATTGTTTAATTTATATATTTTTTTGAATTATTCTTCTTTTTTTAAACTTACTTACCTATTGTATTTCCTTTCTAATAAAATTATTTTTTGGTTTGTTTTTTTCTATTAATTTGATTTACCTGTACTTTTTATTCTAAATGTCATGTTGTAAACGTCCTGAATTAATAATTTGTTATGTGCTCAATGTGTCTTTTTTAAATAAATAAATAAATTATTGCACTTAGTAAATGTATTATACCAAACTACCAATTAATACCGTCCTATTTTACTGGGACGGTCAATTCACCCTTATCCGGCCTACAAAATTAATAATATTTTGCTTATGGACAAGCCTGTATAGTGCATGTACAGGTAGAAATGGGTAAGAACTTACCTTTATTACTGACTGGAGTGGTAGTACGCGGCGAAGTCGGGATTCGATTACCGGTGAGTTATTGCTATATCCATTTCAGCGCAGCGGACGCTCTGTGACGCTGAGCGAGTCTTGCAAATTTGTTCGTAACATCATCTACGATCCGGTATGCAATGAACAATGACTAATAATTATTTTTACTTCATTAACAGGTGATGCAAATTAGAATCAAGATATTCAGTTCCGTGGAAACATTTTTGGATAATAATACCTTATAATAATGGCAGGGTTTAATTAAATTTAAAAAACTAACAACCACCAAGTGCAAATTGTATCTTAGTTAAATGAAAACATATAAGTATGACTATCAAGGCTTAGTGTGCAGGAATTATGTCGAATCTTAACAGCCTACATCCACCCCTCGCCACTGCTATGTCCCATGGTACATTTAGTTACATGTATGGCGGTAAACAACTCATTACCCGTGTGAACAGATTGATCAGTGAGTGATATTAAATACTGTATCGCAATGACAAATTATTTTAATTTCCATTCCCATAGTACCTATCAAATAATATGACAGTAATAATAAATCCCCAGCTACTCGGATGTCCATTGATGCAAATGCCATTTTAGTCGCTGACTCGATCAATATAATTATTTACTAAGTTATAATGAAAAGAATATTATTTTGACTGTATAAATAGCTAATAATATTTCATCGAAAATGTCACTCAATTTAGTTCCCGGGCTGTTAGAATCTCAATCTCCGTATAGTCCTGCACAACATATCATTGTGCCAAGATGCGGACTTCGGACCCGTATCATAAGTTTAATATTGTAACATACTATTGTACCGACCGTTACGCCACAAATAAAACTCGCTCCTGCATCCATCTTCGACATCTTCATCATTATCCACCACGCCATGGCTACCACACATCGAATCCCACATTAGCGACACCAACGTCCCTAAATATGTATTATTGTGAATGCCAAAAAAAATCACATCGGCATATTCGACGTGTTGCAGCAGTCAAGACGATTTTTTATGTGCGACTGGACTTAGGTTGACGTTGCCATACATTATTATTAATATGTATGAATACGATACCTAACTAGGACTTTACGAACTGAAGCATATTTAAATTTAACAACCAATTCTCGCGATCCTGATCAAATTTCTTGAATGACACCACTGACTACGTACTATTAATTTATCTACAAAAGTTCACTGAAACATTTTCAGCTACACTATAAATTTCATTTGTGGATGATACTGTGTCGGCCACTGCAATTTGCGAGGTATTTATTCGTTTCAGACAATGCTGAAACCGTCCACATTCCAGTAAAGATCGGAAATTCCCGAAAACCTGCGCAGCATCCAGGCATTTGAAGTCAGCACAGATCCCACACGTCACAAAGGAGTAGCCTCACACAAAACGCTGACTCTAAATTGTAGAATGTGAAATAATTACTGATGGAATGAATGCAGTTTGATTTCATCCCCCGGGGAAGTAGGGATATAAATTTCAGTGATAGAAAACCCAAGGCATCTGAAAATATATTTTTATTTATTGAAAATAAAACACCGTATCATTATTCGCCTATCTATACCAATCCACCATGCTGGATGAAATACTCTTCAACCTGATTTATTTTCTCTCTTGATTCTGTCCTTGTCCTTGCTTTGAAAGAAACCAAATAATAAAGTACGCGATGCGACAGAGGTCAACAATGGGCCGGGATTTCGCTCGGCGAGAGGACAACCGTTGGACAAATGCCGTCATACAGTGGTATTCAAGGGGCACTTAACGCCCATAGGGACGCCCTAAAGCCCGCTGGATAGACATACTCATAATGTTCAGTGGATGTGTATGGCAGCATCGAACTAGGGACCGAGAAGAGTGGAGGAAACCAAGAGAGGCCTTCATCAAACAGTGGATCGACCCCGGTTGATGATGATGATTGAGTAGATATACTGCAAAAAACATTTATTGCCATTCTTGAGTATCTGAATGGAGGTATTGAAGATGTCAATAGACGAACATTCGAAACATAATGAATCCTTGGAATTAGGTTAGCTTTAAAAAAAAAATCAATGTAAAAGGGTCTAATTTGCCCAGTATGAAGACCAAACTGGATCAACTCAGTTCAAGGCAGTTATATAATGAAGTAAGTACCTACCTACCTTCCAGTGGCAAAGGGTGGAGGTAGGCTGTCAAGATCCGACATAAATAGTTCACATTAAACTTTGTCAGTCATTCGTATTTGTTTTTATTGAACTAAGACTACAATTTACACATGGTATTAGTTTTTAAAAATCAATTAAATCTTACCTAAACCAAACCATAATAGTTTTGGTATGTTATGGGCGATTCGACAAAATAGTGCATACTTTTTTAATCATACTTATTTGCTTTTATTGAATTAAGAATACATATTTCACATGTTTTTTTTTGAATCAATAAACCCTGCCTAACCAAACCATAGTAGATAAAAAATATTATACTTGGTTTTTAATGGTATACTTTTATATATGGTGCTTAAAATTTAACAAACCAATTAACACCATCTGTAAATTGTTGGCTTAGTACAATGAAAACTGATATGTACGACTGACAAAGTTTAATGTGCACTATTTATGGCGGATCTTGACAGCCTACCTCCACCCTCCGCCACTGGTACCTACGTGCCTACGACTTACGTACATAATTATTATCTATTTTTATTACATAATATTTCGAGTCGAATTAAAAAGGTTTTCCGTCACAAATATATCCCCATTTCATATTATTATTTAGGAGATATAATTATTATCATACAAAATGTATTAAAACTTGTAGGCACTCTGAATCGTTTTTAAATCATACTAATTCCATGGGTCCAATTATTGTAAAATCTGTGGCCGCGGGGATTCCATTGCCATGGCATATTATTTTTTTCAACTGTTTCTTTTATGACGTATAATTAAACGTTTAGCAAACGTATAATTTTGCACAAGTTGGATTGATGTAGCTTATTGTATCATTTTTTAGACTTAGAACACTATACTTTAGAACTAACCTACTGTTAAAAATATCCATCAAAATGATTGTCTTCGTTTAAGATCAAACTACCATTTTATAACAATAGGTAGATGCCTATTTAATATTATGAAAGTATAGTTTTACTGCATTATGTAAAACTTCAATAAATGGAGTAGATACCTACCTACTAAAGACATAAACTTATTCGAATTACCTGTAATTACATTTACTGTAAATTCACCTTTATAAGAGTGTTTTACGTAGTGCGGAATTACCTAAATACTTATATAAAAATATTAAAAAAGGAAAAATATTATTTTTATTAAATTCGTTAATAAACTTCTTCCTTCGGCCGTATCCGCCTCTTAGTTGGAGTAAATGAAGAACACGCGGCGCCTCCAAGAATCCCTGTCACTAACCATTGTTCTTGCATCGTTCCAGGTCATACTAGCATCCCGTAGCTTCGCTGTGTACACTCAATCGGGTTGGCTTGAAAAACCGGCAAGCCAGGTTGAAATTCTCTTCTAGCATCCGTAGCACGTGGCCAAGCCATCACCAACGTCGTCTCTTCACTCTCAGCGTGATGAAAGACTGCTTGGTGCGTTCTCTTATCTCTCCGTTACTCCCAAATTATACCACGCACACCCAGTATCCATCGCAAACATCTGTTTTCGAAGCTCAATATACGATTGCTCTGAGCCTTCGTAAGGCGCCATGATTCGCTACCGTAAATCAGTACCGTCAGGATGCAAGCGTCGAATTGGTGACATTTGGTTTTGACCGAGTACAATTTTGAGTCCAAGACACTCCGCATCGAGTTGAATATTGCTCCAGTCATTCCTATTCTGATAGTGTGCTCTCTCTGCAAAATGCCATCTCCCGTGATGTGTACCCCCAGGTAGGTATTTGAAGCTGTCGACGCTCTCGATATTTTGCTCGTCGCTAATCAGAGGAAAATCTAATCTGATATACTTAGGTAGAATTAAAATAATTATGATAATACGCAACCCTGAATAGATATACTTCAATAAAATGGATTTCATGGCCTGCACATTTTTATTTATATAACAATCGTTGCCTTAAAAATAATAAAACATACCTACTTACTTATTTTTCTTGTAATCAATAAGTACTTACTGTTACAATTATTTACATAGATTATTTATTAAGTATAGAAAATATTTAATTTTTAAAAACCTCAGAAACATGGTTTAATAGGTATAAAAATAAGAAAAAAATCCTAAAGTTGACCAAATGGAAATTGAAATCACACCTTTCACTGCACGGGTGAGCCTACGTAACTATGTTTCTGAAATTTTTCAAAATGGTTTATTTTCAATAATAAAATAGTAGTATGTACCTACATTACGAATATCATATACCTTTCCCTTCAAGAAAACTTATGAAACTACGTTTCAGAGATAAACAAAACGATCGTTTTATAATGTAACGCTTGATCGATGGGGTGATTCGACCAACGAATTCGAGCCAACTTGACACTATCAACTGGACGATAATAACTATATACATAGGACAACTGGACGGCGGGCATCTAGGTGCCACACAGACGAATGAAAAATTCGTTCAAATACTGTTTCAAGATGTCGGTTTATTTCACATCAATATTATAATATGAAATCACAACAACAATACGAGGCTTTTATCAGCCATAAACTTTTCTTTACCTACATAATATGTATCTACCTGTGTATTTACCTACTTATTAGACTTGCGTATCTACTACCTACTTGTTGATTTAAATTGTAATGTACTTCCGTGAATTTCTTCGTAGAATTCATTCGTTTATAACGGCGCCTAGATATCCATCTTTTCAGTTATCTTGTCGCCTCGAATCGTCCCCATTCTCATTTTTGTCTTCATTACCTATCAGATCGCAAAGTCAATCGAGTTATAATCCTCAGTCATGTGGTTTCGACGAAAAAGAAGCCCTGTTTAATTGAGATGTAGAATTCAGACCTGTTAATGACACACAACTATGATGAAGATGGTGATTCAACAACGAGTTCTTCCATCAAACGGCAAATAATGAAAAATAACATAACATCATAATATAATGTGGATTAAAAAAATGTTAACCAACACTAAAGAGTTCAAGATTCTACTTTAGATCAGTAGCGAAGGGTAGAGGTAGGCTGTTAAGATCCGCCATAAATGGTGCACATTAAACTTTGTTGGTCGTACGTAATTATTTTTATTGAAATAACTATGACTACAATTTACAGATGGTGTTGACTGTTGATTAGTTTTGAAAAATCAATTAAACCCTGCCTTACCAAAACATAATAGTTTTGGTATATTTTGGGCGATACGACAAAATTGTGCACACTTTTTCATGAATAATTATTTGCTCTCGTTGGATTAAGAATACATATTACACATATCGTTGGTTCATTTTTTTATTTAATTAAGCCATGCCTAAACTAAACTATAATACATAAAAATAGAATTCTATCTATAAAATATCCAAAATTATGTATAATTTAATTGCATAATTGAGGATCAAACATTCAAAAAGTGATTTGTCACACAGATGTTGAGCTGAGGTAATCAAGAAAAACATATTGTACTCAAAATGGTTTTTTTTATTATAAAACTGTTTAAGGAAAGAATTTTAATCCTGGTATTTTGTATAATCTAAAATTCGCGGAAGTGGTTCATTTTTTGATTTGAAATTTGGACAAAACACGATTTGCATGAAACTTGTGGGCAAAACACTATTTGAATGAAAATCACGGCATTATATTTTTTTATAGGATAAAAGGTTCTTTCAACACTGATTCTGGTTTCCTTTCATAGATTTAAATATGGACTATCAGAATTGACAATAAACGGCATTTTTCAAAATGTGTGACAAATCACTTTTTGAATGTTTGCTCCTCAATTTTAGATATTTTATAGATAGACGAGTATTTTTTGACTAGTATGTATTATGGCTTGGTTTCGCATGGTTTAATTGAATTTTAAAAACTAACCAACACCATTTGTAAACTGTAGTCTTATTTAAATTGAAACAAATACGTATGACTGACAAAGTTTAATGTGTACTATTGACTTCGGATCTTAACAGCTCACCTCCATCCTTCGCCACTGCTTTAGACAGACCTCGATGAAGACAAATGATAGGTAGGTAGGACCTAGAAAAAACGGTTTCGACAACAACAACTGATCATGATGATTTACGACGGTGGCAAATAACAAAACATAATATCAGTAACACCTAATTTCACCAAAATTACGTAACTATTCATTATTGTTATTTTCTGTGTCCAATATTTCACAAATTATAGGGCTACAAACAAAACACTTATAAAAAAGTAGAATAGTTTTTTTAATATGGTAACAATGATACAGTTCTATACCTTCAATTATTTATAATTTTTGCGATCCCTTTTTATAACAACGATTATCAAAAGGGGCTAATTTGGGGTCAGCACGTGCCGTTTTGTGTTTTAGCCCCCAGTTTTCGGTTTTTTTAAACTGTTATTTATTTTTTACTTCACAAAAAAACCTGTGCGTTTTCTTATCGGATTCGTATTTATTTCATACAGTAATAGTAGGTACCAGTGTCGAAAGGCCTAGTGCACATAAAACTTTGTCAGTCACACTTATTGTTTTCATTGAACTAATAATCCAAATCGCAGATTGAGTTGGATAGTTTTTGAAAATTCAATTAATCTAAGTCAAGCCATATGTACCTAATAGACAAAATATATTCTTCTATTAAACTAACTTGCTTTAAATATGTTTACAATAAATAATTTCTGAAATTTTAATTACTACTTCAGCTTAACACCCACGGTGGCCGCGCGGCTTAAGCGTTGGACTATCACGCCGTGGGTCCCAGGTTCGAATCCTGGGTCTGGCAAGTACACATATTATTTTTCAATTTGTGTGTGAGTCAGATGGACCTAATAGGTTGAGCAAGTGGCTGACATCCATTTCTGGTAAAAAACAAAATCTGTTAATACAAACCTCTACTCTGTGGAGGCCCATATGATCCTATTAGGATCGGACATGGTCGGAAAAAAAAACTAACCAACACCATCTGCAGTTTTATTCTTAGTTCAATGAAAACAAATAAGTGTGATTGATAAATTTTAGTGTGCACTATTTATCTCGGATGTCCACAGCCAACCTCCACCCTTTGCCACTGATGGATATATTATCTTATAATATATTTTCTCTCCGTTATACCCTCTTAAATGCCATCTCGCACCTCCTAGGGGTGCAAGTAACCAGATTGGGAACTTCTGTTGTAGGGGACTCTACTTCAAGTGGAAACAATGAACAAGCTAGGTATATGTTTATAGTATGTATGTACATACCTTGTTTTCTTAACATTAATACTGTATACCTATAGCTAATCGATCTTTGGAGGTTTAATTTAATTCTTAACAATTATTGCCGCGTTCCCAAATACATCATGCGGACATTAACTAACTGCTGCGTCTTTGCTGCACTAGACATGCGATTCTGATATTATCAAAGCATCGCTAAATAATACTATCACTAATTTTAGGACAGTGGCGTGCATTATGTAAGAAGAGTTACCATCTTAGCATTTGAAATAAAAATCAAGATAACCAATTGGTAGGTATACGGCGTTAAATCTAGCATTTTTAATACCGCATACCGCTTAATTTTACCAAATTCTATTACAATTTTTACAGATTTTTATTTTTACGGGAAATGGATGATAGCCACTTGCCAGTCAACATATTAGGTCAATACTCGAGATCACTCGAGATACACTCATCGAAAAAGCAACATGTGAATTTTCCAGACCCAAAAGACGATACGAACGCAAAAGCCACGACATTAAAAGCCCCGACGCGTTACCATTTGGCCATTGATGGAGTTAAAATATTATTACCTACGTCCTACACCAAATTTTCTAGAAAATCAACATGCATTTTTTGTACTTATACTTTTTTACTTTAGTACAATACATTAATAAATTATACCACACAAATCTGAGTATTAGAAAAATATTTGAACCGAGAGGGTTTTGAACTCATATCCATCGCATTCCAGGGCAGTATGCTTTACCGATTAGGCAACCGGTGCATAATATAATCCACGCCAAAATTGTATAGATAAATGTTGGCGGCCATCTTTTGTAATTTTGAATCAAGGTATTAGGTATCAGTACTAGTTTTGATTTCTAAATTGCGCCAGGTGTCGAAGTTTTCTTGTAAAGTATTATTTTCCGTAAGTAGGACTATGGTAGATAATAGGGTAGGTACTCGCAATGGTAATTGCGAACTACCATAGCATTGGTGTAAGTAAACTGTAAATTCATGGTGATAAATAAATAGCCATAAACTATCTACTTACATTATAAATTATTTAGCTTTATGATGCATAATACCCCGTTTACACGCGCATGGATTTACTACTAACAGTACGTATTATCGGGGCCATAACAAGAAAATGTACATGTAAACATGTATTATCATGCAAGTTGTAAGATTGCATGCATGCATCAAAAAAGTTGGGAAGCTTCTGAATTTTCATGCGACAGTTGGTTTGTTTTATATAGTAGAGCAGTAGAACGATAGTGGCGAACCTGCTAGTAAAAAAAACAAACTACTTGTCAAATAGTACTATAAAATGACAAAATCGCGTCTCGCTTACTCTTGAAGAATGAGATTGGCGAGACAGTCAGCACTTTTACGTGTAAACAGTTATTATCGCGATAGTTTAAAATACACACTATTAATTGCTGCAAGTAAATTCATGTAGGTACGTTTACAGGCGCTATTAGTCTACAACCACAGTGGTTTAAAAAAAATATATCTATAGTTAGGCGATTCGCGTGTGTATTTAAATTATAAGGTGCATTGCACCTGATTGCTGATTCAATGCCAGCAAACAATACCACTACAAAATATTCAAACCTATGTTTACCATCCCCATGATGCTACTGTTCACTAATTCACCTATACCTATCTAAGCATTATGAGTCAATATAAATACATTAATATTACGTACATATTTAGGTATCATTCCACTTAGTACCTGAAAACATTTTATAGAGCAGTTATTATGTACCTACATATGGGCACTTTTTATAGGTTGGTATTATAGTAATTTCTTTGACCCCATTGTTAAAATATCCACGCACGCCATTGGGAAAATAGTAGTAGCGTGTCCGCTTGAAAACAAAGGAATTGCAAGCCTACAAATAACACGCTTAATGGCTACCGCTTATCCGGTGTAACATCTTATCCGAATCCGGTATTAAAGAAGAACTCGCAATATTATACCTATGCATAGGTACTTCATAGATATATACTCCGGTTACAATTAACAAAAGTCGACCTACGCCACTGCATAGAATAATGCACCATCTGCAGATAAATAGGCTTGTGATACCTTCGTCCGGATTTTCCGGACTTGCATTTCTAAGTGAATATTTTATTTACAAAACTGAATCCAGTGAAAAAAAACTGTCATGATTTACTCAACAAACGAATTAAGCATAAAAGGACCAACGTATCAATCCCTATTTTTTTTTTTTATCTATATCTACATATAAAGGAAAACTATTAGTACTATAGGTACTTACCCATTGTAATACAATAATTACTGCCGCCTATACTGCCTATAGCGTTGTGGATCCCAGGTTCGAATCCTGGGTCTGACAAGTGCACATATTGTTTTTCAATTTGTGTATGAGTCAGAGTATTATGGACCTAATAGGTTGTGCAAGTGGCTGACATCCATTTCTCCCAAAAACAAAATT
The DNA here is from genome assembly GCF_057557595.1 of Rhyacophila brunnea. Classification (NCBI taxonomy): domain Eukaryota; kingdom Metazoa; phylum Arthropoda; class Insecta; order Trichoptera; family Rhyacophilidae; genus Rhyacophila; species Rhyacophila brunnea. The sequence continues at coordinate 37,318,189 of NW_028232848.1, read as the reverse complement.
TGTTAATACAAACCTTCACTCTGTGGAGGCCCATAATATGATCTTATTTTGATCGGACATGGTCGAATCAATTGTATCAATAAATTATCGATCTTATTAAACATAGATTTTAGTGTGTGTTAGTATTAACAGACGGGGATATAAAATTTATTTCAGTTAAAATTACGGTTTAATCAATTTTTACTTCGAATAAAAATACCAAGTGATATTAAAATTAAAACACTTCAAAAATATATACCTAGAGTGTCTGTTGAAGAAAGGTAGGGTGTGGATACCTAACCGGAAAAAAGTGCCAGGATTTAAACTTGAATTTTATTTCATTTACAATTATAATTTATTGACTGAACATAAAATTATTATATCTTTTTATATTACAACAAAATAAACAACTTAAGATTCGCAGATGATACCACACTAATCGCTGATGATGAAAGAGAACTCACAGAGCTGCTACACCGGGTAGAGGAAGAGAGTCGCAAATACGGCCTCCTTATTAATAGGAATAAGACCAAGTTAATGGTTGTTGATCGGGCCAACCTTCTACCAACACCAAGTACACTCCAAAACCTCGGAACAGTCGACGAGTTTGTATATCTGGGATCGACCATCAGTGGAAAGGGCGGATGCGAAGGTAATAATAAGAAGTGTTCTCAATATTTCTATACGGAGTCGAGTCGTGGACCCTGAAGACAAGAGAACTTAAGGCAATTCATGCCTTTGAGATGTGGTGTTGGCGCCGAATCCGGAGCACAGGACGAACCAGTCAATCATCCAGAGACTGAAGATAAAGGAACGGCTCTCGACGATATGTCTGAGAAGAATTCTGCAGTTTTTTGGACATATTGTCAGGCGCGGACCCGACAACCTGGAAAGACGGGTAGTTTTGGGTAGCCTCCAGGGAAGGCGAAGCAGAGGAAGAGCGTCTGCGCGATGGAGCGTCCAAGTGAAAGAGCTGACAGGGGTACCATCCATTCTGCCCTGAGAGAAGCGGAAGATCGAGAAGGATGGAAAGTTTTGGTCGCTCAAAGGATGGCAAAATTTAAATGTGGTCACGATCCTCAGCCACGAGTGCACGACCAAGAAGAAGAAGATATTACAAAAGAAAATGTTAACACACGTCGGTTCGTCGTGTGTTGAAGTGTTTTGCAAGCAAGCTTCCAAACCTTTCAGCACCTCAGTACTCCAAGTTCTTACACAAGACACTGCAGCAGTACCCCGCATCGTCCTGTTACCTCTAGGTATCTTCCGATACAGGATATCTGTTAAAAACCAAACTATTCTAGGATTATTAAGTATACAGAAAAATGGTAACTGTTTCTTTATAAATCAATGGAAGAGTAGCTCGGTGTAGTAACAATTATTGTTCTGCATCCATCATAGTTCACGGATTGTTCTTTTTTGCAGCCATGATTGGCACATAGGCCAAATAAAAAATAGATAATATTGTTGCATGTTACGTTTTAAATCAATGTACGTAGGTACCTATTTACATAGGTAACTATGTATACCTGACTTATTCAATGGATTTTTTTCAGATTGTGATTTATTGAGAGTTGGTCAACCTATTTTCAATGCAGCCACTGGTTTGCTAATTGGGAAATGATATTTTCCAGACCATGTAAGAATTGAGGATCAAGGTTCTATTGAAATAATATGATATATAAATTACACTTCTTTGTTTTCTTTTGGCAGAGGAAAATGAGAAAATTAAGATACCTACCATCTTTTTTATTCAACCTTTACCTGTTTTGAGTTTCTCCGCGCCAGATCCGCTCAGGGACCTAGTAGGTAGCTCCAGCTCCGCTCGCTCCAAGATCTGCTTCGCTCCGGGTAAAAAGTTTTAATAGGTATTATGTTATGTACCTACTTATACAAATATTAAAAAATAAGTAGGTATCTAGGTAGTTTTAAAATAAGGTTTTTTAATCGTTATTTTTATTATTAATTCTAATAAACAAAATTCCGGCAACAAATTGTCTTTCATTATCTGCCTCTTCTGTCAAAATAATATGCCGTATTTCAAATAATTCCAGTGTTGCAAAGTGTCAAATATAATATTTTCATTGGATTTTAGAACGAAAATTTAATATTTAAAGAAAAAAAAAATCCGAAGCAGTGGAGCACTACAAATTTTGGTACTCCGGCTCCGCTCATACTCCGGGTAAAATCCTATTGCTCCACTGTTCCGTTCCCCTGCTCCGAGCTCCGCTCTGATTTTATGCGGTCATTCATCCTTATTTTGATTTTAAGTATAATTAATTAATTAATGATTATAAAAATAATAGATAGGTATAGGTATCTAGTTATTAATGACATCCAAAAACACACAAGAACAATTGCCTACAAGATATATTATGTAATCCAAAACTAGCAATGTAAATGTATTTTAATAAGTACCTACTTACTTATAGATATCGTATGCCTCTAGTCATTTAATTAATACCTAGAACAATAAAATTATTGTTGGTCAATTCCATCTTTTTCAGTCCGGCTGACGATCACCTATTTCATTTAGCTCGACGAAGAAGTAGGTACATCAATAATGTCGTATCCGGAAAATTGTACATATATGCAGTTAGCCGTACCACAGTTCACCGTGAGATATTGTATCGGAATCCGACGGCCGTATAGCATTGAGATTAAATTCATGTCTAAATAAAACACTTTAAAATACTTATTAAAAACCACAGGAATACAAGGAAAAAACAGAATAATATAGGACATAGGTAGAAGAGTATAAGTTTTAAAAAGACGATCATATCGTATTTATTTATATATAATTCTGAATGATTCAATAGTAGACTAGCAGGTAGGTGCTCGTAAATATCAATTCGTATGTATCAAATACCCGATAATACCTAATGACAGCGTTTTTATCAGATATTTGATACCAATAAACATTAAATTAATGTTTTTATTCAATCTATTAAAATTAATACATTACTCTCTGCCATCATCCATGAACAACGCATCATTTTTGAATCTCAATACTACATGGCCATCTATTTCCCGTACAAGAACTGCCGGTGAACTTTGATACGGGGATATGTTTCTAATACGTACAGTTGACATGTAATAATGTAGTGACATAAATTCATATGTACTTACACTATAAATATCTAAAATTGTAAAACAGTAGAAAAAATAAATTATTTATAAGTATTTATAGGTAGATATATATCGTAAATAGATTAAATCTTTTATTTTGTAGCTAATATGATTCTGATTCACACGAATGCAGTTTTCAAACAATAGCAAGATAGGTGGGACATCCAATCAGATGCTTTTCTTATAGGCACACCTCGTGACATTTAATATTATTTTGACACATCTTTTATCAGGTAACCAATTATATCATCAACCAACCCATCTTTTAGACATCTTGCAAACGGCAATGTTCAATGTTCAAATTAAAATTATTATATCCAATGTAATCGACAATCGTATAATATAGTAAGGTTCTGTACACAGAACTGATGGTGCCGCCATTACAAATGCATGTTTGATTAACGGGTCAAATCAATAATCAACTGATACCGTGTACCAAAGGCAAGGACTCTATATAAAACAACAGGAGGTCAGCGATAACTCAAACGTGGATATGGAGTAAAAAAAAGTGTGGAGTAGTCGTCGAAAGGAGTTTAGTGAAGGCACGCAATGTTTTCGGCTGACCTCTGTGGTTGATACAACAAACTAAAATGACAGGGGTTGAAAATATTTATAATATTTGGAAATACTAAAAGTACCTACTACTTCAATTGATTATTTAATTACATAATTAAAATGTAAATGTAACATGTACACCTAGTAGGTAAAACAACAATAAAATTTGCTTGATATAATAATAAATTAAATTAACATTAATGAATTCTGGGTTCCTTAACACAACTAAGGAAAAACAGCAATCGTTTAGAAGAGCATAAATAAACTCCCCATTCCTTTATGACTTAGGCCTTTTCCACATGGCGCACATTGCTGGTGCATGTAACCTCATTGAGCTGTCCACACGTACTCGCGACGTGACGACTGTCGCGAGCCGTCGATGTACAGGTGATCTCATTGAAGTGTCCAGATGCACTCGCGGTGAATCACGGCGACACACGCGCCATGTGGACAAGGCCTTAGGTAGATATACAGACGTTTTGTAATTATTTAAGAAAACAGCTATAACTAAAACAGAAAATAAATGTTAAAACAGGAACACAAAAAAGTAAAAGTAGTAATAACTACAATTTTGCAGCATCTCTATCTCGCGTAGGCAAAATAAATGATCCTAATATTAATGCGGAAACGACAATGAAGATGTAATAATGTTCGCTTTATGATAGTGAAAGACGAAGATTCCTTGAAAATTTAAGAAATCAAAATAATGAATTACCTACCACTTAATTTTGAGATGTTTATAGCTCAACCAAATATCAAAGCATTTTTTGCAAGTACCTATGAAATTATAATATAACATGGTTAAAACTAACATGTAATATTAGGATATACCTACTTACCCATTAAGAATAATACGTGCATACGTATTACCGATGTATCTATCTGTTTTTGTTTTTATAATCAATAATATTCTTGTTTAATAATACTTAACGGTGTACCTACAGCCAAATAATCCTCAGCTGAAACTTTGTAGCAAAAAATATTCATTGTCAAATAACATTGATGGGAATTCATTTTTCGGTTGATAGGTATACCTACTTGTAGAAAAATTACAAATAATAATGTATAGACTAGTAGGTTTGTGTGTTTTTAGAATAGTATTTTCCAACTAATTATTATACGAGGGTGGGTCAATAATTCCTTAGAAAAAAGCATTAAAACAGTTTTTATTTTTGTATTTTTTTTTTATTTCTCAACATAATCTTCTTGGAGCTCAATACATTTGGTTAGACGTTTCTCAATTTTTTTTAAACCGTCAGAAAAATAAGTTTTCGGAAGGTCCTCAAAATAAGCATTTGTCCGATCGATGACTTCTTCATTTGAAAAAAAACGTTGTCCACTTAGCCATTTTTTTAAGTTTGGGAAAAGGAAAAAGTCACTGGGGGCTAAATCTGGCGAATACGGTGGGTGGTCGACCAATTCGAACTTCAATTCTTCAATTTTAGCCATTGATCGTAAACATGTCTGAACACGGGCATTGTCCTGATTAAAGAGGATTTTTTTCCTGTTTAAATGAGGCCGTTTTTCTTCAATTTTGTTTTTTAGCTGGTCCAATAAAGATGCATAATAATCCCCTGTTATTTTTTTTCCTTTTTCCAAATAATCAACGAAAATAATTCCACGTGCATCCCAAAATACAGTAGCCATAACCTTACCAGCTGATTTTACGGTTTTCGCCTTCTTTGGACATGGTTCGCCTTTCGCAATCCACTGCTTTGACTGTTCTTTCGTCTCGGGAGTATAGTGGTGTATCCATGTTTTATCTACAGTCACAAAGCGACGAAAAAATTCATCCAGATCGCGTTGCATGAGCGACAACAGGGCTTTAGAGGCCACCACCCTATTGCGTTTATTGTCGACTGTGAGCAAACGCGGCACCCATCTTGCAGAAATTTTTTTCATGCCCAATTTGTCATGTAAAATAGAAATGACGCTACTTTTTGAGATCCCTGTAACCTCAATTATCTCACTCAACTTTAATCTTCGGTCACTTAACACCATATCGTGGATTTTATTGATCATTTCTGGTGTAGTCACCTCTACAGGACGTCCTGAGCGTGGTTCATCCTTTGTTGATGTACGACCACGTTTAAATTCATTTAACCAGTTATAAATAGTTGCAAGTGAAGGAGCAGATATGCCGTGAACTAAATCCAACTCATTTTTTATTTCCTTTGCTGTTAACCCTTTTATATTAAAATGTTTAATAACAGCTCTAAACTCAATTTTCTCCATTTTCCATTTTTCCATTTTCCACAAGCAACAATTTTTAAATGTACGAGAAACACACAACAACCCGACCAATCTGATTGAAACTTCGCAGCATACTGAATCGGTAGTGCCGCTGCATGAAAACAAACCGCTTACAGTACTAGTCGCGCCACCTGTCGGCTTTTCTAAGGACTTATTGACCCACCCTCGTACATAATAACATTTCACTTTCTATATCGCTTGAGGCATATTTGTATGCCGCTGCGTACAATATATATATAGGGGAAAGTATGATATATCGTACCGTTAGATAAATCGTACCACCTCAATATCTCTAAAACTAGCCAACATTTTTTAAGACTAGTAACATTCAGCGAAGCGAAGCCAAGTTCATAGTTGATCTGTTATGTTTGATTTATATTTAATACACGCGTGCGTTTGTTATTGAGTAATTTCCCTTTTTTGCATTCTTCATCTAACTTTTCCGGATCTTGCGTAAGGTGATTTTGTGGGCGAAGGTAAGTCTTTTAATTTTTTCTCAAATAAAGTTTTGCTAACATGTTCATACAGCTTAATATTGAGTCACGGTAAAAATGTTTTAAATATATAGGTTATGTTTTGGTGATATTCATTTTACAAAACTCAGAGTTGGATAAATCGTACCACCCATGATTTGGTAAGTCGTACCGGTACGATTTACCTTACCACAATAAAACCATTAGTTGTTTTGTGACAAACTGTTTTCGTGTTATCATTTCAGATGACATCGACAAGAAAATAGGTACTACCAATGGTATTTTGCCAATTATGGCCAAAAATATTTTATTTTCCTGTTTGCAAATTTAAAATGTTGGACCTAGGTACGATTTACCGAACTTGTGGTACGATTTATCCTCACAGTTCGTCAAATCGTACCAAAAGCGTTTTTTTTAACTTGATATTTTAACATGTTCCAGTTATTAAAAAGTTTTTTTTTTATAAAATATTATCTGAAATTTGATAAACTTTCATTTAAATCCTCTTTCACTTTCCTGACTCTTTTTAATCGATAAATAAAGGGAGTTAAGTACGAAGTGGTACGATATAGCATACTTTCCCCATAGCATAATACATATTTCAATATACAATATACATCTCTATATATATAAAAATCTCGTGTCACGATGTTTGTGGTCGAACTCCTCTGAAATGGCTCGACCGATTTTTATGAATTTTTTTATGTATATCTTTTAGGTATGAGAATAGGTCAACAAGTATATTTCATACCGCTAGGTGATTAGGGTATCTCTATCCAGAAAAATTTTCTTTTATTTTTTTGACAATTTTTTTTTATGTATTTTTTTATTATTTGGCATAAAAAATACCTATAACCCCAAATTTTCACCCTCCTACGCCCACCCTCCCATTTTTTAATCGCGATTTTATTATTTTTGTATGAACAAATTTAACCGTCGTTCGTATTTCCAACAGAACGAAATTATTTATGTTGTTGAATGACAGATGGCGCTACGTCCAAGAAGAATTTAAGAGAAGCGTTGCGTCATTTTGACATTTCATTCGGCATATCACAACGCAGTGCGTGCAAAATTTTGTACGGCTTATTTTAATTTATCTATTTTTATGTGCGTGTATTACAGTGCACAATGCCAGCAAGACGCAAGGGGGGCCATTTGTGCCGTCGAACGAATAAAGCAACAAACATGCAAAATAGTAGAGCAGATAGAACAGACGAACAAATCCAACAAGATAACAAAAACGTGCGTGGAAGGATGTCGCAATTGCATGCATTCCAATCACAAGAGGCACGAGCTGAACGAAATCAACAACGACAATTGAAACGGAGCCAAGCGCGCCGGTTCGTAGTTAACACACGCAGAGCAAATGACCGACAACGCCAACAAGTACATCGAACATTTACATCCGCTTCGTTCCTTCGTCTCGCATTCGAGTAGGAGCCAGAGATTGAATATTCCGCTCATCCGAAAGTGCTGATTGGTGCTATGGACAAAGAATGTCCCCATTGTCATGCGCTCAAATTCAAACATGAGTCAGCCGGGATGTGTTGCGCATCAGAAAAAGTGCAACTACCAGAAATTGAGATACCACTAGAACCATTGAACGGCTTGCTCATCGGCACGGTCCCAGATTCAAACCTGTTCCTGAAGTCCATTCACACATTCAATTCATGCTTCCAAATGACTTCGTCCGGAGCAACAGAAATAGTTCACAATACTGCGGCAAATGGTCAACAATTCCATTCTACGTTCAAAATCAAAGGCCAAGTATACCACAAAGTAGGCTCATTGCTGCCAATGCCAAACGAACCACATACATTTTTACAAATCTACTTCATGGGCGCGGCCGTGAGGACATCGATCATGTGGATGCACGTTGCGGCTACAATAGCCTCAATTTGCCTAATGCCAGGCGCATCGTCGGCAAACTGGACGCCATGTTGAATGAGCACAATGAATTATTGAAATTTTTCAAAACACACATGCACGAATTGCAAAGTGACAATCACGCTATTGTCATCAATCCTGATAAAACACCAGCTGGAAAGCACGTACGTCGATTCAATGCGACTGTTGTTGACGACATTGCTGGAATCATGGTTGGCGACCGCACATCGACGTGAGAAATCGTGATTCGAAGAAGAAACAATAATCTGGAGTTCATCGCTGACACACACCGTTCATAGGACGCTCTCCAATATCCGCTAATTTTCTGGAAGGGACAAGACGGATATTGCATAAACATTAAACAACGAGATCCTGTCACAGGTAATTCATTCATTATGAACATCATTACTCATTTTGAATTGAGAAAATGAATGGTTGATGTTTTTTTGTTTTTATCGGCGTCATCGTCTACAGCGCTCTATTCCTCTTTCTGTCATATATCCCATCCTCACACACTTACGATACATTCGTTAATTTTTATTTAACAACTAAAATATTCACTAGAAATAATTTATATGGCAGAACAACGTTTGCCGGGTCAGCTTGTAATAATATAATATGATCATAGCATTGGATTATAAAACAATATAACCCTCTGAAAGTGTTGCTAATTGAAACACAGGTTCATATAAGTACTTGTAATACAAAATATAATATAACTAGTATCTTGACGGGAAAACAACCCCAATCTAAGCGAACTATGCCTACCTTGATCGTTGTCTCAGCTATTTTTAATAAATTTTATTTTTGCTCTTATCTTGGAACCCATCGCGGATCGCATCTTTCATTTAAGATTTTAAGACATTAAACCCCTAAAATATATTAAGTGACTATAATTTCAATACGGAACTATATAAAAGAAAATATTTTCGTACCTACGATTATGTAATATAATATGATTTGAATCATCCCCCCCAATTCGGTAAGAGGATTAAATGTTTCTTGGTTATCTACCCCTGAATGTTGACATTAATTTATCTAGTCTGCGAAACTTTCTATACACAAGTGGCTATCGGCAGATATCGACGGTATTTTATCATAGGTACTTATGTATTGAGGCGGTTAATTTTTACAATTAGTTAACCGACTAAACTGTCAAAAGGTGCTATGTTTTAACATCCCCTCTCTTGGCTGTGTTAACTTTTAGAGTGAGATAGATAATTTTGACAGTTTATACGGCTAACTTATTGTACATACATAAATATGATAGAGTCATAATACTTATTACTTTAGCCATCGATAGCCGCCTTCTGTATGGAATAGACCCACTGGACTTGAAGATAATACGATTGCTGAGCGATGTGCCCAGCTCTTTTCCATTTTATAACAACTTCGCGAAATTATTTTCTAAATACACTATGTATTGACACAATTTACATTTCTTTTCATTTTTTACTTACCTTTGTGAGTAATCAATTAAAACAAAAGTGCAGTTGTAATCAAGTATCAAGTACCTAAGTAATAACTAATTATAATACCTATTTAACATCTGCTATATTATTTATTTTAAATATTGATTAAAATGTGAACCCGTGTTGGAAGCGCCTGAACTAAATGTAAACATTATAAAAGTTCACAGCTTGATACATCTCGATTTTTGGGCATTATGTTAATCGATTTTAAATCAATACGACAATAAATAAAAATACTACAATAATTTAAGTGTATAGTTAAATCATTTAGAAATACTTACCTATTATAGTTTACCTGTAAAGAAAGGTCTGTCAGATATAAACAATGTACCTACTTAACAACCTTATGGTAATAGCAAATGGTTTATCTAGTTTTCAAATTACGAAGGGATCAAAACGTCAGAAAATACTTGAATTTGAACTAAGAATAACCGATAATAATATGTACTTACTATAATGATCAAACTTCAAATAGAAATGGGCTGGACATATAGCTAGAAGAAGGGACAATCGTTGGAGAAAGCTAGTCATCTAGCAGTAGCGAAGGATGGAGGTAGGCTGTCAAGATACGACATAAATAGTGCACATTAAGCTTTGTCAGTCATACTTATTTGTTTCCATTAAACTAAGAATACAATTTACTGATGGTATTAGTTAGTTTTTTAAAATCAATTAAACCCTGCCCAACCAAACCATAATAGTTTTGGTATATTTTGGGCGACACGACAAAATTGTGCACACTTATTTTTTTTCGTTGGATCAAAAATACATATTACACATATTGTTGGTTCATTTAAAATTCATTAAGCCCTGCCTAAACCAAACTAGAATAGATAAAAAATATTATTATCTCTATAAAATAGTAAATCATAAAGTTATGTATGATTTAATTGCATAATTTTAGTTATTTTATAGATAAACGAGTATTTTCTGACTGTTATCTATTATGGACTGGTTTTCGCAAGGTTTCATTGAATTTTAAAAACTAACTAACACCATCTGTGAATTGTAGTTATATTTCAATAAAAACAAATACGTACGACTGACAAAGTTTAATGTGCACTATTTATTGCAGATATTAACTGCCTACCCCCACCCTTCGCCGCTGTCATCTAGTGATACCCAAGAAGTAGGTACAGAACGTCCACAAGGTAGAAATAGAGGCCGCTGGATCGATGAATTGATTAAGTCCTGCAGAAGTACGTGGCAACGCAGTGGATTCACCATGAAGATATCTTCATCCAGCAGTGGATAAAATCAGGCTGTTGATGACTGTAATGATTGCAAAATATGTTTTATAAAGATTAAGATGCATATTGATGATTGAGATGAAGGTGTATCATTGTTTTGGTTTATCAAACGAAATACCAAAAGTACCTACGCGTCGAAGTTTTGAAGAACTGCTGAAATACTGTTCATTAAAAGTTAACCGAAATATTCTTTCCCTTACGAGAATAATAGCGTTATTCGTTAATTTGATCGAAAATTTCAAAAACATAACTAAAAAACTCTTGAAATGCTTAAGGGGGGACATGCTCACCGTACGTCAAAATGGAGCTTTTATGCTATTGCTATATATATGCTCAAAGCATGATCCTGGACATTCCTTAAACGTTGTAGATAATCTATTTACATAATTTTGAAGCCTTATTATCCTTTATAATTATTTTAAACATTTGATGACTGCAAATGGATTTTTATTACATAAAATAGTATTATTTTAAACCTCTCGCTCTAATGTTTTAGAATATAGTCATATTTCAGTACACGCATGTGCAGTGGTGTTAAGATTTTTTACATTTATTCATTTTTAAACGCATTTATAAAACCATTAGTATAATTATTGTCGACATTATTATAGTGAAATATTTACGATAAAAAATTACATTGATAATCTCTGTGATCCCAAATTTGACAAAAATTAGGCATTTTATTATTCAAAAAATGGGCAAGATTAATACACTTGAAGATCATTCTAAAGATATTGATTATAAGCTATGTCTTTGACCATTCAAGTGTGATAAAAATCTTACGAATAATGATTGCTTTATAATAATTATTGACCTAAGAATAAGGTAGTGTTTTTTTGAAATACGCCATTTCTTTTGGCATTCCCCAGTGGTTAAGCTACAACATACGGCCGTAGCCATAAATTGACAAACTATAATTGAAGTAGGGAGTAAAAATGTGTTAACGCGCGTGTTTGAACATGTACCTAACCGATTTTTTTTTAAACGGTAATAATAAAAAAACAGTTGTTTTAAAAAAAGCGTGTAAATTTTTTGATTCGCTGGAATTCTACCACTGTTACACAATACATATTAAATAAAATACCATGCTAATAATGTTAACAATATTCCACGGTATGTATTTTTTGATTGTTCCACTTTTCATATCAAATAAGCCCGACCTACGTCATCACGATATTCGGGGCACAAAGGCAAATATGAAATTGAACAAAAGGGAGCATATGCGGAACAAAGGGACACAAGTGGGCAACAAAGGTACAATTCTGTGATCCCGGCAACATCCTTTGGATCAAAAGACATCCGAAATACTTTGTCTTTCGGGTGGAAAGATACACAATAGTTTTAGGCTATATTATCTTTAACTCTGCAATATATTAACTATACAAATGTTGTATAATAAGTGATATTTAAACCAGACAGTATTTACGACCACGTGTATAAGCCAGGCATGTCCTACTTAAATTACCGACCTAGACTGTGATCTACCGTCCAGTATCAAAACTGGCAGTAGGTAATCTACCCCACTCTCACATTGAAAATCTTCAACTTAAACAATCGGGTTAATATTACTTGGTTGCAGTAGCGAAGGGTGGAGGTAGACTGTTAAGATCCACCATAAATATTGCACATTAAACTTTGTTAGTCATACGTATTTATTTTTATTGAAATATGACTATATTTTACAGATGGTGTTGGGTAGTTTTTAAAAATCATTTAAACCCTATCTAAACCGGACCATAATTTAGTTTTGGTATTTTGTGGGCGATACGACAAAATTGTGCACTCTTTTTCATTCATATACTTATGCTTATTTGTTTTCGTTGGATTGAAAATACATATTACACATATTGTAGGCTCATTTTTTAAATCATTAAGCTCTGCCTAAACCAAACAATAATATATAATTAACTATTTCTTTTATTCAACGAATAATTCACAATATTTAAGAATGTACCATTCTAATTATTGAACATACATAATTTTGAAAACACTTTTTGAAAGAATATATTATAACCAATAGAAAAAATCTTTTTGAAAAAAGTAAGCCACCCCAGCAGGGAATCGAACCCTGCATCTCCTGGGTTTACGCCCCGTCCGTGCATTACCTCTATGCTACAAGGTGACGTACTAATTGCGACAAATTTTAACTATTGGCCTTTTTAATACCCACTCATCAGCGTACTTCAAAATACCTTCTAAACACCTTGTAGCATAGAGGTAGGTAATGCACAGACAAGGCGTAAACCCAGGAGATGCAGGGTTCGATTCCCTGCGGGGTGGCTTACTTTTTTTAAAAAGATTTTTTCTATTGGTTATTATATTCACTCAGAAAGTATGTTCAAACAATAATAGATACAAATTATTATTCTATCTATAAAATATCCAAGTTACCTACCTATGTAGGTATGATCTATTGGCATATTTTAAATATTTTATAGATAGACGAGTATTTTTTGACTATTATTTATTACGGCTTGGTATTCGCAGGGTTTAATTGAATTTTAAAAACAAACCAACACCATCTGTAAACTGTAGTCTTGATTCAATAAAAATAAATATGAATGAATGACAAAGTTTACTATGCACTATTTATAGCGGATATTAACAGCCTACCTCCACCCTTCGCCACTGCTTGGTTGAGATAACACGTTAAACGATTACACTTATCCTTAACCATCACAAAGAAATACATATTTAATTTCCCATTCATCAAAAAAATGATAAATAATGACAAACTATTCTCATACTGTGCAAAGAGCTTACTGTATAACCGTAAAGTAAACTACGCAGCGCAAGGATTTATATACTTATTTTCTTTCTCTCACTCCTGCAGCAGGCCACGAGTGATCATGCAATACGAATCAAGTAAGAGGACCAGGCAAATTAGTCATGGTTAATAATTGAAAACGACTTTCATGAAACCTGGTTAAAGAATCGAAAATATGAATGGTTTATGTGTCCCTTTCAAAAACTCTATTTAAATACATAATATTATAATATTATAACTGAACATACTTACAACCTTTTTACATTTTAGGGACTCAATTCCTACGCTATCGATCAGAATCCATCCCATGATCGACGCGTTGGGCATCACATAAATATGTGCTTTCATAAAATCCCATACTTAAATGTTTTTTGACCTCACCAGGAATTGAACCCGGAGCCTTACGCCTAATGCCTTCGGCACTTGACTTCGTATTAAAACAAACATTACGACATGTTTGACTTGTTTTTCCTTTGACTTTTTCCACCGCTTGTAAAACAAACTCTTGAGACGAAATACTTTGTCCTGTAATTTTATAGGTTCCTACTTACCTTTATGAATCAGTTCATGTTTTAGAGTCCTTTGTCATACAACGAATTATTTTTTTTCAGATACGTTTTATTTATTATTCCATGACACTGACCCATTTTTTGCGACTTTGGAAGAATGATTTTTGGTATTTTTGTATAGTGTAATATTTATAATAATATGCATTAGTCATAGAACGGATATTTTAAAACCTAATATAAGAATTTATTATTGATCATACACATTATTTTGAAAACGCTTCTGAGAAAATATATTATAACCAATAGAAAAAATCTTTTTGAAAAAAGTAAGACACCCCCATCCAGCAGGAATCGAACTCGCCCACGCACATTGACCACAATGCTAAAGGAGTCATACTTAATTACGACAAATTTAATAACTAATAGCTTTTAATACTCACTGAAGCTTTTTCCGAATATAGCTACATTGGCGATCGGCTTTGGTATTTTAAATCAAAGTAGGTATTTCTTTAATTACTAACCGACGTCACGGATCACCCCAAGATTTTTGTTGTAACTCAGGTACTTGATCTTGCTAATAATTTTTAAATTAACTAATTTTTTTATTCAACGAACAATTCACAAGATTTAAGAATGTACCTAACATTCTAATTATTATTGAACATACATAATTTTCTCAGAATTTCTTGATAACTGAAAATCTTAAATTTTGTGAATTATTCGTTGAAAAAAAATAGTTAATTTAATATAAGAATATTTATAGGTACCTACCTACTTAACTAATGTTTGTACAATTTGTTCTTCAATTTGCCACCCTGTAGTAAATGATGTCCTTTAGCAGCAGGCAACGTGCGTAGGAACATTATATATTATATCACCATAGGTTTCAGTTCACGTAATTGACTGGTAACTAGTGCATAAGTAAGAAGGTATATATATATATTTTTAAATTTAATCATTTTAAAATGTTTTTCGGACTTTCACCACTCGCTGAATCTTATCGCTAGGATATTTCGCACCCCTAACACTGCCACTTGGTGCGCCTTTACTTTGTCGATTGTCCTCCAACAGCTACGGCCGAGTTCAAACTTCCTAAGCAGATATAGGTACCTAAAACCAAAAACCGAGAATCCCTCAAGCATGGAAAATGTAATATTTAAAATATTTATTTGTATCCTTCCTTGCATGAAATCCTACATAAAACGACAATAATAATATTTCAGGGAGAATCGACAGAATAGAATAATAATAAAAAATGATGGAAAAATAAAAATATGATCCGTTATGAGATTTGTCAAAAACCTTTGTGCCTTTGCTGGCATTCAATGCGTCCCTGTCAAAAATTATCTCGTCAAAAATTCTCCCGGACGAATAAACGTCTCTTATATTATGATATCAGCTAAGGCAGTACAGCGTTTGAGAAACCAAATAGTTCACTCAAAACCAAACTGCCCCGCATGACAATCGGTCATAATCGAGCGTATCACAGTACCCTACGTCTGGTGTGAAGCATCAGCAGTTATTTACGCATGTGAATGTATCAGGATTAAATCAATGCCCAAGTCTTGGGCCACCACGCATTCATGTGTGTCAATGCTGGGTTTGACTAGAACACATATTGTTTTTCAATTTGTGTATGAGTCAGAGTATGGACCTAATAGGCTGAGCAAGTGGCTGACATCCATTTCTCGTAAAAACATAATCTGTTAATATAAACATCCACTCTGTAGAGGCCCATATGATCCTATAGGATCGGACATGGTCGGATTTTTTAAAAATAAAAATACGCATGGGGGAGAGGTGCACACTGAACCAATAAAAAATAAATAACTCTAATTAATAAAAATACCTACTACTTATAGTTATTATTCTAAAAGCAGAGCTAAAAGATTATTGACATAGGTACAAGACGATGTGAAGAGATTTTCACATACGCAATAAGATGAAATAAATTTTACCTTTTTTGCGAACAAGTCAGACAGCCCAATAGATCCAATAGCTGGTTGAGGATGCCATTCCTTTCCGTACACATTTTTGAACATTCCCAGTGGATGCGGTTGGCATTCTGTAGTTCTCCGCCACATTGACATGTTGGTCGAATGAAAAGTCTTATCTCACAGAGCTTGGCAGTGAATCAACAGTGTCCAGTCAAAAGTTGACTGGTATAGTAATGGTAGGTATAGACAAATGCATCAGGAATGGGTATTCTTTATTTTTTTAAATAGCTAATATAGCTGGTCCGTTACATATACCAACAGCAGTGGCGAAAAGTGGAGGTAGGCTGCTGTAGGCTGACATAAATACTGCACAGTGCACACTAACTTTTGTCAGTCATACGTATTTGTTTTCATTGAACTGAGACTATAATGTGTACATGGTAGGTACTTGTTAGTTTTCAATAATCAATTAAACCCTGCCTTATCTAAACCATAGTAGATAATAGCCAAAAAATATTCATCTATCTATAAAATATCTAAAATTATACATTACAATTATACAATTTTTTTTTTTTTTAGAATTATTAATAACCATGTCCTTGCTTTTTCGTACAAGGTGGTTGTTAGTAATTTTTGAACAATCACAAACACCCAGGCTTTGAGAAAAACACATAAATGTTTTTGTCATGACCGGGAATCGAACCCAGGAACTCTCGACATAATTTTAGATATTTTTATAGATAAAAGAATATTTTTTATCGATTACGGTTTGGTTTGACAGGGCTTACTGAAATAAAAAAAAAACTAACCAACACCATAATTAATGTAATATGTTTTCTTAATTCAACGAAAACAAATAAGTATTACTGAAAAAGTATTCACTATTTTTGTCGGGTCGTCCATAGCATACATAAACTAATGTGGTTTAATTTAAGCAAGGTTTAAATGAATTTTAAAAACTAACCAGCACCATCTGAAAATTGTATTCTTAGTTCAATGAAAACAAATAAGTGTGACTGACAAAGTTTCGTGTGCACTATTTATATAGAATCTTAACAGCCTACCTCCACCCCTCGTCACTGACCAACTGGTACCTAATTAGTTGATAATACTATAAATACTAAATTACTAAAAAACCACTCACAAATATCACAACTGCCTCAATGTCTTTATTTTTATCCAGCCGTCCTTCTATGAAGCATAATGAAGGGTCCTTAATGCATCAGGACTTGCCAATTGAAGGTTGGCAGTCGCGCCGTAGTCCGCAGAAGGTACCCACCACCCTCAGGGGATTCAAAAGCCCTTCAAAGCCTTCATTTTTATTCAAATCCAACATTCAATGCATTTCCTTAGAATTATTTTCATGGGCTTTTCACTGTTTGTATCGTGCCACGTACAGGTGAGTGTACATTTTACTAGACGTCTGTACAGCATGGTTTGAAAATGTAATAGCCCTTCTATGATAATAATTAAAGAACTAGCACAAGCACACGGTTTCAAATCGATACACGTTTATCTTATTAACTAAAACTATAATAATAACTAGATTTTCAATAAAAAAATATCTGTATCTAATTTAAAAATGAAAATAATTCTGACAGCAGTAAAAGTCAAACAAAAGAACACCAAATTTAAATCGAATCCAAAATATGCATACTGTGTCTTAATCTATGGTAAAAATTTAAAATTGGAAGGCACAAGTAAACCAACTTTGTATTTTATATACCTACCTACCAGTGGCGAAGGCTCCATACTAAGCGATTATTTAAAGCTTACCTTCTATTTTCAAGTATTTAATTTATATAAATAAATATCTATATTGTATGACATTGTAGGTTATAATAAAAATATTGATTGCCATCTATCGTCGTTATTTATAAGTAGAGCTTTTAATTTAGTCATGTTTCGAATCAAAAATAAATAACGGAACGTCCAACGTGAGTGCTATTTTTAGAATTATTTCAACGATAATCCAAGCCGAATTTTCTACCGAAATTCAGTTGCCAACTTCATGCATGTCTGGGTTTTTGTTCGAGACTCAGAAGCGTTAACAGACAAGCTTATTCGAAATGTTGATTTGTTTATTGTCTTTGCTTATCTTTAAAAGCAAATAATAAATAATAAGGATAATTAAAAAAATAATAACTATTGTGTTCGATCACATTTATAATTTATAAATTGTTATTAAAAATAAATATTGTATTAATTCGCGATTATTATTTAGGTTACTTCAGTCATAGACAAACATAACATGCTATTCACAGTTTATGTCATTTTGACATGTCAAAGCGGTGGTAAAGGTTTATTTTATAATACAAAATTCATTGTGTTACTGTGAATGTGGATAAATTATCTCATATTGTACCGAAATCATTCGCCAGTGCTTTAAATATATAAGTATTTATTAAATTGTGTAGTGTCCCGGTAGAAAATGTGCGAACGTTTGCATTTAAAAATTATCAAAGCTTGACCTTCCAAGGGTTCATTTAGATTTGAATACAGCAAAAAAACTTATATTAGACATTTTCACAACAATTTATAAATGATAAATATTTGTTTTTAACTGGCAGTTATACATTAAACAAACTTTTTTGTTGGCGATGCGTATTGTTTGGTAAAGAAAGTATGCGTGGAATTCTACTGCCATAAGTGATTTAAATAATTTGACAAATTCAGCGGTGAAACCTATGACCAGTGTGTCGTTGTCATTAGTGTGCACCTATTCATCAGTAGTAATATCGTAAGTATTATCTTCTTATTTCCCGTAAGTTACCTGACAAGTGTGCTCTTTTTCTCTGATCTCCACAGCTTACCTCTTTCCAAAAGTCACCCTTCGCCACTGCTACCTACCTATTATAATAAATTATAGATGATGGCTTTAAAAATCGATTGCTTTTAGTTATCGACTTAGCTTCACAGTTTATGTACCTAACTATCTACCCGATGGATGGTTTTAGGTAGGTATGTGGAGGCCTTAAATAATGGTTAAATGGCTGGTATTAATTTTTTTACATATACCTAGGTACTTAATGAACATTACAAATTATTAATTTAAGACGTTCACAACATGACATTTAGAAACAAAGAAATATTATTAAAACAGTATTATATATAAAAAAGAAATAGAGCAGTTTTAAGTTATTAAACAGCAGAAAAGTATAAATACAAAAAAATATTAATTAGATAGGTACAGGAATTATATGGTATGGAGACTCTTTGCAAAACATATAACAATATAAATATTTCTAGAATAATTTAAAATCTTTGATAGATTTGGCACATTGGGAATCTGAAAAATACAATAATATTTTAAATGTTGGTACCTACTTTTTGACCAACCAACCGTTTTATGTAAAACCATCACTGTATACCTACTGTATCTATAAATTACCCCTAAACACAAACCAAAGATATCTAGTTCTAATAAATACCAACATAAAGTTGATATTCTGCTGCTATTTAAGGGCACACGAAGCTGCAAGTTCCCGCGTTTAGGTCGGGTTGGTTTTGCCAGAATAATATGTGTATTGCATTGTTTAGATATGTAGGTAGTATGCACATCTGACATAGCCAAGCTTTCCTAGTATCCGCGTCAACGAGCCAACTTTCATCACCATATGTCCTAGCCCTAATACACATGGATTTTTCAAAATTATTCACATTGCCCTATCACACTATATCATCAAATCACCGATTAAATCCAAACCCTGCATTTTTGTCTTATCGGTCCTTCCACCATGACTAAGAATCGTTACCACCCTGAAATGTAGTCATTTTCTGATCGACGAAGACTCTCCACTCTTTACAGCTCTCTGTTTCTCTCGGGGTCGAATGATGGCTGACCCCAGCAAGCTCTTTTGCTTGGTAGTTTCAGCACGCCGATGCTTTGCTTTCTCTGGAAGCTATCCAAAATCAGCGGTCTCTGCAGTATCTGAATAATTGACTGGAATGCAAACCTTGCTATACCCATGGGCCATGAACATTTCAAGCTCAATCAAAAGACTACTATTATTGTCAACACAAAAGTTAAGCCTACGAATATCCTTATTACATTAAAAGAGTCACTTAGTAATACGTTTTCGTAGTTGGCTTTCATTATAAATATTATAATATTAAACAAAAATGAACATACTATCACTATAAAATTGTTAAATAAAAATAATTCCTAATAATTCTTATTGCCACACTGTATACAGCTGTGTATGTACGAGTACACAGTAAAAGCTTTCTAGTTATAAAAAAAAGCTCTTTTAAACTATTTTGTCTATTACTACTAAACTATTTCAAGTAATTTCATGTTTGCTGTTATAAAACTTGATACCTACCTACTTACTTTTTTATTAAAAATGGGTTTAGTATGTAAATCTTTAATGCCCTACCGCCAAATAATAAACACAACACCCGCCTTTATATCTCCGGGTCGACAGTTCGAATCCCGCGGTTGTTGATTGTGCAAATATTAATAATACAATTCACTTATCTTAAAAACTTCAAATTGAGTACGCTATTTTTTATTTAATGGTACTGGTACAGTTAAGTAATAAAAAGGTCACGAGTTTTTCGACGGTTCTGAGTGTTCTGAGACGTGTTCTTTTAGCGCGTTTGGGAAAACAGATCAAAGTGTATTTTTAGCATGTGACGAAGTTGCGCGCGCCGATGCAATACATAAATTATTATAATGATTATATTAATTTCGGTCTCAAGGGTACATGCGCATGCGCATAGTGTCATTTAGTTAGTCGTTCAATACAACCAAGTAAAGAGCACGTGTTGTATACATAACCAATATTGTATCATAATAAATATATGTTTATAAACAAATTTCTGGAGATTAACATTCTTCACTGTTAATATTTATATTCATAAAACTTTATTCATATTAGAGTGTATATTTGTTTTTTATTGTAAAGATTGTGTATCAAGATTTGAGGCTATATTTATGTAACTAAGTATTATTGAAGTATTGAAGTATTATTAAATATTGAATTGGTAAACAATTTTAATTCAATTCATGGGCACTTCTGAATCGATTATAACCGCTGTAATATGGTAAAGATGAGTTTTGATCCAATACAATAATCAAACTACAATGAACATGTGCTATATGAGACACATATGAATCACGTACGTTTTCATCAAACTAATCCACTCTAATATTAATAGACTCAGGTAACGGCTAACTTTGTTTTGTTACGCCAAAGAAGTATAACTTCTAATGCGCGTACATAAGTACATACGACGATTTTTTTTTATTTAATTGACAGATTTTAAGCTATTGTCATTGATTCTGTACCTACAAGAAATTTTAAACACCAGGGACGCCGTGAAATAAGAAAATGAAATATGCTATCTGATATATAATTTTTAGTAATCTTTACACTGTAGAATTATGGAAAGGTCATCGTTAGTGGGAAAAACGGACGCCAGCGACGCCTGTGACGTCAGACGTCTTTCTTACACCCTTGCAGAGTAGACAGTACTTGTAAAAAAATGTCTGGATCAATAGGTCGTTCATGGAGAATAGACCTACCTATCTACGTACTTACATAAAATTACATTTTAATAATTTATTTATACACTATACCAAACCGTTGTATATTTTTGTTTGTTTTACAAATACCTAATAGTAAGCAGGTACCTTACACAAATACAATTTTATAGTAAAATAGATATGTACTAAAGTTACATTATTATTATTGGCGATTGACTTGGATGACTTGGGCTTGGGCTTATTGGATTATTATTTGATAAGAGATTGGCTTAGATATTATGAAGTACGGAGAATTACGATTTTTTTATTTATATTAAAACCAGGGAACTCAGAATTAATGGGAACTGAAATAGGGTGAAATAAGGTTATTTGGTGATAATTTTTAAAAAAGCTCCATTTACAATCTTATTTTTTGTATAGAAAAATAAAAGACGTCGAAATATCAGGACAATATATAATTAAATCCTTACAAGAAATACATATTATACAAAAGCCAGGGAAATACACGATTTTTTATAGTACAAGTACTTAAAAACGGTATAAGTAAATTGGTGATAGCATAAGTAATTTGGTGATGGTGGGTATTTAATTTGGTGATATTGTATGATTTTGAGTTTTTTTGAAGATTTGACTACATATCTACCTATTTATAATGCAGCATCATAATTTGCACAAAATCGCACATGAATACGTTGTCAATGGCACCAGTTTGACATTTTTCATGATATTTTTCCATACAAAAACAACATTCAATCCATTTCGCTCCATTTTTCCTTAGTGTCGTGAAAATTTGTTTTCTCAGATATTCCACAAATCCATTCGTCGTCATTTTGCTGTGATTGGTTTTTTGGAGTCATTTACGGAGGAAGTGAAGAAACTCGAGAGCATCCACGTTGTTTTACCACAACTACTCGTTCTTCTGCAGCTACGTCTGGTTGTTCCTCTCCAACTGGAGTAAGGCATTTTGTCGAAGAATATCTTTTCTTTTTCACAGGCACACGCACTGATAAACTATATCTGGCTTAAAATTGACTCCATCACCATTTACTGGCTGAATCACTTTCCGAGCTTAACAAAGCATCACGACACACAGACTTGGCAATTTTATGAGCCATCTCCCTTATCTCCAAACCGGTCAATCCGAAGTCCAACACCTGCATATTATTTATATATGTGACCAATTTTTGCTCATTTTCTACTGTCAATGGAAAAGGCCTTCTTATTTTTGAAAAATTCTTCGTTGAATTTCTATCTTCTCCCTCGTTCTTAGAATTTTTTTTCAAAATGATCATGGAATACCCATGGCTTTTGCCGCTTTATATAATGTCAAATTTTGATCCATCACCAGATCTACCACTTTTGTATATCAACAAATGAAAACGTTCTGTAACATTTGTCGTCACCTTCACTTCTCTTTCCTCATTTAGTGCAAACAAAAAATGTGGTAGGTAATTTGGTGATAGTCTATATAACCTGGAATTATTTTTTAAAACATAATTAAGCACCCGTAAGACAATATAAAATAATTTGTTGTAATTTTTTTCACTGGTTTATGCATTTTTTAAAACACCTAATAATGGCCTAAAAATGAACTGTCGAAAAATGACAAATCTCCTAATATTTCTATGATATTTTTGTAAGTCGGTAAAGTTTAAATTCACTAAATAATAACAAAACCGTATTAATGGATAAATATAATAGGCCATGCACCATGAAAAACCATTATAAAAACATACATAGTATGAATATTACCTTGATACAGCTTAAATGTTGAAAAAAGAAAGATTTTATTTGAAAAATGTGTCAATTCTCCGAAAAGCGTTCTATACAAACACGTGTACGTCAACGTATAACTGATAACACTTTGAAAATAATTTCAGAAAGTCAAAGAATAGTATGAATATCTATGACTTATTCTTGAAAGTTTTTGGACGGTAGGTTATTTGAATACACGTAATAATACAAACTATCACCAAATTACCTGTATCGCCACATTACCTTACCTTACCCTACATAACGGGTAAGGCGATAGCAGGTAACCGACTCGAGTAAGGAAGAATCCGGGCTAAACTTTCACA
Source organism: Rhyacophila brunnea (assembly GCF_057557595.1). Classification (NCBI taxonomy): domain Eukaryota; kingdom Metazoa; phylum Arthropoda; class Insecta; order Trichoptera; family Rhyacophilidae; genus Rhyacophila; species Rhyacophila brunnea. Next base: position 37,294,409 of record NW_028232848.1, on the reverse strand, counting down.
CGTGTCAATAATACGTTTTACATCGAATACTGAAAGCTGCTCTCGGTGTATGCATTTACGCTCATTTAATGTTGGTGTATTACACACACCATTGCACGTGCATAATGCGTGCTTAATATTCGTAGGACACTCACACATTCAAAATCCTGCTTCACCATGCGGCGTGTTGAATATGGCCTTTCGGTATTCTATTTATTATCTGTTCTGTGATTAAAACACTCGATTGCATTCCAAGACGTTATAAGTATTACACTATTTACAGCTATACCAAATCAATAAGGTAAGTACAATATTCGTGCGGGTTGCGTTGTATGTAGGTTAATATTTTTGAAACTGATATCTCGCTGTATGATAGGTAGGAACTTTACTTGGTTAGTTACTTCCGTATGGGCACTGGGACAACTGGACGCCAGGACAAATGGGCGCCGCCCTGTCGAATGAAATAACGTTCATTATTGAAATAAATTGACGTTCGTTACGATTTCATACAGAAAGTAGACGAGGAAGTTTAAATTATCTACTAGGTACTCATATATCAGTATAGAGTTAGATAGTAAGTTATTAATACTTTGGACGCTGAAGACGCACCTGGCGCGTAATGACCAGGCAGCCGATCGATGTAATTAACGTTCATTTTAAAGGTGGTAATTAAAAAATCATTATCTAGTCAGCAGCGAATGAGTTTTAAACAGTAGAAATGTGTAAATACAAAAAATATAAATTAGATAGGTACAAGGAAGTACACCGGATGAGTTAAGCAGACCCTATTTTAAGAATTTATAAAATAACGTCCACCTATACCTACTCATCCTTACGTAGGTGGAATATATCAATATCCGAAGCGATTTTATTAAACATGGTTATTGCCCTCCCAATTGGCATCACTAATGAATGGCAAGTTAGTTCTGCATCTTGGGAAAACAAACAACGGATGCCCTCGATTCCTAAGATAATTATCAGAGACACACAAGCCAACACCACCAAAATTGGCAGAATTTCCATTTCGCGTAGGTGGAATATATCAACACCCGAAGCAATTTCGTTGAACATAGTTATCGCCCTCCCAATTGGCATTACCAGTGGCAGGTTGGTTCTTCATAAACAACTGATGCTCTCTATTTCTAAGATAGTTATCAGGGACACATAGGTCAACACTGCCCAGAATGGCAGAGTTCTCATTTATACCTAGAACTCTCTTCACGTTAAAACTTAAACATATGCACAATTAAATCATTGCGTGTACATATTTAAACCGTCACTAAGTATGAAATATTTTTTTAAGGAAGTGGGTTCCTACCTATAATTCACGAACGTCTATTCATTCGATTGCGTAGCGCCCAGTTGTCCCGGCGCCAAATCGTCCTAGACCCTCCGTATTTACCTACTGTTTTCCGGACTTAAGTGGTTTTTAACCTAAATAATATTGGGTCATGCATTGTATAAAAAACGACATATAAACATGTGAAATTAATGAACAGTGTTTTTACTTCAGTCTGAGTTTGGCAGAAAAAATCATATCACGAGCCTGAAATTTGTCTGAATCTGTAACCTTACTAATCAGTTCTGTGCTTTGCTCAATGTTGTTTTTCTCAATTAAAAATATTTTGCACATATATTTACCAATCTACCTATAAGAAGGGTTTCTTCAACATCTTTGATATGACTCAAATATGTAGAAAAATCGTTTCTATAAAAATAATATAGCAAGCTTCACACTTTTACCGAAAGTTTTTCAGCACCTTCAACAAAATTTTGATTCAATAAGTCAATTGCACAATTTATTAAATGTGCAGATATTCTTTTAGACTTGGCAATTGGTACAATAAAATAGGAACACGTATTCAAGGTGGGTATTTTTCAATGTCAGTAATCTCAGTTTTAGGAAGGTGGACAGGTTTAGCGGATCTTAATTATGAAATATTTGTCATGATTTTTTATGATTAGAAATTTATACACCCATCTATATGGAACTCGAACGAGGTTGCCGTCCTCACACGGGCCCAATTGGTCATGGAGATCTGATAGCAACCGAGGCCAACTTTGCGGCATTCGACAAATTTGCAGCGTCGTATCGGGAGCGGGATAGTCCCGACTCTTCTGTAGACTCATCCATTTAGACTCGTGACACTAAGTATGCGGATACATAGGGCGCTTAACGTCAACGGACAGTCATGTCAAAAAAATCTTTCTTATCTTTATTATTTAAGCACTACGGTGCATGGTTGCAGCATCAGTCCCGTGCGGCTCCGTTTCGGGACGGAATGAGCACTTAAAATCACTTCTTTCAGACACGTTTAAAGCGTCATAGAAAGCGGCCGTGCATATCCACGGCTGTGCATATATGACGGGTGGTGGTGGGAACTTTAACGTATTGCTCATAACACACTGGATGTTAATTCAACAATTTCTGCGATCATACGAAACGAAGGAATGAATGAATCTTCAACATCTTTGGTTTAGACAAGTAACGGGTTATTGATTATATTATGTAGTACCTACCTACCATTGGCGAAGGGTGGTGGTAGGCTGGATCCGCTATAAATAATGCACACTAAACTTTATCAGTCACACGTATTTGTTTTCATTGAAATAATACTATAATTTACAAATGGTGTTGGTAAGTTTTTAAAATTCAATTAAACACTGCGAAAACCAAGCCATAATAGAAAATAGTATTATGCAATTATACCTAATACATAACTTTGGATATTTGATAGATAGAATGATATGTTTTATCTATTACAGTTTGGTTTAGGCTTACTGAATTAAAAAAAAAAAAAACCAACAATATGTGTAATAGGTATGTATTCTTAATCCAACGAAAACAATAAATGGAGATGTGTGCCCAAAGTCTACCAAAACTATGATGGGTTGGTAAGACAGTGTTTAATTGATTTAAAAACTAACCAACACCATCTGTGAATTGTAATCTTAGTTTAATAAAAACAAATACGTATGACTAACAGAGTTTGGATCTTAGCAGCCTACCTCCACCCTTCGCTACTGGTACCTACCTACCTAGTTAAATCTCTTTGATTGCCCACATGTATTAAAAATTGTTAAGTATATTACAATTTTAAATGTAGGTACTGTCTATTTTGTTATGTAGATTTAATATTTTGCTTGTTCTAAAATGGGGAAAACGCGTACAAGTCATGTCAATGCGGTCAGTTGAAATTCGCATACGAAGGATAAAGTAAAGGGGAAAGCGGGCACATACGGAATTTATTTGCGAAATCCTAATCCGCTACGGAACGTTCATTCGGTGGGACGGCGAGGCAATTCGACCGTGTGTTGCCGCATCAGAACACCACTCTCTCCCTTTTCCCGTACGTCATACTTAGATACATATTTCGCAACAATATTTCGAAGGCTGGTGATAAAATAATACATCTTTCAGCTACCTGTGGACTACCGTAGAGTTGAGAATAAGCGATGCGTTTGTGATAGATGGTTTGAGGGTATTTAAAACAATAAATTTATAGATATTTTTCAAGAAGTGGTTCTTACCTCTTCGTTCAAACTATATCCAAGGTGATCTCGCTTTGAATTTATCTTATTGTCCGATCCTAATAAGATCATATGGGCCTCCACAGAGTGAAGGTTTGTATTAACAGATTTTTGTTTTTACAAGAAATGGATATTGACCAGTTGCTCAAACTATTAGGTCCATTCTCTGACTCATACACAAATTGAAAAAACAATATGTGTACTTGCCAGACCCAGGATTCAAACCTGGGACCCACGACGCTTATGCTGCGCGGCCATCGTGGGCCATCGAGATTAAATATCATTTAAAACACAATAGTCATCCTATTGAAAAAACATACGTGCGGTAATTTTTAGTTGTAGGGATGCTGTTACAAAATACATAATATATAAATGCTTTTTATTTCATATTATTAACTTAAGTTTTTATAAATAATTAAATCATGGTACTGAAGTATATAGTATAGGTTCTAATGTTTAAGCTTGATATACTTATTTAATTAATATTAATAATTTAGAAACTTTAATAGGTATACTTAGCAAAATTATGATGGGATTAAACTATAACTACCAACTTAACGTTATTACATAGTATTTTGTTCATATTTCCTGGGCATGCTCCACATCTACAGCATCTATGGATCGTACGCCACTGCTACCTACTTATTAGGAAAGTCCCAGAACAAATAGAGCAACTGGCACTCGATATTACATATATTACTTTACGGATGATGATTCTTATCCATTAAGCTACTGATCTAATTGTCATTTGAGCGAATAAATGTTAAAATTAGTGGTGTTTGAAATTAAGTCTAGAGATAGTTATTCAACGTTAAAATAGCTAATGCAAGGTTCTGCGAAGTAATAAAGCTTGCTAAAAACTCGAAATGGAAATAGGCTCAAATAATGCACAATCATTGGTGGAGTCAAAAAGTGAACCTAGAGGTCGCTGAATCATCTAAATAGTTCTGCAGAATTACGTTGCAATGCAACTCACATGACCGAGGGGAGTGGTATCAGGTTATGTAGGCTTTCGTTCAGCGGTCGATGGTGATGAAGACTGCAATAAGACAATATAAAATAGGATTTTTTTTTTAAATACCATTTACTCCTGCATTCTGCAACTTTATGGGTCATCCTAATCACCCCAGCAAGACGGACGCCTTCCACGTCTTCTTTGTTTTTTCCTTTTCGTTTTCGTATTATGATCAAATAAAATGTTGAAAGCCTATCTTAAAATGTGTACAGCTCTTTCAGGCGCTTGGCTTCAGTTTGATGTATCTTCGGCAACCCGCGGTATAGATAAGCACTGATCTCCGAAGAAGATGAAGGTATGAGAATCCCACTAACGCGTCATCTAAAATCACACAAAGGTGTCTTATTACAGTGGGTAGGTACCTAATAATTATTTTGTCATTTCTAAAAATACCAAAGGTATATTTGTTTCATCATTTTCAAAACCAAACAAAGTGAATTTCATTTGAGTTTTCTTTTTTTTCTTTTTAATATAAACATCGCACTGAGTTGAGGTGAAAATACCATAAGGTACACACAAGGTACGCACAGGGTACACAGAAAGCACACATCGCGTCTAAAAACTTTCGTTTGAAATGGTCCGGCAATGGGATTTATTTGCATTTCACAGAAAAGTTACTCATCGTATAAGGGTAGTCCTTACTCCACATAGAGTTCAGTCGCTAACTCAAACCTAAATCCATTTCATCCGCCTTCTCAAAAGCTTTTACGAATTGTATTTAAAAACAAATATAATAATATGTACTTTATGTAATAATTTATTTATAACTTGAGTTATATAAGTACAATTATTATTATTATTAAATAGTATTATCTAAATATTAACTATTATATGTTACAGAAAATTTTATTATATCAATATTCTTCTTTCTTCGCGGGGTCTCCAAGAATCCATGTCGCTCGCCAGTTTTCTTGCATCGATCCAGGTCATACCCAGCACCCCGTAGCTCTGCCGTATACATTCAATAGATAGTATTTAGCAGCTTTCCATTATACCGGGATCCTGTGATGTCCCGTGGGGGTAAGCAGATTGAGCGTCGCTTAGGGGCGGCAGTTAGAGTAAGGGCGGCAAATCGAGAATCATTTGTTATATATAGAAATAGCTACCTAAACTGGGTACTTAATTACGAAAATATATTTCCTTTAAAAAATTCAGCTCACTGGTTAGAAACAAAATGTATTAAGTAACATAAAAGGTTAAACAGGACAGTATTTTTTTATTGGGTTCGCGATGTCTAGTTTACTTCCGTTGATATTGACGTCCTTGGTGACCAGAAACGAAAAAATAATGGGGCGGCATTATGGCGCTGCCCAGGGGCGGCATTTTGTCTAGGGACGTCACTGCCGGGATCCGGTTGGCTTGAAGAACAGGCAAGCCAGGTTGAGGCCAGCCAGGCCTTAGGTTGTTGCAACCAATTTGGAGGAGCAAAAATGTTATCAAAATAACTAAAATTCGTAAAGTATGATGTTTCTCTGATTTGTATAATATATGCCTCCAAGACTTGGGCGAGCAATGGGAAGACAGGAAGTACCTATTCCCTCAAGAATCTAGATATAGGTATGAACTGAATCAAGAATGCCACGCGTTTTTCACTGATATTGTGCTATATTATGTAGAGTATTATGCTTTATAACTTTGCACTCCGGCTCTATAATGAAAATGGTGTAATATACTTATTCAATTTTTTTTATATAGATTATCTATCTATTTGAAATACAAAAGCCAATAGTCAGTAGTAGCTCAATTTAGAAAACGCTTCAGAGAGTATTATAAGAGACATTACTTAAAAATTGTCATAATTAAGTATGGTACTTTTAGAATAATGGTCTATGTGATGAAACCCGAGAGATGCAGGTTCGATTCCTGCGGGGTGTATTACTTTTTTCATTTTTTTTTCTATTGGTTATAATATATTTTCTCAGAAGTATTTTCAAAATAATTCTATATGTTCAATATTTAGAATGTTGCATTCTTAAATCTATAAGTTGAATAAAAAAGTAATTAATTATTGATTATCTATTTATTTATTACTACATAGTATAATAATAGAAGTAAATATCATTTAATATAATTATATGCGAGGTAATCAGGCAAAGAGGCGTATCAGTATAACAAAGAGTGCAAAAAAGTGCAAAGTTATAAAACGTATAGGTACTCTACCGATGAATAACGAGAGAGCTTGCGCCAAAATCTGGAGAAGACTGTCAGACAGCCCAATCATCCTAGACATGATCTTTTGTCATGAAGTTCTGGGGAAGAAGGAAGAAGAAATATAAATTTAATAATAATATGATTATATAAATTACAAATAAATATTTTACAACTGAGTTTAGAGCCACTGGATGGAAATTAATAAACACATTCTGTTTGCATACAAAACATGCTGGATTTACTTCTCTCAGATGTGTTTGTACGATTTTCATATTTCGTTTAACAGGTATCTACCTAACTTTATTTTATTTTTCCTTATTACCATATGGTAAATTTTTCCATGGGTATTGGAACATAGATAATTATAATATAAAAAAACAGAGAAATAGGTCATTACTTTAATAATTATTGCATACCTACTTAATTAAATACCCAGGACCCCTCTTGTGTGCCCGTTTGGTGTAATATAATTATTTTAAAATAAATTTCGTCTCTCAAATAAAATTATCATTTTTAATGATATTATGTGGCGCAATTTCCTTCAATGTCATTAAAATATTCTTTCATAAATAAAATTGTGTTTCAGTGCTTCATAAATCGATACATCATATCGATTTAAGGGTTACATGTAAATTGTGCGTAAAACATTTCACCGTGGCATAGTTCACCGTGGGCTTTCTAATCGGAAAGAGATGACAGTATAGGTACTATATGGTCTCCAATTTTATTAGATTCAATATGAACATTAATTAAAATTTCATAGCTGATTTTGGCAAAATCCAAGAATAAAAACCTAACCTAACCTAACGTAACAAATAATCCAGTATATCGGCTATTTTCAAAATTTGTTTCCTGCTGGCTAAGCTGCTTGTGTAAAGCGACAAGAACCGTGTTTTATTTAGACATGAATGTTATGTCAGTAGGTACTTTACGACCCAAAGAGGTTGGACGGTCTTTAATATACGGCCATATATCTCCGATACAACATTTCACGGTGAAGTGTGATACGGCAAACTGCATACGTAGGTACAAGTTTCCGGACACGCGATTTAAGACGCTTTATATTATAATTTAGAATGTTATATTATTTAATACGTCATATTTTACGTAATAATTCATAATTTTTGTCATCTAGATATATATTTTGATGATATAATTCACTCAATTTTTTTTTTTGATTACTGTTATAATATAATATAACATATTATTAAAAAATATTTTTAATACCCGAGTGGCAGCCACCCTTGGCGCGTCCCTGCCGAGCGGTAACGTGTCCGCTAGGAATTCTCTGGGTCCCGAGCTCGAATCCCAGGTCTGGCGAAATAACATCTTGTTTTTTTCAATGTGTATTTGGATTATTCATCTGATAAGTTGAGCAAGTGACTGACGTCAATTCCTCGTAAAAACAGTAATCCGAAACCGTGATATGATAATAACCATTATAACCCTTTTAGGATCAAACGTGATGATGAGACGTAATATAATGCAGAGCGTTAGAGCGGAACTCGGAGCAGGAGCACGAAGCAGTGGGTTTTACCCGAAGCAGGTGTTGTTGGAGGAGGAGTTGAAAATTTGTAGTGCTCCACCGCTCCGGATTTTTTTTTATTACATTTTTGTCCTAAAATCCAATGAACATACTATTATATATCACACTTTGCAACACTGGAATTATTTGAAATAAAACTTATATCAAGACTACTTACTTATTTTTTTAATTTAACATTTGTACACATAGGTATAGGTAATACCTTTTTAACCGCAGCGGAGCAGACCCTGGAGCGGAGCTGGACCAGGTATTATGTCCCGTAGCGGAGCTGGAGTGAATCAAATCAAAAAAGGGTTCCCTCCAACCCTCTGATATGATGTAATTATTTTGGAAATTCGTTCAAGTTATCAGTTCTAAAAAATACTGAATAATAAACATGTAATTCAGATAGAATTATTCTTTTCCATTTGTAATTCGGCGTAATGGTTTCGGCCATTTTTTCTTCGTACAAATTAACGGACATAAACGGACAAGAAAAAATAAAATGGAGACAAATGATAGCTACATAATAAAATTAGTTTTGCAGTAGGTACTCTAGAGTAGTTACAATTGGCAATAATGAGGAAAATGACGAGTAAAAATAAATTTAAATATAAACAATTTTCAGGTAAATCGTATTTTTTTTTAAATTTAAATTGTCCTTAGACCACCCCGATCTTTTCTTCCATTGTCAATATCTACTTTTACAATAATAATACTATTAAATCGAGCCTTTAGCCGAAAACAAAATTAAAGGATTTTCCACCCGACTGGACGAATAATTGCTCCGACGACAATGTTGCTGATTCGGTTCAATTGTTGAGGCGCCAGACCTCCCTAGCGCCGGCTCTGGGTGGTCGCTGGTTTTTGTATTTCGGCCTTCTTGTCCGTCATACACAACAATGGATTTGTCGCTAATCCATTTAACGACAATGCTACTCGTGTCCAGGTTACTGTGTAATTGTATTGTGTTTTTTGAATACCATATTTCATATTTTGTAACAGGTAGGAACATTATGCATAGGTATTATATTTCAAATTAAAGCGCCTTTGTCCCTTGATTGTAAACAAATTAGATTTTCGTATGTATAATAAGAATATACAGGTATTATATTATATTAGATATATATACATAGGTTATACCAGTAGCGAAGGGTGAAGGTAGGCCTCAGTAAGCTCCTTCACTCGGTCGCTCTATCGCGCCGAAGCTCTTCCTCTGCTTCGTCTTCCCTGGAGGCTACCCAAAACCACCAGTCTCTCCAGGATATCCGGTCTGCGCCTATCTACCTACATCGAATTTCAAACAGCGCCTCTGTGAACCTTAACTATAGTTTTATCAATGGTGTTTTTATTAAATCAATGACCACGGTGACCAGGAAAACTTTCTTATACTTTACAGGAAAAATTGGGTTTTCTAACGGGTTGAGTAATACCCCGTTTACACGAGCATAGATTTATTGCTGACAGTACGTATTATCGCGTCCATAACAAACAAAATGCACGTGTAATGCAAGATTAGGTACATGCATGAATAAAAAAAGTTCAGAAGCTTCTGAATTTTTACGCGACAATTGGACCATGCATTATCTACGCCTGCACAGTAGAGCGATAGTAGTGAACCTGCCAGTAAGAAAACGAATTACACCTCGCTGAGAGTCATTTTGAGGTTAACTAATTTTCGCGACCTGTCAAATAGTACCAAATAATGATAACATCGCGTCTCGCTTACTCTTTGAGAATGAGATTTGCGAGACAGTCAGCACTTTTACAGTAATTATCGCGATAGTAAAAAATACCCAATATTGGTGCAAATAAATCCATGCACGTGTACTGGCGCCATAACACTCAACTGAATTTCTTCTTCTTCTTCGATGGCGCTACAGCTCAAGTCGAGCCCTAGCCTCCTCCACCGCCGTCCTCCAGCCGGAACGGTCCTCCGCACGTCATTTCCAGTTCAAGATTTTTAGCAGCTGGTTGGCATCTTTTGTAATGTTGTCACCCCATCGTGTGCGTGGCTTTCCCACTGGCCTTTCCCCCCTGGGTTTCCTTCGAGGATCTTCTTTGGTATCCGTGACTCAGGCATGTGCTGGACATGGTCTGCCCAGTTTAGCCTCTGGAGTTTTATGAAGGTGGAGAGTTTTGAATCTTGGTATAGCGCTCGAAATGAAAAAGTTTACGAACCGGAGCGCTCGACAGTTTTCTGAAGAACAATACATAGGTATCATAGTTAGAAGACATAGTTATCAAATTGTATGTGTATTTCATAAAAATAAGTGTATTCGATTTTCTATTATATGGTCTATCTAGCTTAGACGGTCAAATTATTTTTTCCACGAGACGGAGCGATAATTTTACCGATTTCACGAACAGGAACGGCGCTCCGGTCCATTTCGAGCCCTGGGTATAACTCAACTGAATTACTCGATCAGAATTGACTTGGGCTTGGATTCTCGGTAGGCGATAGCGTCTTATCTATACCCTATAATTATCTGAATGAAATCGAATTGTATAACAGGCTCAAACTTACATAGGTTTGTAACTAAAAAACAACGACCAACATATAGTATATTCATTGGCAATGCTATACTATCTCAGATTGGCTCAACTCTATAAGGTAGTCTCTTCAGTGGCAATCGACTCCGTGCTGTTTCGAGTGAATCGCAATTAGTTGCGGATCGAATCCTTTTATTCTCCCGCGATTTTTCCCCCGCGCGTCTAATGGGAGAATCTTAAAAATGGTGCAGCGAATGCACTTTGAACTAAGATGACCATGCGTTGCATTCCTTTAATAATGACTATATACAGTCACCGTCATAATATAATGACTACAAAATTGCATGAATATTGATTATTTCTCAACATAAATGACGAAAGTTAGGTACATGTAAATTGTACTTATAACATTTCACCGTGGCACAGTTCGCCGTGAGCTTTCTTATCGGAGAGAGATTATCGTATAATATACGGTCATCTTTATAGCACCGATATGAAAAAAATACGCGTTGTTCTATGTTTTACTACGTTTTTCTTAGCTCGAATTCTTGTTTGTCCGGTGGTTGTTTATCCAATACAAAACTTGCAATCGATTTTTAACTAACTTGCCGACTAGCTGGATATTTGAAACTTTTAAAATATATCAGAACACGGTGTCCATACATTCTTTTAATACTTTTAGCCATCTTTAAGTAGAATTTAATTCATTTTCAGTTAATTCTGTTTTGTATGAAAAGTTATTTCGGAAGAAATCCGTAATCCAATCCACTATTATTGGTTGCTAAGGGGGTGGTCCTAGCAACTAAATTATTAATATATACGTGCGTTGCTATGGAAATCAAAATGACATTTCAGTATTCTATATATTTGTTTGTTTGTTGCAAAATAGCAAAAACAATGATTTGTAACAAAGTATTGTCAAGTTTATATGATTCAACAGAAAATTTAAAAACGTGGTATATAAAAAGTTTTTTTATCTTGTAATTATTATCTATTAGTATCTAAATACCTACATTAGTTTTTGTTGGTAATTTTAATTGAGGTGTTGCGTCATAATATCTATATCTTGTAAAAATAATTATTTTTAAACCTTCCAGACTAGGGTCCAAAACTTAGCATAAACGAACTGACGATCGTATTTCCCGCATTTTTACACCTATTGACATAATTGCCTACATTCACGACATTCAAAATTTTTGTCACCTCATAATATTGATGAAAACTATTATTTGAAGAAGTGCGCAACTCGGCGCTACATAAGTGCTTGTCTTCACGTTTATGTAGTTGGATATACCTCATTGACAAATCTTGCAATCGATTTTTAACTAACTTTCCGACTAGCTAGACATTGGGAACTTTTAGAATATATCAGAACACGATGCCAATGCATTTTTTAATACTTTTAGCTCTCTTTAAGTAGAATTGAATTCATTTTCAGTTAATTCTGTTTTGTATGAAAAGTTATTTCGGAAGATATCCGTAATCTAATCCACTACTATTGGTTGCTAGGGGTCTGGGGTCCTAGCAACTAAATTATAAATATATACGTGCGTTACTATGAAAATCAAAATGACATTACAGTATTCTATATTTGTTTGTTTGTTGCAAAATAGCAAAAAAATGATTTGTTGACAATTGCCTTATTTGTCCTAAATTATTAATACATATAATTGTCAAGTTTATATGATTCAACAGAAAATTTAAAAACGTGGTAATATAAAAAGTTCTTTTTATCTTGTAATTATTAATTTAATTAAATACCAATTTTCTACGGTCTTTCCCTTGTATGTCGGTAGTTTTTATTACCTACGTATTTTGTAAGTGTTTTAGGTACACATCGGTTTACAGGAACCCGAGCGGGAACCGCGCCAATTTCCATACTTACCCGATTTTGACAAAATTCATGAATTCAAGAATGAAAACCTAACCTAACCTAACAGTTAATCCAGTACTTAAATCGGCTATTTTTATAATTTGTTTTCCGTTGGCTTCCTGTAAACCGACAAGAACCGTGTTTTATTTAGACATGAATTTTATTTCAGTAGTATACGACCCAAAGAGGTTGGGCGGTCTTTAATCCTTAGAATACCTACTTATACCTATGACTATATATTTCTGATATGTACCTACAACATTTCACGGTGATACGGCGAACTGCATAGGTACCTACGTACAAATTTCCGGACACGAGATGACAAGCCCGTAACCAGATTCAATTTCTAAGCGGTCTGCATAATGATAATATGCCGACGATAGCCAAGCGGTAGCGTGTCGGCTTATAATATCGTGGGTCTCGGGTTTGACTGACAAAAATTTACATATTGTCTTTCTTTAAATCTGTATTAGAACCCAGATTATGGACCTAATAGATTGAGTAAGTGGCCAAGTTGCTAACATCCATTTTCTCTTAAATACAAAAATCTGCACTTTGTGAAGGCCCATACGATCTTCTTAGGATCAAACATGGTTTAATAAAACCCATGTGACTATCATTATAAAACCATCCGTCAAGCTGACGGCATTGCCAGAGTGCGCTACCCACGGTTAGATACGGAACCTAATGCGCCATTGACGCTATCTTTTATTTAAATATTGTTGAGTTGGATTGTGTTAAAATACAAATATTTGTTATACTTCTTTTGGGACGTTTGGTAGAGAGTGAAATTGAGAGCTGCGCGCGCACACCATTACGAAAGTGCGCGTCAGTATGAAGTTAGCTGCGAATCATACAAATAAAAACGCAAGTTTGATAGTAGAATTGTTCCGTTGCCTAGGCAACATATTTATTATTGTCGGCCATTGGTAATTCCTTACGTAAACAAACGATTAAACGTCAGAGTGACAGTTGTTATTTAAAAAATAGAAACAACGAAACGTAATTATATAATTTAGTAATATTAGTTAAAGTGTATATAAATATACCAATGGCGCTCTAATAAGCGGTCCTTTTTCTTGAGTGTGTAATTTAACAAGATAATTAAGAGCTAGTCGAAGAATCTAGGTTATCACAAGTTTTGTTTTTGTTTTGTAACGCCAAAGAAGTATAACTTCTAACGCGCGTACATTAGTAGGTACACACACGATGTATCTATAGTCTATGACACACACACCGACTTTTTTCTATATGTAAGCGGCCCGATAAAAATATTAAGTACACTTCTCAATCGAGACAGTCGGTGGAGTCTGCGAATCTGCTGATGTTATTTGGGCATTAGCATAGAAACTTTAAGCACTCTGGTTTATTATCCCCAATAAGTACAGTGGTACTTTTGAAAACCCGTTTAAATTTAATTTTAGCCTTTATTCTTAAGCGTCTATTATACTATATTTGAATGATGTATGTGCATGCAGTAAAATAATATGCAATTTTGTGCATGTCTCCCTCGATTTGACCTTAACGGCTTTAAAAACATCGAAATTGACTCTGCAAAGAGGCGATTACTGTTACACATGATACGCATGCGCTGTGGCAAAGAAAAAATGGCGGGAAAACCGCGCGTCGGTGCCCCAAAATGGCGGCAATTATCCACAATTAGCTCGCGAAGCTTTTCGGCCGTGGGAAATCTTTCGGACGCTTGGACACTGGCAGTGGTGTGCGATATTTGGCCCAAAGATGAGGTCATATAGTAGTAATAATATAAAAACTATTTTCTAATATAACAAGAAACATAAACGAAGGTAAACGATAAGTGCCTACCATTGAAACTACCTAGATATGAACACTATCAGAGACCTAGCCTATAAAAATAAATTATCCATAAAATCGGGTGCTTTATCCATTAAATTACCACATTTGTGTGCACACCCACGTTTCTGAATTAATAAAACCATCTTTTTCTTCTTCTGTTCGTATGCGTTCCTATACCATTCATCCGATTGCGATCAAACTTTGGTAAGTTGTTGTGCGTACACCCGCTTAGGTTTCTGAATTAGTACAACCATCTTCTTCTTCTTTTATTCTATCTTCTTCTATTCGTATCCGTTCCTATACCAAATTTGGAAAATCCATGCTTCTCACATGGACAACTGTATGTGGCCTGCTTACGCGTTGGAATTCGTGTACGCACCAGACGGAAAAACAAAAAATATTGTCTGTCTAAAAGCACTTCAATAAACAGAATTAAAACACAAAACATTTTTTTACTTTGAGTGGCAATGCAACGCATGCCGGGTACTCGCTAATAATGAATAAAATACTCGCCCGGCAAGCGAAAGTTGTAACTGTGTCCGAACCCTAATCAGTGTAATTCTAACTTGTCTAATAGATTTGTTGCTAAGGTAGTTTCATGGTCTATATTTAAAATAATTACAAGATAAAAAAAACTTTTTATATACCACGTTTTTAAATTTTCTGTTGAATCATATAAACTTGACAATTCAATGTAGGTATTAATAATTTAGGACAAATAAGTCAATTGTCAACAAATCATTTTTTTGCCATTTTGCAACAAAACAAACAAATATAGAATACTGAAATGTCATTTTGATTTCCATAGTAACCCATGTATATATTAATAATTTAGTTGCTAGGACCCCCTTAGCAACCAATAATAGTGGATTGGATTACGGATTTCTTCCGAAATAACTTTCATACAAAACAGAATTAACTGAAAATGAATTCAATTCTACTTAAAGATGGGTAAAAGTATTAAAAAATTGCATTGGCATCGTGTTTTGATATATTCTAAAAGTTTCAAATGTCTAGCTAGTCGGGAAGTTAGTTAAAAATCGATTGCAAGATTTGTACTGGATAAACAACCACTGGATAAACAAGAATACGAACTATGAAAAACGTGGTAAAATGTCTTCATCTGTTTGTGTCTTCAGATTCGTTTACCTCAGAATCGAATAAATCTTCACTAGGGATTGCAATACCGGTATTTCAAAACCGGTATCACAGTATTTTCTGATACCAAAATACCAGTTTTAAAAATCAGACAATACCGATATATTATTTGGTATTGAAAGAGGAAACAAAATGTATTAATTAACATAAAAGCTTTAAAAGTATGTTGAGAGTGTTTAGTTTAGACGTAGATATCTGAAATCGCGGTTAAATATTAGTCGTTTGTATAATCAATAGTAATCTCAGTCCTAGTGGCGAATATTTAATGATCGAATAATAACAATTACCTATACACTATAATGAACTTGACCGTACCTATTTTTTTCTATTTTTATTTACTGTAGTTTATACCTACAATAATGGAGAAATTTAATTTTGGTGAACAAAAAAAAAGTGAGTAACATTGTACCTATTTGGTTTTACTTCTTGCGTGATAAAAGTAAAGATTTTTTTATGACTGAAAAATACAATAAACTAATACAATATTAGGCAAAATAACCAATTAATTTTCAGGTCACATACACATGTACTTTAAGAACACTACAATATAAATTTATTAAAAGGAAGAAGAAAGTGCCAATAGTTCAAGTAGGTACTATGTATTTGTAATCAGCGTATTACCTTTACATATTTTTAATATTCACATAATAATATGTACCTACCTATTTATATATTTTTGCTATAAATTATAATTATTATATAAATACTTCTGTTTTTTCATATATTTCACGAATACCGGTATCCAATAAAAAATATTGAAATACCGGGAGGTATTGATATTTTCATTCGGTATTGCAATCCTTAATCTTCATATATCATGCTGCTCAGATACCTTATTCATTGCCCTCACAAAGGGGGGGCTGACAGGGCTCCAGCCTGGGGGCCCCGGCTCAGGAAGGGCCCGGCGTGGCGAGTCGACCAGATAAAGTGATATAAATACACATCACAAATCTTCTCTAATAGTAAAAGAAGTCGCCTGCGGCGCTATTTTCATTCAATAATGTTAATATTTTAAATTATGTCTTTGTACGATACAATTTTTATTTGTGTATACCTACTTGGCAATTCCATATTTCAAATGGATGTATTAAAATATTTAAAAAAAAAAAACACTAAAAATATACACATTAATTTTACCGCGTACATCATTTGGAAAAAGTTACTGTGGAGCGTCACACTGCCTTTATTATCAGCGATAGGTAGGGGGGCCTGCCAAAGATCCTAGCCTGGGTGACCGCTTCAGGATGTGGGGGCCATGACCTTATTATATATGTGATGAATTATGGGGTCACATTTCATTTTGTCAGGAAATTTTACACTACAAGTACATTGCTATAAGGATATTACACCTTCTAGAATAAAACAATAGGCACGCCATTTGAAGTGCCTCCGAGATGCCCTGGCTTGTAAAACGTAAGCACCAAGCTAGTGACCCGCGCTTACTTCTTTTCTTGCAAAGAATCGCAAGTAATAATGAGGATAAAAAAGACAGCATGGTAATAATGAAAAAAATCACAATGAATCTTCTGGACAGTGCTGGAACAGGTAATTATTTTACCAGTAATAATATTAGCACCAAACTGAATTTAGAATAAAATGTATACCTACAAACAATATTTTAAAAGTAAACATTTACATAGGGCTGTCCGACCTGGTCGCCACAAACGCCAACTATAATGCTTTTAAAAAAATTGCGCCGTCTTTTTTTCTTCACATAGTGTATGTCTGTATTGTTTTAGCTTTGTTTTTGCATATTATATGTACACCCACGATTTCTGCGCGGCTTAAGCGTCGGCCTATAGCGTCGTGAGTCTCAGGTTCAAATCCTGAGTCTGGAAAGTATTATACTTACATATTGCTTTTCAATTTGTATATGAGTCAGAGTATGGACCTAATAGTTGAGCAAGTGTGATATATTAATATTTTGTAATTATGATCTTTGTCGTAACAATCACAAAATAAAAGGGGTTTCTAAATAGAATAGAATAAAGTAAAGTTAAAAGCAAAGAGCATGAGACATGAGACACAAGGAAGGGCCGTGAATTACCTGATCTTTTTCAAGCCGAACAATAATTACTTCTGCAACCTCGCAACTGACAACTGTAAAATTTAATTAGAAAACAAGGGATTACACGGCTGAAAGCACGTGCAATCTATGATTTAAGATGTACATAATAAAGTCCTGGACGCCACACGATCTTGAGACCATGAAAGATTATAATTATTTAACAGTGTGGAATAAAGTGAGAACAATAAATAAAAGAGCAATTTATATACTTGACAGAAACTATATTATAGCAAAAGCAAGAAATTAGAAATACATTAAAAGGTTATTAAGCGGCTCGATATTGAAATTTGGAAATACTATAATAAATACAAGCAGCTAAGTTTGAAAAGAAACATTGGAAGAGTAGTGAATCAAATAATAGTTTTAAAATACCAAACTGAAACGATCAGAGGCTTCAAACACGGCGGCTGCATCGTGCTCCGTTAAGTGACTTCCATTATAAATTTTGGGTAAAACTCAAGCGGAGCACGACTATACTAGACGACAGTCAGAATCAAAAAGCCTCAGTTGCTTGTTCCACACCTCGCGACCTTCGTTGTTGCCGGAAATCCTATCAGCGACATCTGTCAAATCGCGTACGCTCCATCAACGTGACCATACATATCGTCGGGGTTGCCAGCGGTATCAGTTAGTTATGTTAAAAAATGAACATAACAAGTGGCTGACATCCATTTCTTGTGAGAACAAAATTCGTTACCACAAACCTCCACTCTGTGGAGGCCCATATGATCCTATTAGGATCGGACATGGTCGGAAAAAAATTGTTAATTAATTATAATCATTTATTTGTGTTCTCCATGCTCCTCTCTCCCATGTGCACTTTGATCAAATTATGTCTCAGTAAACTCAGTCGAAGCACACTTGAGTGCGTGGTCACCTCAGTCTTGTGCATCTGCTCCTGAGATATTCCCAGGCATAAGCAACTGCTGATGCTTCAGTTCACTCCAAACGTATGGACTCGTGATACGCTCGATTAGTGCAGGGCGGTTTGTTTGGAGGGAACTAAATATAATATATATATATAATAATGTAAATATTGGATACCTACCTGTAATAATATAAAACAACGTTTATAAAATTGATAAAGGTATACTTATCTGTAAAAAAAATCTATGTCTCTAATTATAAAAACACCAATTATTATTACACTATCTAAAACTAATGAAAATCATTAATACCTAAGTCATTTTTAATAATTAATTTATTTGGCATCGTTCTTTTCACAAACTATAGATTTGAGGGTGATTTTCTTAGAACCGTATGCAGTTTATATGACGTGCTAAATGCAATTACAATTTATTTTAATTTCTAAATAAAATTATGAATGTGTATAAAGTAATTAGTGAATAATGGTATATTATTTATCGGTACAAAATACAACGTAATTTATTATAATTATCTAACAACCAATTAATAAAGTTTCTAACTGATTTATTGGCAATGTATTCTAACTCCGGGTACACACTCGTTACTGTATTTTGTGGTAACGAAATTCGGTAACATCATCAAACTCACACCTGCTTTGTCCCACACTCGACGCCGTGACTTCATCGCGTTTCAATGTACTCCAGAATTATTATACTGAATCATTTCGGTGGTATAGAATAACAACACGTCCAAACTTATTCAAAAGGTAACGCGTTACTTCATTTGGAGCGGGTTACTTTACCGATATTTCACCGGAGCAGTCAAACCGTGTAACAGATAACAAAACGAGGTGGTAACATACCGTATAGGTAGATGCATTTGTTACCAGGTAAAAGGACCTGCACATCTATTCTATATGCAATACTGCTATCGGCCGCTATCGGGGGTAATTGAGGGTAGTTTATCATATGTCTGTATTGGGATATTATAATTGTTACAACATGTTAGACATCAAAACTGTCTATCTCGCTCTAAAAGTTAGCACAGCCAAGAGAGGTGCTGTTAAAACCAGAGCGTTGGAGCGGAGCTCGGAGCAAGAGCACGGAGCAGTGGAGCAATGGAGTTTTACCCGGAGCAGGAGCGGAACCGGAGCACCGAGAGTTTGTAGTGCTCCACTGCTCCGGATGTTTTTTTTATTATTAAATTTTCGTTCTATAATCCGATGAAAATATTATATTTGACACTTTGCAACACTGGAATTATTTGAAATCCGGCGACACTGCCGAGTGATAAATAACCTCACATACTCACATACACTTCACAAACAGAAGAGGCAGATAATGAAAGACGATTTGTTGTCGGGTTTTGTTTAATAGAATTAATAGTGAAAAGTACGAATAATAAGCCTTATTTCAAAACTACCTATTTTTAAAAATTTCAGTATTTGTATAGATACATATAGCACATGTTAAAACTTTTAACCCGGAGCGGAGCTGGAGCGGAGCAACTTAAAAAAGGGTCTGTTCCAATGCTCTGGTTAAAACATAGCACTTATTGTAACAATTACAACCACTTAACTTATTGTAAAAATTAGAATACTTCAATACATAAAAATATGAAAAGCTACCCTCGATAGCATAGCTGCCGATAACAGTCTTGTGTATAGAAGAGATGCGCTCGTAACCGAGCAAAGTGCGGTAACAAAATTTTGATCCGATTTAATGCGTTAAGTATTTATTATTACAATATTATAAGTAGATAGACTTAAATATATTAATTAATACTGTTGTAAATTAATATGAATGTAATATAACTACATAATATATTGATGAACTGATGATTTGTTTATCATAGTTACGTGCTGCAAAAGCCAAGAACTGACTGGTAGGGGAAAAAAGTGAGGTAAATAAGTAAGTAGATATGTACTACCTACCATAACCAAGTATCGCATACGTCGCACTTGCGTGAGGTTCGATTCGCTTAATTTGCTTGTAAAACATTCACTGAACGCTCTTTACCTGACAGGTGTTGTAAATTTATTTGAGTTTGCTTATTCTTTAGTATTCTCTATTTAAAAAATATAACGCAATATTGATTGTATATTTTTACAATTACGATTCTGTGTTTATTTCATAATATTATGTTATTTTCAATCAAGCCAAATTTTTAAACAAAATCACAACTTGTTGTATACCTTCAATAAGCCTACACAACATTGCTTGAAACTTTCACAGTTGGTTTTTATTGTAATTGGTGTCATCATTGTGTATTCTTCCTCATTCTATTAAAATGGCTTCTCCAGGGCTCGTAATGGACCGGAGCGCATCGGAGCGCCGTCCCTGTTCGTGAAATCGGTAAAATTATCGCTCCGTCTCGTGGAAAAAAAAATTGACCGTCTGAGCTATATAGGCCATATAATAGAAAATCTAACACACTTATTTTTATGAAATACACATAAAATTTGATAACTATGTCTTCTAACTATGATATCTATGTATTGTTCTTCAGAAAACTGTCGAGCGCTCCGGTTCGTAAACTTTTCCATTTCGAGCGCTGGCCGCTTCTCCAACTACCCGAAACGCCAAGTAAAGAAGAGTGAATACGGCCAGGGCCTACCCTTCTTAGAGTATAGATAGATTATGGCATACTTACCCCAACATTCAAATAACAATAATTATTTATATGTAATCTGAGTAACGTAAACCAGTAGATAATTCTCAAACTGGGGGGCGCGGCTCCCTAGAGGGCCTTGGAGCTCCTGCCAGGGAGCCGCAAAATATTTCAGTATTTTAAAATAAAAATCATTAAAACGTGATCACTGAACGATAATATTTCCCAGACTTAAATGAAGACCAAAGCACAGTTGGATAAGTACACCATTATTTGCTAAATCCTTAAAATATGATTAGGTATAGGTATAACATGGGTAGCTTAAGAATAATTAATTGATGTTAAATCACATAATTCCCTTGAAGTCGAATTTAATGAAAGAAGTCTTGCAGAATTTTAGATAAGGCGACGGCAAGAACACCTGTCAATCGTAAAATCAGCATTGTTATACATAATTCCTTTTGCGACAACATACATAATATGCAAAATAGTATTTTTATCATTACTGGTAATAAAAAAACAGGTCGTGTTTTTCAATGGAGACTTTGGAGCAAACCTTGCGAATTAGAATTTCAAACAGTGTACCGGATATTGGTGTATTTATTACCTATGTAAAAATATGCAATCACACCCCTATTATTAAATTGTTTTTAAATTTTGAATAAAAATACCTATAATATTATTTATGGTAAATAAAGTACTGTTGGTCACTAAAGACTAAAATTTTTGGGGAGGGAAAGCCTAGAATTTTTTTGATTTCAGGGACCGTGATATGAAAAAGTTTGAGAAGCACTGTTCTATAGTTCTATATTCTCCCGCACTTTATGATACAGTTTTATGGATTATATGTGAGGGTGTATGAATGATGATGATAGTTTCTGAATGAGCTGATATCTATTGAGGCAATCACTTGAGCGTCTTAAGCGACGGAAAGCTATTAGAAGCCCGCACACGCCCGCTATCGAGATGCAACTGAATGTTCTTTGTAACACCGTCTCTCATGACCCGTAATTGCTTATTGATTGTCTGGTGACAATAACACTGGGGATTAGGAGATGGGTGAGGAGATAAGGAGTGGAATGGAAACATAAATGGCCCAACAACTTATTATATTATCATCTGTTTAATATTCATACAAGTGTAATATATATTATAATACCTACATATATGGAATGTACCAAATTATTTTAATACGAATGGCCCCGAATCAGTTGCAGGCCACGCGTTGCACAACACTGGTCATACGCGGTGTAGTGCACTGCAGTAGTGACGCACCGTATGCACACCGTGGGAAGAATTCACCAAAATCGAATCAACTCCTCGCGAGTCTTGACTCTTTTGAGTCAGCTCTAACATATCGATCGTAATTGATACGTGTGTTCGATTCGGTACATCATTAAATTACTTCCAGAGGATATCGGTAAATGAAGAGGCAATAATTCATAATAACGTTAGAATCAGTGGCGAAGGGTGGAGGTAGGCTGTTAAGATCCGACATAAATAGTGCACTAGGAAAATATATTTGTTTTTATTGGACTAATATTACAATATGTAAATAGTGTTTGTTAGTTTTTAAAATTCAATTAAACCCTGTCTAATATGGTAAGCCACATGAGAAAATAGTAAAAAAATGTTCGTTTATCCATAAAATATCTAAAATTATACCACGACGGCACGACACCATATATATTACAACGTTTTTCTTAGCTCGTATTCTTATTTGTCCGGTGGTTATTTGTCCGGTACAAATCTTGCAATCGATTTTTAACTAACTTCCCGACTAGCTAAACATTTGAAACTTTTAGAATATATCAGATCACGATGCCAATGCATTGTTTTAATACTTTTAGCCATCTTTAAGTAGAATTGGATTCATTTTCAGTTAATTCTGTTTTGTACCTAACCTAACCGATTTTTTTTAAACGGTACATATTCAAACACGCGCATTAACATCATTTTACTCCCTATTTCAAGTATAGTTTGTCAATTTATGGCTACGGCCGTATGTTGTAGCTTAACCACTGGGGAATGCCAAAAGAAATGGCGTATTTCAAAAAAACACTACCTTATTCTTAGGTCAATAATTATTATAAAGCAATCATTATTCGTAAGATGTTTATCACACTTGAATGGTCAAACACATAGCTTATAATAAATATCTTTAGAATTATCTTCAGATGTGTTAATCTTGCCCATTTTTTGAATAATAAAATGCCCAATTCTTGTCAAATTTTGGATCACAGAGATTATCAATATATTTTTTTATCGTAAATATTTCA
This sequence comes from Rhyacophila brunnea, assembly GCF_057557595.1. Taxonomy (NCBI): domain Eukaryota; kingdom Metazoa; phylum Arthropoda; class Insecta; order Trichoptera; family Rhyacophilidae; genus Rhyacophila; species Rhyacophila brunnea. Next base: position 37,271,045 of record NW_028232848.1, on the reverse strand, counting down.
CTATAATAATGTCGATTTAAATTATACTGATGGTTTTATAAATGCGTTTAAAAATTAATAAACGTAAAAAATCTTAACACCACTGCACATTTATGTACTGAAATATGACTATATTCTAAAACATTAGAGCGAGAGGTTTAAAAGAATACTATTTTATGCAATAAAAATACTTTATGCAGTCATCAAATGTTTAAAATAAATATAAAGGATAATTAGGCTTCAAAATTATATAAATAGATTATCTACAACTTTTAAGGTATGTCCAGGATCATGCTTTTAAAATAGAACAAAAGCTCTATTTTGACCTACGCTGAGCATGTCCCCCCTTAAGAATGTAGATTTAAATGTGTATTCACGTTCTCAATCTGGGAGTCCAATGTTACATGGTTTTCAAAATACTTAGGTACTTCTAAAACGACGGTAGTCTAATTATTATACTTTACAGCCGAAAAAGTGGATGTCCAATTTAAGTAATTTTTGGTAGGTACCTACCAAAAAGATTAATTGCAAAAGTGCGGAAGTCCAACTTACCTACGTAGTTTTAGTCCAAACGCGTGTGAGCATTTTAACTAGATTAGATTAACACTATTTTAAAATTGCTCTCCTGCAAAATATTGAATATGTGACTTCCAGACTTTGAGCTCTAAGGCAAAGTGTAGACGAGTCTTTCCTCAAGATATCGTTATCAACGAATCAAATCAGAGAATTCTGTGTTCTCTAAGTGAAATACTTCAAAAGGGCACTACCTTAGCATATTACTTTAATCTTATATAGGTACGAGTACTATGTATCAGTGGCGAAGACTCCATAACAGACAGAAGAAAAATATTTTTTAATTGCATATTGACATATTTATATACTTAATCACTTCATTATTTTATGTTATATAAAAATAATTTATTTTGCCAACGAGACATGTCGTATATGTAGGAATGTATTAAGTACAGTATTACACAGCTTACAAAAAAACTGCAAAGGTATTAAAAAATATACCACAGCGCGCCTTAAATAAATAATAAACGCCGCGACGTCTCGACGTAAATAAATCTCCGATTATGTGTGAAATATTTCTGAATTTTTTTCGTATGGACTTTACGTCTCGTAACCTCCTAAAGTCTGCTGATTTGTACGAAATAAGGTAAGCTCCTATCGCAGAGCCTAAAACATTCGCGCATAATAATGTTGTCACGACTGCGCACTTTGTCCAAAATCATTAATAAAAAAAATATCTTCAACGATGGGTATACATGTTTTGAAAAATACGTAATTTAAACACATCGCTCATTTTTATGTCGTCAATGAGTTTTTGAAGTTTCATTGAATTAGTGTGTCGTTGTCATTTACTAGTGTGTACATACATATTCAATAGTAGTAAATATCGTGCTATTCTCGTAAGTATACCTGACAAGTGTGCTCTATTAATCAGATCTCCACAGCCTACCTCTTTCTAAAAGTCACCCTTCGCCACTGCTATGTATAGATATGTGGGTATATAAATAAGGTTAGTAAGAGCTGGCATTTTAAGTATCCTCCTAAAGGAGTTATATATTTTAGAATAGTTAGGTGCATATAATATATATACGGCTAGTAGTACCCATGCTAGGTTGATGCTCTTCCAAACATAATGACAGCAGTCGACTGTGCTGTGAACATAGGTAATTTAATTACTTATACCTAATGTGTTTTCCTGTCACTCGGTTTTATAGGTCGACCCGATTGATGGCTTCCAATATTAATCCATTTTATGTAATGAAATTGTGGGCGCGGCTGACTGACATCGTACCAGTATTGACTAGTCGCCACACCTATATAAAATGCAGTAGTCAATAATAATTCGATTAGATATATAAATAAGTAGGCAAGCTGCAGTGCTGTGTGCGAGTATATTCAAACCCTAAAATGACATTAATCGAGACAATTTTCATCGTCAATATGTTTGCCATCAACATAATACGAACCTGACGACACACCTCGAACGGAACTTTGATCTACATGTCGAGCTTTAAAGTCTAAATAAGATGCCACTGTTTCCGACGATAGTAGACTTTCGAGTGAAGTTCTCGTCTGCATTCAACCAACCATTTGCAGTGGCGAAGAGTGACTTTTCGAAAAAGTTAGGCTGTAGAGATCAGAGAAAAAGAACACACTACCCGGTATACTTACAGGAAATAAAAAGATAGTACGTTATTACTACTGATGAATAGGTATTCACTACTGTGATAACGATTTTATTTTTTTATTGAATCTATTATTAACTTACTTATTGATTATCACTATTTATTTGGTATAGGTACTCTAATGATCGAATTGACAAGATGTAATCAACCATTTAAAGGCCCGTTGCATCACCTCTATGATTGCAAGACAAAGCCTTAACTTCGAACGCCATCTGCCACCTGATGTCTTTTGATCAAGTCTAGATAGAGGGAAAAACTAGAATTAACACAGATTCACGAGCCGAATGCTTATGTCAATAACCTAATTATTGTACGTTAACAGATGGAATGTTATAGCAGTGATGCAAAACGTTGGGTGAATCTGATTTAGACAAAGTTTCCGTACATATTATTCTTATTTTTTTGATGCTGTGCTGTATCGAGACGAGAGATTGCGTAACCAAGATTATCTCCTTCTACATACGCCTCTCCCAGTGACGTCCCTAGACAAAATGCCGCCCCTAGGCAGCACTAAAATGCTACCCCATTTTTTTATACAATATTTTTCATCATCCTTCCATGACTTCAATATCTAAAAAATATATAGGTCTAATTTAAATACCATCTCTACTTCAAAAGACAATATTACGAGTCCACGGTTTTCAGATAAAATTCAACATACACAAGACAAAACTCTAGAGTGACTGGCAAAAATATTTGGATAAATTAATAATTAGGGAAGTACGAGTATGTACCTACCCATAATTCAAATATAATTCTCAAATCTGCACGTGTCTAATTAAATTCGACTTCAATATGATATTTATTTTCATACATCTCATATATTGCTATGCCGATAACATTGTAGATAGGTACGTAAAATTATTTCATCAGATCTTTCAAAGCCTGAAGCATGACATTATTTTTATTTGGCTCTAATACCAACAGTTTCGTAAATCTGTCATTATTATTATTACATATAATATGATTGGAAGCCAGTGATTTTCGACAAGTGTGTCTATCATCTATAGATTCAGTTTTGTGAATAAAGATATTGATTGTTTTTAAACAACAGTTATTTTATTCGGTTATAATAAATTAATTAAATTTTCTATGCCAGACATTGTCCAGTTGTTTTTTTATGGCTAGACGAAGTAACAGTTAAAAAACATCAAATTCTTACCTACTGTCATGCAATGTGTTACTGGTGTAGTCCCTACTATAAAAAAACTAGATGATAATATTAATATTTGATAGAAAATAATTTTGATTTAACGTCATATTGTCACAAGAGTTACGTAGATTTTTCGCAATATACAAGATAAAATATTGTTAGTAATATCAAAAAAAAATGTATTGGATTAAAAAGATAGACGGATAAAATTTGTACTGGAGACATATGGCTCAGTTAAGGGTGTAAGGACGTCGAACGTGGTGCAAATTTTGAAGGGTATACAGCAGAGTTGCATTTTATCACGAGTGTCGAAGAGTGTCTGTTGAAGGGAGGTAGGCTTTGGATATTAAATTTATATACAAATCTTAACTATGCATAGCGAATCCTATTTGTAAAACAATCGCTCAAATAATAGTCCAGTCAATGAATATATTGTAGAGTGCATGGAATATGCGAGAATTTTTGACTTCAAGACTTTGTTAGGAGTGATTAGTAGGTAAACATGCTAAAAGCCCCCGCTCCTGGGAGGTGAGCTAAAGGCGGGAAGGGGGTCGCAAGGTCCCATTTTTTGGGTTTTCGCTTATATCTTGGCAACGGTGCATGTAGAAAAAAAATGAAAGCTAATTAAATTTCATATAAAATTGTTTCTATAATTATTTGTCGAATTCCCAACGCAGTATATCTCCAGATGTCAGCCAACAACTGTTGTTGTTGGGCAGGGAGCCGTAGATATCGTGACCGCGGAGGAGTGAAGAAGAAGAGATGATAGCATCAGCGAGCAAAAAGCAGAACCTACCGACTTGGATAATGCAGCGTATCTGCCATCTACCATTAAAGGCACCATCCACTTGTCTACAGGCCGTTTCCGAAAGCAATTACTCGCTTGAGTTTTTCATGCCAATTTCGGGCCGTAATTACAGGGGCCGAATTAACAGGTAACCCAATGCCTTAATTATTATTTAGTTTACCTTTTTTTGTTGAATCGCCGCGAAACGATTTCAATTAGGTAAGTTAATTAATTTTAACATAATATCTATGTTATACCTACATTACAAATTATTAATTCAATACGTTCAAAACATTACATTTAGATTTTTTAAAGCACAGGTTGATTATAAAAGTCAATAATAATAACATTATAAAAATACATTGATATGTGAAAACACGGAATAATGAGGAGTTTACCGAGTGAGTTAAGTCTAGCAAATTCAAAATAACTTCCATATTATGTTAACCTCACGTAAATGGAATACCTAGGTAGGTATATCGATAGATATCCAAAGAAAATTAAAATGTGCCTACCAACGAATTTTAAGCAAAAAAAAGTTACTAGTCCACTAGCGAAGTGAGCTGGAGAATTTATGGACCTAGAACTACGTTTGTCATCAAATGGAATTCTGGACGAAATTAGTAAAATATTGTTTTTTATAAAAAAATGTTTTGTTAATTGAATAAATAAATGGGTTACAATGTATAACGTAATCGTCTGGTTCATTTGAGGTCTCGCGGAGTTATTCGCATAAAATGGCGGTTGGAACACAGTTATCGAGTCCTGTTTTCTTCCCACCTGTCTCATCGACCAATTTAAGCCTGTCATTTCTTGCCTGGAAGAAGTAATTTCGCGCTTATTTTGTTCAAGAGTGATAATTAATTATAATGTTACACTTTTTAGACATCATTACAGAGTGGATGGCAACCTACCTTGATGAATATACTTTACGTGAAATGCGTCATCTAGCTTTAAGACAGATTATTTTAATTTCTCAAAACAAAACATGAAGAATATTGTGAAGTTTTTTTTAAATAATGTTAAATAAAAACATTTGGTAGGTAGGCATAAAAAATATGTTGATATAATATCAGTATACTGATAAAAGGTAGGTGGGTATCTACCTATAGGTCTTGTCTGCAGTCACAGTGAAATATTGTAGCCTCCCTGTTGTATAGCATAAACCTATAGTAGTTTCAGGTCGGTTGGTGCACCTGAAAAATGGCGTGTCTTCTCGGCGAACCGTCCACCTCCTCCGATACTCCGCGAATGATAACAGAGGTTAGCATGTCGTATTTTGCCAACCTAACAAATTATTATATGTCTCCTTTCAAGATTCGCTATCGCCTCTTTGTGCAAAAAGATTAATTGCCTCTGACTGCGACGTGCACAATAAAACCGTCATATTCCTACATCACTTTTTTATCACTTGCAAAGTGTACCTACTAGCTTCCAATCTAGTATTATAGATGTCTAGTAAAGGATTTAGATGATATTATCTAATTAAATATAATTAATTAAAATATATCATTAAAAGATACACTGTGTAGTTCTTTGGTAGGTTCTTATATATATATATATATATATTTAAATAACCGTTTGTGAAATTCAGGTTTGAATCACTAGTCGCTAAGGATTTATTTTAAATATAGCTACTTGACAAAGTTACGCCAGTTTGCGAATTTTTACTATAGATGGAATTAATTTCTTTTGGTGGTCATGTAGACATTTTATCAATATTAATGTAATATTTATCTTACAGAATTCCAAACGTATTATCATTTTCTGACACATTTAAGAAACATCTGTATTGCCTTACAGTAATACAATAGAATGGTTCATTCGATTCACCTTCAATGCATAGGTAATTTGACAAACTGTGTAATAAGTATTATGATAACATTCATAGAAGTGTGTATATTTATTTAAAAATTTACCCCATGGACACCAGCCATTTTGATTAATTAATTTTTGTAAAATAAACCATACCATTTTTTATTAGATAAAGTAATAAATTTATTTTCAAAATTAATAACATCATTTATTTTGACCTAGTCAGCAGTCATTTTTTTTGGTTTTATGTGACATTATATTATCACTAGGAACAAAGTTCATCCAAAGATGAAAGAAAAAATATCTAAATTCTTGATAATTATTAGTAGTTTTATGCTTGCATCTATGATTTCAAAACATTCCCCCTATTAATCATAATGTTTTCCCACAACCAAGAAAAATGTAATGCGTACATAAAATATTCCACATTTAACATCCAATAGCGAAAACAGGGAACACATAAATAATAGAAGTGCGTTAGCTTTTGTGTGTGGTAATAGCAAGATTTAAAAGTTTAAAATATCGAGTGTCGATAATAATATGCATTAAATTGTGTCTGCAACCGAAACGCGCGTTCAAAAATGATAATATTTGATGACATTCCAGAGCCTTCAATCATCAAACTCCGGCTTCAAAATTATTGTATAATTAGTATGACAACAAGTTTTGCATTTCTACCTTATTTATCTATTCTGTGGGCCAGAATGTATTTTCAATAAATCTATTTCATGCATTGCAAAATGTTGCATATTATTATGAACCGCCATACAATTTTGTATGTATGCACTTATAATTTAATTAATATCTAACTATTTTTCAGTGCGTAATGAGAATGATAGCAACGCTATTGTCTATGATGTAGCAACGTTATTTTCATTTGTTTTGTTTATCTGTCATTTACTTCAAAATAATATTTTCAAAATTGAAACTGCGCAGAAAACAAGTGCGTATTTAATTTTTTTCAAATGTAAAATTATATACTTATAAGATTATGTTGTATTCTGTACAGATCTCATTTTTGGAGTCTGTTGACAAAAAAACTTTTTATTCCAGTAGTAAAAAAGTAAACAGACCGTTAGCTTATATGTAAATCATGTACCATAGGCCCCCTATGTTAGAACTTGCGAGTGCCAGCTGCCCGGTCGACATGACGTCATATGACATCATTGTGACGTACTACCGGAGTGATAATGGCATTCGAGAAAATAACGCTACTCAGACAGTGGCGCTATTCATTGTCACCATACACATATAGGTGTTTCATCGTAATAATATCTATGGTGAGCACTGTGCGCTGGGCGGCATGCCTCGAGCGTGTATTGGCTGACGTCACAATTACGTCATGTCGTCTGGTGCCACACGAGTCGATAGTTAGGAAATCGCGGTGCTGGATCAAATTCAAGTGTATTTAGATCCAGAGGAATTTCCGTCTATTCCCTATGATGAGTTGAACGAATGGTTAATAACTAGAGGCCGGATTATAATATGCATTTGCATATTTAACCCATTCTCATCGGTTATTGCTTATTTTACTTAAAATCTAGTGATGATGCATATTTTCGCTATATTTTATATTTCGAGGCCATCAAATGTGTAGTAAATGACTTCAATAGTGCAGAAGTTATGGCAGTTTGTCAGTCCAAGGAAGCATTTAACGATTCTAGTATTAAAAAAAACATGGCTTTGATTAGCACTGATTTTCCCCACATAGGTACCTGCGAGTATTATATAAAATAGCTTGAAACTAATGGTTTGGCGTTGACTAAATGAATAAAATCCGCCGAATGACTCCGCATTGCCAGAGGTATTCCCGCGTAAACTTAGAGAAAAGTTTGAAAACATTTTGAACACTAACCCAGGTTTTGAACCTTTGTGTCAAAATGATAGTTTTATTAATGGGACGGGTAAGTGCTAATATAGCACCCAAATTCAAATACTGCCCAGTTACCTCAGTGGATGTGGAACGGTCCTTTTCCACTTATAAAAATATGTAGAGTGATCGAAGACACAATCTTACTACCGAACATTTGGAACAGTACCTGATTGGTACTGTTCGGTTATACGGAATACAGCGGAAAACGCATTTTGAAAATAGCCGATAAACTGGATTATTTGTTAGGTTAACCTAACCAAACCTAACCTAACCTAACCCAACCTAACCTAACCTAAACTAACCCAAACTAACAAATAATCCAGTTTATCGGCTATTTTCAAAATGCGTTTTCCGCTGTATTCCGTATAACCGAACAGTACCAAAAAAACTAAAAATTAGTACCTAGTTACTTTTTATTATTTAATGTTGCATATTTTAAGCATTTTTCACGCATATTTCAAGACTTATGTTGCATATAATCCGGTCTCTACTAATAACTATTAAAAAGAATGTTTTGCATGAAAGTAGGTATATACTATATATGTACATGTACATAATATGTTTCGCTTTGTAGATAGAGTAGAGATAGTGTAATTTGAAGAAGGACTATACTACTGTCATGTATTTTTTTTTAAATTAGCGTTTCGAGAAATAATCCTTGAGTAGTAAATGCCGTGTGCCAAATACATAATTGCACCCTCACCCCCTGAAACAAATTAAATGTCTGCTGTTTCGATAGACCTACAAAATAAACAACAACAAAAAACACATTACTCCCGAACATACGCATTTTACAAACACAGTATATAAGACGTGCACATTAAACCACCATAGATTGGTTCCCGCACATTTTTTTTTTATTTATTTACACTTAATTACACTAATTTTGTCTATCTATTTTTTTTAGTAAGTAGGCTTCAAATAATCGCCTACTATGAAGCCTTCGCCACTGCATCATATCATAGTCAATATTATATGACTGAATAGTTTTTCTATCATTGAATGTGCATATTCGAGTGATATCCAAGAGACGACACGAAAATTACATTTCTTCACTCGAGCAAAGACAAAAATAGAGCCAGGTAATTCAAAGGGTAGGTATTGGTCGGAATCGTTTTCATAATCGGCAGGTAGGTGCGCGTGATGTGCACCAATTTCGAGATTCCACGAGCCGCTCTCACAATGGACACGATCTGCCGGCCAAATTGTTTCATACGATTCCGCAAAGGGCGGCTCGTGAATTTATTTATTCCCGATCGGACAATGTGATGTACACAAAATGAAATATCTGCGGCCATGTTGCAAATTGAATAATAAATTACTGGAAATTGCCTCCTCGTTCGATTCGATCGGTATTAGACATACATGAAAGGATTTTTTAAGTTGCTGATTGGCGGAACTGATTGGGTCTATCGTCAAGTGCGGCCTTAGCCGGCTCGCACATCACAACTCGCCTTGTATGCCTGACGGCCATAAATCAAAACTTCTGAGACCACCGACGAATGTTGCATGCTACAACCTCGCACATCTGCCTAGCGGCAAACGTCAAACGCGAAAAAGGAGAAATCTCTCGTCTGCCATTTTTATTGTGTTGATTGTATGAACAAACGTCAAACGCGGTGACCAGCGATGAGCGAGCAATGACAGTGTAGACAGAGACAGAGACATAAATGGCCGATGGCCGCAGGCTGTGCGCTTGCGCGGAGCCGACATTTTTCGAGATCGACATGTAGGCTTTGGCCAATGCAACTCGAGGCATGTCGCAGGGTCGCAGAGTCGCAGTTGCATCGTCCAATCTGCGAAGCTCCATTTGATAACGTTTGTTTCTTGGTTTACGATGACGTCACATCGATGAATTCGTCGTAAGACGCATGCGGCGAGTTCTGATGTGCGAGCCCACTTATGGTGGAGACTGTGGAGAGGGTCCAGAAGAAAGGTTTTGAGACACCTTTACTTCCGTTTGTATAGATATTATCTGTGGCTTTATTCGAGTGACTTTCATTTGGGTATGCTTACATACTGTAGCTTAAAATTTAGAAGGGATCTTTATGTAGCTACATATTATTTTTTCCGACTTATACGCGCCGTAAATGGAAATTCTGCCAATTTTGGTGGTGTTGGCTTGTGTGTCTCTGATAATTATCTTAGGAATCGAGGGCATCCGTTGTTTGTTTTCCCAAGATGCAGAACTAACTTGCCATTCATTAGTGATGCCAATTGGGAGGGCAATAACCATGTTTAATAAAATCGCTTCGGATATTGATATATTCCACCTACGTAAGGATGAGTAGGTATAGGTGGACGTTGTTTTATAAATTATTAAAATATGGTCTGCTTAACTCATCCGGTGTACTTCCTTGTACTTATCTAATTAATATTTTTTGTGTTTACACTTTTCAACTGTTTAATAACTTAATACTGATCTACCTCTTTTTTATGTAATACTGTTTTATTAATATTTCAGTATATGCACTGACGCTATTTGAAGTTTGCAACACACACTATTGCACGTCTATAATGTGTGTTTAATTTTCATTGGACACTCACACATTCAAACCCTTGCTTGAAAATGTAGTGTATTGAGGTAGGTAAAGCCTATCTGAATTATATTTATTAATCTGTTCCGTAGTTCACGTGTATGGTGTGAAAATGAAACCGAGTTTGATATTGGTATCAAAACAAAACAAGACAAAGGGAAAGGGTAACAAAAGAATCGTTACCATCTGCACGCTTATTGGAAAATTATTGCAGTTGGATTGTTACATACGCGTCCAGTTGGGCGGCCATTTTCTTTACAACTGCTTCCATTAAAGTCCTTGATAGTCGTGATAACAATAATGGACAAAATCAGCGGCGGTTTAAGCGCGACCCACATTGAGGTGCATGTCGCCTACTGTCACGCTATCGCGGCGAAAATTTAGTCTATGGTTTCATCATTTTGCAGAATATTTTGAACGTGTACCATCTCCGTAAATCACTGAAGAATGATACTGATGAAGAATGCCTACTATAATGTATTAGTAAATTGAATTATTATTAATTATCCATGCTAATTTCAATTAATTTTAACAGTTTCTACGTGTGCGTACGTCAAAATTATTTTTGACATGACATCCATAGATAATATTTTTAATAGAACCCAACCTGCAGACACATAGATAATAGACAACATTCTCATAGAAAATACATAGTACCAACCGCTAAAAACAAAAAATCGTGATTTTGACATGACATTCGAAAAGTGTAGGCATGTGGAATATGATAAAAACGTTCAAAACATCATGCAGGTGTCGATGCAGTGCAGTTCAACGTGAGGTGACCTCGTTGTTGTTTTAGTGATTACGTCAGATTTTTCCAACTGATAATGTTCGTTTAAAAGTTCAAAATGTGCTACGGGATGGGAGTATGTCTGATAACATTTTAAACACCAATAACAACGACAGCACCTACACACTTTTTTTCCTGTAGCGGCAGCCCGTAACAGTTAGCAGGCGACATGCACCTCAATCTGGGTCGCTCTTTAGTATATCGGGAGGTGCTAGGCGATAATCGATGTCAAGCCCCCCTCTATAATAATTACACAAAGCAATGTTAAAATTAACAAAATAAATGAATTAATGAATGAAAGTGAAATGAGAGTGAATGAATGAAAAATGAATTGAGATCGCAAGGAGTGCCTTTTTCAAAATAAAACGCCTCCTTAGCAATCGAGACCTTAACCTAGGTCTGAGACTGATATGGTACCTACGTTGTTATGTATTCTCAATTATTTTCTATGATATCGAAGTATGAACGCTAAACCAAGAGATGTCACGGAGACTTGAAGCTTTCGAGATGTGGCTGTAGGTATAGACGCATCCTCAAAATTCCTTGGACTGACCGGGTGACAAATGTTGACAAATGGGAAAGGACCGAGAAGTTCTGCGTAGTATCAAAACCAGGAAACTACAGTACCTTGGCCACATTATGAGAGGACAAAAGTACCTACAGCATTCCCCAACTTGTCATTCAAGGAAAGATCAATGGTAAGCGTAGCATAGGACGGCGTCGCATTTCGTGGCTTATGAACCTCCGTGATTGATACGAGTGCAGCTACACTGAACTGTTCCGGGCAGCAGATGACAAATCTAAGATCGCCTTGATGGTGGCCGACCTCCGCTAGAGGATGGCAAAATAAGAAGAAGAATATTTTTTTATTAAAATACAATTAAGTATAATAAAATTGAATTGCATTTAATTAATTTGCCGATACGAGAAAGAACTCCCATCAGATGGGTGGACAAAATTATTAATACAACGGGGTTTCCAATGACACAAGTATTACACGCTGCAGAATGGCAAAGAGGGGTGTAACCAAACTACGAGTATTAAGGGGGATATTTATACCAGCAGAGACACCTAGCGGAAAAATACGAAGCTTGCAATTTGAGATATTTTTTTGATAATTTACAATTTCTGATTATATATATATCTATTTTTTTAATAATATTAGGTATGCTTACATACTGTAACTTAAACTCTAGACGATATTTATATTTGGCCACGTATTTTTTCCGACTTATAGGAACGGGGTGAAAATGAGAACTCTGCCATTCTTGTTAGTATTGATATGTGTGTCCCTGATAACTATTTTAGAAATCGGGAACATCAGTTGTTTGTTCTCCTAAGGTGCAGAACTAACCTGCCATTGGTAATTCCAATTGGGAGAGCAATAACTCTGTTCAACCAAATCATTTCGGATATTGACATATTCCATCTGCGTGAGGATGAGTATAGGTAGGCACTGTTTTGTAACATCTTAAAATAGGGTCTGCTTAGCTCATTCGGTGTACTTCCTTGTATCTAATTTACATGTAAGTATACATATCTAAGTATATTTTTTGTATTTACACTTTTTTATTGTTTATAATTCTGTTTAAATAATATTTCTTTGTTTATAAATGTCATGTTGTGGACGTCTTGAATTAATAATTTGTAATGTTCACTATACTAATGTAAAAATAAATAAAGTCTTAAAGTTTTTTCAATTTAATTTCTAGCCTCCGGGTGTCCTATCAATTCAGGGTCCCTGTGCTAGGTATAGGTATACCTAGTCATATAGTTAATCCGGCCTTGTCTACAACATAACGTATATATTATTTAAAAGTTAAAATTAGTTTCAACGCTAGAGGGATCGCTAGTAGGCGGGTACTGGGTCCTAACATCGACAAACATGTCATCATATTTAAATACTAACCTTGAATAATCATATTAACATATTTTTTCAATGCCCAGTTTTCCATACTTAATATATTCAATGATACGTTCGAAATTCAAACTAAAACACCGCAGAACGGTAACGTTCTATCACCATTTATTTACACACACCAGTTAGTGGATAGATAACCGACGCTCGGCCGTCAGTGTCCAGTGATTAGTGGGCGAGTGATTAAGGAGCGCGAGCGTCCCGGGTTCGAGTCCCGGCGGTGAAATATGTCCCGAGCCGGCCACCCCCTCCTGCGAACGATAATTTGTTCCACAACCCCTCCCACCCCCTCAATTCTCCCATCCGGTGACCTGCGTATTGGCAATATTACATAGTACGATGCAGTCTTTAAAGCATCTTAAGCTAGCTTTTTGAACTTGGCAACTGCGACGGGAAACAAGGACACTTGACAATTGATGGGATCAGTCCGAGATACCTAAGTGTTATTATTTATTGTTTGTCTTTTGTCTGTGCTCCTTTCTTCTATGGGCGTCTGTGGCGAAGGGTGGAGGTAGGCTGTTAAGATCCGTCATAAATAGTTCACATTAAACTTTGTTAGGCATACGTATTTGTTTGTATTAATCAAAGACTACAATTCACAGATGGTGTTGGTTGGTTTTTAAAAAACAATTAAATCTTGTCTAAATCAAACCATAATAGTTTTGGTATACCTACTTTGCACGATTACCACAAAATTGTTCACACTCTTTCCTTCATACATATTTGTTTTCGTTGGATTAAGAATAGGTAGGTACATAATATTACACATATTGTTGGTTTATTTTTTTAAATTCATTAATCCCTGCCTAAATCAAACTATAATAGATGACAAATATTATTCTATCTATAAAATATCCAAAGTTATGTATTATTTAATTGCATAAGTTTAGATATTTTATAGATAGAGTATTTTTTTACTATTATCTATTATGGCTTGGTTTTCGCATGGTTTAATTTTATTTTTAAAAACTAACAAATACCATCTGTGAATTGTAGTCTCATTTCAATGAAAATAAATACGTATACCTGACAAACTTTAGTGTGCACTATCTATCGCAGATCTTAACAGCCTATCTCCACTTCACCACTGTGTAGCCATATCTATATAATGGTGACATCTGTTTAAACATTTCCTCCGAATCATTGTCCACTGACATTTTTACACGGTCCACTCTTTTGGGTTGGTATTAATCGAATCGTCCAATGTAATATGACCATATGTGCGCCAAGTATAACGATCGTGCTCGTTAGTCGTTAGCTCGTTAATAAAGGAGTGGGTGGGACCTATGCCCGTTATCACTAGATGGGTGAAATGTAGAGGACAGAAAAGGTGGTGCTGTAAAATGGCGGTTTGAACAGTATCGATTTGGGATGGAGTAGATGTTGTTACCAACCTTATAGTAACTTCCCTCGAAGTTTTTATGCATATAATACTGACCCCTGGCCAGCGCTCGAAATGGAAAATTTTACGAATCGGAGCGCTAGAAAATTTTCAGAAGCTGATATTAATATAGTTATCAAATTTTATGAGAAGCTAGCAACTTGTCGATTGCAACAGCAGATGTTTTTTTTTTCAAACTAAACAGTCACATTCGACCGATCTGCGGCGCTCCATTTGGCAACATGTGTTTTGTGAATAACGATGACGTTACATCAATGTATTCGATACGTTGCAGGCGGACGAGTTTCGATGTGAGAGCCGGATTATATTTCGAGCATTGCACCCCATAGGTATGCCATGGCACCGATTTTAAAGAAGTATGTAGGTATTCTAAAAAACTCAAAAGATGTAGGCACGTATGTATAACATGATCCCCACAAGGGGGGTCTGACAGAGCTCTAGTCTTGGGGCCCGGGCTCAGAGTGGGCCTGGCGTGGCGGTTCAATCAGATTAAACCAGATCAGGCGCCATTTCACGAGGGGGTTATTATCATTTATAATATGAGATTGTAAGATACCTACAGTTTTTGATTGTTTTGTATTGATACTCGACTACTCCATAATTCAAGTACTTAGGTCCTATTATATTAAAATAAAAAATCGCTAAAAATAAACTGAAGGCCCTTACTTTTACCTCCAACACAATTTTGAAAACGCCATATTGTGCATCACACATGCTATTAAACTTAGCGATAGGTAGGGGGCGCGCCAAAGATCGTGCCCAGGGGGTCCGCTTTAGGATGTGGGGGCCATGAGTTACAATACCTACCTACTGACAGCAATTGAAACTTCCAGCGTTGATGCAACATGTAAGCAAATAATGATAAAATAAAATCGATCCATCCAAGTTTCATCGACAACCGCAAACGGCGTCATAGATTAAGATACAATCACTTTCCTGAGGTAGCAGCACCGTTGGTCGCCGATATCAGGTGATAGCTGCATCATCGGTGCAACAATTCGCCCCCAGCGTCCATTTGCGGAGTAGATTTTATAACTCAAACCAGCGCCGTGTGATATTTCGTGTGATATTCATTTCTCTTGATACAGCTCGGACCTGTACTATAAAGAAGGAGAGGTATGGTTAACCATTGGCAGTAGATACAATTTTCGGCATGTCAGAAAAAAATGTGTCCTCGCAAACTAGTCGGGTTGAAAGTTTTTATTGAAAACTGACGATATTGTGATATTTTAGTTTTGTTTTCATGGAATTTCTTTATTACATACGTACAGCAGGGATTACAATGTTTTGTTTAATTTGAGTAGGTATAGTTATGGACTTCCATTGTTTTTATTTATAATGTAATTTAGAATGAGGTACCCATTCATAATAATCAAAACAGTAGGTACAATAATAATAATTCAAACAAAACACATTTGCAAAATAATTACAAGATAAAAAGAACTTTTTATATACCACGTTTTTTAAATTTCTGATGAATCATATAAACTTGACAATTCTATGTATTAATTAATAATTTAGGACAAATAAGGCAATTGTCAACAAATCATTTTTTTGCTATTTTGCAACAAACAAACAAACAAATATAGAATACTGAAATGTCATTTCGATTCCCATAGTAATGCACGTATATATTAATAATTTAGTTGCTAGGACTACCCCCTTAGCAACCAACAATAGTGGATTGGATTACGGATTTCGTCCGAAATAACTTTTCATACAAAACAGAATTAACTGAAAATGAATTAAATTCTACTTAAAGATGGCTAAAAGTATTAAAAGAATGCATTGGCGTCGTGTTCTGATATATTCCAAAAGTTTCAAATGTCTAGCTAGTCGGGAAGTTAGTTAAAAATTGATTGCAAGATTAGTACTGGATAAACAACCACCGGACAAACAAGAATACGAGCTAAGAAAAACGTGGTAATAAAGAAAATGAAATGAAATGTAAATTTAAGATATATAAAATTACAACAAGATAACTAATGACAGGTTGAGTACCTGCTGACTAAGCTGACTTAACAAAATCATTTTATGCATTGAGCACTGAGTACATTTTAATAGACATATTCGAAAGAGAATGCACCTTTGGGTACCTAAGTATTGAAGATTTCGTCAAATTCTTATTCAAACTTATTTATTATACCTACATATTTTAATGAACGTGACAAATTACGAATTCAATGCATTCACAACATTGCGGATCACATTGTTTATATGTGTGGTAGGGACACGAAACTGGAATAAGTACCTACAACTCTCAAAAGCTCGGGTCAGTCAAAGATTGTATTTATAGTTTTAAACATAACAAAAAGCTCAATTTTTTGACGCCTTGACGCATGAGAATATCTCGCGTCGATTTTCTTTGACACAAACGACGCAATCTATTTGTAAGACGATTTAAAAGAGGGCTCGAAACAGTTCAAACCAGGCATACACTTATTAACCCTTAAATAGTTACATGATGGCAATCATTTGATTCACATAATTACTTTTCTAATCGATCAAGTTTATTTTTTATATATGTAATTATAAATGAACAGTGATACCTGTGAATAAACACTATAACTATTTTGTCAGCATATTTTGTCAACTGCATAGAACTGCAAGTTTTTAAATAAAATTTCATTCGCACAAAAAATATAAATAAGTGTGGGTACCTTAGACTATAGATACATCTAGACGCCACCCGTTGCATTGCTAAATGAAGCCGCGTGCCTTGCGTTTGGTTTGTGGGCGAGCGAACGCATTCGTCTACAAATGTTCGAGACCATAGACCATTTCGCTAGTGCTCGCCCAAAGTGCTCGCACTAGACGCTCAGAATTAAAATATATATTTTTTTACGTTATATAGTATTTTTAAGCGGTCAAAATGCAACCATTAGGTAAAGATATTCATAATTTTGGTTATTTTAAAAAACACTAGGTCACTGATATTAAAATATATAATAAAATACAAATAAATTATCACGAACATGTATCAACTTACCTATGAAACGTAATACCATCTTCTTGCTTATCAGTACGGCTACCACATTTTAAGACAACACACAGAACCATCTTTTCTACTTAATTAACTAAACATATTTACCATTGACTATATGTTTAACACAAAAAATATCAATTTTAGCAACTCGAGCTCGCAAGTTATCGACGCTATGTGAAGCGTTTCGCCCCGATTTGATGGCGATACTTTTGGAAACTAGCTCACAGATATTTAGGCCTTTTATCTTACTCTAGCGCGTGTTGCAGAGATTGTAAGGGTGCCGAATACTTTCTCACTCGCACTCATGCATCGTTTTTGTTCAAGCCTTGGTGGGTACACTTTGTTGCTGAAAGGCAAACACCATGCAATCAAAGCTTAAATCATGCTGATTTTTTTTAAATGCGTATTTCTTAGGAAATAGTGGTGAAAGGTGAAGGTAGGCTGTTAAGATCAGCCATAAATAGTGCACACTAAACTTTGTCAGTCATACGTATTTGTTTTCATTGAAATAAGACTACAATAATTTACAGACCATGTTAGTTAATTTTTAAAATTCAATCAAAACCTGCGAAACCAATCCATAATAAATAATAGTCAAAAAATACTCGTCTATCTATAAAATATCTAAAATTATGCAATTAAATCATACATAACTTTGGATATTTTATAGATAGAATAATATTTTTTTATCTATTGTAGTTTGGTTCAGGCAGGGTTTAATGAATTGAAAAAAAATTAACCAACAATATGTGTAATAATATGTACCTATTTTGATGATGAATAAAAAAAGTGTGCACAGTTTTGTCATAGGTTTCGCCCAAAGCATAACTAAGCTATTATGGTTTGGTTTAAGCAGGGTTTAATTGATTTTTTTATCATCTGTAAATTGTAGTCTTAGTTCAATAAAAATAAGTAAGTATGACTAACAAAGTTTATTGTGCACTATTTATAGCGGATCTAAACAGCCTACCTTCACCCTTCGCTACTGTTGTACATTCACAAAAAAACCACTAACATGATTATACTTTTGCAGGTGCATGATTAGAAGTTGGAATTAATAGATTTTTTTTTATCGTGGGAGCCTCAAAATAATTAGTCAGTGTCAAACTTAACCCGAAACTGGGTCATGCTTATCAATAATTATTTCTAATAAACAACTATGAGTTTATGGTTCATTTGCGGGTTGCCAGAAATATCGTTAAAATTGTGCATCACTGACATAAAGCTCCGACGGCTGTATGAGTTATAATGACGCGCGATCGCAATACGAAATACGCGCGTCTCCTTCTTCTCTCTCATTCTTCTCGTGACGTGAAAGATTACTCAACCAGTCTACTTAACTCGCCGTCATAATGCTGCCAGATATCGGTACCCACCCACCTAACAAGAGATTTAGAAGTTGATACTGTAATGTTTTTATACTTAGGTAGCTAAAAGCACCTGGGAAAATCCTTACACTTAGATAGGTGTATTGGCAGGCGTGTGCAACTAATGAATCTTTGATTTTACAGGATATCATCATAGAGTCGCCTCGGAATATGAACCATACTAGTGGTAAAGATTGCCTGTCGGACGGATGTATTACGGCCGCCCTATGCGATGGGTGACGTATAAGGTATAAGTGTCCAAAATGCTACGACAATCATATTTATGAAGTTGAATTTTGTTCCATCAAACATAAAAAAGACAACATGTTGTACCTACTTTTTTTATTTGACCACCCGCAGGATCAATCCTACGAACCACTGCCTCATAGACGACTGATCCACCAACTTGGACACAAATTGCATTACAGACCAAATATCAGATATATAAAACCGCTACCGGTAGATTGTCATGATCACATCATAGATTTTTCTTTTCAAACAGTTTTATTTTCCTGGTAAGTTCCTATGTCGTAAGCTCGTTAAAAATCGCCTAGTTCTCCCATATAACTTTAAATAATATTTTTGTTGTCATCACGAAAACCACTTCTATGCAAATGAAGCTATTAAGTAGGTATATTATAAAAGTGAAACTGAAAAATGGTTACTAATTCTAGATTCATCTGTAGCAGGCTTTACGCGAATGAGTAGGTTTAAAGCAAAAGGGCTTCTCTCCATTACTTATAGGTACATTAAAATAATTTTAGGCAAGTACCTACCTACAGTAAAAACGAAACAATAATGTGGTCGGTTGATAGTGTGCGTGCGTATGGGGAGCCGTGAGAAATGCCTGGCAGCCGATGACCGCGTATTCGTACGTATACGTACATAATATATACAAACGACGAACCGCATCATTGTTTCGTTTTTACTGTACCTACACTATAAGTTTTATTATTAATTATACTGAGCTGCTTTGACCGTTGTTTAAATTACAAATAATAATGTTATTTTTGGTCTAATTTTAAGATTTCACAGAGTGAATGTCATACATTGAAAGAAGTACAGACCTATACTAAGTTTTAATACTCGTGCAATGATCTATTTATTTTTATTTACTGTCTTTAGGGATTAGGGCTCTTGCAATGGCTGCAAGGTTACGTAAAGTTCCGGGTCTGATAAACTCTCATGTCGTTTTTTTAGTTTGTATTTTGACCAATAGGTTGAGCAAGTGGTTAACATCCATTTCTCGTAAAGATAAAAATCTGTTGAGAAAATTTTTCGTTTGGCGGCCATAATCCACGTCCGATTGTAGGTACCTATACTGTAGAGCCAATTAAAAATGTTTATTATAAAGCAGGGGCTACAGAATTTTAGATGATCAACGTAGTTCTTAGCGTTGAAATTGTTGGTTACCATTGCTGTATTGTATACCGGCTTTACCTATCTTTGATAAATTATTTAAAAAAATATATTTTTACATACCACGTCATTGTCTGGATTCGCTAATGCTTTGGGGGCCTATTGCGGTTTGCTGGCACAATAATTATTGTAGCGTCCACTCACCGCGCTTATTCGGTAAGCCTGCATTGGATGTTGGTAACGTCTGAATCTGAAGAAGCCGATACCGTGGACCATGGTACATTGTTTAGAATGCAGCAGCAATAAGGTAATCGATTGGAAGTCATTACGAAGTCATGCGCAACAGATCAGCGTGTAAATCGAACAAATCGAACGCGTGCCTCTTTATTTGTCGATTCCAGATGATTGTCGATACAGATTTTATAGAAAATAGTAGCAAATTCAAAACAGATTTCTTTTAAATGAGATAAGGAAATAATATAAGTACCTATCTGGAAAATGCGCTGATCTAAATGGTGTCAATAAGCCTAGATAACCAGATCGAAGCATGCAATTGATTAGTATAAGTACCTAAATCATATTATGCTGGTTAAAATCATTTTGATGTTTTGTTCGCATCTGCGAATTCAAAACAGTTTGTTTCATACAGTGACGTCCCTAGTTAAAATGCCGCCCCTAGGCAGCGCCAAAATGCCGCCCCATTTTTTTTATACCGTATTTTTTATTATCCTTTCATGATACCGATATGTAATAAATGTGTTGTAGGTATGGATACATTACGAAAAGAGATAGGTATAGGTATACCACTAAATCTAATTTAAATTCCATCTATGCTTCAATAGACAAAATTGCTAGTCCTCAGTTTCAGATACATTTAAAAATATACCTGACAACTTCCAAAACTCGCGAGTGACTCTCAAAAATATTTGGACAAATTTTACGTTAAGTATGTACTTATCTATAATTCAATTGTAATTCGCAAATCTCCACATGTCATTGCCGATCACCAAGAACGCGACATCCAAGGACAATGGAAGTAAACTAGAGATCGCGAACCCGACAAAAATTACAGTCCTGTTAAACCTTTTATAGTAATTACTACATTTTGGTTCCAACCAGTGAGTAGATCTTTTTAATGGAAAGATATTTCTGTTATTAGGTAAGTACTAAGCTGTTTAGGTATCTATTTCTATATTATATACCTACTGATTCTCCTCGATTTGCCGCCCTTCGGGTAACTGCCGCTTCCAAGTGACGCCCAATCTGCCTACCCCCACGGGACGTAACTGGTTTCATAACTAACTATAATTTCAAAATTATAGTCAGTTACCTAGATAATACACATTATCCATGGGGGTCCATTTCGAAAAAAATATCCATGAGTAGCTAACAAGTTATTTTTTATTTTTAATGCGGTGGGGTTAACAAAATCTAGCAGGCGTACATAACTGACTTCTGCATTTACCCCGCTAACTACTTATAGCTTCTCGTCGCTTAAACTACGGACTCCGTGCTTTTCCGGGCGCATTCCTCATACCCAGACACTCCGCACTCAGTCTAGCGATGAATACCTGACTTGCAGCTGTAGCTACGGGTGCTCATCTAGGAGTTATTGCGACCTGTCGCATCGACAAATGGCTATCTATCGAATGAGCGTGGTTTAACAGTTATAATAAAATTATTAGGATTATTTTATAGTGTCCGTATGTGTCGTCTGCGCAGTCTTGAAGCAAACATTGGATGCCTTATACCTATAGTTGCATCATTTTCGGATAACAGTTTAGAGAATACAACAGACAGATGATTGCAGATTCTTAACAAAATTAGTAGGTATTTATATATTCCATTACTTTTCTGTGTCGGTAAAACAGATTTTGAGTAGTGACATCTAATCAAGTTTATCAAAAGTTATTGGATACTCTCATCGTTGTTTGGTCTAATAAAAGTGTAAGTAATAATTGTTAGATGCCACTGATTTTTTTAAATTTGTAATATTCAACCAATTATTATGTATTAGGTATAAACTAATTTATATTTTCATACAATTTATGAATTGGTTACATAAATAATTAAAATAGCGTGCCGTCATTAATTTTTTTATCAAAGAGGTTTCAATCAACGCATATATATACATACTGGTCACACTAATTTTTAGTTAGCTGTCAAACACGAAACACTCAAACGTCTTGTTTAAAAAAAATATAACCTAAAAGCAACGATACCTATTATCGTTCTAAAAGCGTAATATTTTGTTTATACTATTGTAAATAAATACGTATATGCTGAAATGCCTAAACATTCCAAGCATCATGATAGAAAAAGACATCGATCACGTAGCCATGAGAGATATAAAGGTACAAGTTATCGAAATCGTAGTGAAAGCGATTCACCGAAACATTCACGAAAACTACATAAAGATTATAAAAGTGACAAGCGAAGTACTGAAGATAATTATAAAGTTCATGTGAAGGGTTCTGTTTTGGATTTAAATGCAGCTTCATCATCGTCTTTCTCTGGAGACAGTTCTTTCAATAAATCAGACCCGACAGAATTTAGTTATTTGGATTTCAAAATAGATTTAAATAGATTATTATTTTCTGGGAGCGAAAATGAAAGATTGATTCAAGACTTGGATGATTTTTGGAAGTTTGTTATTAAATATGAAGCACTTTTGAAGAAAAGTGGTAAACCTGTATTGCAGGAGGATGTAAATGTAAAACATTCTAAATGTGAAAATAATGAACTGGGTCTTCCACTAGAATACAAGAAGCAACATTGTATAAATTTCAAATTAAAAATTGGCATTGACGAACTTTACTCCAGGATCCCGCCTTACGATAGAGAATATGATAGAAAAAAGAGAAGATTGACCCAAGGGATAGTTGAACAGTTTGTTGATGTTGTAATGCTATATTTAGACTTTAAAAACAAAGAAAAGTTTATGAAATTAAAAAATTTACGAAAGACGCAGTCTGAATTGCCGGTTGCAGAATACAGGTTTGATGTTATTTTCTCTTACGGTCTAGAGCAGGGGTAGTCAACCTTTTTATACCTACCGCCCAATTGTGTATCTGTGTTAGTAGTAAAATTTTCTAACCGCCCACCGGTTCCACAGTAATGGTGATTTATAAAGCAGGGATGTAATTTTACTTTTCCAAATTTATAAAGCAGAGTTACACCAAGTTAGAGCATATGATAATAATTACTTACCAAATACTTTATGTCAGACTTTCGCTAAGCTTGGCAGAATAAATCTTTATAAAACAATTTACTGTAGTTAAATCTATCTTTTTATTAAATTTATACTTTGCATACGTAGAAGCATGAAGTCTGATGAAGTTACATTTAATTAATTAAATTATTAATGAGATCCCTGAGACCGATGCTGCGAAACTAAATAGGTACTGGATATCTGGCTCAATTTTTATGTGGAACAAACAAAGGTCACCTCTTTTGGAAATATTCAGGCGGTTTGTGTTTTTAAAACCCCTACCGCCCACCATGAAAGCTGGAACGCCCACTGGTGGGCGGTAGGCACCGGGTTGACTACCCCTAGTCTATAGTGAAGTAAACCCGGGTTTGATGTATCGAATTCACAGGTTTTTGTGTGCTTTTAGATTCAGACTATAGACTCAAATCAATCGAATGAATGGCAAACAACTATTCCTCGTAAAAAGTCTGCTGACATAACCATAAATTTTATCGAAAAGATACAGTATACTTTTATATTTTTATTATATACCTAGTTACTCTGAAAACCGAAAAAAATACATTGTTAATACAATATTTATTTTAGTAGCCATTGTAATTTTATGTTATATAATAAAATCTACGTCCCAATTAGGACACGTCATGCTCTATAGTCTATATAAATAATCATGAACCAGAGGAAATAATGTCCATCAAACTAGTTGGGTGTAGGCCAAAATGGGTGAATGGAGCATTTGTTTATGATGTTTTACTTATTCCAGGAACAAAATTGTAGAAGCTGTAAAGAATGAAAGAGTCGTAATCATTGCTGGAGACACTGGCTGTGGAAAGTCTACGCAAGTTCCACAATTTCTTTCACAAGCTGGCTTCAACAGTATCGGTACATCATCAATCTCTTTATTACTTGAATTAATTTTACTTAGAATTAATTAATTGTAAATTTGTGGATGGAAGGCTATTATTCTTCTTCTTCTTTCACCCTGTCACGACCTAGCATTGGGGCATAGGGCAAACACAAATTCGCACCACTTCCCTCAATCCATCGCCTCTTGACCAAACTCTCGCGCCTCCCGGCATCTCAAACTTGCAGCGCGTAAATCGCTTTTGTAGCACCGTTGCAGGGTGAGGGAGGGCCGGCCACGACGACGGAATCCTTGAAGCTGTGCCACAAGGGTACGAAGTGTTGCACTCTTTGGCGGCATCTGAAACACATGTCCCAGCCACGTAAAACGTCTCTTCGTGATTACCTCAATCACCGAAGGCTGCTGTGTTTTATTTAATAACCGGTTTCGTCCGCCTCAGAGGGACAAACCGGTCCTAATCTCTTGATTAAAAGTGGAATAAGTACTACAAAAAATTGCGTTTTATTAAATAAAAACAACAATACAATGCAGTTCCACCATGAATTGACAGTTAACAAAATATCAGAACTACTACTAAAACTAATGAACAAAAACAAACTAAAAACATGTTTCATAACTTACGCCTCGAAAGCCAGAATATTACTTTGTGAAATGAATGAGCCCTGCCAATTATATGCAGAGATTCGATCCTGATGAAGATCTGGATTGGATATCAATGATTAATTATGCCAATCCACCATAGGAATATCCAAACATTGATAGTACCTAATTAATATTAACTTTTACATTGTTATTTTCAGCGTGCACTCAACCGCGAAGAATTGCTTGTATTTCTCTCGCAAAAAGAGTTTCATACGAGGCGCTGTGTCAATTTGGAAGCCATGTCGGTTATCAGATCCGTTTTGAGAGAAACAGGAATCAGGGAACCAAAATATGCTTCATAACTGAAGGACTTTTGCTTAGACAGGTGAAATGAGTGTTATTTTATTATAAATTATATTCAGAAAAGAAAACATAACCTTTGGATATACCTGTGGATGCTAGATGTGGCACACCATTTTACAACGTATTCTTAGCTTGTATTCTTATTTATCCGGTGGTTTTTTGTCCGGTACAAATCTTGCAATCGATTTTTAACTAACTTCCCGACTAGCTAGACATTTGAAACTTTTAGAATATATCAGAACACGATGCCAATGCATTTTTTTAATACTTTTAGCCATCTTTAAGTAGAATTGAATTCATTTTCAGTTAATTCTGTTTTGTATGAAAAGTTATTTCGACACCATTGTTGGGGGTCTGGGGTCCTAGCAACTAAATAATTAATATATACATGCGTTACTATGGAAATCAATATGACATGTCAAGTACAAATTTTTTTGATCGTTTAAGCTAGTCAAGTCAAGTTTATTTGGTTCAAAAGAATTTAAAAACATTGTCTATAAAAAGTTCTTTTTATCTTGTAATTATTTAAAGACTTAGCAATACTCGTGTCATTTTTAACAAATAAATTGCTTTGGCTATCGATATATTCCACTTATATGATTTGATTTTTGACATTTTTCTTTTACTTAATTTATTTTAATATAGTCAGTTAAACTGACTCATCACTATTTTTACTGTATTTCTTACTGTCTTTTATATAAAATCTTCTTTGTTTTTTGATTGAAAAAACAACATAATCTAAACATCATATTGTGTACATATTGAACTAATAATTCTGTTTTAAATAAATTCATTAATTAACTATTTCTTTTATTCAACGAATACTTCACAGGATTTTAAGAATGTACCATTCTAATTATTGAACATACATAATTTTGAAAACACTCATGAAAAAATAATAATATAGGCAATAGAAAAAATCTTATTTGAAAAAAGACACCTGGTAGGAATCGAACCTGCTTCTCTTGGGTATCGCGCCCTGTACATTACCACTATGCTACGACTGCCATGCGTATTTGTGACGAATTTTAACAATTGGCCTTTTTAATACCTGGAGTGATCCATGACGTCGGTTAGTAATTAAAGTAATAAATACTTCAATTTATAATACAAAAACCGATCGCCTACCGTAACTCAATTTGGAGAGCGCTTATGAGCAGTTATTAAAAAGGCCAACAGTTAAAATTTGTCCCAATTAAGCATGTCAGTCATAGCATAGTGGTAATGCACAGGGCGCGAAACCCAAGAGGCCCAGGTTCGATTCCTGCCGGGTGTCTTACTTTTTTCAAATAAGATTTTTTCTATTGGCTATATTTTCTCATGAGTGTTTTCAAAATTATATAATATGTTCAATAAATTCATTAAATTGTATGTTAATCGCATTTCCATTTGCTTGAAGGTGGCATCTGAATCAGCGTTATCAAACTATGATGTGATAATCTTGGATGAAATTCACGAGAGGCATCTACATGGAGACTTTTTACTCGGCATCCTCAAGTGCTTAATACAAACCAGAACTGATCTAAAACTCGTCCTCATGTCCGCCACCATCAATATTCAATTGTTTTCAAATTATTTCGCGGATGAAAATGCTGTCGTTATCGAGGTAAGTAATCACAAACCTATATTTATAAGTTACCGAAATTACACAAACACACTCTCTGTGTTGCCCACTCAAGAAATGTCACTTAAATCTTTTTAGCTAGTCCTCTGTACGAAATATAAATATTTATATTATAGCCTGATCCAACTCAACGATTGTGGTGAAAGATTTCCATGAAGGCGATAGGTCACACACCTGTCCTGTCGTGTTGAAGTTTCCCTTTCTGATTAATACTCGACGAACTTCATTCATTATTTGAACAGGCAATAAATACAATCAACATGAGTCGGCGATGGTCAAACGGTGACGTGTCGGCTTATAAAGTTGTGGGTATCGGATTTAAATCCCCTCTGGCAGTATTATGTGTTGTTTTTTCAATGTGTGTTCGGACCCAGATTAAGCGAAAGTATTGAAAGTGAAGACATTTGTTGCTACCGCATTGTTGACTTGAGACAATAAATATTCAAACATTTAGAAAATAGTTTTCAATAAACTAATTAATAATTCCAAACAAAAGTAACATATCACATTTTTTAAATATAAGTACACTTAATTTTGACACTAATCACATTGATAAAATTTCTCTCGCTTATGAAAAATATTTTGCAACATATAGAAATGACGAAATTCACAAATCTAAGCAATTCGTTCCGGTTTCAGGTTCCGGGTCGTTTATATCCTATCGATCTACACTACAGGCCAATATTAATTGAAGGAAGACAATCCAAATCTGAAAGACTGGATCCCCAACCGTACCTACAAGTCATGCAACTCATTGACTCCAAGTATCCAAGTGAGATAGCTTCTTTACCTTTTATATCCGCTGAATTTAAGACAAATTCACGGTTCCTAGTCATTGCAACTTCGTATGTGACCGTAGTGCCATCTATTTGGGTGACTGAGCATAAGGGATCGAGATAGCTGTATGTAAGATACACCCCCTGGTCGTACCGCCGCACCATCAGAATGCAAACATCAAACAGTACAGTGTACAGTTGCGAGTCTTAGATATTCTTCATCGATTTGAATGTTGCTCCGGCCATTCTCATTTAGATAGTGAGTTCTTTATCCGAAGTCGCATCTCCTGTAATGAACACCCCCAGCACATCTATTCTATACACAAGACTGCTATCGGCAGCTATCGAGGGCAGTTTTTCATTTTTTCTATCGAAGTATTAGCACTTATTGTAACAATTACAATTAGTTTTAACTGTTACAATAAGTGCTATGTTTTAACAGCACCTCTCTTGGCTGTGTTAAATTTAATAGAGCCTGTTCACATGCTTGGATTACTGGCAGCAACAGTGATTATTTTAAACTATCGTGACAATAACTGTTTACACGTAAAAATACTGACCAATTCATTCTTTAAGAGTGAGTGAGACGTGATGTTATCATTTTATCGTACTATTTCGTACTATTTGACAGGTAGGGAAAATCGGTCAATCTGTAAATTCATTTGTAGTTCATTTTTTGCCGGCAGGTTCGCCACTATCGTTTTACTGCGCAGGCAGATCGAAAAAATCTTACTGTCGCATAAAAATTCAAAAGCTTCCAAACTTGCCAACAGCAGGATAATACATGTTTACCCTACATTTTCTTATTATGGCCGCGATAATACTTACTGTCAACAGTAAATCCGTGCAGGTGGCTGTCCAAGACGGCTAACTTATTGTAATTGTTATAATAAGTGCTAATACTTCGATACAAAAAATGAAAAACTACCCTCGATAGCGGCCGATAGCAGTCTTGTGTATAGAATAGATGCGCAGGTGACATTTATAAACTATTAATTATTACAACCTATAAAATCTATGATTTTTTTATTTCAGAGGAGGAAAAAGGAGATTTGCTGATATTTTTATCAGGAATGCAAGAGATAACTTCGGTTGTCGACGCCGCAAAGCAGTACGCCGAAAAATCTCACAGCTGGATTATTCTTCCGTTGCACAGCAGCTTGTCGATTGCTGATCAGGATAAAGCAAGTCCAAACTTCATAATCAGTATCTACTAAGTAATGATGCCAATTGAATGGATAAGCTTAGAACATTCAGCATATAAATTTATGAATACTTCGCTTTTAACCATGCAGGGCGTTACTAATTTCCATAAATTTTGAGCAATATAATCTCATTCCGAAGTCTGCTATAATGTCTCTAATTGCATGTGTTGTATTTTAAATATAGACTATAATTAATTTGCACCATTTTAGAATTCATTTTATCAAATGATTGTAGTTGAATTATATGTATTTTACAAACCCAGGTATATATACAAACAACGTATATATTTTACAAACCAATACATATAACGTCGATTCCACGATGGCCGCGTGACTTAAGCGTCGGCCTATAGCGTCGTGGGTCCCATGTCCAAATCCTGGGTCTGGCAAGTACACTTATTGTTTTTCAATTTGTGTATGAGTCAGAGTATGGACCTATTAGGTTGAGCAAGTGGCTGACATCCATTTCTCGTAAAAACAAAATCTGTTAATACAAACCTCCACTCAGTGGAGGTCCATATGGTCTTCTTAGGATCGGACATGGTCGAAAAAAAAAAACATATAGCATTGTCACGACTAACAACCCTTGGATCGCTTATATTCAATTAGACCCTTTAGGCTATGAAGAATTTTCCAGGCTTTTGCTAGGTGGTCTTATATCTAGGTTCTTGAATCAACATCAAGTAGAGTAGTTTGCATGCTAAAGTCCTTAAAGAAACATTGCTCGTAAACGCAGGGTATCCATAAAGGCATTTAGAAAAAAATTACATGTCACCTACACAGTATTTGCTTATCTTTAATTTATAATGACGTGCCAAAGATGCTTCAAGTCCCAACCTGGCTTGCTCTTTTTTCAAAACAACCAGATTACAGCATCCTGGAAGTTCTCTGAATACCATCTAAAAAGTTTATATATGGTTTAACTACAGGTGCTTCCACAACCTGTGTAGGTGCAAGAAGTTTTAGGAGCACTATGTGGTATCCATATGCTCTCTTAAGGTCACGCACTGACACAACCATAAGATATTGTATTTTGATTCCTTCTATATCCCGTGCAGGCTTCCTTCACTGGCTGTCTCCCATACTGCCAGGCGTTCTAGTGATCGCAAAGCATAAGACATAGATCAATTTATTTTTATTATTATTTGTTGTGTTTTTTAGGTCTTTGACTATCCTCCTGACGGTGTTAGGAAGTGTATAGTATCCACGAATATAGCTGAAACATCCGTCACCATTGATGGAATACGATTCGTAGTGGATTCAGGAAAGGTATTACATATATCTATTTTTTATGTATTATATGAAAACCAATTTTAATTCCTTGTGTTAATTTTAATCCTTTCCACGCGGACGGAACACCTGTTGTACACTAATTAATTGGCCAATCGGTATAGTTAGCATTTTATTTAAATGCGGTAATTAAAAAGTAATTAAACGCTCCGCGGTCAACAAGTTAATAATGTGCATGAATGACTACTTCCAGGTAAAAGAGATGAGCTATGATCCTAGTTGCAAGATGCAGAGATTGAAGGAATTTTGGATTCCTAAATCCAGTGCTGAACAAAGAAAAGGACGAGCTGGGAGAACAGGTAAATAATTATTTCATTATACAAGAAATGATAGATAGGTACTGCAAAACTATATACCGGCTTCAAATATCAATAACCCACTTTTGAAATTGAGTCATTCATCATATAACTTTTTATACAAAATGGCTGCTAAATTTGAACCTTGTGCGCCAGCTACACGCTCATGCTTTACCGAAAACCGGATTGTTTCGGTAAGCCCGTGTGTATGGACGTGAAAACTGTAGCTCGCGCATACTGAAATGCGCGGATTGCTTGAAATTTTAATTTGTGCAAACTCGGTTTGTGCGATAAAACTAGTACGTGTACGTACGGGATACGGGATACAAGCCGTGCTTGTTCTCAGTCCGTCGAGGTTACAGTGTTAATAATACGTCTTAGTACCTAATAAAGATAATTTAGACAAACTAACCTTCATGTATTCTTTGTGTAAAACCTTGTCAATTGCTCTGCACGTGTCCGGAATAATTAAAGACATGGCTTGATGAGAAATTGCTGCAGAAAATCTTAAATCCCTATATGCCCTTTAATAGCTAAAAATCTCAATCGTCAATGTCAATCGTTCATGAGGAGATATAGATTCATGCTTCACAGTGCTTTGTCGTTCAATTAGAGACATGACTAATTGTAGTAACTCATTACACCTATGCTTTTTCATTCATTCTTAAATAATTCCGCCAGTCAGCTAGATCTAATTTCTAGATTCTAGATAAAATTTGTAAACGAGTATATGTTTCTTCTTAATAGCCATTGTTTGGCCCACTTGGATCTGTAGCGTTGATTTCTCTTCCTTTTAGCCAATAAACAATAGAAAAATGCGTATGACAAAAATAAATTTGCCGACATTGCTGTGTTTCCGATAAAACAGTATTTTCATGATGTCGACTTCTGTCATAATGAGGTTTGCGCAAACTTACTTGTGCCATGTGGACATCACAGAGTGTTCCATATTTGTTGCACAAACTATACCCCACAGGCAAGTCGCTGCCGTCTAGCTGGTGCATAAAACAGAGGGCAGCTGTTGACAGTGTCGTCTACCAATTGTATTTTTAGCTTGTCTATCTTCAGATACCTGACAGGCAGTTGGAAACTACTATTCACCTGATCCTAGTCATTCATATTGTGTATGCAATAGTATAATATTCGATTAAAACTTTTATTGCGTGGAAGAATATTCGCAAATAATAAAAACACAACTATTTTGATGGAATCAAAAGGAACAAGCAGGAACAAGTGAAAAATTGATTCATTTGTTTCATAACAAATGAAAATAAAAAAAGTGAAAGAATGACTTTGTATTTTTAAAACAAATGAAAATACAGTAAACTGCATTACCGCTAGAGTTTTTATTTATTATTTTCGCCAATTGATGTCAGTACAAATTATTCATGTTTGTAATTTTGATATTTTTATCCTCCACTGTCTGTACTCCAGTACATAGACTTATTCTGCTTACTTGATAATCAATATAGTTACGACATTGTGACCCATATAGTGAAATATAATCTTGTGGGTGGTTCATGGGGGACTTTAAAAAAAATCATCAGTTGATTGACAAAACTGGAATTAAACCTATTAGAATCTAAAATATATAATTTAAAATTGTATTAAATTCATATACCTTTTAAATGCTGGGAGGTATTAGAATAGTGGTACTCGGCGGGCCACAAGTTTCTATGAAAAAATAAAACCTAAGAAACATCATTATTTAGAAATATACTAAAAGTATACAATAAAAACTTGTACGAGGGTGGGTCAATAAGTCCTTAGAAAAGCCGACAGGTGGCGCGACTAGTACTGCAAGCGGTTTGTTTTCATGCAGCGGCACTACCGATTCAGTATGCTGCGAAGTTTCAATCAGATTGGTCGGGTTGTTGTGTGTTTCTCGTACATTTAAAAAAAAAATTTGCTTGTGGAAAATGGAAAAATGGAAAATGGAGAAAATTGAGTTTAGAGTTGTTATTAAACATTTTAATATAAAAGGGTTAACAGCAAAGGAAATAAAAAATGAGTTGGATTTAGTTCACGGCATATCTGCTCCTTCACTTGCAACTATTAATAACTGGTTAAATGAATTTAAACGTGGTCGTACATCAACAAAGGATGAACCACGCTCAGGACGTCCTGTAGAGGTGACTACACCAGAAATGATCAATAAAATCCACGATATGGTGTTAAGTGACCGAAGATTAAAGTTGAGTGAGATAATTGAGGTTACAGGGATCTCAAAAGGTAGCGTCATTTCTATTTTACATGACAAATTGGGCATGAAAAATATTTCTGCAAGATGGGTGCCGCGTTTGCTCACAGTCGACAATAAACGCAGTAGGGTGGTGGCCTCTAAAGCCCTGTTGTCGCTCATGCAACGCAATCCGGATGAATTTTTTCGTCGCTTTGTGACTGTAGATGAAACATGGATACACCACTATACTCCCGAGACGAAAGAACAGTCAAAACAGTGGATTGCGAAGGCAAACCATGTCCAAAGAAGGCGAAAACCGTAAAATCAGCTGGTAAGGTTATGGCTACTGTATTTTGGGATGCACGTGAAATGATTTTCGTTGACTATTTGGAAAAAGGAAAAACAATAACAGGGGATTATTATGCATCTTTATTGGACCAGCTAAAAAACAAAATTGAAGAAAAACGGCCTCATTTAAACAGAAAAAAATCCTCTTTCATCAGGACAATGCCCGTGTTCACACATGTTTACGATCAATGGCTAAAATTGAAGAATTGAAGTTCGAATTGGTCGACCACCCACCGTATTCGCCAGATTTAGCACCCAGTGACTTTTTCCTTTTCCCAAACTTAAAAAAATGGCTAAGTGGACAACGTTTTTTTTCAAATGAAGAAATCATCGATCGGACAAATGCTTATTTTGAGGACCTTCCGAAAACTTATTTTTCTGACGGTTTAAAAAAAATTGAGAAACGTCTAACCAAGTGTATTGAGCTCCAAGGAAATTATGTTGAGAAATAAAAAAAAAATACAAAAATAAAACCTGTTTTAATGCTTTTTTCTAAGGAATTATTGACCCACCCTCGTATATCGGTTAAGAATGTCACCATGATAACAAGAAATGGCAGTATATTGTGTACAATATATTTTTATTTTTTTTAAACCGACCGGGGCTAGTGTAGTGAGTGTAAAGTACATCATGTATACATGC